>NC_139423.1:1200000-2400000 GCF_905368555.1 Meleagris gallopavo
TTCGGGGGCTATCCAATTGATACATTTTTACACTATATCACCTGAAAAATGAAAGTAAATCATCACCTTGAAATGAGGACGTTTTAAAGCAGTTATGTTTCAATGTCATGATTTCAAGGGTTTCCCAATATTGAACAATATCATCAAAGCTACTCAAGAACATGGACAGCTAATCACAGGGATGCAGGGAAAGGAAAATGCTTCTGGTTAGGAGAGTGACTCCAAATGTTATCAGGAAGCAAAAGTCACATACGTGGCAGTATCCAGTCCCTAAATACCTTATCTCTGCTCTGCAACATGGTTAAGCACATGCTTACTTTTCAGCATGTCAAATATACTTGCCTAAATGTTAAACACATATTTAAATTCCACAGTGAAGTGCCAAGGAGTGGGCTGAGATTTTTATGTGCCACATTTCTGTTGCATTTTCTCTTCTGGAAAATCCTCTGCGTGAGGATGTGCTATGGACAGTCCAAGGGCTTCTCTGCCACTTCGTTTTGTACGTCTCTCTTAGCAGGCTAAATTGGGAATGCAGATTTTATACAGAGCAAGGATGTAGCATCTGCTCTTTGTCCCGATCTGCTTTCAGTGAAGCTATTGCAAATATAGATACTGAAATTATTTTTCCAACTGAGGCATCATGAATACCTTTCTGCACCCAGAAAATGTCCATGTTAACACAATACAGACTTGACATCTCAGTCTAGAGAGAGCACTTTTCATCACAAATATTGCTTTTTTCTAAATCTCACTGAAGCTGAAGATATTTCCATGTGAATATTCGCCATCAGGAGCAGCAATGAGTTGGAGCATTGCAGAAAAGTTGACAGAACAATGCAATATGTAAAACAGCAAGAAAGAATAGATACTAACTGGCATGAACAGGTCAGAGAGCAACACGTAAAGACATCAGCAATGCACCAAAGGCCAGCGTAAGGTGCTGTTCAGGACCATGAAACATGGTGAACTGCAGCACTGCTGAGGACAGGCAGATGTGCTCCTACTGAAATGGAGGTTCCCAGCCAATTCAGCAGCTTTTTATCAGCCTGGGTTTGTCATCTGGTTCCAGCTGCTCCTGCAGATGGTGAGATATCTGCCCTGGGTGCATCGGGCTGAGCTCGGCTGATCTGAGCAGCCAGAAAGCAAAAAAGGATTCTCAGATGACTCTATCAGGAGCAGAGAGAGGCGGAGCTGGGGGAGGCAGCACAGCATGGAGGTCAGTAAGCAAATAACCACATGTGCTCTCGCAGTAATGAAGTGACTCTTTCTCTCTACTCTTCCTTGATGGGAAGCGACAGCCAGGAGAATCATTACCGGAGATGCCAACTTGGGCAGTACAACAACAGAGGGAAGAAGATCATTGCCTTAACGTTGTGCCCGCTGTGGCTTACAAGCAAATGAGATACAAAGGAAATGAAATGAGCTGACACCTACTTAGTCTCTTCAGAGAAGAATATTTACTTGGGTTTGTCTTGACGGCAGACTCGTAGGATGGTGGGAGGTGAGAGAGGTTCTGGAAGGACCGGGAGAAGGACAGATCGTAAGGTTCGGTGGCAGAAGTAAGGATGTTGTTCATCCGTGGCGTGTCTGCAAAAAAGAAAAAAGAAGAAAAAAGACATGTTCAGAGCATGCATGAAAACAAGCTGAGAGGGGTGAGCTGTTCCCACAGCTCTGGACAGGGAGAACTGCTGTAACTGAGCCAGCCTCAGCGACAGATCCTGGACAGGATTAGAAGAGGCTCCAACAGCTCGATATGAAATGGATTATGTGGCTTTGCTTCCTTGTCCACAGTGATCATGGAGAGAGGCAAACTGGTGCCTCGAAAGCCTCCAGACAGACCAACCTTCCTTCCATGGTTCTGGTGGAATGAGGGTCAGCTCACTTACCATGGAGGTCTCCATCATGGTGTGGTGGACTGGCCCTATTGCATCCTGCACAAGTTCATGCACCATCACCTACCTTTACCTTGCAAGCTGCACTTTTCCATTCGCCATAGCCATTGAAAAGTGCCTGTGAGTTCATTTTAATAATCAAATTGCTCTTTCATCATGCCAGAATTTGGGTCACTGCTCCAAACATGGAAGCTCCCATACAAAACCCAGTCCATGTCCCCAGTGTTCTGGTGGGCTCTGGGGGTGACCATACATCCCCTGCTTGTGGTGAAGCATGAAGTGCAGCTGTGCAGTTCACATCTGGCTGCAACCAGAAGATGAAGCAAGGCTTGGAGAGGTTCCTGAGGCACAGAAGCAGGGCTGGAGGATACTGCCCTCTGCTTGTCTTCACTTTGCTGGTCACTAAAGGAGCCCCTGGTCAGCTTAAAACTCCCTCCGCTGGGATGCTAATGCTGAGGGCACTGTCAATAAAGATTAACACTGAGTTGGGATGTTAGAAGTCAAGTCCAAGCAATCTGCAGAATTTGCCTTGTAACTGAAATCTCAGCCCTTTGCCACAAGCTGGATGGAAAATGGTCTTTCATCAGTTCAGCTGAGGGACAGAGACCTGCTGAATTACAGCATTTTTGACTCCTGGTGTTCAAGCATTAAAATAGAGATAAGAGTATTGAAAATAGCAAGGATTGCAGTTGTTGGGAGCAAAGCTAGAACAGGCTACAGGGTCATGGAAAAGGACTCTGTGGGGGCTTGAATCAATGTTGGAATGCGTTAGCTGGGTGAGAAGGCCAAGGAGCTGGCCACTTGTGATATGATCTGACAGGAAAATCAGAGGGCAAAATGTTCTGATGTGGCTGAGGAGCAGCAGAATGCCTAGGTTTGCCCTTCCCTGCCACGCAGCCCTCCAAAGGGTACTCATGAAGAGCAATGCAATATAAGCTCAGCACTTATTCACGTGCCTTTAGACTCTCATAGACCCCCCCTGGTCTATGGGCTGCTGTGAGCTAAGTCACAGCTTCTGCCCAAAACTGGAGCAAATGTGCCAGCCTTGTGCAACGTCCAATGTTTTCCAGCTTCTCTCATCTCCTGGAAAAAAATTAAATGAGAACTACCCGAGTGAAGATATTTCAGCAGATATTTTCTAGACTTGATTCCGAAATTCAGTGGTTTCAGTCACACAGCCTCCTCCCCTACTGTGTAGTTTTGCATGGAGTCCCGTTTGCACTGGAGAACAGGATATCTTCTCAGAGCACTCACATTTTGCAAACTTCCTTGGTGTTCCCTGTTGCCTAAGAATGGGTGCTGCAGTTCCCATGTGTGTGGGGAAGCAGAGCTGCCTCCACGATCTTCCTCCCACTGAGTTTCCTGATAGATATTTTAGAACTTCTATCCTCTATTCTTTGCATGCTTCTCAGCCAAGGAGAGGCTGACAGTCCTATCTTCCTGAAGAAGGCTGCTCAGGGCTTCCTAAAGCCAGCTTCCTCAGAGTGCTCCTCTGCAGCTCCCACAGGGCTCAGTCCAGAGGCACTTGAGTCATTGGGCTATGCCAGAGCATCTGCGATGTGCACAGGGTTGGAAGAACTATCAGGCACGTGAATAACAATCACCATATTTGACCACCATGTCAAACAAAGCCCAAAGTCATTCCTTCCTGCCCCTCTTGTCACTGACTCTGTGCACTCTTCCACATGAGGAAGCCTCCTGCAGAGCATCATATCAGGGCCTTCTTCCTCAATATCTATCTGTGGGGTTTGACAGCAAGTAGAGGAGCAGCTTTTTCCCCCCAGCCCAGCATGGGGCACCATATCCTGTACAGGGAGCACCAAAAGATGAGGGTTAAGGAGATTTCTCTGCCAAGGCACTTATCAAGCACATGCATGCTCTCTTCTGGGCTCGAAAGCTGGCAGCCAGTGACAGCCACCTGAACAAAAAGGAAAAGTTCAATTCTCTGCCAGAGCATCATCTTGATCCTCGCTCTGAGAAAATATGAGGCACTTTCCGACAGAATTTAGCAAAGGTGAAAATTTCCTCTTTACAATGCAATAACCATCTTGGTTAATAAAAGCTTCTTCCCTATTGGTTACATATGTCTCTACACTCCTGGAATAGTTATTGCTTGGCAAAAAGAACATAACCCCAAGTGAGTATATAGCTAATGTATCATTTCTCTGAGAGCGTTATTTTCCTGCTGATGACTTCAACCCATGTCTAATAGACTGACTGCAGGATTAGGAAGTGCATCACATCATCAGAGAGGTGGAAACAATTGATTAGATATTATCCAGTAAACAGAGACTCTATCAGCATTGAAACAATATGCTCACTCCTACTTGTGCGTGTAGGGCAAGGACCCTGGGGTAACATCTCTCTGCAGATTTTTCAGCTAGAACCTGTATCTAATCTTCATTCTGCATGGAGGTTTGGATGAGCTGAAATAAGCCCAGTTATATGCATGGAGCCGTGTTCAGTGCTGAAGCAGGAGCATGAACTGACTACTTGCATGGAGAGTGTGAAATAAACTGCCACACATTTATCCAATGGGCTTCTGCAGAATCACTGCATCTTCATATTGCTTTTTTCATCCAGCCAGTCAGGAACAGACCATCATTATTTTGGCAAATGAGAAGTCACCTTAAAATTCACTACCTATCGTTCAGCAAAATAACGGATACCTGAAGTGACCAAGATGACTTTAGGTGTCTTCTGTGTTATGTAGTCTGAGGGCAACACTGGAGAACTGAGAGGTGCTGGGAAGGAGAAACCTCTTCTGCAATTTAAATTCTGAGATTAATCCAGCAGTAACTCTTTGCTTCTACACCAAATTTGAATCACACCTTTCCCTGCTCTCCCTTTTTCCTTTGTGGTGTTCACTGGCTTCTATGGAAGGTGTTAGTCCTAATTAACTAACAAGATATAAATAAAAAGATCCCTCCATTTCCTGCATGGCAGCTGAGGTTGCTCCACTCAGCACTGCCACTCATTCCAGTTCAGTTCAGCATTTTGGATGTCCTATGCTTACTGCAATTGCCTTTGAAAGTCAGTATTAGATCATGTTTGCCTCACCTCTGTCCTGCAGCCACCTGCCAGTTTGTGCCCCTCTGACACACCATCCTTTCTGGGCACAATTTGCAAAGCTATCTGCAGAGGAGCATGGAGGAAATTGAGCTCTCCCAGTGCATAGCACACACTACAGAGATGGGAACATCACCCAGCAGTCTCTTTTCTTCTGGTTTCTAAATTCTCCTTGCTATAGCATGGAATCAATAATACCTTTTTACAACCAATGGAACATCTTAAGATTCTGAAAGCATCTCTCTGATTAATTCAGCAGGAGAGGGCTCAGCCCTGCAGCACTTCCCCTTTGCTGAGCATGGATTCACCTGTGTGGATTTCAGGGCTGGAGCACCTCCCTCTGCAATTATGGGTTCATTCCTCTGTGTTATGCACACACCCAGTGGCTTTATGATCTACAAAGGAGGGAAAAGCACTCTCTGTTGACTGAGAGCCTTGTTCCGCTTCCAGCACTCAGGGCTGAGAAGCAGACTCAGGGTTTTTAAAGCTGGAAGCTTGTGTTATGGAAAACAGACCTGAAGTCCCTGCAAATCAGCTTGTTCTTTAACAGCAGTTTCTGTCTCTAAGTCTGTTTACACGAGGCACAGACCCTTCTGACAACAGAGAGAGGAGCAAATGATAACCAGGAGGAAGAAAACCCAAAACAAAACAACAAAAAAAGTGGGTTTATGGCAAAGTTTTAAACAAAGCTCAAGTGGCAAAAAGGATGTGCTCCATATTTGCATATGAGCCTGCACATATGTTGTGCGAATTTTGCAACATATTTCAACAGATGCCTTTTAAAACATTCACCCGGAGAAAGCAAACAATGTCACCTAGAAGAAGCTGATACAACCAAAGCCTTCTGCTGCTCAGCTTCAGCTCATCACAGCCTCAGCCCTCTGTCACAGCACGCAATGCTCCCCCAGCACCGCCTTCTGCTCAGACACTTGAAGGCTGAGACACAAAGTCTTCTCCAATTCTGATGCAAGCTCATACAGAGGGACATATTCCCCAGGAAAATCTGCCTGTACCAGTTGGTGTTTGGTACCTCCTGTGCCATCCTGAGCCATCCTGGGAATGCCATGCTGCTACAGCAGGCACAGAACTGGTGTGCGCTTTGGAAGGGGGGCTGGGGGGAGTGGAACTATCTATGTTTTCAAACATCTTTCTTCTTTTTCTTGTTAAAAACACCATTATTAATCATGTTTTACATCTCTCACAAAGAATCTCACAGAGGTTCATACATTTCCAGCTCAGCTGCTGTAGTGTAAACCAGCAGCTCCCCAGAGGGTAGCTGCCCTCGTTTGTAGGAGTTGGAGATGTGGGGTTTTAAATTCAGTTAGTGGAGAATGAAATACCTCTGCATATCAGGATGGCTTTTGGAGGAGGCTTTTTAGGCCTCATTGCAGAGTAATGAGGTGTTAAAGAAACAAAGTGAACCACACCAGCACATTGCAAGATGATGCCCCTACAATAAATGCGCACAGCACAAACGGCATAGCTGAATCGTATCAGTAATGGCATGAAGATGCTTTTGAGCACACATAGCCCTGTGCTTAACGGTGTTGACACAGAGAGGAGCTTCTCAGGTTCTTCCCATAGGGAGGAGTGGAGACACGGTGCTTATCTGGGTGCTGGGCCATGGTGGGCCATGTAATTGGTGTCCTTATAACTTTCACCTGCAAGCTGAGGCCTCCTTGCTCAGCCCCTCTATACCAAGGCCATGAGAACAGTGGTTCTTTTGAGCACTGAGTATTTAGACTAGACTAAATGAAAAGACCAGTTGCTCCTGTGCTAAATACAAAGACAGTTGCCATTGAAGCCCCTGCAGCTCAGCACACACTAAGGGAGGCTGGCTGCATCCCTTACGTGCACTCATGGCCCCAGCAAACCGATGCGTTCCCTATGCGGAGCTGTAGGATATCGCTGTAGGATACTATTAGCAAAATTTGGGGTAAAGATAGGTAAATGACAATTCAAATTCACTAAAGGGCTTCAATCTGCCCTTGTATTTGTGTAGTGCAATTTGATTAGCAGAATTTGTGCATAAGGTGATTGAATCACTGATTGCCACTGACATCTCCATTACACATGGTGACTGGAATGCATCAGAAAGTTGGCACTGTGCTGCCTGGTCCTCCCAGATCACCTGGCTCATCTCTACTCCCACTTTTATTAAAGATCTGCTCTCTGCACAAAGAACGTTAACATAATGTGTCTACTTGTTCTGTAGGTTATATTCCAGAGATCTGATTATCTTCCAATTTCCTCACATATATTACCATTGGGGATAAATCTAATTTAAACAGTCCTTAATTGTTATGATTTTGTAAACAGTGTCTTAAACACAATAGATACAGAACTCTCAACAAATTGTTGGAGGAGATGTGACAGTACAGGGAATCATTTTCATATCCTCTGGGATTGTCCCACATTGAAGCTTTGGGTCTGATGTTAGAAAATGAATTATTTTAGCAATATATCCCCCAAAGTGTTGTTACTGTGTGGGAAGGAATGCCCTGAATATCTGAAATGAAGAAAAGGAAGGAAGGGAGGAAGGAGGGAAGGGAGGAAGGGAGGGACGGAAGGAGTGAGGGAGGAAGGGATATAAAAAAAGATGCTCACATACACTTAATTTGTTTGAAGTTCACATGGGTATGGCTACAACTGCGTTTACCTCCCTGAGAGCAAACTCAGACACTATCTGGAAAAACACTTGACCAACTTCAAAATTTGAAGTGAAACCATTTTTCCTTATGTTTTACCAAGTATTTTTTGAGACGATCATCAAAGGCAATGAACTAACATAAAAATTATGATATGAACTTCCTACTAACTATATTATTTAGCAATTTCCTTGTTATTTATATGGAAATAAAAAATGTTTATGCAAGGCTCTTAGTGGTTTAGCATAATTAAATATGCAGTAAATATAATGAAACTAAACTTAAGTAGCAGTAAAAAATAAAGTAATAAGCTTTACAGAAACTGAGCCTGAGCAGTCAGCATGTATTTGTTATTGCCTCAGTTCTCTACTTTAGCTTCTATTTTTTTTCATATTTTAAGATTTTTCATAAAAAATTTTTTTTTGTCTGCTTATTTTGTATAAAAACTGAGTAGCTAAACAAGACATTTGAATGTATCAAAAGGTGTTTTTGCATTTCACATTAAAAACTTAGTTGCACATTGTAGAAAGAAGCACTTGAGCACTCACATTCACCTTTTACATACAAAATCTCTACATTTCTACAAACAATTCTGGAATTCTTCATCTGGAGCTAAAATCTGCAAAATCCAGATCTAGGAAAAAATGCAAATCCAGGAAACACGATCAAACTTCTGATTTCAGTGGAACTGAGGTCTGAAGGTTACTGAAAGCGGTATGTAGGACTGTGGGTCCTGTCCTGTAATGGGACATTCAGTGCCCTAGGAGTGAATTAGGTACACAAACAGGCCCTCATCACAAGAAAATCAACAGCCTTCTTACAGAGGCAGGACACTGGAAGACATGCTGCTGAATTCTGGGTCCTCAACAGCCCTGTGGTTGTTTCTCTTGATCTTCACTTGAAATTGCCATGTCCTGTTATCCACAACAGGATAAATATGTGCCACCTCTCTGTACACCCTCCATTCCAGCCAGGCAGCAGGAAAAGGAAGACGTTCTTCTCACCCTGTGTTGGCTGTTCTACCAGCACTTGGCTAATTAAATGATAGCAGCCTGACAGAAAGGATTATACACGATCTCATCATTCATTAGTGGTTATCCTTTCCTGCATCGGAAGCATTCAGTGTAATCACATGGCCACACAACCTGCTGCGATGGGCACTGAGGAAATGTGTGCTACAACCCAAGGCAAGTTCAACCAGAGACTCTTGGTTTTTCAGCTCTGGGAAGTTGATGAATGAACCAGAGCATCTCACATAACTCAAGTCCAGTCTGTTTTGTTGTCGTTTTTTTTTTTTCTTGATCCTTGTTGCCATGGGTTGACTTTATCGTCTTTCAATTTGTTTCTTTAAGGTAAAAAAATCTGCCATAGTAACAAAACAGAGTGCTTGGATGTGGAACTGATCGACATTACCTGTATTCACAGAGGGCTCATCACAGTGGCATCTGCAGGCAGCAGGACATAGGCCACCAGGTAAAATCAGCTCATGGAAATGGGTGTTGGCCATCTTCTTACCGTACCAGCTGAACAAAACTGTGTTGCTAATGGAGGTACTGTGGGTTGTTATGATTCCCAAACCTTTGGGGATACTGATGATCAGGTGCTGTTTGCTCTGCATTTACTAAGGACTAGCTGTACAATGCAGGGAAAGGCGAGCACTGGGGGCCTGGCTGCCATCCCTCCTCAGTGAGGAGGACCCGTGCAGAGCCCTGGGCCCCACATCTACCACAGCTGGGTTGTGGAGAACTTCCTCTGCTTATTCCCACAGTTACATGACTTTGGACGGTCACTAAAATAGGAATAGGAGGAGAAAGTAAGGAATGGTAACATTGCTAGGAAGATGGGAGATGGGAAGGAGATCATCAGCCTCTCAGCTTTAGTCCTTACAGGCATCTCCACTTTGCAACAACTCGCCCTCCCCTTCACATAAACCAGGTGAAGTGCATCCTTGCTGGGTGAGGCAGCCCCGGGGAGGCTGTGAGGAGCTCCTCCACACACAGGAGGGATTTTCTGACTGCTCAGGTTGAAATGTCTTTCTGTGTTAACAATACTGTTTGTTAAGTGGCATGTTGCCTACATCCTCTGCCCTGCTTGCAGTCTGCTGGTAGCATGAGAACTCTTCTCTGTCTTTTTGCTTCAGCAGAGAGTGAACTTGGGCCATGTGTGATGCAGGGCACGTCCTGACCCTTGTACTGGTTGCCTTCCCTTCTTCTGCTTGCTGCAGGTGTCCCTTTGTGGTGGGTGCGAGGCAGGCTGAGGGGCAGAGCTCACAAACAGTGTTCAGAGACAGCTCATGTCCAGCTACAGATCTGCATAATCACACAGAAAAATGTATGCCATGTCCTACCCGGGAAGAGAATTAAATTAGATCTGTGGCTTTGCTGAACTACCTCAGAATTTCAGCAATAAATTATGAATCTGAATGCTCTTTTGATCCCTTATTTGAAAAGTCCAAATACCTCTTTAAACTCACCAAGCAATGGCTTATCATCAGCAGCACTCCTGTCTCTCAAACAGAAGTGGCCATGACCACACAGATAACTCAGGGACAAAAGATAACTCCAAATCATACTGTTATGTGCAGCCAGATCATCCGAGTTGCTTTGTACAACCAAAATCCTCAGATAACAGTAGTGGAGACCAAAAGCAAAAGTTTCTAACGCAAGATCACGAATATGTCTGTTTTGATTTTCTCTCTCAAGCTGATAAAAAACAAAGGCATCTGTCAGGCCCAGAGCAAAGTTTAACCGTTTGAGCACATGCTGTTAGTTTGAATTACTGAATGCAGTAGGGTTCTACAAATGGAACTACCTTAACACTCCTGCACACGTATGCAGGCAAGCTGGGCTCACCTGGGTCAGGTGGGGCAGCTCTGGGAACCTGGCATGTTGGGGATGTGGGGAACAAGTAGTAGGAGGCAGAGAGGCAGACAGAAGGAAATACAATTCCAATCCTATTAGGATTCTTATGAAAGTGATACATTATTGAAAGAAAAAACAACGTGTTTTGGAGAGTGTTTGAGGCTGTCAATTCACATTCAGTAAACACTCCTGTATGGCCACTGAGTTCTTTGGGAGATGAAAAAAAAAAAGCATCCTTACAGCAGAAAGTAAGGTGCAGGCTGAGCAGCAGCCTGACTCAGCCCATAGGAAGGGGGAACACCAAAGCTTGGAGGAGACTTCTTCAAGGGCAAATTGCTCTCCCACCATTTTTTATAACAAAATGTGGAAGTTCTTATAGGAGTACACACAACTTTCACAATAAATCAGTTCCAGAATATTTGTCAAAGTGAAGTTACAGAGTTAAAAACAAACACCAAAACAAAAAGAGTAACAAACACATCAGTTTAGAGCTACAAGAAGAGAGAACCAATATATGTTAGGATGAGACGTCATCACTTATTGGTTCCTCAGCAAGGGGGGGTTCCAGCCATGAGTGCTGGAGAAGTATCTCACATTCAAAGGGTAAAGGGAGGAACAAAGAGGAGATTGAGACAAGGCACCAGGTGAAGAGGGAAGAAAGCACAGCAAATAGCAAATAAAAAAAAAAAATTCAGAGGTTGGGCTGACTGCACAGAGGCAGAGGGTCAATGACTGGTTCATGCCTGGTTGGAGCCAGGAAGATGCAGGGGGTTCTGCTGGAGGTCTGTGATTGCTGCAGTGCAGGGAGGGACATGCTGCCCACAGGTGACTCTCATCTTGGGCTGAGGAAGTCAAAGCAAGGAAGGAGCTCAGGCAGAGGAGGAAGAAGGGCAGGGCTTCTGGCCATAGGGGAAGCGAAGGCACAACTCCAGGTTAAAATATTTCCAGTGGAAAGTAGGAGGAGAGTGAAGGAATATCTGAGGTGCAGCTGAACTCTTGAAAGTGGCTGAAGGTTGACGAAGGGCATTCATAAGTTTACTAGGTCAAGAGAACAGGAACTGGAGAGAAAGGTGTCACTAAATAGGTTAAACCATTCATAGAGGTAATACATGAAAATCGTGGTTTTATGGAGCTCAGCAAGAGCAGTGCTAGAAGGAGACTTAACACATTTGAAGCTGTTTGTGTTGAGAACCAAAGCAAGGGGAGCTTTGGAGGATGGACAGGATGTATGGTGGAGATAGACTGCCCCAGACAACTCCTGAGGTGTCACTTCTGAGGCCATGAGGATAGCTCAGTGACAGCCCCCCTTGCTGTGGGTGTAGTGACATGACAAATGCTCCGGGTTTCATAAGTTCCTAGGGGTGGGGAAACGTCCACATTCCCACAGTAAAATAAAGGGCTGGGAAGCAAACATCAGAAACTGTTCAGTAAAGGGTATTTCTGGTTATGAAAAGTGGGCAGGGGAAGTCCTAGGTCTCTTCACAGTCCTTATCTACCTTGCATACAAGAAACTCAAACTCTGAGTGCATTGTGCCACTGCACATCAGGGGCTTCAGTACATTATCCCAGCCAGACCCATGCAAGTATGGGTTGGATAGCTTGGAGGATCCCAAACTCTGGTCACATACTGGCCATTAATCCCAAAATCACATCAGCTTAAGAGCCCTTACTCCATGTTCAGTGTCCTTCTAACCTATCTGAAAAATATGCACAATCAGCACTACGAGTTGAGTGGCTTGGTCAACAAGATGGACCTTTCATTGGTTATCATTTTGTATGGTTATATCTGACAGCACTTCGCTGATGTGGAAGTGAGAAGGGAGCAACCAGGCAGGGGGAAACACAAAGATGATGATTAAAGTTATACAAGATTGGGCCATATTTAATTGTGTGCACTAATGAAAAATATGGTCCTATGTTTAATGCTAATGGAATCCATCATTCATGCATCATTGCCATGGGAACCATTCAATTAACATTAAACATACTTTGATACCAGTAAATGTTACTGGCTGGCAGAGGAAAGTTACAACATGTGTAATTTTGCTCTGTTTTCTCTTACCATGTGTAGGTGTCTGGGTGGCACTGTTTAGTATCAGGTGATTATAATTTTGTTCTTGGTCATCTGAAATTCACAGAGAAAAAAAAAAAAACCCTTTAAGAAACAGCTTAGCAAACCCACTGATCTGCAGATGATAATTACAGCTCACAGCATTCACAGGAAATCTCAGCGTGATTAAAGAAAGGAGAAGAAAATGCTTAAGAAAGCAGAAGAGTCTGTTATACAGTTCACTTAAAATTCCAGAAGCAAGAAGAACATGATAATAAGAAACTATTCCCCTTCTGCTGAGCCTGCAAATTAAAGTAGTCTGCAAAGCATGTCCAGACAGGGACTAGCAGGCATCAGTGATACCTTCCTGGGAGAAATGGAACCTCAGGGCCCCAGCTCCATGCCTTCTCCATCCAACATGGAGCTTTCAGGACATCAGCACCCACTACGTGGAAAACAGACTCTCCCATTGTGACCACAGCCATCCACAACAACATCACATGAGTACAGGGAAGGATCAAATTAATAGCTTCATAAATGCAGGAAGAAGGGCTCAATAGCCACACCTGGGTGGAGCTCTCCCTCTCTGAGAGGATCCCACAAGAGCTGATGCATTCACAGATAAATGCACCAAGCTGAAAAGGAGGAGGGATGGTCAATGGCAGTAGTCATGGCGTGGTCAGTGGTCAATGGCAGCAGTAATTAGCTGCCATCCTTTGGGATGGAAAACACCATTCTCTTTGTCTCGCTGTAACAAAAACCGCTAAGCAAGTGACTGCTGATTAACTTTGGTCATCCTTAGCTTCCAGAAAACCTTTGATAAGGAATGAAACGTCTTTGTCCAGATCTGTTGGCCTGGTTGGGGCATGTATTAAAGTGTGGTGAGATGGTTTCTAGAAACTTACACCTCGTGCTTGATGTTAAGTCCGCTATTCTGAAAGACCTCTCGTTGACATTTCATTTCTTCCCCAGGAGGTCTGTTCCATAAGATCTTGCTTTTAAGGACAATTCCTTCTTCCTGTCTGCCAGGGACACGGAGAAAATCCCCGTTCTTTCTGCAGTAGTACTTTGTGACAAAGTTGTTACTGTGTGTTCCCGTATTTCTCAAGCTAAATGATGTAATTTCCTTCATGTTTCCCTTAACGTTGTAATGTTTGCTTTATCTTTGATTGCTTTCATTCCAGTGTCCTTCATGCTCCGCTGTTGACCTCGGTCCCTCTCAAGTACACAACCTAGGCCATATTTCTGGGTTCAGAGCAAGCTTGTGATCCTTTATGATTCCTTACTGCTTTTCAAACGGACTGCTTCTTGGTCATTTGTTCAGTGTACAAAAGGCTTTTTAGTATTCCTTGAAATGTCCAATATGTAGCATTTTTCTCCATTTAATCAATTTATTTTCAGTCTATTTCTGCAATTTGTAAAGAATATTTTAAATTCTAATACCATTCTCTAATAGACTCACGGTCATCCAAGCTTCACGCCATCTGCAAATTTAATAAGGAAATCTCTTTCCTACCATGAACAAAAAGACTAAATGTAGAACCACATCCGTTCATCTCTCTGCTGATCTTTACTCACCTTTTGTGGTTACTCAGCCAGTATGACATCTACCTTATAGAAGTTCATTCGGACCATGTTTTTCACATTAGTCTCACGTTACTTTTCCAGAAAGTACTGAAAACCTAGCAAAAGTCATGATCCCTGATACAACCTATTTCTCCCTGACCACAGAACATGGTAAATAATGACAATAATTAAAAGAATATCCTGACATGATTTGTTTCTGAGAAATCCACATTGGCCAGTACTTTATTCCTGTTGGAAACTCATTTCTCTACACAATATGCTCAGTGTCCGTGCACCCTTAAGACTAAAATCAGAGGTTATTTATTCAGGTTTCAACCAACTGGGAAGCTTAACTTACATCTCCATCTAGAATATAGACACTCATTAAATACACCACCAAAGAAGGTCAGAAAAGTTATTAGCTTGGGTACCAATATACAAAGAACAAATCTTGAAATGAAGTCAGGTTCACATAGGCACCAAAGTGCCCTCCACTAAGTGGCATACAGCTCTACCAGGGCAGAATTTCCCTTTTGATCTTCCACTGCTCACTGCTTCTAGCAAGCAAAAACCCCTGCAGTCGTACTTCTGTGCTTTTATTTCAGGTTCTGTTCCTCTCAGCCGTCTCATTGCCCTCTAATGTGAAAAATCTTTAATTTTTCTGGAATCCTCCTAACAATCTGGAGGGATTGTCAGAAGTGTAGGATCACCTAGGACACTTCTTGCCCAGTATTCAGCGAGCACAGCACAGAATTCCATTTGCTAATTTCTGCATTAGGTTTTAACGTGTTCTGGAGTTCAGACATTTTTAGCAATATAATTTTAAAAGACTTTATGTGATGGTAATTCTGACAAATACTTATAACTGCAGTATTTTTAGTCTCTCTTACCAGAAACACAATATACTTTAGTTCTCAACTGAATCATTTTTCTGTTTTCAACAACTATTAGGTCTTTCAAACTTCTTGGCCAGCGTAAGAAAACAATTTATTATTAGAAAACTCCTCCAAAGGAAGATATTTCTAGCTCAAGAGGCTTGTCAATCAGCAACCTGACTATTGTCTTAAAAAATCTAAACAGTTTGTGCTTCTGAAAAATCTATGGAGATTCTGGGCCATTATCTGTGGACTTCAATCATAATCATAGCATGGCCTGGGTTGAAAAGGACCCCAGTGCTCATCCAGTTCCAACCCCCTGCTGTGTGCAGGTCGCCAACCAGCAGCCCAGGCTGCCCAGAGCCACATCCAGCCTGGCCTTGAATGCCTGCAGGGAGGGGGCATCCACAGCCTCCTTGGGCAGATAATCAGTTCATGACACTCTCAGGCAGAAATGTATTTTGGGTCTTAACCATTTGAGTGGTGTGTAGTCATTACAGCCAGCAGCTGGGATGCTGAGACAGTCAGATGCACAACTTTGGGGCAGTCTCCTCTATGCAGAATTTGTAAGGTCACAAAGGTAGCTGTTTTACATGGTGTAAATCAGGGCTGTCTGTGCCCTGAGAACAACTGCTTTTCTCTCACAGCTTGTTTTCTGTCACTGAGTTCACAGAATCACAGGACTGCAAAGCTGGAGGCACCTCTGGAAGTCATCCAGCCCAACTCCCTTCTCAAAGCTGGATCAAGTTGCCCAACATTTGGACTCTGACTATCTCCAAGGACGGAGACTTCTTCCAATGTTCAACCACCCCACCCTCACAGTAAGAAAGCTTTTTCTTAAGTTTAATCAACACTTTCTGTTTTTCAGTTCATTATTATTGCCTCTTGTACTATAACCAGGCAACACTGAAAAATGCCTGTCTTTATTTCCCCCATCAGCAATTGATACATTGATTAGATCTCTCTGAGCCCTATCTTCTCCAGGCTGAGCAGCTGAGCTCTCTCAGTCTCTTCCCATATAACAGATGTTTCAGTCTCTCCAACATCTTTGTGGTCCTTCTCTAGGGCCTCCCTAGGATACCCCTCTCTCATACCCCTCTCTCTTGTACTGGAGAGCCCAGCATTCCAGATGTGTCTCACTACACATCTAGCTGGAGGGGCAGGGTCTCCCACCTCAGCCTACTGTCAGTGCTTCTTCTGTGCTGGTGGACTTCTGTGCCACAAGAGCACATTGCTGGATCACGTTCAGCTTTGTGTCCGTTCTGTATGTTATCCATTATGTTATCCATCATTCATATACTATTTTAATTATATATATATTTAATTTATATGTATATAATTTTTATATATATAATATTTTAATTATATATATATAACTTATAAATAAAGTTATTAAATCTGTTTATGAGAGGTGCAAACTAGGTAGTGAGTAACGAGCCTGGTCTATTTTCTGGTGCCCTCTCCTTGATGTTTGCAAGTGGTAACTTCACTGAGCATGACTGAATATCTACACAGCCATTTCTCTCCCAAAAGCCTTAGAAAGGGAGATATTTCCACAGGAGGTCTCCATACGTCCATCTGCTTTGCATAGTAGCCAGTGGTATCTATGCTGGTTCCTGTGGGTTTCAGTCAGGTGTTGTAGGGTTGCAGTCATGCAGGGTAGCTAAGCACAGCAAGGACTTCCAGCTTGGCTATAGCAGAGACAATTTTCAAATCAAATTGCTGGAAACCCAAAGATACAGATTCTTTGTTCTCTTTGCAGCTCACACACTACAGGAGCCGACAGATGAAAGGTTACACGGTGCTGATGGAGATGCTTGTGGGTGTGAAATGTAAGCACGTAAAGCAGTAGCTGACAAAACCTTAGCACATTAACTGTTCCAGAAGGGAAACAAATTTTTTTATTATTCTTTAGGCACAGAGTGCTCAAGCAGTGACTTGGTCTGGCAACTCCCAGAACAAGTTGTGTCTTCACTGAGGGCAGTGATTAGAACAACGTGAATAGGAACGACAGCCTTGCGATACAGCTTTCCATTTCACCCCAAATCTCATCCTATTTCTTATTTTTTGCCTTCTCTTCATTTCTTTTTCTTCAAAAATCCCAGGTGCTTTCAGGTTACAGCTTAAGAAATGATGTCCAAAATAGAACCCTGAATTATTGGCATTTTCACATGGCTGAGCTAATCAGGCATCTGAATGCAGTACTGGTCTGCATTTACAACTGCTGTAGCCTATTGTAAACAGCTTCTAAGCAATAAAATGCTTTAAAATGATGCGTGAACCTTCCTACACCTCTCCAGGTTTAACAAGATAATGCTGTTAATTGTGAAGTGTGTCAGCCAGGCTGAAGCATAGCTATTGTAGAGACAAGGATCTGAGTTCAAAGCTATTTACTAGGAAACTGCATTAGAGAAATAAAGAATTCATAGAGCTCTGAATTGCCAGACCACAATGCAAAATTTCTGAGCACAGCTGGAGTAGTTATCAGATACAATAACCAGCAGAAAGAAAGCTGCATTCTATGGGGAGAAAGAAACCTGTGCTCCCACACAGGGATGTTAAGGGCTTTATGTCTCTTTGCAAAGGAAATGGATTTGAGTAGTTAGGACAGAGTGAAATGCTGCATCCCATCAGGTTATGCCTGTAGTCTACATGTGAATCCTCCAACTGCTGCTCTGGGAAGTGCAACCCACGTGGGGCTGAGGGTTAACTTACGGCAGGAGAAGGGGTTGGAGGGGTGGGATGCTGGGTCTGTATGGGGTGGTGGCTGTGTGAGGGGTGGCACAGGCCAAAGGGGGGCTGGAAAGGCTGAGTCCCTCTGAGATGGGAAGGAGATGGAGCATTTAGGGGGAAGAAGAAATCTGCTGGTACTGGCAAGTGCTAGGGGACAAGGACCTGTCTAGATAGCTGTGCTGCCTTGCTCAAGTGATCCTTGTGCTGCAGTTGTAGAATCATAGGATGGCTTGGGTTGGAAGGGAGCTGTAAGCTGTAAGCTCCCCCAGTCCACCCCCTGCCTTGGGCTAGTTGTTCCCCAGCAGGTCAGGCTGCCCAGGGCTCCATCCAGCCTGGCCTTGAATGCCTCCAGGGATGGGGCATCCACCAGACAGGCTGTCAGTCTGTCTGAGCTCCCCAAAAGCTCTAATGCTTCTGTGTAGGATTTACCTCTAAGAAACTGCATTAACAGACCTCCCCAAAATCCTTTTCTTCAGTGTCCCCAGCCAGTGTTTCCAGATGGAGAGGAGGGATCACTCATTTAATAATCCCTCAGATTTCACTGAAAGTGCACGTGCATTTTTGAAAAGACTTACTCTGGTGTCAGCTGTGGCATCCAGTGGTTGATTCTAAGAAACAGAAACAACTTCTCTGCTGTAGATAATAAAACACGAGGCTAGTTTTCCCATTGAATGTGCATAGTGCTTTATGGTCCTGATACTGCAGCTGAGCAACTTTGGCATCAGGACATGAACTCTCTCTGATGCCTCTGGGCAATGGGCGTCATAAGTGCTTGCAGCAAATCAGGTGGGCAGTGACATCAGAGCACCTGGGCCAGTTCTAGGTGGGATGGATGGATGGAAACCATTTGTCTCTTCTTCTCTGAGCTGGCTCTCTCCATCTGCTGAGGTATCACTGAAGGGATCTCCCTGGGTCAGGGGGCACAAAACAAACTCTGTGCTTCAAGCTGCAAAACTCTGAGTTAGTGATGAAGAAAACTTTAAATATCCACTAAAGAGTTCCCTTTGCTCTTCTTATCCAGGAGATTCTTTGAAGTAAGGATCTTCTTTGTGTCAGGACTTAACCTTTCCTTTAGTACTTTGTTTTAGCTTACTCTAGGGTATATTTTTTCAGTCTCAGGGATTTTGTATGTGTTTATTGTTAATAAAAACTAGATTTATTGTGATCTATAATGGAAAAAATAGCAAGTGGAAAGAAAACGCTGTATTTTCCAGCCTGTCTTCCCTAATAAAAACTGCAAAGGAAGGATATTTTTAATATATGCCAGCTATAGTGCAGATATACGATGGCTCTGAAAGTCATGCAATATTTTGTGTTAGTTTTGCAGTATTTATTAAAGCACTGGGAACTGCTCTACCACCTTTATTTGACAGGACAAAAGAAATGGTCTCAATGGGAGCTATTCCCTCAGGAAATACACTTTGCCTTCTGCCCCTCTGGTCTTTTCAGCAACTTCAGCATTTGCCTACCTTCAACCCTTTTTTTCCAGCTGAGATTTTTCAGCAAAAGAAAGACTAGCAAGCAGTTTATTTTTCAGATGACAAGATAACTGCTCCGCGTCTGCATTAATGAAATGAAAATCCCCTTCAAGCCTAATCTTCCAGAGTACTTAAATACTACAAAAGACTTCAGGCTCCAGGAATTGAACGAGATGCAGACCTCCAAGGCAAGGAAAGAAGCTGACCAAGAAGTGATGATAAGAATGCGAACAAATTTCACAATTTGTTGTCTGGAGGAGTACCTTTGAGCCAATGTCCTTTAACTGCTGCCATGCTGGTCAGGCAAATCTGAGCTGGGCACCTGTGAGAGGAGAGGAGGCGTTGACCCTTTAGTCCAGATCAGACAGGGATGGAGGCAGAGGGCATCTCCCAGCACTGGGGACCATCACATTGAACTGGGGAGGCTGAGCCCTTGATCCCCTGTAAGGTTCCAGCCAGCCAGAACTCTGAGGTGCCTTAGCAAGGTGCTGAGCATATGAATGCTAAGCCTAATAATCATTAAATCCCAGCTGCCTTTCACATATCTTAGCCAATAACTAATTACTTGATACCTTTATGCTATGGTTATCCAGCTGGCAGTGCTCTGCACCTGGCTGACAATCCCCAAACAAACTGACACCCAAAAAAGGGACTGTAACAAGGAACACACGAGTCAAAAACCAAAAACAAGCTGTGAATAAAGTCAGAATGTCAGTCACTAAAGGGGCTGGAAATGCCAGATTAAAGGCTGCCCCCAAATCCTTAATTTGATATTCATTATGTCAGGTCTTTGTTCCACCGTTCCAGCCTATTTTTCAACTGTAATCCTGTGACTCATTCATTGAACAGGATGCTCAGGGAATAAGGCAGCTATTCACGAGTTATTTTAATCCTCATTAAGCAGTGAATGGCCCTGTTCTTTAATATCCCACACCATCCATATACTGCACTGATTACGGAATGGTTATTTTCCATGCAGGCTTTCCTTTAGCGCTCATCTGAATCTCATAAACAGTTTCCAGGCTCCCACTGAAGGTAGGGTGGGCTCTGTTTAAGCTGAACCAGAAAGCAATTGTACCTGCGTCTGCAAGGTTTTATTACTTGGAGGAACTGCCATGGAACAGGCAGGTCAGATTTTGCAGATTACGCTGGGGATTTTGTAATAGGATTTAGCAAGCATATATCAGATGCTAATTAATCATACCACTTTTGTGGGGAAGGTAAGGCAGGTGCAATTGTTTCTGATTTACAGGTGAGGAGAGCAGGGAAGGCAGGTGGAAGCACTTCCATGCGACCACGCAGCAGCACAGGGAGGATGGGAATGCTGGGAATGCTCCCCTTTCCCCCAGCACAGCACCAGGCTGGAAGCACATCCTGCACGTTGTGGCTGGAGCAGCTCGCAGGTGCTCAGCACTACTGCATATCACGTTGCAGGTGTTGGAGCCTTAAGCAGAAAGAAACCAAAGTAGTGTTGCAAGGCTATGATTAACTGACTCAGCTTCCTCCAGGCCACAGGGCAAAATAACACCAGCAGAACCCAGCATCCCCTTCTTGCCCCCAGCAGCATCGCTCAGGGCACCAGCAGCCATTGCCTACTCCATTTAGCTGCCTTAGCAAGGTGAGCACTACATGGCAGAGAGTAACGCCCAGAGCTACCCTGCCCTAGCAGTGCTCAACACAGATATTTCATTTGGGAAAATGAAGACTGTATGAGCTAAGGAACACAGGAAACCTCAACTCCAACATCAGCTACTTGCTGACCTCTTGGTTTTCCACCTTCAATGGAAGACTTTATAAACTTCTCTTTACTGCCCACATGCACACAGAAGTAATGCATACAAGCATTGGTCTTCCCAGATGGACCTTATTTTGGCATGATGATGGCATTGTAGCTTCAATTCTTTCTGTCTGATTTTCTGCAGACACTTAGAGAATCATAGAATGGTTCGGGTTGGAAGGGACCTTTAAGATCACGAAGTTCCAGCACCCTGCTATAGGCAGGGACACCTCCCTCTAGACCAGGCTGCTCACAGCCCCATCCAGCATGGTCTTGAATGTTTCCAGGAAGGGGGCATCCACAATCTCATTGGGCAACCTGTTCCAGTGTCTCACCAACCTCACAGTAAATAATTTCCTCCTAATATCTAATCTAAATCAACCCTCTTCCAGTTTAAAGCCATTTCCCTTTGTCCTGTCACTACATGTCCCTCAATATTTGGGTTGTATGAGGGATACCGTAGGGAGGACGTGTTGGAAATGGGTAATTCAAAGGCTGGATGTGGCTGTCCAGTCTGGAGGCTGAAGTGCTTGGACTACCAAGAGTGAGAAATGATCCTCATGCAGAAAAACAAAGCATACATGGTGATGGTGGCCATCTCAGTTCCTTCAAAGTGAAACGCTCCCCATCACTCAGCTTTGCAACAGGTCGGGTTGTGCATGGCAGCCATAACTGCTTCACTGCAATGGGTACTGGTCATTCATTATTTTAACACTCCTGGAAGTGGAGACTGAAATGAACAGGTACAAAATCAAGGCAGAGGCAAGTGTGCAGCTGCAGATGGAAAATACTTGGTTGCAATGGGCTTTGAAGTTGACTAGCCCAACTGCTTCAGAAAATGTACATGACTCACTGGGCTGCCCAAGAACACAACAACAACAGAACACAACAAAAACAAAGCCTTGAGAAGGATATTTCCCAATCTTGGCTAAAATGATATTTAAAAAGAACAATGCTATGGTGAAGATAAAGGTTATTCCAAGATCCTAATTTAGAAAACAGTAGAGACAATGATACCCCAAAATGGGGAAGTCTGAACTTACTGCTGACCCAGAGTTTCTCTGTAGCATTTCACACTTTATTTGCTCCAATTTTCTTTAATTTTTGTATATTTGGGGCTGCCTTTTCTTGCATGTTCCAGCACAGATCAGGAGAACGAAGCAGTGAAATGAATAGAAGAAACTCAGAGAAAAAGAAAGAAATCAGGGAGCATCTTTCTGGGACAGAAAACTGCACAGCTGGAGGCAAATCCTCTTGGACTAACTTAGCTGGTGTTGGCAATCAGCGCCTGGGATCTCCTCTGTGTTTGAGAACTTCCCACCAACCCTCTGAACGCAAAGTAATTAGATAAATATGGACTGGGATTCTCAGAAATCAAGCAGCTGAGCAGGCTGCATGACTAACATTCGGCAGCGATGCACAAACAGCATCTGGGGGAGCAGTCCTGGATGCTAACCTTTGGAAGTACGCAGATCACAGTGAAAACATATGGTCAGAATAGAACAAAATGTGTCCTTTAAAGGGCATTTCTGAAGATGAAGTTGATTTTAGAAGGTATAAATAGTGTGAGTCTCTAAAGCAGGATTAGTTAAATGCAGTCTTATGTGGAATACAGCCAGATATTACACATTCAGAGTGGAGAGATAATTATGCTAATGCCTTCGGAAGAAACACGTGGTTGTTTTCAACCCCATGGTATTGGCAGGAAGGAGAAGGAATGGGAACACAAAGTCCTCCCCCTGTTTATCCTTCGTTCATGAGGTAGCAAGAGAAACAAAAAGTAAGGATGAAATCCCTGCAGGAAGGGGTGTCCATGTGTCAGTGTTCCTGCTGTGCGAGCTGAGCCTCAGGAAACAGCCCAAAAGAGCCTGGCTGTCCCATCCTCCTCTCTTTATACAGAAAATACAGAGGATTGAGCAGAAAGCTTAACTCAGGGCCACCTTACTTGTTACACTCCAGGCACAAAAAGAACCTTATATGAATTCCTGTGTAACCAAATGGGGTTTCCTGAGAACGTGTATAGAATCACGGAACGGCCTGGGTTGAAAAGGACCACAATGATCATCTGGTTTCAACTGCTATGTGCAGGTCGCCACCCAGCAGCCCAGGCTGCCCAGAGCCACATCCAGCCTGGCCTCGAATGCCTCCAGGGATGGGGCATCCAATGTATGACATGGTCCACTGAGACTGTGTCCAGTGGTTTGGTGTCTTCTGTGATTGGGTAGAAAAACAGAAAACTCAAGAGATGGTCTGACACATCCTAGTGCTCTAACTCCCTTGGTTAGGCAGAAGAGCAAAGACCAGATGGGGTTATCTCACAGGAGAAGGAAGGTGAGGAGCAGGGGAGTGCAGGTCTGCAGCACCAGGAGGCTGCTGGAGCTCAGCTGCAGCTCTGTGGGGCAGAGAAAGGAGCCTGCGTGGGGGCTGTGAAATTCTCAGCACACCTAACTGATGTACCATAACACTCATGGAATGCAAGGAAAAGGAACTTCTAGCCCCAGAAGCAAAAATCCACTGCGTATGAGATTGTCTCTTGACTGTCCAGGCACAGCTGGGACAATAATTGATTCACTTCTGTTATACTTCTTACATATAAAAATCTTACATATAGAAATTTTATCCATAAGTGAATATGACATTCAGACTGCTGGCAAGGGAGGAAAACATAACTCTACGGATTGCAAGCAGGGAACTCCCACTATGCAACCACTAGCTTGTCCAGCCAGCCAGCTGGAAAAGCAGAAGAAAGCTCCTTGAGAAAGGTGCTCTTGCTCCAGTCGCAGGTGTGAAGTAAGCTCCTTTCCAGCACCTATGACATATATATTTTATATGTATCTATACGTAATATAATCCACTGATTTTAAATCATGCTCCCGATATGGAAATTCCCTTGCTGCTCATCTGCCAGCACCTGCACAGCCACACGGGGACTTCATGTGACACAGCACAGCTCTCTGCTATGGGCCAGGAACAGCAACCTGTGTGTCAGGATTTCTTGATGCCTCTTTCCTCCTTGTGCTGATTTCTGGCATTTTCTGTTCCCTGTTGCAGGACTTGTTTGCATGCTTGTTAACTGCGGAGCGTTGCTTGGAGCAGCACTGTACAGACAATTAAGATCCTGATGCAATCTAACACTGATCATGTTCTTAACTTTCAGCATACAAGTGAAGTCACGAACGCTAATGAAGCGCTTAAAATGAACCATAGACAGAAGTGCTTTACTGGGGCAAAAAGAGAGTGGCACTGTATTAAAGAAGAACTAAAAGCTCTACTTAAATCCATCCCTAAGCCGAGCAGTAATTAAGCAGGTGGTTAACTTTAAGCATCTGCTTAAGTCTAACTGAAGTCACATTAAATGGTGGCTTTCAAAATAGAACTCCTGTAGTAATATCTATATATGCCAGCATCAAAATCTCTTTTTTTTGCTGTTAATCACCTGCTCTATTCTTGCAGTCTTGCCATTCCACCTGATCTGATGTGGGAGAAAGCAATGCATGCTCTCTGAAATAGCTGAGGACAGCTGCATTAACTCCGACCGCCAGCAGTGCTGTGTTCCCCCCATGAACACAGACCTTTGGATACGTTCTGCACGCCTCTTATTTTAACTTCTTAAAAATAACTGTTCAATTAAATAGCCCTTTTCCATATGTTCTAATTAGAAATTTTCTGCTTGGCCGACTCAAAACCAGCTGAAGTGATGATGAACTACTAATTTTTTTATTTTATTTTTAATTATTATTTTTGGTGTATTTGTAAGTCACAGGGAGGTTTAAATGTAGAGAAAATTGGAAGATTAATGTTAAAGGAAAAAGAAATAGTCATGTAAAATGAGAAGATCTGGATGTGCTTCAAGGAACTTGCCCTCCTCTTTGCAGGAAGGAGACGTAATAAAGCACACTGTGGCTGACATTGATCTCAAAGAATGTTGAGTCCACACAGTGCAGAAAACCTGCCTGGATTCCAGTGCACCAAGCGTGGCACCAGCTTGGCAACTCAAAAGCTCTTTAAATAATTAATTTGTCTCTATTGACAGTAAGTTACAATGCAATCATAGAATCATAGAATTGGCTCAGGTTGGAAAAGACCTTAGGGATCAGCAAGTCCAACTGCAACTTGACCGTACTATCCTACTTCTAACAACACTCCACATAGAATCATAGAATTGCTCAGGAATATTCACTGTATATTTAGTTTTGCTCAAATAGGTTTCTTGTCTGGAAATCCTATGCTAACCACTAAAGGAATAGTTTTAAATCCATTGTTAATGTTACCATGAAATCAATAGTTTGTCTTTCCACAACATTTTTGGGGCACCCCAGTATCTCTTTGCATAGAAAATGAGGATTACCTGACATAAAAGCTTTTTTTTTTTTTTTTTTTTGTACTATCCTAATTTTAGCCAAAATATGGTGTTTTATCACGTCTTTAAAGATCCCCAGGTCCTTGAATCATTTCACTAGGTAGGAATGTCAATGTCATCAGTCCTTTTCATTAAAGGGAGCTCCCCACCTCCTCACTTGTTAGTGCAAAAGCAGCAGCAACAAACTGCACCTCCAAGGCCCTGAAGGCAAAAAGATAAAGAAAAGAACTCAACATTTATTTATTTTGAGCCTGTCTTTTTTTTTTTTTTTTCCTTAATACAATCTCAGGTTTGTTTTCAGACCTCATTTGTGGTTTCAGGAGGGGAGTCAGCTCTTTGAAAGGGTAGATAACAGCAGGACAAGGGGAAATGGTTTGAAGTTGAAGGAGGGAAGATTGAGGTTGGATGTCAGGGGGAAGTTCTTCACAGAGAGAGTGGTGAGGTGCTGGAACAGCTGCCCAGAGAGGCTGTGGATGCCCCGTCCATCCCTGGAGGTGTTCAAGGCCTGTCTGGATGGGGCCCTGGGCAGCCTGTGCTGGTTTAAATGTGGAGGTTGGTGGCCCTGCCTGTGGCAGGGGGTTGGAGATTCATGATCCTTGAGGCCCCTTCCAACCCAAGCCATTCTATGATTCTATGATTCTATGTTTTCTTTAACACGTGTGGTTGTAATACTGAAGCTTCCTCACTACCTTATGCAGTATTTCCTATACTGAATCCTGGCAATGTGACCAGGCATAGTATTCATAGCTCTCTCCTGTAGGTAAAGCAATTTCTATCTATTTACTCACTCACTGCCTTCCATGGGAATACTTACACAAATTTGATGCTTAGCTGTGCTTGTTGGAACATAGTTTTATTGCTGTTTAATTTTATATCTGCACCATGCTCACCAAGGCCAAGGAAAGCAGTTCTGTAGTCTTATCAGCTGGATGTGATGCACTAACAAGATGGTCTTGCTCCTCCCTCAGCTCTCCCCATGTGCTTCTGCATCTCCTGTGCCTGTGTATAGATGTATCATGTTAGTGTATAGATGATCTTGCAGGAAATCCTCTATGGTTTTTATGACCAGATCGGTTTCCCAATCTCAGTTTCTTTTCAAAGGATGGAGGTAGTGCCGAGCAGCTGGAGATGGGAATGAGGGTGCAGCTGCCCCTCACAGAGACAAATGTTATTCATGTCAGACTGCAGGCACTGGGGCATCACGCCAAGTGACTGGCTTGCTTCAGCAGTTCTGGATCAAATGTGAAGCTGCTAAAGGAACCGAACTTGCATAAGCAAGTGGCCTTTGTGGTCAGAGTAAAGATCACAACCATATTTCAATAAGAAAAATGATGTTTGTCCAAGCTAGACTGTTTTTTCAAGCCTCCCAACCCCATTCTCTGCAAGAGCTGCAAAATCCTATAGTTCCAAAGCTGCTCAAGGACTATGCTGTAGCTGGAGGAAATCTGGGCTCAGCTGGACCAAGGCATTTCAGATAAATTAGCACAGCCTGACTGCATCCTTCTGAATGTGGCAAGCAGTCCTGTCTGCAGCCTTTGGGTAAAACAACCCTGAGACATGGGATGCCAAGTAATTAATTACATTGCTTGTTGTGAGGGCTGTCCTTGTAAAGGATGGGCAGCAAAGGTGCGAGAAAGGAGTCAAAGGAAATGGGAGGAGAGCTGGAACTACAATTGAAGTCAAGCAAAGTGTGCTGGGATGGCAGGACTGGGAAAGCCCTGCTCTGTGGTTGCAAAAGCATGATGACCACATTGCCTTCATCCTATGCAACCCTCTCCATAGCACTCACCTAAGAAATGAGCATGTTGAAAGTTAAGGGCTGAATGTAAGTGAAAGCACACCAGGGCAGAGTGATGTGGGGCAGACCGGAGTGATGTTTCTGTCCCAATGTGTCTGTCTCCCCTGTGCTGGTTTGGGATCCTTTCTCAGTCTGTGGATGCTTCTCATCTGAGATCCAAAGCAGATTGCCAAGTCAAGCTGTAGACATGCAGACATCTCTCTTTTCCCCTGTTAAATCCAAAAAGCCTCCAGCTCTGTGGGGAAATCCCTTATCTGTTTTTCAGACTGAGAATCTGGGAGAAGGAAGAGGAGAAGCCCCCAGATAGCACAGTGCTTCTTGCAGGATGCCATTACAGTGTCCAGGACATTTCCCAGTGCAGAACATCTCTTTTCTCTGTTTTACTCTTTATCTGCTTTCCCCCCATGATGCTGTGCTGCTGTCCAGATGGACAGCTAAGTTGGAGACAACTTTCCTGCTGGTGGTTTCCTTTCCCAGACCCTTTTCTGGAGCATTTTGGAAGAAGAGATACACTTCTACAAAATCTAACAGGGAAAATTCTACCAAATGCAAACTCAGCCTCATTTCACATGAGCATTTTGCTGTTCCAGATACGGGCTCTCCTCTCCTCAAACAGTATTTTTACTTGGTGTTTTATTTACTCATTCTGCTTTCTTTCACCCAGGCCACCTCCACCTTCAGCTTCTAAATTCAGGAGAACCAGCTCCACTGGAGAAATGCCTCTCTTTGGAGAAGTACTGGAGATCCTTCAGCACATAAAGGAATGAGGGAGCAGAAGGCAAGGCTGAAGCTGCACATGTTGCAGTCAGCGTTGTAAACCCATAGGCTTGGAAAAGCCAGGCTGAGTGGAAGCTGAAATCAGCCATTCCTCAGCAACAGATGCCTATTTGCAGTTGGCTGCCATAAAACTCACATCTCAGCTGTGATCAGGTGACACATTCTCCCAAGGATTACACACCTGGAAATGTTTGGGCAGAAATGCAGGATCAGCATAAGGGCTGCCCTAGGGATAAGCCAACATCTGCTCCAGGCCTTCCCAAGCTGTGAGTCTCCCCGAGTCTCTGTAGGCTGAGCAGCCCCATATCTTCTCTGAGGGGCCCCAGCAGCTGGGTAGAGGCTGGGCATCCTGCAGAAAAGCACAGAGGACTCTATGGGCCACCTTCCCCCTGCAAACTCGTAGAAAGGCAGCTCTGCACCAGACCTCTGCATCTGGAGCAGAGCAGCCTGTGCCCTGCTGGGCAGGACTGCAGTTTGCTAGGGCTGATGTCATTGCTTTGCCTTTTCCATGGGGACAGTTCACATAAGTCTGATCTCATCTCTCACTGTCCTGCTCAGCCCAGAGACCCGTGTGCCCCCCAGCCACTGGCTGTCCTGCGCTGCAGGGCACTGTGGGTGATGGTGTTGGATCACACATCCCTCTATTTGATTAACTATTTTATACCTCGTATCATTAATGACTATTAATTAACAGAAAGAGCCTTGGATTCTTGTTGATAATATTAATCTCTTTCTAAGAAAAACCTCAATTAACTTTTGGCTTCAAAACTTGGCTTGAGTAAATAGATTTAAAGATAATACATAAATTTGTTTCTTCACATGCTAACGAGTGTCTCTTGTTTCCTGATGAGCAATAGGGGAGGAGCCGATACAAGATCAAGTGGATCTGATCTGGTTGTGAATGCATTTGGGCTGGAAATGAGAAGAACCTGAACCAGCCACAGCATGAGGCTCTGAAACTCAATGTGTGAGAGGAAAAAAAGGAGAAAAGTGATGGTGCCTTTAAAGTGAAAGATGGCAGAAAGGAAAGAGTCCAAGTGGTCCAGCACAGATGGGTGCCTCAGGGGTGGCATCCCCCTGGTGCACAAGGTGAATGCCAGCACCTCTCTGTGCTGCTTGCAGAGGCAGGCTGAGAGGAATCCTGTGTGCTGGCCTTGAGATTTTTCCTATTTCTTCTTCCTCAGATACTTTGCATTCTGCAAGTGAAGCAACGTATCGTGATTCATTAGCTCCTGACCAGAATGCAAAGGCTGGGTCTGGCAGTAATAAAAGCAGGTGATGAAAACACCATGCTTTTGCTGAGATGCTCCCTCCCATGCCATAGCAGTGCAGTGCCAGGCTGCGATGCCGCACTGCCTCCCAGCACGGTGCAGCTCTGCATGGCCAGCCCCTCACACGCATCAGCGCGGCGATGGGCACTGTGTGAACATGGCATCTTACAAAGAATTTCTGCACACTTGAAAAAAAATTGCTTTAAATCTTTAATACCCACCACCAAACGCAGCTGTGCTGGGGTAGAACACCGCAGCCATTCAACAATTCATGGCAATGCTAAAAATGGATGAGTGGGATTGTAGTAAGCACGAGTACGATTTGCTCCAGGATGCAACTGCTGAGATGTCAATGCAGACAGCAGCTCTGCAGGCTCTTGGGGGCATGACAGGGACTACAAGCAGCACTTGCAAGTCATGCTCTCTATGAATGACGCTCAGGACAAGAGTTTCTAATGCAGAAACACAACTTGGGTGCATAAAAAGGTCTGGATAATCTCATCTCTCCTCCCCTGCTCTCTTTTCTCTCTCACTTTGCAGAAATGCTCCTTTCTCTAGAAGCCATGCAGACAGAAAAATGTGGACTGCAGGCAATAAAGAGAAGAACATTAAGAGCGGGCATCAGGCTGTGCAGTACAGGATGGGCTGAGATGGGATCTGGTCCATGACAGTAGTTGTCAGGACTTGTCATTTTCCTACCACCATAAACACAGAAGGAGGAGACAATATGGCACAGAGTTGCAGAAATGGTTAGGGGCGAAATCATAACTCTCCAGAGACTGCTCCACCGTGCAGAGCTGGGCTGCAGGGGGGAGTGAGAGGTGATGTACCCTGGAGGGGGATGCAAAGGTGGGCTAATACAGGCAACCCCGGGCACTCACCAGGTGCTGGAGAGGCTGTGGGTTTGGGCTGGGATGCCCTAATCAAAAGTGGAGCGCAGAGCTAACAACACCATGGCAGTTTTGCTGATTGAAGGATTAATAGCTGCTTTTGAGATGGGATTTGGAACCAGAGGTCAGTATGCTTTCAGGAAAGAGGTCTGTGGATTTGGATTCAGCATGCTGTGGAGGTTGAAGAAGCACTTCTGGGCAAGGCAAGGGAAGGTGCTCATCCTCGGAGAGCGCTCTGTAGTGCTGAGCTCATCAGAGTCAGCCTGGGAAAGCACTGCAGCCACAACATCTGGCTTTGAGGCTGCTGTAAATGGCACAAGTCCAGCCTGCTGCAATGTGAGCAACATGCAGCCTGTGAACACAGCATCAAGCCAGGTCAGGGGCTGTTTTTAATGCAAATAATTCAAAATAATAATAATAATTAAATAGTAATAATAGTTTAAAACCAAACAAACTTGTGAACAAGGCTCTGAGGGTCTCTGCACTATGTGAGCCATCCATCCCAGCCCTCTGCCAGAAGTGCCAGTCAGATCAGCACAGGAGACATTTTGTGAGAATGACCTGGTGAGAATGCATCCCTTTCCCTGCAATTCCAGATCTCCCCTTCCCCACATCACTTGAGTGGATCCTTTCACCAGCTCCTAGTCCTCGTGCTCTCTCTGTGTATGGAGTTAGATGCTTGTCACGTGCTGCCTTCTCCATCCAGCTCAGCCACCTACATCTAAAAGCAGGCACAAGGATGAGACACTTCCTTGTGCACCCTGTGGTCTTACAGATACGATCACGATCCAGTGCCATCAGCTGTGTCTCCACTGGAGACTGAAACACTGCCTGCCCTTGGGGCCAGGGATGAGTGAACCCAGCTATTGTACCAGCATGTCCTTCAAAATGCTGTTATGGTGTGGCTGGATCTGAGGATTCTGCAGCTGCCTTGTCCCATCTGCCATTGCAGATGTGCCAGCAGGTAAAAAAATGGACCCTGGGGAGCAGAAAGGCTTTGGCAGTGCCTGCAGTGGGGGCAGATGAGACAATTTGGAACAGATGACATCTCACTGGGGAATCTGGAATAATCTTGGAGGCTCAGTGGAGATGCAGCCACCGGCCCAGGAGGGCTCTGCCGTGCTCTCAGGTTTCCAGAGTTAAAGCACTGTGTCACTGTGATTTCCTCACTGTATGACAACATGGTGGCTGTGGCTGCACCCCTGCATCGTCCGCACTGTGGAGAGAGCATTGAAGAGGGGAGGCAGCCCACAAAGACCACTAGTAGCACCCTGTGCCAACAAGGTGGGGTGTAGGAGTGGTCTCTTCTTGGCTGAAGGGAGCTGCTAAAGTCTTTTGGGCAACCCCTGTACTCCTCCCCACTCTTGACTGGTGGCTCTCCCTCCTGTTACAAGCTCAGGGCAGTTCCACCATTTTGCTGCCTTTGGCACATGGGTGCACACAGGGGCAATGTTCAACCATTCCTCCCTCAGGGATGGCCTCAGGGTGCTGAGGGGAAGCATCAGGGGAGCCCCGGACCTGAACAATCAGGGAGTCTTGAATACCTCCCCATTCGCTTTGTTTTCTTCCTGCAGCAACCATGCCAGGGAGCTGCGCTTGATCAAGAGCTCTGCTGTGCAGGGAAGGTCTCTAGGGTTGGCTTCCTGGAGAGCAGTAAGTCTCTGCAGCAGAGCCTGCTCTTGCTGAAACATGGCCCAAAGCCATGAGGACCCATTCCAGCAGATTCTGAGCAGTCACACCAGGTTCCTTGGGCCTAATCCAGAATCTGTGATGCAGGAGAAAGGTCTCACCATTTCCTGAAGGGAATCATAAGACTGCAGACCCACTAAACATTTGCTTTGAAGCCTCTGAAGGTCTAAACTTTATCCTATGAAAGGATCCTGAGATAGCATGCTATTTCTAATAGAACTTGCTCTCCCTGCCTTTTCAAACTGGAGTTTGATGAGGGTTTGGAGAACTGGTTGGTGAAGCTTCTCACTGAGTCAAGACACAGATAGCTGTGTCCCAGGAGTGTGAACCTGTCTCTGGACTCAGTGCATGGGATGAAGGCAGTAGGAACCATTTCAGTGCTTGCCATACAGTCACAAACCAGTCCTGTGTGTGGCTCGTCTACCTTTGCACATCATTTCATGGGGCTCAGAGCAACCTTTTTGTACCAAGCCAAACTCCTAGGAGGGCCAGGGAGACTTTGCGGGTGGTGCTGGGGTTTCCACACGTTGTTCACACTGGGTTAGAACTCACATAACCATTGTGGCACAGACACACATCCCTGCACTGACAGCCTTTTCTGTGTCAAAGGCAGCTGCTCGCATGGAGAAGCCTCTTTGGGCACGTTTCATCTGTTTTCCCTCATCATTGCTAACATGAGCTCATTGCCCTGACATGAAGCAGCAGAGCCCTGCTGCATGTCCCCTCACTACGGTGACAAAGCAGTGCTGGGAAAGCCCTGGTTAGCAGCCCTGCTTTGGAGAAGCAGGTGCCTGACAAGCTCCGTGCTTCAAAGTCCCGTGACATTTCCCATTTGTCATCCACAGATTTGCTCTGCTCCTGCCTGCCTCTCCAGAACTAAAAAGCCTTTTTGTGCTTTGAGCACTGCAACCCAGTGCGCTGCATCTCCTAATTTCCAGTACTGAGAAGGCTTCTGCTCACGAACAACCAACCCCCCACAGCCACATTTCCCCTCCTGGGGATGGAGGAGGGAAGGTTTACGCAGAGCACAGAGGCATCAATATTTCAAAGCTCTTAATGCAGTCTCTCCATGAAGCCTCTGTACCACTCCTCTATGCATCCCCCTTGCTAGATGAATCATTAGCAGGGAAAACAGGGCTGTGCAGCACGCAGGCTGACAGCAGAGCCCAGTGGCATCACTTGGTCTCCATCAGGAAGCCAGCATCATTGCAAACTGCTATTGCCTAACAAAATCTTTACTTGCTCTGAACTGTGGGCTTCCCAGAGCCATGTGACCAGCATCTCCCCTCTGTTTTCCTTACATATTTGGTGCCAGATTACTTTTACTACTGCAGTACGAGGGTACTATTACTAGGGTGTCCCATAGACACCCTTCGTGGTCTATGCACGTGCTTTTCCACAACGCTTACAAACCTTCCCACACAGTATATACAAGGCTCTTCTCCTTGATGCATCCACCCACCCTACACACACCTTCTTATCTGTCACCCGTGGCACACTGCTCTCACCAATATCCCCTGCATGTCTGTGGCCTTGGATGCCTCACAGAATCACAGAATAACAGTAGCAAAATCATAGAGTTTGGAAGGGACCTCAGGAGATCATCTAGTCAGACAAGAGAGAGGAACAAAATGTTCTTACAGCTGGGTGGTTTGTAGCTCAACTAAAAATGGCAGCAGGTAACTTTCCTGCAGGAGCATGGATGATGGACAACTTGTTCTGTGGATAATGAACACAGGGTAACTGAGCTCAATGAGGCATGGCCAAAATCTGCCTCCCACACTTCAAAAGCAACCAAGGCACTGGGTCCTGCCTTGCACATGCAAAGGACTCTGCCCAGCATGGATGAGGAGGTTCAAGCTGGACCTAACCAGTTGGTATGGGTAGGGTGTGTTAAACTTCTCCCTAGACTCAGTACTGCCCTGGTGGACAATGAAGGGAGGATCTCGCGAGGGCAACCCTAGCACTCCTACCAACCCAATTAGCTTTTCAATCAGTGCTAGCCATCAGGGCCTCTTTCCCTGAGGACAACAGACCTCAGAGACATAATTTCATGCTCTTGCTGTCAGCTGCCTTGCACAATTTATCTTCTCATTACCTCTTTAACAGCAGTGCTAATCACTGACTGATCGAGGAAAATAACTCTTGTGATGGAGAAACTGGCTCTGGAAATAAAGCAGTAAGTAATGTTACTATGCTACAATATAAGTTGTTTCTGTAGCCAACATGCAAAAGAGTTTGGGAAAGTGGATGACAATTGGTTCCAGTCTCCAGTGTTCAGAGATAATTCTGCCTGGCTTGTCTAATGTCATTGTAAGTGGCTTATCATGGAAACAAATGCTGGTTGACTGAGAGAATGGCTGATGGGAAACAACAGGCAACCTGCATATTGAAGACTACCATGCTACAGAAGATATATCTTAGATGATTCTGGTGTTTTTGGAACACTGTAGATGCCTTCAGCCCTCTAAGCAGGGCTGTTACTCCAGGTAAGAAATCAGAAGAAAGAACCCTAAGAGAAGAACGCAAAGCAAAATGATGGCTACCACTCATGACTTGGCAAAAGCAGCAAGCATTTAGCTCATGATGCATGCAGAAAGACAACTGTAGGTGCAACAACTTTCCCCATGTTCATCAGTTTCTCCCTCTAACTGAGCAAGAGTGCATATCATAGGGATCCATGACAATGTGACTTGGCAAGGAATCAGAAATGCTTTGATTCAGGAGGCATTCCTTTTTCAGGAGAAAAACACTCAACCTTTTCCCTGGGCAGCAGACACTTTTTATGGTAAATTTCATTTTGCCATGAATTTAGTTTCCAACAAAATTTGTTCTAGAAATGTTTCAAACAGCTCAGTACACAGCCAAGCCACTGGAACTCTAAAAACATAAGGAGAATCCTGATTCTAGGTACAGGGAATGGGCCACCAGCTCCACTGCTAACTGCCCCACAGGAACACAGACATTCTCAGCACTGTCAACTCAAGCTACATGCAAGGAAAAATAAAAACGACTTATACCCTGGATGCAAGCTTCCAACCAAGTAACTGCTGTTTTATTTAGGACACTTAATATGGAAATTAAAGTTCTTCACCTCATCTGTTTACTGTCATCTGTTTACTATGTTGTAAACTACCTGTTTACACCTCATCTGTTTACTTGGAGGACATGTCAAGAACAAGCAGAAATCCAAGAAATCCATCAAACCCGGTATCACAGCAGTTGAGGTGTCATCTCATGATCAGTAGGCAATCTTTGTTGCAAGAGGAACACCTCAGAGCTCACACAACCAGCAGGGTCCTTGTGAGGTGGAAGGTGGAGAGGAAGTCCTCCAAGGTTCTTGTAGGCAGGAGGCAGCTGCTGGTGGTCTCTGAAATTCTACTCAGTGGCATCATGAGACACCCAAGATGGCTTGCTTTGACAGTGTTTTCCATCAGCAGTACCAGCAGCAAAATAATCAGTTCTCTAGAACCTAGCTGATTCTTTTTCAGATGAGTGGTCTACTGTGGGATATACAACTGGTTTCTCTGTGCAGTGAAATAAGTAATTGTCAGTATGTTTGCATGGTATTTGTATGATTTGGAAACAAGCCAGCACTGGATGGCATCCTAAGCAAGCACTGTGCAATAGCAAAGTTCCAGTCTAATTAGGTGAGATAGAAGATGGACACTTCAGTGATGAACACATGAACATCCCAGAAACTGAGTCCAGCAAGTGCTTTGCTTGATAAAGTCCTTCCAGCACTTAAAGGGAGCTTATAAACAGGAGAGAGGTTGACTTTTGACACAAGGAATGGTTTTAAACTAAAAGAGGGGAGATTTATATTAGATATGAGGAGGGAATTCTTTACTCAGAAGACAGTGAGGCCCTGGCACTGCTGCCCAAAGAGCTGTGGGTGCTCCATCCCTGGAGGTGTTCAAGGCCACGGATGAGCCCTGGGCAGCCTGAGCTGGTGGGGGTCAACACCAGATTCTGTGATTCTATGATTCTATGATCAAGTCTGCAGCAGGGAGTGTTTGAAAGGCACTCATGCTAGCAAGGATCAGCCCTGCAGTTATATTGTCCTGTCTCTGAACATAGCTTTGTCTCTGTCCCTCCAGCTTCTTTTTCTTTGAGAAAAAAGCATACTAAATAAAATATAGACAAATCAGCTAGTAAAAATGCTGTTGGCACAGGAGTTCCCCTAGCTCCCTTTGGTCCCAACTCTCTGAGCTTGTTTTGCTGTATTTGCTTCCACATGGTCCCCACACGCTGGTGTGTTCCATTCCCTTAAGTAAGAAGGGAGCTGTCACAAATCATTACAGCATGAATATCTCCATATCCCCCTGCATGCCTTGCAGGGCTGTTGGCGTTGCTAGTCACTGAGCAGGAGTTTACCCAGGCAGACCCTGTGGATTACCCTGCCCTGTGCCTCTGTGCAGCTGCTGAAGGCAGTAGGTGGTGCAGGCAGCTTGGGAGTGTTCACTGGAGTGGAAAAGGCTGGTGCAGTGAAAATGTCTCTCCCTCCCCAGACGGTGTAACAACAGCAAAGGTCTGATCTGAACACATTCACTGCCCCTACCGGATTCACGCTCCATGTCTAGCTGTTACGCAGCAGCCTGCAAGAGCAGATTCTGAGTGAGTCGCACGTGGACAGGGCAAAAGTCTCCTTTAACCTGCAGTTGTCTCAAGGTTGATTATTCTAAAGCACCGTGTGTCTGCTTTCACCCCATTGAGCAGTGGGCTGCACCCAGTGAGATGGAAGGGCAATGTCCCCATGCACTGCTCGCTTCACAGCAATGCTGAGCTTCCAGGCATTCAAACCTGGCTGGGAAGGCAACTTCAGAATCAAGGAGGCTGTGCGCAGCACCCTCCCCACATAGCACATCTGCTCTACTCTTTGCCCAACAGATCTTGAAAACAAGGTCTGCAGCTCGTGCTGGAGGGTCTGAAGTGTCCTCCTATACCTGGTGGCCCAGCACTCAGCATGGTGCCAATGCAGACACAAGGCCTGAATCCTTGGCCAGCACCTCCGGAATGATCTTGCCCATTAACTGTGGATAAACAAACAATCACTTATAAAGTCAGGGAAAATAATCTCAGACATAATCACTGATTAGAAATGTTTGCTTATAGCTGGATATTTATAGCCTATGAGAGGTGCAATGCCTGCATTGCATGGGAGATATTGTTTAATTAGCAATCACAGCCCCTGTGCTGCTGCTGTTTGGAACAGGAGATGAGTGCTGCTGTGTTTTATTTACCCTTCCCTCTTCTCCTGTTCCTGTTTAGGAGTGGGATGTGGCCAGATCTTCCTTATCTGCAGTTACTGTCAGACCCACAGAGCAAGCAGGACACTGAGGGATCTGCAAGATCTGCTTTGCACAGCACCACCACAACCAGTGGTGGCTCCTTAGTCTCCAGCTGGGTTCTATACAGCATTTCTTGGCCATCGTGCTGAAGCCCTCGCATTCCTCAGCTATACCAACAATGTTGTCCTCACTTGAAGAGAGTACAGTTCAAATATCAGAGGTTCTTGAGGCCGCTGCACATCCAAAGAGTTCGGCAGGACCTACAAGAGCAAAGCACTGCTGAGGCCTCAGAATTTCCTAAGTTTGCTAGGAGATCAGACAGACACCTGCACTTTGCTCTTCAGCCTTGAGCGGGATCTGCAATGAGGAATTGCCCGTGAGCCTCTTCCAGCATCCCAGCTCTGATGTCCTTGCTGTTTGCTGAGCACACTCAGAGCTACTCGATCCCCCTGGCAGGCTCTAAAGACACAGCCCCTGATTATCTTGTCTGTACAGACGGGAGGTTTGTACGTGCACTGACAAACCAAACTCTGAAGCAATAATTTGTCAGCAGGAGTTTGTTTCTCTCACTTCAACCATGGCAGAGACACACTTCTTGCTTCTACTGCTGGGGGAATTTATTGCAGAAAAGCAGAAAGACAAAGCCTGTAAAAAACTACTGTTTCTCATTTTTCTCAAGAGCATCCAAAAATGTTGTCTTCTTATGATTTTTACACCCAGATGGGATGCTAGTGACAGAAATATATTCACAGTATCCCTGTCTCTGGGGGAATATCTCATCTCAGATAGACCCAGAAAGACCACAGTATGTGGCAGTGAGATAGGGAAGTTCAGGCCATGGTTAGCCATCAGGACAAGAGTTATTGGCACCAAAAAGACCATCTGTGCTCCTCCTCTGCTGCAGCAGAACAATGAGCTGGTTTGCAGAGGTGTACAAGGATCTTCTGCTGGCAGACAGGATCTTAAGAGCGGAGCACAATGTTTGGTTCATCATTTGTGCAGCACAAAGCAGATCCAACACCTCCATGCAGCTGAAGACTACATCTGGGCAACATGGGACTCCCATACAACAACAGAGGCTCTGCTCCACCACATTTGCTAATGTGGACAGTGCTCCCACAGTCCAAGGATCTCAGAGCTGTTTCATGATCTGGGCCAGAGATAAACAGGCAGGGTGCCAGCCATACTGACACCATTTCTGTGGGACATCACCTGCCTGCCTGCCTGCACAAGCTGGGTGCAGAGACTAAATGCAGCCTTTTTGTTGTGAATTATGTGCTGAGAGAATGCCTCTCTTGTATACGATTGATGCCCAACCCTCTGTAAGTAGCTGCTTTCAGTACAGCTTTGGCCACTGCCTCATTCTCTTTACATTCTCAGACTATCACAGGAGAATGGGAAGGATCTATCTGAAAGTTCTTACACTGGACAGAGTTTTACTAGGAAGTCTTATGGAGCTGGAGCAAACCTCCCAGCCACCCTCAGCTTACACACACTCTCCTATCAAAGCACACAGCTTTCCTCTGTTCGGATCAAGCCCTAACACAGCTCCTCAAAAATAATCTGCCCTCAGGCTGATTTAACTCACCCAGACCAAAACATCTGGGGATAAGCAGAGTTTCCTTAAAAGCAGTCACACTCACTGCTGTAATGCACAGAGGTTATGTGATACAGAAGTCCCAGGCCCTTTGTGGCAGGCAATAACTTTGAGCAGAGATGTCTACCATCAGTTCTTTTAGGAATGGCCTGTTGCACCTTTGCAGCTGTAAAACATTATCTAAGGCCATGCAAGAGCATGTAACAAATCCTGGACGGTGATCATTTTTTACTTGAGATAGCCCCACTGGCTGCCTGGCTCCTGCACAAACACTGCACACCCCAGACTGAGTGGGATGCAGACTGGATGCCACAGGGAAAGATCTTATAGCAAAGAGTCTGCTTAGTGCTGCCAGGGGGGTGAGGCCAAGGATTGGAGGCAGGTAGGAGATGGTGTTGCCCTGGCCAAGCAGGCAGGCTGTCACTGCTTTGTGAGATGGGAGAAGTGTAACTTCCCCATGGGCTGTGCAGGGAGGTGGTCAACATCTCTGGAGGTGTTGAAGAAACATTTAGATGTTGTACTGAGAGACAACATGGTTTAGTTGGAAAATATTGGTAGTAGGTGGATGGTTGGACTGAGTGATCCCAGAGGTCTTTTCCAAGCTTGGTGATTCACCAGTTCTGTGATTCTATGAACGATGAGCCCAGCCGCCCACTGGGGAAGGGACATCATTCCAGCTGTTTACAAAAGGGGCAATTGCAAAGCTGAGCACAGGAGAATATAACTTTCTGCAGGTGGACTGAGGGCTTATCCTGCCAGTCTGTGCACTGGGGCAAGGCTCGCTTATTTTTTGTTAAGACAATTGATTACAACTGATCAGAATTGTACAGATCAAAACACACATACCCTGCTCTAGCATGCATCACGTATGCTTGACACAGTGTGGAGAGCTTCTAATGAGTTTGGGTGTAGTTGGCAGCTCCATGTCTAGATGTGTCATTAGCAGACTTCAGGGTGAGAAGCAGCATGGAATTGTGCAGCAGATGCCCTATGAGGTGGAGCACCAGAGAGGTTAGAGCTAAAAGCTGCTGAGAGGTTCTGAGTGATGTAGCCCTGAGAACGGGAATGCCACTTCCTTCTATTTACTAATGCATGTGGGTGTCTCTAGGTAGAAAACAGTTGCCATGTGTCTCTTAAATGTGTTCTATTAACTGCCATCACATTTTATCACTCCTCTGGCAATAGGCAGCAACACCCCTATAATTTATTGTCATTAGTTTTATTCATGACCATCACAGAGGTCACAGCATGGGGGGAGAAGAGCACTTCATTGATTTCACCACTAAACATTCTGGAATAATGGCTTTTCAAGCAGCTGATGTTAAACAGATATGAAAAGATAATGAGTAATGAGGGATAAGGGAACTGACCTTTTTTCCAATGAGAGGCTCTTTCAGCATCACAACACTTGAAAGTTGGGTGAAATGAACCTCGATTTCCAGGCCTGTGCTTTCTGATACCTCTGATGCTGACATCTTCCTCTGAGCTGATCCACTCAGGCTCCCTTTGGAGGCAGGAGGAGAAATAGGAAGTACTGCATTCAGATGTGTGAGATGAATTGTACCGTAGAAATGCCTGTTTCTTTCTGACCACTCTGAAGAGAGCCTGTTGAGATTGACCTGCAGTGGCAGATGCTTCCTATACAAACAACTTGTGCTTAGTGGCTATGATCTCAGAGAATTGGAGATGGGCTTTGCCCACTTCCCAGTGGTTTCCCTATGGAACCTGCAAAGGAGCCCTGCAGAACTGCCTCCAAACACAGGGGCTGGGGGTTTGCTGTAAGCATCCTTCCAGATCAAAGACTTTGCTTCCATATAGAAAGCAGCACAAACAGGAAGATATGTGCCAAAGTGGCTCTGCAAAACACAGTCAGGATGAAGTTGGATTCACACTCAGACTTAACATCCAGGACCCAGTGCTGAAATGATTCTCCTGAATGTGAAGGGAGAATCATGAGAAATGAAGCTCCACTGGTGATTCCCAGTATGGCTGAGGCTTCCACACCAAACCTAGCATGCTTGCAGAATAGGGTTAAAAAAAGACTGACATAAAGTGAAGAATCCATTCAACCCAATTATGATTTTCCCCTGCTGAAGTCAGTTTGTGTCTCTCTGTAAGTGACAGGCAGAGGGGAATAAAGATGTACAAACTCAAAGTGCTTTATCCTTGGTCAGTCCCCAGAACTACAGAAATTCAGATCAGCAGGAAGATTTTCTACAGAACAAAAGAAAAAGAGAAGGAATTGCCCTAGGTACTGCATACTTTTGATCATGCAGTGGATTTCTGAGGTTTGTACAGCCTCACACAATCTCCCTTGCCCTGCTGGCCACGCTGCTTTTGATGCAGCCCAGAATACAGCTGGTTTTCTGGCCATACAGTTGGCTTTCAGCAAACCAGGCTAGGTGCTGCAATGGAAAATTGAGAAGTAGGAGTAAGCAGCTAAGGAAGGGCTTAGGCACGGACAGCTGGGTCACCAAGGCTCCTTCATTTCTGCTACAAGCAGTGCATACCACCGTTCCTTTCTTTAGCTTGGAAAGATGCAGCACAGTAGTGACTTTCCCATTTACTGTTCCTATGCAAATATTTTTCACTGCTTCAATGGCCAGGAACAGCTTATTCTCGCCTTAGACATAGCCACAACCAGGTTCTGTTCCAATTATATATATTTTTAATGTTTCTTCCAATTTTGATTTCTCTCATCCTCAAGGTCCTATGGCTCTTCCTACAGTGTCCAGATGGTGGCTGGACTGACAGAACTCCCCAGCCATTTGCAATTAGCACTTTGCATATTTGCAGTGAGCTCTTCAGTGAATATATAAAATAGGATTGGCCTTCCACCCAGCCCTTGAGGAGCTCTGTAACCTCCTTCCAGACTCACTCCTCCCTTTCAATGCAACCTCTTGCTCTTTCTATGCAGCTCCTCCCTTCCCCTATAATTCTTCTATAATCCTCATTATCTTCAGCATCACTAATCAGCTCCTCATGTGACACCATATCAAATGCCTTCTTAGAGTCCACAAAGATGGTATCTAATAAATTTCCTTTGTCTGAAAACTCCATTACTTTATCAGGGACAGATATCGGATTAGTCTGCTGCAATCTCCTTCCGATAAAACCATGCTTCATGCTAGCCTGCTTCCCACTTACATCCATGCCTTTAATTACTTCTGCCCTTAAAATCTGTTTCAAATCTTGCATTTTTCAGGCTCCAGATCAGGTTCTTCACCCTTTTGCACTGTGACCTTCTGTCTGTGGCCGATGGCACTGGCTTTGTCCCCAGAGGAGGCTGCAGCTGTGGGGCTTCCCGTGAGAAGAGGGAGCAAAGCTCCCAGAGGACAGCTGGCGAGGCACAGCCTGGAGCGGTTCTGGGTGGCAGAGGCTGCTCAGAAAGCTGGAAATGGGCTCACAGACAGACCTCAGAGGTGGCACTAAGGTACGAGCCAAGGAGGGTTGTGTTAAGTTTGATATTTCTTTCAGGCAGTGGGACTCCACTGGGTCTGCCAGAAGGGACCCAGCTGTCCCAGTTGCTGTTCAGATAAAACCCAGCTTGGCTTGTTTGAAATCTGGTTTTGTCTGTTTTGGACAGCCTCTTTTAAGGAAAATGGATAGGGAGATTTCACCTTGGAGCAGGGGATGGTAGGGACCCAGTAACAAATTCCTATTTTCCAGACATGTAGTATTTAGCCTAATGTGAAAGATTAACAAACCTTGAAGCCTTCTGTGCTTCAAACAAGAGTTTGTTCCAGAACCTATGGAGAAACATCTGGTCACACTTGGTCACACTGCTACAGCTCTGTCCTCATGTTTTCTCTGTCCATCCTGCCTCTGATACCCTTGTCAACATCCACATCATTTAAAAAGGAAGACAAGACCTCCTTTTGTTTTGGAGCCATACTGAGGATGACTTTAATTTGGCCTCTCCTTCATTTCATGATGGCCTCACTTATTACTTTCTCATCCTCATTTCATTCACATAACCAAAGAGCTTTTTTCTCTGGCCTAATATGTAGCTCACTTTGACGTTTGACAGTTCAGCCTTCATCACTATGCTTCTGGACCTCCAAGATGTTGTATTTTGCTGAGAAATCTCTTCTTTTAGCCTAGTTTCCTAAGTTCGAGCTCAACAGCCAATTTCATCCCTACCTGAAAGGACAGCAGAAGCACCTAAAGCATCTATGCGATCATTAAGATCCTGAAAGCTTTATTAAAAAAAAAAAAAGAAAAAAAAGAGAGTGGAATAGATGAGAGATATTCAAATTAGCATCTCCATCTAGGGAAAAGGAAGCATCTATCAGCTATTATATATTCCATTTGGCAGCTGCATTCTTGCCGGTTTGTGCATGCTGCTTTGCCATGCTCTGCAGGCACGTACCCTCAGGTGATTTGCAGCCAGTGCAGAGCTTTACCCAGTGGGGAAAAGTGGCATGAGAGAATACATTTGAAGTTTCAAGGTTGGGGTGTCTGTTGTATCAGCTGTTTTCTGGTCTTCTTGAGTACATGGAATACAGGGAACAGAGCACATGTCTGTAAGCATTCACGCTTCTGCAGTTGCTCTGTTTGCAGAATGAATTACTCTCTTCCCTTGCAGGTTCAGCTTACTTCCCATCTGCCCTTTTAAAATCCAGTTCATCGTGGATCCCCATTCCCTGCAAACTCTACTGGGTACAGTCTCCTAATTGTTTTACACCTGCAATTTGATTTGCTTCTTCCAAACTCTTCAAGCTCTTAAGGCCTTGCTCAGCACTTCTCTGGGTTTATGAGAAGTTTCCCCTTTGAAAGGAACAGCTTTACCCCCAGGTTCATCCTTTTTGCTGTGATTTAATTTCAGCTGAAACCTCTTGTGATCATTTCGCCCACGGTTATTTTGTTCAGCCACCCATCTGTAAAGCCTCACAACTCCAAGCATACTACACAAGTGTAGGCACTGCCTCTTGCTTGGTAAAGAAATGTCCCAGATGCCAGACCTTTATCTCTGTGAGTTCTGGTTCTGTAAATCTATGAAATTAAAACCACCCCATTTTACCACCACACTTTAATTGCTGAGATTCCCGGTGTCTTCGATTACCCAAATTTCCTTCTTCTCTGTACTCCTGCTACTTATGGAAAATGCATGAGCCCCTCACAGCTTTCTCCCTCCCATTTTCTCTCAGTCGTACCAACTTTCTCCTCAAGTGGAGCCCATCCTGAGTTCCTTCCAGAGAATGAACACCCTAGAACCTTTCTCTTAGCACTGATATTGAAGCTGTCTTTTACTAATTATTTTGTCTTCCCCTCCCCCACCCTCCAGCCCCATCCTATAAACCCCACAGAACTCACCATGTCTACATCATATGCCCTCTGTCCTAATTCCTTCTGGTCAAAGTCCCACAAGAAGCTTTTCTTTTTAGTTTTTCTCCTCAACAACGCAGATCTTTCTGTTATTTGTGTGTTTCAAGTCCTCTTCCCCAGTCTTCTTTCTGAGAACATTCTCCCTCCTGCTTTCCTATTTCATTCTCCATACTCTGTGCTGTTTTGCTTGGATTGTAATCCTTGCCACTCCTGCTCTCCCCTTTTACTTTTCTAGGATGGGATGCTTCTTCCCTCTGTATAGGGGGATCTGCATTTGTCCTGATTTTTTTTTGCATACTAATTGCTGCAGCTAATCTATTCCTCAGAGCTGTTTCTTTACCAGCATCTGTCCTCTTCCCATGCTTTGTGGCCTTCAAGTTCTCCTGATCAGCTCATGGCTGAAAAATTTCAGTCTGTCTTCCTCCAGCTCAGAACGTATTTGGCCTTTAAGGGCTGTCACGAAGGAGGATTGTGTGTCCAGTCCTTCCCTCCAGTTTCTAGCATTCCTTTGAATACTAATATTGCTTGAGATCATTACCACGTCCCAAGGCCTAGAAATTGAAAGCAACACATAGAAGGATGTGAGAACACAAACGGTAGTTCAGCCTTAGATCTCCTGCACACTGAAGGTTATGGAGAAAAGCTGAAAGCTCAGCTTCTAGCAAAAGACAACACATCATGGCAATTCTGGCATCTGGGAACTTCATATAACTGGATTAGCCTCACTCTGAGAAATTGACTGGACTTGATGCTGGCAATTAAACTGGAATACACTTCCACACCATACAGAAAATTCCATAGGCCTTTAAGGCCTTCCTTCTTCAATCACCAGATACTCTTCCACAGTTTTACTGAGGACAACTCTGTCCAAACTATAAGTCTAAAAAGAAATGCTTTTAAGGCTTTAGCAGTGTAACTTGCATATCAAGGAGGAAAGAAATCTGCTGTGCAAAGGTCCTCATTTCTACAGCTGTTCCCTGCAAAGGACTTTTCCAGCCTCCCTGGCACTCTGGGCTTGTTAACACAGGGACACGTACAAGAAAAGCACAGTGCTCTCAGGAGGGTTAAAAGCCTCAAGATACAAGCAACTGCCAGATATTTACACCCTTAACTGTGGGCTAATGAAGTCCTCAGCTTGGGAACAGAGCACAAATCTGAGTAAGGCCTTGCTAATCATTCCATTATCAGTGCACAGATCAGAAGCTGCTCTCTCCACCTCCCTTTTGATATACAGCCAGCTATTAGAGAGGCTTCAACACAATGAAATCAGCTCTGTTGTACTGCTGTGGGATGAGCTGAATGCCCCTTGAGAGATGCTGTGGATGGGTGTGATTCTGCAGAGCTGAATGCCTGATGCTCACAGCAGTGCTGGTAGGGAGGGAGCACAGTTAGCACCATTTGCTGCCAGGCTGAAAGAAAGGTAAGGCAAAGACAAAGCAAAGGAGCCCATTTTTTAATCAGTATTCACATAAATTAAACCCAGGCTTTTCATCCTATGGGCAGATGTGAACGGATCTTTTGCACAAAGGACGTGGAGCTGCGAACTGTGGGGTGAAACCCATGGCCCAGAGGGTCCTGCTGCAGCCACCTGGCTTCCCTTCTTTGTTTTAGATTTTGAAGTAGATGCTAAAATTCCTGGGAACAGTGAACAGGAGCTGGGCGTGCAAAGCCTTGCCTTCTCTCACAGCTTCAAATGCTCACTCAAGCGGTAAGTAGCAACAAATGCTGGTGAAACGCCTCTGGCTGATACAAGAGAAGCCCTCCAGAATGAATCTCCCTATTTACTCTTTCAACAAATGTTTTCTTGATCTTTGGTGCATTTCAGCAACTGAAGAAGGTAACAGATTCATCAGCACCTGCTGCAGGGCTGCAGTTAGTGACAAATTGGAAAGTTATGCAGATTCGAGAGGGAAGCTGAGGCCCTTGTGATGGGGACTTGTGGGCTGTAATTATTTCCCAATTGGTAATTTCGATGTGTTGCCTTGGAAAGCAGCAGATGGTAATTACTTTCCATTAGATGTTTGTATTTACTGTGGAACTGTTTCAGTCCTTCCAGCACCGGGTGTAGCTGGGGCCTTGCTGAATGGGCTGGCTGACATACTTACCAGCTTCAGAACTGCCACAGCGGCTGGTGTTTGTTGGGGAAGTGCATGGATGCTTGCACACAGCACGATAGGCAGGGATGGGAGGTACACTTGTGGCTGGGGATCAGTCCCTGGGAGCGAAAGCAGCAAATGGAGCAAAGCATGGGAAGTCTGAAGCAGGAGGAGCCATTCTCTCTGGATGGAGACTCGTTGTCTACAAGAGTTTGTTCATGTTGCCCCCATATTAGCATGCCCCTCTCATTCTTCATCACTACAAACCTTTGTGTTCTCACCAACTTGGTTACATGAACCAGTGCAAGATAATCTTATTGTATTTTTTCTATCTCCATGGTGTCGACATGAGATTCCTGGCACTTTCCAGGCAGCTCTCAGTCCTTTCCTGTGCTCTACAAGTGGACAGTCTTACTACAATGGCAGTAGTTTTGCGGAGTTTCTGTTACAAATATATAAACAATGTCTCTAAGTCCTTTTTTTTCTGTGGATTTCTCACTGCTGGAAGCCTAAGTAGCTTTCCAGATATCTTCTCAAAGACCAGGGACTCTCCAAAGGAGCTCTTCTCAATGTGGAAGGCTCTTCTTCAGCCAGATTTTTCAAAGTCTACATTTAAGGACCTGTAACTTCCTTTTCAACAAGACTTCCTTAACTTTCACATTCTTTCTTCTCCATCTTAGCCAGAAAAATTCAACCAAGATGAATTAGATAACCACTTATCTTTTTTTCTGTAAGATGCTTCACTTCCCATTTATCAGCAGAATGGCCAGAAGGGGTACGGCTAGACTGACAGCGGCTTTGTTCAAAAGGTTCATTGCAAAAGGCTTAGGTTTTTATAAACTACATTTTTGTAACCGAGTGAGGCTGTTGCTCACCCCTGAAAATACAAAGAAGCAAGGGCAGCTTGAAAGAGAGAGTAATCTTGGAAAAATATTTCAAGAACTTTGAAAGAAATGGAAGAAAATCCTTGCTATGAAGCAAAAAACATGCAGTAATTATGGGTAAGAAGATCTTGGAGTAGAAGAGAGCAAACTTGACACAAATCTGCATAGAGGCCACATGAAAGAACAGCGCTATAATGACAGCAGGAGAGCTGGGTGTGTTGGCAGCACAAGGTCACAGCCAACGCAGAGGGCATTCTGAACAGCCGCAAAATGATTGAGTGACAAGCTAAATAGGAAAGATTAAAGGAACTAAATTATGCATGGCTTGGCCAAACAGTGATTAAATAGCCAGGCGAGGAGCAAAATTGTTTAGTGAAGTCTGATGAGGGACAGCCTTAAGTTAAAAGGTGAGACTGATACTGAAACATGGAAACTGCTCGACAGGAAAAGATTTCTAAGAAAAGCTCTTTGGCTAGGCAAATCAATAACACACTCTATCTTCACCAAAGTTGTTTCTTTTTGCTACACTGTCAGTAATAACAAAATGGCTTGGTACAAGTTGGAACTGCATGTTGAAGGACCTCTCCTCTCTTGTGTTCAAGGCTAGCCAAGCCTCCACTGGGGAGGTGGTGGATGTGCCTTCCCTGGAGACATTCAAGGTCAGACTGGACCAAGCTCTGAGCACTTGATGGAGCTGTAGGTGTCCTTGCTCACTGCAGGAGAGTTGGACCAGGTGACACGCAAACACGCAAACACCCCACAGATATACTCAAACTGCAAGAAGAATTTGAAACGGATATACAATTTTATGATGATTTACAATGATCACTGCTCTCTTAAAAAAAAAAAAAAAAACAACAAAAAACAACAACAACCAGAAAAAAAACAGAATAACAACAGAAGGTCTTTTCCCTATGGAGGCCTTTAAAGTGTTGCTGGACAACTGCAGGATCCTGAGGTCCATGAGCTCTAAGGGCAGCATGCATCAGGCAGCCTGCATGGATGAATCATTGAGCTTTTTAGGATGCACTGTAGAATTGAAGAGGATTGGGATGCTTATGAGGATCCTTTAAGAATAACTTTTCTGTCTGAAGGTAAAATATTATTCACATCCATGATAATTATTAGAATAATAAAGATCTCATTACTGAACCAGCATGACTATTCTCAGGTATTCATTGAGCCTTCCTTGGGAAATGCATCAGTATAAGATATGCTGATATTGCCTTTTAGCAGATACATTTGAACAACTTGTGCTAATTAACATTAATAAATATATGCTAAAAGCATAACTGGAAACTGGGCTACAGCACACAGGTTGGCTACCGATTAAAAATTACACCACTAGGTAAAATTTTCTGCTCACTATCATTGTAGATCTTCAAGGGACTTTTATTATTTATGTCTGTAATCAATATAACACTCAGCTTCTGCTGTGGGCCACATCTTCTCAGCTCACACAGTTGTTGGTATCCATTAAGGCAGCATCCAGATATCTCACAGCTTGTTGTGTATTTAACAACACAACTGACCTATGGGATGTTTTCCTCATGGAAACAAAGCCCTAAATTCTCCAGTACATTCAAGTATTCCTTCCTTAGTGGATATTAAGGCCGTATAGCGGAGAACCACTGTTCACACAGAGATAATCCTGAAGGCTGCCTAGTTTCCACTGTGATCCCATTGCACATTGCAGATAACGAACAGCTCAGACTTCATTTGTGCCAAAGCTATCAGCATCTCCCTCCAGGAGAGTGCTCATGGCAGAGGACCAAAACACAAATGTGGCCAGGGACAGGGACGTTTCTAACCAGATGGAACATTGATAGGATGATTACACACCTTGTCATCCCTTTCCCTCTGTATTTCAACCCCAGCAGCCTACTCAGTCTATAAGAGTTCTCTCGGGGGTGCCAATGGGTCCCCTCTCCTGGGCTTTAGATACCATCAGCGATCTGGAATTGCTCAGTCTGGAGAAGAGGAGACTCAGGTGAGACCTTATCATTCTCTACCTGCCTGAAAGCAGGTTGTGATGAGGTGGGGGCTGGCCTTTGCTCCCATGTAACTAAAGGGAATGCCTCAAGTTACACCAGGGGGGGTTTAGGTTGAACATTAGGAAAAATTCATTCTCTGAAAGAGTGATCAGGCACTGGAACAGGCTGCCCAGGAAGGTGGTGGAGTCACTGTCACTGGAGGTGTTCAAGAAACATTTAGATGTACTGAAAGACATGGTTTAGTGGGGAAATATTGGTGGTAGGTGGACAGTTGGATTGGATGGTCTTTTCCAACCTTGGTGATTCTATGATTCTATGGTTCTATGATCAACCCTGCAGCATCCAAACCTGAGTCAACCATGGCACCTCCCACCAACTTGGTGGGATGATTGCTTTCATACAAATAAAGTAGAGGCATTCTTCTTTATTAAATAAGCTAAGAGTTGGGAAAAAAAATCGTGCCCCACTGCCACACAAATGAGGACAATGAAATTGCACTGATGTAAGTCAGTAAATCCAAAAAAGAGACTTAATTTCAGAAGTAGGATACATCTGAAAGCACCAGCGCTCCTCCTGAGAGTGACTATCGCCAGTAAGACCGACTACATTTAGTAGGCTGAGAGTGAAGGTCACCTTCATCCCAGATGGTGTTCTGCTGCCAAGTGTCAGAGCAGAGCTGGCCATCCTGCATCAGCACACAGAGCAGCTGCTCTGCACCAAGGGTGCTCCCGGCCACGTGGTGCCGGGCTGACACACATCCCCATCACGTCGCGATCACAAGAACATATTTCCTATCTGAGCCAAACAACCCCACCAGGCCTTTGGGCAGTTTCAAGGCTTCAAGTAAGCATCAGGATCGCTCCGCAAAGCAATCTGCAAAATTATCCTGGGAAATGATATTTCAATAGTGCATAAAACAATCTGGCTATTCCTACCTGTAGTCCTGTAAATTCCCAATTAAAATATATTCTTTTTCCTTCCCAGCTACTTCTAGTTGTGCTTAGCAGCGGTATCCCCAGTATACCAACCTAAGTGCCCCTTTGTACATTTGGATTTTTGCTTGGGCCAAGATTGACAGAAACCTGCCAATGCAATTCATCATTCTCCTGGAAGTGCCAATTTCTTGTCACTGACTAAAGAGGGAGCTTATGTACCTCACATCACACAACGCAATCCTAAGCGAGGCACTTCAAGTAAATGCTCAGAATTAGCCTAGACGGACCTCCCCCTCTCTGTGTGATGTGTTTTGTTGGACTGAGACCAAAGCAGTGAAGGAGCAGAGGAAAGCACCGGGGCAGCAATGAGTATCTGTGAGGCACTGAGCACCCAGAGAAGGGCCTCCAACACAGCCAGTTGAGAAGACCAGCCAAGCAATGACCGGGGGACACTTCCTCAGCTGTCCTTTGTTGCCTTTTGTTACAGACATGGGTGATGTAATGATGGGGAAGGAGACTATTCAAATTGCACAGTCCTCTGAATAGGTTTCAGAGGTGACTTTAAGTAAGCAGGAGGTTACACCAACCTTCCTGCCATGAGTGCACAACTGGGTGCTCGCTGCAGTGCAGGAAATCCTGTAAGCACATCTGCCTCGTGTCTGCTGCTGAGCAAGGCAAACATTTCAGTTTGCAGACAGGGAGCACTCAGAGCTATTTTACATCACAAATATCAAAAAAGAAATGCATTTTTCCTATTTGAATAAAATATTTTCGACATATTCATACTTTTTGACATTGATATTAAATGAGATATGCATGCCTAATAACAGAAAGAGCAATATTTTTTCTCTGAAACTGTTCTCTCTGACGTACTTTGGTTAAGAAATTAGAGGCAGCCCTGTTTGGGGAACAGTATGTCTCCTCTCTGATACAGTATCTCACTAGGAAAGCTGCTTTGAAGCACTTTGGTATCAAACACAGAGAAAGGAAGATGGAAACTTCGCTGTGGAAACTAATGATGAACTAATTTATCCAAGTTAGAGGAGAAGACTGAAAACAATTCTAAGTAGTTTAATGACAAAATGCTCTAATCCAATCCTGGTGTTAAGAATTTCATTTGTGGCGTCTTTTATTACAGAAACAGTACCCATGGGAGTATGGATGTGAATAAAACATTTCATTTTATGGCTGCAGAAAGAAAAAAAAAGAAGAAAAAAAAACACAGAGGGGTTTAAAAGCTCTTTCATCATTATGCAATTGTTCTGCAGAGCTCGGAAAACCCTCTACATTTAGAACAATACTCCAATTGCGTATCATACATCTGCTGTTCTCTTTGGAAATGTTGTGTGTCAGTGGGGTTTGACACCGGGGCTCAGCAAGGAGGCCCATGTTCAGTGCCCTGGGAAACAACCCGGGGAGGGCATTCAGAGTCCCAGGAAACCCATCTCTGCAGTTAATTTTCTAATGACTGCATGAAATTTATGTTTATTGGTATCTGGAATGGAATCCGCACTGCAATGGTGTCCTTGTCTTTACAAGCACCTGCAATGGCATTCCTGTGTGCAGTGGTTGACAAGGTTGGCCCTTACAGCCCCGAAACCTCTCCCGATTGTGTCCTGGTAGCTGGCAGCACATGAATGGGGCAGGCAGATTAAACCCCTCCTCGGATTCAGCATCTGCTTTGGTAAATCTGCAAGGTGTGGATTCAAGGAACCAGCAAAGCCCATTGATGTGTGTGTGATAGATAGCTGAGACATGATACTGAGTCCAGAGGATTTCAGAGGTAAGCAGATATGGCTACCTGTCAATTGCCTTCCCGAGGGAAGAGAACAGAACAGAAGCAGCGAGTCAACATTCCTCAAAACCTTTTTGAACATCAAAGGGGAGTTGTTTCAGAGGGGCTTAAGGATGCTTTGTCTGCAGTCTCAGACACTGAGAGTTCACAACCAGCTGAAGCCCAGCCAGATTCCCTCAGAGAGGAGAGATGGGTGGGGGGAGGCAGCTCTTCCAACGTGCTTTCAGACTTCATTTTCATGCAACAGCAGTAAGGAAAACATGACTATAACTGGTCAGGGAAGGGAGAGGCCTTCTCTCACTCTGATTTGATCTGCAGAAAACCAGGGAGAGTAGGGAAAGTGGTTTGAGCAGAGAGGGAGCTCTAAGAATGCACTTTTTTTCTTAATTATTCTGCTCTTTTACTAAAGTAGACTAAATCTTTGTAATACAGGCACTCAAGCAAGATTTCACGTTAAACTTGCTAGCTGTTTTGAGCAAACTACAGCTGGAAATAGCATGCTTGTCTGAAAGCTACTAACATCCACTTACAGGTAGATTCTTGGGTTGTTAGATCCAAAAGGAGTTAGAAAATTAACTACAATGGCGTATTTCTTTTCTTTCTGGTAAGGGTGATGGAGCACTGGAACAGGTTGCAGGATGTGTAGTCTCCTCTGGAGATATTCAAGGCCCATCTGGACGCCTCCCTGTGCATCCTATTGTAGGGATCCTGCTCTAGCAGAGGGGTTGGACTCAATGATCTCTTGAGGTCCCAGCTGCTGTTGTGCAGCAGTTTTCCCTTTCTTTAATCTACTCATCCAGAGCACAACCAGCATAGTTCATGGTTCTCTTTTGGGGCAGTTGGAGCAGCTCTGATCTGACGTGGGGCAGTGCTGGGCTCTGCTCACAGAGCTCCCCTGCAGTCCCTTCTACCAAATTCAGTCATCTTATCCTTCATGAGGAACTGAAACAGACCAGGGCTGGAGGATGCATGAAGTGAGGAAGAAGAAAAGCTCTCTTCTCTGTAAATACCTATTGAGAAGACTTAAGCCCTTCTCAAATCACAGTTAAAGATTTCTGAGATGAGAAAGGCTGGGCTGTGTCCCGGTGGCTCCAGACTGAGAGCATTTCTAAGATGGCATTAATACTTTCCCCATAACCTCTGTTTAATGAGCAATGACTGAACTCCCACATTGTAAAATAAATTTGTTTGCCCTATGCTTTTAACTGCCATACTTCTCCTTCAACAGTGCTTTGCATGATCTCTTATGGAGGATTCAGACTGTAATGCTGACCCGACACTGCTCTCACAACTCCATGCAGTGGCATTTTCCACTCAATGGGATGAAGGCTAATACCTTCCTAACATCTGTTCCATAGCACAGCACTCACAGCAGACAGCAATGGTGCTCACCACAACCCTGCTGGCGTCAAGCAGCAAGCCTTCAGCCCTCAGAAGCAGTGCTCCCAAAAGGAAGCAGTAGGTGAAGTCGTGCAGCTGGAGATGCCACATGCAGCGTCATCATGGCATAGATTTTGTTCCACCTGCTTAAAACAGAACCAGGTCTGCAAGATATTTTGCGTGACATTGCCCAGCTGTGCAGTGGCTGTTAATGTGTCCACACTGATTTGGTCAAAGCAGATGTATTTAGTGGGGGGAAAAATCCTATTGCCTCCCTCTGTGCCTTACTGCCATTTCCCCAAGGGACACAGCAACAGGCTTCCATCTTCTGCTGAGTGTCCCAGACAAGCAACCCTGGGAGGCCTTCTCTCGCAGGCTGTCCCTTTCCTCTCTCTCCCTATTCTCACTGCTAACTTAAAATGAAGGTGAAAGATTAAGTCAGCCCCTACCTCCTTCTCCATGCAACTGGTTTAGCACAAGGGCAATATCTGTGACGATCCCTAGTGCAGATGTTGCAAGCCCTGGATGCTCTGGTGTCCTCACAGGTTTACTCCACCTTTCACCCCTGGGAGCAGAATGCAGCTGGTTGCTCAACAGCCTGAAATCATCTGCTTTTACATCAGGCATTCAGGCATACATTTCAGCCTGCTTTCTATGAGCTGGAAGATACAAGTCAGCTGAGATCAGGAAGAACCTGAAGCAGTCACCTCAATGCTGAGCCATTTATTTTACTCTGCAGAAGGCAGCAGAAGAGCTGTCTGGAGGTGGGTGGAGTTTCTTTGAAGTTATTCCCTGCTGTGCTCAAGATAAACTCTGAGTAAGTGGAGTCAGCAAGCAGGGACCTTCCTGGAGCCCTGGAGAGAGGAACAGGTTGATGGCAACTCACTCTGTTTGGAAGGAGCTGCCAGGCTGCAGGCTGGGATGAGGGATCTGAGCCTTTCTCCCTCCATCCAGATGAGGGAACCGGACTCCTGAGTCAGGATCCTTCCCTCCCTCTCCAGGTACTGTGACACCTCCTGCTGTTTGGAGTAAGAACTTGTAAGCTTTATGCTATCTTCAGAAACGCTTGATTGGTCCACTTCCATACTGGTACCCAACAGGTTCCAAGTAATTGTGATTTCTTTAAGGCTCGAGACAGCAGCTTCTCATTTGTGAGTGAAAAGACAGCATTTGAATTTGACAGAGACAAACAGATGCACCAGTGAGACAGAAAACAAAACACAAAGTTGAGGTCCAGAAATTCTTGATCACAACAATATGATCTAGTACGTGAGGCTTCAGGAAGAGCAGCCATGAGGCCATGATTTGCACTTCACAGGAAGTGCTGTTTCTCTGAAATTTGGTTTCTGACTGAAGTAACATCTTGAAAACCAGAAATACACAGAAAAAATTCATTTTGGCAACAATAAGATGCAGTGTTAACAAAACAATATCTGTTCCTGGTAGCTACTCAGTGTGATTGCTATGAGTTGCAGTGAAGCAGACAGAGATGCCTATTCCTCGCTTGGGATTTGTGCTCAGCACTTCGTTAGACTCAGGCTCCTGGAATTTCATGTCCTTATTTGCAGACATTCTTGGAGCTTCCTTATCACTGATTATTCTGGAGAAAAAGATTCAGAGATACAGTCCTGAGGGCTTTCAGACTCTAGAGACAGACACTGAAATACAGTCTTCCAACACAAGACTAGTTTCATCATGGGTTCATTCAGAATTATAACTGGGATGACCACTGAAGTATTTTTTGAATTCTTCCTACAAAATACTTTCCCTTCCTTTCCCTTCCCTTCTCTTTCCATTTCAGTGGACAGCTATACTGTACTGGGCAGTAAGTTTCAACTTTCTGCAAAAGTTTGTGCAGAACTTAAGTGTCAAATTAAATCTCGTTGGATCAGCTATTTGCATTCTTCTGCAAGGCTTTATTTTAGGGAGATATTTGCAACAGAGCCTGAGTTACCCAGATCCTATTTTGGATTGACTGGCTTCCTTGGACTCCTTTAGTCAGACTCAGAAACAATTATTCCATTGCCTTTCTATTTCTTCTTGGTGTGTATGAATATCTGCTATAAGACAACCCTATGAACTAGAGATTGGGGGTAAGCACTGTAAACTCATCAATATTTTGCTATTCCTGCTGTTACATGTGTCTTCTGTCTTCTACTGCCTTCTCTATGACCTTGGATTGTCTACTCACCAAGCTGTCACTGAATGGAAGATGCTGGATGTAGCTCAACCCAATTAAAATCTTCTGACTTCTGGTCAACAAGCAACATATGTAATACAGTGCTTCAGTGGGAATCTGTTACTTTCCATTATCTTTGACATCTAATCTAACTGAAGCCTAGACTGATGGCTCTGGGTTGGATGTCCAGGTTATCACTTTCTCACAGTTCTATAGATCTTTTCTGTTTTTTTGTTTTGTTTTGTCTTTGTTTAATATCCTTCTCAACACTAATCTAAGAGATTGGTCTTTCTTACAGCAAAATAAGGAATGATGTTGTCCAGGTCAGATCAGTTTGACTAGAGAGAGAGGTTCCAAGTGCTTGGCTTTTGCAGCATACAGTTATGACTTCTCATGGCCATCTACAAAGCAGGTGATCTAGGAATTCCAAGTAGTGCCACTTTGAGTCATTGGTTCTACGTGGTCCATGTCCTTAAGATGCCTTTCCCTCCTGTTTGTTTCCTTCACTGCTTGAAAATTGCTGTTTATGAAGAAAGGAAATATCAGGACTTCCTGAGCCTTTTCTCTCTCTAGCAATATAATTCAAATCAGTTTATGCCAAATTAACAGGTAACCCTTATTCAGAGAGTGACTGAAAGTGTGTGGTGTCCTAGGATGCTCTCTGGGGTATTTGTTTGACTTCAGCTTGATAACTATTAATCAGTGCTCAGTGGCAAATCCTCCATAATATCCTTTATGCTCGCTGGCTATCAGTGCACATCATATACAGCACTATCATTTCTGTGGATGCATCACAGCTTGTTAAAGCAGCTGAATAAGAAATGGTATGAGAGAGGGAAAACATGCTGGGATGATCAATATAATCCAATCAACCCTTGTCAAATGGTTGTGCTCAAAAGCAGGACTGAGGAGGGAGCCGACATACAGCAGGTGGATCAGTTATTCGCACTACCATTATCTACATGGCATTCTGAAGTTAGATACTGCTCTGTTGGAGCCATCTAAGCTTGCACTATTAATTGATGCATTTTTGCACCCGGTTTCCAGCGATTTTTCCCACCCACAGTCCACACGGATAATTGCAAATATAGATATTCACTCACAGCAGTCTGTTTGGTTGAAATTGCCGACTTGTGAGCTTGGCATTCTCCCACAGACTAGAACTAGCAGCTCTATTTATTCAAAGATATTTTTCTGTCAATCTCTATTTATACTACTTCAGTATTTTTCAAAACACTTGATTAAGTTTGCAATAAAGTTTCGACTGTGAAAGAAGTCCAAAAGAGGCCAATATTGTTTTCTGCAAAACAGCCATAATCTGTTATTGGTACTCTTTACATAGCTTCTCGTGAGAATCATAGCCATCTGAAATTCTGTATTTATTTGGACATGAGGTTACAGTGGAAACAGTTAAGAAAACAGAAATAAATTTGATGGAGTAGAAGATGGGAGCTGAAGAAACTGATGAGAAAAGTAAGCACTGTGTCCCACATCTCATATGCATCTTGCAGCCTGACTGATAAGAACAACAAATGGCCTGCAGATGTTTTTATGAGCTTTGACAAAGGGTGAAAGCATATGCAGTTAGCATAAAGATCACCTTATCTCACAATGGATTTATATCACAAACATTCCAATTAAAGACATAAGAAAATAATGAGCAGGAGCTTAAATATAAATACATCCAAACTCACTGAAAAGTGGAAATGAATAATTAGTGCATGGTGTGGCAGTGATGTTAGTATGGTTGCAGGACACGTTTCTCTGAAAACGACACTGTAATGCTGTCCATTTCCTAAAATCCCCATTTCATAATGATTGAGGAAGAAGGACAACAGGTCAGTGCTTGAAGTTACTCTTCTGAAAGACACCATTCAGGATTTCACCTAATTCTTGGTGTGCTCACAGCTCAGTGCTTGTAATTTCTGTGCAAATTCATCAGAGAGCTGGCACCTTCTACCTGAGCTCAAGATAAGCATCTCATATCTCATCTTGTGCCTAAAAATGCATATAAACAGAGCAGGGTCCAGCCCATGCCCAAGCCCTGTAAACAACTCCATGCAACAAGCATTTCAGAACAAGAGGCTGATGTCTCCTCCTGCTTGGTCACCTGGATCCACCATAACCATCAGATCATACACAACATCCAGTTACCTACAGTCTACATGCCTCTTGCAAAAGCTGCTGCATAAAAATTCAAGTTGTGCTGGAGAAGTGGAAGAAGGTAAGAAATACTATGGATCCTAGTGGGAATAGCCCTTGATTTTAGTCTCTTTTTCCAAGAGACATTTTTCTCTTATCATCCAGCAGCTCAGCAATGTGAAGCATATTCCAACTAAGGCATTGATTTTCTGTGGCATTAGACAATAGCTTCCCGAGGTGTTATTGTAAATTATATTTTGCTTCTCCATGCACTTTATCACTCTAAGTGCCCTTGAAAATCCAGATTAGTTCTTGCTGTGACTCTCCAATCTGTTTGGCCCCCAAACTTACTTTCCTTCTCAGCAAAGTCGATTTCCACAGTTTCCCAAAAAGAAGTGAAAGTAGAAAAAGTCACCCAGCTGTAGTAAACAGGAATAAACCCCTGCCAAATTACAGATTGTGGGAAGACTTGGCTCCAGGGTGAGATTGGGTCTTTGCAGGATCACCATGCAAAGTGATGCATCTGAATCAGAGATTCTTGGGCCATGCAGTAAATCTAACAGGCTACTCAGCACTTTATGTGTCAGAGTGGCTGTGAAAGGTGACTTCACATGTCTTAAATCCCCCTAGCACTATTGCTAATGAAAATTATTTATCAGAATACTGTGATAGCGAGTAGGGAGCTTTATCTTATCTAAGAGGCTTCAAATGCAGTCTCACCATCAACTGTTCCGTTGACATGAGTCATGCAGGAAACACCATGAGATGAGTGCACAGCCTGTTGAAGTAGGTGGCCTTGGGTAAAAATATGGTTTGGTCCCTATCCTGCCAAGAAACATTCATCACCAGTTAGTATATGTAAGACAAACTTCCTGGAAGAAGTGGGCAAGAAGAGTTATGAGATTGAAAATGCCCACAGAGCCACATGGTAATGTGTTGTAGGCATAGGAATCTACAGCAGATCTTTTTCTCCTGCAAAATGGTTTGGAGTGAAGAGGTCCAGAAAGACAATGAGAATTTTGTGGTGTTGGTATGTCTACTTTGTGCAGACCTATATAGTGACAGTGGCAACAGTGAGTGTCTCTTATGTGAAAAGCTGTCATGAATGAAGTGAGAAAAGATTATTAGTATTGAGGAGGAATGGAATAACTCCAGGAAATCTCCACGTGGATTTGGATAGAATGGTGAAGACCAGCCATGTTGGTGGTGCCTAGGAGGACTGCTCTGCAGAGAATGGCCAGAAAAGATGGTTTTGTTTAATGAGACTCTTTGGTGAGGACAGGAGGCAGAACTGTGAGGAGGGAAGGCTAAGTAAATTAATCAACAGATAAATAAATAAATAAGTAAATAAAACCCCACTGCCATTTGGTGAGGCACATGTTGTGGAAACAATGAAATGCAGCAGCGCAAGAGTATGCAAAATGTCTAAAGAGAAGCATCTAGGTAGAACTGTAGAGGAAGAGGAGATGATGAATGAAGGGAACTGTAGGCACAGCACTGCTCACATTAGGTATGACCTGGACAGACCCTAGGAGACACTTTCACTGCACGATGACTGCTGATCATGATATGCTATGCTTGAGAGCAGTGAATGGCTGCAGGGAGACTTCTGTTGTAGCAGGGCACGTAAAGATATCTGGTCTGCTGAAAGTAATCCCCAGAGACCAAAAGCACGACAAACTACGGATAGTACAGGCATCTTCAGTGTTTACCATGCATACATGCTGAGGAGTTATTGACCATCCAGACCTCTCTATTAATAGATTTCTTTTGTTCAGTGTTAATGGCATCTTGATGCACCATGCTGTTACACAAATTGAAAGCACTGCAAGGCAACTTATCCATCAGAGCACTACTTGGATGCAAGCAGATAAACAAACAATATTGCAATAGCAAACAGCAGTCAGCTTCAGTGACAGCCATTCTAGGAGACTGATCCTCAGCAGACCATAGATGATAAACTGGGTAAAATACAGCCTCTTGATACTAGGAAAAAAAAAAAAAAAAGTAATCCATTTTGATTAACAATAAGGGATTTTCCTTAATTCTTGGTAACCGCTAAATAATTTCCAACCATTTTTGTTTTGACTTCAATTCCTGTTGTATTAAGAAAAAAAAAAAAAAATCAATTCTAGCTTAAGGCTTATTAAAGTATTATTCCATCTGAAGATGTGATTAGACTGAAGCACACAAGGCTGGGTTTAATGGTCTTGCTCTAGTAATGACACTGGCTAATTACAATCCCTTTTGATATCATGGCTGTGCTATCCTTCTCTCCCACCAGGAGATGCCCCTATAGCAGGCTCCAACAGACAACTCGCCTATCAGCAATGTGTCTTCCACACTTTAAACTGCCACCTGACTCTGATTGCTCTGGCATGATGTCCCAGAAACCTTTATTTCTTCAAAATGATGTGTTTCAGACTGTACAATAAAACGGTTGACACCTTAGTAGAAGAAGGTCAGAAATCGATCTGAGTTTTTAGCAGGTTCTTACTCTTCATGGGGCACAGAATAAAGAAAGATGGTGAGGTGTCACAAAAAGGGGAAATGGAGACCTAGAAGTCCTGAGGAGCTCATCTTTGAGTTGTTTTGTGGGTTTTTTTCCTTTCTGAATTTTTTTTTTTTTTTTTTTTTTCACTAAGATCCACTCAGCTTGAAGCAATGTTCTTGCTTTTCAGGTGAGTTAGGCTCACAGAAGATACCTGCAAACATCAGCAAAGTGTCAGACTTCCTACACAACACAAGGGGGAGCTGAGAGTTTCAGTACAGGATGCACTGAACCCAGAGCACAGAGCAGATACTCACCTGGGGCAGGTAAGAAAAGATGAAATGTGAGACCTAAGCCTCGATCCTCCTGTGTTATTTCCAGCTTTGCTCCTTGTTGGAAGAAGGCTTCCCATTCCCATTTCTCTTGTAACTCCCTGAGTTGTGCTTCTGTGTTTAGCACCCTTGCCATGAGATAGAACTTCAGGCTCCTCCTTGAGTACTATCCCTTGTCTGAGCTCAGAAGGAACTTGCTCTAATAGTAACATTTAAACAGAGAGGTCCAGCTCTGCTCACACCCAGGTTTCCTGTTGTTTTGGTGGAATTACTCACCATCTAGTCCAAAGGACTGAGATATGAGTCAGTCATATCTTTTGGGACCAAACTACAAAGTTTTAATCAAGTCCTCTTCCTTTTGTTAAACACTAGGGTCAAGTTCACCTCAGCTCCTATGAGTTGCTCGTAAGAAATGTTAAGCTGGTTAAACTTTGATAAAATCTACATCTAAATAACAGTCCCCTCTGAAGTAAGACTTATGCTGATGCATGAACTGAAACAAGATTGACATTTGGAGGACATGAAATCTTTTGGGAAGCCCTAAAATATCCCTAAGTAGGTCAGCTCGGTGACCTGGATCTGTACTTTTAATACAGGAGTAGCCTATATTTTCTCAAACTGTTTGCTGAACAACGAATGTTTTTCGGGCTGTGGATTTATTTTTAGTAGTTAAATGTGACCTTTGTAGGAGATGCTATAAATGAGAACAGCAAGGAAGCTGGCCAAGGGTGAGCCGTACCACGTGCTTTGATTTAAAGGTGATAAACACATATTTAACCCCTGGACATTTCTGAAATAAACTATCTTACACACAGTTTTCATTTTGGGAATGACATCAGTACTTTCAAAAACTAATTTCTTGATTGGACTAGTACTCTTGATGTTCAGGGTAACTAATAAGCATCACTAGGAAACAGATTTCCGTAGGAATTCAAAATAAAAGTAAAAGCCTGGGAAAGGCTAGAGGTTCCTGGCTGCACTGACAAATCTAGCTCCGATTTCAGCAGCCACCATCCAAGAGTTCTTCAGCTCAGTCCCCAGATAAGGTCTCTTATTTCTCAGCATTCTCTTTTCTGAAATGGAACATAGCCAGCTAAGTGCAGAAAAGGCTGAGCCCCCAGTCTGGGTTATTTCTTACCCCTCACTAAAAAAATGGTACAAGAATACTCATTTACACAACCCAGGTATGGGAAAAACTCAATCCACACTGGAAAGAGAAAGCAGTGGCCTCTGTCTTACCCCATCAATAATATATTCACACAGCCTTCTCTAGGAGTAAATCTCAGTTACCATATGCATCCATTTGGTGGTCTAAACTTATATAGAATTGATGGAAACTGAACATTAGTTTGCACGTTATTCAGGCAAGGGATGAAAATAGTCAGAAGATAGTAAGTTAAAGGTATGTCCAATGACAAAAGGAATAGCTTCCCAAAGGATTCAGTGGAGTCTTTTTTTCCCTTCAGGCCTTTGATAAGAAGCTATCTTTCTCTTACAAAGACAACTGTTCTAGCTCAGCTAGCAGAAGTATGAAAGATGAGTGGATCACAGGGTGACGACCACATGGCCTGGGCATGTGGGAAGTCAGCCCAGATGTTCCTACAGAACCCCAGTGGCTCTTGTCTAGGGAACTCTTCTGTTTCACTGAAGGCTCTGAGAACATCTTCACCATCACTGATTACGACTGTCTTGGAAGACACAGCTAACACCGTTCTTCTCTCCAGTATAGCAGTGGTTATCCCGTTGTTAAGACACAATTAAACATGATGGGAAATTAGATAAAATTCATCAGAAATAAGTTGGGCTGTTAGTTTTTCTTGTTGTTTTTATTACTATTATTAGGGTATTCTGAAAATAATGCCTTCTATTATTAGGGCTGCTCTGAAAGTAATGCCTCCCATAGTATTATTTTGGTCCACGACATCAGAGCAGGTGTTGGTTGTATGGCAGTAGATGGTGAACCTTTCCACCAATATCCTGTAAGATGTTGTTGCTGTGTGAGTACAGCAGCAGTCAGAGAGAATGGCACCCGACATGGAAGTATGTATGAAGCAAAAGGGCATCATTAAATTCCTCAATGTGGAAAAAATCACACCCACTGAAATTCATCAATGCTTGCTGAATGTTTATGGAGACCAACCAGTGGGTAGGAGCACAGTGAGGAGGTGCATTCCAGCAGTGGTGATAGTGATGTGAAAGAGAAGCCACATTCTGGATGACCACACAGATTTTTACAAGCATGGTGTGCAGGCCATTGTTCATTGCTGTTGAAAATGGATAGCTAATGGTGGTGACTGTGATGAACAGCTGTGTTTTGTAGAGAATTTGCTCTATTAGATAGTCTCATTGTGCTCTTTGTATTTGTTGTAGATTCCATGGAAATATATAGGAGGCATTACTTTTGAAGTGACCTATGTACATTTGAGTATTCATCAGCTCTAGTAAATTTTGTGAAAGATCACATTCCAAGCCCAACCCTAACCTCTGGATAAATGTAGTAACTGTACCTTCAGTGCTATTCAGTTACCTGGTCATTCTCCCTCGATTTTTTATCTTTTCTGCCAATTCCAAGAATTTACTCCTTTTCCTGCCTTTTCTTCAATAGCTGGCCACTGGCTGCTGGAGGAATGGTGAGAACATAAAAAGAATAGTTTCTTCAATGCGTTCCTTTAGTACAAGCTTGATTTGCACTCAGAGATATGGGCACCATACAGCAAGTGAAAGGCAAACAGCACTAAGGCAAAACTGGAGAAGTTCCTTGCAGTGTGAGCACGAGGGTAGTTACAGTGCATGCTGCTGTTTGCTGACAATCCAGAACTTCACTGTAAACTAAGAGGTGCTTTGGCTGTCTTCTATTTCTTTACATAGAGTCAAGGTGATGAAATGGTTGGTCTGGGAAATAAAGCTCTGGAGTCTGTTGACATCGTTTAGGATCAGCTGAGGACCTGAACAACCCAATAAGCAGCCCTTCTTGCAGTGGGAACGTCAGTTCCTTACACAGACACTGAAGGATGACAGTTGTCTCATTTTTTGATCACGTGAGTCTCACCCAAGTCAGAGGATATGAGGGCTTATTGGGGAAATATCAGATAGGATTGACCTTTCCAGTGCTTGTAGATGTATCTTCAGAATGGCTCCAGAATACCTTTACTCTTGCACTGTTCCAACATGACTACACTTTGTCCTCTTCTCTGTAATAACTTCTAATGGTCCATCAATTATCTGGAAAACATCACCCTTCCAAGCTTTGACTAGAAGGAAAAATGCTGATGTACTGATGTTTGCTAATAGAACGCATTAGAAAAGTAAATCAGTCTGTTAAAGGGATATTAAATGGGAGAATGGTTTCCTTAATACTTTCAATGAACAGAAAATTCTGAGTCTCTTTAAATGTCAATAACATTATGCAAACATCTGCATAGTTGACTTAAAAAAATCAATTTATTTGTGTATTTGGTATAAATCCATCTTAAGATAGTGCAATCAAGAGATGTGCTGGCATCTTGGTTCTCTTTTTTGATATATCTATAGAAGACTGACAAAATGGGACCTGAAAGGTCTGATAAAGTATTTGTGATACACTTCTTTCCCCTCCCTGTCATCTTTTTTTAAGATTTGCCCTCAGACTCCTTTTATCTTCAAAGTGTTCTAGAAATCCAGTGCAGTGTCAGAAAACAGACTAGGTCCCAAGTAAACAAGTACAGCCAGAAGCTTGACTTTCATTTGTTTATGGCTAGAATGTGCAATTCTTGTATTCATGTTGGCAACTCTCAACTAGAACACCCTTGCTGACTCCAATGACAGTAAGAGCTCAGTGCACCCTCAGCAGTTTGTTGATGACACCAAGCTGAGTGGTGCAGCCGATATGACAGAAGGAAGGGATGCCATCCAGAGGGACCTACAGGCTTGAGAAATGGGCCCATATGAACCTAATAAGGTTCAACAAGGCCAAGTGCAAGGTGCTGTAGTTGGGTTGTGGCAATCCCAGACGTGAGTCTTGGAGCAGCCCTGCAGAGAAGGTTCTGGTGGATGAAAAGATGGACCTGAGCCAAGAGTGTGTGCTTGTGGCCCAGAAGGCCAACAGTACCCTGGGCAGGGAGGGGACTGTCCCCCTCTGTTCTGCCCTCATGAAGCCCCATCTGGAGCACTGTGTCCAGACATGGGGCCTCCAGCACAAGAAAGATGAGGAGCTGTTGGAGGGCATCCAGAGGAGGGCCATGAAGATGCTTAGAGGACTGGAGCACCTCTGTTATTAAGAAGGTTGAGGGAGCTGAGGATGTTCAGCCTGGAGAAGGCAAGGGTCCAGGGAGCCTCACTGAGGCCTTCAGTACCTGAGGCGTGCTTACAAGCAGGAGAGGGACTGACTTTTTACACAGGAATATATTGATAGGGCAAGGGGGAATGACTTTAAACTGAATGAGAGGAGACTGAGGTTAGATTAGGAAGAAATTCTTTACTCAGAGGGCAGTGAGGCCAGTGGGCTCTGCTGCCCAGAGAAGTGTGGGTGCCCCATCCCTGGAGGTACCCTAGGCAATGGGTGGGCCCTGAGCAGCCTGAGCTGGTGGGGGGCAGCCAGTCCATGTCTACCATTGGAACTGGATAATCTTTAAGCTCCCTTCCAACCCAAGCCATGCTATGATTTGATTCTATGAATCTCTTATGAAGTGTACAACTGGAACCTTATCAAGAGCATCTGTGAGCAGGATATAGAATCATAGAATGGTTTGGGTTGGAAGGGACCTTTAAGATCATGTAGTTCCAACCCCCTGCTATAGGCAGGGACACCTCCCTCTAGACCAGGTTGCTCACAGCCCCATCCAGCCTGGCCTTGAATGCTTCCAGGGAGGAGGCATCCACAGCTTCTCTGGGCAACTGGTATGCCCACTGTCTCTGTTATTAGGGTAGAACATGTGTGCAATTAATGTTGTTTTATTGTACCTCTATGTCTGAATGTGATGTAATTTGCTCCAACAAGCACTTTTTAAAGGTTAAATTAATTGGTACCAGAATCTGAAGATGTAGCTTAGTTTCAAATCCTCCCCTAATAGGAAGATTTTATTTTTAGGTGTATTTTCATTATTATTAGGAAGGATTAGGAAAAAATGGAATAACACTTATTTTGAACATTTGAGGTTTGAGTTCAATGTGAGGCATGATCTAAACCATCAAAAGTTGCCTTTCCCATACCATGCTTCTTGTTCTTCAGTCTTCATAAACCACTCCTACTGTGAGAGAAGGGCACGAGCACTGACATATCTGTTAGACACAGTGTGGGGTTCATCCCAGTATCTTGCAGTCACCTTAAAGTTTGAAGACTTCAGACTCATCCTACAGGAAAAGGAAAAAGGCATTTCCAGACTATGGTCAAGAGTGTGATATGTTGTCCTACAGAGCTGCTCACCTCCTGATCATATCAGGAGGTGGCTGAAGTCTTGGATCCTATCTTTTGAGTAGATACTCAGCTTGTGTAGATGGCCAGAGTCCCTGAGTTGAAGCCAGTACTTCTTTTCATAAGTGAGAACAGCTCATTTGTTAGTGAAATTAATTCAGTGATATCTGGGTAGGTGACATGAGCTCAATATGGGCATTTATTCCATACAGTGAAAGAGACATAAAAGAAGCCATGATCATTTATAAAGATCTGATCGCAGTAGATAGCAGTGTTTCTGGGACTCATAGCACAAAACCCCATGTGGAAATTAAGAGACAAATTATGTCTCTTCTCCGAGTCTCCACAAGAAACAGATTTTATGTACTGATTGCACTTGGAGTTACTTTGAATTCACGAGTTTCAGGTAAATGAGATCCATTTATTTAAGTATATTATAAATCTGGGGGCATGAGGCTCACTTTAAGAGGTATCTACATTTGACCATGGTAGTAAATAGTTGTAATAATCTCTCCATAGCAATAACTTTCTTATATATTTCACAAACTCAAGGTTAACTGCTTCCCCTGGAGTAACAATTGTGGCTGCCTCATAACTGTATTGATAGCCATCACAATTACTTATTTGTCTTGAAAATGGTGAGGAATTCTAGCAGTAAACAGCACATCTCTCACAATAATCTGCTGATTATTATCCTACTGAAATAGGTGGGAAAGTTCTCCAAAACTACACCATTCACTATGGCAAATATGTCTTTCAGATGGGTAGACTCAGCCACTGGAGCTACTGATAGAAATCTAATTAATGGGAAGTTGAAAGAGAATGATAACAGCTGAGGAAGGATTACTGGTGTGAGTTGTACTCATTTTTTCTGTGGTCATTCTAGAGAAACAATCTATTATTGGAGCAAAAGAGACAATATGGGTATTGCAAAAATTTCATTTAAATGATATGATTTGGAGTCTGCAACAAAGAAAATATCTGACAAAACAGCTGCCAAAATCACTGGGGAAATGACTGCCTGTACATGAACCATCCCAAGACTTCTAAATGTCCAAGTCTTTCTCAGCTTCAAGCTGACAAGGTGTTTTCTTGCACATAGGTGGCTGAGACTCATTTAATTAAAACGAGAAGAGGAAACATATAAACCTTGTGCAGAGGTAAGCCTTGCTGCTGCAGATCTAATTGGCACTCTAGGGAGGGAGAAATCATGCACCCAATTTTACAGCGCTGGCGTCCTATGGTGTGCTGAGTCAGAACAGACTAACTGGGGACATGAACCATCATCTGCCATTTGAAGTCCTTGAAAGAGGCCTGCAGTTTCTCGGTGCACTATAACTCCCTCTCCATCCAGGACAGACTGACTGGTCACTGTACCACCTACTGCCATGTCTTTGTTACAGGTCCTACCTTTACAGAAGGACCTTAAAAACATACCAGTCCTTCAAAACCAGTATCCTGCAGGGCACCCTGACACCAGAATTTCCCTGCAGAAAGATGGTTGCCAATCTTCCATTCTCCTGTCAAGCATCTACACTGTCAGTGATAGTCTGTCAAGTTGCAGTCCCAATTGGCAGTGTGTCAATCATCTCCAGAGCACCATGAGTGGGGTGTTCCCATCTGTACGGGATGTGCTGGTGAAAGTGGTGGAGGGGTTCCTTCTGCAAAAGGCAGGGAAACGAGCTGCCCTTCAGTGACAGGATACTTCCTAGAGCAAGCTCTGACTTTGAATATATGCCTACTAGGAAAAACTCTTTCTTTGAAAGAGAAATCAGGCACTGAAACAGGCTGCTCAGAGAGGTGGTGGAGTCACTGTCCTTGCAGGTGTCCAAGAAACGTGTAGATGTGGTATGAAGTGATGTGGTTTAGTGGGCAATATTGGTGGTAGGTGGATGGTTGGACTGGGTGATCATAGAGGTCTTTTCCAATCTTAATGATTCTGTGATTCTGTGATTATCTATGAAGACACATGACCTTTTGCTGTTTTCCTGTCCAGATTTTGTTAGGGAAAGGTTAGTGGCAAAAAGGGAGGAAAAGAATGGTGTTGTGGTCCTGCCATGACACACTTCACCCAGAGCTTTCTGCTGCGTTGCGAAATGTCCTTCCCCACTTCCCTGAATGCATTTTTGTTTCCAGTGATCAGCACTACCAGGACACCCCTTCCAACCAGGGCTATGCTGGGTGACCAAAGTCTCCTCAATATCTCCTTCCTCATCCAGAAACACTGCCACTATTTCAAGGAGCATTCCCCATGTGCCATTTCTGTGAATAAAGTTCAGGCTTGGGTTCTGACACATAGGTTGGAGTAATTCACCCAGGTCAGGCTGGATGGGAGCCTGGACAACCTGATTTAGTAGATGTCCTTGCCCATGGCAGGGGTTTGGAACTGGGTGATCCTTAAAGTCCCTTCCAGACCAAGCCATTCTACAATTTTCAGCTGCAACATCAATATGTGAAGCTTTGGGCACACTTAGAAATCAATGGTCTGAAGCCATAGCCTTCACAATGTTGTTTCATAGCATTCTTTAAGATTTTGAGTATAATGAAATTCATGCCTCTGATCCATGCAGTGCAAGGCACTTTTGCCAAATGCCTATGAGATAATCTTCCTTACAGATTCAGCTCTACAATCTCTCCTGTCCAGCCATAGTAACTACTGGCAGTGGAGCAGATTTCCTTTTCAGCTGGTGCAGCTCTTGTGAAAATGCAATGGAAATAAAAAAAAAAAATAACTACAGCATTAGACTCACTTGCTAGAAAGCAAATATTTACCCAATAGGAGATACAAACCACACTGAACAGTAAGTGTCTGAGGGAGTACATGCACAGTTTGTATAGCACTGTATAAACGTACAGCACTTATAAAAACAATAATGGCATTCCTCTCCTTGTGTATTATTTCTTAGCTATTATGTACACTAATGAGGATTTCCAGTCATATAAATGTAACTTGTTCTCTACTAAGTGTATTTTTTGTTGGTTGTCTAATAAATCAATATGTTATGCAAGTAAAAACCTTAAAGTTAATGTTAGAAAAAAGTGCCTTATCATCCCCAGCAGCTCCTGAAACCCTGCAATGCAGGCTTTTATTATTTCTGTAAAAGAAAAAGGGAAATCAATAGAGATTCCTTGTGTGTAATCCTCAGCAAGATTAGCACTCTGTCAACTTCTGTTATAATCTCCTGGAAAGCAAAAAGAAGAATGAGAAGGGGGAAAAAGAAAAAAAAAAAAAAAAGAAGTCATGGGAAAAGGTGGAAAGAAAAAGTGGGAATTTGTTGGGGGTGGTCACTGTACTTCTGCTAAAAGTGAATATTTGAAAGGAAAGTGGTGTTCACAGCTTGGCACTCAGAAATTATGGAGGTGCTGTTCCCAGCTCTTGCAACCTTGACACTTGCAGCTGGAAGAGAAACCTTCCCAAATGATGTCAGTTAGGCGTCCTGCTCTAACAGCTGATGGAGGAGCTCTATCCAAAACTCAGTGTAGGCCCATCAGTGAGCTCGGTTTTTGGTGTCTTGCCTCACAGATGCCATTTCTGGGGTGTGGGGTCCCCAGGCAGTGGGGCTGGAGCAGCCCCATTGCACTCAGAGACCCCAAAGCTGCGTGGGGTCTGCCTGCAGCTCCTGGGTGAGGGCGTTTGAGGTCACAGCTCACAACTCTGCAACAGAAAAATCCATGGGCAGTGCTGCAAGCTCTGAATAATGGATCAAGGGCTGCAAGGGAAGGATGGGGAGGGACAGGAACAGATAAGGCCGTGTGTATGCAGGACAGAATATGTTATGTCACGTTGTATCTATTATTTTCCATACCACTGCATCCACCCATTAATTAAATTCACAGATGAGCTGAGCACAGAGTTAATCCAAACATGAGAGAGAAAGGATGAGAAATAATACTGAAAGATGAAGTGAGGCCAGCAACATAGGCAGAAAATCAGTGAAGATGGCTGGAAACATAACAAACAGTTCATTGGGAATAATCATGTTGCAGTTCAGGACAAAATTCAAGTATGCTGCAAAATCACATCAGGGCAGAAGGGTGGGTGGTATCACTCCACATAAGGGCTGGGATCACTGAACAGAGAGGCAGTGGAGTGCTGTAAAGGACATGAATTGTACGAGCACATTGCTCCTAGCTCTTCATTTGCAAGTGCCCAGAAAACCAGCTCTGCTGCCAGGGAAATTCCCTTTTCCAGACAGCAATTCCTAGAAAGTATAGGAAGTGCAACAGCAGATTTCCAAGTCAGGGTTTAAACAAACAGCTGCTTTCTGTTTAGCCAACTGGGATCCTATTGGGTTGAAAAGTGTCACCATCTTCCTAACAACACCATCCTTGGCTTTTACTGATCTCCACCTGACAGCAACTATTCAGGAGTTTTAATGCAATGACTGATTTCAATGCATAATTTATTGTGAAAAATGGAAATGAACCCTCAATTTTTCCTCTCAGTCCCTCATGCTTGCATTTCCTTACTGATTTGAAATGGCCCTCTAATAAAAACAAGAAACATGTGCCTTGCCAGCAACTTTCAAATCTTTGCAGCTGGAGAAGGAATATGCTTCTCAAGCAATTCCCATTTCACCTGAAAAATGTAAGGCTCAATGAAAAACAACAAGAGAAAAGTGAGGATAATTCATGGAAAATTTGCCTTCTTGAGACCCTCCCAGTTACCCACCAGGTACAGTCAGCAGTTAATTAATTTTTCCAGTTAATCTTATATCAAAGTGGAAAACTTCCTTCTGCATGAAGCAGTAAGACACTGTGGGGCTTACAGCTGATTAATAACATTTAATAAGCATGATTTTATTGTTCCATGGAACTCATTTATTGAATATAATAATAGTGTAAAGGAAAGACGTGTATATTGGTTTTGCTCCCAATGTCTCTGCTATAAAAATGGAGCTCAAGGCCAATACTCTACAGGAACTGCTGAAGCAACAGAAAACAGGCTCCATTTGAGATCTGAATTGCCAAATAGAGGAGCTTCTTTCTCTTCACTGACTGAAGAAGAATAAGCTCCTGACTATTAGACAGCCTAATGTATGAGTAAATTCTCTTGTAATTTTTGCTCCAGACCCGTGGAATTCCCCAGACCAACAAACCTTATTTATTAAGCTCCTGACACTGGGATTCTGGATTCCTTACATACAACTAGCAAGAAAGTCTTCTAAAATCTCATTAAAAGATTAACTTCCTATCACAAACAGCTGGGACATTGCAGAGGAGCCTGCTGAGCTCCCAATAAGAGAAGGTAGAGTAAAACTCAGGCACAATTCTTCTCTCAGAACACTCCTTTAGTAAACACTGCACAGCTAGGAAAAGACTCAGATGGGTTACGTACCACCTAATGTTATCCAAATAAAACCCAGGATTCTACATTCTCTCTGCAGCCCTCTCCAGGCAGTAATTCATATCTTAAGTAAGATGAATTTTGTTAGCAAGGTCCCATTTTTATCCATTGGCAGAAGGCACGTTGGCTCCCACTTTAGACCAGAGTGGAAACCTGGGCACGTGGAGCCAATTCCTGCAGTTCTGTTGTGATGATTCAGACCCCGATTGCTGCATGGCTGCAGTTACATCAGGTGAACTTTGTCTTTCTCCTTGCCTCGCCTTGAAAACCTCCAGAGATGGAGGATCTTGAGACTTTATTGCCCATATTGCTTTCCTGAGATGAGCTGTTTTTTTTCTCTCTCTGCCTGGGCTGAGTTATTAGAGAAACAATTTATTAGATCTGTCATCTCATCTCAGCTTGCCTGATATGTGTGTGCCAGCTTTATATTCAGTAAATGCAGTGCTGTCTGAATCCCCGATTTCATTGTGGAACAAAGCCCAATTTTCTCAAATCAAGAAATTATTCAGCTCTAATATTCACAATTCTCACTCACTTCATGGCTGATTGGTTTAAATTCAGAGGAAGAGCTGTGTTATTTCATTGTGGATGTTGGCACACATCTCCTGATGCCTCCGTTCAAAACTGCATGCCAACCAAGTGTTTCCGAGTCTGTGGTACCTCATAAGCACAGGTGACAAGAACACTTGAGAATTGAAGGGAAGATGTTATCATAAGTACAACAAAAGAAATCCAGCAGTTCAGCTAAAGGTCTGCAGGCACTTTCTTGTCTTCTGTCATTACCCCCTGAGCTAAGTGGCTGCAACTCCGTTATCTGTTTGACCTGAAAAGGACTGGGCTTTCTCTTGGGAGCTGTGCATACACTTTCCACTCATACTAAGTTTTCCATCAAGTTAAAGTTAGCATGGACAGCCTCAGAGGTTTATGTCAGAACATAAACCTGTTGCATTTTTCTTACTCTATTGTCACATCTCAGATATTCCTGTATTTAACCCATATTAACAGCAGAATCACAGAAGCATATGCATTATTATATCTTCTTGTTAGGAAAAAAAATTATGTTGTTGTTAAGGAATATTAAACTCTTTCCACAACCCCTTCAGATACAAGGTTCATCCAGGCCAAGCTATGCAATCAAACAAACATTTCCAGGAATTATCCATTGCAGTATGTCTCATTTTTTAACTGGATCATGACAAAATTGCTATGAGTCTCCTAAAAGAGAACACAGAGCACCAGCAGATAGGTACTACAAAGAGATTTGAAAGGACCACTTGTATCAGGGAGCTAGTTCAATGGAGAGGACACCAGAAGTCTTGAACCACAAAACTGCAAGGAAGTCCTCAAGCTATTTCTTCTTTATGAATCAATGACAGGATCAAAGAACGGCCTAGGTTGGAAGGGACCTTAAATATCATCTAGTTCCAATCCCATGCCATGGTCTGGTTGCCCCTCACCAGGTCAGACTGCCCAGGGCCCTTCCAGCCTGGCCTTGAGTACCTTCAGGGATGGGGAACCCACCGCTGTCTGGGGAGCCTGTTAAAGATAACCAAGTTTAATACATCTCCAACACATGCATTTCAGTTGTTCTCTGGAGGAACTAAAACCTTGAAGGTTCTCACAATAGTTATGGGAAGATAGCTTGGATAACTGTCTAGCAGTAATGTTACCTGCTAATTAGCACAAGCTGATGAGCCAGGGCTCCACACCTAGCCACTACGTGCTCTACAAAGCAAGGTGCTCCTGTTTTGCTCTACTACACCTCTGTCTCTTCAAATTAATGAGCTAAAGTAAAACTCAATCTTATTTCCTACATACTCAGCAGTGGACTGATGCCTGACCAAGCACTGCCGTGGTTCTGCAGACCACCCAACAGAAAATGTCTCGGGAAATAAAGGACTTGCCAGTCCTTGGGAAATCAAGCTCCTTCACAGTTCACTGTGTTAGAAATGCAAATATGAGAGAGGGAAAAGATAGAAGTGAATGAATCTAGGATGGGAAATATTTTTATACATTTTGTTGTCTTCAACACCTCCAGTCACAAACCTCTCTGGGCTTTCCTTCAGCCTGACCCTCTCCACTCCATCTTCCTTCACTATCCTAAATTTGCCCAGATAGGTTGTGGATGTCCCTTCCTTGGAAGCATTCAAGGCCAGGCTGGAATGGGCTGTGACAAACCTGATCTAGTGGGAGGTGTCCCTGCCGATAGCAGTGGGTTGGAACTGGGTGATCTTAAAGGTCCCTTTCAACCCAAACCATTCTATGATTTTGTGATTCTAAATGATGGCACTGAACTTTGCACAGGGAGACAAGAGAGTGCAGCGTGGCACTGTCCCACGAGCTGCTCAGGATGTCACATGGAGGCTGGAGTCACTTGCCCTATGTGCTGGAGTGGAAGGGGAAGCATATGGCTCCCTCCTGTTGGTGCTGACCCTTCTGGGACATGATGCACTTGAGGTGCAGTCACTGTGATCCTGCAGTTCCCAGAGTCCAGGAGGGAGAGATTCTTACACGACGTAGAGAGTTGTGCAGTGGCTGCTCTTTGACATTCTCCAGACTGGTCTTTAGTGGGTCATGATACATTTTCTCATTTGTTGTCATCTTATGACCTAGTACTACCTCTCACTGTCCTTGCTGCTTCCCAAATTCTTCCAAAGAGACCCAGTAAGGTATTTGGCTTTCTTCCACACTTACCAGTTTATAACCAGTACTGAAAGCTGTTCTGGTAAGTTGCCTCCTGGTTTGCACATGTGGTTCAATAAACCAGAAGCAGTAACAGGACAGTCTGAGGCTTTCCTGAGTGTGGCTTTGACTGTTGCCTCAGAACAAGGAAAGTAAATCTGTCATGCTGAATTGGTTGAACATTTCAGTATGAACTATTTTTTTCAGTGGAAAACAATATCACAGAAATCTTCATTTAAAAAAAAAAATGACTAAAGCTAAACATTCCTATTCACCTTCATTCATATGTGGATTGGAGGCTCATTTTGGAGTGTCAACAATACTGAGAAAAAGAAAATGTGCTGCCCAAAAATCCAGTTTGAACAACCTGGACTCGAGTGAATGAAGATGAGGGAAATGAAGAAGAGGAGAATGAACCCCAAGCAGTGGAAGGGGAAGGCTGAATGCGGGATTCTGTGGTTAACAACTCAGGAAGCTTCGAGAGAACAGAGGGTTGCTCTCCAGTAGTGCCCATACGGTTGTGAAAGACAAGAACAAGGCTTCAGAAAATAGCAGAACTCTGCATTTAACTTTGGGGCCTTGCTAACTGATGTGCGAAATAAGATCAAGGCCATTACTAATACCTAGAGAAAACAACTTGATGAACAATATTGTAGGTGACAATTCTGTCAAACACGAATCAATGCCGATCAAAAACAATTTCTTGAGGCGGATAATAAGACAGCAGTACTGTGTGGGCTTAGCAGTGAGAAATACACTGAATCACTGATTCAAATGAAGATAGGGGGAAAAAAAAAGACAGAAAAAAAATCTGCCAGCATCTTTTTAGAGATGCCAGGGCCAGTCAGCAGAGCCCTGAGGGTCCTCTCTATCCTTATGTGCAGTTTTACGGCACTAAGATCTGGTTCTTACCACTCCTTGCAAGTAGAAGCAGAACCAGTGTCCTTACACAGACCAGACAACACTACACTCACAATCCTGCAGAAAAGAGCCCTGTTGTGCCTCCCCATCCATCAAGGCTTGGGTACTCAATCAAATCAACCAACCCAAAAGCAGTCCTACAAAAAGAAGAGGTTTGATCAAGTACCCAAGCCTTGTGTCACCCGCTGCAGCAGCTCTGAGTGGTCATGGTATACTGTTGGCACAGCAGTGAATTCTTCCTTGCAACCTATTACTTCTTGGTACAAAGGCATGCTTTTCTTGAACTCGAAGCACAAGGGATAACCCTCTGAGTCTTACTGCTAGTATTTCATTTCCTGTCTCTTGGCTACATTAATTGCACTGGAAGGGACTCAATGACTTCAGAACCAAAACCCAGCAGACTGCTGTCTTCTGATGCTCCCTAAGGGAGACTGATAGATCCTCTGAGCTGCAACAGCTGTTGCCTCCTTCTTTTCTGCCTTTTCAACACCTCATGTGTTTGGACAGAACATCTGGTGGAACTTTGCTCAGTTCTTGTTAACCTGCCTCTGCATCACCAAACAAGTGGGAAAGGATATGACTCACTCAGACACCAGTTATCTGAAAACTATTGTGTGACATTTAAATAGCAGGGAATATATATCCTTAAAATCACAACATTGGCTTAAAAATTGTGCCTATCAAATTCCCTGAGAGGGTTAGTGTATACCTGGCAATGTGAGGCTGGGTGAACGGCCATCTGGCCATGCCTCTGTCTCCATGAAGTATTCACAAAGCGAGGGGAGCCCAGGATCTTTGCTGGGTGCTGAAAAGAAGTGTGTGAAAACACTTTGATGAAACACGCAGAGATTGCAGTCACAGCACAGATAAACCTGAACGACCTTGAGTGCTGCACTACATCAAGAGATCTGATCACGATGCATCTTCCCCAGTCCTGAAGATAGTCCTCCAGATCAGCCTGGACAAATTAGGCTCAAATCAGCCCTAATATATTTGAACACGCCAAACATACCTGCTTGAATCAACAGCACTGCAGCACAATGTAGTAGAGTTTAACCCACTGTGCAGTGTGTGCTCAAAGCAGAACTGTGAATTCTGCCTTTCGTCAGGTTTAGGTATTAAGTTCAGCAATTACCTTAATATATCTCTGTCTCTCTGAAGCCAGACCAGCTCCTCTTCTCATTTTTTTTTTTCTTTTCTGCTGGTGGAATTGAAGTGGGATTTTGCTTCAGTGACTGTCTCATTGAGGAATGTGGTCTGGTGCAAAGTGGTCACTGGGTCAAGGAAATTGTCGAACTCTTGCTGACAAGATCCCTCAAGACTCAATCACACCGCAGCCTCTCAGTGGGCTATTCTGACACTGCAAGAGATGTTTTGATTTCCTGTTCTGTTTCTCAGATTTGATTGTTTTTAATGGTTTTCTGTCCTCTCACCAGAGACAAAAGGTGATCTCTGCTTCTCAGCTACTCTTTTCCCATTCAGACAGTTCTGCTGGGGTGTCTGATTGTAACGGCATGATATTTGCTCTGGGAAGCTCTGAGTTCACAAAGTCACCCCTGTAGAAAAGAAAAGCCAATGCATTTGCATTTCTGCAGATCCACACATGTCCTCAGTAGGAATGTGAATTAAATGTAAAATGGTCTCAAAGCCTATGCAAATGTAACCGACACACAGCAACTCTGCTCTCATTTTCCTTAATGTGGGCAAATCGTGTGTTGCCCTATTAATGAATCTTTGTATGCAGATCATTATCAGCAAGGTCTGTGGAAGACAAATTAAATCTGCGTGCTCTGACAAGAGAGCACGGTCACTTGCAGGACTGCATGGAGGCACGAAGCACCTTCTGCCCGGAGACAGAAGGATGATGCTGGCCCAGCACATGGGAGGAAATGTCACCCAGATGGCTCACAGAAGGGTGCAGGGTCACAGCAGAGCACTGAGCCTTTCCAGAAACAGCTTTCCCTCAAAAACTGTAGATGTCTTTAAACTAATGCTGCTTGTGGGAAAGTACCAATGTCAACACTTTCCTAATTGGGAAACACGTCTTGGCACCTAGATGGGATTTCTAGACAAAAATCAGGGGAAAAGAGAGCTGAAGCTTGAGCAGAGACAGTATTTCAAGTCTCATGGTGAGATTATTCACCTTCAATAAAGAACATGGAGGTTGGCTCCTGTGTGTTCGAGCACAGCTGCTCCAAGAGCAGAGGAAGGCTGCTGGTTGGGCTGGAAGAGCTCAGGATGCAGTGCTTACTGCAGTGCAGCCACATCTCCTCAATGCAATGGGAGACCTGGCTGATCCCACCCTGTCTCTTAAAATCATAGAGTCATAGAATCATTAAGGTTGGAAAAGGCCTCTGAGATCAAATCCAACCGCGCACCTCCCACCACTATTGCCCACTAGACCATATCCCTCAATACCACATCTCTATGTTTCTTGAACACCTCCAGGGATGGGGATTCCACCACTTCCCTGGGCAGCCTGTGCCAGTGCTCAACCGCTATTTGGGGAAGAAGTTTTTCCCAGTATCCTAACTGTTCCTCTGTGTTCTTTATTCTGAAAGCTCTTGGTTTTGTCCTGCTACAGAAGAATAATTTAATGGAGGGACAAAGTCTGACAGGGTTCTGGTAGAAATGTGCGGAGCAGCTATGACTTTAGAGGGAATTTGGAGTTAACCAGTTTTAAACAGATGGTCAGCAAAGAGCCCACAGAAAGGGTAGGTAATATGAGAAATGTAGGCTCTATGATTTCAGCTGATACCTACACACCGATGTCTGCATGTCTAGGATAACTCTTTTGGTCCCTTTATGAACAGCCCTGATAATTATTAAGACATCCTCAGTTCTTAAGATCACTGATTTTTCCAAAACATGTTTCATTATTACATACAACTTAGTGGCCTGGGTTTGCCTGGAGCATTTTTAGCTTTCAGGAGGTAGTCAAAATAGTAATACAAAGTGATTTGACAGGTAAAACATTGATGCTACATCTGGGATTAATAATACTGCATTTTTGCTTGTAATCTGCTGCTCAGCTCCATGACCTCTCTATTATCTACTTGAAGTACCAATCTAAGAGAGCTCTCAAGTTAATTATTTGCTTTAATCCTGTAGAAGTGACACTATTATTGCCTGCTATGGTCAGAAATGGATGCAGAGCACCATTAGACCATACCAGTAAATCCATATCGTTTCTGAAGAACTAAGCGCTGCACTAAAGATCTGCTGAGAAATTGTTTTCCATTGGGCACTCAGTCATCCCCCCTGCCCTATTCTGGACTTATCTTTGGATATCCTTATGTCCCTTATCCTATGGAGCTCATCACTGGACCCAGATGCGTCTCACCAGTGCTGGGGAGATGGGAGGGATCACCACCTTGGTAAAGGTTCAGCATGTTAAATAGACATCAAGTCAATCCCGTGGGCTCAGTGCAGCAGGGTCACCTTTTCCACAAGAGCATCCAGCATGCTAATACATAGTTCTGTTTTAGCAGGGCCTAAACAGCAGCCTGCAAGGCCACCTGCAGGCACAGTGAGCAGGATTCCCTCTCAGCCCAGCTACAGCACTGCACCCTCACTGCTGCTCAACTGTGAGCACAGCCCTTGCCATTTGGTGGCTGAGGTTGGTGAGCGTGAGATGGGCCCATTTGGGGAAACTGTTCAACTTTCCTCATTTACATTTCTGCCCATTTACAATGCTGCCTTCGTTCTTCTGCAGTTTAGTATTCCAGAAATATTATGATTTATGCAACCAAATTTCTTTGATCTTAACCAGCTTTCACAAAAGCTTTCAAAATGCTTTGCAGACTGTGAGTGGGAGTTGCAGCAGACAAGTTCAAGGGTTGGACGTGCATCTTTTAGCAAGCTCTGGCAGCAGGGTCTTTTGCTGCAGCCATTGCTGGGAAGATTACCAGTTTGTCTGAATGGGAACACTCTGCACCACTGGAACTGAATGTCTCACGGGAAGGACCACAGACCAGTTAACACAGAGGTACACCATTTGTGTGTTGCTCACCACAGGAATAGCAGTTTTTCAAGGGGAGGCTGCCTGTGTTTAATGAAAACCCTCAAACAGATTTGGGGTCAATTCAACAGAATAAGTCCAAACTTGAGAATAGGACTGTCAGAGGCTTTCACTGCAAGAGAGGGACCCTGCATCACCCCCACAGTGCCAGCTAACCCATCGTAACCCAGCTCTCATAACATGCGTGCAGGCAGATCTTCAAACTCAAGAATGGGCAAAGGTTTTGCATCCCAACCCAGGCATTGCCTCTGCTGTGCTGGGATTTGGCCCTGTACTGGTGGTACCACACATGCTGTGAGGCTGAGCTGGGCTGATGGAAGTAAATGTGATTTCAGTACGAAGTCATCTCATTAATTCCATACCTGAGATGTAGTTTGGCAGCACTTGAGAAAAGGAGATACACGCAAGGAGGTTCGCCTGATTAATTCTGCTTTTGTTCCATGGCAAGTTCAACACTCATCTCTCCTCATGGCTTGTCAGCCTGCACCAAAGTAGGGTCAGAGGCCAAACAGGTGAAATCTTTCTGAGATTGCAATGGATGAAAATGACATCTGATGTCCACGTACCTTCAAGACACGTGATTCAGCAGAAGCCTTGATCCTGTGTCTCAGTTATGCTGTGCTACACCGTCTGCGGGAGTAGGAATGCTCTGGGCCTTGCCCAGCTAACAACAGTTAAAAGACTGGTATCCAATGAACTGTCTAAAGGTGTTTCACATTAAACCTTTCAGTTGAAGGACATATCCTGCTGGGTCCTTGCGGTGCACTGGGAGCTATGCTCCATGCTGACTGCAGGGCAAATGTGAATGCCCCCAAAAAATTACAGCAAAAGCAAAGAAACACTGAATATTTTATAATTTTCTGCAGGCTATACAACCTGAATGGCAAGCTGGACCTCCAGATTTCTGGGCTGATTCAAGGACAAATCATTGCAACTAAGAAAGTTCTGCTGTGGTGCAGAATTCCTACTTTCTGCAGATTTACAAATACATGGTTGAGAAAGAGATTGCAGTGAAAGAAGTTTGAATCTGTCCTCACTGAAGGATCCATCCCAGACACTATGTAGTAACTGGTAGCAGATTACATACTACATAATGAGTAATGTGGGGAATAACAGTAACAATTCTTGTGTAGAAGTTGTAAGAAAACAACTAAATAAGTAAAAATAACAATATTAGCAATGATAATAATGAAAATAATGATAATAATATTAATAAATGTTAATAAAATTAATGATAATAATGATAATAATGAAAACAAAACTAGCAGGAAAGCATTCTAAAAACCAACAGAAAAATCTGGGACCTTTTATTTTTTTCTGCACAAAGCAGTATGTATTAACCATAAGTATTAGCCATAATAAGACTGTTTCTGCCACTTCTTGCATGATTCTCATAATATATTTTAAATTCAAACTACTGCTCTGGACAGTCAGAGTCAAATATTACACAGCTCAATGAGTATTTGAATCGTAGGAATAAGAGATGCTAAGTATTCATTCGGTTCCATCTACAATCTCTGTTCCAATCCTTGGAGTCTAATTTTAATTAATAGGAATTATTGCTTAATATTCAACCTGAAATTTCGTAGTGCTTCCCTCTTTCCTGTTTGGGGGTTGTTGAATATTCATGGCCCTTCCTGAATCTGCATTAAGTGAGAAGGGTTTTTTCTCTTGCAGGGAGGATGGCCGTATAGCAGGGAGGGAAGCCAGGCATGTAAGCATCCTCTCTTTTCCTCCTTCAGCAGCCCCAGACCTCCCAGGCCAACTTCTTGAACACCTCTGCACAGGATCTCTGCCCTTGGAGGCAAACAGATAGTGACAATCTGTAATGGAAGGTGAAGGAAGGAGGCTGGGAGAGTTTCCATAGTGACCAGTCTGTCATCAGAGGCTGTGGATGGAAATGAAATACCTGATGCTGAGAGCAGCCACCACTTATACAGTTATGTATGTGTTTGGGCAGCTTCAGGATTGGGTCTGCAAAGTGACAGAGATCCTCTCGTTGTGCTCTGTCTCCTCAGACTTGAAAAAGTACCAGTGAGACAGGAAACGCTCTGCAGAATGATATTTAGACATTCAGGAAATGCATGTGAGCATCTGGATGGAGGAGGGATGTGGGAGGCTTTGAGGCATCCTCATATCCCGCTCCTATATGGAGTAAGAGGAGTGTGAGTGGTGAGAGCCTGGGAAGAGCTGTGACAAGCAGGAATGTCAGCTCAGAGCAGGAAAGACTTCAGAAAAGGTAATCACGTTGGAACCCTGCTAACTGAAAGCACCAGACCTGATCACAGCAGGACCCTCCCCAGCTTGGCTTCTGGTCCAGACAGGGCCTAATAACAGATGAGGAACCCCATAGTGGACAATTATCAAATGAAGTGCCTGGGGAAAATGTTCCCTTGGAATTGTCTCAGTCACTGGTGGTTGGCTTGGGCTCTGAGAGATAACAGCTTATGACCCAGAACTATTTCCTATGTGTACACACAAGCGAAGTGTGCAGTGGAGCTTATCTAAGCTTCCCAAAACAGCATGTAAATAGGTAAGTGAATATCACACAGAGTGTTTGAAAAGCATACAGCTGTGAGGGCATGTGGCCATGGGGCAGCGAGGGGGAATGGGCTCGGCCATGGCCAGAGCAGCTCCAGCAGTGGGTTAAGTGCTCTGGGGGAGGGGATGTGCCTGAAAAATGTCCCTGTGCCTGAAAGCTCGAGGCAGGCAGTGCCGGATCAGATGGGTGATAAAAGTCTGCACTGACAGCCTGTCTCATGAAACATGATTTGCTGTGCCCTCTGGTTCTGTAAACCTAGATGGTTACTGCACCTTGGTCAATAAACCTTGATGTTTACCTCAATGATTACCAATATTTATGCCATTATAGTGTGATTCAGGGGGTCAATATTCTTGGGTTCTTATGCAGCAGGAATCTTTATTTAGGTATAAAAGCAAGAAGGCCTTTCATGATGTGTCTGTTCAGCACCAAACTCAGCAGGAGTCTTTGCAATGGGATATAAATAACAGCTAACTCTGTTTTTTGTCTTCTCTTATTGCCTTTAATTCTAAGTTCACATCTTATCTCAGCTTAGTGTTTGTCTTGTTTCAGGGAGAGGGAAGCACATCTCTTTGACAGAATCATAGAATCACAGAATGGCTTGTGTTGGAGAGCACCTCAAAAATCACCTAATTCCAAGTCTCCTGCCATAGACAGAGTTGCCAACCACTAACCAGGATACCCAGGGCCCATCCCACTTGGCCTTTTGCACCTCCAAGGATGGGGCACCCACAACCTCCCTGAACACCCTGTTCCTTAAAGCCCTTCTTTGCAGAAGCAATGACTTTTCCTTTGTTGGAAAAACCCTTGAGGGAAATTGCATGCATGTGCCCTTTCAACCCATCTTTTCTATATCCTTTTCGTCAGGCTCCTCTCACAAGGCTTTAAGTCGGTGTGAAGGATGCTGTGGAGCTCAGCTGTGCCTTGCAGTTTTGCAGGAAACCACACTGCTGATAAGGTCACATCACATAAGCCCAGGCTGTGGGTGGCCAAGCACGGAGCCTCAGGTTCCAGGGACATAACCTGGTCATTTCTTATCTCCTTATTCTCCCCTCGTTCCTCTTCAGCCTCTTTTAACCAAAGAGGACACAAGAAAGTGTTTTAACTGAACTTCAAAAACAAAATGCTCGATTTACTCTTGAATATGCTCATCTGTGGGCTTCTTTTTCAGAACTTGGTTCAAGGAAGATTAAAAAAAAAAAAAAGAAAATAGAAAAAAAAAGAGAATTTCATTTTGAATTGACCCAAAAAAGCAGTTTTTCATTCAGTCAGCAAACTGGACCATCAATTATTCAGAGTATCACATCAGCACAAGGGAGTCAGTTCCATGCAGGTCTGGGGAGGGGCGCAGGGGTCCAACAAGGCGATGGGGTGGGATGGTGACACCGAGCACATGTGATTCTGCCCTGAGCTGATGCCAGGTGATCTGCACAGCTCCTGCAATGCGGCTGCTCTTAGCAGCTCCTCTCCCAGTGCAGGCAATGCAGCAGGCAGGAGAGATGAGTTGGATGTGAGGCTGGCAGCATGTCTGTTTGCATCTCTATATTTGGTTTGCAGCTGGAGGGGAAACTCATCCTGCAACTGGACTTGGTACTGCAGGAGGTGAAATCTCCTCCTTCTAAACTGACCTTAGTGATATACAAAGGCTGTTCCAAAAGTAATGCCTCCAATTTTATGATGTTGGCCCACAGCATCAGAGATGGATGTTGGTGGGATGGCAGTAAGGGTTGAACCTTCCCACCAATATCCCATTATGTGTTGTTGACATGTGGCAACAGAGGGGCAGTGCAGATGAACCTGAGGAGGTGAACTGAATTCCTCCCTGCAGAAACAATTGCATCCACCGACACTCATCGACACTTGCTGAAAGGATGGCATGGATGTTAGCACGGTGAAGTGGTGGGTGGTACATTTCAGCAGTGGTGACAGTGACGTTGGGTCACTTCCACTGGTAAAGACATCTACAAGCACAGCGTGCAGGCTCTTTACTCATGGCTGGAAGCTAATGGTGTACTGAAAATTAGTGTTTTGTAGCTGAGAATTTGCTCTATCCAACAGTGCTATTGTGCTCTTTGTATCTGTTGTAGATTCTGTGGAAATAAATAGGAAGCATCGCTTTTGGAGTGATCTATGTACAAGGAAGCACTCCCTATACTTGCTGACCTCTAAAAACCAGACCCCAAATCTCTAAACCTCCTTGAGAACTATTTCTAGACCTCCAAGGACCATGAGCTCTGATTCCTGAGGGACTGTAGGGGCCCAGAGGAGCAGCCCTGCAGGTCTGTCTGTCTGTCCCTGCATCCCGGAGACAGACAGTGTGCAAGAGGTGTCTTTTACACACTTCCTCTGTTAATAACTTCTCAGAATTAGTGCTCAGTGACCTTGCAGATGGAAAAAGGTGTGATGAGTGGAAGATATTGAAGGTACTGTCTTTGCACCCTGAGCCCCTGCGAGACTGTCACCAAAATATTCCAAGGGCCAGCACAGCACTGGGAGGGCACAGATAAAGTCATAGAATCACCAAGGTTGGAAAAAATCTCCAGGATCATCCATTCCAAACATCCACCCACCAACCACACAGCCTTTGGACCTCTCCTTCTGCTGGGGTGCAGATCACAGCCATGCTCATTTCATCTCATTTTCAGCAGATGCAGCTTTGGGTGAAGCAGCAAGCTCATCTCAGCTGACTGTCCCACCCATCAATGGCCATTCTGGACTCTGCTTGGTTTTGGTGATATTTTTTAGGAGGCAAACCCATTTGTCACTTTTATTATTGTTGTTAAGGTCCCTTGGACATTTTCTTGCCAATTTGAAGTTGGAGGTGGGGAGGAATTTGGGGTCACTTGTTTCCTTGCTGGAACTATCTGAGGCTTTTTGGCAAAGGTCTCTAATCTAGAATACAACATCACAGGGACAGCAGTAGGAAAGAAATAACTATGTATGTTTTTTCATACAGTAATTGAGTTTTTGTTCAGAGGATATCAGATAAAAGAAAAGAAATTTGAAATCAAAGCAATTTCCAATAGCACTTTTTTTTTTTTTTTCACCAGCTTGTGAAAATTTTTATTATTTAAAAAGTCAATTTTCCCTCTACATAAACCTATCCTGGAAATGTATTGACCATTTCCCACAGTGACACCTTTATTCTTTGCCATCTATCATTTACATTTCATCACAGAATCTGGAAATTTAATCAGAGACTCGCTGAGCACAACACCATATCCCTAAATCAATATTTGCTTTGGGGGACCATACCCTAAACTGAGGATGATTCATGTGTTTTATCAGATGTTTTCAAGTATTCTAAGGGGAAAAAAAATGGAATTATTGGTAAAAATTTAATATCTTAGACTGAAATAAATTACAGTTCTCATCATTGTTTGTTGGGAGTTTTACTATGAAGCACAGATTGGAAAGCCAAGGCATGGTGGAGGTTCCTCTGGATCGTGTTTGGCATTTCATAACCTTATGGCCAGAGTTCCAATAGCAGGAACTGCTTTGCTGGGTACTTTTAGAAGGGTCTGCCATAGGAAAAAAGAAAATTAGTATGTGTGGGCCTGAGATGTGTGTTCACACTCAGCTTCACTAGTAGAAAAATAAGAGTTGTTGTTAGTTAGCAGGAGAACGCACAGCATGAATGGCTAAAAAATCCCTCAGTTGCCAAGAACCCACACGTGGACATCTCCAACGAGGCAGTTCTTCTTTCTATCAATTCACTCTCCTGAAAAGCCAAGAGGATTTTATGCTTCTATGGTTTCCCCTCCAAAGCTCAACAAAACAAAAGAAAACACAAGGCACTTTTTCCTTCATTAAAGCCTCTAGAAGGACAAACGAGTGCACACAGGTACATGGAGCAGACCCGGGAAATCTGCAAACCAACAGAGCTGACATTTCTCAGGCATTTTATGGAAAACTCTACTACAGAAACGTGTTCATGACATCTCTTCCCTAGGAAGACTCCCTGTGACCACAGGACTGACAGAAGAAAATGAACAGTGTGGTGAGCACCTCATCACTTATTCTAAGCCAGACCATTGTGGAGCTGCAGAGATTCCTCTGGAGGAAGAGGACTGAAGAGTGGTGCTGAGTTCTCCCAGGTGGAGGTGCCTAAAGACATGATGGGTTCCAGAACAGTAAATACACCCACGCTTTCCATGTCTCTGAGATGTCTCCTTCTAGGGTAGTTTTCTGCTATCACCACTAATCCTGTTAATAGAAATTGCATCAATAAACCCAGCTCCTTTTGATGTCTTCCTCCCTAATCTTCATGGTGGATTACTGCAGTAGGTCACCTTGTATCCTCCCTTATCCCTGTTAGAGCATCCTCCTTTGAAATCTGTAATTATCTCTCTGAGATAATTGCCAAAATCGTTTGCAGTCCTGGAGAGATCTTCAAAACCTACTTGTTTATGAAAGCAAATAATTCAGGTTAATCAAATATTGCAAGATTTCCACTCTGCCTGTCTAGGTATTTGTACATTTAAATCTGCACCTCGCCTGTTATGCAACTGGCCTGAAAGGCAACTCTCACTGTAAGAGGGGCAGACAGAGTGTTTAGAGGAGAAAGCACTTCAGCATGCTCCCTACACTCAGGAAAGGGCTCTTCTCATTATTGGATAACTCCCAGTGCATGGAGTGCTGCTGCCAGAAGAGGCACTGGAATGGGCTAGGCAAAGTTTTGAGCATTTCCAGCACCCACAAAACATGACAGAACTGCAGGTGTTGGAGTAGCTCTGTGAGGTTGGTGGGTAATGCAGCTCCTGCCCCCCAGTGTGTGAGCTGGTCCACAGTGTCAGCCAAGGAAACTTCCCAAATGTAGGGAGCCTCAATTGCACATCACAGTGGGCTGATCGGAGTGAATCTGATAGTTTACCAGTTCAAAACCCCAGGAAAGATGTACTGATATTTCCAGGGCTATTCAGAATTGTAGAATCATGAAAATTGTAAAGGACCACTAAGGTCACCATGGCCAACCCCAACCCACCCCACCATGCCCATCAACCACATCCACAGTTCTTGAACACCTCCAGGGACAGTGACTGCCCCACCTCCCTGGGCAGCTGTGCCAGTGCATCACCACTCTTTCTGAGAAGAAGAAGATGTGTTGGTGGCTACTGTGCTTGTTTTTAGGGGGCAACTGTTTGTTAAATGATGTCTTATGCCCAAAACATCTCAGAGAAGATACGTTTCCAAAGAGGTTCTATACTTCATCAGCTATTTTTCTTGACCTGCAACCATCAGGATCCTCTTCTGAGACTTCTGTCCAGTCCCATCTTTGCCCCATCCTGAATCCCTCCACCTGTTTGTGGAAAAAATTCTAGTCTGCCCTCTGCAAGTCAGGAGCAGCAGATACAATCAGCTCTGCAGGTGCCTGAGGCTACAGGGCAAGGGAAATAGCAGATGCCCATGGGAATATCTATTTTCCCGAATCCTATCGTAATCTCTTTTTCTCTATAAACCCAGTGAAAAATCTTAGATTGACGCCTGAAGTTAGAATGTTTAATTCAGGCCAAAATACATCCAACGACCTGGATTCACTGGGTTTGCCAGAAGAGTCCTCTCTTGTTTGCCTGGCTGTTCTGAATGACATTGTGGCTGAAGGTCAAGGTGAAGCTCAGACGGGGCTCTGAGCACTGATGGAGCTGTGGGTGTCCCTGTTCAGTGCAGGGAGTTGGATCAGGTGGCCTTTAAGGGTCCCTTCCAACCCAAACCATGCTATGAGTCTATGAAACGCTTGTCTGTTAATGTGGTGCAAATGCATCTTTTCACTCAACCCTGCACACTGCTACTTTCTACTATAACAAAATAATCACCAGGTGCATCTGTAGGACTAGAACTAGAAATATTATTTTCTTAGGAAACGGGAATCAATTCCCAGTAGAGCTGAGGAGACCTTTTCAAAGATCTGGACTCCGTTACCTAGGATGAAGTTTTGGTTCAAATTCTGGATAAAGTATACCAAATGCAATGCTGTTATATGTTATCTTTCACCAGAGCTCAAAGTGCTCAAAACAGGTTGCACAGAGTTGAATGGAGACATTGAATGGCTGGACTAGGTCCTGGGCAACCTGGTGTAGCTGTGCATGTCCCTGTTCACTGCCGGGGCATTGGACTGGATGGCCTTTGAAGTTCCTTCCAACTCTAAGGATTGATTCTATGAGTTTATGATTCCAACTTCTCCCATCATTTATTACAGGTGGTAAATGATGGTTTCTTGAAACATAAGGATTTCTGAGAAAAGATAATTTTGACAAACTTGAATCACACCTTTAATGGCAAACAGACATAAACTCTTTAAAATCTTGTCAGATTTTAAAAAAGATCTGTTTTTTGTTTTTTTCATTCTAAATGACATTTGTTCCAAACTTCTGTGTATAATGAAAAGTGAAATAAAAGTGAAACACTGCAAGTGAAATAAATATCTTCAAAGATTGGAAGAGGAGTGTTACGAGATCCGTCCCAAATTTCTGTTGTCAGTCACAATGAATATTTTTAAATATCTTTTATTTCTTCTGTTTTCGGAGAGGAAAAGAAAAACATCTAAATCTCAGTATTTCTCACCCAATCTTCACTCCCAGCTCCATTTTCCTGTCTCATCTTTTCTCACAGAAGCCCAAATTGTGAGAAAGCAGCTCTCTTACAGCTACAGAAAGTGCCAGCAGGAGCAGCAATTCCAGCCTGGCTGTCCCGTCCACAGAGATCAACAATTTACATAAATACACAGCGGCATTGCAAGTGCTGTTCTAATTAAAATGCCATCATATAAACTTGGTTTTTATAAGACCTATAAAACTTCATTCTGGGAGTGGACTTGGCATCAACATGAGCACAATCTACTGCTGTTTGTTTATTTATTTTTTATTGATTTGCCAAGAAAGTAATATACATTGTGTTCTAATTCTGTAGTACCGTCACTGTATAATTGAAGGAGGCACTTCTGGTCTAAGTCCCTATTTGCAAGCAATTATATGTTGCTTTAAAAAATATGTATTGTGGAATTGATTTTTCATGTCTCTTGTGAGTGATGAAATATAAATTTCAATTAAAAAAAAAGAAAGTGCAATGGCCAATTTTGAGCCTGTCTGGTTAAAATGGTTTTGCAGCTCTTAAGGAAGCCTGGTTTGGCATTGCCTGGCACAAGGGCTGTGGCACTGCCTACTGCATTGCAATAGCTCTGTGGTTTGATTACAAACAATAAAATGGTACTGAATTCCATGATTCTGCCCAAGAAAATGCACTGTTTTTTTTCAGCTGGTTTTTAATACCCCGTCTTCTCGACTCCATCTACTCCACAAGTAATCCAGCTTTATTAACAAATGTCAGCATTCAGTACTGCTGGCTGGAGAGAGATTACTGCACAGTATGCACAAACTCAGCAGCTTTACATAGTAAAAAAAGAAGTGTCTTTTAAAATTTCATGTGTTTTGGGGAACAACTTTTTGATGTTTTAATGCTGGGGTAAGCAATCTGAAAAAGATGCACACATTTCTTTTCTGCTCCTCACGTTTCTCCTGTTTCCCAGCAGTGGCCCTGCAGGCAGCGCTGCCCATCACTGCCCTCCCTGCAGTCCAACACACCACCCAGGACCTCAGAGCCATCTCTGTTAGGAAAGGAGGGGTGGAAATGATGTGACATTTTCTGCACTGCTCACTTGGTGAGCAGCTGAGCTGAGCCAAGCCAGGATCACCTCCAGCCCATGCCACAATGCTTGCTATTGGCACATGCCCTAACTACAACATGTAAAGCACCCCAACAACACAGGCATAGGCTGTAATTAAAGCTGTCCATAGTCCAAAAGGGTGAAGATGGGATATGAGCCAGACAGTGCTCACACAGCAGTCAGACATGGGAGGGCTCGTTTCCATCTGCAGACTCCACGTCCTTCCTGTGCTGGGGGCCCAGGCCTGGACGCAGCGCTGCAGATGGGGCCTCACAAGAGCCGAGCAGAGGGCGACAGTCACCTCCCTGTCCCTGCTGGCCACCCCTTCTTAATGCAGCCCAGAACACAGTTGGCCTTCCAGGCTGCAAGCGCGCACTGCCGGCTCACGTCCAGCTTCTGGTCCACCAGGACCCCCAAGTCCTTCTCCGCAGGGCTGCTCTCAAGGAGATCTTCCCCAGTCTGTATCAATTCCTGGGATTGCCCCGACCCAACAGCAGCACCCTGCACTTGGCCTTACTGAACCTCATTGGGTTCACGTGGGCCCACTTCTCCAGCCTGTCCAGGTCCCTCTGGATGGCTTCCCTTCCTTCCGTGTATCGACTGCACCGCTCAGCTTGGTGTCCCCCACAAACTTGCTGAGGGTGCACTCGATGCCATCGTCTCTCACTGATGAAGACGTTGAAGAGCACCGGTCCCAAGACCGACCCCGAGGGACACCGCTTGTGACCGGCCTGCACCCTGACACAGAGCCATTGATCACAGCCCTCTGGCTGCGTCCAGCCAATTCCTGATCCATCCAACAGCCCATCCTTCAAATCCACACCTCTCCAAGTTAGGGAGCAGGATGTGGTGAGGGACCACGTCAAAGGCCTTGCAGAAGTCCAGGCAGATGACATCCACTGCCCTTCCCCCGTCCACCAAAGCCGTCACTCCACCACAGAAGGCCACCAGATTGGTCAGGCACGATCTGCCCTTGGTGCAGCCATGCTGGCTGCCTCGAATCACCTCTTGTGCCTGAACACAGCTTCCAGGAGGATCTGCTCCATGTCTTCCCAGGCACAGAGGTGAGGCTCACCGGCCTCACCCCTTCTTAAAAATGGGAGCAACGGTTCCCTTTTTCCAGTCAGCGGGGACTTCACCAGACAGCCGTTATTTTTCAAATATGATGGAGAGCGGCTCGGCAACCACATCAGCCACCTCCCTCAGAACCCCAGGATGGATATCGTCCGGCCCCATGGATTTATGTGCATTCAGTTACGTGAGGAGGACTCGGACATGTTCCACTGTTGCAGTGGGACGGAATCCCATCCCACGTGTAATTCAAATCTCCCCTCCTTTACGTTAAAACCATTCCCCCTTTGTCCAATCACCATCACTGCACAAAAAGTTCATTTCCCTCCTCTTTATCATCTCCTTTGAAACAATGGAAGGCTGCATTGAGCAGCCACAGCAAGTGTTGGTGACGGGGCAGGCACAGAGCAACGCCTGTGACACCACGGGACCGTGTCACAGAGGGGCACTGTGACCTCAGGGGAGAGGGGCTGACCCCAGCGGTCACGGAACCCCCCACTGCCACTCTCGAGCTAGCATGGCAGGTAAGGCAGCAGGCTCCTTCTGCTCCTGGCACTGCGGCCCTCCAGGGGATGCCAGTGCCCCAGATCTCACTCCAGCGCCCATTTGGGCATTTCCCCACAGAGAGAATTCCTCCACGGATGCTGACGGTGCTTCCGACACCCGACGCGATTTTCCCTGGATCCCTTGTGCCTCAACCGGCCACTGCTGCAATGCAGCCCAACATCAGCGGAGCAGTGCCAGTGTCGGTCCAACCCCTCCCTGTCCCCAATGTCACCTACGTGGTGCCTCAGGCTTCTGTCTGGCCTGGGGTACCAGGTGTCCAAGGACAGGGAGTGCAGCTCCCACCTGGGGGGGTGCCCCCAGCTGTGGGTCAGCTGCCACCTGGGGGGATGCCCCAAGTTGTGGGTCAGTTCCCACCTGGGGGGATGCCTCTAACAGTGGGTCAGCTGCCACCTGGGGGGGTCCCCCAAGTTGTGGGTCAGCTGCCATCTGGGGTGATGCCCCAAATTGTAGGTCAGCTCCCACCTGGGGGGATGCCCCCAACAGTGGTTCAGCTGCCACCTGGGGGGATCCCCCAAGTTGTGGGTCAGCTTCCACCTGGGAGAATGCTCCCAACCGTGGGTCAGCTGCCACCTGGGGGGGTCCCCCAAGTTGTGGGGCAGCTCCCACCTGGGGGGATGCCCCCAACTGTGGTTCAGCTGCCACCTGGAGGGATGCTCCCAACCGTGGGTCAGCTGCCACCTGGGGGGGTCCCCCAAGTTCTGGGTCAGCTCCCACTCGTGGGGAAGACCCCAGCTGTGGCTAAGCGGCCACGTGGGAGGAAGCCCCCAGCTGTGGTTAAGCGGCCACGTGGGGGGAAGCCCCCAACTGTGGGTCAGCTGCCACCTCAGGGGGTGCCCCCGATTGTTGTTCAGCTCACTCCTGAGGGGCTGCCCACTGTTGTGGGCCATCTCCAACCTGGGGGGCAGCAGTTACCCCTGCTCATGCTCCTACCCGGCGGCATGAAGCCAGGCATGCCTCCCCCCAATGCCCCTGCCCACTGCTGGGAACATCCCCTGGCGGCAGGGACGATGCAGCCCCAGCAGCCGATGGGGCTGCGGCCTGGGGCCGCGTTGAGTGGGCAGCCCCCGCAGCCCGCAGGCAGCTGCCCGCTTCAGGACCCCGACCGCCCCAGCCCCTCAACTGTTCTCCAAGGACCTCCGGTGCAGCAGCAGGGGCTCCTCGTGCCCAGCACCCTGCCCACCAGCTTAGAGCAGGCTGTGAAGCCCGGTGGAAATGCCGTGGTGCACATGGAGGACCAGGGGCACCCAGCACCCATCAGCGTGTGCCCCCATCCCACCACGGCTCCGCTCACCTGCAGCACCACAGCGCTGGAATCAGGTGGTGAGTTTGGGGGCTGCAGAGCGGGCGGCAGGCTGTCCGCACCGGGTGACTGTGGGAAAGATGGCGTTGCCTCACTGGGGATTTTCTTGCTTTTCCAGCAGCAACACCGAGCTCAGAGATCCCGGAGGACATCACCAACATCAGTGACCTCCTGGCTTGGATCAACAGCGGTGAGTTTGGGGGCAGCAGAGCTGGCGGGGGAGTGTTTGCACCATTTGGTGTGGGAAAGCTGGCTTTACCCCTGTGGGGATTTTCTTCCTCTTCCAGAAGTGGCACCCAAAATAGACGTCCCGGACAACATCCCGGACATGGATGATCACTCGACCGAGTGCCCAGCCCCTGCCTGCACCACCAGCGGGCACCAGCAGCACACTGGCAGCATCCAAGCTGCAAAGAGGAAGCTGCCCGAGAGCCAGGATGCTCCAGAACAAAAACGCCAGTGCTAGGCAAAGCTGGGTGGGCTCAGCAAAAACACGAGCATCTGAACCGGCCCACATTGCGGCAGGAGACACGGCCATTACCAACAAATAAGGCCACCTGTAGCCCTGGGCTCCTCGCCGGCCCCTCGCACAGAGCAGCGGCAGTGCTCCAGGGGCACCAGCACCGGCCCCAGCCCAACCCCTGCAAACCTGGGCTGTCCACCAACACCACCTTGGTCTAGGATAGTGTGGGACTCCATTAGATTATGTTACGTTATGTTTTCTTTTGTTATGTTATGATATTTTATGTTATTTTATGTTCAATTCCATTAAATTCCTTTAAATTATTAAATGTGTCATATTCACTTTGCTACGGCGGCCTGCAGTTGTTCATACAGCACGACCCCCCCCCCCAGACCCCGGTGCCCACCTGCGGGGCAGGACGGGGCAGCACAAAGGGCCGTGTCCCAGGGCTGCCCCACCAGCCCCATCCCTCCCCTCCAAAATCCTCTCCAGAATCCCCTCCCCTCCTCAGGCAGCACCACTGGGAACGCAGGGATGGTAAACGGTTGGGGTGGGATTCTGGGAGAGCTGGGGTGGCCCAGCCTGCAGGAGAGCAGGCTCAGGGGGATCCCAAGCATGGCCATCAGTCCCTGCAGAGAGGACGGAGCCGGGCTGCACCCAGCGGTGCCCAGCAGCTGCACCAGAGGCACTGGGCAACACACTGGGGCACAGCTGTGGTTGCAGCAAGACAAGAACTGCAGCTCCTCCTCACTGGTGGTCCACATCACCATCACTGCTGACAGTGCCCCATCCGGGTTCTCCGGCTGTGGGATGTGACCCCCTGCCATTGCCATCCCCTGACGAAGGGTGCAGAGGAAGCAGCTGAGGTGCCCAGGAACAGCCAGGCCTGTGGAGCACCCACCGGGAAGCAGAGGCTGTGCTCGTTGTCCAGGGGGCAGCTCCCAGCCCCTAACGCCTGAGGGGGAGCCGTGGTGGTACCTGGGGGCAATGGGGCTGCAGGGCATCACGCAGCGCCCAGGCACGGGAGGCAACGCGAGGGGCAGCCGAGGAGGATATCCAGGCACACACAGAGGCCGCTGGTGACAGGTCCAGCATAGAATCAATAGAACAGCCTGGATTGAAAAGGACCACAATGCTCATCCAGTTCCAACCCCCTGCTGTGTGCAGGTCGCCAGCCAGCAGACCAGGCTGCCCAGAGCCACATCCAGCCTGGCCTTGAATGCCTGCAGGGATGGGGCATCCACAGCCTCCTTGGGCAACGTGTTCCAGGGCCTCACCACCTCTGGGTGAAAAACTTCCTCCTCATATCCAACCTAAACCTCCCCAGTCTGAGTTTCAAACCATTCCCCTTGTCCTATCACTACCCACCCTCACAAACAGCCGTTCCCCCTCCTGTTTATTCGCTCCCTTCAAGTTCTGGCAGGCCACAATGAGGTCTCCCCACAGCCTTCGCTTCTCCAACCTCAACAAGCCCAGTTCCCTCAGCCTTTCCTCACAGCAGAGCTGCTCCAGCCCTCTGACCATCTCAGTGCCCTCTCTGGACCCGCTCCCAGAGCTCCACGTCCTTCCTGTGCTGGGGGCCCAGGCCTGGACGCAGCGCTGCAGATGGGGCCTCACAAGAGCCGAGCAGAGGGCGACAGTCACCTCCCTGTCCCTGCTGGCCACCCCTTCTTAATGCAGCCCAGAACACAGTTGGCCTTCCAGGCTGCAAGCGCGCACTGCCGGCTCACGTCCAGCTTCTGGTCCACCAGGACCCCCAAGTCCTTCTCCGCAGGGCTGCTCTCAAGGAGATCTTCCCCAGTCTGTATCAATACCTGGGATTGCCCCGACCCAACAGCAGCACCCTGCACTTGGCCTTACTGAACCTCATTGGGTTCACGTGGGCCCACTTCTCCAGCCTGTCCAGGTCCCTCTGGATGGCTTCCCTTCCTTCCGTGTATCGACTGCACCGCTCAGCTTGGTGTCCCCCACAAACTTGCTGAGGGTGCACTCGATGCCATCGTCTCTCACTGATGAAGACGTTGAAGAGCACCGGTCCCAAGACCGACCCCGAGGGACACCGCTTGTGACCGGCCTGCACCCTGACACAGAGCCATTGATCACAGCCCTTTGGCTGCGTCCAGCAATTCCTGATCCATCCAACAGCCCATCCTTCAAATCCACACCTCTCCAAGTTAGGGAGCAGGATGTGGTGAGGGACCACGTCAAAGGCCTTGCAGAAGTCCAGGCAGATGACATCCACTGCCCTTCCCCCGTCCACCAAAGCCGTCACTCCACCACAGAAGGCCACCAGATTGGTCAGGCACGATCTGCCCTTGGTGCAGCCGTGCTGGCTGCCTCGAATCACCTCTTGTGCCTGAACACAGCTTCCAGGAGGATCTGCTCCATGTCTTCCCAGGCACAGAGGTGAGGCTCACCGGCCTCACCCCTTCTTAAAAATGGGAGCAACGGTTCCCTTTTTCCAGTCAGCGGGGACTTCACCGGACAGCCGTTATTTTTCAAATATGATGGAGAGCGGCTCGGCAACCACATCAGCCACCTCCCTCAGAACCCCAGGATGGATATCGTCCGGCCCCATGGATTTATGTGCATTCAGTTACGTGAGGAGGACTCGGACATGTTCCACTGTCGCAGTGGGACGGAATCCCATCCCACGTGTAATTCAAATCTCCCCTCCTTTACGTTAAAACCATTCCCCCTTTGTCCAATCACCATCACCGCACAAAAAGTTCATTTCCCTCCTCTTTATCATCTCCTTTGAAACAATGGAAGGCTGCATTGAGCAGCCACAGCAAGTGTTGGTGACGGGGCAGGCACAGAGCAACGCCTGTGACACCACGGGACCGTGTCACAGAGGGGCACTGTGACCTCAGGGGAGAGGGGCTGACCCCAGCGGTCACGGAACCCCCCACTGCCACTCTCGAGCTAGCATGGCAGGTAAGGCAGCAGGCTCCTTCTGCTCCTGGCACTGCGGCCCTCCAGGGGATGCCAGTGCCCCAGATCTCACTCCAGCGCCCATTTGGGCATTTCCCCACAGAGAGAATTCCTCCACGGATGCTGACGGTGCTTCCGACACCCGACGCGATTTTCCCTGGATCCCTTGTGCCTCCACCGGCCACTGCTGCAATGCAGCCCAACATCAGCGGAGCAGTGCCAGTGTCGGTCCAACCCCTCCCTGTCCCCAATGTCACCTACGTGGTGCCTCAGGCTTCTGTCTGGCCTGGGGTACCAGGTGTCCAAGGACAGGGAGTGCAGCTCCCACCTGGGGGGATGCCCCCAGCTGTGGGTCAGCTGCCACCTGGGGGGGTCCCCCAAGTTGTGGGTCAGCTCCCACCTGGGGTGATGCCCCAAGTTGTGGGTCAGTTCCCACCTGGGGGGATGCCTCTAACAGTGGGTCAGCTGCCACCTGGGGGGGTCCCCCAAGTTGTGGGTCAGCTGCCATCTGGGGTGATGCCCCAAATTGTAGGTCAGCTCCCACCTGGGGGGATGCTCCCAACAGTGGTTCAGCTGCCACCTGGGGGGATCCCCCAAGTTGTGGGTCAGCTTCCACCTGGGAGAATGCTCCCAACCGTGGGTCAGCTGCCACCTGGGGGGGTCCCCCAAGTTGTGGGGCAGCTCCCACCTGGGGGGATGCCCCCAACAGTGGTTCAGCTGCCACCTGGGGGGATCCCCCAAGTTGTGGGTCAGCTCCCACCTGGGAGAATGCTCCCAACCGTGGGTCAGCTGCCACCTGGGGGGGTCCCCCAAGTTGTGGGGCAGCTCCCACCTGGGGGGATGCCCCCAACTGTGGTTCAGCTGCCACCTGGAGGGATGCTCCCAACCGTGGGTCAGCTGCCACCTGGGGGGGTCCCCCAAGTTCTGGGTCAGCTCCCACTCGTGGGGAAGACCCCAGCTGTGGCTAAGCGGCCACGTGGGAGGAAGCCCCCAGCTGTGGTTAAGCGGCCACGTGGGGGGAAGCCCCCAACTGTGGGTCAGCTGCCACCTCAGGGGGTGCCCCCGATTGTTGTTCAGCTCACTCCTGAGGGGCTGCCCACTGTTGTGGGCCATCTCCAACCTGGGGGGCAGCAGTTACCCCTGCTCATGCTCCTACCCGGCGGCATGAAGCCAGGCATGCCTCCCCCCAATGCCCCTGCCCACTGCTGGGAACATCCCCCGGCGGCAGGGACGATGCAGCCCCAGCAGCCGATGGGGCTGCGGCCTGGGGCCGCGTTGAGTGGGCAGCCCCCGCAGCCCGCAGGCAGCTGCCCGCTTCAGGACCCCGACCGCCCCAGCCCCTCAACTGTCCTCCAAGGACATCCGGTGCAGCAGCAGGGGCTCCTCGTGCCCAGCACCCTGCCCACCAGCTTAGAGCAGGCTGTGAAGCCCGGTGGAAATGCCGTGGTGCACATGGAGGACCAGGGGCACCCAGCACCCATCAGCGTGTGCCCCCATCCCACCACGGCTCCGCTCACCTGCAGCACCACAGCGCTGGAATCAGGTGGTGAGTTTGGGGGCTGCAGAGCGGGCGGCAGGCTGTCCGCCCCGGGTGGCTGTGGGAAAGATGGCGTTGCCTCACTGGGGATTTTCTTGCTTTTCCAGCAGCAACACCGAGCTCAGAGATCCCGGAGGACATCACCAACATCAGTGACCTCCTGGCTTGGATCAACAGCGGTGAGTTTGGGGGCAGCAGAGCTGGCGGGGGAGTGTTTGCACCATTTGGTGTGGGAAAGCTGGCTTTACCCCTGTGGGGATTTTCTTCCTCTTCCAGAAGTGGCACCCAAAATAGACGTCCCGGACAACATCCCGGACATGGATGATCACTCGACCGAGTGCCCAGCCCCTGCCTGCACCACCAGCGGGCACCAGCAGCACACTGGCAGCATCCAAGCTGCAAAGAGGAAGCTGCCGCAGAGCCAGGATGCTCCAGAACAAAAACGCCAGTGCTAGGCAAAGCTGGGTGGGCTCAGCAAAAACACGAGCATCTGAACCGGCCCACATTGCGGCAGGAGACACGGCCATTACCAACAAATAAGGCCACCTGTAGCCCTGGGCTCCTCGCCGGCCCCTCGCACAGAGCAGCGGCAGTGCTCCAGGGGCACCAGCACCGGCCCCAGCCCAACCCCTGCAAACCTGGGCTGTCCACCAACACCACCTTGGTCTAGGATAGTGTGGGACTCCATTAGATTATGTTACGTTATGTTTTCTTTTGTTATGTTATGATATTTTATGTTATTTTATGTTCAATTCCATTAAATTCCTTTAAATTATTAAATGTGTCATATTCACTTTGCTACGGCGGCCTGCAGTTGTTCATACAGCACAACCACCCCCCCCAGACCCCGGTGCCCACCTGCGGGGCAGGACGGGGCAGCACAAAGGGCCGTGTCCCAGGGCTGCCCCACCAGCCCCATCCCTCCCCTCCAAAATCCTCTCCAGAATCCCCTCCCCTCCTCAGGCAGCACCACTGGGAACGCAGGGATGGTAAACGGTTGGGGTGGGATTCTGGGAGAGCTGGGGTGGCCCAGCCTGCAGGAGAGCAGGCTCAGGGGGATCCCAAGCATGGCCATCAGTCCCTGCAGAGAGGACGGAGCCGGGCTGCACCCAGCGGTGCCCAGCAGCTGCACCAGAGGCACTGGGCAACACACTGGGGCACAGCTGTGGTTGCAGCAAGACAAGAACTGCAGCTCCTCCTCACTGGTGGTCCACATCACCATCACTGCTGACAGTGCCCCATCCGGGTTGTCCGGCTGTGGGATGTGACCCCCTGCCATTGCCATCCCCTGACGAAGGGTGCAGAGGAAGCAGCTGAGGTGCCCAGGAACAGCCAGGCCTGTGGAGCACCCACCGGGAAGCAGAGGCTGTGCTCGTTGTCCAGGGGGCAACTCCCAGCCCCTAACGCCTGAGGGGGAGCCGTGGTGGTACCTGGGGGCAATGGGGCTGCAGGGCATCACGCAGCGCCCAGGCACGGGAGGCAACGCGAGGGGCAGCCGAGGAGGATATCCAGGCACACACAGAGGCCGCTGGTGACAGGTCCAGCATAGAATCAATAGAACAGCCTGGATTGAAAAGGACCACAATGCTCATCCAGTTCCAACCCCCTGCTGTGTGCAGGTCGCCAGCCAGCAGCCCAGGCTGCCCAGAGCCACATCCAGCCTGGCCTGGAATGCCTGCAGGGATGGGGCATCCACAGCCTCCTTGGGCAACGTGTTCCAGGGCCTCACCACCTCTGGGTGAAAAACTTCCTCCTCATATCCAACCTAAACCTCCCCAGTCTGAGTTTCAAACCATTCCCCTTGTCCTATCACTACCCACCCTCACAAACAGCCGTTCCCGCTCCTGTTTATTCGCTCCCTTCAAGTTCTGGCAGGCCACAATGAGGTCTCCCCACAGCCTTCGCTTCTCCAACCTCAACAAGCCCAGTTCCCTCAGCCTTTCCTCACAGCAGAGCTGCTCCAGCCCTCTGACCATCTCAGTGCCCTCCTCTGGACCCGCTCCCAGAGCTCCACGTCCTTCCTGTGCTGGGGCCCAGGCCTGGATGCAGCGCTGCAGATGGGGCCTCACAAGAGCCGAGCAGAGGGCGACAGTCACCTCCCTGTCCCTGCTGGCCACCCCTTCTTAATGCAGCCCAGAACACAGTTGGCCTTCCAGGCTGCAAGCGCGCACTGCCGGCTCACGTCCAGCTTCTGGTCCACCAGGACCCCCAAGTCCTTCTACGCAGGGCTGCTCTCAAGGAGATCTTCCCCAGTCTGTATCAATTCCTGGGATTGCCCCGACCCAACAGCAGCACCCTGCACTTGGCCTTACTGAACCTCATTGGGTTCACGTGGGCCCACTTCTCCAGCCTGTCCAGGTCCCTCTGGATGGCTTCCCTTCCTTCCGTGTATCGACTGCACCGCTCAGCTTGGTGTCCCCCACAAACTTGCTGAGGGTGCACTCGATGCCATCGTCTCTCACTGATGAAGACGTTGAAGAGCACCGGTCCCAAGACCGACCCCGAGGGACACCGCTTGTGACCGGCCTGCACCCTGACACAGAGCCATTGATCACAGCCCTCTGGCTGCGTCCAGCAATTCCTGATCCATCCAACAGCCCATCCTTCAAATCCACACCTCTCCAAGTTAGGGAGCAGGATGTGGTGAGGGACCACGTCAAAGGCCTTGCAGAAGTCCAGGCAGATGACATCCACTGCCCTTCCCCCGTCCACCAAAGCCGTCACTCCACCACAGAAGGCCACCAGATTGGTCAGGCACGATCTGCCCTTGGTGCAGCCGTGCTGGCTGCCTCGAATCACCTCTTGTGCCTGAACACAGCTTCCAGGAGGATCTGCTCCATGTCTTCCCAGGCACAGAGGTGAGGCTCACCGGCCTCACCCCTTCTTAAAAATGGGAGCAACGGTTCCCTTTTTCCAGTCAGCGGGGACTTCACCGGACAGCCGTTATTTTTCAAATATGATGGAGAGCGGCTCGGCAACCACATCAGCCACCTCCCTCAGAACCCCAGGATGGATATCGTCCGCCCCATGGATTTATGTGCATTCAGTTACGTGAGGAGGACTCGGACATGTTCCACTGTCGCAGTGGGACGGAATCCCATCCCACGTGTAATTCAAATCTCCCCTCCTTTACGTTAAAACCATTCCCCCTTTGTCCAATCACCATCACCGCACAAAAAGTTCATTTCCCTCCTCTTTATCATCTCCTTTGAAACAATGGAAGGCTGCATTGAGCAGCCACAGCAAGTGTTGGTGACGGGGCAGGCACAGAGCAACGCCTGTGACACCACGGGACCGTGTCACAGAGGGGCACTGTGACCTCAGGGGAGAGGGGCTGACCCCAGCGGTCACGGAACCCCCCACTGCCACTCTCGAGCTAGCATGGCAGGTAAGGCAGCAGGCTCCTTCTGCTCCTGGCACTGCGGCCCTCCAGGGGATGCCAGTGCCCCAGATCTCACTCCAGCGCCCATTTGGGCATTTCCCCACAGAGAGAATTCCTCCACGGATGCTGACGGTGCTTCCGACACCCGACGCGATTTTCCCTGGATCCCTTGTGCCTCCACCGGCCACTGCTGCAATGCAGCCCAACATCAGCGGAGCAGTGCCAGTGTCGGTCCAACCCCTCCCTGTCCCCAATGTCACCTATGTGGTGCCTCAGGCTTCTGTCTGGCCTGGGGTACCAGGTGTCCAAGGACAGGGAGTGCAGCTCCCACCTGGGGGGATGCCCCCAGCTGTGGGTCAGCTGCCACCTGGGGGGGTCCCCCAAGTTGTGGGTCAGCTCCCACCTGGGGTGATGCCCCAAGTTGTGGGTCAGTTCCCACCTGGGGGGATGCCTCTAACAGTGGGTCAGCTGCCACCTGGGGGTGTCCCCCAAGTTGTGGGTCAGCTGCCATCTGGGGTGATGCCCCAAATTGTAGGTCAGCTCCCACCTGGGGGGATGCTCCCAACAGTGGTTCAGCTGCCACCTGGGGGGATCCCCCAAGTTGTGGGTCAGCTTCCACCTGGGAGAATGCTCCCAACCGTGGGTCAGCTGCCACCTGGGGGGGTCCCCCAAGTTGTGGGGCAGCTCCCACCTGGGGGGATGCCCCCAACAGTGGTTCAGCTGCCACCTGGGGGATCCCCCAAGTTGTGGGTCAGCTCCCACCTGGGAGAATGCTCCCAACCGTGGGTCAGCTGCCACCTGGGGGGGTCCCCCAAGTTGTGGGGCAGCTCCCACCTGGGGGGATGCCCCCAACTGTGGTTCAGCTGCCACCTGGAGGGATGCTCCCAACCGTGGGTCAGCTGCCACCTGGGGGGGTCCCCCAAGTTCTGGGTCAGCTCCCACTCGTGGGGAAGACCCCAGCTGTGGCTAAGCGGCCACGTGGGAGGAAGCCCCCAGCTGTGGTTAAGCGGCCACGTGGGGGGAAGCCCCCAACTGTGGGTCAGCTGCCACCTCAGGGGGTGCCCCCGATCGTTGTTCAGCTCACTCCTGAGGGGCTGCCCACTGTTGTGGGCCATCTCCAACCTGGGGGGCAGCAGTTACCCCTGCTCATGCTCCTACCCGGCGGCATGAAGCCAGGCATGCCTCCCCCCAATGCCCCTGCCCACTGCTGGGAACATCCCCCGGCGGCAGGGACGATGCAGCCCCAGCAGCCGATGGGGCTGCGGCCTGGGGCCGCGTTGAGTGGGCAGCCCCCGCAGCCCGCAGGCAGCTGCCCGCTTCAGGACCCCGACCGCCCCAGCCCCTCAACTGTCCTCCAAGGACCTCCGGTGCAGCAGCAGGGGCTCCTCGTGCCCAGCACCCTGCCCACCAGCTTAGAGCAGGCTGTGAAGCCCGGTGGAAATGCCGTGGTGCACATGGAGGACCAGGGGCACCCAGCACCCATCAGCGTGTGCCCCCATCCCACCACGGCTCCGCTCACCTGCAGCACCGCAGCGCTGGAATCAGGTGGTGAGTTTGGGGGCTGCAGAGCGGGCGGCAGGCTGTCCGCACCGGGTGGCTGTGGGAAAGATGGCGTTGCCTCACTGGGGATTTTCTTGCTTTTCCAGCAGCAACACCGAGCTCAGAGATCCCGGAGGACATCACCAACATCAGTGACCTCCTGGCTTGGATCAACAGCGGTGAGTTTGGGGGCAGCAGAGCTGGCGGGGGAGTGTTTGCACCCATTTGGTGTGGGAAAGCTGGCTTTACCCCTGTGGGGATTTTCTTCCTCTTCCAGAAGTGGCACCCAAAATAGACGTCCCGGACAACATCCCGGACATGGATGATCACTCGGCCGAGTGCCCAGCCCCTGCCTGCACCACCAGCGGGGACGAGCAGCACACTGGCAGCATCCAAGCTGCAAAGAGGAAGCTGCCCGAGAGCCAGGATGCTCCAGAACAAAAACGCCAGTGCTAGGCAAAGCTGGGTGGGCTCAGCAAGAACACGAGCATCTGAACCGGCCCACGTTGCGGCAGGAGACACGGCCATTACCAACTAATAAGGCCACCTGTAGCCCTGGGCTCCTCGCCGGCCCCTCGCACAGAGCAGCGGCAGTGCTCCAGGGGCACCAGCACCGGCCCCAGCCCAACCCCTGCAAACCTGGGCTGTCCACCAACACCACCTTGGTCTGGGATAGTGTGGGACTCCATTAGATTATGTTACGTTATGTTTTCTTTTGTTATGTTATGATATTTTATGTTATTTTATGTTCAATTCCATTAAATTCCTTTAAATTATTAAATGTGTCATATTCACTTTGCTACGGCGGCCTGCAGTTGTTCATACAGCACGACTCCCCCCCCCCAGACCCCGGTGCCCACCTGCGGGGCAGGACGGGGCAGCACAAAGGGCCATGTCCCAGGGCTGCCCACCCAGCCCCATCCCTCCCCTCCAAAATCCTCTCCAGAATCCCCTCCCCTCCTCAGGCAGCACCACTGGGAACGCAGGGATGGTAAACGGTTGGGGTGGGATTCTGGGAGAGCTGGGGTGGCCCAGCCTGCAGGAGAGCAGGCTCAGGGGGATCCCAAGCATGGCCATCAGTCCCTGCAGAGAGGACGGAGCCGGGCTGCACCCAGCGGTGCCCAGCAGCTGCACCAGAGGCACTGGGCAACACACTGGGGCACAGCTGTGGTTGCAGCAAGACAAGAACTGCAGCTCCTCCTCACTGGTGGTCTACATCACCATCACTGCTGACAGTGCCCCATCCGGGTTGTCCGGCTGTGGGATGTAACCCCCTGCCATTGCCATCCCCTGACGAAGGGTGCAGAGGAAGCAGCTGAGGTGCCCAGAATGAATAACCTGGGTTGAAAAGGACCACAAAGATCATCTGGTTCCAACCTCTTGCTATGTGCAGGTCACCAACCAGCAGACCAGGCTGCCCAGAGCCACATCCAGCCTGGCCTTGAATGCCTGCAGGGATGGGGCATCCACAACCTCCTTTGGCAACCTGTTCCAGGGCCTCACCACCACTGGGTGAAAAACTTCCTCCTTATATCCAACCTAAACCTCCCCTGTCTGAGTTTCAAACCATTCCCCTCGTCCTATCACTACCCACCCTCACAAACAGCCGTTCCCCCTCCTGTTTATTCGCTCCCTTCAAGTTCTGGCAGGCCACAATGAGGTCTCCCCACAGCCTTCGCTTCTCCAACCTCAACAAGCCCAGTTCCCTCAGCCTTTCCTCACAGCAGAGCTGCTCCAGCCCTCTGACCATCTCAGTGCCCTCCTCTGGACCCGCTCCCAGAGCTCCACGTCCTTCCTGTGCTGGGGGCCCAGGCCTGGACGCAGCGCTGCAGATGGGGCCTCACAAGAGCCGAGCAGAGGGGGACAATTACCTCCCTCATCAGTGAGTGCTGTGAGCATCCCTGAAGAGGCTTGTTCCTAGTGCTCCTATTGTATCTCCAGGGGTACCAGCACTGTGCAGCACAATAAACAACAGGGAACCACCTCTGTGACACTTGGTGCAACTGCTCAGCTCCTGACTGTGTAATCCGGTTCTTAAAGACAGCACAGCGCACGATCTATAAACCCAGAGTCAGTGTGACTGATGTGTGGCATTACTGGGAGGAACATTATTTATAAAGGCTTCTCACTGCTGTGCTGCTGTATTTTCTCAACACGAATCTCTGCTCCGCCGTGCCTCAGCTCCGCGAGGTGCCTCGTCCTCAACCAAGCACATAAAACCTTGGCTTTTTTTACCGCTGCACACACTGCCTCTGGAAGTCTGAGTACTCATTTCCCAACCTAAAAACCTCTCCTAAGGCACTGTGCTTTGAACAGGCTACATGAAAAAAAACTTGAATGAAGCCATTGTTAATTCCATTAAGGGAACAGCCAGGCACTTCTGTCCCGCTCAGCCCAGGAGGGGTTTGCTTCCAGGTAAAGGAGCCAAATGCATCACAGACAATTTTTAAATGATACTGTCTAGGTCCATTTCTGCAGGATATCTCTACAGCCTCTGCCAGGATCCTGCCAGTTGGGTCAGTGGCACAAAAGGGGGTGAAAAGGAAGGGTTGTTTTCTAAAATGTGGATTAGCACTATGTGTTCAAGGAATGCCAGGTGACCTGTTCTGCCAAAACATGGAATGCCTGAGGTCCCACCAGGGTCCTGACCAAACCTTACAAAACCCCTTATAAAACTAATCCTGAGGAGATCTGCTGCTCCAGCAGCCCTTGAAGAAGTGCCATTGTTGCCCCTTATTCGGAGCAGAGCTGAGAAGTGCCCACCAGTGGAGACCCAGCCGGGGCTGCTGACATCGCTGTGCAGGGTCTGTCTGCTTCATGGAATCATACAACCACAGAACGGCTTTGGTTGGAGGGGATCTTAAAGATCACCCAGTTCCAACCTGCTGCCACGGGCAGGGTTGCCACCCATCAGATCAGGCTGTCCAGGGTCCCATCCAACCTGGCCTTGAGTGCCTGCATGGAGGGGGCACCCACATTTCTGGCAGCCTTTTCCCCTGCCCTGGCAGCCCTGATGCTTCTTCAGTGCTTCAGTAAGAAAAGCCAGGAAGAAGGCTTCCCTGTGAACCCCCTCTGACTACAGCTGCCTATGAAAGGCACTCTTCCACCATCTGCTCCCAGTGGGATCTCAGCCAGTGCCCACCTGTAGAGGTCAACAGTTACACACCTCATCCCTCAGAGGTGGCTTTCTCCAAACAGTTTTCTAGTTCTTTGTCTATATTTTTAGCATTATCTCAGCAATTTTGCCCAATGCTAGGGCCTCCCTCACAGCAGTTCACTTTGAGCCAAAGGATTTATTTCAGTTCCCCTGCAGTTACAGTTCTTCTCTTCTTCCCTCTACAGTGCCCTTTACCACTGCAGCTTTTGTGCCTTGTCCCAGGGCTCTCAGAACCACAGATGCCTCCAACTACCAGGGGACTGCAAATTAGAATCTGTCCTGTCTCATATGTCAGCGATAACCATCAGGGGAGTCCTCATTCCCATTGTAGGAAAGGCCATATGTTTGGCTCCCAAGCCAAAGCAGCAGCAAAATGCAGGCAGCAAAAATATTCTTTGACTAAATGTGTTAATTCCTTAATCTTATGAATAGGTGCCTCTGGAAGATCCTTTGTGCTTGGGTTCTGTGTACTCAGGATTGATTATATAATAAAAAATCTGCAGATTGAAAAGAGCACAGACTGAGTGTTAGAGGAACCGCAGATCCCTCGGCTCAGCTTTGCACCCACTCCTGCTCTCAGCCCAGCACTGCACCTGCAGGACTGCCTTGCTTGGGATGCACACAGTGCCACACACCTCATTTGTTTGCCTTTCTCAATCTTTCTTCCTTTATCGTTCTCCTGCTCCCCATCACCAATCCACATCTGGGAGCCTTTGCCACTCCCAGAAGCTTTCCTTGACTCACATCGTCATGACTTGATTCGAACAGTGCAAATCTAAGAGATGATGGGTATGTGATTTAAAGGCATAGCGCTGCCAAACTGCACCGATACAGCTGCTGAGCAGCTTTCTTAGTTCGTAGCCACAGCTACAGGCAACACGGTGGCTGAATAATTTGTAATTACAGTTGAGTGAACCGATCCCAGGGAAGCAAAGGTGGCTAAAACTAGCAAAGGTCATAACACAATGAAGAATGGCTGAAAGGGAAACAGATCCTACAGCTGGAAGGGAAAATTTGTATACTAGGATTTGGATTTAATTTCTGCTTTATACAATTTTTTTTACTTATGCTAAATCGAGTTAGCAGGATAGCATGCATAATATGATACAGCATGCAAAATCAGTGTGGCTCGCAGTGACTGTGTATAAGGCAGCGTGTTTTGTTCCCTGCCTCTAATGAAGCATTCGTCTTGGCATGGCAGTGAGTTGTAAATGAATTAGCGATGCTACAATCATTTGTGAGCACGCCTATCAAACTCAGCAAATTGCCTGGCGTTCAGAGCAGTGAATAGATGGGGCTGTTCCACATCGTGGTACGAAGACTTGGAGACTCTGGGATGTGATCATGGCACAATGGTCCCTGTATTAGGGCACAACCCAGCCCAGTCCTTCCTGAGAAGGGTGAGCTTAGCAGGCAACATCCCCAGCTTGTGAGCCACTCACACAGCACTAATGGCATGCGCTGCTTCATCAGCAGGAGCAGGATTAGGTCCTTCTAGTGTAGGAACATCTTCAGCAGTCATCCAAGGGCATGTAAGAAGCTGGGGCTAAGATTATGTGCTCCATCATCATCATCATCATAGAACCAAGTCATCAAGGTTGGAAGAGACCTCTAAGGTCACCTGAATCCAGTTGCCCATCTACCACCACTACTGCTCACTAATCATGTTCCTAAGTACTACACCTACGCTTTCCAGGGGCTATGACTCCACCACCTCCCTACACATATATACTTACATATATTTATCTTTTTTTTCATTTCAGACAATAGAAGCTGTTTCCCTTGACATCTTCAGAATGCAGCTCTTTACATTTTTCAGTTTGCTTAATTTGGTTTTGTCAAAGAAAGTGAAAGGAAAAACAGTCTCCAAATCTTCTGCAAGTCAATTTGGAGTGATTTGACATCACTTCCCAAAATGTCCAGTGAACTGAAATGGCAGAGCTGTGTTTCCTGCCTCCATGTGCTGGTAGGACTGTGGCTAAATGCAGGCAGTGCATCGTGCCTTACAACTGCTGCTGGTCATCCTGGCCTCTGCAGGGACCTACAGCTGTTCCATAGCTTGGAGGCAGTTTGTGAGTTTCTATCGTTTCATACAAAATGCAATGGAAAAGGTTTCAGCTCATGACCATCTGACTGAAATACTCCAAGTTCCTTGTGGAATGACCTAAGACTACATAAGCTAATTTCTCTGTGGTTTAACCCCAAACTGACTTTCCCATGGTCATGCACGAAGGCTTCTAATGCTTTCACAGCTCATTTTTCACTAACCATGAGCTCTAAAAATTAAATTTGTCGATCTTTTTTAAGTGAAAGACAAGATCAGAGATAAAAGCTGTAATCATTGCCTTCTAAGAACTGAGCCTAAAAGCACACCAGATGTAGCCCAGCTCTCCATCAGATCCCCAAAAGACACACTCAGCAGTACAGAGATAGCAGCCAAGGAGGAGCTGGAGGATTCCCAGTGCTTTTCTTGCCTGCAGACTCCAGCAGCATTTTCCCCTCCCTATGGGATGTGTGCTGAGTGAGTGCTGCTGTTTGGGAAGGAGCTCTGCCTCTGCCATGACTGCTGGGAGCTACAGCCATTGTCTCAGGGAACAGCAGGAAAATGCTTCAATAGAAGAGACATTTGCAGCAGAGATTTGCAGGTTGCCACACAACAGTGCCCATATGGTGACTGTGCAGATCCCAATACAGGTACGCTAGCCTTGTGGAGGAGGACACACTGTCTTTTTTCTTTTCTTTGTAAATATGACCTAATTTACTAAAGCATTTCCCTGAACTCTTCTAAACTGGAGTAACTTCCCCTAGCAGATGGGACCTCCATGTGTAGTGAAAGTGGATATAACTCACTCCACTGCCCAGAAAAGGGAGAAAGAGGTTCAGTGCAGCATGACAGAGGCATTGTGGACTTTGTAGTGAACAGAACTTCACATAAAATGTTATCTGCGCTTCTTCACGAATAAGCAGAGTGCTTAAAAATGCAGAAAACCACTAAGTCCTGAGAGAGAAACCCAAAGCCAGGACTTCTTAGCACAGCCTTTGTCTCTGGTGGCACAGGACCCAGTTAAAGGCTTTGCTGTGCTCTAGGACATCGATGATCTTACAGCACTGCAGACCCCCCAAACAGCCCAGTCTATAGGAACATGTCTTGTTTTTCACGTCTAACAAAATGAGGGATGGGATATAATCTTACAGGTACCAGCGTAGTGGAAATCCATGCTGGGAATACAACAGTTCAGAGCAGGACCAACCTGTGCCACCACTGCCAGACCAGAACAAACACTGCTGCTTTCTTCCTGTGGTTTGGAAAGGAGTTCCCCACAGAACACAGCTGCTGTGTGCTCCTGTACTTATGGGGTTGATGGACCCAGCTCTCCAGTTAGTGTGAATGCATTGCATATCCGCTTTCCTTGCACGTGACTCAGAACTAAGCACCCCATGCTGCAACTACTACAGCAGCACTACAGCTGCTCAGAGAGCAGCAAAAACCCTACAGCCACTGTCAGCAGCTTTCAGGCCTCTACTGCTTCTGAGGGAGAGGTACCCCCGCTACAGCACAGCATCTTTCCTCATACAGCCACACACAGTCAGACTGCACAGAACAAGGCATTCTGGAGACTCTGCCCTACTTTTAGGACAGGGAGGATGGGATATACAGAGCAGAAATGACAGAGGTCCAAGAAGGTCAGGATGGGGCTGGTGGCCATCCAGGCCTGTTGGCAGAAGGGCCGGAGACCAAAGGAGCAGCAGCTGTAAAAGAGCTGTGTGCCCATGCACAGGGTATGATAACCAAAAGGAGTGCATCTCTGAGTGCTGACCTGCTGAGGGGTAACGTGGGCCTTGCAGTGGGAGAGAAATGAGCAGAACAGGGCTGGACTACAACCCAGCTGTGATGTTACACTCACAAAATGTGTCCTGAGGTGGAGCTCATCACTAACGGCATGAAGCAATTTTCTCTTTCTGGAACCTCAGCTCAGACACCAGACTTTAATTTCTAATGAGACCATAGTGTTGTCCCAACCCTCACACAGCCCCTTTCCCAGAGCTGTGTTCTCTGTAATAAATCCTTTACGCTACACGATGTGTCTTCCCAAGACTGAGCATTTCCTTAATTATTAATAAAATGAGCTTGGAGAGCTATGGACCTCCTGCTGGGACCTTTCACTGTGATGACCTCACCGTGCAGGTCTGCAGCAAACTGAAGTGACAGGATGGTTTCCCCAGCTCAATGGACTCTGGGCCTTTTATTGACCAAATGAAATAAATATTCCCCTTCTCCAAATTGCACTTTTAGAAATGATTGCCTTCCTAATGTTAGATTGTGAAGCTCAGGCACCAATTTATGGCTGGGATTCTTCCTATATCTAATCATACTTCATTGTTTTCTAATGAAATGTGCAATCTAGTTAAATGAACATGAATGGAAGCAACAGTGCTGCAGACAAGAAAGCAGGAGGGATATATAATTAATGTGATCATTGGAAAAAAGCCATGTGATATCATTCCATCAATTATCAGCCTCTAATAATTCTGTCACCAAGTAAATGAAAGCATTTTATCAATTAGTGCCGATGGTTTTCCCATAGCAAGCATTGAAAACTGCTGAAAACCAAATTGTAACTGCAGCAATACAGGAAGAAAGGGAGAGGAACATAGGATGAGTCTGAAGACAGCTACCGCCTGTATTGCAATGACAGTCCTTAAATAGGCTTTGTTGAAGGCAGTGAAGAGATCTATGGCATAAAGTCTAGCAATAAGGACTATTGCAGGGAGTACTCTAGTGATTTGGTTTCAGAGGACAAAACTTCATTCCCTATCAGTCAGAGATGCCCTCTGGGACTGATTCAGCATACCTATAGATTGGTCCTATCAAGCTCTGGCCTCAACATCCAACTCAGTTAAGCTTCAGTCCTGGTTGGAGGGGAACACGTGGTGTGGGCAGTGGCAATGTCCTCTCTCTAAGTGACAGTGGCACAGATTTCTGCATCTGACTCACCCATATAGACTTCTCCTATATTCACAGGCACAGACATCTCCCTGATCTGCCTTCTAAGAAATGCTCCTTGCTCCCTCAGTTGACCACCATTAGCTTGATGCAACTTCTGAACTGCAGTGTCTCAGTTGGAAAAGTTGCTCATCATGATGAAGTTCACATCTGCAGGGAGAAGAAGTCTCTGGGACCTTTGCTCTGACTGTGTGTTAAGACCACACAGGGCTGGGCATGTCTCAGGAGAAGAGGTGCTAACTGGGAGTCAGGTTTTGGGGATCCATGACTGTGTATCTAATGGACTTCACCTCCCATAGCAGGTTTGGAGGATCTACAGCTGCTGCTCACTGATAAAGCCTGCAGTTATACATAAGGAAGGGCTGGAGTGATGTTTTAACCTGCTGGTATGACTGCTACCCCTGCTGAGGCTTTATGCCCTGCACGAAGATGTTTGTGAGCACTCAGCAAGATGCCATCTATTCCGAGGGATTTTCTTTCCTCCTCTCAGGATGAGAGGCTGGTATTTGACTTCATTATCTCCTAACTTAAAGTTCAGGCCATCTGGCATCCCAGTGTGCAAACAATCTTGTAAATTAAAGGGAAAAATATGGTCATCATTCCCTTATGGCTACAAACATGCAAGCTACTAAATAACTGGTGATGTGCAGAATTCACTTGGAAAGAAACAAAGTCGGTTCCCAAAATCCCACCCTAGCAGGCAAAGCAGCATTTTATGAAGGAAGGTGACCTGAAATACAGCTGACCTTCCTCCTCTATGGCATGTTTTCCTTCACCAATTCACTGCACAAATTACTGGTCCTTCTGGAACAGGATAAAGTCCTGCTGACTTTGTGCCAAAGAGTCATCATTTTATTAAACAGCCCTTTGAGGTCATTTCCAACAAGTTCTCTCCTTACCTTAGCCAAAAGCTACTTTTGCTCTCTGTTGAACCCACAGAACTTGTTTCACTTCATTTTCTTTAACTAATCTGAAAAACTTTATTCATCAAGCCTTTTAATTTGCCACCTTCTACACTCCTTTCTTGGAAGATCTACCCGGTATATCTGATACTGTGCTTCATTTTTCACAAGAGTCCTATTTCTAAGAGCATTAGCAATCTGAAAATGTATATAAAGGTGAAAGATCCTTGCATGTCTTAACAGATCTCAGAATGAGCTTTGGAACAATTTGATTAGAAAGCTCTCAAAACCTTAATTTCTCCCTCAGGACTGATCCATAATGAAGGTAATAATTAGCGTGATCGAATTTGAAAATGACATTCCATAAATACATGTTTTACTCCTGGTATACGGAGCCAGAGCCAAATAGGTAAAGGACTGGAGAAGTGGAACAAGGCTAAGAACACAGAGACAAATGAAAGTACAGAAGCCTTCCTCCACAGGCAAAAATAAAATACTGTTGCAAGAAAGAAGGGATGCCAATGAAGACTTTGTAGAACATCTTCTCAAGTCCTGGGAGCATTTTACAACTCTCTGACAGGAGGTTGGAGAGAGGTGGGGGTTGGCTTCTTCTTCCTGGTAACAGTGCTAAGACAAGAGGTAGTGGACTCAAGTTGTGCCAGGGGAGTTTGGGTTGGATGTTAGGAAAATTTTCTTCTCTGAAAGAGTGGTGATGCATTGGCACAGGCTGCTCTGGGAGGTGGTGGGGTCACCATCCCTGGAGGTGTTTAAGGAACTGAGGGACATGGTTTGGTGGGCATGATGGAGATGGGTTGATGGTTGGACTTGGTGATCTTAGAGGTCTTTTCCAACCGTAATGGTTCTATGATTCTAAACAAAAGAACAGCTCTGGGCCTACGAGTGAAACAGAAGCTGAGAATGAGAGGAGTGAAGCATCCCACCTTCGCCATGCATTGTGGATACAAACATTCTCCTGAAAGTCCATGTGCTGAAGAGTTCATCCTTCCTCAGCTCATCATTGGGTTCTGCTGACCTCTTCCTGGAGTGTGTGGGTTTGCAGAGGAAATGGGGAAGAGCTGTGGGCATTTCAGCAAAACCAAGGTCTTTCTGTACCTCAGGCATTTCCAATTGTCACTATGTGTAATTCCAAAAAGTTACTGCATGAGCTTCACTCTGGTACTTTCTTTTCCGTCTCTTTCACAGGTTGGCAGGGTCTTTCCTCTTTTCTTGGTCAGGCAATTTTACAGCAAAGTACAGAGGGTTTCTCAGTCTTGTTCTTGTATATGGGAAACAAGCTTCAACACAAGCTGGAAAATTTCAGTTTCTAGCAACTCTTAATCCTTCGTGCATGTACAAAAGATCATCTCCAAGAAGACATATTTCAGCTGGCACTCATCTCAGACTGATCTGCCAGACATGGACCTGTCGTCTTAATTGATGATGATACCAAAGTTCTCACCCACTTGTTGTTAGAGTTTGGGCTACCAGAGATTAAATCTTACTGCAGTGCTAGAACTGAGACCATGCTCTGACTCCTGGCAGTCCAGCACTCTTGAGCAGATCAGACAAGGAATTTACTTCCAGCTCAGCACTATTTAAGACAACAGCAGTGTTGTCTGGAACAAAAGCATGCACAACGATGCTATCTGAACTCTACAAAGTTTATAATAGTGAACTGGTTCACTGGCCCTTGCCATGCTCTGGATGAAACTCCTGAGAAGGCAGAACATCGCTGTGAGTCTGTCTGGATTTTGCTTGATTATAGGAAGTAATGTGGCATCCCTGTGGCCTGGGAGAAGCAGAGGGTTGCTGTGCTTTCCCTCTCTGTTCTGACTCATCAGGAAGAACAGATGCAGCACTCGTTACAGTGCAATATTGCATGGATTTGTGCCCTGCCATCATCAGCTTCTTACTCACTGAACATTTACATTACTGTGATCAGTCTCACCATGTGATAGAAGACTTTAGTAATTACAATGAGATTCCACTGTAATTCAGCAAGTTTTTCAATACACACTATTCTGATGAGAAAAAATTAGCAGGTGAGAATTCATGGTATGAATTCTCTCAAAGGAGAAGCCAGTACCTCCACTCTTTGTAACTGTGCCTCTCAGCTCTGCTTTACAGCAGGGCAGACTACAAGACTCGTGTCCTTTGCACTGTTCCTGGTACTATGCTGGGTCATTACAGCTCCTCCTACCAACGTGCTGGAGAGGAGCATCCTTTGTCACCCTCTGGGACTGGTTGGAAATAATGACATGCCACTGAGAGGACAACCCAAGCAGAATTTTTAATTAGAGGCTGTATAGGACAATGTAGGCTCTCTTCAGTGCCTAAAAGTTCTCAAACCCTTCTTCTGCCATACTTCTACACTTAGCATGCAGATCCAGAAAATTCCTCCAAACCTTTGCTCTGTATCAGCCTCAGTAATGCTTCCAGGATGTCTTCTCACCAGCCTGATGCATTAAGTATCTAGAGTGGTGGTACTGCTGTTGCTCTGCTGAGAACAAGTGCACTCAGGTTGGAGGAACTCTAGAGGAGAGGGTCCAGTGGGGACCCACTGGAACACTCAAGAAACCTCCAGCACATGCTCTGGTCTTCACTGTGCCTGGAAGTGCTCCCTGCACAGCCAAGGTAGGGAGGGGCCATGTAGCGCAAGAAGCAGGTTGCAAGTGAAAATTCCCTTTGCTCTCCATGAGATTAGCTGTTCCTCTAAGTATTAAAATATTTCTTTCTACTCAGCTATTGAATGTGCCACCAAGTGACAGCAGGTACCAGGACTCTAATAAAGAGCTGCCCTGTGGGAATTGCAGTTTCCCCTTTGCTTCCATTGAAACCTCTGGTGCTTTAGGAATTCAGATCTGCAGTTGCCTTGCTAAGATGCAGCAGCTCCAGAGCTGCCTGAGCTGAGGAGCTCCATCCTCTGGGCCTGACACTGTGTCTCCATCACCAGTCTGCAGTATTGGACACATATCTCAGGGAGCGTTCTGCATGGATTGCTAACTGTGCCGCTACCCTGGCTGCATACAAACCACCTTCCTGATAAACAGCAAATGAAACTGACATTTCTGCTGGTTGTGTGGGAGATAAAGCCCACCAGAGTGTGTGCTTGTTTCATAGTTTCTTGATGCTCTGATAGAGATTAATCAATCATGTCAACTCTGCGGCTTGCTCTGTAATTTAACCACTTGCAGTGTTTTGTGCTACTGCTATTTTCTGTCTGGTTAAAAGATCTTCTGCAGTGCAGGACACCCATAGCTTAATGCACTGTCTGGGCTTTGAGGCATGAATTAATAATAATTTTAATACCCTTTTACTGGATATCTGCCTTGCTGTCCAGCTGACGGTGCCTTTCAACACGTTAATGACTTACATGCCATTACAGCAGTGTGATCAGCCTTTTCCCAGCTGCTCAGCAATGCAACTGATGTCATCTACCTGGACTTTGCAAGGCTTCGTGCATCCCACCCTTATCTCTACACTGGATAAGGATTTGAAGACTAGATTATTCTGTGGATGAAGAGTTGATTGGATGGTTATAGACAGAGAGTTGTTGTCAACAGCATTATGTCCAGGTGTTGGCTGGTGACAAGTGCTGTCCCACAGGGGTCCATGTTGGGACCGGTGCTCTTCAGTATCTTTGTCAATGACACAGGCAGTGGGATTGAGTGCACCCTCAGCAGTTTGCTGATGGCACCAAGCTGAGTGGTGCAGTTGATAAAACAGAAAGGAGGGAAGCCATCCAGAGAGACCTGGACAACCTTCAGAAGTGGATCCACATGAACCTAATGAGGTTTATATATATTAACAAGGCCAAGTGCAGGGTGTTGCAGTTGGGTCAGGGCAATCTCAGACATGAGTACAAACTGGGAAAAGAACTCCTAGAGAGCAGCCCTGCGGAGAAGGACTTGGGGATTCCGGTGGATGAAAAGCTGGACATTGAGCCAGCAGTGTGCGCTTGGAGCCTGGAAGGCCAACTGTGTTCTGGGCTGCATCAACAGAGGGGTGGCAGAGGGCAAGGAAAGGGATGGTCCCTCTGCACTCTGCCCTCGTGAGGCCCCATCTGAGCACTGTGACCAGACCCTCAGCACAAGAAAGGTGCAGAGCTGTTGGAGCGGGTGCGGAGGAGGACACGAAGATACTCAGAGGAGGAACTGAACTTCTGGGCTGTGTAAAGCCAGCAAGAGAAAAGAGGGTGGCAGAAGGAATGGCAACGAGGAGCTGGGCAACCAGCTCTGGGAAAGAAATACTGAGCTAGTCTGCACAAGCGAGAGCTGAGGTGAGTGAGAAAGGGCATTTCCTAGGAAATAGAGTGTGGTTTGTGCAGTCCTGAGACTGAAGGAAAATATAGCTCTGGCCTTTGTTCCTAGCACATCACAAATGACCTTCATGAAGACTTCCAGCTGAGGCTATGACATTTGCCTCCTCCCAGTGATTGAATTCCACAAAGAAATGACTCCTGTTTCCTGAGCCATAAGGGGATTTCTTCTTAGTCATGCTGGTTTGTGCTTCCAGCACCAAATTCTCAGTTTCTTTCCATATTGACTGCACTGGCACCTACACCCATAGCACAGATTTGTGAGAAACATGCAAGAGAACAGTGCAGCCACAGTCCTCCCTCGCTGGGACTCCATGTGTAGATAAAAAGGAGGCACTGTTTCAAAAATAGGATGATCAGTTCTTGACATAAAAAGGCACCCAGCTCTATCTCAGGTTGTGCATTAAAATTATCCTTCTTTTTTCACATTCCCTCCTCCTCATCAGAAAGATCTCACCCAGGCTATTTTCAAGCTTCGACGTGTCGCTTTTCATTCATATTTTTCAACGAACTACTAAAGTATGTGCACTTCTGAAGTTTCCTATCCGAAATGTGTGAACTGCTGTCTGAATTTCAGAAGGCTGCTTCCATTTGCCCTGTTTTGAGGTTAAGTAGTACGGAGAATGCCTGAGGCATTCACAAAATTGGAAATTTCACAGAACGAAGCAGTGTGCATGAACATGTGGCGGCGAGCTCTCTGAACTGCCTTGCAAACATTTATGATGTCCTCTGAGAGGGTTGGGAGTGAAATCATTTATCTGCTTCTAACGTGGGAAGAAAATGCAGATGGGAACAGCTTCATTCTTTGGGGTGTTGCTGTGGATGGGACCAAGCAGTGCCTGCAGGCCAGGAAGTGGGCAGGCTTGGGATACATGGCTTGGAAGACAACCATGGGATCAATAGACCGTGCTTCCAGAGAGCATCAAGGACTCAGGTGAGCAGTCACATCAAAGCAAGCTCCATGATGTGGACTTGGGTCTCCTGTGCCCAACAGGTGCTCCATGACTTGGAGATCTGTAGAGCCGTTGAGGATCAGGTCGGCAGTCTAAATAATTTGAATAAAAGAAGGACGGAGAGCCCTCCTGCTCCTCAACCCTGGCTAAAACTCTATTAAGAGCAGTCTGGAAGAAAAGTGAAAACTTGAGTGAGGGAGAGAAATAAAATGGAGGAGGAAACTCGGGAAGGCTTTGACGGGGAAAATGAGAGGAAAGGAGGATCTGCCATGCAGAAACACTGTGAGATGCCAGGCTCAAAGATCCCAGTGACCAATGTCTTATTGGAAAGTCTTCTTCCCAGTGACCAAAATCTTCACTGGAAAGACCAGAAAGCCCCTCCAGCTCTCTCTGTGCCTTATGGTATTTTGCTTAGCAAGGCTTGAAATTTCAGTTCTCAAATACATTTGGGGGACATTTCTACACAGCATGGAAAAAAGCCAGGTGCCATTCCCTGGCACCAATCAGTTTCCTTAAATATCATCATTCTCCACCTAATGCAGAAAAACTCCTTTTAGTGATTTAAAAGGGATGGCTGAAATATGGGGCTATTTACGTTATAGTAGACACGTTCTAGAATGAGAAGTGTTGCAGAGAGACTGCATAGATGATAAGGCATGTAATCATCTTTAACCTTTCTTGCCTGTTAAACTGATTCATTTCCTTTCATTCATGTATCTGAATTACTTTCATGTAAATATATGCTTTTCTTGGCTTACTTTCATGCTTATTCCTTTTATTTAAAAACAAAAGCAGCAATTAAAGAATGATAAAGATATTTCTAAGTAGATCAGACGCTGGCTTCCCTTTCAAAAGGAAAGTGTTATCCCTTTGTGTGATTTGAGTGACTTCAGCTACAACATCTCAGGGAGTGAAATATGTGTTTTGCTAGCTACTCCTATTAAATTTGCTGGATCTCCTATTAAATTCCCAGCATTGCAGCTTCAGGGAGCCAGGACAGCAATAGGAGGAGTATGAATTTTGCACAAGACAAGAGAAAATGAATTTAGCCCAGTGCTTTTCCCCACCATGTCTTCTGTACCTATGGGACCAGGGAAATTCCCACTGCTGTAAAGAAATGGAGGCCTTGGCTAAGGTGACAGCTCCGGGTCCTCTAGCAGTCAGCAGGAGCATCAGAACCAGGTGGTCCTGGGGCTTCCACTAGCAGTGGTCATCAGTGCAGGGCTGAACCACCTGGGATCTTGATTAAAAATTCTGTTAATTACCGATGGTCACTTGGAAACTTTACTGTGCAAATGCATCCATCAGAAACTCTAAGCTTGCATCCTGAAAGGAGGTTCTGTATGAATTCTCAGTAGGTGCCAGCAAGGCTTTGGTGAACGTAGCTCACTCAGGGCTGAGCAGATTCCCAGGCCAGCAGGACCAGCCCTGATCACTTGCTGTTACCATAAGGAGAACTTGCACTAAGTCACTGAAGTTGCAGATGTGAAGCAGCCTATCAGTAGAGGTTTGTTAAATGAGCAGAATTACACCTATGTACAACAGAGTGCTGCACAGCTCAGAGTTGGAGCTACATAGCAAGGCTCTGGGCTGGATTGCCACCAAACGTTTCAGATATGTTTCAGTTCCTCTTATTTTAACTCTCAGCTCCTTTCTCTCTATAGTCTACATATCTCTATTATATTCTCCCTGTTGGCACTGGCAGATAACAGATGTTCCTCAGCTCTAATATTATGCCAATTGTGTTTCACGGGTTTGATTGGGAAGTTACACTGCAAGAAGTTCTGTACACGGACTCACCCTGGAAAAGCAGGAATGTAGGGTCTCTGAAATTATGATTGAGGAAGGAGGAAGTGAAGACAGATTATTCACATTTAGTCAAGAAGCAGGCGTGAGGGGCCACCCAAGGAAACTATCATTTCAGCAAGTTTACAGAAAACAGAAGGAAGTACTTACTCATGCAGTGCCTTGTTAAACTGTGAATTTCATTAACACAGGGAGAAAAAAAAAAGACAAAAAAAAACCCCAAAACAGCACAAATTAGACAGGCAAAGAGCCACATGGCAGTTCAGCCACACTGTCAGGTATGGAAATCCCTAAACATCTCATTACCGGGAATGGTAGGAGGAGTATGGAGACAAAGGAAATATTGCTCTGTGCTTTCAAGAGTTTTACATTTTTTTTCTGAGCTTCTTCTGTCCAAGAGGAGATATGGCATGGATGGCACTGGATAAGTCTACAGAAGGTATCTGGCCAAGGAGAGTAGTGCTGGTGCTGCAGGAAATCAGGGTGAGCTTACAACAAGGAAAAGCCTTTATGTAATACTTCAGAAAAACTTCTTCAGGTTTCTGGGTGGGCGGTTTGCGCTGACAGCAACAGATCTAAATTTGGTAGTAATTTTTATATAGAAATCACAGACCTGAAATTAGCTTATGCTCACCTTCTGGCCTATACGTGTGATCCACACTGCAGTTTCCTAGAGCAAGCTTGTAGAAATAGTAATGTGTTGACTACGTCTTGACATCCAGTTATGGGTTGGAGTGGAGACTTTTAGAGCTGAAGAAGGATCTGAAGTGCCAGGTCTGTGAAGCAGGCTGATGAAGCCGTAACCATGCATAGTGTATGCAGGGCAAGTGAGCCTACAGCAGGGCCTCCTTCACCCCCAGCCGTCAGCAGGGACAGTGCTGAAAGTGGGTGAACACAGTGCTACCAACACAGTGCTTCCTGGTGTTTCGTCCTGATCACTAAATCATCTCCTCCAGTCACTACTGAAACTGTAGAGTCCTTCTGGGTGTTCAAGTCGCACAATAGGTAGCACCTTGGAAAGACAAAATCTAACCATCTATAGTATAGGAAAGTTTGGTATTACTCCATAAAAAGTAGTGTGGAAATGCATGATGGTGGCCAGTGAATAGAGGTACTCCTATTCTGCACGAGCCCTTCCTCAACCTCAACTCACCCATTCCCAGAGGACCTCCAGGTGTGGAACCCCCTGCACACCGCAGGCTCCCGTGGTTCTCATGGGGTAGAGGAAGATCAGAGAGAGGACTCTGCTTTTCCACATAATGGCTTGCTGTATGATACGAATGGTTGCTCTTGCCATATAGGATATTTTCAATAAGCGATTTTTGTTGCTCTTCAATAATTAAGCCAAAGCCTAATCAACACCCCTGCCTGGGCCTCATTCAGGAGCTCATCAAGCCATATGTCATTATTGTTGCACAAGCCAGTGTGGATGCTGTCATTTTGGCAACAGTAGTCATAGAATAAGTACAAAGCACCCCTCTAATGAATGGCTCCAGGATGGGAAGTAAATCACAAAGCAGTGGTAGACAAGTGAAGGTCTAAAATAGTCTCAAAAGTGCTTAACAGACTCTGAGCACTGAGAAAGTATGACAGCATAAAAAAAAAATATTAATTAGGGACAGTCATGATGGGCTGAACAAACAAGGGCAGGTTCCAGTGGCTGGCCTGCAATGGAGCCATGCAGATTTTAATTGATTTTACATAACTTGGTACAGATTGACTTTCCTGATCACTGAGAGGCTTCCACTAACAGTCCGTTTGGGACTGGAGCCTATCAACACCCGCACAGATCGTGCTTTGGCTGTGTGCTGTGGATCCTGTTATCCTTTGAGGCTGGGTTCATTTTCCTGAATGCCAAGCTGCTGCCAGCAGCATGCACGGTGAAAGAGAGCTGCTTCTGTTCCATTTGTCATTGTCCATCTGTGTTTCTAATGGCTAGCATTGGGAGGACAGGCAATGTGTGGAAAGCCAAACTCTGAGCAGCAGACCCAAGTCCATTGCTGCCTGCATTGGAGGAAAGTGGCAGGGGAGGATCTGGGCAGAGGGAAGGGAGGGATGATTGCCTGTGCTGTTGTGACTCAGCAGTGATGGGGGAAGTGAAGACAGTGGAGCCAGGCTCCCTGAAAGGTCAAGAGAAAATGAGTATAAATCAAAATACAGGAAATTTCACTTATACAGAAGAAAAGTAGCTGCTTTTGTGGTTGCTCCTTTTTTTTCCCTTTCTTGCATCCAGCTGGATGCATACCTGGACAGCCTGGACTAGGTGACATGCACTGAACCATGGGGTGGGACCAGGTGGTTGCAGAAGTGCCTCCAGCCCTAGCAATGTTGTGATGCTGTGTCTGGCTGGAGGGAGAGAGCTGCTAATAAGTACTGGTTGTCCTGAGCAAATGCTGAGTTTATCCTGAGTTTATACAAGAAAAGCCATGACGTGTAACAGAAGACAGAGACCTGCATTAGCCTCTGGGACCAGACTAGGATCAAACTCTCCCTTCCTCATTCCCACTGATCATCCAGTTCCTTAAGATCAGTTACTATGTTTATCATCTGACATCTGAGTTTCAGGATTTCTGTATGCAGTAACTTATAGCAGTGATGCTAGATAACAGTGTTGTGGAATTTTCCTAGTGGACTGAAGCCCTACTTGGCAGCCTGTACAAGTGCCTGGAATGCTTTGTATCCAAGTTCTGTGCTGGTTGCATGAAAAAAAAAAGGAAGGAAGGAAGGAAGGAAGGAAGGAAGGAAGGAAGGAAGGAAGGAAGGAAGGAAGGAAGGAAGGAAGGAAGACAAAAGAAAAAAGAGAAAATCAGAAAAAAAAGAAAATAAGAGAAAAGAGAAAAGAGAAATGAGAAAAGAGAAAAGAGAAAAGAGAAAAGAAAAGCTCAGGAGAAGATGGAGGTGGGGCTATGGAAAGCTTCACATGCTTACCAAGCTCAGCCCCTGCTTATATGCAGAGCCTCTAACCTAAATTAATAGATCCTCTGGGGTCTGCAAAACTGGGCTAATATTTTGCAAGAATAGCTCTCCCCTGCTTCTTGCCCTCCACTATGATGAAGACAAAATGCCTTCATTATTGCAGCATTTAACAGTGTGCAGTGTTTATGAAGAGGCTGGAGGATGTGAAGGAATCCAAGCCAATTACATTAATCTCATAGCAAATAAAGCTGCAAATATTTACCTTCGCTATACTGCTTTATCTTATTGGACAAGTTCTCGAATTAATCTAAATCCAGTCCTTTAACCTTGCTAGATGGATTGTTCCTTGACATTAGGAGGTCACCTAGACTTCACAGCTGGTCTCCACGAGCAGACATCAGCTCATCTGTGAATTGCACGCTGGGTATATAACCCTTATTTAAATCTCTTTCATCTATTGTAGTCCTAAGAGAAGTTTTCCTTGTCTCTGGTTGCTCAGTTTTGCAGTGATACTGCAGTGCAAGAGGAATGCAGAATAACCCAATTGAATGAGTAATGAACAATAGATAAATGCTCAGATCTCTTGCAAGCTATATCACTTAACCACCATGAATATTTTTTCTCACTACAACCCACTGATACACGGTATAGACAAAATTCTCTTTATGACAACCTGCCTCAGGAACCTCCCTATGCTACTGCATACAAGCCTGGCTTGGGAAACTCCAGCTTTTGTATTTTTGTCTTTTCTTATGTGGCACCAAATGCAGTGCTTTTGGGTGGGACTTCAGCAAATATAAAACATTTAGGGTGTGAGCAACAGATTTATTTGTATTGCACAGTGGACAGAAACACTTAGGTCATGACAGGGACACACTGCGTTGGTCCATGGTATGGAACTACCAATTTATTTACTGTTCTCCCTACATTTTTCAGTCCTCCTTTCAATGACAACCTCTTGTCAGATTGAATTTCTTTCCTGTTACCACTAGCTATAAACCCAATTATTTGAGCTCATTTTCTCCTACCTGCCTACAATGGCCTTTGCACCCAGCCTACATCAGTGGTGGTGGGTGTCTCAGCCCTAGCAGTGCTTGGTAGAGCACTCAGACAGAAGCTATGCAGGTTTGGAGAGCACCTACAAATAACAAGTAAATAAACCAATTATTATGATGATCAATTTGTCAGGTTTTCCTAACTGGTAGCAATCCATAACAGGTATATCCACAGGACAGGTCTCAGCACACTTTTGCCTGAAGCCTATTAACACAGTTGTTCAGGAAGATGTTGCTTGAGAGTTGGGAATAACATTTTGCTTACAGAAGTCCCACACCAGCTTATTCCCCTCATAAACTGAACTTACATACCAGAAATTATACAAATTCTCTGAGCATCCTGGGTGTTTCACTGAAGTCTCACGTAGGAGCCACAGAAAAGCTTGTTGGTATTACCAAGATCCAGATGCAAACCAAGTTGGAAGAAAACAGCAATCTCCTGCTCAGTAATCATCTTGATCTGCTCTTTCCTTGGCAGAGGGTGCACATCCCAATGCCCACCAGTCTCTGCATGTGGGGGGCACACAGTGGTGCCACCTGCTCTGAGAGCACACCATGGCCTGGAAGCTGGCACAGGCTGTACAGAGAGCTGTGGATGCTTCGTCCCTTCAGGTGTTCAAGGCCTGGTTGTATGGGGCCCTGGGCAGCTTGATCTGGTGTCTGATTTAGTGACAACTCTGCCCACAGCAAGGGAGTTGGAACTAGATGATCTTTGAGGTCCCTTCCAGCCCAAGCCATTCTATGATTCTGTGATTGATTTTATGGCTCTAATTTATAGCATTTATCAAACTAAAAGAGTTACTGTGATTCACAGATTTCTACGCAGGTAAAAGACTTGTAGTGAGGAGATACTTTTATTGAGTAGGAAAAGTTGGAACTTGAAATCACTCGTTTCTACAAGTAGGGTGTAAATGAATTCAGTTGAATGGGGTGCAACTACATACAAGTGAAGGAGACTCATAACTGGAGAAAATCATCTGAGAATGCTGTTGGGTCTCCATCAGATGAAGCCTTTAAATCTAACCAGATATTCATACATCATCATGATTCCAGCAAACTATAGCCTGTAGACATTACAAGCAGAGATCACTGGCTGGTATGCAGGGGCTCAGACTAAATGGTGGGGGCTGTCCCTTTTGGAACGTGTTTGGAAATGCTGATCAAGCAGATCTCCAGCTGAAGCCAAAGAGGTTCAGACAGAGCCAGTCGTGGCACAGCACCCCCAGCCCTGGTGGCTCACGTTCAGCCTGACAGCACACTGCTTTCTGGAAAGAGTACAGGGAGCTTTGAAGTATTTGATTTCTATTTTATTTACCTCCCTAGGGCACTGGGTGTGGACTTAGAACTAAATTGCAATCATTGCTCCCAGCTCCCTCAGAGGTTTCAGTCCAAGGTATTCTCTCTGACTTCATTTAGAGATTTAAAAACAGATCTTCCACCATCCCAAGGTGACTGGGTCCTATTACTTTGCCTGAAGACCCAGGATCCCAAAGGCCCCAGGTCCCAGCATGTCTCACAAGGTCTTGCAGCACGTCCAGTTTAGGAGGAGGTTCTCCCTGTTTTATCATTAGCTATTTAATGCTGTTGTCTGAGTATCACCACTAACACAGAGAGATGCTGAAATGCTGCTGTTGGAACAGCTGAGTTTGTTTCTTCACGTGCTGCTCATGAGCATCTGCCAGGAAGGCTTTGCCTCTTGGGAGGTTGCCTGGATGGCTGGGCATCCATCGCACCACACAAGGAGAAACCAGGGCTGCCAGCCCAATGATCAGGGCTGTGGCTATGCTAACTGAAGAGGATTTGGAAAACCGCTCGAGAACACATGAGAATTGTCAAGATGTGGCATATAGCAGTGTGAGAAGTGACAAAACTGACAGATAGTCCCGTGAAGGTCAAGGGGACATGATGTGAGAAACAGCTCAACTTCTCAGGTTGCTGGGGGGTCTTGGGGGCTTTTGGGCAGCAAAACCATGCAAGGTCAACAGCATCAGTGTAACCATGTTGCCAAGAATTCCTTTGTAACTCTAGCAGAAATACCAAACTTTGATGTGAGTTTTGCAAAACTGGTACTAATGGTGAGATTATTAAGTGGGGAAAAGCTCTTTATAAGGGAGAAGGCCAGGGTGAGTGTGCAAAGGTACAAAAATGGCAAAAAGGATGCTGAAAAATTGGGGGGGAAAAAAAAAAAAGATGTGATTGACTCTGCCCAGGGGTGCCTGCCACGCAGCTCCCTTGTTTGCCATTCCAGATCCACCAAGACTGTTCCTGTGGTCAGAAGGGTGGGAGAGGGGTGAGATGCTTCACCCAGCTGGCAGGAAAATACCTGGATGGATGGGCTGAGCATCTCAGTAGTGCTGCCTATTCCCAGCCTGATGGCACAGGGAGGTTCCTGCCACATCCTTGCAGGAGTGCAATGACAGACTGCATGAGCAGATTTCCCCGTATATATTATATACTTCATCATTGTTTCAGAACAGCTCTTGCACTTTATTTCCCTCCTCTTGCAGGTGATCAAACAATATAAAGAGGGAGAAACGGGTTTTCAAAAATCACTCCCTGAATTTGTTTTCAGTCTCACTGATTCTAAGGATTGCACAAGTGTAAAATCACTGCCTGCTCAGGAGAAGTCTGTGATTGATACTACAGTGAGAATGATCTCCTCCCCCTGCCAGGATTGCACAGCCACAGCCACAGTGCCTCCCACAACTGCTGTATCTCATCGTTCTCTGCTGAGCTACTATATGAATGCGAAAGGGAACCAATGAAACTGACATATTTATTTCTCTGCAGTCTGAACACCCACCCCTGTGGCTCCAAGAAGTCAGCAGGAAGGAGCTCTGAGAGGCAGCATAGGAACTGGGGGTCCAGAGCTGAGGAGCAGAAAACCTGCTCAGGATTGTAAAGCAGCTCTGCTAAGGTCAGTGTGGCTGGCAGGGTCCTGGATAGCTGCAGCACTTCACAAGTGCTTCATTCTTTTTGCAATAAAAAGTGGCAGAATCTGAAATATTTAATTAATTCATCTCAGTTTTGCTGAACTATCTGTTTAAGGAAAAGAGAAGCAAACAAGCAATTCCAGATGAAATCTTTCATTTTGACATACTTCAAGGGAAATCATTTAGATTTTCATTCAGAGCTAGCTCATTAGGAAACATCCTTCAATTGTAATTTAAAGAAAAATCTTGAAATGGAAACAAAACATATCGTTAAACACACAACAAAAGGCCCCATCTGAAAGTGAGCAGCTGATTGCCTGCCTGCAAACAGGAGCCCCATCCCACCACATCATCCAGCTGTGCAGGAGTTCTGTTCTGCAACCCCACCCGGGGCCATGATCCACAAGCAGCACTGACACTCCAGTAAGAACCCCTCCATGCAACAGTGCAGGCTTTAAGGATGTATCAGCATCCGAGAAGAGATTAAATACAACAGGGAAAATGCACGGAGCAATAACCAAGGCGGGACACTGTAATAAGCCTGGGTTCTGGGTCATTAATTCCTTGTTATCCGCCTTCATTCAAATGCAGTGCAGGTACGTGCTGCTGCCCTGTATTTTACTGAATCCAAACCTTACCCTGAGGTTCCCACTTGCTGTTCACTTCAAGAGGATTTTCGGTGCAGCACCTCCAATGAGTTGTATGCTTTGTGGAGCTCCTTGTATATGCTCTGTTTTGGGGGGATGACATGGGGGTGCAGCTACATGCCCTGGGCTGTCTGCAGCGGGCTGTGCCCAGATACTGCAGCCTGAAAGAGGGACAAATGCTGTCAGAACCGTAGATAAGAGGGAATGGCCAAGTTGAGCCAGAAGAGATTCAGATGGCTGTTAGGAAAAATTTCTTCATTAAGAGTGGTCAGGTGCTGGCACAGGCTGCCCAGGGAGGTGGTGGAGTGTCCATCCCTGGGGGTGTTCAAGAAACGTTCAGACATTGTACTGAGGGACATGGTTTAGTGCTTAAATATTGGTGGTAGGTGGATGGTTGGACTGGGTGATCTTGAAGATCTTTTCCAACCTTGGTGATTCTATGATTCTGTGATTCAGACTTCCACAATGCAGGACAGGCGTGGATGCTGCTCTGCACCCAACCACAGAAACCTCTGGGATAATTACACTGAGTTGTCCCCAGCAAATGTGTTCATGGACATCAGTAAGGCATTTGCTGTGCAGGTGGGATTTAGGATGCGTATATGGGTGTGAACTCTACTGATGGTATCATGCCTGGCTTACCAATAAGCAGATGCTTTCATAGGAACAGGGGAGGAGAAATGGAATCACAACCCTTCTGCCACTGAGGCTTAAACAGAAGCTAATGAGTTAATGAGATCATAGTGATCACTGACAGCAGCTGCTTTACCTACCTAGATCAGAAAGGATGCATTTTTAAAAGCTGTAATTGCTACACAAAAAGCTGACTGAAATTCCACCTTCTTTATAGACACTGCAGCCCATGTCTCAGTATGCTGTTTGCAGCATGTAGTTTGACCAGCTCTGCAATCCCCTCGTGCACACATAAAAAACTGCTCAATTTTAGAATGACTTTTGCTTCTCAACTGCCCAATATCTGTGTTTTATGTACCAAAAAATACAATTCATTGAACCACAATAAATATCCACGAATCCTACGAGACCACAGACATTTGGATTTGACCAGATCTAGACAATGAATTTCAGTTCAGTATTGCAGCTCTATTTGTTTTGCTATTAATTCTAGTGAGGACAATTGATCAATTGTTTTAATTTTAAATCAGAGAGCTAATATCCCACTTTGGCTTCCCTTGTGGTCTTCCAGTTAGTGCCTCTGAGCAGTGAAAATCACTTTTGTTTCTTTTTCTTTTCTGTAGTTAATTCAGCAACCCCATATGAAGAATCACAGCTGCCCTTTCCCCATTAGATTGGAGATAATACTGTTTCTTTACTTTTAATTATGTTTGTTCAAAAAAAAAAAAAAAAAAATCCTAAACAGTAACGTGTAACTCTATGACCTCTGCAAAGTCCGGGGTATGCGGACTCACAAATGAGCACGAGGTTGGGCAGAGCCACTGTGAAAGGTCTGGAGAGGCTCTGAGTTCTTTACATAGGCATAGACTTGCCTTCCCATTACTGTAGTATATCTATTGGCAATGTCCATGCGAGCGTAGAGCTGGGAATAAAGGTGTCTGAACTCACTGTGTCTGTCTTCTGGCACCACCTGCTACTCTGTCTCTCTCCTACTTGCATGTACCCAGGGTTTCTCTGGCTGTAGTGTGGCTGTCACTTCTCCATCTCAGGGTTGTCAGAGGTCTTCTGCCTTCCTTTTCCTCCCTCCTTCTCTTTTTGTTTTTGCATCTTAACCTCGCAGCGACCATCTCTGCATTTAGGAGCAGGTTCTGCCCCCAAACCCCACCTGCATTCTGCTAACTCCTCCACAGATATGAGATTAGGGTCTTGATTGAAGGTGACCTCTCCTCGTCCCTGTTTCTCATGAGCCTCCAAAAGGTCTTATTTTGGAAGTGAGGATGTTGAGCAGAAATAAATGTGTTGAGCTTTGTTTGCTGTGTTCCTCTTTCAGAATCAATTACTCCTGCAACTCTCATTTGTTAGCAGATTTATTGCTTTGATTTCTTACTGAATAACGATATCCCCAGCTCTGGTCTCTCCAGGCATTCAGAGTGGTGGCAAATTGCATTTGTAGTTTGTGGGTCAGAGGCTCCAGCTAAGATCCTGGTGGCAGTTCAGGAAAGAGGTAAGTAGTGATTTCATTTTAAGTTCTGCAAATTAGCTGTGGTTCATCCTGCCTCTTCCCTTGACTCTTTTGGTCTACTCTAATTCCAGTCTCTGCAGATCAGCTCTGTTCCCACTGAAAAGCTTATTTTGTGAGCTTAATTTAACTTCAGTTGATGCTCCATAGATCATTCTGCAGCCAGAGCACACTGTGCTCTGTGATCCTCCTGATCTGTAACGATGAACCAAGCCAGACCGGGTCACAGCATGTGAGACCATCGGGAAGCCGATGCTGCTGCACTCAGTGATCCTAAATTGCTGGTCTGTGCTGTAATAGGTGAAGTCATTGACAATTACTCATAGGGAAATGGCTGGGATGGCTCTCACCAGGTCATCTATTTCACCATCCTGCTCCGAGGCACTGATCCTACCTGTGTTGATCCTGACACATAGCTTAGCTCAGACACTCAGAGGGCTGCATCCCTGACTGTCTAAAGGGGTTGTGAGGACTTGTTTGGCTTTGTAGATTCTTCAGTGAAGAATTGAGTGCATCTGGCAAATGTGCTTCTTGCTCCCCCATCTGTCCCACCCAGTGCTCCAGCTCACAGCAAACACTGTCATCAGATTTGGAAAGCTGTCACAGGATCTGAAGTCTTGAAAGGGTGGACAAAAGAAAAACCTGGTTATCTAATGGATTGTAAGATAAGGACAAGCTAATCACATCCATCTTCCTCCCTGACAACCTGGTGAATACTTGGTGCAAATGGGAGGTGATGAAGACAGAAAGCAGTGACGGAAGCCCTGAACACAACAGAGATGCTGCTGAGGGTGACAGTTGCTTTCCTCTGCCCCCAGAACTGAAAGCTTTCTACAGCAGCATGTATTTATCATAACCCCTAACACAGAGAAATGGGAAAGGGGCCCAGGGCAGGAGAGGAGCCTTCAGTTTGTCTGCACTGCAAGGTCCTGCAGGAGGGAAGGTGGAAGAGATGAGATAGAGAGGAGATAGAGTCTGCTAGGCTCTCTCTTTCTATATCATTAATCAGCTTCTCTTTGCAGGTCATTTGTATACAGTAGAACTTAAAGCTAAACAAAGCCTGTGGAATGATTTGTGCCCTTATGAATTCTTAATTCAAGCAGGACAGCAGATAATGTCCCTCAAAATGTTTCTGCTGTGCTTTACAGCATTCGCCAATTAATTACCGCAGGGATGGTGCTTCTGGACCACCTCCTCCCCTAGATAAACATGTCCAGTGACAGAGAAAGTTCTTATTCCACACACATAGCACACAGTTCTGCAGTGGAAAAACAACTTTGTCTACTGTAGGAGAGGGATTCTGACACCAGGAATGGTGTAGACACTGTGCAGTACTTTCTCTCAGGAAAGCTGTGTATCTTGCCCTGCAGGCTGGGATCTGTGCTGGTGGGGAGCAGTGGTGATGTTGTGTCGAAAGGCAGGTTCCCAGTGGAGCAAACCAAGCACACCTGTAATTAGCAGAGCTTTAGGAAAGCTCAGTGCCAACTGTGGCATCCAAATATCGAGGTTTCCCCAGGTCCTACAAAAGGCCTTGTTACAGCTATTGATGTGTAGCAGTACCTCCATCCGTGTTACCCTTGGACATTTGTCATTATCTCAAAGCTCAACAGAAACGAAAGTCTCTGGTTAGTTTTGCATCTGTTTCTTTGATACCAACACATTAAGGGTGCCCAGCTCCTGGCAATCAATGAAACAATGCAGGCAGTGGGCTTTGGGCTGACTGCTTTCAACCTTTCAAGTTAAGATAGGTATGGAAATCTGAAAAACTTGCTAGTAGGGGATTGTATAGGTATTTCTTTAAGGTACAAATGGGGATTAATGAGTAACCCCTCCCTGCCCCCCGTGGCAGTTGGGTGCCCACATTCTCAGTGCCTTTGAAATTTTTCAGGTGAACCAAGGCTGACTGCAGGCAGTGGGAGTCGTTACACTAAATGCAGAGGATTTGGGATCAGAGCTGCAAGGAGAAAGATGGCCATGAATAACAATGTGTACCGGCCAAAAACTCACTGCCTCCCCTGGCCTGCCTCCTCCTTGGTGCTCAGTGCTCATGGATGAATTACGTAAGCCTCACAAAACTCTTCAGTGGTTTATCCGTGCACCCATTTTGCAACACAGTAAATTGCAAAACGGAGAGGTCAAACCCATATGTTTTCTCCAGAGCAACATGCAGATTACTGGGAGATGCAAGAGAAGTGCCCAGGGGTCCTGACTCGCTTCCAAACGAGAAGAACAAAATAATGAATGGAAAGAATCAAGATCATAATAAATCTTGTTCTGAAGTCTTTAATAATGAAGTTTTATTGTAAATCCATCACAAAGAAACATTACATGGAGCCACCAAATAGGTCAGGTTAATTACATCATCTGAAAACTGTGTGATACCTTGAGCCTTCACAAAAAAAGTAATCAAATCCCCTGGGAGTGAGAGATGACTTTTTTAATTAGTTGAGCACTAAAATCTTTGTGCTAACATCTCACAGTGTTCTTCTAGCTTAGCTAGCCAAATTTTGACATTTACAAGGTAAGTAGCAATTAGGGCTGCTTATCTGTGTGCCAGTTCACATTCTCCACGTTTAGCCCTTCACAACGTAACAAAAATCCTCTTTGCCAGCCCTACAGGCTTGGTTCGAAAAGACATTTGCATTGAGTACCTTCCCTCATTCTGCTCTGTATGTGCAGCTTGTGACCTCCATTCCACATTTCCTACTAAAGCTGGCATGCTGAATAGAATCAGAACCTGGTTTTGGCTGGAACAGATCTCAAAGGCCATTCAGGTCCAACTCCCTGCCATGATGGGGACACCCTCACCAGGTCAGGCTGCCCAGGACCCCATCCAGGAGGAAATAAAGCATCCACAGCTTCTCCAGACAAACTCTTCCTGTGCCTTATCACCCTCACAGGAATTTCTGTATCTAATCTAAATCTAACATCCTTTTGTTAAAAATGTTCCCTCGTCCTATCACTACACACTTCAGGGAAGAGTCTTTGCCCATCTTTTTCATAGGCCTCCTATAAATACTGTAAGGCAGCAGTAAGGTCACCCTAGACTTCTGTTCTCTAGGTTGAATAACCCCAAGCAACATAATCACCTTTAATACCAGCCAGTGTTGGTTCAGGAGTTGGGAAAGGGACCCGGGAGGTATCCTCAGTCCTTCCTGTGACTCTCTGGATGACAGTGGGGAAGACTCTGAGCTATTTCTCACGTCATTCTGCAGCTCCACTGCTGGCAGCCCCCATGGTTGCAGCTCACATTCCCTCTGGCTCCCAAACTCTCCCCAGCCCTCCATTTTCAGCAAAATCTCAAAGCTCACAAGTTCCTTGCACTTACCAAACCAAGGAGGATCTGCTCCATGTCCTAGAGATGCCAAGCTGAGGGGACACAGTCCACAGCTATGGATGTGCCATAGGTATAGCTTCATTTATCTGTCCAGCTGATTCAGTTATAACATTAAATACCAGTGGGAACATATCCAAAGCTCGCTTTAAACAGAAACACTCCTATAGATTGTGCTGTGCTTGGGATCAGTCACAGTTTCCCTTTCCAAGTCCCCTTTGGCTTTTTTTTTTCAAATGGAGCCATCTGTACGGGTTTGCCAAAAATAGTTTTTGAAGGGAAATCATCTTTCCAAAAGGAACAAATATTTCCCTTGAAGAACTGAATTCTTTTCGAAACATTCTCCTAGTAGGATTCATGTTTTGAAAACCTGAAGCATTTTTCAATTCTCAAAACAGGATTTTTCCCACTTTTCATCCCAAAATACCCTTTTCACAGGAACTGTTATTATATTATTACAATATCTTATCCTCCTTGTCTGTAAGGCATCAGTGAAGATCTGTATTACCGAGTTATATTAAAACATCTATTTATATTTCCCCACTTGAAGCACATGGTATTTTTACCAGCCCCACTGTGCATCCCCCAGCAGCAATCCCAGCACACTCGCACTCTCGATAACACTGGCAAGATGCTAATAGTGTCACCAAGGTTTTTGTACCCAGAGAAGGTATGTTTAAAGCTTCGGTAATTGCTCTGAGCTCCACAGACTAATAATTGCCAGGTAGGAGAGTTGTGAGTCACCAAGGCACCTAGTTCTGTGACCCGCACAAGCACCTGGAGGAGGCAAAGGTTATTAAAGAAAGCAACATTTCTCCTTTCTGGTTAAATTTGGTATCTTTGTGTTGCTTTGCCAGTCGATGTGTAGTTGTCTGAAGAGTGCAGAGTGTGACATATGAAAGTGGTAGGTGTTATTACTAAGCATATTAAACTGACAAGAAAAACACAGGGCTCAGAGACGGCTGAAAGGCACTTTGAAGTCTCACCAAGAAAAACAAGCCTGAGACGTAATCCTTGACCCAGGCTTGTGCAAATGAATCCCAAAAGTCCAAGGAGAGATGAGGTTCACTCTGTAAAAGACAGCCAAGGAAGAGGACTGGGCGGTTATACACAAGTTGAGTTTAAAAAAAAATAAGTTGAAACTTAAGAGGGCTCTGAGAAAAAATGAAATAAAGAAAATCACTTTCTATATATAAACCTGGAGAGGGAAAATGCTGGGGAGGGAGAAGATCCAACAGACAAACTTGGCACGGGAACAAAAAGTGTATGCTAGCTGTGAATAAATTCAGGCTGGGAAATTGAAGGAAGTTTTCAGCCATCAAAGGAACAAAATCCCAGACCAGGCTTCGATGAGGAGGAGGAGAAGGAAGAGAAGTAGCTGAGTGTAAGATGAAGGGCAAACGAAAGGCATTGAGAGAGCAAGTTGCTTACTGGGCACACGCAGAACCTGTGCCCCTGGTCTTGCAGGGTGCTGCAGTGGCACTGTCTGCAATCCTGGGGCATCCTGCTATTGCAGGACATGAAGGGAGCCTGCAGGAAAGCTGGGGAGGGACTTTTTGTAAGGGCATGCAGTGACAGGACGAGGGAAATGGCTCTAAACTGGAAGAGGGTTGATTTAGAGTAGATATTAGGAATAATATCTTCACAGCTCCTGGTCTGCCATTAGCTCATTCTAATGACATCAGTATGAAACTGCAATGAGTTTGACTACTGAATTCGAAGCTTAGAGATCGAGAGGTTTCTCCAAAAAACGAGGATTCTCATAGAAACCCTGGTCTATAGATTTATATCCTGAGCTTTGCCTTCGGAAGTGCTCCCTCAGTTTCATATTCACATTTATCACATGGCTTAGGGCAACTCTAGGGAGAGAGACCCAATATAATGGGTCCAATGAAGAGGGGTTTTGGAACAGTGAGTTTTTTAGTTACTAATTTTTGTTGTTGTTGTTGTTATTCGAGAATGTTAGGAAAAAAGTTAACAAGAAAATCATTTTGCTGTGATCTGAAACTTTTTTTGTTTTAATCAGGGACTAATGAGAAAGCAAAAGATGTCCAGGGTAAAATGAAACATATATGGATTTTTCTCTGTAAGTATTTTAAACTAACTTAGGATTGAAATATTTCAAATGAAAAATTTGACTTTTTCAAAACAGCAAAGGAAAACAATTTTCTTAGTGCTCCTCTACGCCAGTCCTGGTCTATCAGCCTGCTTTGCCTGACCACTGTCATTTTCCTCCACTAAAATACATTTGCACAAAGCTGTTTTCCTAGCTCCCCAAAATCATTCTGTACAACTTTAAAGCAACTCTTCCATTCTATGGGAGAGTCGTGAGCAGAGAGTGACCCTATGTTCCTTTCCAATCCTTTCTGTTTTCCATATGACTGGGGAGAATTCCAAGCAAGTGGGAAACCTGCCTCCAACATCTGCCAGTGCCAACAGAAATAGCGACACGAGAAGCAAATCAGAAGATCCAGAATGTAACACTGGAGATGTGAAACCAAGCTGCTCTACCTGGGGAATCTACTTAGGCTAACAGGTGGAAGAATGCAGCAGAATGGATCTCCAGAGAGGCTGGGCAAAGCAGCATGTAGAGGATATGATGGTCCTGATGGACACCACAGTTTCTGAGATAGGACAGTTAGTTTCCAACCTTTGGAAAGAGATTTACTGACTCCCTATATAAGTCAGGTAGCTCATCTGGCTTGCTCTCCCTTGTGCTCCTTCAACCAAGATCACTAGAGAAACAATTATTGCTATTTCTGTGTGGCTTTGTGTTTTTTGTTTGCTTCTCATACAGCTGATTTATCCAATATTTGCAACAGCAATAAACACACAAATCTGGTAGAGGAAATACTTCTATGAGATCCCCTCGTTTTGGTTGCACAGAGAGATGTTGTGAGCTATTTTATTTATTTATTTTATTCATTAGGATGCAGCTTATACTTCATCAGAAAAACTTTCATACAACTAAAAACACCTATTCAGAGCTTGCAGAGACAGAGAACATTACTGGGTTGATCCTTTGCAGATGAAGATCAGGCTTCTTGGAACATGCCAATTAGGGACATGATGGGACGGTCCTCTTAGATGTACAACAGAACCAAATTCCAGGCCTGAAAATCATGTCCACAGATCACAGAGAAAACCAAGCCTATCACCAAGTGAGTCTGGAAGTGATTAATTCATTTAATTTTCGATGATATGGAATTCATGCTTAGCATCTGAAAACTCTTTTATTTTAAGAAGCTTTTACTTTGAGACTGAAAACGAAATTGAAAGAAAAAGACTGAAAATGAGAAGTGAAGTGAGCATTTCAAAAAGAGACTGAAAGAAATGTTTGTGTAACAGTCAGCAAGAGACAACGCTTGGCTTTTTGCTCAACCACACTGCTAAGACTCATGCAGAGCCTGATATTAGAGACTAGGTTAAATAAACCCCAGAAATAATGCTGGATTGTTCACCAAGGGACTGGTAAAACATGTTGCATTTCTGCATAAGAAAAGACTCCTATTCAAATGTGCAGGCAGCCTTCAGCTCAATTTAATGGTACAAATTGGGCAGCTCAGAGTCAGAGTGAACACAGAAAATGTTTTCTTTTATGCAAATGGAAGATCACTTTTTTTTTTATGGAAGCATCTATAATAGTTGGAAATTAGCAGATGTTTCTAGATCCTTATTAAAAGCAAAAAAAAAAGGAAAAAAAATAAAACCTTAATCTAATCTTCCCAGATGAAAATGACATTGAAAGTTTGATTCTATTCTCTAATGAGTTTTACTGTTGCATTGTAATTAATAACTACTTACACCTAAGAGAAGTTGGTATCCTTTCAAATTAGGACATTACTTACAAATATGTTCACGTCTCTAACAAGTTCTTAAGGATGCCATGCACTGTCCTCCCAGTGACTGTCAAGGTCACCCAGCAGAGCATTGCTGGATGCTGTAGCAGCTGGTGGGCAGGATGCATGCCCACCCTCTACCTGGAGCCCTCTGAAAGCCAAGACCCTATGGCACATCTTCATGGTGACTCAAACACAGCAGATCTTACAGTCCTTCTACAATGGGGCGTATCTCACAACCCCCCTTAGCCTCAGTATTTGCCCAATATCTGCCACTTGTGTTCAGTGCCAGGCAGGACGGATGGAGGCAGACGTGCCAGTCACAGACACTCAGGCCCATCCATCTGCTGTTTCTCTTCTGGGCTACTTCCAAGTCATCCCAAAGGCAACAGAGCGGACAGTCTTGAGCCACACTTGACCTCTTAACTTGGCTGGAGGCTGCTCTGAACATCCAGCACACACTACACTTGGATGCCTCCTCCTGAAACTCTCTAAGAAAGGCTTCAAGGATATTTTTTCTCCTTGCTCCTGGTAAAGACAGAAAGGCAAGGGAACACAAACACTGCAAGAAGCAAGCTGTCATGTGGATGCCCCTTCCTGCACAGGGCTCTATCTCCATTCCCAATAATACAATACAATGCACCCACAGACAGGAATGGTGCTTACAACATCGAGCCTTGACACATGCTGCAGGATTCAGGCCAGTTCCCATCAAAGTCAAGCTGATTATTTTAATTAGCTTTGTTTCCTTCCAGCCCCCTGACTCTTTACTCCGCTTATTATGGTAACTGATTTAAATGTTGTTAACCTCAATCACAACCCAATTAAAAAGTCCACCATAAAATACAGTGGTTTTGCCGTCTTGATTAAAAATAATTAATGCAAGTGTTAGAAAAATAACTCCCACTCCCACTCATCATGCCTGTCTGGGGAATGTGGCACAGAAGTGGGACCATTTGCCAATTGGGATTGTCACCTACTAATGGCTCCAACCCTTCATGCATCCCCACAGGCAGCACAGACACTGGGGAACCCAGAGACCAGAGGACAGGGAGCTGGAGAGGTCACTGTGAAGTTTCATTATGCCTCTAATGATACCAAGAGGAAAGCAAGCTTCCACACTGCAGGAAAAATTCTGGGGACTAAAACTTCGACAGGGTCATGGTAGAAAGCCTGGAAGCCTCATCCAGCAGCTGAATGGAGGCTTCTCTTCCAGCTCTGGAAGAAAGTTGCCATCAAGTCCTTGGTGAAAAATTACTTTAAATTCAGAAGTGTTTTCCTTCTCTTTTTTTTTTTCTCATTGCTCCTAAAGCCTTACTAGAATTGCATTCTGGTGTTACAAAGCATTAGGATCACATTTTCCTTTATGTCACAGCAAGAAGAGAGTTAAAGAAAAACTATTTGCAATTGGCCACCCCTCATCCCAGGGACTGAAGGCTTTTTCTAAAATGCAACTTGCTGCATCTTGGGATACACCTAGGAAGACTTCTCCTGTCTGCCAGTACCCTCAGATCAGCCTTTTCCCCCTTCCAATATTCAGAAACCTCCTCAAATTTCCCTGCTCAGAAACATCCCTCTGCCATCAGTTTTTCTCCCCATGAAAATTCATCACAAAGCTTTTTGCAATGCAGCTTGTATCAAAATCCCTTATTCCCACCACCACACACGCATGCACGCTCACAGTCCCCTATTTACAGATTGCAAATTGCCTTTGCAGCATGCACACACAAACAAATCTCGGCACAGCAGGGACCTGGGTGCGCTGTCGGAGGAGCAGCAAGGAATGCTGCTGGTCGCCATCGGTGTGTTGATAGCTAGGGCAATGCTGCGGCTTGTTCTCCAAGCTGCAAAGCTGGGGAAGTGCTATATAAAACGCCGGGCATGGATGTGTGCCAGGAGGTAGTAAACAAACTGGGAGCTCTGTTTTTCCTCTGGCTTTCACTCCAGAGCCTTGTCTGTCTGTGGAGGAGCGTGCCCGGCTGCACTGGGCAGATTTTTCAGATTCTAAAACCGGCACTTTTATTTATTTTTTGGTGATGGAGAGGAGGAGGAATAATTAACCCTGCTTTGCAGAGAGCCAGGTGAGCAGCAGGGAGCTGCATGGACTCTGGATTCAGGCCAAAGGCAGTAAATGGCATGAGAGCAAAGTTCAGAGCCGCCTTCAAACCTCTTTCACATAATGAAAGCATGAAAGCAGATTCACACGATGGATGAACATGAAAAGCCAAACATATCGATCACTCCGTACATCGCTGGCAACCAGCTGTTCTGGCAGCAGTCTTACAAGGGCTTTGCTGCAGTCAGACACAAGATAATGAGGAGCAAGCAGAGGAGCCTGGACCGGGTGGGTTTTATTCCCAGGGAGAAGCCCTGCTTGTCCCAGCGTCACCTGCGCTGCTCTGATGCTGCTCACAGTGACCGTGTTTTCTAGATGGTGGACTCTGTCCAGCAAACGCGCTTGCTGTGTGCCTGCAACCTGCTGCACAGAGGCAGAGAAGCAGTGGCAGTGCTGCAGGGAGCACCAGGACGGCAGAGCTGCCTGAAGGGCCCAACCATCCCAACCCTCTGCCTCCCTTGGGCTCTGCTCCACGACTCCCGAGGCGGGTGGTGCTCAAGGTAAGACAGCGTTTCACATTCGTTCTTCTCCGTGCAATTAGGCAGAACGAGGCCTCTGCACAGGCAGGGCTGGCAGACAGGGGAGGCAGCAGCACTGGGCTGCCTGCAGTGCACAGGCACAAAGTGGTGCTGAGGCTGCTGTGGGCAGGGATGCTGGGTGGAGAGCTGGGGACGACAGGAGATTTGACCTCCACCATTTTCTCTGCCTCCTCATGCCATTCCCTGTCTCAGCCCAAATACTCTCACTTTGAACATCGGATGCTTACCAGCTTCCTTCCCAAAACCAGCAGCCCTTGGGGATGCTTCAGGCCTATGTCCCCATCCACCTCCCCAAACCTGGGAATCTGGAAGCCATGAGGAGGTGGTGACCTCCAACTGTCCCTGAGCACTGACTGTGTGCTTGCAGCCTGGAAAGCCAACAGTACCCTGGGCTGCATCAACAAAGGGCTGGCAGTAGGCAGGGACGGGACTGTCCCACTCTACTCTGCCCTCATGAGGTCCCATCGAGCCCTGTGTCAAGACCTGGGGCCCCCAACACCAGAAAGATTTGGAGCTGTTGGAGGGGGTCCAGAGGAGGGTCACGAAGATGCTCAGAGGGCTGGACCACCTCCCTCATAAAAACAGATTGAGGGAGCTGAGCTTGTTTAACTCTGCGAACACCTTACTGGGATCTTCCAGAACTTGAAGGGAGCTTATAAGAGGAGGGGGACCGAATTTTTATGTGGTCTGATGGTAAGAGGACAAGGAGGAGTGGTTTTAAACTAAAAGAGGGGAGATAGAGGTTATATATTAGGTAGAAATTTTTTACTCAGAGGGCAGTGAGGCCCTGGCACTGCTACCCAGAGAAGTGTGGGTGGCCCATCCATGGAGGTGCCCAAGGACATGGATGGGTTCTGGGCAGCCTGAGCTGGGGGGGGGGGCAACCAGCACACAGCAGGGGAGTTGGAGCTCAATAATCTTTGAGATCCCTTCCAAACTAAGCTATTCTATGATTCTCTGATTCTGATTGTCTTCTGGGAGCCGAATCAAGAGTCCAAGACACACCAGAACAAGGGAGGGACACAGAAGGATATGGCCACCTGGAGGCCCCCGCAGGAAGGAGGCCTTGGTCTCCTGGTGGCCAAAAGCACCAGGCCCTGCACTCAGAGCCATAGCCCATGGAGGAAGGGCTGTACAACGAGAGCCCCAGAGAAGGCCCAGCAGCTTTCCCCATGGGAACCATCTTCCCAAGATACCTTTTGGCCCATTCATCTGAGAAAATGCCGAGATAGAGAAGGAAAAGCATGGCTCCCATGACAGCACTGCTCCTGCCTGGATGCCCAACCCTTTATTTAGAAACATCAAAATAGAGATAAAAATAATACAATGCAGTATATCTCATACTCCATGCCAGGGGCTGTGGCTGAGCCCTTGTCCCATGAACTGCCTTTTGTAGAGCTTCCATCTCCTCCCTTGACCTTCCACTGCAGATGCAGGTCTTCTTCAGGACCCAACCTTGATCATTTGATCTCACTCCCAACCTGCAGGGATGCCTCAGAGCTGAATATCCATACCCTCATTGTACCCTTCACCAAAGCTTCTATTCCTTTCTGTTGCTAAAGTAAGGGTTAACAGAGCTTCTGCATCAGCCTGCTCCCATTCTCATATGGGTTCATATGGTTTCTGATGGGGAAAACGTGTGACCTGCATGTGCAGGTCCTCAGGACTCCAGGCAACTGCAATGGAAAGCATGGTTTGATCCCGTGGGCACAAAATACCCTTTTCTTGAATGCACTTCTCTGTCCTCACAGTGCCTGGGGTTTAAGATGTCTTTTTCTTTTGTGGGAAAAAAAAAAAAAAAATTGAAGGAGAATAATGACAGGGATCGCAGGCAAAGAAAGATGGTTTTGTGTTTAAAGAATTGGATGCTGTTTTGAAGACCAAGGTTCCTTCTCAGCATTTCTATGTGATGTCAGGTGAAACCACATCCTGTTCTGGTCACTTGTTTCCTTTTTTTTTTTTTGCTTTTGGATTTATTTGCCAGTTCCTTACTGCTTGCAGCCCTGCCTCCATTGAGACTGTGTTTTCACCCCAGCAACTCTAGATTATTTTTTCCTTGTAGATGCTCATTTTCCTCCTATTAATTATACAGACTGTCTAACTCACTCAAGCAACTACCTTGCTGACAGTAAAGGCAGCAAGATGTATTTTACCTGGTCTGTCAATTTGGGAATGTTTTTGTGTTGTGTTTTGTTGTGTTTTTTTTTTAACTTCCATACTCTGCAGCTTTCTTGTCCTTCCCTGTCACTAAATTATTATCCCTTCTGCACCAGTGTTTTCCGACTCACAGGGTATATAGTCCACTGAACACCACAAAGCTCAAAAAACCCCCAACAAACCAGCCCCAAGCCTGAATAAAAAGGATGTTCAGAATTCAGGTCCAGAGCTGGAAGATTTTAAATTCAGCAGAACTGCAGCTCGTGTGAACTGAACATTCTGTGAGCAGAGCTCGTGTTTGATTTGTTATTTATCAGCGGGCAGTCTCAGTGCTACAGATACATTCAGCAGCAACCATGGGAGATTTTAGGAAAGCAGGGAAGTCAGCAGAGGCAGCAGACAGGAAGGGCAGTTCTGTAGTTTGCTCATGCCTTCCTCTCTTCTGCATCCCTTCATAACACAAAAGTCTCTGTTCTTTGCAACTGCTCAAACTCTCTGTCATTGTCATGTGTAGGGTTAGGTCCAAAGGGAATTATTATTTTCATGATCCTCGTCTTTTCATTCTCTTTTTTAAATGTTACATCTGTAGAACCTATAAACAATAATTGGTCTTGATTAATTTGTCACAATGTTGTGCACTTCTAAATGTGCCCAGATGCATTTCATTTATAGATGTTCAGAAAGAAGGGTGCAGAGACGTAACAGGTAAAGAGATAAAATGACTCCTGGGAGAAATGCCTTATGAATTGTGCTATCTGAAATAAGAAACCAAGAATTAAGACTGAGGCTGTTCCTTAGCTCTGTCTTCTGATGCCTTAAAGGATGATGCTTCATTGTTTTGATACATTTGTGTGTCAATTCAATGTGCTGTGCAGCGCGACTTCCATTATTCATACCATCCAATGTGAGGTAAAATACAGCATCCTGTTTTGGATTTGCTTGAACTTCCACTAGTAGAGGAACTCAAGAGAACAGGCCATGCTAGAAGAAAATCAATTCCTATAGACTTTTCTAAACCCTCTAATGAGACTGATAGTAAATCAAGAACTAGTTTTGCTGTGAAGAAACCCCATGCATTTGGTAACCTTTGCTAATTTCACTTATCTCATAATTGTGGAAAGCAACAAAAACTGAACGTCTCTTTATAAAATCTCAAGAGCTAAAGTTTCAACAGCAAAATATTTTACTTTTGTATCAGGATTCAGAACTATTCTATATTCAGGAATATACAAATTATGAAATTCTGAAATGTGTGCATTACAATAGAAACCAAGTGGATTTACATAATTAAAGGAAAACTGTGCACTCTATTCCACTAACATGTTTTAAAAATGCCTGGCTGGGAAGTAATCTGGATTTACATCTAGGAGGTGGTGGGATGACTGAACACCTGATAATACATCTGGAAAAACTTCCCCTGTACATGACTGTGTCTCTGCATCTGAATTAGATGAAAGCACAAAGCCAGGAGCAAGGATCAGTGGCTCAGGAGGAAACATCTCAGTGGTCTTCTTTCAACCTTACAAGTGTGAGACTCCTGAAAGACCTAGTTAAATGGTTAAAATGGTCGTGTGAGATGGAAAGAGGAAAAATGGGGATCACAAAGGTATGTGATAAACATACCACCACAAAGTCATACATTATACAGCTGCACTTTGTGCAGATGCCACATGGATCACTGCAGGGATGAACAGAAGAAGATATAAGCTTCATTCTTTTTCTTGCCTGTCCCTGGTAGAAAAGGCTCCGTAAATTTGTTAGTAATTGGTCATTTTCTCTCTCCAGAGAAGTCTGCATAAGAGAAAGAGTTAACAGACTTAACACATAATTATGCCATATGAACTAACAGAATATGCCTGTTCCAGAAGAGGCTTATGAGCAGCTTCTGATTCCACATGGGAACCTCGCTGGCTTTTCAGACTCAAAGGGACTTTGCTTAAGTTCCATTCCAAAGGAAACGGCTTCAGCTCATTATTTGCAGACAGCATCTGTCACTTTTCTATGCCAGTGGATGCTGATCATCCTCAAAGAACATTGTACAAATGTGCAGACTGCTGTGTGTTGAGAAAGGACTGCTATTATATCAATTTTCCACTTGAAAGCAGCAATAACAGCAAATAAAGCTGGAGCCACATGACTCTGCAGGATCTGGGGCACTTTCACTGAGGCATTCACCCTAAGTGAAAGACAAAAAACTAAACAGGAAGGTGTGGACTGTTGCAATGCTGCCGGTGCACTACTGAGTACTCCCTGACAGCCCTGTGAAATACAGAAAATGGGTGCTCATGACATTGCCACAAAGCAGACCTGAGGAGATCTCCTCTGTGTTCTCGTTTGGACCTGCTGAAGAAGCTTCTTCACACTGCAGCATTGGAGAGTCACATGCCATTGAGTTCCATCCAAGTGTCCTGGAGCAAAAGCTGCTATGAAGTGCAGATTCTGTGATCTTTGGAGCATTTTAGGTGCTTATGAGATCGGTAAGAGCTGGGTACATCAGCTCCTTTCCTAGGTCGTTCAAGGGATATTTGCTGCTTCTTGTGTTCCCATCAGGAAGCAGAGCTGATACAGCTGCAGGGAGATAGAGAGCCGGTTCATCCATCCATCCCTCCATCCATCTCGTTATGCAGGCAAGTAGCACTTTGTTATCTGGGTTCTGCTGCTGCACACATCCACCTGCCACCTCAAATGCTGACTGTAACGTGGGAAGCTCCAGGTTTCCTCTTGGCAGGGGCTGAATCCCAACCAGACAGACTCATTCTCTCCCCTGCCTTGCACAACTGACAATGCACAGGTTTCTAGTGATACTGACACAATGTTCTTTTGTTAACCAGAGTGTCTGGCACGAGCAGACTTTTTCTGGAGACATACAAGCAACACTGTCTATACCAAGTAAACAAGTAAAGAGCCGTGGATGAAACAGCAACCAGTTGCTGCCCTCTGCCTCTGAGCGGCTGCACTTGGCCATATGCTGTGGCAGTGTTAGATGACAAGCATTTGCCATCAGCCCCTTTATCAGGACAGGGCATTTAAGGACAGTTACCATCCCTCCTTCAAGTTTCATGGCAGGTAGGTGACTCTGGGACACAAAGACACATTTATTGCATGGCTGCCGCCACATTCATACCCTGAGATTCCTGTTCAGTCGGAGCATTTTGGGCAGCTATTTGAGGTGGTTTCCTTGTGGTTAGCAGTGAGGAAACCAGGTGCCTCCTGGATGTCACAGGTGAATTGAGGTGACCTCCCTTGACAGCTAAAGTGAATGGAGAAACTAGTGGAAGATGTCAAGCAGCAGGCATGCCTTGGCATTTCTTGACTTCTCTTTCTATGACCACTGCATCACGTGAGCCATATTCTCTAAAACCTCCAGGAGAATCTGGAATGCTGCCTGGAAGACTTGGGGTTCAGCTGGAGTTAATGGACAAATATGCCCTGAATTTTAGGAGATTTTGCTGTCAGTAACTTGTTAACTTGATCTATTACAGATCAAGTGTGTAGCACCCCAGGTCAACCCTTGAACTTCCATAAGACAAACTTCTGAGCACCTGTAGAACAGGTAAATACCATGATTTTAGCTGCTGCTTCTCCTCCTGGGCAAGAATTTTGAAGAGAAAGAAATTACAAAAGAATTATGCAGATGCTCTGGTTGCAAGAAGCAGCTTATAGAAAAGCAAGATGTAATACCAAATTAAAATGGGTAATCTCCGTTGTGCTGTGTGAAGGAAAGGAAACTGGACTGAAGGGATGTGCTCAAACTTCTCCCAGGGTTTTACCAATGATGTCAAAAAGCTGATGTTCTGAAATGTGTCATCTCACTTGGATGACCCAGATAGCAAACCTGGCAGCTGCTTTCAGGATATCACTGTTGGTTATCAGAGCTACAGCAAACAAATATTTCCAATTTTCATTTTAAAGGACAATGTTTCAGACCCAGTGGACTTAGGTTTTAAAGCACCTGTGGAGTATTTTGAGGAGGTGACTTTGACCAAAATTTGAATATTATATTTCAGCATTCATGCCCAAAACACATTTCGTAGAACATTTCAAGTGCATTCGTTCTTTCAGAAAAACACCTTTAGATATCTAGATGTTTTCCGAGTCTTCAGAATTTCTGCTTCCATTTTATCATGGCTAATTTTTTTCCATTTATTATGTTTTGTTTAACCTTTTGGGTAAAAATGTCATCATTCTCCATGGGCTTCTGCAGCATTCTAATAGGAAGTGGTGGATTTTGAGAATACTTATGGATTTCAGGGAACAATAATTCCTTCTATGTTTTATTAGAATGCAAACAGCTACTCCATACATTGTCTGTCCTCCAAAAGGGTTGGGATTTAGAACTGGATGGAATATTTGAAAAATACATCCTGATTCTTATCTTACTGGAACTGGTAGGACTTGCATTGCCGACTTGAGTGGGAAAAAATCAGGGCTGGTGTTAAGAGGATCTCACAGCAGAGCGATGAGCTGGAACACCAGCAGTGCCAGATCAGCATCTTTTGTCCCAACGGGTAAGCTGGCATCACACCCCAAGGACATCTTTTTGCAGCTCTCCAGCAGGTCCTTGTGTTGCAAATCCACGCAGCAAGTAGTTACATGCGATGCTTTCAGCAGGTAATCCCAGATTTCTCTGAGACAGAGTTTTAGCAGTATTATTGCATGCCACAATTTGATATTGAGGTGAAACAAATCCTTTCTGGATCTTTGCTTCTTGGAGCAGGGTGTCAGCAGCAGCAGACAGAGCAGTCGCCACTTGCAGCCAATTTACTTGAGCAAGGTTTTGAAATAACTTTGTGACAACCTCCTAATGAAAGCGAGGACAGAAGCTGTTCTAAGAAGTCTAATTGATTGCAAATGTCCAGCGCTTCCCAGTCCCGGGGAAAGCACTGCAAGAGCCATAAATAAGCACTATAGCTCAGGGCTCATACATCATTTCTAACATTCACTTCTTGAAAAAGATCGGAAACGGGGAAATAAACAGAGGCTCTAATTCTGGTGGTTTAGCCACGTCAGATTTATTAAATAAAGATGTGGAGAAAAGTCCACATCTCTTGCAAAGTCAGTGTGCATGGCATAAAAGAATGAGTGAGGCAGGGTATATATATGTGGGTCTGCATGCGTGTGGTTCGGGAAGAATGAGAGAAACAAGGTGGAAATAATGGAACTGTGTAGGAGCTGGCATTGGCACAGGCATTAAGAACATTGGGAGTCCTACCAATGGTTCAGCAAGTCTACTGAAATGACCTTGAACATCCCAAGGAGCAGATTTGCTACTGAAGCTTCTTGAAGACAAAGATAATGCTGCTACGTCTTTTCTAATTAGATTTTTAAGTGCTTTGGGGTGAGGACTGACTTTTCACTGGGGATACAACAGCATCCAGCAGCATGAAGCTCTGAAGCATGACAGAGCATCTGACTTTATTATTTGAATAATGACCAAATCATAAATAGCATAATAATAAGATGAAAATGATAGGATGGAACAAGAAGTAACAGTAGTAATATGGTAATAACAGTAATTACAGCCATGTTATTAGTTATAATTATCTGACTGCGTTCTGGTCTGATCAGAGGGTTGAATTCAAGTCCAAATGTACCAGGCCATGGCACCCACGTGTGGGGAGTCCCAGGCAGGAGCTGTGGGCTGGGGAGATTCCATCTCTTTGCAACTTGTCCCCAAATGGCTGGGTGCATTTGGATGTCACAGCTCTGGATAGGAAGTTAGCAGCTGGGAGATGGGGTCAGATTCTGGTGTCTGAATCAGAAGAGTGGGTGACTCAAATGGGCCACCTGGGGATCCTCTGCTAAGCCACGTCACCTCTCCAAGGAGACCAATCTAAAGAAGTAATTTAAGGTTCTTTGGTTGTAGAGAACAGAAATGGGCACTTCCAAGGCTAATTCATTCAGATACAAGCATGTCTGAACTTAGACCATGTGTCTAACATGCCTCCTATGCAAGCTGGAGCAATGGTAATCATTTTTTTTGTTCCTGCACTGCCATGCCATGGCATCACCAACTCCTTCTTTGCCTGCAGCTGCACAACACTATACAACAAAATTCTGACTTTTCCTGGATTCAGTAGGTCCTACAGAATTACCATTAATCTGTAATAACAATTATTACAAACAAAACCTTCCTTAGATAAGTCCTGCCCCCCGGTTTCATTTGAAGAATGTCTTTTAAGCTTTATGTTGGCAGTAAATAAAATAATCTGCTACCGATCTGTGAGCACTGGCTGCAATTTATATCTACAGTGCAGAGCTTGGTTGATCACCAATACAGGCAGTAAACTGGCACAGCTGGAAAGTGTAGAATAATATCAGGTTGGATATTAGGAAGAAATTCTTCTCAGAGAGGGTGGTGATGCATTGGAACAGGCAGCCCAGGGGGGTGGGGGAGTCCCCATCCCTGGAGGTGTTCAAGAAAAGAGTAGATGTACTGAGGGACGTGGTTTAGTGGGCAGGGGTTGGGATGGATGGATGGTTGGACTTGGTGATCTTAGTGGTCTTTTCCAATCTTAATGATTCTACGTTCTATGAACTGAGAGTAGCTTCCTGGAATGCCTCCTGTAACCTAGAGCAATGGCAATCTTTTTTTTTTTTGGTCCTGCACTAGCTTGTCATGGTATCACACAACACAGGGAGCAGTGATGGGAATTCTCCTGAGATATTTCCCCTTCTGGGGAGGCTGGGAGCTGCAAAAGCCAATTCATGTTGAACTAATGGAAACAAAGAAGTATCAGCTAGGAACATCCCTCTATGAAAGTCACAACCAGCCTCAGCTTTATTCCTGTTATTATTTTATTTTGGATTTTTAGCTGAAAAGTGATTATCTTAAAAAACAATCAGAAGTTTTCAGAAGTCTCCAGCTGGCATGGCACTTCTTACTGTCCTTGTAAGAAATGGCAGGACAGTGTATTCTGTTAACTCTATGAGTAGGAACATGGCACTTGCTTCTTCAGTATAGACCTTCGAAAATCTTCTAGCGCTTACACTTTGCTGGACAAAATGGGAACAGCTGGAGGTGGAGTTTTCATTAAGAGTCTGAAGGTGCTTCAATGCCAAGTGTCACTGTCATGGAGGAAATGTGACTGATGCAGCAGCATCAGAAATGTTGCACTTGCACGGATGCTTCTCAGACTTGCTGTGGAGTGTCAGCTACCAGTAGTTTTCCCCATACAAACCTCACGAGGAATCAAGGATAAGGCTAGCAAGACCATGACCTGTAGATTCCTTCAAAAGAAATATTTTTAGGGGCCACAAAGTAGGCAGGAATCTTCATTTACATGCGACTCCTCCATTAAGAAGCCCACTTCCCAGCTCTTACTGCGAAGTAGATGTACACGTGGATGCACATTTACTTAGCCTTTTCCCCTCTGTTCCTTCATTGAACAAACACTGACTTCAGACCAAAGCATCAAAGATTTGTAGTTTCTACTTGCAGATCACTGACAGTAAAACTTACTGTACTATGCTGGTACCCTTTGACAAGCTGATAGACCTTTTCCTCTCCCACTGCACAAGAGAGGAACTGGGGCAAATGAATAGCTTGTGATGGAGTTCTGTAGCTTCTGAAGTTGGAAAGTAAAACCATGTATGATACAGAAGATATTATGGGCAGGCATCTTTTTTCATCCAGTGATAAAACGAGACTTTGATGAAAGAAATATATATATACATATTTTTTTTCAAAAGTGTGTTTTAAATGAAAATTTGGAACTTTTACATTCAAAACTTGTTCTGTTTTCAGTAATTTTACTCCCCGTGTTTTGCAGTTTTGTAATTTTGTTCAGAAAGCTGCATTTGTTTTGTGCTTGTGGGCACACATATTTGTGAATAACTGATGTTGTCTAACTGGGATTATTCAGTTAACCTCCTCCACAAAACTACAAGATTGACACAACTACATTTTTTTTTCTCAATTTTAAATTGGGTTGACCCCAAATTACAGTGGAGCAAAGATAGCTTTGGGACTAAATAGAATTATGTCTTTGGAAATGGAGAACATGTTAGTTACATTGGTAGATGGATTCCCTGATAGGAGCTTAAACAGAGCACTTAAGAACTGTCTTCAGCATCTTATTGTCTCTGATGAGATCATGATTCAGACTACCAGAGCAGTATCTTAAGTACGTGAACCCTCGGGGAGAAGAACTGGCTCCAAGGACAGCATTTTGATGCATAGGTTAGCAGTGAATTTGGTTTAGCTTGTCTCTGCCAACTTAAAGCATATCATCAAATAAGATTACAGGTAGGAGGTAAAGACAGCCATGCTCAAGTTTACAACTTGAGCTGCAGACAAGAGTGACCACACAAAAATAAATGCTGCAGTCAGATGCAGCCAGGGCAGGGATTAGCTCTCCACAAATAATGTACCCGCCAAGGAGATGCCTACTTGAGCCATAACAAAGCCATTTGTCATGGCCACGGTGTAGTAACTACTTGGGCAAATTAGAATCATAGAATCACTAAGGTTGGAAAATACCTCCAAGATCATCAGTCCAACCATCGACCTCTCACCAATATCTCCCACTAAGCCATGTCCCTCAGTACAACACCTAGCCAGGCACTACGACAGGTCAGTCTTTCTCTCTCTCTTTTTATTTTTTATTTTTTTTGGGGGGGGGCGTGTGGGGGGAGGCTTCATATTGTTTCATACAGTTCTGCTGTGATCTCAGCTCCTGGCAGGTGCCTGAGGCTCACTGGTCCTTCTCAGGCTCTCCTTCCAGCCCACCATTCTGATGGTGTTTACCTTCAAGTTTTTGTTTAATTTTCAAGCTTTGTTTTTCAAGTCACAGTTTCAATATTTTTTGGAGGATTGCAACCCCAACAGAATGAGCCATCCAGAGCTAGATAAAGTGCATCAGCACTGCCAAGTACTTGCTGCAAGGTGCTTCACAAATACCTGCTATTGCAAGAAATCCATGCAGATAATAAATGTCTACATATATATATTAGCTAGGTGTGAAAAAACATAATTCCAGTGACATTTAGAGCAATTAATATAAGGGACTGAGCAATACTGCGGCACAAACTTCAACCCATGGTACGAAACAGCTATGAGAAACCACTGTGTACAGCTCCATGCTTCCCTGAATGCTGGATGGGAATACTTGAAGAGCAGATTTCCCCAGTTACAATAGCCAAGGCCTAAATCTAAGTTTCCCTATACTTCTTGTATTGTTATGACTTGTTTCAATATGGCAATGACTGAAAATTTGAATTCCTTGGGCAAGCTATCCCAAAGAGTTTATTATTATTGTTACTATTATTGTTGTTGTTGTTATCATTGTTGTCATTATTACTATTATTTCCACAGATAAATATTTTATCCTTTTCCAAGTAAAAATCAGCAAGGAAAGGGTTTGCTTGTATTTTAATAACCTCACCTGTCTGTTTTGAAGCAGGGGGTTGATGCCCTGTAGGGCACTCAGTAGAAGTTTCTCTTTTACTACTTTTTAGTGTTACATGAAACTGCAAAGTGGGTCTGAAATTCCAGGAGCAGAGCTACAAAAGCATTCTGCTCTCATACCCACAGCTGAACGCAATGAGAACTCAATTGTGAATGCAAGTGCCAGAAATGCAAGCAAAAGTATTTTGCGCAGGAGCTGCAATACTTGACATAGAGAAAGGAGTTGGTGGAGCAAACTCAGCTGATAAAACAGGCAGGAGTATGTGAGAATGTTAAGAGTGAAAATCTCTAATTTGGCATTAGTAAATTGCCTACAGTGACAACATTGGCTTTAATCTGAGCAGACCTATCTGGCTGTAATAAAAATACCTCTTCTTCCCTTAAAAATGGTGAGAAAGAAAGTGAAAAATACCATGGGAGAATTAATATGCTCTGATCATCCTAGAAAGGATGATGAGGAAATTGATATTTCTGTATTCAGTGCAGAGCATGGAATATATGCAGTAAAGTAAAGCATGCCTGGCACCACAAATACATAGAGAGCCTAATGAGATACTGAGCAGGTACCGAATCAGAAATAGCATCAGTCTTGTGCCCAGGATGAGACCAGAGCTGTGTGCAACCATGTAAAACCCCAATCAAAATATTACATATAAATGAGCCAGTTATCTTAGCTCTGTCACACACACTTGGAATTATGACCTTGATTTTTTTTTTTTAATGCAGTGATTGAGGGTGAAAAAAAATGACACGGTCAAGCCTCTGTGTGCCTTTGCTGGGTTTCACAACAGAGACTGAAAGTGTCTGCTTTTAAAAGATGAGATGTTACGCCTTGACTACAAAGAGCACCTTGCTGTTGACAAGTAGCACATTCAGCTGGCCTTATGGAAACTCCAGGTTCAGATTGCTTTTAGCAACATCTGAGTTCCCAGACTGCATATTGGCAGCCTGCTGTTCAACCAGATCCCTGACGACCCTGCTTCCACACTGGGTGTTAGAGGAGGGGGAAAAAAGAACTCAAATACAAAAACTTCTGGGGATGACTTCTGTTGCACCAGGAAAGTGATAAGAAAGCTTCTTCCTCTTCAAAGGATTGAAAGGAAATGTGAAAATAAACTGGGCCTTGGTCACATTGTGAGGTAAGTCAAACAGGTAAGACCATCAGGGAAGTCTACAGATAAAGACAGCACCTCCCATGCTCCTATGACCCTGACTTCTTTAGAACATTTTTAGTAAGTAATTGTATTTGTTAGCAGTAAGATTTTGGTTTGCTAATTCTTTTCATTTTAAGGAAAGATAGTAGCAATTACGAGTTTCCAGGCTGGTCATTTCAAGAAAAAAAAAAAAAAAAAAAAAGAAAACCAGAAAAAACTTCAATAAAAAGAGAAGCCAGGCTGCTGCTCATTCTCACAACCTTCGCTTGAACTGTAAGTCAAGACTGGTCACTGGCATCGAAAAGGATGCTTGACCATATGGAGCAATTTTAGCTCTTCTCCAAGCTGAAGAGGAAGGCAATGTGTGTGGCCAGGCTGTTTGCCATGACCCAGCAGCGCCCGTTAAGTATCCTGGCTTTCAAACTACCCTGTCATCTTATCGCTCATTTTGAATGATGATATTAATAGAAATTATGTTAATTTCACCATCAAATGCAATTAAAGTCAGACTAAAAAGCACCTAGTGAAATTTGCAATAGTCCTCTGAAAATGCAGCCAGATGCTCTTTGCACTTTAAGCTACTTAATGTCTTAGAAATTTTATTACTTTGACCCACCTGTATTTATTGCCATTAAGCCCAGGTATTCGATGCTTCTGAAGATGAGATAAAGGGGAAGAGCCCCCTACACTACCTGTAAGGCCATGGCCAACTCCATGGCCAACTCCATGGACATGCTGATTTCCTTAACAGTGCTGCGAGCCTCTGTGTGTGTATGCTAAGTTGCATTGTGCCTGTCAATCCAACATAAAGGTCAGTGTACCAAAAAGGTACATACACATTTCCATCTTCAATAGATGTTTTAGGTGAGTTGAAGTCCTGCTGTGCTCTGCTGTTGGGCTTGTGAGGCTCAGACACCAAGACATGCTGTCTGATGGGTAAGGGCTACGTGTAAGAGTTTTCTTTGTTCTTCAGTATTTTGATACAGGGTGTATGGAAGCAGGTTTTCTTGCCTCAAGGCACCGCTCTTACAAAGGGGCAGATGCCCTCTGGATGCCTGTCTCACCCCAAAGACACCACTCTGTATGTAGCTGCCCATCATCACCTAGTCATGAGGTCCTGCTGCTTCTCGTGGACCAGATGGCACATAACTACCAATTATTTTTTTACACTAAACACATGGCTACTGCCAGGTAATGCAGGTTCTGCTTAAAACCTAATGCAGAGCATTACAAGTCCTGTATGACTTGAGCTAGGTTTTCATCTGTACACTTTGGAGGTAGTCACGTAGCTAAGTGACATTGAACTGAGAAATCTATAAAGTGGAGTGTCTTTGTTATCCATCTCGTGCAAAGAGTAATGTCATCTTTAGCTCTTATTCGTGCCAATTAGCTAAAACCCCATGGAGGAGGACTAGATATATAATTCCAGCTGGAGCTGATGCGTCATGTGTGGCTGCTGCCACAGGTCCTCAGCTCAGACTCATTCATCTAACTAGTCACGGAGGTGCTCTGGCAGACCCATCCGGATGATGCTGATTTAGTCCCTTTGGTCGGCTGAAACTGGTAATAAATCAAGTCCATAATGAGGTGAAGGTGCTGTTGGAACACGCTATAACTACATCATCACTCCAAAAGGAATTATTAGGTAAAATAGCTGCTTGATATCTGGTAATTTTACTGAGAGCCTTTCTAATTGGTTTACTTATTGGATGACCTTGCATGATTTATATATACAGAAGGTTTGTTGATCTGAGATAGTACGGAGTGAATTTTTCCAAGTCATTTATAAAAGCATTGGGATTGCAGTTCATAGCAGCACTCAGGACAGATCTTTGTTCTCCTGGAACAAGGGGTACTTCATAGGGATTTTGCACTCATGCACCATTTTTTTTCTTGAAAATAAATCCCAAAGGTGGTTACAATATCAATATTACACAATTCCTTTCCCCTTCACTAAGATAGGGCAGCCCCAATAACATACTTCATATCACAGTGGATTAAAGGCCAGTAATTCCATTGCTGTCTAGGGGATTTAAACACCTTGATTGCCAGTGATAGCACTAGAATCCAAATAACAGAATTTTTTCTAAATGCTTCCACACTGCTTTTGCCTACAGCGTCCACCAGCAAACCTTCATTTTCCTGCTTTTCAGCCCACATGTTTCTTTCCTAATTTATTTTAGTTCCTGATTACATCTGCCTGTATCATTTTATACGTTATTTAAGTATGACATTTATTGTTGAATAAGCCCTACTCGTACATGCAGTCATCACTCAACCATACTAATGAGAGGCTAACTACAATTTGTAAGCTGCTGCTGCTCTTTCAGCTCTGTAATTACATCACTGATATTCAACCTTTTTTTGCCCTGTGAGCCACAAGGCCTATTATGTGGTCACTAAAGAGCTGAATGCCTTCTCCACAAAATGGGAGTACTTCTGAGCAGGCGCCAAACAGCTGGAGGACATATGGCCTCAGCCCTACTGACATTTCCTTTGCTCTGAAATAGCACTGATTATCCCTCCTAGTGTTCTGCAGGCTGTGTTTTTCCCAGAAGTTCTTCTGAGTGCCACTAGGGCTCCTCAGATCTGCAATAAAGATGAGGAGGCCCCACGGCCAGGCCTTGCCCAAGGAGGAGCAGGTGGCAACGGGCCTCATCCAGCCACCAGAGAAAGCTGCACAAGGATCCTACAAAGGAGAGAATGCTGAGAAAGGAGACTTCTTGTGTCCTTATCCCTGGTGTGAGGCCTCAGTCACATTTTTGCTCCCAGCTTTTGGTGTGGATGCAATTAACACATGGCCTGCTCTCCATGGGATGCTTAATAGGAGAGTGAGAAGAGATGGAGCAAATGCTGGCCTTTTTTAGTGCTCTTTTACAGCTCTTTCTGTTATCTGAAGTGCTGCAGCGTATCATTATCCGTTGATTGCAGTCTTCTGCCCAGTTTTTGCTCTTGCCCAGTCAGCACCCGTCTCCAAGACAATCTGAATTAATTGTGTGAAGGATTTCAGAAACATTCAACTGAAATCAAGACGGAGTAGGGCTGATTCTGATCTCAGGCAGTCTGAGGTGGCAAAGCTTTCAAGGCTTGATGGATTTTACAGCTCTTTACTCCAAGGAAGGGGAAAGCCCACGTCTACACCTCACTGTACTACAGACCTAGCATTTCATCAGCACAAAACACACCTGGAGGGTGCCATTAGTTCTCTCAAGCAATCCTGTCTTTGACCTCTAAGATATTCCTTACCTTCTTTATGCACCTAAGACATCCACCACTTCTGTTGCAATACCCCATTTTGTGCCCACTGCTGTTGATACTTCTGCCTGCTATATTGAAGCATGTGCTGAGGAGTAAATCAGACTTACCAGGTGACTGCTGCCAGGACAGCTGTTCATCCCTTTCCCAAGCACTGTCACTACACGTGACTACTTCTTCTACCCTGCTGTTCTCTGTGGCTTTTTAGCGGAGTTGGTGGAGGTGTGGAATACTTATCAGTTAACTCTATTGACGCATTAAGTGGATGTTATCCAGATCCACTGACTAAATGCAAGTATGACTATTAATTGTTTCTTTCCCTCAAGGAAGAGAGCCCTCTCACTTTGTCAGCTAGCGCCTTGCCACCTGCCCAACAAGCAGCATCCTTATCTTTGTGATAACAGTAGTAGTAGTAGAAATAATAATAACAGCAGAAACAACAACAATGAATAATATCTCTCTAATATCTCTCTTTGAATATAGTGCTAGGCTCATAAGTAAAAATATGCTTGCTGGATTTCTTGATTTGACAAACCAAATAACCAGATCAAAGGGAAGGCTGTTGCACACATGCCTCATACCGACAGTGTGATACCTCCATTGGTGTTCGCCTCTTCCCCACAATACCTGTGTTGTTTGGCTTCATCCAGTATCATGAAAGCCAAGCAGGTTTCCAGTCCCAGCTACACAACCATGGGTAGATATCCTTACTTTTCCATGTCTGGCCCCTGCTTACAAAGGAGGTGGTCAAAAGGGCTTTTTGCACAGCTACAGGAAATTTTCAGACACGGAAGTGCAGGGAAGGCAGATTTCAGCACTGTGCATAATTGTTAGTAGTATCATCTTGCCTTCTCCTCCTTTCTTCCTCCCACCTCTCAGCTAGGCAGAATTCCACTGTTCCCAAGGTTCACATGCTTGAGGAAAAACAAAAAATTTGATTTTTCCACTGAGTGTCAGCATAGATTAGAGGCTCAGTAACATCTTCAGCATGGGCTGATAATAAATGAACTCAGAAGGTTCAAGTGATTCATATTTGTCATTTGAAAATGTACCAGACCAAATCTCAAGTTTGAAGGAAAAGGTCAGAGAAAAAATCCAATCTATTAAAGCAGAGCAAATTGTTAGCAATAGCCAGATTGGAGTTTTTGTTTTTAATTAAAAATCATTTTATTTGTCTATCATTTGTTTCTATTGCCCAGCAGATTTCATTTGTTGTTTTAAGAAGTAAAACGAAAATTTTCTAAATGTTCTCCTGCCTAGGACTCCCATTTCTGCCCATGTAGTGCACAGTGGAGCCTGTTGCATTTGATTTAAAATCCTCAGGCTCAGCCACTCTTTGGGGATTGTACTGCTTTTATTCATGCGCTCCCAGACACGAGGCTGGATGGAGTTTCCTGTGCTGCTCCCTCTGCAGCCGCTGTGCTGGCAAGCAGGTTAAACCAAAGCAATGGTGCAGGGAGATCTTTAAGCAGGTGTTCATAAATTGTTGTAGATCTGCTTCCACTGCGGGGGCTAATGAAGCCCTCTGGGTTGGCATATAATGAAATGCAGACTCCCTGTACTCCCCACGTGCGGAAGTGAACAAATTCAGATTCTCTTTTTACTTTCCCAGATAATAATTCTTTTGTTTTAACTAATCTTTCACTTTCAGGGGTGATTAGATGGTTGAGCTGAATGAATCTTATTACTTAAAGCCTTTCCTGCCTGTTTCTCAATGTGTGTTCTGACTCATGTACCTATTTTGATGTAGAGATTGTTTAGTAAAGGTATTTTTCCTCTACCTTTAAAAATAGCAGCAAGCAGGTTTTTGGACTGAGCCTTATCTGTGTGCATGGCCAGTCACTGGTACCAAGCTGAGCAAAAGGTAGGGATGCTAAAACACCTTTGCAGATGATATTTGACCACCGAATAAGAGAATGAGATGGAAATATGGATCTTTAAAGTATCAAAAAATGGATACTAAACCCAAAAGTACAGCCCTAGTGCAAAAGAGCATTCCCTCACGTCCTCACGCTTGCGCTCGCTGGATTTGATGGGACCCGTCCCCAAAGGAACCCACTGTGGTGCAGCTGTGGGGCACGTGATGTGGGAGCACCACGTCCCAGAGCAGAGGATAAAGGAACACTCCTCCTCCTTCAGCTCCCAGGAAATAGCTGCTGGGATTCAGCTCATCAGATCACAGCAAAGGAGAGGCTGCAGTCACAGCTGAGCCAGGAGCAGAGTGTGCCACGTTCTTTAATATAAATACCACTAACGTATGTGCATAGGATTTTCATTGACTTCCCTGTGTACGATACACCCACATACTCAATGTGAAGCCATTATCTCTGCCTCATTCTCCCAGTCCAGCCTACGCTCCTATTTAACTTATTGCTCCCTGGCCAAGACACTTCTTGAATTCCTCATTCTCCCCGCAAGCTAATGATCTCCTGGAGCACGATCCAGCATCTTCCTGACATATCTTTCTCCATGCCAGAATGTCTGAGATTCAGCTGCACAAGTAACCACGTGAACTGGAGTCAACTTCCAAAAAGATCTTTCATAAAAGAAAGCAGATACAGAGGAGAGTGGGGAGGGAGCAGGAGTGGCGGCCAGCAATTTTCCTGCGCCTGATGCAGGGGATTTATCTGCATTTCTAGTTAATAAAAGCCATTAATTGATTCACGTGCTTTACGGCTGCACACAGAGCTATTTCTGGCTGGGAGGAGACACTCTTAAATGGAATGAGTCAGACCAGACCTGCTATGTCACCCTGGGACCCTGGGAAGATTCGTTAATAGCTCTGAACAAATCAAGTTGCTTCACAGGGCTATTTTCTTCTCAGACATCAAAAGGAGAGGGAAAGTATAGCAATTCTGAAGGCTGAAAGTAATTTTTTTACATGGTCCTTTGCATTTGGCAAATAGCAACAGGATAATCAAAGAGCTTTGCTCTCCACAAGGCGCTTGCATAGAAATCTCAGCAGGATTTATCAGCCCAGCCAAACCTAATCTCCAGAGACATGGCTCTGAGCTGAGCAAAGTCCAGGCAGGTCACAGCTCCTCAATTCACTTCCGAGGATTTCTTCCAGATTAACTTCGCAAATCAAATGATTGTGCTGAGAGAGTTTTACAGGAAAGGAAGTCTGTAGTTTTGCCCCTTAAAACCATGCAGAAAACACATTCTCTCTCAAACCCACCTCTCCGCAATTTCCGATTTTTCCAGACAGCAATATGGCTTGTTCAAAATTCAAAATGGTGCCGGAAATGAAACCATTTTAAATCAGAATTTGTCTACAGCGAAGAACTGAGCTGCAGCTGAGCTGCTTCATGTTCCTGTTCTCCCTTCTGGGTCACAGTGCCCTAAGAAATGACAGCTCCAGGATGTGACACAGTGGCAGCTGAGATGTTCCCTGTGGGAAGGAGTCCAGCCAAGGACTCCACAGATACGGTGGTCCCAAGTGGTGAAGGGGATATAAGGAAGCCCAGCTGGATCTTCAGCCCATCAACTACATTTCCACCTTCAATTTGGAAAGTGAATCAGATAGTTTTAAACTGGGAAATATCTACGCTTTGTTTTTCACCAGAAAACCAAAAATACCCATGGAAAATGTTGACAAATGGAAAGCATTTGTCATTTCTGCTTCTGTTTCCCTGGCGACAAAAAAAAAAAAAAAAAGGAATTTCCAACAAAGACAAAGCCTGCAGCTCACAGTCTTGGCCAGTTCATCTCGTATTTGCCCTTACCTTAATAGTCCAAAATAGCACAATGGTGGCAAAAGCCTGAAAAATGGCTCTTGCTTGTCTACTAAGCTGGAGCTTGTTGGCCCTTGTTCTGCTTGCCCATGGCTGTTCTCATTGGGATAAGTGCCTATACTGGCCTCATCCTATTTAGAAAGTGGTAGCTGTGCTTTGTTGTCATGTCAGATCTTGCTAGGGAGACAGCATTGCTCTTTGTGGTTGATAGGACATGTTTTCTGTTGTTTTTATCAGACTTTTTTTTGTCATTGATGTCTTGAATATTCACAGCTCTTGGACATCTGAGGCGTCCATCAAAGGGCTCTTTTCTTTGTTGCAGATATGCAAAGCAGAAGCAGCCTGTTCTGAACTTTTCTCACACTGGGTGGTGAGAGTAATTTAGTAGCCTAGGGTTTGTAAATCTGCATGCAGCCTTGATGAGGCAGCATTAGCTGATTTAAAGGAAGTGGGAGGAAGTATGGGCACGTTCACACCCTTACAGTTCAGACCAATCTGCCCCCAGCCATGCTGGCATTGTCCTCTTTCTTATGGAAAAAGCATTCTAAAGAATCTCCTAAGTGATTTCCTTCAAAGTCACCATTGCCTCGGAGCCTGATGGAGGATGGCTTTGTGCACCATTTGCAGAACTGCTGGGTTGCAGTTTTTTTAGCTCTCCTTCTCTATATTAGAAAGAGAATGAGGATGGATATGGAGAAAGTCGCCCTTCTGTGAGAGCGGCTTGTGTTGACTTATGCAGAAAAAGAAATTCAGTCTCTGCGTGCTCCAGCACCTCAACACCTTGCAAACCCCCATTCTCTGGGTGGCTTCAGCCAGCTGGCTCCACCAGCCCAAATTTCCTGTTTTCACACAACAACAAGGGATTTTGCTATTCTCCCTGCTATCAGTGAAGGCTTACATTAAAACACCCTGCAATCCTTAAAGACAAGAAATTACTGTGGCACAGCAAGGATCAATACAAGCAAGATAAATACAGCTTCTGTTAGCCAGAGCTCGTACTTCATAACACAAATCTCAAAATGTGATGCAAGCTACAAATCCAGGCTAGTCGTTCTATAAAGCCATGCACTTTTGGTAATGCAATCTGTTGTGACTCTAAAGAATGGGTTTCAACTCATGCTGGAGTTTCATACTTGTTTTAAGGAGTGATGCTGCTGACCCGGTCTATCACTCCTCCCCTTCCCTTGGCAACTTGCTCCTTGCCATGTCTGTAATCCAGCCAGTGCAGCATCCAGGGGGACACAGCAGGAATTGATTCGGTTTCAAACCAGTCTGGGTTTGGTTTCGTCCCACTTGAAGTCTCCAGCCTGACCCACTGTGTGGTGACACCAGTGTTTGTGGTGGCACAAAATAAGAGGCACTGGAGAGGAAGAGGATGAGCAAAATATCTATCCTAGCTGCCCTGCTGGGAGATGCAATTTTAAACTACATCCAAATCCCCCGACTTTAGCTGTAAAATTTGTACACATTGTCTCATTAACCATCCATGCTGTGTGTGCAGAGAAACACATCTATCCCACTGAAGAGATGTCCACCTCTCACCATGGACTTTTTGAGAGCCTACGTGATTAGCTTAGGCTGAGAGCCCAATTTTTAACTGCTGCTGAAAACAAGACGATATAAATCCCATGTCCCTCAGCAATATAGAGGACTTCAACATTATTGCAAGACATGGGGCCACCTGAGAAAGGAGGCTGCACTGGAGTGTTTCCTTTTTGGAGAGCAATGGGGGCCTAATGTTTGGGGCAAGGGTCCTATCTTGGCTGGAAAACCAGTGGGCAGACAAGGAATGCAACAGCCTACTCTGCTTTACTTCTTATGCATTCAGTTCCTGCAGAATAAGCCTGCAAGTAGACACAACTCTCATGAAAAATCTGAGCAGTTGGAAGCTGATGGACTCAGAAGGACAGCAGCTCTTTCTTTGGGGATATTATTTGTCCTTTCAGAACAAAGCTATAAAGACTCAAATAATCCATCCTTCTCAAAGAAATTGTCCTTTATTCTACTCTCACCAGGCATTCCGGTTGCCAGCCCAGGGTTATTACAGAAACATTGTCCCTGCTGGGCTCCAAGTTTCCTCTCAGTGCTCCTAGCTTAGAAAAAGGTAACCAGAACTGGAAGGCTGCCATCCTCTGAGCCTTGTTTCATGAATGCTGGGATATAAGGCTCCTTCATGCGCCGACCAAGCTCCATGCTGCAGATCCAGCACGCTCTTCTCAGCGCAAACCAATACACCGACTGGCTGACGGTCAGAGAACTTCACAGCTCTGACCTTCAAACCTCTTGGACTAATCTTGTCCATAGCCAGTCCTCACCTACTTGTCTTTGTGCTGGTATTGTCCTCTGGTTTACACACAATTTTCCCTCACAACTATTAAGTCACTGTGTGTTTGTGTAGAATGTCCCCCTGCCTCCCATCTTTCCTTTCCTGGGCTAAGCAAGCTGCACTCCTGCAGCCTCAGTTTGCCTGACATGACCACTACTCCTCAGCAAACCCTCTTTGTGCCGTGGTTTTGTGTGTGCTTGAGATTGAACTAATCTTCCTTTAACACAGCAGACAAAAAGAAGCTGCTCAGTGACTCCTGTAAATTCTGTGGGTCATTTCTTACCTGGAGAAGACTAAATAATAGCTCAAAGGCACCAGATTGTTTGGTTTCTTTCCCTCTTTTCTTCTTCTCCCATAATACAAGACAGCTGCATGGCCATATCATTTTGAGGGCTGGAGGCTTCTGTCTCAGGGTATCTGATCAATGCCAAGACTACGCATTTATCAGAATCAGTACAGCGCCTCAGAGTGGATCTATTAGAAAAGTATCTTCTTAAGTCAGTAGGGAACTACAGGGGGTCCCAGCTCTGTCACTGAGAATCTCATGGAGCAGTTCCTTCTGCAAGAGATGCTGAGGCACATGTGAGATGAGGTGATCCGAGACAACCAGCATGGCTCCACCAAGAACAGTTTGTGCCTGACCCATTGGGAATGGAACTAGGTGATCTTTAAGATCCCTTCCAGTCTAAGCCATTCTATGATTATATGATTCTATGTCCTACACAGCAGGGTCTCCTTCTTCCCAGGCCATACTGAGGGAGACTGAGCAGCGAAGTCAGATGGAGAGGCCACATTGACTCTATTTTGCCTTTGCTGCTTGTTTCAGAAAGGGAAGAGGAATATCTGCTGTGACTCACATATGCCTGGGAAATCTGCATGAGCAAATGTGCAGCCACAAACATGGGCTTCTCTCCTAGCCAGCAACTTAATCTGGCAGGGGTCCTAGTCCCACTCGAGCAATTTTTCTGCTCATAAATATATCTGAATTGACATCTGTGCAGACATGGGGCTTCTGCTGGGAATTGTCTCTCTCAGTCCCCATGGTGCAGGATGATGAGAGGAAACCTGAAAAGTGAACCCTGCTTATGCTCTCTCACTTCCCTTCAAATGCTGCTGAAGAGTTGCTTCAAAATCTGCAGAAAAAGAAAGAGTCACTATTTCAGCTTCATCAGTACTGTTACCAGAGCACAGAGATCTGTGTCTGAATGCTTTCTGGATGGGACTGTCCTAAAGCCTGGATGGCAAAGGGTACCTCAGCATCCTCCTGAAGAAAAGACGTTCGCTCGTGTTGGCATAAGCAAGTGACCAATGGAGAAACTGGATGCCATCAAGTCATGAGGATAATGCAAACCCTGTTCTTTTGGTGCAAGGACAGCCTGAATACGTCCATGACTGTACCACCCATGCTGACTGGTCAGCCTCAGGATGCTGCAGATCGGCACCTTTCTGATATGATCTGAAAATCACCTCAGTCATGTGCTGATCATGACTAATGATCATGTAGATTCAGTCACTGTGTCTCCTATCACTGAGACTTCTTCCCCTCTGGTCACCAAACTTATTTCCTGATCTCTGCATCATTTCAGATACATTGTCTTGTCCTGTCTCTGTTTCGCCAGTTTCAAAATTAAGTTAGTAATCCCAAATTATATGTTGGGTTTCTTGGGAAAAATTGTGCAGGAAAATGCTTTGCAAATGGTTAAAATTATTTCTACTTTTGCCATCCATCCCCCCTGTTCAGTGCCTTTTCTGAGTTCAGCCTAAATATTTCAAGGTACTTCCTTCTTATCTGCATATGAAAAGAAGCCAGCAGCTCTGAAGGGCTTGTTTAGAAATTCCAACAGCAGCTATCTATTAGGTTTTCACTTGCTCTATTCAAATCTTTGTTCGCATCTAAGGAATGAAAGCTCCATAATGAGAATGATCACGGGAATGCATGATACTCCGGAGAACAAGAAGAAAAGCTTTTCCTGGTGGCAAGTTGGAGGGAGATGAGTGATGAAGGCCATGATGGGACCTGGACAGGCTGCCCCAGTGGCTGTCTGTTAGCTATGGCTCTCTGCATCCTTCACATACTGTCAGGATCTGTTCCCCTTCTACTTCCACACGAAAAACTTCAGAAGAACCACCAGCCACCTCAGGAATCCTAAGAAATAAGACCAGAGATTCAAGATTTTCCAGACAGCTTCTCTGAGGAAGCTCCTCACTGGAACAGCAGGAACTCCTATCACTCACCAAAGGAAAAGTTGGAACTGACAATGTCCTATCATCAGGAGCTGCCCTGTTAAGTCATGGAAGGATGCTTCAGCAGTGAGATATGGAGGTGTTGGGCCATGTGTTTGTTTTACATGGCAGAATTGGTGTCAGGATGTTCCACCAGACACTGATGGTGCTGAAGGATGCTCAGCTGCTGGAGGACCTGACTTATTCTCTCCTTTATGTTTGGAGGGCACAAGTGGGAAGGGGACAACTTGGCACCCTGTGGCTACCATGCCCTAATCTGCAGCCAGCCTGGAGGCAGGGAGCAGGGCTTTGGTAGTGCTTGAGGTACAAGGTAAAGTGCTGGTGGTTTGTGGGTTCAAATGCATGTGTCCCTTTGGGCTGCAGTCTTACTGCACTCCCAACACCATCCTGTGTCTGTGAGATTCACAGGCAATGATTACACTGCGTAAAAAGGCATTTCTTGCTGTAATGCTCAGTAGAGCACTTTTAAATCAATGCCTTTCAGGTGCTATGCAGAGAGAATGCACAGTATCCAAAACTACTTTCTCTGTCCCAAAGCTATTTTATAAACTTCTATCTGCTGAAGCACACACACTTTATCAGGCACTTTTAAAATCTTCATTCACATTTTGCTTCCTAACATGAGTCTCAGGTTATTCTCATCACCTATATTTGAACTGGCTCTATTTTTAGTTTCCTAATTCAAAATGAATATGAGGACGTGCCTTTTATAGACAGCACACTCTTAGTATCTGAGTATATCTTGAATTAATGACAGTAACATGTACTTTAGAATAAAATGTGTTACATTTAAACAATAGAGGCAGGGTGATGACATAAGAAGAACAGATAAGAGTATAGCACCTTAATAAAATGTTGAAGGTTTGCATTACCAGAGACAAATCTGTGTGCTGTGTGCTCAGAAATGGGCACACATACAGAACAGATCTGCTCAGAACCAGGACTGTGCAGGATGAGGGTTTCTATACTGCAGATCCACATCTTGCTGTCTGCACTGGCATTTTTCTTACTGCCACTGTCGGGGCAGGCTCCATCTCTATGCCTTACCCACAGAATTTGATAGCAAAATCCAGTTTGACCCCGAGAGCCAGGGATAAATATTCAGTCTGATCAGTAAACTCCTTTTCGTTCATATTATAAGCACATTTTGCCCAAGCATATTTAAAGAAAAAGACACTAACATGCTATCCTTGCTCAGAGGGGAAAATGTAGCTTGGGAAAACAAATGCAACACTTTCTCAAGATGGAGAACAGGGCAAGTGTGCAATAGAAATGTGGTATGGTCTGCATTGGCATACACGAGTGTATTTTCTGCCACACATCCAAGCCAATGCCATTGAAATCGATTCAAAAACACCAGTCATTAGCAGAGAGTGGGCTTGGAATCGGCTCTTTAGTTGAGGAACTAGGCTGTGGTCCAGAAACTGTATGTCAGCTATATGAACTCCTGGCAAAATCCCAGCTTCTCTCTTCATTCACTTAATGCTACGACTATCCAGAAGTCAGAAAAAATGCCATGAATAGATCTATTCCTGCTTGAAGGCTTCCTGCTCCATGCACCTTGTTTCTACAGGGACTGCCTCGTCGTTTGCCGCCAGCTGAAACACAGCTGTTAATCTAGAAAGAAAATCAGTGAAAAAGAGATGCTTCTTGCTTTTCACCTGTCAGATAAAAAATTATAGGTTCAATCTAACCACCAGTCTTAGAAATTGTTGCAGTCCCAGGTTCTGGGAGAGCACCAGCAGCAGCCTCAAGGCACTGAATGGAAATGATGCCCTCATCTCGAAAATCCTTTAGAGAAATCATCATGACTTGCTTTATATGAGAAAATGAGAGCACACCATTATGGTAAGTGAGTTTGGTCATCTATTTTCAGGAGCACAATGGACATAGCATGAGGGATTTCAGGACCCTGGGGAATTTTATAACCAATACCTCCAAGAGTATGCAAGACAGAATGGGATTCCTCAAGTTCTGAAAAGAAATGGGGATGCTTTCAGAAAGAGAACATCTATCCTAGCAACAAGCAGTAGCCTAGCAGTAGGAACGGTCTCAGCCCTCCAAAAGAGATGCTTTTTGACAGAGCTGTGGGGGACTCAGTACAAACTCTCCTCTCCTTTCCAATGTCTCTGATCAACCCTAGACCTCTATCCTTCTCAACAGACCATAACTTTTATGGCTCTTGCTGGTCTATGAAAAGAGGCAAGGGGTTTTGCTCTGGAAAGTATGTGCAAAAAGAAAAAAAATATGTTCCCATTCCTCAGCACACAGCCCTCCCCAGTGCCCCAGTAAGATGCATCCTTAGAATCACAGAATTCTAGAATGGCTTGGGTTGGAAGGGACCTCAAGGACAAGCAAGTTCCAACCTCCTGACACAGGCAGGATTGCCCACCACTGATCATGCACCAGATCAGGTTGCACAGGGCCCCATCCAGCCTGGCCTTGAGCACCTGCAAGGACGGGGCATCCACAACTTCTCTGGGCAGCCTGTTCAGCACCTCACTGCTCTCTCAGTAAAAAAAACTTCTCCTGACATCTAATCTAAATCTTCCTTCCTTTAGTATAAAACCATTCCCGTTGTCCTATCACTACCTACCCATTTCTTTGTGAGATTCCTGCTCCTTTGAGGTTCCTGCAGTTTTTGTCCATGGAGAACAATAGCAAACTTTGGACTCCGCAAACTTCCCCAGCCTACAGAAGAGGTATGCCACAACCTGGTTCCATAACCTAAACTGCATCACAGCAAAGCCACTCTGGCATGTGGGAAATTGCTAAGCCTTCTGTCTCCTTGAATGCCCAAAAAGTAGCTCAGCAATTAGAAATATCTTCCAGCTGAAGCAATACCCTTCATGTACGTGCCAGAGATAAACCACTCCTTCTCTGGAATGGCTCCAATTTCTCAGATCTGAGCTTCACAATGAAAACTTCTTAGCAGTCCCTTCAATACCTGCTGTGCCAACCTATGAAAGCACAGGCCATCTGCATGGGAGCACTTTCTCTAGCTCAAGGCTTCCAGCAGCCCACACTGTATACTGGCACACTGCAAGGAAAAGAAGCAGAGCGGAAGCCACATCCTGTTGGTGATCTCAGCTCTGAAAAGGTCTGGGGCAACAAAGTGATGCTGTAAGCTGTGAAACCTAACATTCCTGCTGTCCTGTGCCAGGAACTGGCCTCCAGGTTATTGTCAACTCAGAAGGAAGAAAACATTTGGTGTATGACTCTTCCTGATTTATCCCCACTTAGGAATTGTGGTTCCCATCCTCATGCTGTGACTTCTAGACAGTACCACAATGTGAAACGATCACAGCCATGGGCCTGTGCACAGACAGATGGAGATTAATCTGCTTCAAAGAACAGAAAAAGTCAATAAATGAGCTTAAGTCTGTCTCTCAAAGACTGTCTGCATTTACATTTATGGCATTCGTTGTTTGAAGCCCCTACAACTGTCTACCATTTTGTAGTGACTACTGAAGAGTAAACTGAAACTCCTGGGATCAATTTTCCTACGAGTGAGTATTAAACCTGGAAAGCAAATCTGGAAAACAAATCTAGGGCTTGTGTCTCCGAAGACACTTCTTAGATGATGAGCCAATGTTCCTTCCACGGGCATTAAGAAGATAAACTGTATATAATATATTGGCTTTGCTGTAACGGTACATACTTGGCACAGCCAAGCTCTTCACTTGCTGAACTCTGACTATGGGACTTGGTTGTTCTGAGGAAACAGGAGAGATCAGAATTACAGATTCTGCTGCTGAGTCCTCCATATGCCCCCAGGAATCACAGGTTTTCTTTCATAGCACTTCAATATTCCTTATTTACAATCTGCAAACACATTACAATTGATTGGTGGCCTGCTAAAGAAACAGTATTGCAAATCCAAAGGGGATTCCTAATTTCACTTAAAAGCCCTCTGTGAGGAGATAACCAGCCTGAGGTGCTCAGTAACATTGTAGTAGAAAATCATACGGTTATTTTATACACCAATTCTTGATAATAAATACAGAAAAAGACATTCTTCAAAGAGAAGTTTGCAGCATGCAGCTGAAGCTCCTTGTTTCACAGGTAGCTGGTCTGTGATTGCCAGTTTTTCACCAGCCTTCAGCTCAGCTTTCAAAGGTACCTGCCAAAATGTTGCAGAAAGTTGACAGACTCCCTGTGAAAGGGCATCCAATAGGCAGGGCTTTTTTCTTCTCCTCTCAGCTACTGCAATTTATTTTGATATACTGCTGGCACACAGCAGTATGAAGAGAAATCCATTCTAGAGCACCACATTACTGAAAAGCATTCCCAGGCACTGAGCAGAATGCTGGCTGTGGTTGGGTCTGCAGGACAAGTGGGCAGCAAAATAGTTTGCTAACCACAGAAGAATGAGTGGAGCTTCTGTGCTTTACATTGCCATGGAAACATAAGGTATCAGCAGTGGCAGGGTGGTCTTTTCTTGCTGAAACATAAGTTTTAATGCTCACTGAGTAAGAAAGAAGTCGCCCAACCTGGTGAGCATCCTCCCTTCCTGATTCAGTCCCATCCGCGTCCTCCAGGAAGCACGCTTCATGAGGCCAAGTTAAAAACACCATCAACAGGTGATGCAACATGAACTCTGAATGACAAGTGCCTCTTCACACACACCGCTGAGGCTGCCTGCAGGAGGAGGTTTGGCTGTTGCTGCAGGAAATGGGCTCTGCTCAATAGCCGGCTGTGGGCTTCTTGCCCCATAAAGCTGCACCTCCTGGCTTGGCAGTGATATATGTGCCCCATGCCCTCCTTGTGGTCATTTTTCTGCTGCTTAATAAGCTCTCAGATTAGCTACCAATCCTCCTTCTCATTGCTCACTGAGAGCCCTGTTCTAAAAGTTTCTCTGCGTTGTGCTTAATGCCCCATTTGCTGCCAGTTGATGAGAAGGCAGAAGGGTTCCAGCCCCTCACCTTGCTTATTTCAAGGCATTCAAGGCCAGAAGGTGACCTCAGGGGCTGCTCTGGGTTTGCTTAAGCCCACAGAGGCGGCATGCTGCACAGCTGCTGCAGGCGCTACTACGGTTTCAGCGACCTCCTGCTCTCCTCCCTGCCAGATATTCGGAGGGCTATAAAAAAGAGCTGTCCAGACTGCTGAGAAATGGACGGTCGCGCCTGGAGTCGGCTAAATAATTCAGAGTGGATTGAAATGCCCTATTGCGTAATGGAATCTTTTTGCAAAGCCGTGCAGCAGTTTCCACATCCCAATGATCCTATTTTCAAGTCAATACAATTAGGTGTCAGAATATGCAATCGTTGAAATTAATCTGGAATCAGAATGCAAGGGATCTTTAGCGCACACACACTGCAAGACACCATCGAAGTCATTAGACATTATCCAGGATGAACATAAAATGATTCATTGGGATGCTGCAGGCTCTGGCTTTGACATCTCCCCATTGATATGACATGTGTAACAAATGTTTAATGAGAAAAAGGACTCAAGACACCTAACCCTCAATTTTCACGTAATCTATTCATGGCGTGTTACAGATGCAGGCATGAAAAAATGACCCTTAAACTTCTTTTTTTTTCCCCAATTTTAATGAGTCTGCTGCACGTGAGGATTACTAATGACAGGGGAGGCAGTAAACTCCACCTTGTAGATGTTTCATTGCATGTTTTGTAGGGGATCAATGCTGGGTTATAACAGATACAAGCCAAGACCCCCAAAGAACAGATTGAAGGTAAGAACCTGGGCTATGGGAAAGAAACACAAGGCTGCCAGGATGGCAACAAGAAAACAGCTACAACAGCAGGGAACCAGGGGAATGCTGGAGAGAGAGGAGTCAGATCGTTCAAACTGCTAATGACAAATTAGTTAATAAATCTCTTCCCCTAGCACACTCATCTCTGATTCATATTTACATGCCAATGGACCAATAGAACTATTGGTTTCTGAGCTGCTGCTTGCAAAAGGAGCTCAGCCTTCTGTATGTCGGGTTCTCCAAAAGGAACAGAAGAGTGTGGAAAAGGGGAATGCACGCAAGCACATGTACAAGGGGAGGATATGGTGCCAGCAAGTATAAAAACCTGATCCCGTTTTGCCCCACGCTGTATCACATCTGGCGCCTAAGCAAAGCTGGCAGCATGCTGAATGCTATAAATCCACGGAGGTGTCTGCATGAAGATTAGTTTGCATACAGATACGTCATTTACAAAATACAGAGCCTGTCGCAGATATTCTTCAGCTTGCAGAAAAACCAAGGAAGGTGGAAAGGATGTGCAAATGAGGGAATACAGTGGATGGGTAGGTCAAGACATCTCAGGAAGGAAATGATCTGATGGCATGGGACATTCCACAGCCCTATCATTATCAGCACGCTCTTCTTAGTGTCGCACTAACACCAACTTGCAGTGTTTTGGGGAAACTGACACAGCCACGAGTCAACTCCTGGTGCTTCCCAAGCCCATCCAGCAGGAGGGCAGCACCTCACCTGGGGGGCAGCCCAGACACAGTGCAGGGAAAGCTCTGCAGCTGCGAGGGCAGAAAGAGATGAGAAAGTGGAGCTGCCACCCACCTCCGCTGGCTGAGACAGCAGAGCAGCTCGGGAAGATCTTGGTTGCTAAGTATGATCTAGAGCTGCATTGTCCTCTTTTGTGTTTGTAGGAGGTTCCCTTGTAGCAAACATGAATGCTACTCCGTCAGAAAGAGCGAGCTGCTGCTTTAGTCTTGAGGCTTGTCTTGCAATAAACCTGTGTGCTGACCCTGATGACATCAGGCCCTCCACCTCCATGTGCTGGCACACTGAGTTACTGTGGGAGCACAGTGGAATCCCTGCAGGAGGCTGCAGGGTGAAGGTCTGGCCATGGACTGGCAGCAGATGGTGGCACGACACCTCCCTCAGCTCATGCTAAACTGAGCCCAAGGGAGGAGCAGCCACGAGGCGCAGATCAGCTCTCCCCCCCATCTCTGTCTCCTCTCACTTTCACAAACACCACCATTCCAAACCCCAAACTCGCACAACAGCTATTTTCCACTGCTCTGACACCTCGGGATGCACGGTCTGTCTCTGTTTACAGCAGCTCATTCACCTGCACGTGGCCTGGGAGGAAAAGGCGATCATTTTCCAAGGTAAGACAACCACAAGGACAATTTTCTCCTCATAACTATGTGACTGCATGAGGTACCAAACGTGCTTCAGGACAGCAAGAACAGAAGCCCCATCAAGAAATACCACATTCAGGCTGTACATCTTGCCACATCTACACCAAATGTCACATGATAAAACCTAACTGTGGGTAGCTCTTATTGCTCAGTCACCAGACCCTACACCAACATCTTTTTCACACTGCCCACACTGCAGGATGCTCCAAGGCGACGCCAGCAGCAGAGTCATGCTTCAACAGCCACATCATGCTGTCTTGTGTGTAAGGTTCGATTTTCTTTCCTGCCTACTGGCACCACTGGAGAACAACTTTGGTGCAAATTTTAGAGTGATGCTTCAAGAAAAAAAAGTTTCCTAAAGGCATGAGCTTACATGAAAGTTGCAAATTCTAGGAAAAGTCTTTTTTTTTTTTGTTCCTGAGAGATGACTCTGCAGTAGAGGAGTCTGAAATCCCACATTCTTCCTGCTTCACTCTTCCCTCATCCCCAGTGCTCAGTTCAACTTTTCCTGCAAAAGCCTCACTATATTTAAGATTGTTGTAGCGCTACCAGGAAAACAAAGAAGTGTTTTAGTTATGAAGCAAGCTCATCATCTGCTCTACAGAATCTCTGCTGCTGGCAGAGATTGGTGAAATACAGAAAGGATTGGTGAAATACAAAAAGGATTGGTGAAATACAGAAAGCCCAATTCAATTCCGAAACAATTTTTAGAGTGTGAGGCTGGCAGTGAGAAAACGAAATGAAATGAAATACAATGAAATAAAATGAAATAAAGACTACATTTTTTTAACCTGAAAACTCAACAATCTTGATCTGAATTGAGTTTACTGTTCTTTAAGACATATGGACTCACTACAGTTCAGAATCCCCATGGCTGCTTGCCCCATGTTTTGTTGCGGCCAGGTGAGTTTCTGCAGCAGCCTGTGTGACCAAGCAGAGCCCTGGCAGGACTGTGAGAATGGTCCTTGTTGGGACTGCCTCAACCAGGGACACCTGACGTTAGCAGGATGCTCTGAGACTCACTGAAGAAGCTGTTTCTTTAATTAAGTTAGTGCACAGAGGAATGGGATTTCTCCTGTCTTCAGTGCTCCTGCTCGTGCCACTGGAGCACTGAACTCTCCTCGTGAATCCCGTAGCAATTAGAGCAATAGTAACTACTCCCATGCTAGCAACTACAGGCGAGATTCAGCTGCCATTGATGCTACAAGACCCAACCCCTTACAGCTCCCCCTCTTGCTAGACTGTGAAAAGAAGCACCTCTTACCATCCAGGAGACACTGGCACTCATTTAGAGGTACATGCCTTGCAATACATGGAATTGAAGGCTACCATTTCGGAAGAAAATGTCCAATTTCTGGCTATCTAAAGCTAGATTAAATTATCTGCATTGTGTGTCTCTCCTGGGAGAGCTTGTACAGCCTTTGGATTCATTCTGAGGTCACCGTGACAGGCTGACACTGAAGCCTTTACCATGGTTTGAAGAACAAACTATGCAGTGATTTGATATATTTAAATGCCAGACGGTGATGCAGTGCCCAGTGGAGTGTCATGTAAGATGCATAAATCACAATCCTGAAGGAGCTTGTGGATGTCAGATGTGAATATGCTGATTTGGTAGCCATGGTAGTTTGGCATCTTTGTTTTCTGCCCAAAACAGACTAGTTACTTGCTTTTAGATATTACCCAGCACTTGTGAGTCCTGCTACAGCACAGAAGACGGTTGAGAAAACACCAAAAATGTGAAATATTGAGATAAACTTCATTGGCTTTGTTCAGCCTAAGAGCAAGAACCCCCTTCCATGGTGGGGTAATGACAACACAGGACATGGTTATGTTAACAGTAGCTGAGGTGTAGATCTTCATTCATTCACTGGAACTGAAGTAAGATGAAATCTGAGCACAAAGTAGCTCAGCTAAAGCTCAGGAGTGTATCCCTTGCAGGTGCACTCATCCTTTCTGTCTACATGTCCGACTGTGCTGCCAGTCCAAGCACTATACAGGGAATCTATCATGTAATATTTCCAGAAATAATCCAATCACATAGGGCGCAATCATAATGACAGAGATCCTAAGTTACTTGCTACACACAAAGCCCCTTCCTTCCCAGCACAAATAGGCAATTAAATCAGATCACAAACAAAGACAAACCTACACATTTACTCAAGCAAACAAGACAGTTTGCCTGCAGAATGTGTGCACACGTTAATCACTTGCACCAGTCAAGCATGGGCATGTGAATTTACCATTAGGAAGTTAGAAATTAACACTATGGTACAGTTCAAATAAAATGTGAATTTACAGGTAGCTTAGAAGTAAATTGGAAAGACAATCCATTACTTTTGGTACATAAACAGCTGTGTTAGTTGAATTTCTTCAACTAAAAGCCTGTTATTCACTTTTATCAGATAGGGTGGAAAGCACCACTCTATCTGATGGCTGTTTGGCACTCTGATACATACATAATTTGGCTCCCATTGCCCACTCTACCATTTGTCAGGGATGGGAAAGGTGCTCTGCGAGGCTTCCAGCAAAGCCACTGGGAAAGGTGTGACAACCACTGGCCCATCTATGGAAGAACAACCCCCCCCAAGCCTCCTCAGTTGAAGAAGGAAAGCAGGTTTTATTTTTATCTGAGAAGGAACTGGAAAAGGCATGTTGTACAGAAAACTGCTCAAAGATGAGTGAAGTGTCAGAGAGAAAGAGGCAGGTTGCAAGGTTCTGCCCAGGGTTACCATGCTCTTGACGAGGGCCATCAGGACACACCACTCAGCAGAACGTGCCTCTTGCTGCCTTACCCTAAACACAAAGTTAGGCCTAATGTGATGGGACACGACTGTAAAACCTCCTTTGGGTGGAGAGGAGAAAGGGAAACGTTGTGTGAAACGCCATCCATGAGTCCTTCCTTGAACCACTTTAGTTCCCAGCCCACCTGAAGGTTCATGGTGGTTTTCTCTGCTTTCCTTCCACCGGTGCGGTGCCAGGCTGGAATTGCAGGGTATTGTATTACAAGTCCCACGGGTGCTGCCTCAGCCTCAGTAAACTTTATTTAAGCACACACAGACATACACAGACAATATACATATATTTGTTTCTTCTCTGACAGTTCTACAGGACCAACACTGCTTTGGATGACACTCGTGGAGAATTTGAAAAAGTGCAGGAAATGTAAGGAAAAATAAAGGTATTTTAATAATTTGTGACTCGTGGTCATCCACAGAAACAACACAGGTGCATTCAACCAGGCGAGCACATGGACACATCTCCACATACAGTACATTTTGTCTATATAGGTTATCTCCACATACATTGTGTCTATAGAGATGTACAGCAGTCTCAGTAGTCAGCAGGACACAGGACCGAGGCGTACTGGCACGGCACATGCTTGCACACCCAGTGCCACAACCCACTGCCAGTGCACCCGTGTGACACAGCCGGGGTGTGGGTGCAAACAGAAAGGTGCTCCCAACACGGTCTCACTGTACACCATAAAAACTCACCAAACAGGCAACAAGGTCATAAAACAAACGTTCCCCCGGGGTTCTGGTGACCAGCCAGGTTTGAGTCAAATCACACAGCTTTTTCGTCACCACAACTCCTGGGATATGTGGTTACTTATCTATTATAGCTACAGCTGTCTCTCAATATATATCATATATACAGTACATATACACAGAACATACACAGAGCAGTATATGTATATTTTTGTGTTTTCACGTTTGTACATTATATCACAGATTATATGAGCACATAAAATATACGTTTTGGACCTAAAAAGAAATAATTTTATAAAATACTCATAATATCCCCCTCCCTTCCCCACCAAAAAAAAGAAAAACAGCCTGGAAACTAAAAGAAATCCATAAACGCCCTCTGGAACTGTTACTGCCTGCCCTGGGACAGCATGACACTCCTTCCCTTTCCCTTTGTAAGTACAGCAGCACAATGGTGGTTTGCATCCATGCACCCAGGAAAACACACAAAGAAGTATAAATTGTTGGACTGCACAGTCAGAGCGGAGCCTGGAGGCTGGCTGTTCGACTCAACACTCTCCCACTGTCTCCCCTGCTACGATTTAAAAGGTTCTGCCAGGAGCACAGTATTTTACCTGCAGCTATATCTGCTAGACTAAAGCGACTGACTGCAGTCCAATACTGCTCTAGCACTTAGAAGCCAGCTTTTGAGTTATATCTTTATTATTATTATTATTATTATTATTTATTTATTTAAAAGAATCTTTTCTATTTAGCAAAAAATTGTTTCCACTGTACCCTTCGTGTGTCCTCGTCCTAACGTGACAAACCCGGAGGAGATGAAATTATGGAGATCTGGCCCTCCACTTCGATAAATATCCTTCCCATAGTGACCTGGCAAGGAAAAGAAAATAAAACAACTTTATTCAGGTGTTTGTATAGGTGCAGCTATATGCCATGCAGCCCCGCTGCTGCCCCCGTACACGAGCACCAAGCCCCACCACACGGTTACCTGATGAATGATAAGCAGAGGGCTTAGCAGAACATAACTGCAGCAATACTGCATTTCTACATGGGCAAAGGCTCAGGAAGAACAATTGAGTATTTTGATACTTCCATGGCATGAATGGAGTCTGACAGCGGAGCCAAACAGCCTAAACTTGCTGAGCAAACACTCCAAATTCCAGAGGTATCACACAAGCCCTTGGCAGCATTTGCAACATAACTGCTGAAGTTTTTTGCAGCCCAAAAGTGAAGTTGCCAGTATCTCTCTTGTCCCAAGTGCCCATTAGCAGCACAACAGCAGACTTTGCCTTTTAGCTGTGATTTATTTGCTCTGGTCCTTGAACAACATCCCCAGATCATTTCTCAAGCATGACAGCCTTTTGCAGAACACTTCCTGAGAGCTCTCTTAGTCCATCACAACAGAGTGGTACCAACTGCTCACAAGTCATCCAGCTTTTCAAGGTTTTCATATATTAATAAGGAAAAAGGGCTTCTGGTTACCATGCAAAGCTCCAAAATGAGGACACAGATAATTTTCCAGACACTCTTTATCATCTCCTCCTCTTTTCATGTTGTTAATTTTGCTATCCCTTTTTTCACAAACAAAGATAAGATAGGTGCAGGGGGAGGGAAGCAGGGCAGCACTGGGGGCTGGGAACGCAGCTCCTGCCCTATTAGATTCCAGCTTCCCATCCTCTCTGCACAAGCCTGGGGTGCACATGCTTGGGATGCATCTCTGTTCCTCCAACCCCCGGTGGCTGTGAGCTGGGCTCAGCAGATGGTGCAGTGCATGGCACCCGAACGGAGAGCTGAGTCAGGAGGCAACGGGGAAGGCAAAATGGGATCCCAGATCCAGGTGGAAACGCAGCCTGAAGGCAGTGTTCTGGCTGGCTGATGGTGCCTCTGACAGATGCTACAGCCCTTTCCTGTTTTTCAAACGGAGACAAAATACTGTGTGTTCTCACACACATTCAGGCTTTTTGGGAACATTGTGAAAACTAAAACACAATTCTGAAATCTCATTAGTCTGCAAAGTCGTCTTCTTTCCCTTTTTGCCAGTGACTACCACCACAGTGCCTAGACAAATCCTAGTGATCATAGCATCACAGAATCACAGAACCATTAAGGATGGAAAAGTCTACTAAGATCACCAAATGCAACACCAACCCATCCCCATCATGGTCATAGACCACATCCCTCAGTGCCACATCTCTACAGTTTTTGAGCACCTCCAGGGATGGTGCCCCCCACCTCCCCGTGCCAATGTCTCACCTCTCTTTCTGAGAAAGAATTTTTCCTAATATCCAACCTGAATGTCCCCTTGCACAACTCAAGACCATTAGCTCTCAATCTTGCAAGCCATTATTCCCATCACCAAAGCACACCTTTCATACGGCTGGGTTGAAGGTGAGCACCCTTCCCAGGTCTAACCTGCCCTATAATATGCCCTGCTGTGGAGCTGAGCAGGCTGCAAACCCCACCCCCTACTTGTGGGACTGTGCCACCCCAGGAGCATGCTGAAGATCCCTGGAGAAGGCTCACACATGGTGGTGGCAGGAGATGCTGAGATTTCTGAAAAAACTGTTTATTCCAACCTACTAGAAAAAGCATCCCACTCCTTTTCCTCACACAGCATTGCTGGTCAAGGTCAGCCAAAAGCTCCCTGTAAACGTCTCAAAACACACAAAGTGTTTCTACAGGTTCAGGAGAATTAGCAGCAAGAGTTTCCTTCTTACAGCAATGCAAAGTGGTAGCAAAAACCTTGAAACGTGGAGGCTTTCACCCATAAATCCACTAAGAAGTTCCTAGGAAAAAAAGAATTTTCTGTTTGCAGAGGAGAGGAGCTGGGCTGCTCTCTTGCTCTTCCCACCTTGCTCCTCATGCCCTGCATGCTGTGTTGCAGGGTGAGGATGGCACAATTTGCCTATGAGTGCCTGCAAGCTCCTCCTGCTCCATGTGAGATCTGCTTTTGCCGTGAGAACCTGAAGGGGTGTGTGGTCACAGTGCCCAATTCTTCTCTTTTTCTCTACTGCATTTCAAAAATGGGCTGTATTTTCCCCTTAAACCGATTTCTGCTCAGACATCATCAACTTCTATGCTCTCAGAGCCAGCTATGCAGGTGACTGACACTTCAGCAGTGCCATCACTTAGCGGTTTTAAATGAGGATAAAAGAAACACACAAATATGTGCCATTACCTCCAGCTGAAGCCATGGCTGTCTTTTATATATCCCTTTGGAGGATCTGCTTAAGTCAGAGATCAAGAAGGGGAAGTATATTTAAAAAAAAAAGCAAACACTGACTGGCAGATTGAAGATCATTCATCACCCATTTGCTCTCTGAACCTTGCTCTGCCCCTTCTTGCACTACATAACAGTTAAATTAAAAGATTCCTGTGATAACATCCTATTAGCATTTGAACAGGAGTCATGTTTTCCCATGGGAAACCTGAATTTGTAGACTTCAAGCAGCACGAGTTTTTCCTTTTTGTGGGCACATTACAGGACACTCCATTTGCTTTACAAGGTTCTTTCTTCCTGCTCTCTTTTGATCATTCCTCCTGCCATGGCCAGGTGCTTGGCACCAAGCTTGGTAGGAGTGCCCTGGGGGCTGCTGGGGCTGTGCCGAAGCAGAAAGCATCCCTGCCCCATCCTCACTGGGGCTGTGTGTTTCCCCTCTACTCTGTGTGCTCCCACCTCAGGGTCAGGACTGGGGGCTCAGCATGAGCTGAGCTGAGCTGAGCTGCTGATGGAGATGAGAGCCCCATGGGCCAAAAAGTTCGTTCCCTCTGCCCCACGGTAGAGAACTGATGGCCCAATTCCTTGAAAAACAGGTGCAAACTCATCTATTTTCAATCCATTTTAGACACCTAGGATATTTTTATTGCTGATCAACACCCAACCGAGCAAACTCTGCCATTCCAAGACACAAAGGATCTCACTTTGAAGCCTCACGAGGCTCCTTCCTACTGCTTTTCTCTCCCCCTGATGTGACAGTGCATCACAGCACAGTTCCCTTTGGAGGCAATGTCCCTAGGACGAGATGTGCCATCGGCTGCAGCTATCAGGGAGCTGAAACGCTGGCAGCCACTGAAGGTCACAGGCAGCACTGCCCAAGCAGCCACAGGGACGGGCAGTGGGGTTCCTCTCCTCATTGCTCAGTTCAATGCACTGAGAGGAGCTCTTCTGTCCCTTGAACAGGCAGACTGGAGCCCTCTAGCACACCCTATTTCCAAAGCCACACAACCACCCACCTCATGGCATGGAGCATGTTGCCTTTTAATACGGTATTTCTCAAGCAATTTTGCATCCTCAATGTCTGTGGTTGAGAAGGAATTTAAAATGCTGCTTCAGAGCACAGTATCTGAGTGCCTGGAAGAGGCTTTTCTTGCTCTCTCACTCCTCACTCTTGCTCACACTCATATCCCTGTGCTCTAATGCATGTAAACTCTCAGACACACAGGGGCTCGCAGGCTTTTCCATTAAAAGAAATGACCTGGAGTCCAGCAAGCCAAAATGTTACCAAAGCAAATGAGGACTTACTCAACTTAAAATTTCCAAAAGAAATTGAAACAAGGAGAGAACATGACATTTTTTCCCCCTTTTCCTTTGCTTATAGCACATAGCAGAGGCAGAGAGCAGGTGAGCGTTGTGCCTTCCGCACAACAAAGACATATTCTTTAGGGCATACAGCTGAAAGAGGGAACATTTCATTACGACTGCACGCTGCATAACACACATATGGAACAAACTCAGCCACAAACAGCAATTACGGGCCCTGTGATTTAACAGAGTTATTAGAGCTGAACTAAAATGCCGCTATCCACCTTTCAGAAATGGTATAACTGAGCACAGATTACATCACCCGTGGAAGGGCAGGCAGGAACCACTGAGGACGGCCGTTGGGATGACACACACTCTGATGCTGAGCTCATCCCCGTCCCAAGGTTTCCTTGGAAATAAACTACGCCCAGAGAGCAGCCCCAGCACATCAACACAAAGGATGTGAACGGACAAAAAGACCACAAGGTGTCTGCTGAGGACACGGCATAGGTTGGACGGGTCCTTAAAGACCATGTAGTGCCTAGCCCCGGCCATGGGCTGGCTGTCCCCCAGTAGCTCAGCCTGCCCAGGGCCCACCCATGGCTTTGGGCAGCTCCAGAGTTCCTAAGCCCCTGCCCCTGTCTCACCCTCTGGCTCTTCACCACACGTGGCTGCTGACCACAGCAACCTGTGTAAGGTCTTTAGGACAGCCTAGGAGCACTGCCAAGCCAGGGGAGAACTTCAGGTTCAGAAGAAGATCCTTATTCTTCCTTTTCATTTTTTTCAGGGCAACTTCTGGCTTATCAGGGTAAAGGTAGATAACAGCAGGACAAGGGGAAATGGTTTTAAGTCGAAGGAGGGAAGATTTAGGTTGGATGTCAGGGGGAATTTCTTCACAGAGAGAGTGGTGAGGTGCTGGAACAGCTGCCCAGAGAGGCTGTGGACGCCCCCTCCATCCCTGGAGGTGTTCAAGGCCAGGTTGGATGGGGCCCTGGGCAGCCTGTGCTGGTATTAAATGTGGAGGTTGGTGGCCCTGCATGTGGCAGGGGGTTGGAGCTTGATGATCCTTGAGGTCCCGTCCAACCCAATTCTATGATTCTATGCTTATCAGTTTTCAGAGTGCATTTGCATCACGTCATCCAGTCCGCTTCACAACCATAGAGGGTGAAAGCTTCCTATCCACATCAGTGCTGGAGCTCTCAAATGAAATTATTAGCCAAAAACTGGGATTTTTGGAAAATGGCACAGACTGAAATGACCGAAGGACTTCCCCCAGCACTGCAGGAATGGGAAACAGCTCCTGGCACAGAGTGTTAGTCCCAACCAATAGACATGCCCTAAATTACGCCCATTTACTGCACAAAAAGCCATGCCAAATCCGGTGCAGTGAGCTGCACAAGTGCTGGTTGTGCTCATATATTTTTCTGGCAACATAAAAGATGAAGAAAGCAAAGTTAATAGCTGTGCTACATTTCCTGATTAGAGATCGAGGTAATATCTCCTTTTCTTAATTGTTTTTTTCTACTAACTACAGCAGTTGCCCTTGATTTTGCAGCCTCCCTAGAAGCCACAACAAGCCACACAAAATTTCAGAAAATATCAATTTCTGCTATTCTGTTAACTTAAAAAAATGAGCATCTGTGAAAAGAGTGCAGTGCTGGAGGGTCTCACCAGCAACATCCACTGGAGGTGACACAAATACAGCAATGAACTCACATTCAGCTGAAACATCCAAATAAAAACACCTTCAAAGAGAGAGGACTGCACTGACAGAAGAACAAAATGCAGCACCTCACCAAGGCTACACGCATGCGTGCTGGCTTGTGGAATAACTGAGTGCAGCTCCTGGTGTGCAGGAAGCAGCGATGCTCCCTGTGGTCTGCTTCCCATCAGCATGCCATGGAATGTGCCCTGCAGCTCCACAAAGAGTAAGCATCCAACCCCAGCAGGAACCACCCTCCCATCAGCAAAGAGATGGGATCCAACAGATGGGATGGGCGCACCAGGGACTCACCCAAACTGTGAGCAAAACCCAACAGGCTGATACCTCCATAGGAAACAACTCTGGGAGCAGTCCTTGCCCAGAGAGTGCAAAAAAGCCCCTACCAAAGACATAAGCAACCCAACATGCTGGGAGCAGCAGGGCAGCCACGTGTCGAGGGATCCTGTCACAAATTAGTGACAAAGCAGCCCTTCATTTTCCTCTGCGTCCTTTACCACACCCTATAATTGCACAGGATGCAGAGGTAGCTCACATCTTGCATGACTCAGGAGGGGAAGAAAACATTATTTTTTCCTGTTTTTTGTTTTGTTTTATTTTTATGTATTTTGCTTTTTAAATGAGGCCATGAATCAGTTCACATCTCCCCAGCACACACACAGTCATGCTTAGCACCTAACACCCTCTGAGGGAAGCAGAGCACAAGGACTGCTTTATCAACCTGCTGCACTCCCCAGCAAGGAAACAATTACTGCAGGTTGATCTCAACTGTTCTACACTGAGACTATCAGTTCTGATTAAATGCTGCAGGTTGGCACATCAATGTGTGCATGGCTTTATCTGGTTAAGTGGCCATCCTGCTCCCCCAGCTCTCAGAAGCATTATCTTTAATTTCCCTCCTGCAACACAGCACCGAAGGCTTTGCCTCATCACTGAGGGTGAGCATCTACATGCCTATGGCTCTTCTGAACCCAGCATGGTCCGCACAGTCCAGGCTTCTTCTCCTGATCCCTGCAGGCTGGCTGGTCTGTGAGCCTGGGAATCTAGTGATGTCCAGAAGTACCCACAGCTCCAAACCCCAGGCCCATCTGAGAATCACGGAATCATTAAAGTTGGAAGACCACCAAGCCCAACCCACCCCATCCTCATCATGCTCACCATGCCCCCAAGTGCCACATCTCCAGGTGTCTTGAACACCTCCAGGAACAGTGACTCCACCACCTCCCTGGGCAGCCTATTCTAATGTCTGATCACTCTTTTGGAGAAAAAATTATTCCAAATATCCAATCTCAACCTATCCCAGCACAATTGGAGGCCATCACCTCTCACTCTATCATTGCTACCTGGAAGCAGAGATCGACCCCAGCCTCACCACAGCGTCCTGTCAGGAAGCTGTAGAGAGCCATAACATCCCCCCTGAACCTCCTCTTCTCCACACTGACCCATCCCAGTTCCCTCAGCTGCTGCCCATCACACTTGTGCTCCAGACCCCTCACAGCCCCACTGCCCTTCTCAGGACACGCTCCAGGGCCTCCATGTCGTTCCTGTAGTGAGGGCCCAACACTGAACACAGCACTCATCTGTTGGGAGATTTCTGGTTTCAGTAATTCTCTGTTTCCACCTACTTCACAGCATTAAAAAAGAAAACAAACAAACAACCAAAACCACAGAAATAAAAATACAGAACATCTCTTGAAGAAAATCTCCAGGGCACAGTTGCCAGGTGTGACAGAACAGAAGGCGATCGATACATCACCCAAGGAGCCATCAGCTCCATGGCTTCATCCCACGAGGCCATGGTGGCTACACCAGTGCCGCGTGTCACAGGCTCTGCCCTTCTGTGCCCAAGAGGATGGGCCCTAGGCAGCCTGATACGGTGGGAGGCAACCAGCCCACGGCAGGGATTGTACTGGATCCCTTCCAACACAAACTATTCAGTGGTTCTATGAGTATGAAGTTTTATATATCCATTTTGAGGGCATTATAAATGAGCCTTTCTGTATTAATTTGAGCTAGTATTGTTGCAACTGCTGTGCTTTGATTAGAGTGCTAAGACACTAATTAACTAACCATACAAATTCAGCTCCACACACAAGGTGATCTCCTGTGGGCTGTGCAGGATTTTGTGTGTAACACTGCATCCATGCAGCTCGGGCATAAATCTGTTTTCTTTCTCCCAGCACTAATTCCCAGTTGAATGTGGAAGAAATTCAAAAGTTTCCAGCCAGAGAAAATGCCAGCTTAGACGCACATAAAGCCTTTTGGATGACACATTTACAGAAACCACCTTAATTAATTATCTCATAAATATCTCGGCTGCTTTCCCTATTGCAGAGTTAAATTCCACGTCTCACGAGCTCTCCCCAGCCATGCTGAGCAGGAGGAACTGCCCCGTGGCCCTGGCCCCACTCAGTGTCCTGATGGTGTCACACCACCATGCTTTGATGTTTGCTCAAACCTTCCTGCTTGCTTCCACTGCCCCTCATTACCAGAGCACTGCAGGCAACGCAGTCCAGGGTTCAAACCATCCTTCTTACGTGCCAGCTGGACTTCTCACTTGCAGTCAGATCCACAAGCTTCCCCTGCTGAAACAAGTCTCATCCTCTCCATCTGGGGTTGGGTGTGCCTTGCCCTGTTCTTGGACAAAGCTGGGGGCATCTTGGGTGAGCTGGATGCTGGGGTTACTCACGACTCAGCTGTTTTTGCTGCATTACGAGAAAGGACCGAACCTCTGCTTCCCAAAGACAACTCACACACACAGGGATTCACATGGGGATTAGAAGTAAGGGAGGGCTGATTGCAGCACCTGTACTGGGCTTAAAGAGGCGATGCATGGGAGCAAGCTGTTCAGAGCTCTAGTCCAACCTGTAGCCACTGCTCCTGTGCTACTGGAATACAGTCTATATAACATGCTTTTCTAAAGGGTTTTGGTTTGCATGTTGTGGCCAGTGTACAAACACAGCAGAACTCCATTTACCCTACAATGAGGGAGGTTTTACCCATTTCCACTCAAAGATAGCAGTGGACACCTCCACTCCCGCAGGCACACAGGCACAGCCCCCTCAGCATGCTGCCTGCCTTGCAGCCCCTCACCTCCAACCACACTCCCACTGCCTCCCTAGGGAAACAGCAGCAATTACTGACACGGAAGAGTAACCCGGGGGAAGTGCTGAGTGCTTTTCCAGTTCTCTCTAATCTGCCTTCTGAAGGGGAAGCAGCAGGGAAGAGTTACTGCTCTGCTACCACAGGTGCTCAGAAATAATGTTAACAATCTATGAGCTATTGAGATGCACTTCTGTAAAGGAAAAGAACAAATTACCAAATTATGCTGGAAATGGGAAGTCTCCAGAGGGTAAAAGAGGTGATGTGATCTCTGAATCAAATGACAACATTTCCCAGCCTTGCTCTGGGATTGTGTTTTGTAAGGACTTTTGCAGCTGTGGCCCTTAATTTCCAAGCAATGCTATCTCCTGAGATAGCTGGTGAAACTGATGTGCCCACATTATCCTAAACCAGCCATTTTGATAAGAAGATAATCATTTCAGAAATACCTGAAATGACGGCATTTACAATAATTACTTTGAATAGGAAAGCTACAAAACTCCAGAAACAATCCTCAGATGCATTGGGCCAGCAAGGTTGTTTCTGAGCAAACAGAACTTTTACAGAAACACAGTGCACGTGTGCTGACCCTTCAGCCTGATGTTTCTGCAGTGACTTTCAGGGGAAAGCAGCAATAATGGCTGTTGGGTAAAGCAATTAATGGCAGTGCAGCTGCTGCTGTCTCAGTGAGATCTGAGAAGCTGAGTCCTTAAACCACGCCAACTCAGGAAACCTACAGGAGATGTCATGGGGTGAATGGAGAGGAAATATCTTTATGTACGTCACAGCCTCAGAGGCCTTCTGAGGGGCCTGATCCTGTCGGTGGGAACAGAAAGGGCAGAAGGTGGAAAGACAGGGGTTTGTTATTAAAGAATGAGAGTCTGGTAGTAACAAAAAGACTTTTTCTGGCTGGAGGAAAAGAGCTTGGGTAAAAGCACACTGTGAAATGATAGAGAGCATGGTAACAGAGCAGCCAGCAGAGCAGGAGGTGATCATCCCCCTACCCAGCTCTGGTGAGGCTGCACCTGGAGTGCTGTGTTCAGTGTTGGGCCCTCACTACAGGAACGACATGGAGGCCCTGGAGCGTGTCCTGAGAAGGGCAGTGGGGCTGTGAGGGGTCTGGAGCACAAGTGTGATGGGCAGCAGCTGAGGGAACTGGGATGGGTCAGTGTGGAGAAGAGGAGGCTCAGGGGGGATGTTATGGCTCTCTACAGCTTCCTGACAGGACGCTGTGGTGAGGCTGGGGTCGATCTCTGCTTCCAGGTAGCAATGATAGAGTGAGAGGTGATGGCCTCCAATTGTGCTGGGATAGGTTCAGGTTGGACATTTGGAATAATTTTTTCTCCAAAGGAGTGATCAGACATTAGAATAGGCTGCCCAGGGAGGTGGTGGAGTCACTGTTCCTGGAGGTGTTCAAGACACCTGGAGATGTGGCACTTGGGGACACAGTTAGTGGGCATGGTGGGGGTGGACTGAAAGTTGGATTTGATGATCTTAGTTGTCTTTTTCCAACTTGGAAAAGGAGAGCTGGAGCTCTCCTCACTGCACCAGGAGCACAGGACACAAGCACAACCTGTGTGGAGCTCCGTCCCTGAGCTCCGAGTGCAATCTGCATCCCGCACTGCTAACAGGGGACTGTGCCAATCATCCCCCAGGACTGCAGGTTCCTAGAGGTAGAAGTAAGTTGTGCTGGCGCCATCTGTTTACTTGTTTAAATGCTTATGAAGAATCGCTTCTGGGTATTTGATCTGGTTTTATATGATAATTCCAGTGCTTTCTCATAACAATCTCCATAGCTGGGAGGAATACTGGTAAATAGCACTGTGCAGGGCTCCGCAATCAAGTAACATCCTCCTTTATTGGGGTTACATACGCAGGGATATGACAGGGAGACATTCCCCGAGTACAGCGAAGCAATCTAACAGCACAACACTAATGAGAGGCACAAGGCCACCAACTCCCTGCGTCGCGCTTTGAAATTGTGCCCTGGAGTGCCTTTCAGCATGCGTTGCTCCAAGCCTAATTCAGAGACACAGAATGCTGTATGCAATCCGTGGAGCTGAGCAGCTGCTTGGGAAGTGAGCAACATCAGAGCTAGTCAAGCTACACTTCTTCTGCTGGAGATTTGCTGATCTAATTTAGAGAGGGCCTAATATTCCCCTTCTAATTAATTTGTTCTGTTCGCCTGCAACTGAACTGGCTTTTGTTCTTTGGGAGCTCCTCAAAAATTAGATGCAATACCTGATGGAATTTAATTATATAGGCTGGGAGAAAGCGATTAAGGGCGAAAGGAGGGCTGATGGCACCGCACACGGCTTCAAGGGTGTTAGCAGAGGGGAAGGTGGAGGCTGCTTTGTCGCAGATGGAGGAAGAACACCAAGGAGCAATTGCCTCCAGCCAGAACTTCAAGGGTAGAGATAAACTTCCTGTGACAGCCGAATGCCTTTGTGAGGGTCCGATGAGAATTACTTCATGATGGCTGGATCTCTCTCAGACACTGCTTCGATGAAAACAGGTCTGAACCTCACCCTTGGCCTTGTGCAGCAGATCGTGTTCCTGATGCTCTCTTATCCCCTTGGAGCTCTGTGCTCCCACTGCAGGAGAGTAGCAAGCTAGGGAAGGGTCCCCATGGAGCTCAGCACTGAGACCTTTGCTCCTGACTTCTGCCACGGCCAGCTTGTCCTGGAGCTTGGGAAGCCCTGGACCTTATTCCCAGTTCTCAGTGGGAGAACAGAGTTACCTGAGTGCTAAAAGTGAAGGGAATTCAGCAGCAGGGCTCCTAGGTTAAACTTCAAGAGATATTCTGCAAAATTGCACAAAGCACCAGTGTTTGGTCACTGCAGCCATGACCTTCTCTGCAATTATTCAGAGAAAAGTAGTGAAATGGCATGAAAGGGAAAAATAGCAAAGAGAAGGAGTGGAGACTGAGACAAATGAGAATGTTTTATCACAAGAAATTGTTCTGTTAGACTCTTGGAAACTGCTGAAAGTCACACAACTGAAGATATTCATTGATAGCAGCACCCCTCAGGCTGTATAAAGCACAGACTACACAAACTTCCACACTCATACTGCCCTTCAAGGTACCTGAGCAGCAGCAATGCTCAGGCAACCTGTGCCAGCAGATCCCTTATCGATTTGGGTTCCAAAGCAGTGGGAGAGGGATGTTTCAAGGCCCAGATATCTGTAATGCCAGAGATATCCAATGCTGTATCAGTTTCCTATGACGAGGGTGGCTGCAACCTCCTGGCCACAGCACTAACCCAGGGACAGGCAAAGTTGTCACTGTAAAGGAAAGTCATTGGACAGGAAGGTGGCAGAGGATTTGTTTCTGCTCTCAGAGTGGTGAGATCCTCCTGTGAAGATGTACCAGAGATTTAGGATGGGCTGCGTGGACACAGATCTCCTGGAGATGGTCTTCTGGGCTGCACGTTCCTACAGCATCGTCAGGGTAAGTGATGGGAAATGGAAGAAAACCACGTTAAAGCCTTTTGCCTTAAACAAGCTGATCAAAGCACTGGCATTCAGAGCCTGCCACATTCCTGGAAAGATCTTTTAAGGCTCAGAATGCTAAGCCTTGCTCTCCTTAGGAAACACACATCCAGCCAACACCCAACTGCATGTGAACATGACAGTAAGAGACCAGAAATAAAAGAAGTTTTGTGACATTTTCTGACGTGTTTGGATCTCAGTCAACTGCAGCTGGTGCATGGACGATGGGATTGCATGTTGAATTGTGATTCATCATTACAAAGCAAGAGCAACAGTACTGGGCACCAATTTCATGACCGCACAACACATCCTATGCTGTCTTATAATCTACAGTCAAGGCTGGGTTAATTGGCATTTAAATTCTTTAGGTGGAATTGAAATGGTCTTCGATTTTGCTCCTCAGCATGCACCAGTCTCACTTTTCCAGTATTTATAAGGGTTCTCGTCACATGCATGAGATTGAATGTAATAAACTTGCTTTCCAGAGAGAGAGATGTAAACTGGGGAGAACATGGCAAATTGGGAAACCTGGCAAGAATGATTTGACATTGACTGCTAACAGTATATTAAACTGTCCAGTGTGAGTTGTACATTTGTTCTGCTGCTCCCAAAGGTTATTGGCCGGTTGGGTTTTTGTTTGTTTATTTACTAGTTTTACAATTTATGGCTGTTGACATCACAAGCAGAGCAAATCTGACACAGCTCTGACAGTGGTGATGATAATGACCAACAATGATCTCTTGGGATTAATGTCTACCCCTACTCTTGTGCCTGTGCTGCCCAGTGCAGTGACTTACAGCAAGTTGCAGTGACTGTGTTGAAACAGAGGAACAGGCTATGGGAGGGAAAGCAATATAGATTTCAGTTCAGTCTGGGAAATTTTTCAGTAGTGTTATGGCATGTTTTAGGAGGAGAACAGAGGTTTCTCATGTGGCCTGTGGTACTTTGTGTCCCAACACCAGTTCTCACCGCTTTTTTTTCTGGATGAAGAGTACTATGACTTCTCTATGCTCCTCCAGCCCACATAAAATGCAGTTCCTTCCATTTAACATCTGTCTGCAGCTGGAACTTGGACTCCAAAGCAGGAGAGGAGCACTACGAGCCAGGCAGCCTGCTGGGAGGAGCCACAGCCATGCATGGTGACCTTTCTTCATGATGGGATGAAGGACAGTGACAAACCCCAGCACATGGTGCTGTGCAGCTGCACTCAGACTATGTCATCCCAGGTCAGCATCCCTCTGTCCCTCTGTGCTCAGAGAACTGGCAGCATGAGTGAACTAACACACGAGATATCTGGAGACCCATGTTCCTACATCTACACTGGGTTTATGTGACACCCAGCTGCCGAACATGGGGGTGATTGACTTCATGGCATCTGGCCCACAAGAAAGAAGGGACCAGAAGACATCAAGACGACTTTTTGCTTTGGAGATCTCGGACAAAAGTGGATGGAAATTAGGGTTGAAATGGCACAAAATCGCACAGCCTCATCATTACATAGAAAAGAAGGCATTCTATAACTTTAACCAAGCATTTCACTTTAGACTTCCATTTTTTTTATCCTGTTTTTAAGATGAGAAGCTATTGATGTTGCAACTTATTTTGTGCACGAAACCTTATCTTTTTCTTTTGGAGAATGTCAATGTTAAATGCATCAGGCTGGTAGAAAAGGAAGCCCAAGAAAGAATGCACATTGAGAATTATAAAAAATTCCTATCTGATGGTCACCCTCTGGCCTAACCCTAAAGGCAGGAACCAGAAAAGACACATTGTGGTGCTTTGAAGATGAGATCTGGAGAGTGCAATAAGCCTAAAATACTAAGGAAAATTAATCTAGGAGTCCGAGGGCATCCTGAAAATAGTTGAAACTAACCAAAGGCTTTAGAAGAATACAGTAACTTGTACTTTGTAAACTCTATGGGACAGCAGGATGATGCACCCAGGAAGGCAGATTGTCTTCCATCTGCCATGGGGTGGCTTTGCACCTTGCTGTAAGGGAGAAGCTGGCTGTTGTCAGAGCCCAGCACAACTCAGTGTTGGTGTCCCTTGATTTTGGTATGCTACTTGAAGGAGAGAAAACACAAGGAGATGGGTGATACAGAACTTCATGTCTGAGTGCTGCTGAGCTGTGAATGAAAGAGAGCCCAGGGATGGAGCCTGCTTTGCACATACCAGAAAGCACTTGGTGCTGTGTAGGATCACCCCACAACACCGATGTGCACTTGGTGCAAACCACTGATAAGCTCCCAAAGCATGAAATAACCAGAGCTCTAAATGTGGCATCAGTGTCACAACAACTGCATCTTAAAAGCAACGAAACCACAGGGAACTACGGGCAGCTTTCTCTTGCACTGCTGTGGCTGCTGCATCGTGCTGTGCAGCCATTGCTTCACCCCAGCGTGCTCCCAGCCCTGCTGCTGGAAGAGGAAGGAAACGAGTCCTCAGGGAGCCTCAGCCCTTTAATGAGAATCTGCCAGTAGCAACGTGTGCTGTTCAGATACACTAATGAAAAAAATGTTCCTAGCGACAAAGCTTCCTGCTCTGCCTGGGCACACTGCTTCCAGGAGCCAGGGAATTTTGGGACAGGCAACAAAGCCTGAGCAACGTGGAACCCAACGAGGCACACTGGGTGCTGGAGCAGTGGGGCTACCTGTCACTGTCCCTATTGCAAATAGTGAGGAACCTCCCTTCCCCCTTTCCTCAGTTTCAGACCCAGATCACCAGAAATGTCAGGAAGTCCCACTGACTTCCCAGACTTGATCCCAACGGATCCAACAGCAGATCTGCATGTTCCTCCCTCCTTTTTCTAACACATGGCCAGGGAGTAGTAGAAAAGACAGAATGGGAGACACTGGGAGATAGAGGGATGAAAAGGAACGTGGGAAGGCAGAAAGATAAAGAAATGAAGACTGAAAAGGGATGGATGCAATTTAGCCAAAAACTCTTTAGCAGGAGTAGCCCTGTGCATTCAGGTTAAAGATTGTCATGAGTAGTTCCTGAAGGGAAAGGGCACTCTACAGCTTACAGGAGGGGAAGGGGCATACTTAGAGGACTATGCAAAAGCAAGCAATCAGGGGAGGTGTCCCACACAGAACCAGGAGCCTTCCCATCCCTATCCCAGTCACTGTGGAAGGGGGGGGTCAGAAAATGAGGCTGCTAGAGATTTCCATGTTCATGCAGGCAGGAGCAGGCTGAGAGCAAATGTTTTCCCAGGAGTCAAGCAATTCAATGTCCACATCTAAAATACTGGGATTTTTCAAGCTCATTGCAGGTTTACATCACTTTGCATTTGGGATGGGGTTTGGACTATTACAACTCACACAGAGAAATGACATTTTCTTCTGTCTTCAAGAAAAAAAAGACTTTTTTTTTTTTTTTTTTTTTTTTTACAAAACCTTGCCTGCTTTCAAGAACCCAATCCAGCACTGCATTTCCCTCAGTTTTACAAGCAGGATCAGTGTTGAGCACTACTTACCTTCCTATTTCTACCAGCCCTATATGGAGCTGTCAAACAAGCTCCATAACATGAACCTCAACTGAATCACTTCTTGTGCCTCTGCATCTTTTGTGCTATTTGTGCCAGAATTCAACACAACCCACTTCTAAAATCCAGAAGGATCCTTGACAATTTCCAAAGGATCCCCAAACGTCAGTACGAAGGGAGACTGCAGTTTTAATTGCATTTCCTCACACTCCAGTCCAAGTATTAAGGTCCTCAGCAGAGTAATACAACCTGCTGTGGCAGGTGATCTAACCCAGCTCTGAAGGCAATGCACAGAAAAACAAAAGTTCAGCCTCCTACAGATTCATTTGCCCTAACTTAGCTCTCAAGACATCCAATTGTTCCCTGTTCTCTCCCTTCTACATCCAGTGGAAAGAAATGAACTCCTTCATTTCAAGGTCACTTGATAAAGCCACCTCCAAGGTTGCTATTGCCTCCACTTCAGCAGGAGCCTGGTGACCCATTCAGCCTCAGAGGTCTGAATGCAGCTGTCAGAGAGGTGGCTCTTAGATGTTTGAGCCTCTGGACATGAGAGGCTCTAAAGACCCAAGCATCACAGGGACATGATGGATGTCAGCCACTCTGAGAAATTATTAGGAAAATAATGCCATTTAACTTTACTGGATTGGTTACTATAGGCATGACTGAAACGCCCCGCATCCTGACTTGCCACCAAACCCAAGATAATTCAGATTTTTCCTACAGGGGTTGTGGTGATTAAAACCAATGCTACAAAGGAAGTGTTTGAACGTTCACCCACGTGAGCACAGCGGTTGGTGGCACTGCTGAGTGTGGGAGTGGTGATGGAAGGGGACACAGCAGTGGTGGCTCTGATGGATGGGAAGCTGACAGTTGTGATGTCAGCCTGCCTGGTCCCTCTGGACAAGTCACGTCTCCTCCTGTGCTTCAGTCTGACAACTGGTAAACGGTGATAATACTTATTTTCTCAGCTGGGCTTTGGGATGCTCCTTATTAATATTTATGAACAGCTCTGTTTATAATTGTGAGTAAATAAATGGAAATTGACAGTCTAAGGATATAAGTTGTCCTATTTCACACACTAAATGCAACCACTTCTTGTTTCTGCTTTCATTTCAAGTGAGGAAGTCAGCACCAACCTCTTCAAAAACTCTCACACCTCAAATTGAGCCCCAATTAAGAAAGAAAAGAGACAAATCCCACTGTATTCAGGAAAAATTTTGTAAACCTCTTGCAGGTACTTCAAATGCCAAAAGATGTGGACAGGTGCCTGCTGAAGTTAAAGTATCCTGTTCTCTTCTTACATCACTTTGAGAGGAAACATGGTGCACAAATATTCAACAGGATTGGGATCCTCTCACCCACACATCTTCCCATGACATCTGTAGTAGTTTCCCTCTTGCATCTTCCCATCCTCCTCTGTCCTCAGCTTTGACTCTGTCCTCGTCCTTGTTTCCAACGCAGCAGACAGCTGCAAGCTCACCTTTCTAAACTCATCCCTTCTAAAATTCACTGCCCATGTAATGGTAGAGCTCTGAGCCGCAGGTGCCTTCTGCTACCACTATCTAAACGCAGTTCTTTCATGTAGTGGTCATTTCACAGCACTTTTCACTCCTTCCTCTATGCAAGCTACTCCACAAGGACCAGAAAAAAAACTTTCTTTTTCTGAAGGGAGCTGTCCTGAACAGTGCTTTCATCATCCAGGTCACCCATCAAACACTCACCCACCTGCAATATTCCCTATGTAACTCAAGCACTTATTTAAAGACATTGCTTCTGAATGCAGCATATTTCACATTACAGGCTTCGATACCACGGCTCAGAAGACCTGTCTACTGGTTCTGGTTTGGCTTCATGATGGCTCACTGAATCTGGGGAAATGGTTCATATTGCCCCCCAACTCAGTTTTCCCATCTGTAAAAAAATCATGGGTGTTGAATCTAAATGCTTAAAAGTAACTTTCTGGAAAGAAAGCACTGCTTAGAAAATGGCTTTTGAATAACAAGGATGTCAGTCCTGCATAACTATCAGACATGCTTTCATTGAATTTTAGCTGATGTGTTTTCACCTTTCCCTGAATTACTGGGCTAACTGACCCTTGAGGATGGCTCCGTCCTCTAACACAAGAGGTTGTGCTGACAAGCAATGGATGATCTGTGCAGCTGCTGAGATGCTGCCTGCCAAGAGGCCGTGATTCAAGGGTCCAACCAAAGGGAGGTGACTTCACAAAGTGACTTGTTTCCAGACCCGCCATGTATCTTAACTGCCCATGATAATGGGCTGTGCACATCACAACAGAGAGCTGGTAACATGCTTATGATCACAAGTTAAATAGGCTAAATGCATCACTGACAGCTCAAACTCATTTTAGCCTTGACATTCATTGCTCCAAGAGGTTTTAGAGGTGTTTGTAGTGCAGTCCAGAGTAGGTTGGAAATGGATGAACAGAAACAAAGGCAACAAATATTACAGCCAAGCCTTAAAAGAGTAATAATACAAATAAAAATAAATAGGAAAGCCAACAGTAAGATAAAAGAGAAGAAAACAGATTGGAGAAGCAAGCTGGAGATGTTTGATAGGATGCTTGTGCTGATGGAAGAGGCTGAAAGAACTAACGGGTGAGAGGCTGACATGACACAGCTCTTCTACTTTTGCCTCTCTTTTCCTTCCTGAGCTGCAGCCCAAGGATGTGGACACCAAAGGGCTCACACCCATTATGCCAGGTGCCAGAGCAAGGGATTTCAGTACACTTGAGATCTCTGTGGATCTCACAGGGTTCTGGTTGTTGTTCTTCCCCCATGCTGTCAAAAGCCCGAGTTGATGAACTGCTGTGAGCGCAGCACAGCATTGACTTCGCCTCAGATCTACCTCCGAGCTTTCTCCATGCAATGCACTCCTTTCCTCTCTCCCTGATGGGATCTTCTCTCCTTTCTCCACACACCAGCACCGTTCCACCACCCATGGATCCTTCTGTTCAGCGCAACGGGCAGCTGGAAAAAGCACCCTGGCACCTGCCTGCCCTACATTAGCATGGAAGTGCTTTAGTGCCCATGCTGTCAGGAGATGTCAGGGAGTTAAATTGCACAAGACAGCCACTGATGGATTATGGCACCCAAAATTAACAAGAGGGATATTTATATTTTCGCTGCCGAAGCCCTGGAACGAGTCCCTTCTTGTTTGGCAGCACTCCCCCAGAATTGCATTAGAAAGCTGCTGAAGGCTAAGGCAGATGCTTGCAGAAAGCGAGTGCTGGCTCTGTTTACTAGGTAGTTACTCTCACACGGAGGAATTCAGCCAGCCGCTTTGATCTTAAAGGTGACACCATTATTTTTCTGCCTCTCCTGAAAGTGAGCTCAGCTTTGGCCCCTTTGTCAAATAGTTTTATTTGAGAACAACAGTTTTCTTGGTCTGAGTCACTCTGAGCCTGTCCTTCTCCAGTCCTGGGCCACATTTGCACATGATTTTGGTCATTTCCTATCTGGAAAAACGCTGGCAGAGCTCTCTGGTGGCGAAGTCTTAACGAGAAAGTACGTGGTGGCTCAGTAAAATCATTGCGGTGCCATATGTGGAAGGATGCTGAAAGCAGCTTGCAGAGTGGGGGCTGCATTAGCAGCTCGAGTCTGATCAGCAGCCTGGTCTGTGACACTGAGCTTGTTCCTTGTGACCGGAGCTGGGAGATGTGATGGCCACCATCGAGCCTCGCATCCAGCCCTGTGTTATCTTCCTCTCCTGCTGCTCAAAGCACGAGCTCAGCGGGCATTTTAATTTTAACAAGCAACTGTAAGCAGAGTGGTTTTACCCCATGAATTTGCAGCTCGCAGCAGAAACTCTCTCTGGCTGCAGGAAGCTGCAATGCAAAGCTGCAGAACTGCTCATAGACCTGGTGGCCTGAAGGACCTCATGTCCCCATGGACAGAACACCCTGTCCCCATGGGCAGTACCTTGTGTCTCCATGGGCAGGATAAACCTTCACCACCTCCCTCACCTGGGGCACTTCTCCCACCCACAGGGCTGGTGTTGGCTCCATCCCTGCCCATCCCTTGGCAGTCAGCAAACAGCCCTGGGGGCAGACATCATGCCACCTTGCTTGCGGGACTATTTTCTGTTTGGCTGAATTGCTAATGTCATCCTAATTACTTAGGAAAAACCCTTAATCAAAATCACATTTATGGAGGTAATGAACAAATAGGTCAAGGAGAGCAATGTCTGTTTTATAAACAGGAGATGCTTCCTTGAGCATCTGCAAAGCTGGCTGCCTTGAAGGACCACTGGGGAAGGATGGGGCTGTGGTCCAAGTCACATCAGAAGTGCAAACTTCCCGAGCAGGAGTGTCCTCCTGGGAGCTGCATGCACTGGGGATGCTGCAGCACACACCTCGGAGCACTGATTCACACAGCACACGGTGCTGCTCAGCCATCCAGGAGCTCACTGCTTTCAAGGAGAGGCCACCAGGTACCCAGAGGTCTTGATAGAAAGGCAGCTGATGAAGCTGTCTGGATTCTCAGAGAGGTGTGATTGGTTGGAGATTTGGACAGCCTGAGCCACTGCAAATACAGAGCACATGTTCTGCAAGACTTCACATTTTGAACAACTAAATGCAAAGGTGAAGTCAGAACTACTGCAGCATAAATCTCTATTGAGGTGCTCAGCATTCCTGTGCTGTGGACCAACAGGATGGCCTCCCTTGGAAATCTTTCTGTTAGGTGATTGTCTCCATCCAGCTAAATCCAAGCTGTCACATGTGAGAGTTCAGAATAAACCCACATCACACACAACCCTTTGTCACCACACCACACATCTTTTCTAGATCACTCAAAAGCACACTGAGCAGCACATATCTCTGAACAGATCTTCTAGCACTCCAAGAATGCTCGCCCCGTGTAAAACCTGTCTGGTTATCCTCATTCACTGCCTTCTATCCTTTCATCTCTTCTTAATTCTTGAGAAGCCCTTTCCTCCTACCCCATGGTATTTGCAAGCACTGCTGATGAAAGACCTCGCTGACAATTTCTGAAGGAAAATGTCTGCGCTGCATTGACAGAACCACTTCCATCACCTGTCAGTCGATTCCTTCACAGTGTGCCAGCAGACTCACAATGCACACCTTCCTTTCACAAAAGCCATCTCAACTCTTTTGCCTCATTTTATTGTAATCCCTCACAGTGCACCTGCTCTACCAGCTTGTCTTTCACCTTCCTAGCATCATCTCTAAAGACTTTCTATAGACGAGCATTGCATTCACCTCCTTCCTCTCATCTAGCACAAAGGCTGATTAAATGGTTACAGCGAACTCCTTAAAAATCCCTTCCCTTTCTATACAGAACATCAGTGGCCCTTTAGTGTTATGGAGCCTTCAGAAGCAGCCCCTGCACCATCAGTACGTGGGAATATCCCGTCCCTATGCTGCACAGAACATCAGTTCAGATTTCATCAAGCCATTGGCCAATGGTTTTGTCTTCCTTGAACATCCTCCTGTTTTGAAGACACACACTGCCTTAGTTCTCTAGCAATACTGCATGCTCCAAACGTGTTACTTGCTATAAAATTATTGTGTTTTGCTTTTGGGGATAGTTCTCCAAGCTTGGCATCACCAACACTAATCATGAATTCTGAGAAAAATTGGAAACGATTCTTGGTGTCCTCTTCTTTGGAAAAACTTCTTTGGGAACCTCCTTGGTCGCCATTCCATATCTCACTCCAGCAAAGGTAACCCAAGACGTCAAACAAAATAAAAAAATCACACATATTTCTGGTATCAAACCTCCTTTTGTCTGGCAGAAGGAAAGTCCCTGCATCATGCATCCGAGCTGTGTGGGAACAGAGCTCCCTGCAGCAGAGTTGGAGGTACTGACTGATCCCAACACTAAGAGCAATCCCAGATTGGAACCCCTCCCACTCTGATGGTAAGAAGCATTCTGAGATGGGAGGCCGTGGGTTGGGCCAGCCTCCATCTTCTGGTTGCTTGCCATGGATGTCCTCACCAGCAAGGTGGAGGGTTTTTTGCTAATTAAAAGTGCCCCAGGAAAGCCTGAGTGCCTGATTTATGGAGGGCAGTGCAATTAGCCTCATACACAATTCAAGACTGTAAATCATGAAGGGCTGGCTGGCAGCAGACAGTGAAACATTAATGATCTTACAGCTGTTCAAAGGTAAATATTTCATTAGCTCCACCAAGTACGATTGTGACAATTATGTTAAGCCCATGTTCACAGGTGTCATCCTGCAACTTAATGCAACGCTGGGACCACATCTGTGTGAGCAGAGCTAAATCCCTTGGCATGACTGGACAGTTGGGTTCTGTCAGCTCCTAAGAAAGCACCTATGCTTTTGAATTTGGACACACACAGACATGTGGTGACAGCAGAAAGGTGAGGATGAGAGTTAAAGAGTAACATTTGTACTTCTGTGCAGAAAGCAGCACAGGATGTCCCTCAGTGCCAAAGGCAGAGAAGCAGCTCTTTGCCTCGAGGTTATGAACACTGAAGAAGTCCAATCACGGGAGAACCAAATGCATCAAAATCACGGGGTTCTCCTACAGAAAAGAACCAGACCTTTGCTGCTGGTCCCTTGCTCCTCTGGCTACTAAGCTGCACAAATTAATAGCAGCAGGACCCGCTCATTGTGCCATCTGCTCACTTCTGATGGAACATACTGTCTGGGTAAGTTTGCTATCACTGGTGCTGGTGCTCCTCACCTGCCCTGCCTTGGGCACTTGTACTCCTTGTTCACACTGATGCTGAACCTGTGCTGAGTGTGGTGCTCACCCCCTGAGATCCCAGCTGAAAATCTCAGCAATCCTATGCAAAATGTTGATTTTTTACATTGCATCCATGCAAAGCATGCTCAGAGAAACAGAAACAGACAGAGGAGCTGACACAACAGCACGTAGAGAAGGAGCAATGAAATGTGGAGTGCGCAAAGGGGAGATGAGGAGGCATCTGGGAGAAACTTGATCAGATGAAACAGCAGTGTGCTGGGGTTGGAAAGCTGTGGGGTATAGTCAGGAGTGAGTGACACAAATGGCTTTGCTTGGAGCCCGGAACAAAAGGAAGCAGAACTGGAATTCAGGTGCAGGATGTGCAACTGGACACAGCACAGGTAGCAGAGTCTGCAGCAGCAACACAAAGGGGAAATTGGGCACAATGAGCTGCATGCTCCTTGGGAGAGGTGCAAAGAAATGTGTCCATGGCACTGAGCACTAGGAGGGGAAGGAGAATTCAGTAAATACCACAGGTGAAATAATTATGGAGAAGATGCTGAAAAGGAGGTTACTGTAGGACCTGAAGCCTGCTATGAGCCTGCACAGTGGGACACAAGTTTCAATAGAAACCTTCGTGATGTTCTCAGTCATACACCACTGAGAAGTGCGTCATTGTGGGAGAGCTTAACTCCCACCTCCAGATCAGAGAAATAATACCACTGATAACAGGAAAGCTTTTTTCTGGATGCAGCAGCTGACACATTTCTCTACCAGGCAGGAGGACCACCAGGGGTCATGCTGTGGGACTGGGGTTTGGTTGCATCATGTAGACAGTCTAAACAGACTCCAACTGAAGTATAGGTGTAACATGATTGTCTGGAACACCGATGGACTAAATGGGGGTTCTGATGGAGGATAAACTGGAGATGAGCCAGCAGTGTGCTCTTGCAGCCCAGAAAGCCAATGGTATCCTGGGCTGCATCAGCAGGGGGCTGGCGGTGGGCACAGAGGGGACCGTCCCTCTCTGCTCTGCCCTCATGAGGCCCCATCTGGAGCACTGTGTCCAGACCTGGGGCCTCCAGCACAAGAAAGATGAGGAGCTATTGGAGGACATCCAGAGGAGGGCCATGAAGGTGCTCAGACGATGCTCCTCTTCTATTAATAAAGAGAGCTGGGACGCTCAGCTGGAGAAGAAAAGGCTCCAGAAGAGCCTCACCGTGGCCTTCAGTACCTCAGGGAGCCTACGGGACAGCTGGAGAGGGACTCTTTGTAAGGAAGTGTGGTGACAGAACAAAGGATACTGGCTTTAAACTTACAGAAGGAAGATTTAGGTTAGACGTTAGGTGAAAATTCTTTACACAGAGGGTGGTGAGGCCCTGGCACTGCCGCCCAGATTTATGGGTGCCCCATCAGTGGAGGTGTCCAAGGCCATGGGTGGGTCCTGGGCAGCCTGAGCTGAGGGGCAGCCAGTCCACAGCAGGGGTGGGAACTAGGTATCTTTAAGGTCCTTTCCAAACCAAGTCATTCTGTAATTCTACGATTCTGTGATTAACCCAGATTTTAGTGCTGCTCTCTGCCACAGCAGAGAGACTGAGGGCAAAAAGGAAAGGACATGAAGGTAGGTATGTTTGACAGGGAGGCTCGTCTTCCACCTTAGCATCTCCAGTCAAGTAGCACCTGAATTGATTCAGGTCATCCCTGTATTTTGCAAATGCTTATGAGTAGCATGACCCACACAGCAAGCAGCCTCAGAAGGAAGAGGACATCAGCTAACCCAGCACACTGCAGCACTGCTAGCACCAGGCACTGATGTGACACAGTGAGGGCACTCAGAAACTTGAGAAGTGGGGTGAAAAGCTCTGAGATCCACAGTGCTCAGCCCCAGGGCAGCTGGGGATGCCTCGGAGATGGCAGCAGCTGGAGCCACCTGAGTCCATCCTGCACACAAAGAGCCCTTTCAACTTCCCTTCCCCTGCCTGCTTCCTGATCACTGAATACATTAATATTTAAGTGGGATTTAGTAGAAACACTTGTTCTGCTGAGCTGGGCAACGTGGATGTACACTCTTTATCTATGATTTCCAGTAGCCTGAGAACTTCCGTGTGCCTAATATGCATTTAGTCTACAGCATGGACCTCTCACCACCCTTCTTGCATCCTTTCACTTACACGAGGGCTAATTCCTCTCAAACTTCCCTGAAGACAGCTATAAAGGCCATAGCACTGCTTGCTACAAGGGGGGTAGGTAGGTATCTGAATTCTGAGTGCAGGCTGCCTGCATGAGGAATAAAGAGATTTGTTGTACGGTTCCAGGACTGATTTGGATTTCACATTCCTCTGGCAAACAAGATGTAGCCAGTTTTGCTGCACCCAGCCTGTGGAGCTTGCTGAGAAATGATTTCTTGGTAGGAAAAACTGTGGATCCAGGGAAAAGAGATGTGAGATGAAAGGCAGTGCCACAGAGGCTGCATTCCTGCAGTTTGGAGATATTGGGTAGAAAGACACACGCCTGGGAACAAATATTTATCTTCCTGCCTTTTCAGTGTGCTTATTCCAGGCAATGGTGCACTGGTCTGTGACTGGCAGCAAATGAACATCATCTGTGGGGTTTGTTTTGCAGAGCAACAGTTATCCACAGGAGTGATTTAGCACAGGGAGATAGAGGTGCTGGCACAGTTGACAAGCCAGGGACAGATTTGGGAAGGAAGCTGCAAAAGGCCATCTCCTTGTATTAGAATTATTTTCCTGGGAAGGATTTGATGAGACGTGAACTACATTATTTGCTAATGTTGCAGCATAAGCCTTGTCCAAAACCCAGGAGTCAGAAGGGATCTTTCCATTAACTTCCCTGATTGTAAGTAGGATTGTGACAGATGTACTCCCATTTCCTTTCTGCTCAAATATTTTAAATCAATCAGAAAGAGCAGTTACATTTGTCCTTTTATGGAGAAGGGGATCATTCCCTCTTAAGTATGCCCATATAAATAGCCACAGGGGAGTCCTTCCAGCTACCTGAAACAAGTAGGACGGTCTGAGGGTAATAAAGCTTCCAAGCAGAGGAAGGGAGGCAAGATGCACAAAGTCCCTGAGCTGCACACACACGGCTGGTTTGCCAGAAGGAACAGGGATTTGCACGACGATAAAAGCTGTTTGCAGCCAACAATAAAAGCTGCCTCCAGATCCTCAATGTGAGCCAAACCTTCCTGCTGTCATTCAATCCAGAAATGCTTTCCTGCTGAAAGCCTTCAGAAAACAGCCCTGGCGTATCACAGAAGGTGGGAATACCCACAGATGTGAGCCTCAGGAAGGAGAAGCCAACTGCTTCGTGTACATTCCAGCTGAAAGGAATGGGGGGCAGCCCTGCAGATGCTACTCATTCATTGCTTTGCTGAGCAGATCTTGAGACAGGGCAGTAAGGGAGAACAGGCAAAACTTCTAAGGATTCAGATGACTAAACCACAGAACAGCTAGGTTTTCAGTGTGGCGAGCAATATCTTCTGCTGGAGCTGCTTCCACTTCCCCTAATAAAAGATTCTGAAACTTATTTTTATACCTCTGTATGCTGAGCTGGAAGACTTCCATGGCCATGATGGCCTTGAACTGCTGGGACGGGAACTGGGACGGACACTATGGAACTGGGATGTTAACTGGGAGAGGAACTATAGAACCTGGGTTGGATGACGTTGAACTGGGATGGATAGCACGGAACTGGGGTGGGAACTGGGAATTACACCATGGAACTGCTCTTCATGGAGGTGGTGGCCAGTGGTCATCTGTGAGATCATCACCTCTGGTGTAACGCCAGGGATAAAGGATAAAGGGGCGAAGCTTTGCTTCAGAACATTTCTGCATCATTTTAAGGCAGCAAAGCCAGCTGGGCAGTAAAAAAAAAAAAAAGAAAAGAAAAAAGGAAGCTGAGAGCGATGAAAGCAGAGCATAGATTGAGTCACAATATTTGGGCTGGGGTCCAATAAGAGGGGAAGAAGAGCTTAGTGATTAAGATATGTTCTTAATTGGAGGATTGTTTCCAGCTCCTCACCTTTGTTTATATAGCATGATCAGATCAGCAATCACAAAATGGGAGAAAGTCAACAAGTATAAAGTCCTTATAAAGATTTCATTCCTCACAGTGTCAAAATCAAGCACTTGCATTACTTTCTGGAGGCCAATTTAATTGTTGTCAATACAAGTTGCAAATTGGCTTTAACATTTTAAATTGATGTTTTCTCTAAACTGCTCTGATTAATGGAAGAAAACATTGTGTTTCTGCCTTTCATCTGAAGATCTAATGCATTTTACAAACAATAATTGATCCAGCTCTACGCGTGGGGGCAGACAGGGACAAGCCAACCTGCTGCAGGAATGATTTTACCCTTTGCCAGTGCCCAGCAGCACTGCGGGACAGCACAGGGCACAGCAGCAGGCTTTCCTGCTTCCCTTTTTTTCCCTATGGAAAATCTTGAGAAGCTGAAAACTAGAACACATAACTGCAAGCCACCGGTGGGGTCAAAAGTGAATTCAGGAAAATTCTGGATGTGACAGCATGGAGTCAGCATGCAGGGAGGGAGGACATGGACACCTCTGCCCAGCAGCAGAGGAGCCATAGAGCTGCCTGTGAACCTGGGGCTCGGTGGGACGAATAGGCAAGCATGCAGGTTCAAACCAAGAGGCTGGGGCTGTTTAGCCTGGAGAAAAGAAAGCTGAGAGGGGATCATATCAGTGCTTATCAATATCTAGTGGGCAGGGATCAGAAGGATGGGGCCAGGCTCTTTTCAGCAGCGCCCAGCGACAGGACGAGGGGCAATGGGCACAAACTGGAACCCAGGGGGCTCCATCTGCCCACGAGGAAAAGTTTCTGTACTATGAGGGTGACAGAACACCAGAACAGAGGTAGTGGAGTCCTTCTCTGGGGATATTCAAACCCATCCGGACACTTTCCTGTATGACCTGCAGTAAGGAACCTGCTTTGGGGGATCTCCAGAGGCCCCTTGCCACCCCTACAGTGCTGTTACTCTTTGACTATGTGATCAGCCAGCCAGATGCTCTTCCCACATTAACGCTAGAAAAGTCTGATTCAGTCAGTTTCCTCCTTCCCCATGCGTTCTGCTGTCTTGTTTTCAGCAAGCTGAGTTTCCCTGTGAGGCTTTGTTTCAAAGTAAATCTATGTGCTTAATCCTCCCTCCTGCTCACAACTTGTATTAGTCTCTCTTAAAAAAGGATGCTGTTCCCATAGTAACCTCGCATTTCTGGATATCGCTGTGGATGATAAGCACTGCCGTGCCTGGCCTTGTGGCTCTGGGACTGCACTCTGCCCAACGAATGCTAAATTCCACCAAAACACTTTTACCAGGGGCCTAATATTTATCCTGCAGCTCTAGATGTTGCTGCTGTCAGGGCTATGTGGCTCACATGAGTATCAAGACTACCCAGATCCTATATTTATTTGTGTGTGTACACACACACGCACTCCACCTACCCACGTTTCTCTCCGCAGTGAAGACTTCTTTAAAAATTTCTTAAAACATTGTCACTCGTTAGCTGCTTTGATGCATGAAAGCCTGACATCAGTCAGCACAAATATTTGGAAGTGAGACACGAGATGCTGCAAACGTTGTCGCTTTTCGTTCTCCAATACACTCACCTCAACGTACATTTGCAGTGGGGATATTCTGCTGTCTCATGGGGCTTGTTAGTGGGGCAGAGTTTTCCCAAAGGTTCCTTTTCACCAATTACCCTAAAACTTTACAGCTTGGTGGAATGCTCGGGAGAGCAGAATAAATCAATGGCTGGAGGCAGGGTAGGTGCAGACCCAGCCTGGTGGGGGGAGGATGGAGGCAGCTGCACGGTGCAGGGATTGTTGCTGTTGGTGGGCAATGTGTGCTAAGTCCCTATGCTGTCCACAGCTGAACAGCCCCATGACAGCATTTCTCAACCTCTGGCTGCAGCTGGAGGAAGAGAAGATGTCCAGAAAATGAGATAAGCAAAGAAAGAATGCCCAGTTTAACAGATCCGCTTGAAATCAGGTGGATCTCCCATGTATGAAGCTCATGAGCTTTGTGGCTCACTTGCTTGACTTTCTGACCCACTCCTCTCAGACTCCAAATACTTAGGGACAAGGTGCTTGCTTTCCAGCACCAGGTATCAGAGCTCTCATTGACCACCAAGATGCAAGGCCAAAGGAGCCAGGTTTGTGCTGAGGAGCTGCATGCAAAAGAAACTTCCCCAGGCACTGAGAGCAGGGTGGTGGGATCCATGCACCCAGCAGCACATGTCCAGCAGCTGGGCCAGTAGTGGGAAGGCAGTGGTCCTGAGGCATAAATGACCCAGGGATAAGATTTTGGGCATTTCTTTTGAAGCCAAGGTACTAACACTGCCTGCCTCTCTGTGATCCCTTTTCCCACCTCTGAAGTGGAGATTGGCACTGCCACAAAGGGCAGGAGGGGCTCAGCTGCCCCAGTGCAACTGACTGAATATCTGAGTTGTGTGACACAGTCTAACACAGCTCCTATACAGGTGAACAGCCCAGATCCTACAGTAAAGGAGATAGCAGCCCGTGTCCTAGCTCAGCTGCCCTGCCCCACTTCTGGCAGCACCCCCTCACCCCCACTCTCTGCTGATCCCCCCTTTGGCAATGACATCCCAAATTCCAGGATGCTGAGTAACTCAGAATGCTTTGAGACAGAAAAAGCTGACATTTCCTGGCTGTTCAGAAAGAGCATTAACCCATTTGGGATTTTCCTGGGTGGGAAAGCTGTGGGAAGGGCTGGGGATAACCGCAACAGAGGTGTGCCTGGAGGAGGAGCAGATGGGGCCTCGAGTTGCCCTATCTTCTGCAGATCCTAGAGGTTCTGGAGCTGTTTGCTTCTCTGTAGGAGTACAGTGAAAAGAAAAACCCTGTTCCTGGAACTCTCTGAGTATTTTCCAAGCAGTTTCCCTAATTCTTCTCCCCCCCCTGCACCTTAACTAGCTTCTTACAATGAAGCCCAGGGGCTGTAAAATGCTTCTGCGGGGACTGGGGGATCATTTTACACCTGCTTTGTATTCCCCTGAACAGCTGTAAATGACAACACAAACTGTGAAGCAGCAGGGAATTTGAACGCCTTCGACATACATTTCGACACTGATCTTTGGTAAATTAATTCAAATACTTGCTGGGGATTTGGGGGAGAAGCTGGAGGATTCGCTGAATGAATAAAGGAAGCAATCCGAAGCAGAGAGCAGCTGGAACCCTGGGGGAGAGGAGGGATGGGGAAGGAGGAGGGGTGGATGGAATAAGACCTGGATAATGTGGAGGAGACCTGAGCCTCCACTCACACTGCCCTTATGGGGGTGTGCATGCTGGCCGCACAGCTTCTGTCCTGTGCTGTGGTTGGGATGGTGCTGCTCTGCCTGTATTTGGTTAGAGATGCTAGCTACAATTTCCATAAAGATTAAAGGTCTCTCCAGCACTTGTTCACATGCAGAACAAGCTCAGAGGATGCCTCTGGGTGGAAGGCACCGCTGAAAACAGCACTTTGAATATGTACATCTCTGGAACATCCTGACTCAAATGGCTTATTAAAAGCCTTCCCAGATATATCAGGCTAATCAGAGCGCTAGGCTGCGTTGTTTGCTGCATTCAAAGCTGTAATGCTGTCTGTAGGCTGCATTTCACACCTGCAGGCACCCCCAGACCTATGGCAGGTGAATTTTCTGCACTGGCAAATGATCTCAGCCTAGCCTCGAGGTCAGCTCTTCACCTGCGTGTCTGGGGCTGGTTTCAGACCTAACTCAGCATATTCTGTTGGTGAGATCATGTGGTATTCAGAGAATTAATAGAACAAAAGAATATAAAATTAGGCCAGACTCCCTTCTCCAAGCTCAAAAAAAAAAAATAAAGTTTTGCCATTGCCTTTTCTGCCTCCTGATCCTGCAGGTAGTGAGAAGCAGCATCAGTCCTGGCACAGATTTTACCCACTGCCCTGAGCTTGAGTAGATGACATCTCTGTCACTGAAAGCACTGCATGGTGGCAGCAAGGACATCCTTGTCCTGAACATATTTGGAGGGATTCTTCCCCCCCCAGAGCTTTCCATGTCAGCCTAATGGTCCTGAGTATCCCCCTTCTCAAGAGCATTGTATGAAGAAGTGCTGGGACAGAAGAACCAGAATGAGAGCAAGAAAAGAAAGGGCCCATGTCTGCCTGCACGGCAGTCAGTCCTAAGCTGGCTGCTCACTCACCAAAGCAGTCAGAAACCTCCAATCTGACATCTCCTGCAGTTCCTTTGCTCAACTGCATTTTGGGATGAAAGCCAACCAATTCCTTGCATCCAACTTTCAGAAGGCTTTCCAGTACCCACTGGCACTGGAAATAGTGGTCTAAGCTGAAATGCTACGGCAACCACAAATGCTACGGGCCATCAGCATCACTGTCACAGGCACTGCCCACACCTTTTCTGACACATCAGAGGACTGTGAACAATGCAGAAGCAAAGCCACCAGTTTCAGCCATCTGCTGAACAAAGGAATGGCACCAACCTTCACAGCAGATGTCAAGAGAGGTAACGAGGCCAAGGAGAGAGCAGTGGGGAAACGTGAGCAGAACTTTCTTCCAACAGCCCTAAAGGTGCAACTGCAATGGCGACACTAAAAATGCCAATTGATAGCTGTAGATAGATCTTCTGCAATCTCAGCCTCATCATACTTTACCTGCTACTCACAATAGCAAACAGGGAACTAACAGGAGGTCTGAGTGGGCTGGAGGAACGTTCCTGTCTACAGACAGCACTGTAGCTCATACTAATTAGGCGGTGCACAGCTGGAAAAGTGTGCTCTGACCCAAGCAATCTGTAAGGCACAGCTTTCAGCTTCCCTTATCTGCAAAGCACTCCCACCACCGAAACAGCAGCACTGTGTAAAAGCCAGGAAGAGAAATGTCAGCAGCAGCGAGGGTGGAGGGAAGAAGAGATGAACCATTCCCTGCTATCCCAAAAGGACTTCAGCTGGATTCTCAGAGGCAAGAATCTCTGGGGGGAAGCCCTACAGGCACATGGAACCAGCAAGAAGAAATGCATTTTTCTTCTGACTAACACCTGGGGAAAGTGGCAGCTGTAAGGCAGCAGGCTGAAGCCTCCACAGCCAGCATTCTTACCAGAAGAAAATGGTCCCCAGAGTAATAGTTCCCATGTTTAGGACAAAGAGCCCTACTTATTCTCTTTCCCTTTCAAAAAGCATCACTTAGACCCGAGTCCTTCTGTCTCAAATTTCGGCAAAGCACTGCAGAACACACCTAACATCAGCCCTCCTTCCCCTCTGCAGAGCTCTGACTGCTCTAAAACCACCTGAGTGAGGACTCATCTCCATAACTGCCTTGGTCTTAAGCCCCCCTTTGGGCACCTGCGATAGATGGAGGCAGTGGGAGGTGGGCATTGCTCCAAAACTGCCCCAGGAATGAACAGGCAGTGCCAGCATATCGTGCACCATGGCCATGCCCTCACAGCTCTGCTCACACTGCTTTGCTTGGACTCTGCTGCTTTGGGCACGGGCCACCTCAATTTGTCATTGTCACCCACCATCATTCTGTTCAGTGACACCAAACGAGGCTGATGGCAAAATGAAGCCATGGTTTATTTAGAAGACTTAAGGATGCTCTTCCAGTTCTAGGTTTGGAAACATGAGTTCCAAGCAAAACAAATATAAAGCTCAGTCTCAGCCTATTGTAAGAGCTATGGCCCTTTCTGGTTGCTTAACCTCCCTTACTCTGGAGACCTGAGACAAAATACAGCCAGCAGAGCTGATGCTTCAGACCCCACCACAGCTGTGGTCTTCTTAAGTCAATTTATAGCACCAGGGAGCACTGCTTTACTTGGGTCCTACTACTACGTGCTATTGTCTCACTCTCCACTCTCAGCTTTTTCTCATTCTCTCTTTAAAAAAAAAAATAAATCTTATTTTCAAAAAGCAAGGATGGATAGTGAGCCTTCTTTTACTGCCATGCTGCAGCTTAAAAGCTCTCTTCTAGTTCAACATGATATAACCCAATCTTGTACTCCAACTTTTCCTTCTCCCCCAGCCTTAAAGATTTCAGAATTCACTCATACAATTTTCTGATTCACGCAATAATCTGAGTAATCAAGCACAGTTGTGATAGAGCATTGCCCTATTCTGCAAATGAAACAGTATAAAAAAGCATTAACTGTATAGCTGTTTTATGAGCTCATGATCTTTTGTAAGTGATTAGCTCTCTGTCTCTTCTGATATATGAGAACATGTTAATAGCGGACAAAACTGAGCCAGGAACAAGTTCTTTTTGAGCAAACTACAAGAGCAAGATTTCCCTTCCCAGCTTGGCCAGGGCTCAAAGGGACAGCGAGTCCAAGTAGCTGCCCCAGGCAGATGAGATTGATGGCCCCTCCAGCTGCCAGTGGCTGTGGCAGGCTGGGCTGGAAGCAAAGTCCCTCTCCTCCCTACCTGGATTTGTGAATATTTGTGCCAGCATCCCACTGATGTACCCATTCTCTGGTCCTTGCATCCTTGGGTGCCTTTTAAGCCCTAAGAGCATCCATTGAAGCCATCGACAAACACCAGAGAAGAGTACTGCAATAAGCCATTCCTCTTTCAAACCTTCCCATTTCCCTTTTTTCAGCCTTGGCAGTGCATAAATGTGACATAATTCAGGCTTCCAGTATCTAGCTGGAAGCAAGGAATTTCATCTGCATCTCCACCTTCCCTGACCAATGCCTGCTCCACCACTGAAGCCAATGGGAGGAGACAAGGTGTTTGCCTCCTTGCAAGCACCGTGTCAGAGCTGCTCTCCAGAAGAGCCTGTACCTGTTCCCTGGCCATAAACCCTCACTTCTTGTGTTTCTCTCCTGGGGCAGAAGCACACAGCCTCTCACGAGCCAGCAGATTTGCAAAAGCACCTTCCTCTTGCAGACAGTTCAGCTCAAGTACCATTCTCCAGTCCAACATCTCATTTCACATGTATAATTCCCTGGCATAAAAAAATTGTAGAGTTCACTGGCCTCTAAGCAAAAACTGGAAAGAAAAGAAATCCTTCTGTCTTCTCAGGGAAATTATTTTGTTCCCAGTAGCAAAGGAGCCTTCCAGAGAAGACAGTCACCTGGTTCTGTCTCTGTAGGGTGATGCACAGTGCAGCCCAAGCCTTCCAACAGTCACTGTAACGAGGCCATGGGAGCAGTCGGTGCCCCCAGCCACGGCTCTTCCTGCACAGAGGGGAGCACACCAAGTCCTGCAGGTCGCAGAGCAGCCCTGCCCCCCCAGAAGGGATCATCAGCAAAAGCCCTCTGATCTCTGGATGACACAGGCCAGGAGATGCCATCCAGAAACTTCTGTGGGAAGCCGAATAGCTTGTGACTGAATGAGGGCATATCTTTGAGGCACACATCCAGTTGCAGCTGAGAGATGGGAAGTGATGGGAAGCCTACCACATCCCACTTAACGAAGACGGTCAGCAACCACCGAGGCATTGTTCTGACAATTATCAATACATAAAGCATTAAACAAATCAGAGCCGTTTCTTTACCTAAGAGGCAAGCATCCTGCTCCACCGGGGAAATCAAGGCAATGAACAGAGTGGTTTCCCCGAGTTTACCCAGCAGCAGAACCCAGAAAAACATCTGTGTGTCTTAACCCCCAGGCCAGTGCTCCTGGAGGACCTCAAGCCACTGTCCTTCAGCCACTGGGACACCACCAGGGTCACCTCCCACACTGTGCTGTTGGCACACGCCTGAGGTTCACCCAAATGGAAGAGATGGGCCCCATTATGTGGATGTCTTCCTTTTCAGCTGCTGCATGTGGAGAGGCCAATTATGCTTTACAGCATGTGTGTTTGGCTGGAAATACACAGTGTTCTGAGCTTATTACAAGCATTTTGGTACGAGCTGAATTCATACCTCGCTGATTCAGAATTTTTAAGACGCCCAGAGAGAATAGCTACGCTGCTCAGCAAAAACCTTAAAGAATCAACACCAAGAACCCTTGCACTGCTCCGCTCTATCTGATCACCTTGGAAAACCATTTATAATCCTAATTTTAGATTTCAAACTCTGCTGTAGCCAAGTGTGATGTCCTGCCGACTTCTAACAAAGCATTGGCACAAGCAGCTCGGAAGGGAAAGCAGAACACAGCACTTACCTGCATTGCTTTTGGAGGTGCGCACAGGGGTGTAATGGTTTTTGGAAGATGTCCGCACTGGAGTGTTTTCTTTGGGGGAGGTATCTATGGCCGAGATAGTTTCTCTTTCACAGTGTGCTATTGGGATTGGTCCCTGCTGCCTTAAGATGTCAGCCAGAGCCCTGAGGAGAGAGAAAGAGAGAGGGAAAAAAAACATATTTTCACAAAACGGACGGAATGGCATTCAGCATTTCCACTCGCAGAGCCGCTGTATGAAACCCGCAGTGCTTGGATTCCTACCACAAGCAGAAGAAAAAGCAACAAAACAACAACAGAATCTGTCTTCAAAGCTCAGATTCTTTGTGTGTGTGAATGTCTGCTGCACAAAGTTACAGGGGGAATGGTTTTAAACTGAGACAGGGGAGGCTTAGGTTGGATATTAGGAGGAAGTTTTTCACCCAGAGGTGGTGAGGCCCTGGAACAGGTTGCCCAAGGAGGCTGTGGATGCCCCATCCCTGCAGGCATTCAAGGCCAGGCTGGATGTGGCTCTGGGCAGCCTGGGCTGCTGGTTGGTGACCCTGCACATAGCACGGGGTTGGAACCAGGTGATCTTTGTGGTCCTTTTCAACCCAGGCCATTCTGTGATTCTATGATTTGTTTGGCTATTGTTGGTCTAAGACTGAATCACACTATAAGTCCAGTCCCCACGCTCCATACATGCAGTCCCCACACTCCATAAATCCATAAATCCATAAATAGCTTTTCCTGCTATTACCTCAGTACATAGCAGTGATGGGAGTGGGTTTCTCAGAGCAGAAAAAGCAGTCCATAAGAAAAGAACTAAAAACATTTTCATGGGTTAATGTCTCCCATTGTTAACTATTTGTCCATTAGGGATTCCTTTAACGGTTCTAAGGTCTCACTGCTATTCCCCAAGAAAAGAAATGTCACAGAATTCAGCAGCATCCAACATGTTCCCCTTGGATGAGTGGAGACTCAAAGATTTTTTTCTCCGTGAATATCACAGACACAGTGGAACAATTGTAGTGTGAGATGCACTGATTTTCTCAGTGTAACCACAAGCCATCTCTTGAGCCACAGGAAAAGAGAAAAGGGGTGGCTTGTGTGGATTGTAAGGGACAGGGGCATTTTAAAATGATGGAGTTTGAAAGGTTCCTTTCTCCTGGCAGAGGGAATCTGCCTAATGTCACCTCAGATACCAAGAAAAGAGATATTCCTTCACTGCACATTGATGAGAATGATTGTGGTGTTGCTCGTACCTTCTAGCGTTCCTTAAACACTGTATTTCTGGTCTTTTATGTAAGAAATAGTGTATGACCCGAGACTGTTCCATTTTCCAAATCATTTCCCTTACAGGCTGCCATCCTTGTACAGAATGAATCGCAACACTAATGTGCACCAAAGGAACTCCTGGAAGACCTCAGAGGCTTCAGGGGAGGAGTGCATTAGCTCACAACCACCCCCTCAATAATAAGAATACTTTCGATCCTTATCTGATTATTCCCTGCTTATAGAGAGAGCAGACACAGAGGCTGCAACCAACTGCATGATGTGTGTATGTGCATACATACTTCTACTTAGGGATTAAGGAGGAGCATCAGAGCACAGAGCTCAGCACCCAGTGTGCCCCTTTGGAGACAACGCTTTCCCTAAACATGGCAGGCTGGCAGAACTGAGCCCTCAGTACACACCTCCAAGAAATAGTAAGCATCAGGTGCCCATCTGATGGTATCAGCAGGATAGAAAAGCGAAGTATAATTTTTCAATCCCATGGATGCTATTAGGACCATTATTTACTGGCTCATAGCAGCTTGGGCTCATTCTGAGCCCTTTGAAAGACTCTTAGTGTCAAGAGTGCAATCACTCAAAGGGCAGAGAAAGATGAGAGCACGGATAACACTAAGATCCCACTTAGTTTCATATAACACAGCCTGGGCAAAAGGGTCAGGTCACTCAGATGGAGCTATGCAAGGTGAGAAATGCAGAGATAGGGCAGAAAACTCAGAACTGTGGGAATGAAGTAGGAGATAGCAGTGGGATGGAGATGGCAGAGTACAGACCAGTTCTCCCTGGAGCTGAGCTTGTTCATAATTCAATGAGGACAAGCTAAGAGAGGATCCACATCCCACTAATGGGTGCAGCAGAGCAAAGAGAACCAGACTGCTCTTGGAGGTGCACAGCAGAAGGACGAGGGGAACAGAACAAGTTGCAGGAAGGGCTGAGGGACCTCCAGAGACCCCTTCTGACCTACATTCCATTCTGTGATGAGCTCACACCACACACTGCTGGTCACCACATCTCTCAGCTCTCTTTTCTCCTAGTGTTACACCTTCCTGAGAGGGGGTTGATATAGTCCCGAGAGCAGAGCTTCCCTGCCTCCTGTAAGCACAGCTTGCTTCCCTTCGTTGAGAATAACTGAAGTAATCAATAGGAATACATTCTGGTCAGACTGGAGCCAACCATCCTCTTGGTCACTGTCTACCTGAGAGCTGTACCCAGAGCATGCTGCCCTCCACGAGGACCAAAGCACATGTCTGGGTAGTACCTCAGCTTGTGAACAGCCCCTGACAGAGCCATGCTGGGTTACAGGCAAGGTCTGAACCCACTGTTCCTCACCAGCACCAGTAATGGTGCTATACCCCACGCACACTGGTCAGGACACAGCTGGGTGTCCTCACTGCTCACTTCATCCTCTTCTTTAATGTCTGTGGAGAAAAAATGTCCTGCTCAGAAGCAGCAGAACAGGTGGAGGTAGAAGTTAAACTTGAATCAGGCTGGTCAGTTCCTTGGCAACTCAGTCACACCGCTGTGTGCGATCCAGTTTATTTCCATTCAGCACAGAGGGCTGATCCTCACACCAGTGAAAGGTCCATCACACCTCACTGAGGGAAGCTGTGGTCAGGTAAGCCTTCCAGATGCAGCTACTCTAATCACCCACTGAAAAAGCTTTAAGCAGGGTTAACACTCTATTGAAATATTTGGGTCTTGCATGTGCAGCCATTCAGGTGCAATTAGTCTCACTGATGTCACAGCATCCTACACACCTGCACCCAGCCGAGGCACTCCAGACGTCGCTCTGTGATGACACAGCTCTTATCTCAGGAAAACAAACCTCACTCACCAGGACGTGCTACCTGTGGCAGCAGAGGGAGCAGCCAGAGCTGCGTAACTGCACCATCATCTCCCCAGATAAGCATTTCTGACAGCACTTCCATTCACGTCATTTAAGTGAGAGCACCAACCCTTCTTTCCACATAAAGCCAGCACACGGGTACCGACATCGGGGTGGATTGGCAGTGGGAGCAGAGCTATGATGATGACAGGGTGTCCCAGGTAGTGGGTACGGCAGCAGGGAAGGTGTCACCTAACTCCAAGGCGTAGCCTAAGCGAGCTCCTTGGAAAGGATCACAAAGGGATGAAAACGGGGTGAAGAAGTAGTTGTGACCATTTTAGAAGAGGAAAAGAAAAAGGCTTGTTGTAAATACAATGGGATAAATGAGACAGAAGCAGGAGAGTGGCAAGGCTGGGTGTTAGATGGGACCATGGTGCCAAAAGATGCAACCAACAAAATTTGGTAAAGACATGACTCAAGGGTGATGTAAGGTGGGAGAGAGGCAACAGCAAGGGGCGACGGAAAACCAGGACAGAACAAGGAGAAAGTGAGCAGAGGATGATAGAATGGGAAAACACAGAGGAACAAACCACAGTGAAGGCATGATCTGCTAGGCTTCAATCTCGGTTTCAGCATGGGGGAGGGGCTGGAGGAGCCTCTTTGTTCAGTAAGGCAGTAAATAACCAGTAAAGGTTCTGCAGGATAAGGGATGTGAGCCTTCCTCTCTGCTCAGTGCTGATCAGACAGAGCTCCCTGTGGGCTGCGTGCAGTGCTGGACTCCCTGAGAGTGAAGGGTCACAGGAGTGATTTGGGGCTTAAAGCACTGTGTATGGAGGAGAGGCTGAGCAAGCTGGGGCTCAGCCTGGAGAAAAGCTCTACGGCATCTCCTCAGTGTGCAGCAATGCCTGAAGGGAGCACAGCGGTGACCAGTGAGAGGACAAGAGGTAATGGGCACAAATTTAAACACAGGACATTCTATTCATGCACAGGAAAACAATGTTTTGCACTTAGGGTGACGCAACACTGAGACAGGTTTCCTACTTGTTGGTCTCCATCCACAGTGATATTCAAAACCCAATGGGCCACCACTGCAGGCAGCCTGCATGGGTATGGACTTGACTACAGATCCCCAGAACTGCCTCTGTCTTCAGCTTTTCTGAGAAGGCTGTGCAGCCAAACCAAGCCCTCCCATAGGACACAGCCCCATGATACCACAAAGAAATGGGCTCAAAACACAGCAGAGAGAATTCTCATCAGGAAGCTGATCCTTCAGGACCCTAAAGCACTGATCCCATTGTGGTCTCCCAGCTTGAGATGTGGCTGGGACCACCACAAACCACAGCATCAGCCCAGCGTCCTCTCCACCAGCCAAGGATGCTGCACTCAGGTAAGCATACCCCTGCTATCCTTGCGTGCCTGACAGCTTTCCATAGGATATATCTATATTAATACAGAACATCAGCATCCCAGGGCTGGCAAAGACCATATGGGCGAAGGGGAAGGACTGTTTTTAATGGGACGTCTCCAGTCCATGTATAACCCTCTCCTTTCAGGGTAGAGATAAAAAAAATAATAAAAATCAACGGGTCCTGGGTAGACAGGGAGAAGTAAAACACTGAAATAGCGAGGAATGTGTATTTTAAGAAGTGAGTTTGCCACACACACTGGCATTTGCCACTGCAATGAGCTCTGGCAGGCACCAGGCAGAGCTGGCACTCCAAAAGGCAGGATGTCTGCACAAAATCATACAGGGACGAGAACACACAAATGCATTGCAGTAGTACCTTCTGAAAGTCCCAACTCTTGGGGACCTGACTTCCTCGTGTGTGGGGTAACGAGGGGAGTGTTAGAAAACAGAATGGCCTGTTCCAAAGACCCTGTGAGTTTGGGGAAGAATAGAAAAAGAATGACCAAATGGATCTGGCAGAGCACAATAAAAAGAGCAGCGTCTGGCTGAGCTAAAAGCCTGCTAAAAGCATAGCAGTGATGGAGCTTGTGGCACAACTCCAACCGACTTCAGCACGGCCAGGATTTCACTACAAGTCCTTAAAAAAAAAAGAGTGAGGTTAAAGACTCCCCTATGCCCTCTTACTAACTAGACAGAAAAGCAGTTCGGCCGTGAGAGGTGATTTATCCAGCAGTGAGCCAGCTCACCCCAAGGGACAGGAGAGCTCTGCTCTCAGCACAGAACCATGGGGCTGGATGTGATTCTCCCACGGCAGATGCTGCTCTGAAGGTGCAGGGGCTGGGCAGCAGCTGGAGGTGCCCAACACCAAAAGAGGTAACGATCCTGCAGTGAGAAATGGAAACGTCTGCAACTTCAGAGCTGGGTTTCTGGGGAGGAAGTCTGGAAATGGTCACTGCAGTAACCCTAGGGACACACCAGGGTGCCTGAGTATGCACGTGTGTGTGTGTGTATGGGAATGGGTGACTGCACACATGGAGTTAAAAAGGAAAAAGGACTAAACATGAGGACATCCTTCTAAGTGTGAAGCAATTGTGTTCCCGCAGCCAGCAAAACTGAGGAAATTTTCTTTCTTGAAAATAAATGCTACAAGGAAAGGTCAGATGCCATCAAAGAAAAAATTACCTGTGAAGCTCCTGGAATTTAGTGCAGCTTTAAGAACAGATTTCACTAGAAAACTATGGGCATTCTGAGGGATTCTTAGCCAACACTGCTACAGGATGAGGCTGGAAATGTTCCTGAACCACCTTTCCTAGTGAAGATAAATAAAACAAGCACACAGGTGGCATAACTATCCTATAGGTATGGAACTCACATTTCGGCTGAAACAGACATGGCATTATAGGACTTATACCAAAACAAGAAAACAAATTGCACTATGAGCTCATCACATTAAGGTGTGATGGAATCAACCTCAGGAAAACCAAGATCTCATCTTTGGGACAGGTTCTTATCAAGGACAGTAGAGGACAGTGTTCTTTTAGGAAGAAATGTTTTACTTAGAGGGTGCAGAGGTGCTGGAATTGGCTGCCCGGAGAGGTTGTGGGTGCCCCATTTCTGGTGGCATTCAAGGCCAGGTTGGATGGGCAGTTTGGTCCAGTGGGTGGCAACCCTGCCCATGGCAAGGGGTTTGTAACTACAAGATCTCTAAGGTCTCCTCCAACCCGAGCCATTCTGAGCTTCTATGGTTCTACAAATTGCCAGCAGTGCTTAGGCTGAGACTCAAGCAGTTTACATCTCTAATATACACACTGATTAAGTCTCTAATTCTTGCTGTGACGTGGGAAAGGAATTAGCTAAAATCACTGAACAGTGGGAAACATGAATACCGTTGGAAAGCAGCACATCGCATCCAAAGAGAAGGAGATTTTCAAGCAAAGATTTCCTCCTTAAAAAGTAAAAGCTAAAGCTTCTCAAGTGATGCTTGCCAGCAAAATTCCAAGCAGAACCACGGCGTGGTTGGCTCGGAAGGGACCTTAAAGCCTTCCACCCCCTGTGCTGCGTGCTGGCTGCCAGCTCAGGCTGCCCACGGCCCATCCATGGCCTCGGGCACCTCCAGGGATGGGGCACCCGAAGGACAACAAGGGGACAGGACAGCGGGGAGGGGCTCAGCCCGCCGGAGCCCCCAGCACCGCACCCAGCGCTCCGGCAGCGCTCCGGCTGCCACCTGCTGTACGCGGGAGCCCTGGCAGTACGGAGAGCACGGGAGTACCGGCAAGGCAACGAGACTTCGTCCTGGCTGGGGAAAGAGGAGGAATTAGGAAAAGCAGGTCCTTCGGAAGCACGAAAAGCCGCAGGGGTTGCGCTCGGAGCTCGGCTGGTGCAGCTTTCCAGTGTGCCGTGTATGGCTCCGTGCTCGTGTGCCTGGGTGCACAAAGCCAGCGAGAGCAGTTGGTGGATATGAATTACTTTGTAAAGCGCATGGGTGAGCTGCACACAGAAGCAGACTCGTGCACAAGGTATCTTTTGCGCCAAAGCCTGTGCTGCAGGTATAATTACAGTGCTTTACACTAACTGATGCAAAACCTACTTTCTCCAAAGAGCCCTATTGTTGCAACAAAGGAGATCGGGCAAGGGCTAAACTACAACAAAATATTTGTTGTGAAAGAGTTCCAGGCTTATCTGCCTGGGTAATGAGACGTTTGAGACTTCTGCACAATACAGAGCACCCAGATCTAAGGAAACACAGATTGCCCATGTGAGTAGGGGCAAAGGCAGGCATAAAAACACCATGATCTTGTTTTCCTGATAAGGTTCAGATCTTCTTATGTGAAACAGAAGTTTTAAAAAGCTTCTGATCTCCAAAGGCACAGAGATCAACTGGTAGTTAAGGATATGAGGCAAAAAGAAAACAGAAGTTCAGAGCTGGGCTGGAATCCCTTGACACCTTTGTGATGGAGGGTTGCTAACAGAGCAAGTTAATTAGAAAGCAGAAAAATATCAAATGTGTGCAAGCGGAGACACAGAAAGGATTTGGTGGAGGGAGAACAGTTTGTGTGTGCAGCCTTTTACTGGGAGAAGTTCAAAAAGAAAGGAGAAGACTGAGGAGCAGCCAGAATCTGTGCTGTTACCAAAGGCAGAGGTTGTACAAAACAGATTGAGTGGGAAGCACAGCAAAACCCCCAAAAAACAAAATGGGATCAGAGCTTCGTGCTGAGCCCAGGATGTGGGACTGAAGCAAATCTGTCCTGGTGTGTGCACACAGACACACACCCTGCTATAGCTGGGCCAGCTGGGAGTGGGAGATTCATCAAGCAAAGCAGGACAGAGCTCAGGGCTGTCCTGGTCTGGGAGTCTGGAGCTGTGTTGGTGGGAAACAGAAGAACCAACTCATGGGCAAATGATCTGAGGCAACACAACACTCAGAAGCCACCAGAGATAGTGACAGGAAGCAGGGCAAGGAGCAGCTGAAAGGCATGCGAGTGTTGGGTGAATGAGACAGAGTGGAGTAAAAATAAGCAGAGCATAAAAACAAAACAGCAGAAAGAGAAAGAAAACGATGGTGGAATCTGGGAAAGAAAATCTTCTGCACAGACCCCATGGCCAGGTGCGTGCTGGAGAGTTATAAAGTTGGACTGGTTGGCCCAAGCAATGCACAGCAGCAGAGAGAAGAGCTGAACGAGCCAGCTGTGGTCATGGCTCACATAACCACATCAGGAGGTGGGTGGTGGTGACCCACACCTTGGTACAGAGAGCTGAAACCAGCTGCCCTCCTGTGAGCCCCCCAGCAGCCATGGGGTGCAGGAGATGTGCTGAGTGCAGCCTGAAGGAAGGGAAAACCTCCTGCGCTTTAAGCCAGCGTGGTGCAGAACAGTGCACCCAGCTGTGGACAAACAGCTCCGCTGCCTCCAGTTCCTGCTGAAATTCAGAGAATGGCAAGGAACGGATCAGTTTCACTGGGGCTCTACTTGGGAAAAGGATGTTCACTTATAAAGACAGCCCCTGTTGTTATTCACAGAGCAGAGGATGCGCGGGCAGGGACTGAAGAGGAGCACAAACACCACCCCTCTTCACAGCACAAAGCCGCCCCGGCAGCGGGGCACCCAGCAGAAGGCACCTGCGTCCCTTCTCCCTTCCAACAGCCAAAACATTCATCGGCACACACGCCGTGCTTGGACAGAGCCTTTTAGCAGAGCACAGAGCTCATCTGCTGGGAAAAATCCCGGCGCCGCTTCTCACAGCTCGCTGAGAACAGCTGGGCTCCCACCGCTGCCCCGGGGCCGCCCATGCCACCACCTCTCTATGGTGATGAGCAAAGGCTCCGGCTGCCCATGCAGCAAGCGAGAGGCAGAATTTCCAACCCGAGCTGCAAACTATAAACAGCTTTCTAATTTGTGCATCCCTAACTGAGCAATGAGTGCGACGGTTCCCGCTGCTGAGAGCTAAATAGGGGTCACGGAGTGATACTACGAGCAGTGAATTATTTATGGACTGTGGCATGGGGATTTAGGGTCGTGAGCACCGGCAGAAAATATTCTGGGTCACCCCTCCTCGCTGCTGAAGAACATAACCAGCTTTGAAAACAAATAGCTGATATTCCTCCTTCGCTGCCAAAGATTCTCTAACTCCTTTTTGTGCTGAGAATAAAGCAAACACTCAGCTCACGTAAGAAATGCTTGAGCAAACTGATGAAAACAAACCGTCCTCACAAAAGCAATCAGATGAAAGCACAGGCGAAACGCTGCTAGGTGTGACTCTCAGAAATCAGCCCATCTCTACCTGGAGCCCAGCATGCATCAGTTCTGCCTGCGTAACTCCAGACCAAGATCCAAGCAAGAGGCATCCACGTACGGCAGGGCTGAAAGATCTTCTAATCATTACAAAATCAGCTGGGTATAAAATATTACAAGTGCTTTTTGTAGAATATGAATATTTGAGCTCCTGTTTTTCAAAGCACTTCCACTTACTGCTCTCGTAAACGAACCCAAGCACCAGCTACTGGCACTGCTCAGCCCAGCATCACAGCAGTGCTTCTGCTTGAAAGGTGTGTGGTGATGCTTGAAAATAAGCCCCAATTTTCAGCTCTGAAATGCACATGCATATCGCAGAGCACAGTCAGCCTTTCATTTCACATAAGAGTGACAGCTCTCCTGTGAATTTGTAAACCCTCCTTTCTATGAAAAGGCAGAAAACGAGCCCGCCCTCATCAAAACGTTCCTTCTAACCAAGTTAATAAGGATTTTCTGTAAGAGCTGGATGAGAAGGTAGCAGAGAAACAGCATCTACAGTGCTGCTAACAGACCATATATGAGGGAATACGACTTAAAGCAGGATCTTGCTCACACTGACATGTAGGGAGATGGCTCAGTGCTCCCTGGGTGTAGGATACCACTCACAATGGGTTGTTTCGAGGACAGCAGTGTTTGAACTGGTGTTCTTTATCCGCAGCTTTTGGTGAGATGCACACGGAGATTTAGCACACGTGCCATTACTACAGTGAATTTTTCTGATGTTACACTTAACTCCAGTTGACACAGCTTCAAATAGATATAAATATCTGACTACATTCTGCTCCCTCCCTGTTACTCAGCAGCAGTTCTCTGAGGCAAACAAAGACAAACCACTTCACTCCACATATTTACATTCTGCTTAGAGCGCAGATAGCACAATTCCTCAGACAGATGCAGATCCTGTCTGCTGGAGATGCACTTCATAATATTTAAACCATCGTGCAATGTTGATCAAGTTCAGGTAACAGAGCTCTGAAAGGTATAATCTTTTACCAGCTACCATATTATAGAAGTCAATCAATTCCTTAAAATGCACTGAAAGTCAAGCTTTCCAAGCACTCAATCTGCCATTCATACTTCTACACACAGGTGAATCATTTCTCCATAACTTATCTAAATAAAGAAAAGCAAGCATCAAAGAAATGAAAACATCAGGAATAATTCAGACAAGTCTGGCAACACTGTCTCTGATTTCAAAGGGCGTAGGATCCAACCCTGTAACACTCTGGAGCTACAGCAAAAGTAACACATGGACAGCCAAGTCAGCTTTCCAAATTCAGCTGCCTTGAAGCCAAATGAGCTGGGCAGTTGGGAACTAGACCGTAGTTTGGGAAATATTACAAAGAGCCTATTTTCTGACTAAGCTGCTTCCAGGACTCTCCACTGTACAGACACAAGTGACCTAAGAGATATCACAATATTGCTAACACCTCAAAGTTATTTTCTTGCAGAGATGGGCTTTGCAATGGAATGTGTGGGACAGACCCTCAGCAACCGTAAAGCAGCATTACTTCTTGGCCTCATTGAAGAAATGGCAGTTTACATCAGCCAGCACTTCTGCGTGTCTAGTCTTATATAGGAAGGAGTCTAAATAAAGCACATCATCCCAAATAAATAAAAACTGCGTCATTCACCTCTTTTCCTGTGTAAAAAGACAAAATTCTTCCCCCCAGACTCGGTCGACCGCATTTGAAGTTCAACCTCAAAAATGCTGTCTAGGGTTTTACTGGTATTGATTAAAATTTCTTCATTAAAATAACTTCTGTGAAGTATCTGGAAGATGTAAGAGCTTCTCCCACTCATGTGCTCACAGCTGTTCTTATAAAGAAGCTGCTCACTAATTTCTATGTTCAAAATGAGAACCTCTTCTATTCCAGCACACAAGAAGTACACATAATTTGAAGGGACTTTTCCACCAAATATAAACATGATCTGAGAGTGTACACGCATTTGTCTAAAAGGAGAAGTATTATGAAAGCCTGAGCTTCTGCTTTTAAACAGGATTCCCTTTGACACATCAGAAGTGCTTTCTCGTTAAAACAGCAATGTGTAAAACCACTGAGACAAGGATTTCAAACTGCCTCCCCAGCATCCAACCAGTAAAGACTACGAGCTTTGGATATCTGGATTTAGAAGGGAAAAGAGAGAGGAAAAAAAAAAAAAGGAAAGGAAAGAAGGAAAGGAAAGGAAAGGAAAGGAAAGGAAAGGAAAGGAAAGGAAAGGAAAGGAAAGGAAAGGAAAGGAAAGGAAAGGAAAGGAAAGGAAAGGAAAGGAAAGGAAAGGAAAGGAAAGGAAAGGAAAGGAAAGGAAAGGAAAGGAAAGGAAAGGAAAGGAAAGGAAAGGAAAGGAAAGGAAAGGAAAGGAAAGGAAAGGAAACCAACACTGCTTTCTCTAATACCCCTGAGGATTATAAGGCAAAGACACCTGCCTGCAGGACACAAAGCACACTTTTTAAACTTCTCCTTGGCTGCTCCAGCGATGGCCCCAGGCCGGCCGGGATTCCTGGGGGCTGCGCCGAGCCCCGGAGCTGTCCGAGACCGTGGTGCTGAAAGCCCGGCCTCACCTGCCCCATGCGCGGGGTGCAGCGGAGGGAAGGGAAAGGTGTTGTCCCGGCAGAGGAGGGCTGAGCTGGGCACCGGGTTGGGGAGTAGAAAGGGGGTGCTCCACGGGGCAGTGTTGTCCCTGGAGAAACAGTGCAAGGGGGGAACCTTTGGATGGGTGGTGGAATTTAAAATCGTTTGATGGGTGCTGCAAGAATGGAATTCTTGGACGCAAAGGTGAAAACCCTTGGGTGAGTGGTGCAAGGGGAGGATCTCTCAAAGCGGTTGTGCGGTGGAAGATCATTTGGACTCTTGGTGCAAAAGAGAAGCTCCTAACCAGTGTAAAGAAGAAAAGCCTGGAAGGGTGCTGCAAAGAGAAAACTCATCCAGACACTGCAAAGCCTTGGATGGGTAGTTCACACGGCAGCCCCCTGAACAGGAGTGCAGCGGGGGAACCCCTGGACAGATGGTGCAAAAAGGGGAACATCTGGCCAGCCAGTTCAAAAGGAAAATGCTTGGACAGGTGGTGCAAAGAGGAAACTCTTTGACGGGCCCTTGGATGGCTGATTAAAAGGAGGACTCGTGGGACGAGTAGTGCGCTGGGGGAACCCTTGGACAGAAACGCAAAGGGAAAGCTCATCAGGCAATCAGAGCAACGGGGGAACTTCAGACAACGGGGTGTCCCTAGACCAAAGGGGGAGGATCGCACCTGTGTATGTTCATCTCCCGCGGCGGGCGCCGCGCCTTGTCGTAGGCCACCTTAGCAAAGACACCGGCGATGAGCACAAAGGCGATGGCCCCGCACGAGATGTAGACGGTGGCGTTGGTGCTGTCCTTGTCTGGGTCGTACTTGTTGGCGTCCCCGTCGGCGCCGTTGCTGCCGTCGGCGGGCAGCGCGCCGCTGGCGGTGGTGGGGTGGGCCCACTCGGGGCTCTTGTAGTTGCGGCACAGGCTCTGGTTGAGCTTCTCGGCGCGCTTGTTGCAGCAGAAGCGGTAGAAGCAGGTGCCGCAGCAGTAGCGGAAGCCCGTAAGGCTGTTGTTGCACTCGAACTCCTTGTCCCACTGCCCGCTCACGTCGTAGTACCCCCAGCACGTCTCGTGCGCCGGTGCCGAGCTCCCGCCGCCGCCTCCGCCTCCGGAGGGCGTCTTGCCGCCCCCCGCGCCCTTCCCTCGCCCGGGCAGCGCCGTGGGGGCGGCCGCCCCCGGGCCCGCCAGCGTCTGGTTGAGGAGCTCCTTGCCCGGCTTAGGGGTCCGCCGCGGAGCCGCCGCCCCCTGGGTCCGGTTGCCCTTGGCGCGGGGGGGCCCGGCCGCCTGCGCGGCCGGCAGCAGGGCCAGGAGCTGCAAGGAGAGCAGGAGCAGCGGCAGCAGCAGGTGCCGCGGCCCCATAGCGGGGCGAGGCGGGGGCCGCGGGGCGGCCGGCGCGGGGTGGGGGGGCGGCGGGCGGCGGCGCGGAGCTCAGCGGCCGCGGTGCCGCCCCATGGGGCGCGGGTCCCGTGCCGCGGGGATCCTCAGCGGCGGCCGCCCGGCGCCGGGCGCTTCATGCCGGCGAGCGGCGGAGCCCGGCGGAGCGCGGGTCGAGGCGGCGGAGTCCCGTGCCGGCCGGCGCTGCTCCGGCGAGGGGCTGCGAGAGACGGGGAGAGGGTCAGAGCGCGCCGCGCCCCGGGCACCCCGGCCCGCCCCCGCCTCCCGCCCCCCGCCCACGGCCTTACCATGCCGGAGCGGGACTGCAGCGCGGCCGCGGAGCAGGCGGGCTGCCCGCGCTCCTCGCGGAGGCGGGGGCGGAGCGGCGCGGAGCCGGGCGCGGAGCAGGGGCGGGCGCCGAGCAGAGCCGCGCCGCGCCGGGCGCTCCGGTAAGGCCCGCCTCCCGTCGCCGAGCCCGCTCCTTACATCACTCGGGGCCGGCGTCACCGCACGCGGGGCGCCGCTCCGCCGCCGGGTCGGCCCGGGCCGTGGTACCCCGGAGCCCCCCGGCCCGCTCGGGGCAGCGAGCCCCGCCCGCCGCCGCCTCTCCGTCCCGCCTGTCCGGCCGGCTCCGAAGGGCTGCGTGGGCTGGAGCCCATAGGGCCCTATAGCGGGGGGCGTGGTCCCCGCCGGTGTGTGCGGGATGTGGAGCGTGGGGCCGCTGTCCCTATAGAGCTGTGCCAGGGTTTGGTCCCTATAGCGATGGCCCGTAGTCATGGGGTGTGATCCTTACGGGGGATGCGGTCCCGTTGGGACAGCTGGCTGTACACACCCTATAGGAGTACGGGGGACAGTGGGGAAGGGGGTACGGTGGCTGTATCTGTACGGTCTGTGCAGTCACTATAAGTGTGCATGCACTGCACGTGAGGTTGTGTGTGAAGTTACAGTGTCCATAAGTGTGTGTGGGGAATATGGTGGTCCCTGTGGATTTTGGGGGCTATGAGGACCTTGTAGGTGTGTATCAGTTTTAAGGACCCTGTGGATGTACACTGGTTATGTTTCCTGACAGTGGGATGTATGGTCCGTGTGCATGGTGTGAGTGCCCTATAAATGCAGGCAGGTTTGGTGTGAAACTGTGCAATCAGGTGTGAGATGCCAAGGTTTGTGAGCTGAGCAGCTGAGGAGCAGAGCTCCATTACCTCCTCCAGAAGTTTCTGTCCCAGGACAGTGGTCCCAACACAACACAGTGCTGGGCAGGTATCCAAAGTCCTGGTGCTTCCCCCATGTCCCACTGCAAACTGAAGGAAAGCCTTTATAAACATTTCCCGAAGACATAAAAGGCATTGCCAGCTGTAAGGACACACAGAGGGCAGAGAGGAATCGCAGCGAGGAGCAGCACGCAGGCAGAGAAAAACAGTGAAGTTAGTCCAAGTTTGGGACAGCCGAGCACAGAGAGAGATGATTTATCATGGACATACAGAGAGGTTTCAGAGAAACCAGGCAAAGAAATTACTGAGTTTAAATGAAGTCCCAGGATGCTCAAAGTGAGCTTTGCCTCTAAGGATAATCTTGAAACCTGGAGCTGAAGCAGCAAGGCAGAAGCAATTTACAATCAAACTGGAGGTTAGGCAGGCTCTCTAAGAAAATTTGGCTTGTTAGTAACCTAAAAATAATACTGCTATGTTGCCAGTCAAGAAACCAAATGGGAAGGGTTACAGGTTAGAAAAGTATCTAAAAGCAATGAATCAGATCCCATAGGAAATACAGCTGGTAGTAACAAATTCTTGTACTTGCTAGCAGCTCTAGAGGAGCATAGGTGGTAAATGGTACTAGGTCTGAAGGATGCTTTCTTCTGAATATTTCTGCATGTGGCAAGTCAGGTGATGTTCACCTTTGGGTGGGAGAATACAGAAGATTGCATGGGAAGAAGCCAATTAGCTAAGAAATTGTAGATATGGAAGAAGGAGACTTCACAGGGAGCTTCAGTGTTATTGCAATACGTGGATGTCATTCTCCTGGTATAGAAACTAAAGAAGAACATGCATATGTGTGTTTACTGAGCTTCCTAGGAAGAGGAGGATGACGTGTATCAAAAAGGAAAGACACAGGTGAATAAAGATATGGTTATGTATCTAGGATTTGAGATTTTACTGGAGCAGTTTTCTGTGTTATTAATACTTGTAAAGGGCAGCTAAGTCATCAGGCAGCCCCAGTTGTTGGTGCCATGTGTAGGAAGCAGAACAGGCCATTCTTTCTATCTCTGTGCCTTCAGCTCTTGTATACCCCAGAATGCTCTGTGCTGCTTTTAGGCGGAGATATATTGAACAAGTTATAAAGCCGTGGAGGCCCAGGTCTTTGTCTTACAGGAATCATCTCTTGAATCTGAAATACCTGGAGAGGTAGAGAAGATGGTAAAGCCATCTGTTGTGGGCTGCAGAAACCCCAGGATGATCAAGGTAAGCTGAACCAGTAACTGCTTTTGCAGCTGATTGCTGAGCCAGGTTGGATGGGCCCTGGAAAGCCTGATCTGGTGGGTGGCAACCCTGCTCACAGCATGGAGGCTGGAACTCGATGGTCTTTAAGATCCCCTCCAACTTAAGCTGTTCTGTGATTCCATGATAACTCCCTGTGGCTGTAGGCAAGCAGTTGTCAGGGACACGGGGAGTGGATGGTGGAACAGGGAGAGGGGGAGCGGTGCAGTGGGAGGGGATACCACCCCAAAATCTCCTCCCCTGGACCTCTCAACAGTGAATCATTGCCTCAGACTACATAAGTTTAAGTGCCCACAGCTCACGGTTGGACACACTTTGTGACACACTGAGGAGAGCCCGTGGGTGATGAGGTTGGCAAGGCAAACTTCAGCTCTGCCATCTACATCTTCTCCAGTGCTGGGGATGACTGGGGAAGCATAGAATGGTTTGGGTTGGAAGGGACCTCAAAGATCATCAAGTTCCCACCCCTCTGCCACCTCCTCCCTCCACTCCAACAGCCCCAGGAGTGCAGGGACATGCCCAGGCCTCAGTGGTGAGCTGGCAGCTGGTTGAGCTGGTTTAATACATCCACCCTCCTGAACTCTGCCTCCCGTGAGCCCAGCTCACATCCCTCCCTCTGGAGATGATGCTTTAGTTGTCTCACAAAACCTTATCTGAAAGATTGCAAAGCAGACTCCTTCCTCCTCATCCTCCATGGAGGAAGCAAGGCCAGGATGCTCAAATCTTCCCCACATCTGATATCTTTCTGCTCTGTTGGGCAGGAACTGAAGTCTGCAGCGAGGCATTGCTTTAGAATCACAGAATCATAGAATGGCCTGGGTTGAAAAGGATCCCAATGCTCATCCAGTTCCAATCCCCTGCTACATGCAGGGCCACCAACCAGCAGCCCAGGCTGCCCAGAGCCACATCCAGTCTGGCCTTGAATGCCTCCAGGGATGGGGCATCCACAACCTCTTTGGGCAACCCCTCTAGGGAGGAGACTTACTGCTGCAGGGGAAACCCAGCATCCTCACACTCATGGGCAAAGCTCCCTGCCTGAGGCAGTCAGGAACTTGTTGAGATCTTATCTTCTTGAGACATAAACTCTATTGACACTCCTCTGTCCTTATGCCAAGTGTTACAGTGACATAGAAATTTTCTTGCGAAACAACATCCCCAGGAGAAGAGCACTGAGCAGTAAGTATTCTGCCCTACAGAATATTTTGGGTCAGAAAATTACCTTTTTAGTGCACCTGGACAGAACTCCAGCTCTGGCTTAGATTTGGGCTCCACTTGCTGGGGTGGTACTGCTTGGACTGGAAGGAGGCAATGAGATATCCAGACACCTCTCCCTCCTCCTGCTCCGTTTATCCATGAGCATGCTAAAGTTTATCCATGAGCATGCTAAAGAAGGACAAAGCCTCCACAGATCTCCTTTATAACCCCATTGCCTCTCCCTTAGCCAAAATATTGGGATGGAAAGAGCTAAAGGTGTTGCAGAAGGAAGGAAACAGTCCCTGAGGAGCCATATCTGATTTCTGGAACTTTTCTGGGCTTGCAGCTGCATTGCTGCTGCAGAAGCAGGGGACAGCAGCTGAGATGCTCGCAGCAGAGCAGGACTGCCTTCCCACCTAGGAGTCACTACGAGATCTCCAGCGCTTTTATCTCACGTCCCATCCTCCCGGGTTGTTTTGATCTGCGTGCACGGTTCAGAGCTGTTGCCTTGTTTATCTGCTGTGCTGGGCGCTTTCATCTCTCTCCTGGAAATCCGGTGGCTGCTGGCAGTGAGGGGAAATGCAGTTTCAGTGCCTTCTGTTACACTGTACCCAGATCTGCTCACCTTTCGCCTCTTTTCTCTGCCACCACTTGTCGGACTCTGATGACTTTGTGAGGAGTTTGTAATGAGTCTGATGTGCTCAAAAGCTGATTCTTCCCCACCAAGGGATTCAGTTGTGACCGTGAATCTTTATTAAAATGAGCTCGGCACTTTGAACCTAATTTTTTCTTCTAAAATTAATGTAGCTACAAAAAGCCAGTAACAGGAGTTTGGGGGATTATTTCTATGAAGCCTTTTTTTTCCCTTGCTTGGCTCAATATAGGCTTGCTTTATGATTGTAGTGAGATAGGGAGTGGATCTTAGGTCTGTTTTAATTGGAGAGCTGCTCAGTTTCAGCTGCAGAACAGATAGTGAATGGAAACCAGTCAGGGAAAAGTGTGGGGAACAAAAGCAGATGTTGGCTCACAGGCACAACATGGGCAGTGCCAGGTGGGATGCACTCCTTCTGCAGCATCCTGAAGCAGGAACGAACTAGCTCAGAAAAGAGGCAATCCATCAACCTGTAGTAGTTGTTTTATTCCCTGGAGCCTGAGAGAAATCTGTGGTTTATATGGTTTTCTGCAGTTTGAGGAACGTTGGCTGCCTTTGCCCATGGGAACATCTTGCTTCTCTCACCTTCTTGCCGCCCATCCACCCAACCGCTGTGGCAGTGAGTGCCGCAGGCTGTGATGTCACACACAGTGATGACCGTGTCTGTCTGCAGAGCATTCCCAGCACTCACACTGTGTTTTCTGTCTCAGTGAGGGGTGAGGGAGCAGTGACTGCCAGAGCCATTGGCAAATGTGCACGCAGTTCTCCAGACCCTGTGCATCCTGAGGTCCTTTGGCTCAACAGTTTGTCACTGCACTCACTTGGAATGTCCACATGGGCTGTCTGTAAGCAGAGCGTGGTAAAACCTCTCAGCAAATGATTGATTCATCATTAATCATCCAAGTTTGCTTACAGGGAAGGCTTCAGAAAATGCTCTTATGGCTGCACCTCTGCAAACCCCAAGGTCCTGACATGAACAGAAGCCAGCTGGGTGCTTTCCTTTCCCATGGAAGAAGCTCTGGCACAGAGCTGACCAACCAGACCCCTAGATTGCTCCAGAAATGCACTGTGTCCTGTTGGAACAGTGAATGCCTGCACAGCTCACTAGCACAAGGGCAGATTCCTCCTGCTCCTCCCAGCAGCTCCATCAGCATCCAACAGATCAGACTGTCCCATTGGAGCTGGCAGTTGTTCTTCTCATGCTCAATAACCTTCATCACCAACCAGTCCGAGCCAGGAGAAACTGTCCAAGACTGCAGAGAAGCAGATGGAAGGAACCAGACTCAACACATGGCAGACCTTACGCGGTCATGTCCCAGCAGATGCAGATGATAACTCAAAATGAGAGTTATTAACCCTGGTGTTGGTGATCATAGATCTCAGACAGCTTCCTCCTTCTCCTGGATGCTGTTCTGGCTTTTGAACTCTGAAAGTCCTGTCTCCATACCTGCCAGGATACCGATGACAGTGCAGGGTCAGAAGAGCCTCAAGGTGATGTGAACAGGCATCTTTCTTTTCTCCAGGCATCACCTCCAAGGGTGGATCTTCAGCTATGAGAGTTTTATCTGGATGTATTCATCTAATAGTAAAATCCAGGGGCTGAAGTGCTGCAGAAAGGTGTACTTCCAGGTGGGGGGTTTGTCCTTCTCGTGTCCTCATAGACCACCCTGGGCTGTAGCAGTTCCTTGCCACCTATCCCACCTATCTGGTCTCAGATTTGCAGGAAGCCTTCAGCCCCATCCTTAAGCCTGAGAACAACCCAGACAGATGCCTTGGGCTGGCAGCATCTCAGGAGAGCTGTGGGCAGGGTACTCCCAGCTGCTGTCAGAAGAAAAATCGATTATTTTGTTGTAATCCCGAAGGCCTTCCACTCCCAACAAATTACACGTGAGGTTCACAGAGAGGGTTCAGCCTGATCAGAAGGAAGGTCACATGCACGACTACTGTGCACCTCCTCTAGGATAGGATTGCCATTGTGTTCTCTGCTCATTTTGGTTTCTCAGTTGCAGAAATCAGACTTTCTATCACTTTTGGTCAGTAAGGAATCCTGTTTGACAGATGATAGAGGATGCACAGAAGCTACAGCGGTGGGTGTAGCATAAGATGGTACAGATAAGAAATGGGATGGAATGGTATAAGATAGGTTAAAAAACAGAGCAGTTGTTCAGAAGAAGTAGACCAGGCCATGGGTATTTTGGGACTAGGTGCTAAAATGGAGTCTGCAGCTTGCCTAAACAATGGGATTCCTGTAATTGATGCCTAGCCTATCAGGATTGCTTTGCAGTCAGGACACAGAGATGGGGAGGCTGTGCAGCAGATCTGCAGTAGCTCTTTAAGGAGAAACTCAGGTGCTGGGAAAAATAAAGCCTGAGGTCATTTCAGTGGGTGTAACACGGATGGTGACTGCTGGGGCTTGTTCTCATCCTGCTGAGCCCTGTGGCTGAGTCAGAGACCACAGGAAGAGACAGGGCAGGAATACTGGCCCCGAATCTGACCAGTGCACAGCTGCAGCACAGGCCTTGTGCTGGAAGGTTGCCTGTCCCCTTGCTGTGATCAGAAGCCATTCCTGCTGCCTGATTCACAGCACAGAGCAGAGCTTTGGTGAGCCTCTGAGTCCTCCCCAGAGCTTCCTCGAGGTGTGCTGGGGAGGATGGGGGGCATAAAGCTGTCCTGGAGGGGTTTCGTCTGCTCCCACACTGCTGGTGGTGTGATGTGACCCAGCTTTCATATGCAGATAATAATATATCTTCCTTGGCAGGGCTTCTCCTGAGGTCTTCTCATTGCTGTCTTTAAAGAAGGTAGCTGTAGCTCAGAAGAACAGCCCATTGGGTGCTCAATCCCCCTCTTTGCAGCCAGGCTGTCTGTAGGGGAGATCTGTGCATCAGGCAACAGGCGTGGCAGTGCCTTCAGGCAGTGTAATACATCCTGCCCTTGTCTCTGTAAGTCCTCTGTAAGTTTCTCTGCACGGATGAACTTTATACCTTTTCTGAAATCCTCAGACATGAGCCCGTTCTCCCTGGTTATCCATAGGCCAAGCAAGTGGCTGATAATGAAGAGAGCCTGAAGCACTCTGAGATCAGGATGTTTTCTAAGGCTGTGAGCAAGACCAAAGAAAGCCGAGCCCCAGGCTTACAAAATTCAGAAAAGACAGAGGGATGGGAAGCTGCTTGCATGGCAGGGCTGGATAACCATCACCCTGCAGGTGAGCAATGTCAAGTCACAGAGCACAGCTGCTCAGGCAGTGCCTCTACCACTACATCCCTGGGGCTAAATGGGAACCTCTGCCTTAAATCTTTGTGCTGCTGCCACTTCTGTTGGTTGTGCAGCCACAAGTTGATGCCAGGAGTGCCCTGCTGCTGTGGAATGAAAGGAAAGCTGCATTTGTGTTGTTGTGTGTGGGTGTGTGCAGCATGGGCTTTTTGTTGGAAACTCCCTTTCTCTCCCTGCATGTTTTGCAGGGTGTGTGCCCGTGGAAATGGACACAAATCATGGCTGTGTGGTAGTAGGATGCTGTGGTGGTATTCCTGGGAACACCTACGTGCTTCAAGGGCATTTTTTGCCAAACTGTGTCTGATTTGAAAGTGGCTGCACAGCAATGATGTGCTGAACAAACGTAAAGAGCATCAGGCATGGCTGCCCCGCTGCCAACAGCATAACCTGCACTGTCCTCAGCAGCCACGGTATGGCATGAGAAGAGAGGGATTGGAGAGAGAAACCTGATGGCAAGTGATGGAAACTGGAAGCCGTGTGGAAAGTGAAGGATTCATGAACTGTATGGCCAACAGCACAGCAGAGTCCTGGCCACGAAGGAGAGGGAATTTGGAGTCATAGCTGTGATGTCAGACTGCAGATGATTGGAACTGGTCATGCCCCTCCAATAACAGGAGCATCCATGCCCTGCTTGGCTCCATGCTTACTATTCAGTGCAGAGGGTCTTACACTGCCCTCCCCTCCCAGCCCCCAGCTGCAGCAGGTTGGGGTCAACCTGCACTCACTCTGCATGACTGCAGGCAGGCATAACATACAATGGAGACTTATTTCCAGGGCTAGAGCCAGGCTTTGGATCAGTCACTCCAGCAGCTGTGTGTTTGGAGTGCAAAGCCCACAGTTTGGATCCTCTTGCTGCCTCTCCCCCTTTCCCAGTGGAAGCAGACTCGATGCAGGCTGCTCCCCCCATGCAGTGCGGCTGTGCGTGGGGAGCTGTGAGCAAACCTGCTTGGACTTTGGAACTTCCCCACTCAGTTTTTATTAATTCTTCCTTTGCAATAATCCTCAATATGTTTCGCTTACATTCAACGAGCAAGAGGGGAGCACTGCCTCAGTTAATTTAACTCCCACAAATTCCCATCGCGGCTGCGGAAAGATTGCGCTGCCTCGAAGATAGAGCAGCCTCTTTATATTTCTAAAGGTTAGAGATTAGATCTGGTTACCGTTACGCTTTTATTAAAATTCTTATTTACATTTTTTTTTTCCTTCTCATTGATGCAATTACAGAAAAGACAGAACTTTTTCAATTCAGGTTTTCAGCACTGAAATATCCCCAGTCAGGAGCCTGCATGCATGTGGAAAGGCAAGGCCTGGTTCCCTTCCCTGCAGATGGGCAGGGAGGAGCTGGTGCAGGCACTGCCTGTCTTCCTCTGTGCTCCACGCTGAGAACTAGCACAGGGCTTGACCGAATTTCTCAGACTTGCAGCAAAAGGTGGGGAGGTTGCATCCAAACAGAAGGTCCCTGCAGTATTTTTTCTCCTGGGAAATAGCTTTTGGTTACATCCCAGATGTGAAGCTCAGGGGAATCTGCAGTCCGACATCTGGTGCTTCAAGCCCCCAGTGGTTCTGCTAAGGATGCAGAGCAGAACTCCTGTGTTTACACCGGGTGAATCTTCGTGGAACAAAATTAGGTGTTACAGCAAGAGTGCAGGACTCAGGGCTGCCACACATACAGCATTGGGTGAGCTACTGCCTAAAGGAATGGCAAGGGCAAGGAGACCCAAACCTATGGGCAACAGCATAGAGGCAAATACAGAATCATACCAGATTGAAGGAAGAATTGTACTCCTTAGGAGGAGCACCGGGCCCCAGAGCTCACCCATAGAAGCAGGAGGAGATGCAGGGCGATGCTCAGCGATGCTGCTCCAGATCTTGGCAAGGGAAGAAAGAGGAGATGCCATCTCCTGAACGCCACTGACCCCTGCGCTGACACAAATCATGTTCACTGCAAATCTGCAAACCTGTGACCTGCTGGCTCCTGGCTCACACACACCATAAAGCAAGGAGACAAACAGACAAGAGCAGCTGTCTCCATCAAACAGCATCGCGCTGCTCAGGAACAGGAGGCATCCAGGGAAGCAAAAGGAAGGAGGAACAGAGGGAGCATGAAGGTGGCCCCTGCAAACACATATAGGACATTGCAAGTAGAGATCAAGAAGATCTTGAATTTACAGCAGATGCAAGTGAACAAAGCACTTCATATAAAGCAGCACTGGTGGGGTACAGCAGCAAAACAGCTTTTCCTAAAAGGCTGCTCAAAAAAATGGATCTTTTTATCCTGTCGTGTTTTATCTTTTTATCTATGGGACACTCCTCAACAGAATGCCCAGCCTAAGGAGGCCCCTGCCATCCTCAGAGTGTGCAGGCAGGATGAGGATAGCAGTTAGGGGAGCAGAGTGGGAGCTGAAAAGCAGAGGGGAGACTCAGTGGGCCTTTGTGCAGCAGTTTCATAAGGCACAGAGGATAAGGCAGAGAAGTTTTTGCTCCCGTGTTCTTCCCGTGTGCTGACCATGCTTGATCCCCACCTTACTTCCAGCCCTGGGTAACCATGAGCCACCCAGCACATGGCCCCATGAGAACAGCATCCCAGAGACAGGAGGGAGCAGTTACTGTAGGAGAGACTGAGAACAAGAAGCAGCTTCAGGTCCCTGCCCCTATGATGCTCAGCAGGTCCAAGGACATCTTCACCGTGCAGAGGGGATGAAGATCTAGCCTGGGGTCTGCATGCCTGCACCAGCCCCGTGTATTCTCTCAGCAGTTGCATGCAAGGAGAGAGCCCACAGCCCTTCCTGCTGGTGGTGCTTCTCCCTGACAGCATGGAGATGCTGCTTTCAGGTCCCTGTGTGACATATGGCAGAGTGGGAGTGGAGTGGCTGGAAGCCACATGGTAGCCGGTAGCTTGCCTGTCTCTTCAAGGCTGTTTATTTTTATAAGGTGTCAACACCCTCAGTCAGAGACTCTGAGACTACAGAAAAGCACTGGGGAGAAAAGGCTCCTTCCCACGGTGCACCACTGGCCTGCTGTGATGTACAGGCAGTGTAATGGGGGGACTCAATTGGAGATTCAGTTGATCTTGTTCTGGATCACCTCTCATCATCACAGAACGTGAAAACAAAATCCACACCAAGGACTTTTGCCCTGCTTACAGAGAATATGCCCTGTGCATCAGGGGGGTGAGGGGCTGGATTTTATCTTGGTGAAAACGTGGGTGGGTTACAGCTCTACAGCCTTCATCTCATCATGATCCGTTGCACTTCTGCAGCAGCTTTTTATCCAAGGACCTCCAGGTGTAGCATCACCTGGGATCAGTAGAGATCATTTCTCTGCCCAGCTCTGGAAGGAGGGCAAAATGGTGAAGAGTACACACTGCTTAGGACACTTTTGATTCAGTGAGCATAGGCAGCAAAAGAGAAAAAAAAAACATTTAAGTGACACTGGGGTAGAAATTTAGGTTGGTTGAATTGTAATCACCTGTTCTAAAGTCTGGCTAGGCTCTGGGCTTAACACCCCTTTTTGATGGAACTGATGAAACCGAAGTATGAAATCACAAAAATAAAACCCTGCTTTCCTTTGTAGGGTTTCAGAGGCATTTTCTGCAACTTGGTTTCTCAGAAAAGGGGTCAAAATGTCCTCCCAGTCCTCCTGTTTTTTAGCAACAACAAAGAAAGAAACCCTTTTTTTTTTTTTTTTGGTCTGAGGGGAAGATCTGAGCTCCTGGCAGCCTCAGAAGCTTCCCAAGGCATTTTGATGTTTCCTAAACAAAGTGGGAGGAGGTGGGAGTTGGGGATCGATGGGAGCTTTGTTTATCCCCATCTGCTATTGCAGTCCCAGAGATACCCACCTGTCAGAGGAGGTGGGGATGGTCAGAAATGCAAAGGGTGGCAGCTGGGGTGGAAGGTCGTGAAGCTTTGTTGACTTTTTTCAGCTGCAAAACTGTGCTGGTTGTCAAAATTAATGGAAAATGGTAGTCAAGGGTAGTCAAAGGGACAGACTAAATGTCTGTGCAGAGCTTGGCACAGAGCCTGTGGGAAGCATCAGCCCAAAGCCACCCCAAGAGACAGGCCCTTGCCCAGCAGGGATGGAGAGTTAGTTTTCTCATGAGCAGGCTGCAAACAGCAGCACTTAGGCATCTTCACACCTCTGTGGTGATGCAGCCAACCAGCACCAACCTCTTTATCTATTAGGGGAAAAAAGAGTGCTTTGTGCTGAAATTTCTGTAAGTTTGCTCTGCATTGAAAAGCTGGCAGGGGAAAAAATGACCTAAGTATGTCAGACTGCAAATAGTAGCGTGTCTCAGACATGGTGTTGGTGGAGAACCACTGCCACGAGGAATGCAGATAGAGTTAAGAGGCTGTCAGACAAAGCCATGGCAGAATGGAGAGCCCCAGCTTGGCTCAGGTTCACCCAAAGGCTCTGGGAGTTTCCTGAATCTATGCTCTCATTCTGTGTTAATTGAAAGCCAGACCTGCAGACAGCAAATAATTTCTAGGTGCTCACAACCCTAACACCACCTTAATGAAGTTCTTTGGATGAAAATTCCCCTTGGCTGTTAGTTCTTCTTAATGAGATCCAACAAGGGGCTGTGGAGGACAAACTATTAGACACGATGTTCTGAGATGAATCTTTGCCAGTGCTGCTCAGGATTTGGTGCTCTTTGTGCCAGGCCTGACAAGCCCTGTGTCACAGGTAAGTCATCTGGATGCTTGGACTTTTCTTTCCAGTCCATCAGTTGCAGGAATAAAGCTGCAACCCCTTCTGACAAATCCTTTTTCTGGAAAAATAGCAAAACTTTACTCGGGGTGAGGGGGGAAGAGAAGTGTTGATAGGCATTGCCCACTCCTTGCACTTACAAGCAGAACAGGACTAGCAATAAGTACTGTACAGCCCCACAGCTACTGGAGTAAATCTTTTCATGGAGGGATCAGTGGAGGGCTGACTTGCAGAGGCAAAAAGCTGGCAGTGTGATTCTTTCCGTGTCAGAAAAGCGAGCAGGAATCTTCCTCCGCACACAAAAGTTAACCAGCCAGATTTCACATGGTGCACAACAACAGGTAGCTCTGTTCTGTTGACTCCAGGACAGTGATGGTCTCTTTATCCTCATTTTTCCCCCGAGCAAAACAGAGAAACAAACAACAATCTCAAAACATTTAAAGTTCTGCTTCCAAGTCCCAAGATATCTTTTCTCCTCCATCCTTCCTCCCTGAGGCTCAGCCTCACACCAGGCTGCCTGCATTTATTTATTTCTTTACATTTTAAGGAGGTACATTTATTTTGCAGGGTGTTCTCTGGGGAACAGCAGAGGCAGTAAATTGATTTATGAAGTTCATTTGCTCGCAGCAGCTTGCCAGCAGCTGTCCCAGCTCTGCTGCTGCCACATGGGGCTGGAGGAGGGCGGCAACGGATGCATGGAGGGGGTGGTTGGGGATGCACACGCACGTGCACGTATGTTCCTGCCCATTTTCCCCTTTGTATTTAGAGTTTCCAGCCCCAGAGTTTCCCCTTTGGTCCAGAGAGGATCAGAGACAGGCTTGGGTGAGTGGGCAAGAGCACCAAGTATGCAAGAGGAGCCCCATGACCCCAGGTCCTTGGGCAGGCAATGAGTGACAGACCCCTCTTTCCTGCCCCCCCTCTCCCCCAGTAGATTTCTCTCACTCTCCTTGCAGCAAGAGTTTATTGAGTTGGTCTCACTGGAAGCTACAGAGATGTGGTGAGCACATGTTGGTGCTGGTTAAGTCCAAGGCCATGATGATGTACCTCTACTGGAGCTGCACCACCTCGTGACCAGGTGACGTTTAGCTGAGGATGAACCACTCAGAAGCCATTCTGAGATGGGTGTCGGGACTTTCACCATCACATCCTGCCCAGGTGGATTTGGGACAGTGAGGAAGGTGAGGACAAGGCAGCTGCTGGGTGCTGCATGGAGGCTTCCATCCATCCCAGTGCCCACATGTGGCTCTTTGGGTTCTGTCCCCAGTAGCTCCCTGTGCTCTCTCTGCACAAACCATCAGTGGAAACCCCGTGCAGTTTCAAGGCCTTGACATTTATGAATTAGTCCTTCCTATTATTATTTACTTATCAGCTATTTATTAGAGAGCTCCCTCGGCTGCGCGCAGGGATCTGTCCCCTTGGCATTTGCTTTGTTCTGGTATGAGATTATATCAGTGTGTTTGTTCCCCTGTTTACAGATGTGTTGTAATCCTAACTGCTTCACTTAAAGTGTTTAATGACGGTATTTACTCTAAATTGTTTGTTGGGATTTTCTTCTACTGTTGAGGGATAAGAAGAAGCTGCAGCATGCTATTTCATTCCAACGATTTATAGCAATTGACATTTTATATCAAATGGAGGAGGCTTAACTGGTCTGAATGGTTGTCCCAGCTGAGGCAGTGCCTCTGCTTGCAGGACTGAAGCTGCTGAATTTGGTTCCAGACCCTGACAGCTTTTGGTCCAAACAAGGCTAAACACATCTTCTAGTCTACAGCATCCCCATAATGGGGCTGTTACCTCCTGCATGGCACAGGAGAACTGTGCTTTTCCTTGCATCCCCCTCGTAGCACCCAGAAGCCTCCCAGCCACTGTCTGTGTTCCCCTACCAGTGTCTCCACCGGTCCTGGAGCAGAGCAGACCCAGCCCAACGGCAAACTGCACAGAGGCCACCAACAAGCCAGAAGGAGGATTGCGTTTGTTGATGGGTAAATGCATGCACTAAGAATAGCTCCTTCCAGCTTTGCTGCTCACCTACCTTATCCTGCTCCAATTACCTAACTTAATTTACTCCAGCTGTTCCTCCATATCTCTACGATCTATTTTGTACCTCCTTCTGGCTCCCCTTTGATTTCACTGTATATTTTAACATACCAGATTCATTTATCTCTGAAAGTGCCTCTCCTTACAGGAAGACTGTGTGCAGTTCCGATACATTTCGCCTTACTTTCATTTCCAGCCCGCTTCCAGCCAGGCTTTGTGGCACACACAGATGCTGGCAGCACAGCAGTTATCTGCAGAACATATTCAGCTCAGGAAACACTTGTTCCTGAATGAAACTCATTGTCCTGCCCCATTCCCATCTCCACGCAGATTTGAGGGGGGAAACTGCGACCTGAATTGCTGAGATATGCTCTTGTTGAAAACAGGGCTCAGCCATTACCTCCCCGAGCTCCTCTTCCAGTCTGTCTGTCAGGGGCATACCTGGCCCAAGGCTTTTGCTGTCATTCTCAGCAGCAGCACCCGTCCATTGCTGCTGTCCATTTGTCCAATTTCCTGTTTTGATATGAAAAAAAAAAAATAAATGATGATGTGGACACAAATCTCAGAGCAGCTGGAGTCAGGCAGCTCTGCTCCGTGTGTGATACCGGCAGCGGATCCTCTCTTCTCCTCTGCGCGTTTTGTCCACCGCAAAGCCCGGGGGAACTGGAGAACCCAAGATATCACCATAAGGCACGACCCACGGATGGTTCCACGGGTTGAAACCCTCCGGATGCTCCCGGAGCAGCGGGAGGAGGAACCGCTAGAGGGCAGGGATGGACCGCCGGGCGGCGCGTAGCCCGGCACGGCACGGCGTGGTACTGCGCAGCGTGGTTCTGCATTGCACGGCGTGCTAACACGTGGCACAGCGCAGCACTGCATGGCAGGGCACGATACTGCATGGCAGGGCACGATACTGCAAGGCGTAGCACAATACTGCACAGTGTGGCGCGGTGCTGCGTGGCACAGCATGGTGCCTTTTGACATGGCACAGTACGGCACAGCGTGGTACCACATGGTGCTGCATGGCACAGCATGGTACAGCGCTGCTCAACATGGTAGTGCATGGCTCAGCATGGTGCCACATGGCTCAGGATGCACGCCAGGTATGGCCAGCCACTACTGCTACCTGCCCTGGGAGCTGGAGCATCCCCATGTGCAGCAACTGTCATGATTTCCACCCGTTGCTCTTGATCAGACCGCATCCCACAGCACCGGGGTCACAGCCCTCCAGGTGCCTCCTCAGGAACGAGCAGGGAAACTGAGCCACACTCAAATATGCCCTTAAAGCCCCTGGAACAAAAGCTGTGATGAAAGCTGCAAAGTTCTGTATGTATACAAACACTGGGGAGCAGGACGTCCTTGAATATCTGGGAGGCCACTGCTGCTGCATGGTACCAGCTTTTCCCGTGGTGCTGGCACACCTCAGTGCCCAGCTCCCGTGGTGCTTGCAGTGATGAAGCTGAGCAGGGAATATTGTCCCTCATGGAAACAGCTTTGATGTCTTAAGGACTTTCCTTTCCTGCTCTGGGAAAAAACTGATGCTAACAAGTCCCGTCAGTCTCCAAAGCAGACAGAAGTGTCTGGATCTACTTCCTAGAATGTTTTTTTCAGTCATTTTGAGGGTGTTCAACCCCAGTTCCAGTGTCTTCCTGTACCACTGCTATGCTGCAGTGCTCTCATGAGGCTCCTCTCTAGATACACAAATGTTTGCTCCACCACCCCTCTCTGGGTAGTGCTGGTAGAGGCAAAAGCTTGTCCTCAGCACGGGGTGTGCTGGAGTGCTGTGCGTTCTGGCCAAAAGGCAGAGAAATGGGAATTTTCTGTTGGAAAATTTGTTGTTCCTATCCGGCGCTGCAGGCTGGAAACGTTGCTTGCTGCAAGATTGACACGTCCCTGTCAAGCAGCCAAGGGATTTACTGCTTCTCTTCCTGCTGGAGCTCCCTGGTGTTTGGTCTCTCTCCATCACTCCTATCTTGGAGCTTCACACACTCCCTGCTTTCATCTCCTGATGGCACTGAGGTCTGGGTGCCTTGGACTCGCTCCAGACTCAGCAGGGTACCAGGGAGAGAGTGGCTGCCATTGGGCACTGGTCCCACACAGTGAGGGTTTTCTTGTCTGCTTTAGACAGCCCTGCCTGCCCACTGCACCCTCATAGGCAAACACCTCCTCAGACTGGAAAGTGGCTGCTGTCCTTGAGAAATGCCTATTTCCCCCATAAAGAACCATATTAAAGTGCCTTTTCACATTGTTCTTTTGCCCATGGCTGCTGCTGTGGGTTTGTCCCATCAGTGAGCTATGGAAGATGCTCACAGAGAAATGCAGAATGCTGGCATTACAGCAGCTGGAGGAAGCTTTGCACTGCATGTTGTAGGAAAGTGCATCCAAATCCTTGATCTCAAAGCACTGCAGATAGAGCACCCCTTGGGAGATGAGGACATTGAGCCACTGGGATAAAGGTGGGCTTCTTGGGGCTGTGCCCACAGTCTGCTGCTCAGGCACACTGACTGAGACAAGATAGCTTCAGCCTGAGGTTATTGACCAACCTGAACTATGACGCATCTTCTGTATATATGTATGTATGTATGTATGTACATGAAGCATGAGTACATCATCTGGCTATGGATGTGACAGCCCACCATCCTGAGAATCCATACGACTATGCAGTCATGTAAATACTGACCATTATAATCACTTCTCTGAAACATGCAGGAGGGAACACAAGTGGCTTGAAAGACCAAGGTTGAGATGTCAGCTATTGAGGGACTCAATACTGAGTTCTCAGCACCACTCAGTGTGGGTCCCAGGGCAGCTTTGGGAAGAATCCAGCTGCTTTTACCCCAGGCAGGCGCACACAGAACTGACTGACCTGTTCCCACGTGGTGCTGCCAGTTGGCATCATTTGATAAAAGTTTGTAGAGATAATGCAGCATGCAGGGTCTGGGGACAGTGAATTCTTATCAGATCCTCTTCAAAAAATGCCCTGATTGCCTCTCATGAGTCTTTGCAACCTCTCTGCATCTGAGCACTGCTGCCATCTGCTCCCTTACATCGGTGATGTTTGCATAGTCTTTGGGGCACGCAGAAGAATCTCAGCTCTGGTAATCCACCCTCTGGTCAATATTGGATTTCTGTTTGCTGGAACATTTTTAAATCTCATACTCCAAATACTCCCAAAACTTAAAAAATGAGAAAACTATATGAAAACACATTAACACATACTTAGGGGAAAAAAAATCTTGATTAAATACACTTTTATTTAAAGGACAGGAGTCACTGTTTTGGTTAACTCTTAAAGGATCACATCAAATTCACAGATGGAATCTGGGTTTCAAAGAGCTTCTTTTGGTTACAGCAAGGTTTTAGTGCAAATTCCTGCAGCTGCACTGTTCCTGGCAATGGCTGCTCACACAAAGTATTTTAACAGGGATTCACCCCATGTTCCCAGCTTTTCTTGTGTGTATGTATCATATTTTAACCGAACAGAAGTGCCCATTGTCATTGCACGCAAGAATAGCAACGATCCTCCCATCACCGTCTGAGAAAGAGTTCACAGGATCACAGAATCACAGAATCACAGAATCACAGAATGGCTTGGGTTGGAAGGGACCTCAAGGATCATAAGTCTCCAAGCCCCCACCACAGGCAGGGCCACCAACCTCCCCATTTAATACCAGCACAGGCTGCCCAGGGCCCCATCCAGCCAGGCCTTGAACATCTCCCAAGACAGGGCATCCACGGCCCCTCTGGGCAGCTGTTCCAGCACCTCACCACTCTCTCTGTGAAGAACTTCCCCCTGACGTCCAACCTAAATCTCCCCTCCCTCAACTTAAAATCATTTCCCCTCGTCCTGCTTATCAACGCTTTCAAAAAGCTGACTCCCCTCCTGTCTGTAGGCTCCCTTTAGGTACTGAAGGCTGCAATGAGCTCACCCCACAGCCTTCTTTTATCCAGGCTGAACAAGCCCAGCTCCCTCAGCCTGTCCTCATAGGGGAGCTGCTCCAGCACTCTGATCATCTTTGTGGCCCATTGTGGTTCATTGGTCTTCCTCCACTGTTGTGTCACATCTGTTTACCCTGCGTGGATGCGTCAGAGTGCTGTGGGCATCATTGTGTGTGGGTGACTGAGTCCCACCCCATGCAGCCAAGCAGAGCCAAATGCATTCCCAAATGCATTCCCAGCAAAATTAGACCAATTTCATGCATTGCCTCAGTCCTGGTGGATCACAAATGTGACAGATGTTCTCTGACTGCTTCTCTTCTTGAAAAGCATGTGAAGGAAACTGCCTGGAGCACAGGACTCTATCCCCACGGGCCCATCTTCACAGCTTTCTCGTGCTTTGAGCACAACTTCCTGCCTACATCTGTGTCTCAAAAAGCTGAGATCAGGCTTGTTGCACTGCAGCCCATGGGCCCATCTAGCAAGCAGCACCTTCTCTCCCATGTGCAGGCTCCTGCATAGACCAAGGTCCTTCCCAAATGCCGACCTCGCAGCAGAGGAGACACAGTTGGTGTTATGAAGGATGAGTTATGGGATCACTTCTTGAGGCTCTGGAAGGAAGGAGGAGGGACACAGATCCAACTCTGAGGCACTGAAACTCTGTGGAAAAGCTTCACATTGAAAATCCTTTGACATCTCTTAACAACGTATGACCTCTTAATTAAGTAAACCCAAAGTCAGTATGTAGGTGTTTCCCTCACAGACCACAGGCCTGTCGGTGCTCCCAGCTGTGGGCTGCTCTGGTGGGGCAGCATGGAGAAGATGCTCACAGCATGAGAAACAGTGGCAGGTCCTACTATCACCCACAGCCTGTTCTGATTCTGACTTCTGAGGAAAGGGAGCAAAAGACATTCTCACATTGGATCAGGGGATCTGCAGCTCAGCAGTGCAGCCAGCGTTGGCTGTGTCTGGCCCAGAGCCTGGAGACACAGGCACCTTGGGTCCAAGTGGCAGCAAGCCATTTGGTTGATGATCTGAAGAATGTGTAGGTGAAAACCATGGGCAAACAGTGTCAGGGATGGGAAATGACTGAAAATGGGAAATGTGAGCAATGTTAGCAGGGGTAAAGCACAGACAAGTCTTCTGGTTCCTTCTCATATTGTCTGCTGTGTCTGTGCACAAACACCCAAGCTGGGGACACCGAAAAGGGACAATTCCTAGCTGACAACAAAGCGTGCAAGGTCAAGGGCTATCACAGACCCATGCCCAGCACAGACAGTCTAGTCCAAGGTGTCATCAATCTTCACACAAACACCACAGACCTTCCTTGAAATCACAGGAGAACAGATAAGCTATTTTATGGTACACCAGATCAGTCATGGAGGGCAACACACCAGCCCTTGTTTCTTCAGATATGAAGAGATGACTGCCCCTAAAAGGCTAATTCTGGATTGTGATCATTCTCTGGTGCTCTGAGTAATCAGTGCATTACCCAAACTGCCATCACCCCCAGACTGTTGGGATATCTTTGTGTTATATGTCTACTACTTGTACAACTCTTCCTCTATGGACCTTTTCCTTCCACCATTTCCCTCTCATGGGCTGCTGTTAATGCTGAAATGCTTGCAGTTAAGTATCAGGGGTCCTTTTACCAGATTCTTTTTAATATCTAGACAGGAAATAACTCTCCCTTTCTTACCCATAGGCAATATCTAAAGATAGATGGAAGAATTCAATTGATTCTTAGGAAGAACTGGGCTGCCTGGCTCCTCTAAGGCCACAGGATGAGAATCTATGATACCCAGGCATACTCATGTCCAAATTACCATCATAGACAAAAGCAGCACTAGAGAGGTAGGTTCACTGCAAGTGCTGGATCCTGGCTGTGTAAGCACCCTGACAGCCAGACGGAGCAGAAAGAAACTTCTGGGAACTGATGTGTGAGATGACGAAATATAAGCACAGCTCTCTTTTATTAGTGCAAGGGCTGATTTCCAGGTCACTGGCACAAAAGTGCTTTAGTGCAATGGCTATGGTGATGCTGAGCTTTGCATGGGCTCCAGGAATGGGTTTGAAATTCCAAGAAATGGAGTGCCTTCAAAGTTGACATATCTGGTTTGGTCACTTCTTCCCATGGTGCATGTTACTGAGAGGCTCTGTGGGAGATGCTGAGCTTGTAACACCACTCAGGTGTGGCAGGAAGAAACCAAAATACGACACATAGGGCTGAATTCAGTCACCCAGACCGGTGTCTGGCACTGCCTGAGATACCCAGAGTGTGCAAGGGTCTTTCCACAGTGATGTCAGATATGAAGGGAGGCCTACAGGAGGCCCACATTTTACACTGCATGGCATCTCAGCTGCACAAGCATCTCGGCTGCACCTGTTTTGGCATCTGAATCCTCCTCCTGACCATTCATTTTCATGTCACGCTTCTGATAGGGTTCAAATCGCTGAAGCTTGAAGCCTGCCATGTGCTGTTTCTGAGACTGTGGCATTTGCAAGGTGCTGTGTCAGCAGCATCACATTCCTTGGTTCCAGCTGCACATTTGCTCCATGTCCCCATCGGAGGTCAGAGCATCCTGGATAGAACCAAATGGCAACACAAAAGACTTTGACAAAAAGTGTTGACCCTCACCTCAGTCCTCCACCTGAGCAATATCACTTACAGAAGTAGCACCAGCTTTGTGACAGACAGTTTCTGACTCTTTTATCATTGTTATTAAAAATGCCTTTAAGAGCTCAATTGCCCAGCAGCATTAGAAAGGGACTGGGACATGCAGGGCAATTACTGTTTGTATTTTCAATTATAAGTAATAGATCTCCTTGACCATTAGCAGATCAAAATGGATGAAGAAATATCACTTTCTTGCACTTTTCATTTTAGATTCAGCCCAGCCCCGTGCTAGGACTAGCTGAGAAATGGCTCAAGCAGCTCTCATCCCTCCTCATGCCCCAGAGCCAGATGCAATGCTGTTTGCTGAATGCTCTTGGTACTGGGCTCTGCTCAAACTCTTTCCAAAGGACTTGTCCTCCCTGCCATGGGACAAAGGCTTTCATCCCTTCATACTGAGAGCAGGAACCCAGGCTGTGTATGTTGCTTGGTTGTGTTGAGAATGTTTCCTTGCTGGTGCTGCTGCTCTCTCCAGTGCTATCCTCCCCTAGGCTGCAGACACCAGCAAGGGAACAATAACCCCAGCCCTTGTCCTCTGTGGGGCTCAATTGGATCATTAACTCCTGCCCAGTAAAGCTGCCCTCTCCCCCCAGGGTGTCAGTCCAATGCCTGATTTGCCCTGCTCTGTCAAGCATGAGCCTTGGTTTTTCACTGCTCCAGTTTTATTGATTTTCATTTTTATGACCAAGGCAAGTGCTGTCATGCTCTGCTGTGAGCAAGCGGCAGCCTTCCCCACACCGTGGCCCCACAGCACATCATTTACTGCTGCTTCAGTAAATTAAGCTGGGGCAAGGCTGGGATCAAGCACCGGTCCCTCTGAGAGATAGTGCCTCTGTTCCAGGTGCTGCCTCGTTGAGGGAGAAATGAGGCTGTTAATGGTCAGGAAAAGGGATGCCAGCAGGCAGGTCTCATCTGCTATTCCCACCACACCCTCAGCAAGGCTCTGCTGCATTCTGCATGCGCTATGCCCATAATGGGCTGCAGGGGAATGCATCTGATGCCAGGCTGCCCACAGGGTCAGTACACTGCTATCCAAGGCACAGAAACACAAGAACAGGCACCATGGCATCCCGCAATGGTGAGGGCTGAGCATGATCTCCGTAGAGGTCCGGAATTATTCCAGTAATTGTATTTCTTGGACCAGACATTGGCTTTTCTCTTCCCTTCTTTGCGATTCCCTCACCCACTTCTCTTCATGCCTTTTTTGTTGCATTTGGCCTGGAATTTCCAGAAGATCTCAACATTTGTAGGGCCTGCTTGGGAGGATCATCACCTTTCACCTGTGACTTTCGCCCGTATGGAGATCTGTGTGGGGTCCAGGGCCACCAGGAGGCCATGGGCTGGCCAAGGGCCACCCTCCAAGACAGTGGTCAAGATGAACCACTTATGAGTCTTCCTTCTGCCAAAACATGGTGCTCATTCATCTCCTGGGTTTCATACCTGTCAGCCTGCTACATTGTGCTTGAGAAAGGGATCAAACATCACTGAGGCAGCATTAATGTGACAGGCCATCCCATAACAGCCACATGTGCTTGGGAAGACACAGACCTGCACAGACAGAGAAGTTGAGACAGGTGTGATGAGTGCATGGCTTGCTCCATCCTGGACAGCAATGCTCTTTGAGCTCCTGGATGCCTGCACAAAGTCCAAGTACATTTGTGTATGCAGAAATCAACGTGCCCTGGGTTAATGAAACAGCAGCACTGACAAACTCTGGGACACCCAGGGGATCTTCTGCAGTTTTCCTCTTTAGGGAAGTGAAGTTATCTCCAAGAGGTCCTTAAAAGGGCCTCACCTATGGTGGCAGCAAATAAAGACTTTTCAGAAAGCACTGGGCTCTACAAGCAATGCCAGCATTTGCCAGGCCACTCAGGACCCCAGCTTATGTACTTAAGCTTAGACATCACTTGGGGCCAAGTGGCACTGATTGAGTGCAACTCATTGACTTGGACATTTGCAGACATGCTTTTCTTGCTACCTCCCAGGCATTTGACCTGTAATTGCATTCAACCCTAGAGCAAATGGCCCAGTTAAATTCTCTAGAGGTGAAATTTTCTACAGAAAAACCTGAGAGAAGTTGTGCCACAGTGGAGATGTTAGAGGGAAGGCGCTGACTGTGCTCTGTGCTGCATGGAAAGCTTGGATAACAAAACCATAGGGCTCAGTAGGACGAGAGGTAGAGCCCTGAATGATGTGTTCCAAGCTTTAGATATTCGATAGTAGGAGGAAATTCTTTACTCAGAGGGTGGAGAGACACTGGCACTGCTGCTCAGAGAAGCTGAGGTGCCCCAACTCTGGAGGTGCTCAAGGCCATGGATGGGCCCTGGGCAGGCTGAGCTGGTGGGAGGCAGCCAGCCCATGGCATGGGTTGGGGCTGGATGGCTTGTAAGGGCCCTTCCAATCCAATACATCCTATGGTTCTATGAATCTTGAAGACTCACAGCCCTTCAGAGCAACCCTGAAACAGGACTCTTCCATGGCATAACACACAAGTGAGAATGAGGGAGCTGCATCTGTTTGGCCAATAGCTATGTTAATTCTCCCTTCAATCTCACCTATTCCAGGCATTTCTTCTTGCCTTTGAAGCAACAGCTGGGGGTTGGGAAGGAAAACATGACTATAATTGAAGGTTCCAAGGGGTTAAAAGTCTCTTCTGCCACTTCTTGTGTCCTCCTGAGGCACAATGGAGAACTGTGCACTCAATTCAAAGTGATACTGTTAATATAAAAAAAAAAAAAAAAGTGATAAAACATAAAATATGTGATAAGACATAAGAGAAGGCTGTGGGGAGACCTCATTATGGCCTTCCAGTATTTAAAAGGAGATAATAAACAAGTGGAGAATCAATTTTTTTTTTACATAGGTAGGTAGTGATGGGACAAGGGGACATGGTTTTAAACTAAAGGAAGGGAGATTTAGATTAGATGTCAGGGGAAGATTTTCACTGAGAGAGTGGTGAGGTGCTGGAACAGCCTGCCCAGAGAGGTAGGTTGTGATGCCCCATCCCTGGAGGTGTTCATGGCCAGTTTGGATGGGGCCCTGGGCAACCTGATATAGTACATGATCTTGCAGCCAGCAACCCTTCTTGTGGCAGGAGGATTGGAACTTGATTGCCCTTGAGGTCCCTTCCAACCCAAGCCATTCTCTGATTCTGTGATTACTGGGAGTGTGCTGGTGGGTAGCAGGATGTCTGATCCTCAGGTGATGGGCCAGAGTTTTGTTGCTTGTCACACCTGGCAGTGCTGGATCATTAGCAGATCTTCTTCCTGTTCTTGAAGATGGGATCTCTTTTTTCCCTCCAGTGCCTTCCTATAGAGCAGAGCAGCTCAGGTTGTTTGGAGATGTTCCATCTTGCTCAGAGGGTGATCTGTCGAACAACAAGAGATATGATTTGGGAAGAAAGCACCTGGAGGATCAGAGGTTTCATGGTGGAGGAGACCTGATTTCAAACACCTCGGATGGCTGCCCTCCATCTCATTCTGTTGAAACAGCCATGAAGGATGAGCAATGACTGCCAGCCAAGGATGGACCCAAACTCTACAACTTCACTTGGAGAGACTACATTTGCCCTCAAACTCTCACAGCCTGCCTGAGCCCACCTTAAGACGTGCAGTAGTGAGGTAGAGCCACAGTGATACCACTGGTGAACAAAGCAGAAGTAAGAACCTCACTGAGCCCTGCCCCGTGACACCAGGACCATGCAGTGTCTTTTCTGCATGGAGAACTGTTTGCTGCACAGTGCTGAAGAACACAAGGAGAGCAAAACTTCCAGGGCTGTTCTGCTTAACTTGTGTTTAGGAGCAGCCGTCACTCAGTCCTGCAAGGAACACGTTATCACTAACGTGCTGGCAGAGACGTGAGCTTTTGTTTATTGAAAATAAAAACATACACGCTGCTTAAAATGCTTGGCAAAGGTGGCATGAGGGCAAGGCTGGGGAAGAGCGGTACGCTTCATCTCTCCTTGATAAATTACCTTTCACAGTGCTTCCAGCACCTCTCTCTTGCAACAACCACTTAATAAGGTACGGGCACTGCAGTTCTCTCATTACAGGGAAGAAAGAGAGGTGTTTCAAAGAACCACAGTGTAACCCGCTCTCGGGGGTTCGTTTCCCGGGCTCCTCTGACACAAATTATTAAAAACATTTCTCAGATAAAAAAGCACGGCCTCCTTCAGCAGCTTCCACCATAAACAAAGCCTTACACATCCTTGGCAAAAGGAGTGAAAAGGAGAGGGAAAAAAAAAAAGGGGGAAATTAGAAACATGGAAATGTAATAACTTTCCATTATGCAAATTTGATTTAATCAGAGATGAAGCTGAAGTGCAATAAAAACATACTTTCATTAAGTTTATGACTTTCAGGCTCTATAATACCCCAGAAATGTCAATTATGAGGTTACCATAGTGATACATGGATACAACTTCGAAGAGATCTGTTTCCTCACCAATAAGTGCATGCTGGAGCCGGTCCTGGACCTGGTTTCCCAGCTCCTTACACTGATAAGAGCCTGCAAGTCAAATGGCAAATACTTTTGACAGCCTATTTGAGAATTAAACCCTAAAGTCTACACAAATCAACTGTGCCTGAGGGTCGGATGGGATAAGCTTGACCATGTGTGGGATGAAGAAGGCTCGGATTTCAATTTCCAGAGCTCAGGGTCCATTGCAGTTGTCTGGTTCAAGAAGTGAGCAGCCCATGAGGGACATTTCACCACTGGGATGTGTTGTAGGTCTGCAGTGCTCCCCAGCTTGTAGGGTGTTAGTTATGAGCTGACAGCCTGTGATGGTCCCCTCTGACTGAATGGGGCTCTCACCCACTGTGTGTCAGTCCTGGACTGGTACCAGAGGTACTCAGGCTGCCATGCAGTGATTTCACTGGTAGAAGAGACATTATTGCAGATGGCCAATATGGGGGAACTGTTCTGCTGGTGTGTAATGCAGCCCAGTGAAAACTCAGTCTGGATGGGGCACTGGGCAGCCTGTTCTGGTGGGGGGCAACCAGCTCACAGCAGGGGTTGGAACTGGATGGGCTTTGTGGTCCCTTCCAGCCCAACCATGCTGTGATCCTATGAGAACCTAGGTGTAAAAGCAGCTCCCACAAGGAGGAGGAGCCCCTGATCAGGTCTCAGTTGAGCCAATTTTTTCCTGAAGAGGTCCAAAGCTGATAAAGTTTCTCAAATAGCTATCAGTGAGCTACCCATGGGTGCAGACAGCTAAACCCCTAAATGCTGCCTTTGTGTTCAGCACTGGGGCTTCTCCCTTTCCTTTGTCTCCTAGTGTCCTGCCCTAAAACCAGCACCTAACCAGGGCTTGATGCCAGCTGTGGCCAAGTGCCACACCATGGAGATGGACATTATTATTTCCTAATACTTCCTGTGCTGCTTTTTAAGTCTGGCACCACTGAAAGGATAAACAGGAGTCACCTAGGTTTCAGAGCCCCATGATGACAGCACAGCTGCTTTTGTCAGCACATGATTCATTTATGTGGATTCATTTAAACACATGTGAAACACGTGGCACAGATACTGACTGTGTCCTACTGATAAATGCATTAAGTAAAGTGGAACACCAGCCTTAACATGACAGGACAGGAGGGAATGGCTTCAAGTTGCACCAAGGGTGTTCAGGTTGGATGTTAGGAAGAACTTCTCAGAAAGAGTGGTGATGCACTGGCACAGGCTGCACAGGGAGGTGGTGGAGTCACAGTCACTGTAGGTATTCAAGGGGTAGATGCAGTACTTAGGGACATGGATAGTGGGCAATACTGGTGGACAGTTGGACTAAGTGATCTTAGAGGTCCTGTGAGGCCCTCAGAAAGGCCCAACCTCCTTGTTCCTACGGCTGCTTTGTCCACATCTTTCCATCCTGCAGCACTGCTCCTTTGGACAGGAGCGTGCTCCGAAGTCATTGCTGGGCCCCGAGGTTCAGTGGAGGACATTGCATTCCCCCAGCTTTTGCAAAGGCTATGATTTTGCAGAAACACATACAGTAAGGAAGGCATTGTCTGGTGGATTAGGGCCTTGATATTTCTAATCATACCCTGCCTCAGCCTCTTTCAGTGCTGAGAACCCTATTCAGTGGCATTCAGTGGTTTCTCTGGGTGCTATTTCAGATGCAGAATAATTAGCAACATGCAGGAAAAGCAACAAAGCCTTGAATGGTATTTAGTGACAATTATTCCACCGAACCATTTCTTACTATTATAAATGGAGCTTATTAGCACTAAATTGTTTCCATAGGAAGCAGCATCAGCAGTAAAAAGAATGACTGCAGGCTGGCTTGGCGGTGCGGGAGTCAGCACAAAGGAGCCTTCCTGTCTGCTCCTCGCTGCGGGAGCGTGTGCTGGGAGAAACCCACACAAAGCTCAGGGAGCTCCAACTCACTGCTAGCGGGCAGCCTGGCCCTGCTCCAGCCCTGCTTCATGCTGGTACCTGCCGTGACAGATCTGGTACTGCTGGAGGGAGCTGGTTTGCTGCAAAGGCTGGAGATGGTGAAGAAGTGAGGAGAGGAGATGCCACCTTTCATGGAATCATAGAATCTCAGCATGGATTGAGTTGGAAAGGATCTTTGAACTTGTTTCACTCCAACCCCTGTCGTGGGCTGGTTGCGCCCACCAGCTCAGGCTGCCCAGGACCCCATCCAGCCTGGCCTTGGGCAGCTCCAGGGGCACCATAGCTTCTTTATAAGCTTCCTTCGAGTACTGGAGTGCTACAGAGAGGTCTCTCTGGAGCCTTCTCTCCTCCAGGCTGAACAGTCTGAGCTCCCTCAACATTTCCCTACAGCAGAGGTGCTCCAGCCCTTTGAACATTTAGTGAGCCTCCTCTGGACCAGCTCCAACAGCTCCACGTCTCTCTGTGCTGATGGCCAGATGGGCCTCATGAAGGCAGGGCAGAGAGGAACAGTCCCATCCCTGCCCACTGCCAGCCTTCTGTTGATGCAGCCCAGGATACATTGGGCTTCTGCGCCACAAGCACACACTACCGACTCAGGTACAGCTTTTCATCCACCAGAACCTTCTCTGCAGGGCTGCTCTCAAGTTCTTCTCACAGTTTGTACTCATGTCTGGGATTGCCCTGACCCGACTGCAACACTTGGCCTTGTTGAACCTCAGTAGGTTCACGTGGGCCCACTTCTGAAGCCTGTCCAGGTCCCTCTGGATAGCATCCCTTCCTTCTGTTGTATCAACTGCACCACTCAGCTTGGTGTCATCCCTTTGTGTGGAGGGTTTTTCCATGGGGGAGGTTTTGCTGCTCATCCTCCTGCTGCCCATCCTGTGACCCAGGTCTGTACTGCAAGATGCAGCTCCAAGAGGGAATGCAGAGGGTAGGATGGGATTTAGTTGGCAGTACAGCTTTAAGTGCTGGGTTTCATTCTTCTGGCTGTAGAAAATTAATCTCCTATCCCCATGCCCAAATTTCAGACCATTTGTATTCTGAAATCTCAGAAACAGTTCCTGAAGTTTTCCACTTGGATTTTTAAATCAACTTTAAAGAATTGATTTAGGAACATTTCAAGAAGAGAAACATACAGCCTTTGGCAAAAAATAATAAAATATATATATTTTTTTCATCGACCCAGTTGTTTGACAAACCTGACCTCCACATCCGAGTGATTTCAAGTATTCTGAAACCCTAGAGGTAGAGAAAAAAATCTTCCCTGAACAATTGTCCATTTTTATCTGGAAGCTGCTAAGATTCAAGGCTCTGAGGGGACACAGGCAGAGCTGAGACCCGGGGCTGGGTGGCTGCTCCACAGACGTGTCACCATATGAAGCCTTCAGGAAGATGGGGAATCTCCTCCATTCAGAACCCTTCCCTGAACCTTTAAGGTAATGAAATCATGAATTTGAGATGCTGACACCAGAACCATGACCCGCTGGAGCTCTGCCAGGTTGTGCTGCAGGGGATGAGCCCTGCTCCTTTGTTACTTGTGCATTCCCCTGCCATTCAGGCAGTTTCTGAGTTGGTTGCACACAATTTCAGCAGGGCTATGAATGAAGGCTCACACAGCCAGCAGCAAGAGGCGGTCAGAACTCCCTCCAGCCAGAGCCTATCTCCTTATGCAGGACCTGCACCTTCCCATTTCTGTGGCTCAAAACAGCTGGAAATCCAGAGAGATGGTGAAGATTTAAAGATGCAGCCCACAGAAACAAAAACATAACTGTTAATTAAACAGAATGCATTCAGCGCAGTGGACCATGACAGCCCCAGAGATCTGTGAGAGCATTCCCTGCACATTTCCCTTCTGCTTTATGGGTGGTTGAGCGGAGCCTTTGGTTCATCCACTGCTCAGAATCTGTGGGAGATTCCCTCTCCTTCCCCATCAAATACCATTGGCCATCTGTAAGATGTAAAGCAGCACACCTGTGAAGCAGCTGAATCGAGGACCAAGTGTGAGTGGCAGAGGTACATTCAAAGCCAGTAAAATAAGTGCTGATGGCTTTGATGCAGGCAGCTCTGGTTCCTCTGGAGGAGGAGCATTCATTTCCCTTTGCTGGAGATTTGATTTCCCCACTTTTTATCTTTGGGACATGATAACAGCACCAAACACTGTGGAGAGCTTTAAAGCCAGGCAGCACACGCCGCTGGATGAATCACTTGCTTTGGCTTTTGAAGGTCTGGGATTCTCTCCAGGGTACACCCTCTACTACGGGGGATTTATCTTGCCAGCCTCTCAGTTCTCCCAAATCAGAGCTGCCCTGCAATGTGCAGAAACAACGTGGTCATTAGTGCCTTGATCTGATACCTTCAGCAATTAAAAGCATTCATGACTGATGAGCTTTCAGCATCTTTCTGGCAGATTGGGAAGTGTCAGCGAGTCCCCTGCACTAGATAGGTGCTGCCTGACTCTATTAGTCAGCAGCAGTTGGTGTCTAAGCAGCATCCTGGAGGAAACTCCCATTGCTTCATCAGTCGCCCATTAACATTTGCTATTGCTTAAAGCTTTGCAGACGAGGAAGAAAAATCTTCTGGAAGTGACAAAGGGAACCAGGCCAATTAACAGCACATCTATTAGGGGAAGGGCAAAAGGATGGCTGTGCCTTCACCGCCTAGGAAGGGCACAGTGGGTGGTGAAGGCTCCCCCAGCAATGGCAGGCAGCAATCACTGCACAGAGCTCAGGTCATTGTGAGCAGCGTGGAAATTAATTAGAGCTAAAGATCAGCAGCCGAAGAGACTCGAGGAGTAAATGTCACTTCCAAAGTAGGGCATGGAGGTAGCTCTGGACTAATTAACCACAGCTTTGCTGCAGGAAAAGGACATGATTGCCAGCTGCAGCCTCCTGCATGCAGTCTGCGCAGAGGCCACTGAAGGTTAACATGGGCTGAAACAAATATGAATCACTTGGACTCCTGCAGGAAAAACACATAGTTCAAAAGTCAGTTTACTATTGACAAAGCACAGCAGAAAGCACTGTGCATCTGTCACACACGCTGTCTCCTTGTGGCTGCGCAGAGCTGCCGTAAATAATGGCCATAAATACTGTAACCAAGTGAAAGTTTACCTCAGACCCGTGCTATTTGTTATTATGCACAATGTAAGTTGTATTAGAAGAGTCAAAGATGCCTACAAAATCCCCTCTCACATACAAGCAGGGAGCGGGCTGAGAGCTGTGATGGGTGTGCAGCCTGGTGAGGGTCTTTCTAGCTTTTCACATCACGGCAGTAACCCATTTCTCCCCATGGCCCTCTGCCTCCTTCGGCACGCAGTAGGCTTTCCCATGAGAAACCTGTGCAGAGGACTGCACAGCACAGAGCCCATCTGCAAGAGCCTCCCCCAGCTGTGACATCCAAGCAGATGGGAGGGGGCACGTTTCTGCCCAGTCTCCTTTGCAGCTGCCTGAGTTGGGGTGAGCTGCAATCTGGGGCAAAGCTGTGGAAAATCTGCATCCTCCCCTCCTCCTGCCCTGCCAGCTGGGAGTAAGCACAGAACTCCTCTGTCTCCTCTCGGCCATCTGTGCACAGAGTGGGTTCCTCTGGGGAAGGGCTGCTATCAGGACAGCAACTAGGCAGGATTGTGTCCTTGCATGGCAATCCTGTAGTGTCCAAAATAGGTGACCAAGCCCAGCTGGGACAGGGATCAGGGCCAGTCAAGAGCGCAGGGACTGCTGGACAAGCCCCTGGTGATAAAGCAGGCCCAGAGTCAGCCTTGAGGCAGGTTGGGGATTAGTGGGGCATCCATCAACACAGTGAAGGCATGAGCCACAAGCAAGCTTAAATGAAGGTCCCAGGAGATGCAGGTGATAATATGAGTGATGTCTGTCTATGTAAAGGTGCAGAACCAACTTGCTGGAGGTCTTGACATCACAGTTCATCCTTATCTTCCAGGGATGGAGCACCTCCCCTGTGAGGACAGGCTGAGAGAGATGGGGCTTTTCAGCATGGAAAAGACCTGAGAGCAGCCTGTCAGTATCTAAGGGGACTGTAAGAGAGAAAGGGGCAGACTGTTTAGTAGAGTCTGGTGTGATAGAGCAAAGGGGAGTAGTTTAAAACTAAAAGATATTTAGATTGGATACAAACAGAAGGTTTTTTACAGTAAGAGTTGAGACACTGGAAAAAGTTGCACAAAGCAGAAGCCCCATACTTGAAGACACTCAGTGTCAGGCTGGGTGGGGCTCTGAGCATCCCAATCAAGCTGTTCATTTCAGGGGAGCTGCACTCCATGACCTTTGAGGGTCCCTTCCAACTCAAACACTTCTGTGATTCTACGATATGTTCACAGTCCCAGAAAGATCTCAAGGGTCAGAAGTCATGGAACATAGGATGCAGAGCATCTCCTTGGCCACGAAGAATAAGAAAGCGTAACTCAAACATATTTTGTAATGTGCAACTGAAAGATGTTTTTAGGGTTCTGAGTTTTGTATTTTTTGAGGGCATGTTGTCATTTTATGCCCAAAGCTAATGAAATTGTATGAGCATGTGTATGCAGAGCATCCCAGCAACTTGATTTCATTATGCAGAACGTGCCTTGAACTAGCTAGGGAATCATTAACACACATGGTCTTGCTGGAGGATGAAAGGATGGCTTCCCATCCCTAACAAGCACAACTGAAAACTGCTCCTGACTTTCTTACTGGGTAAAATAAGGAGGGGGAATAAAATTCAGTCTGTGTTGAGCTAGAAGAGGATAGCAAGAAAATGAGCACCTAGTGCCACCTTTGCAAAGAAGAGTGAATAGCAGGATGCTGTGCTAGAATAGATGGTCTCATGCAAGGCTTGATGTAGTTGTTCCTATAGGCTGGTGTAGGGCTGTTAATGCAGATCCAGCAGGAAAGAAAAATCAGTTGCTAATAGCTCTTTAGGGGAGAAATGTCTATAACTGTGTTGCTGTGAACAAGACCCAGGAGGTATTGACCAGGACACCAACACACAAAGAGCAGTGCAGGATGTCAGTACCAAATCCAAACAAAAGCATCCAATACAAGAAGCACCATATTTTCATGGTTACATCAAAACACATTTCTGCCTTGGACAGAGCCCAAAGTCCTTTCTCCTCCCAGCACTGAGCCTCACTGGGACTGCAGAAAACTGCACTCTGACTGTCTCGTGCATGCTCCTTCTTGTTATGTTTTCAACTCCATCCTGAGCTGAAGAAAACCTTGTAGGAGAGTGCTTTAGGAGGTAAAGAAGGATGGAAGGATTGGAGACAGAGATGCAAACGGACTTAGGTTCAGCCTTTCCAGGACACTCCAGCACAAAAGCACAGACACTCTGTACTGTCAGTCTCAAAGCACACAGCAGGCTGGTCAGCACTTGCTGTACAAGTTCAGACCCTTCTGTACAGGTTCAGACCCTTCTGTACAGTGGTGCTAATTGTCTACTGGCCAGCAGTGGAAAAATGAGCAAGTTTGAGGCAAAAAGAGCAGAGGGTGGAGGACAAAGAACTCCTCTGTGGTTTATATGTAGAGTGATAGAGCCCCATTTTTCTCTTAACCTTCTGCAGCCCAGGCACTGAGTGCTCTCTGGCTGCTTCAGAGCTGCAGAATCCCAAAGGAGGGTAAAGATCTGGCTGGGTCTGGTGATGCACAGCCTGCAGTCCTGCAGAAAGGAGGATCTGCTGAGCACAGTTGTCTCCTAGCTTGTCTTTCCCTCTTGTCCTCTGGATTCCTACGGTCTAAAACTGCCTTCTACATAGGAATGACCGGGAATCTGTCTTATAGGTTTCTTTCAAATTCAGTGCAGCAGACCAAATACCTGCAAGGTCTCCAAAAGCCCTGCACTGGGGGCTCCAAGACAGCAGAGTGTCCCTGAGGAGAGACCTTCCTCTGAATCCTGTCTTTTCAGGCAGAGGGGAGAGCCATGTGCCCTGTGCCATGTGCCTGCCAGTTTCAGAGCAGATGTGCAGGATCCTTTGCTTGCTGAGATATGCAAGGGTTGGATAGAGCAGTTGCACTGCCCAGTCAGTAACTGAGTGCCAGTTCTGGGCCGTGGTCAGAGCAGCAGTGAGAGAAGGATCACTGTCCAGGGTGATCCAATGATGCACTAGAATGGCATCATCTCATTGTGCTTTAACTCTGATCCCATAGGGCACAAACTGCCTGGGACAGGTGAAAGCCTGTGCACGGACTCATGAAGGGCTCCTGGCAGAGCAGAAGTGGGCAGCCAGGCCCTGACCTGGCCCCAGCATTCTGCCTCTTGGAGATGAGAGCTGCATGCTGGGCTCTGCCCATCCCCTGCATTCAGCTCAGAGCCAGCTGTATTGCAGCAGGTTGGGGGAGAGGCCTTGCAGCTGTCACAAGCTTGCTGATAATGAAGTTCTTATGATGCACTTTGCTAGCACTGGGTCATGATGTTACGACCTGGTTCACCTCTGCTGACTCAACCACCCAAAGCGAGCTGAGAGTCCCCAGCAGCAGCACCCATGGGTTTGTCTGAACAAAATGTTTGGCACATGAAAGCATTTTAGGAGGCTTCTAATTTTTGTGCTGAAGGACACATCTCCTGCCACCCCTTCTGCTGCTGATGTTTAATGGGGTCCAGGAGCTTCCGCTGAAAGCTCTGCCTTTTTTTTTTGATGTTTTGTATTATTTTCTTCAATGCTATGCCTGGTGACAGCTGCCATCAGATGTATTGCTCTGTGCAGGGGCTGGCTGATGGTGATTGCTAATTGCCAGTTTGAAAGTTCTGCAGGTCAGAAGGGTAGGATGAGACCAGCCCTCTCAGGGCCACCCCTGACAGATGTTTGTCTAGCCTGACCTGCAGGTCTCTGGTGACAGGCACATAACTACCACACAGTCTGACCTCAACACAAGATAGTGCCTTCGCATTCAGCCTGAAACTCCCTTTCTGCCTGTCTGCTTCCAAGGAAAGCCAAAAAGACCTTCTGTCTTCCTGTGCAGGAAACTTTTGTCTTCATACCAACATTCCTAGCTTGTTCAGACTTCACTCTAAGATCATTCTCGTGGATTTCACCCACCTTTTTAGCCTGGAGGCCATTGGATCAGCAGCTCCCATCTCTAGGAGTGCTGGCAGCCAGCCTGGACTCCATCAGTCCCTGGTCTGGATAACATACAGGACAGTGAGAGTCCCTGGAGAAAGGAGGTCTGCTCTGGGGAAAGAGGGAGCATGGAGGGTGGCAGTGGGAAGAGCTGAAGGTGCATTTGCAAAGCAAGCAGTGGGCTTTCACAGAGGCTGTACCCAAAGAGACAGAGGAGACACATGGATGGGAGTTACTGTGAACTTCTGCCTAAACAGAGCAGTGTTTCAGGTCCAACACCAGCCAGTAGAACGTAGAAACTCTTAAAGGAAGAAATGTTAGATATATAAAAGAGCACTTACTGATCAAAGATCAGGGGTAAGTCTGTCCCTTTGACTACACAGTGAGCCTGAGGATTGGAACAGGACATAAAACTGTACTGCAGGGGCACTGGTCATCAGCGGGAGTCAGAGTTACCACTCAGTAGTCCTGGATCCCAGCACAGGGCTCTCATCATGTGGATATCCTGTCTTTCTACCAGTCTAGTGCCAAAATCCTCATTAACACAACAGAACACTCAGCATGGGAAAACCTTCTGGGTAGCACTCAGAGATTGGACCAAAGGGACTCTGCAGCCTTGGAATATCTAACCAGGTGAAGGTCCATCAAGATTTGAAGATACCAGCAAAGAGAACATCCTACTTCATCCATGGTTTGTTCCTTATCTTGTCACCCTTGCTGTGAGGCTCTGTGCCTGGCTTTCAGTTTGAATTTGCTAGCTTTAGCTCCCAGACATGTATTTAGGCTTTGCCTTTCATTTCAAGACCAAAAATTCCATTAGCACTCAGAGTTTTCTCTCCGTAAGGTAACTTTATCCTTCATTAAGACACCTTTCAGTCTGTTTTCTAAAAGCAAGTCAGACTGAGTGCTTCACATCACTCCAGCACTTTTTGTCCAGCAGTCACATCCTGTTATGGCTCTGTAGGCACTCTTTCTGTGTTTTCATCTTCCCTCCTGAACAGTAAGTGCCAGATATAGATGGGAACAGTACAGTCAGCACCACTGCTGCTCCAGAGAGAGGAAATGCCCTTTCTGCTCCTTTGCCCCCATTTCCATATGCAAACATCTCATTACCTCATGCCAGAGAACTGCCCTGGGAGCTCATGCAGAACTTCTGTAAGAAAGAGCTGCAGAAAGTGTAGTTATTAGTGGTGTTCAGATCCACAGCAGTGCTTTCTTGCTCCCTGGCAGACAAAAGGTGGAGGTCCAGCCCCACATTCCCAGGCTGTGGCTCTGATGGCCAGCAAGTGAATTCAGTTACTCACTGCTTTACTACTTGGCTGTGATGCAGTGGTCCTGTTCCTGCAGTCGTCCTGTTCCTGCAGTCTTAGTTATTATTTGAAAACAGAGGCACTGAGGAGGGAATGGTTTTCTCCTGTTGGTATGGTGCCAGTTGGAAGAATGACCCTGTGAATATGGAGAGGATTGCACTCCAGCCCTCTGCCCATTACTGTGACTTTGTGGCCCCTCCATTTGAAGCCTATTAAGATATCACCTTGGCTTCTTGCTTTTCCTATTCTGCTTGCTGTTGTCTGCAATGTGTGGAGCCAGCAATGGAGCTGGGATGTGATGTGCTGTTAGTGGTCTCAACGAGAGAGTCCTGCAGTTGGGTTATGGAGGGTCAAGAACAAAAAAGCAGGCAGATTGGCTCAGGTGTGGAGAATGGGTCTGGAAGTCACAGGCCCACGGAGCAACAAAGACTGAAATAAAAAGAAATATTCAAGTGTACATCCATTTGGGTTTGTAGAACGACAGCTTAGCAAATGGAAACAAAAAACCTCATGCAGTCAGCATGTGAACAGCAGAACAGCAGAAAGGATGATTCTCACTGAGTAAGACAGCTCTGTACCTGCTCTGCTCACAGCCTCCTGAACATACAGGCAACTCCATAGCACAGGAACAGTGATGGCAGGTTGGGTTATCTCATCTGACCTTCACACATGACCAGAAAGCCTCAAGAATCATTTCTTCATGAAGGTTAGAGCCTTTACCATCTTGTTTTAAAGCGGTTTCAAATAATCCGTGATTTATTGCCTGCCTATTCCATGACTGGCTGGTTAAGTATCTTCTCTAGAACTTGTTTATAAACTCTGTTAGGACTTGGCTTCCGGCTTCCACATATCACCCTGCTTTTTGCTACTGTCACACGTTCAGATCCTGCTCCATACAATGCCCTGTGTGGGATTTTTGTCTCTTCTTAGGTGAAAGCATGATGTGAACGTCATCGCGTTCAGCAAGCAGAGTGCTGGGCATTGACTCCACAGCATGCCTCAAGGTTACATTGCTGTGTGCTGTGTGTCCCCCAGAGCTCTTCCCAGCCCTCTAAACGTGCTGCGTGGGAGGAACAAAGTGATTATCATATCCGAAAAGCTGCCTTGCCCAATGAAATGGAAATGTGATTTACCAAGATTCTCACTACAGTGTGGCGGTCACCCAGAAGAAACAGCACACCACAGCATAAATTTGATGCTTTTCTTGCTAAAATGGGCAAATGACCTATTAAGAAGAGAACCTTCCCAGATAAATGAGATAGATGGAGTATTGAGCTGGCTCCAGCGCCCACTAAATTTAAGATTAGCCCTGCTGAATCAGATCTACTCTGCACTAAGTCACAGATGCTCTGGCCTTATTCTATCAGATCTTCTGTTTTTCCATACACACATGCACAGTCAGCCCAGACAGCAGCTGTGTTTCATGCTAGGATCATTGTATTGGAACTGCACTTAAACAAAAAGCAACACCGAGCAGAACAAGAGATGTTTCAACTTCAGACATCATGTAGCTGGCACTTGAATGGCAACACAGTGGGCATATAGTAAAGGTTCAGGTAAGGAGTTTGGGTGGATACAGGTAGGGCATAGCCCTACTGCCTGAATCCCTTGCTGGTAGCTAGATCAGGGTCAATGCTGCAGAGGATGTACACAGGACCTTGCTGCAGGGCAGCACTGAGCCTCGAGGATCATCTCACATCTGTGCCTTGCTCTCTGAAGATAGGACTGGCTGCAGTGAATCAGAAAGAAATCCATCCTAGCCTAGTATACCAAACACATTGGATAGATAATATTACTGAGAAGTGGAAAAACAGAGAAAGTAGCCAGCCATGCTTCTCTTCTTATGTTCCAATTCCAGTGAACTGGGACTCAGAAACTTCAGAAGCTGATCTTTGTGATTAAGTTCCCGAAACCTTTTCCTCCCGTGAATCTGTGCTGGTTTAACCCTGATGGGCAGCTCAGCTCCACCACACCTCTCTCACATTGCCCCTTCTCAGAGAAACGGGGAGAAAATACGATGGAAAAGGGCTCAAGGGTTGGGATAAGGGCAGGGAGATCACTCACCAATTATCATCACAGGCAAAACAGAGTCAGCACAGGGAGATCAATGTGATGAACTATTAGCCTGTTACTAATAGACTAGAACAGTGAGAAACTAAAAACAAACAGAAATCACCTTTCCCCAATACATCCTTTTGCTGAGAAATGCTCAATGATTCTTTCCTATCCATATGCCTTCTCACTTTGTATAATCTCTGCCACATTCCCATACATTTATGGCAACCCTACCCACAGCCGGGGGTTGGAATCAGATGATCTCTGAGGTCCCTTCCAACACAAGTCGTTCTATGATTCTATGACTGTAAAGATTTTAGTCTCTTTGACTTAAACTACCAGTGTGGATCCCTTCTGCTCATCCTTGTTTTGAACAATTTCCACTTCTGCCACTGTGGCCAGGAAGTCAGAATGTACACTGAAACGGGGAGCACTCTCGATATATGTAGAAACAGGTCAGTATTTTCTGTTTCTTTCTCTCTTTCTGGGTAATTATTCACATTCAGTGTATTATTTTTTTTGGCCCACAATGGCTCTCTGAGGTGTCTGACTCCCAGCTGTCTGTTCTTGGTGGGGGTGGTAGTTCAAAGCCCGTCACTTTGCTTTTCCCCCGTTGCATGTCCTTCTGTGCAAGTGCTTGAGCTTCACATGCTACCTTACTGCACAGTCATTCACTACAATGAGGTCCTTCTACAACTGCTTTTAGACAATTTTCCTTTCTACTCCCATGAATAATGAAATATCTGCAGGCTATGGTCCCTTATTATTCAGTCCCTTCTCCAAATCAGTTATGAATATGCTGAAGAGTACAAGTCACTGCACAGAGCCCTGGGACCGCCTTTCATTTATTCCGGCCCGCTGCTTCCCCTTTTAATGAGTTCTTAGTTCATGCAAGGGATTTCCTTCTTATCCCAATGCTTCAGTGAAGCAGCTTGTTAAAAGTTTCTCGAAAATCCCTGTTCTTGTTCGATTATTCATTGATTCCTCCCAAATCCTCCGGTGGATTTCTCTGCAATGAAGCTCTTTTTCATCATATCATGTTTATCACTTCTCTGCTAATTCTGCTCTGTGGAGATCAAACATACTCATCTGCAGCTTCCCACATCTGAGACGTACCATTTTCAAAGAAATGATAGAGTATTTATGACTGACTTTGCTTCTTGTACTAAGGAAACTTTTTGCAGGATGCTCCACTCCATGGTTAGTAATTCAGCAGTTTGCTGGGCAAATTGTTCCCGTTTCTCCTGATCTATCGCCGTTTATCTTACTGAATTGTTCAAAGCCTCTTCTACCGATCCAAAAGTCCAAAAAAATCTCCTCTTCTTCATCCACCATGAAGATGGATGAGCACATCTCTAAGCACCTTCATTTAGTTTTTCTGCTGTTCCTTTCTCTTCCTTGACGCGTTAATACTTGGGTCAGCTATTGGTGCTACATTTCCTGGCTGGCTTTCAGTTCTTTATGAATTTAAAAGGGATTTATTAGCAGTTTACGATGCCTTTAGCAAGTTGTTCCTCAAAGGCTATTCTTGGCTCTTGCAAGAGCTCGACTATTTCCTGGCTTTTGAAAACTTCAACACTCTTTGTCCATCCCGCAGTTTTTGGTGTACACGGTAAGTGATATATGTTTCCTCTGGGCCTTCCACCCAGTGTCTTTAAGCACTTTTCAATCTGCTATATTTCATTCTGCATATTTTTGTCCTTAAGCTGTTCCTTTTAGTTTCCTCTAAACAAATTTCCTTATTTCTATGTAGCTTTCCTCTTTGAAATACAGTGTTTACACTTTGCTGGCTCCTTTGCTCCTACGAAGATACTGAAAAATACTGAAAAACTCAAAAATACTGCCATCACTGCTCTGGAATAGTTTTTAAGAGGAATATTTTGAATCAGAAATGGAACCAGAAATTGAAGACAAGAGATGTTTCTTCTCTTTCTAGTTTCTGGTGGTCCCCTACTGTGCCCATTCAGTTTCATATCCAGCTTCGGGGGTACAGTCAGACAGATTTCACTGCTTCCTTTACCTCTTCCCACTTCCCACTGCCTCTCCATGGACTCTGAGAAGTGCATGACTGCCCTCAGCCTGGGCAGCCACACACATGAAGGTCCACAGGTGAGCTTGGCTTGCAGCCATCAACCTTCACATAATTCCTACTGAGCCACGTGCAGACTTTCCTCCTCTGTGCACAATGGTCTTTTTTCATCTTGGGAAGTTGTCTAAATGGAATATAAAGGCTTGGTTGTTTGCTCAGCTTTGAAGAGCCTTTGGGGATCTGTCTAAACCCATTTCATTGCATCCTTTCTCAGTCTTGCAGATTGAAGTAGCTTTCCCTGGGCCAGTACCAGATCATGCAAAACTGGGAATGACTGGGACTCTCCAGCCAGAGCATTGGCCCTGAAAGCTTTCCATTCTCATAGGATAACTATGCATCATGGGCAGCTCACCAGTGCCCTGACATTGCTTCTCTTGTCTCCTGGCTTTTAAAAGAGAAGATTGTACCGAAGTGAACCGAAACTAACAATAGCCAACGGGTATTGTGTTCTGTGCTTCAAAATTTTTGTTTACATTGTAATGAAGGGGAAACAAAAACAAAATACCTCCAAACCTTTCAACATTTTCATGCTGATGGCATTTCCTTGAATATTTGTTTGCAAAAGGGAAGTGAAGGGGTTTCAGTCTGAGTTTCTTGACTAAGGAAACCTTGAAACTCAAAAACCCTCTGCCAGAACTATGCTCAAGCCACTACGTTCCCACAGAACAGGCTGGCAGTATGGTTTTGTGGGAGCGAGTTTTGTTAAATGTTTCCACCAGTTCTAATTAAAATTTCTTCCTCTATCAAGACATAAATGTTTTCTTTCAACAGCGTTAGGGCAGAGAGTATGGTGATAACTCATATTTAAGCAGAAAGGCTCAGAACAAGTAAATAAATAAGTAAGTAAATAGATAAATAAATGAATGAAAAGACAACCCCAAGAAATCGTTAAAAACGAGTATTTCATCAGTGTTGCAATGAAATCAGAAAGTCTCTTCCTATCAAATGTCCTTGGAAGGGGGATGTTGCCACAAATATTTCCCTTTGACACAATGGTGAGTCTGTGATGGACACTTGCTGCCACAACCGTAGCTCTGCTAATGACAACAGAGCAAGAGCACTGTGTGTCCCTGCTTCTTAAACTTAGCACCGGTATATGCTTTAAGGAAGAAAGGAAGTGGCTGAAGCCTTTCTATCCACTGTGGAGATGGGGCTGCTGGAAAGAGACACAAACACATTCATTCAGGTGGATATTCCTTGGTACCAAGGTTCTACCTCCATTCCTCTGCAAAGACAGATGGGAGCTCCACCAGCAGCCTGTGTCTGATCAGCACTGAGGGAAATGGCACAGCCACTCCATACTACAGCAGTTTTAAGGAATTGGCTCTCTCTGGACCTACGTTCTGTACAAAAGTCTCAAGAACAACAGATCTGATTGTTTCTTTCCTATTGCAATAAATATGAAGGCACTGTATAATTACCTGTCAGAGGCTCACAGAAGTTGCATAACTTCTCAGGCTCTGAAGAACGGAAGGGAGAAGTTTGTGAAGGTTATTTATGGAGGAAAGATATTGATGGATGATAATAAAAAGCTGTAATGATAACATTTACTAGATAAAAATTCCCTTCTCGTGAAATTAATGTGGTAGGGGGAGCAGTACAGTCGTATAGCATAGATGTCCTGAGCTCCTGCCCTGTTAGCTGGGGATATGGAAGTCTGGGTGTCAAGTGGCTGTACTAAATACTCACATTCATTACAGCACGCTTCAGAAATGCAGGCTGACAGCGATGCCCTGAGGGCTTCTGGCTGCAGAGGACGGAGCTGGCTTTAGTCTGCATCTATCTGGCCATTATTGAGGTTCTGCAGCTGCTCTGTGGGGCACCTGAGGGCAGAGTGTCAAGTGAGTGTGCTAAAGGCAGTGCAGCTGAACTGCTGGGCATCAGCCCTTGATTCAGGCTAACGATTTAGAGCAACACCTTCATTTATAGGGGCGATCTTATCCTCTTTTCTTTTTTAAAAAAGCATATTTTCTGTATTTTTAATTACAAGGGCTATTAAATTTTATGAATACCGTATCTTTGCTTCTTGAGTTCATGTCAATTCACTTGAAAACCTATTAATGATGGAAGAATCTCTAAAGGTTTTCTTGTTCCAGTAAATACTTGGAAGAAATCCAAATAAAAATTATGGACTCAGGTTCCTTAAATGACTGCAAAATACAAAACCATGTTTCCATTTGACCCTGTCTTTTGATCATCTGCTGATCCTAGATGCAAACCTCCCAAAGTTCCCAGAAGGGTTCATTTCTGTGGTCTGGACTACGTATATCTTATAGGCTTTTGAGTATTTCTAGTCTATCCATGGAGAAAGAGCTTCATAAATGTGACTATTGCTCAGTGCAGTGAGGACTGGGAGGTTCTCAAGGACTGGACTGCCCTGGACAGGAGAGGATTTGGCTAGAATCAGTCCTGGTTGATTTCTCTGATAAAACAAAGAATTACATGAAACAAGCTCTTACATTTATCAATCATTATATCAAGGTTTTCAGGAAAGCACTCCTTATGTAGGTCACATTAAAGATACTAATAACCAAATGAATGCATGCAGCTCTTTAGCTGGGCTACCCAATCCTGCTGTCATTTTGCCTGGGGGTTTCCTCTCATGAGATTTTCCTCCAGAATATTTCTTTTGGGCTGCGCCAGCATAGCTTGAACACCATAGGTTTTCACACTACGACAAAACTCCTGCATATACTGTACTGCAGTCACTGCAGACCTGTCCTTTAGCTCATGCTCATCACAGAGGAACCTGTTGCAGCCTTCCCCGAAAAGAGACTTTAATAAACGGAGTTGTCAGCTAAGAAACAAATCCAGCTCTTGGGGAGTTGTACAAACCTGATGCTGTTGTGTCCACTGCTGCTTTGTCTGGGGTCCAGGCAGGATTTTCACAGAGCTGGTGCCTGTGTGTGTTTGAGTAATGGCTGGCTGGAGCACTATGACAGCCGCTTGTTCCTGGTGAACCTTGCAAGCCATGTGTCACACGGAGAGAATTCTGAAGCAGAGACATAAGGAAGACATCATGGAGTAATTGCTAATTTTCCTCATGAGTTCATTCATTTTTCTGTGTGAGCAGTGACACCTCTGTGTGAGCTGGCAGTGGATGTGTTCCCAGCCCTGCGTGCCAACTGCACAAGGTGCCACTGTCATCTTCCATGGAGTGACACCAGAGTGAGTAGGGGCCGCAGAGAATAACCAGGACACCGACAGCCCAAATGGAGAAATCACATCCCAAAGCCAACTGGTGTGGCTGTAACTGCAGTGTGAGCAGGCAGTCATTCCAAGGAAGCGCAGTAAGAAGGGAAGAGCTTTTAACTCTTATCTTCTTAAGTCTTTATTTGCCTTAAGTTGATCCACGTGACAGATAGCATCCTATTGCTAAAAGCCCCATGTGTCCTCCCCATACACCACGCTGGGCACAGCCCAGCAATAAATACTGTCCGTATTGCTAATCAAGACAAACATTTCCAGAGCCACTGAGCTGCCAGCTTTCCTGCCCGCTGCACACAAGCAGCGCTGAGGACTCTGTGATGATGCTTACAGAAAAAGTCTCCTTCCCTCCTGTGCTTTATTATGCATGGGAAGTGCCTGCTGGCAGCAGCTCCTGATTTTCCCAGTCACCTTCAGGGATTCACACAGGTAATATGGATGGAGGAAAGCTGTTGTTCATTGTCAGATACCATCTGCAGCCATCCGTGGGGAGAAGGCTTTGAAGGAGATGAGCTTTGCATTGGGGGTTTTGCTTTGAAGAGGTGGACAAGAGGAAAACAGTTGTTAGAACATACGAAAATAGAAATAGGCAGAACAAAATGAAAAATAAATCAGCAGTGTGGGAAAACTGGCAGTAAAGTCAGCTGTATGGGTTGTCTGTAAAGCGGGAGAGGACAGGGAAGAGGGGCTGGTGGAATTGTCAGATGTATGAATTTAGCTTTGGGAGCAAACATTATGAAGACGGCTAAATAAGGATGCATTTCTGTTTGGAATCTGAGCTCTCGTTTCCTTTTATACCACATGGAGTGTCAGGAAGAGGTTCCTGTGTGCTGGTGAGCATTGGAACTCAGGTATTAGAAGAGATGAACAGTATGTCAGGACACACAGCACGCTGCAACATTTGAGAACTCTTTGAGGCTTGTACAGATGCGACCTGAGCTGGATTTCAAGAACTTGTTCTTAGCAGTCCTGATATTCAAAGGGGACACATCCTTTGAAAGAAATACATGCTCTTTGAGACTGTTTACTGGCAATAGAAGCTAGCCCAGTATTGCCACTCTGCACAAGGCACAGGACCTCTATGTGCTCCATAACATTTGTGTACATCCCAGTGCCTCTCTCCAGATCATACTGTACTCCACCACCTACAGATGCTCCCAGCAACAAGAGACCATTGGGATTTTGAGCCAAACTACTCTGTAAAACAGACTTTGTTCTCAGATTTTAAAAGCAAAACCTAAATGCACTATTTCATAGCCGGAGGAGACAAAAAAATATTAGCTAAGCTACAGAGATTCCTCTTTTCCTCTATTTTTCCATCTCTTACACAATAGAAAAAAAGTTTGGATTTGTCTTGCTTTGGCTGGGCTAGAAATAATTATTTATTAGTGCAGTTGGTCTCTGTTTGATCAATGAACCATAAAATGAATGCCTCACAGAGCTGCAGCTCTACCTGCAGCTCCAGCTGCATCCCTGTCCCAGGAGCAGGGAGGTGTGGGAGGAGGGGGCTGGGGTGCATCGCTTCTGTTTGCAGTCTGTGATTGAACAGGCAGAGAGCAGCACAGGAGAAGTGTCACTAAATCTGCATTAATGACATTTTTTGGTGGTGAATTATGATAATATTCTTAAGCCTTTATGATAGCCCTACCTGGAGCTATCAGAAAGCAGTAAAGAAGCCATAAATGTATTAACAAAGAATTCTTTCCCGACATGCAGCCAGTCTGATTTTACAGCTACAATTCATGTTAAGTGTGCATTCATTAAATTATTCAGAGATGATAATGTCTCCTCTTCATAATCCTTAATCACCATGCCAATATGATTCTGCTTACACTGGCTAAAGAGTAGCTGAGGGAGAAATGCATTTTGGCAGGGCAAGGATCACTAACACTTTGCAGAAACGCTAGATTAATTAATGACAGATGATGATGGAGTGTGTACCAGAGTAAACAGAGCTTCCACCTCAGCCTTATAAGGACTCATTGTGGTCAGCTTTGTAACAGGAAGCATCCCAGTGCCCTGTGTGAGAAAACAGGCACACTCCCTCATTACTGCTGCCCTCCGTATATCTCCAGTATAATAACACTTTATAAAGAGCAGAAAAGGAGCTTTGTTGCCAAAAGACTGTTGATTTATACAAGACCTTATGTAAAAAATAATACGTTATTATGTATACATATCCTCCTGATCAGGACATGCAAGGCACCCACTGTGACCAATGTTCTTCAGCTGCCCTGCCCAGCTTGGCTCAGCATTAGTGACTCAGTGGGAGCCAGGCTGCCCGTGCTCTTTTGGATGCTGTATATCACAAACCAGGGTCTAATCTCTCCAGTGTTACAGGACGTGCTCCTCTGTCTGGAGGACTCACATCAAATGCCATGCCGGATTGACAATCACGTGTGCTCCAAGTGAACCATCTTATCCATCGTTAGTCAGACCCTTTTCCTAGATTATTAAAATGGACAAGGAGAATTTTGGCTAAGCTTTTACATGTTGGTCTTATACTAATCCTGAACGTCTCCACAGCAGGACTGATGGATGAGCCTTGCATTTGGAGAGTCACATTTCCATGAACTCTCCTAGAAATACTGATCTCAGATCTCAATCCAAGCTGAAAACTTTTGTTTCTTCTTATTACTTTCATTTTGCATGCTTACTCCATCTTCTATTTCAATCTGGAAACAGGAATCTTGGCAGATCCTTCCTCCAGCACCCTGACTTACTTTTAGTGTCTTGTCTTTACCGAAAGCCATCAGAAGCGTGGGCCTTGCAGATCAAATTATTGTTGGTGAAAGCATTGGTGAAACCGAGTGTGGGGACTCAGTGTATAAGGAAATGGTCTCAAGCTGCACTAGGAGAGATTTAGATGGGATATCAGGATACATTTTTCATGGAGAGGGTAGCCAAGCATTGAAACAGGCTGTCCAGGGGGCAGTTCCCATCCTGGGATGTATTCAAGAGACACATGGCCATGGCACTAAGGAACATGAGTTAGTGAAGGGACTCATTAGGTCAGGTTGATGGTTGGACTTATTATTAAGTCCAATAAATAATAAAGGTCTTTTCCAACTAAAATGATTTTGTAATTCCATGATTTTTGTTCTTTTTCACTGTGGCAGCCAACCTAAACTTGCTGTCCTGGGCAGAGCAAAGCAATAAATTTGTTCTAAAGAATCTGTGCTTAAACATCAGTGGTTGGTTCCTGAAGTGTGAGCAACTGGGGACTGAAAGGAAATCATTCATTCTGGCTTTGGTCTTCCCAAGCACAGGCAGCAAGCACAGAGGTGTAACAGTTCTGCAAGGACTGATGATGGTGGCATGTTCAAGAGAGAAAGTGCAAATACATGTCTTATAATGGAACGGTAAATCTATCTTTGACCTCCCTGCATGTGATTTAGCCTCACTGCTCTGTCTTATTCTTGAGCACGCAATAACCCACCCTTCCTTATATTGTCACAACAGAGGTTAATGCATTTGAAGGTAACTGGAGGATGGATGTCCTGTCTCTGGGTAGATCGCATGTGTTTGCAAAACACCTCTCCTTGCTGATCAGGAAGGAATAGATGTGCTTCTCTTAGGACAGAGTCTTTCTGCTATGTTTTGTAGCAGATGACATGCAGTTTTGTAAGTGCAAACTATTAATATAGCCCATAGAAGCTCCCTCCCGTCCCCTTTCGCTGTTTTACCTGCTGGAGCAATCCTCTCCCTTTGAGTCATCTTGCACAGGTATCGGTGCTTCAATACCACCACCCCTGTTAGAGCAAGTCACCAGGAATCAAGAGCTCTTTTTAGAAACATGATAAATGGAAAAACCTTAAGCTTCAGCTTAAAAAAAAAAATGCCCTGCAGGAAATGTCTTCCTTGGGGCCTCATTACTCTCCACACTGATCTCCTACAAGAACATCACTCACCTTTTAATGAAACCCAAAGGGAGGAATGTGTTCTGCTTGGGAGCAAAACACATGTGGTTTCCATCTGGCCTCATGAGTGAGCTGCAGAGTGCATTCACCACCTGGATGGAGAAACAAGTTAATTATGAAGCCCCTTGGCAAGCATCAGTTTTTCCTAGCATGAAATGAAGGGACACTCGTCCCCTGCTCCTCCAGCATATCCATCAGAGGGTTTGATGGGGAACCTGCATTCACTTTGACAAATGATTAAATGCTCTTTATGTTATCACTTTTTTTTTTCTCCTGATAAGAAAGCACAAAGACCATTAGGCTCTTTTGTGCAAGATCCAGCAGTGGGTGCTGGCAAGGCTTCCAATGGAAATGGCCAGCAGGAAAGCACTTAGCAGAGCAGAGCTGGATGCTGCTGCCAACAGGTGTGAGCTTGCCCTTCCTGTGACTTTGGAGCTACGTTCCATTTCCCTGGCTGGACTCTACAGAGCCTCTTGCAGGACACATTCAGGAATTTTGTCAATTATTTTTCCTTTAGGAGATGCCATTCCTCCCTTTTCCAATAGCTATTTTTATTTTTTTTTTTTCTGAAAAGACATTCAATTTTCCCTAGGGCTGGGAATAGAATATTTGACCTATATCAGATTGTTTCATTTCTTTATTCACATGGGGCTGGTTAGTATCAAATCAGCTCAGAATCCCATCAAACAGCATTTCTTGGCTGGTTGCTCGCTGGCAGGAGCTGCTCTCTATCATATCTTCACCTCCTCTGATGGACTGGGCTTCTAGAAAGATCTCCTCCCCTTGAACATGCCATGATCTGTGCTGTATAGGGACCAAAGGGTCCATGTGACATATATCCAGAAGCTGCAGTCAGGGTGATGGGCAGGAGACAGCAGGAACAGGCAATTAGCTCCCATTAAACAATGTTATATGAACTGATGGGAGGCCAAGGGGCTGATCATTTCCAAGAAGGAAATTTTCCAACTCCAGGAATGGCACAACTGCTGCGATCCCACAACTTAAAGCACTGTCAAAGGATGTTCTAGAGTCAGAAGGGCACCAAGATGGTGAAAACTAAGAGGATGCAGAAAGAACATCCTGGTCTGCTGCTGTTCAGGATATCCTGATTGGGTATTTTGAAAAACAGGAAATTTCAGACTGCCTTAGGAAAGGAATTGAAGCTGTAATCTTTCTCAATGTGTAAAAGACCTTAAAGAAGCTCTCAGGGTAGAAATGCAAAGGATTTGGAGACACTCAAGGTCAGTCTGGACAGCATTCTGAGCATTCAGGACGTCCTGAGCCCTCCATGAGTGACTGTCATGACTGATTCACTGACTTCAATTTACAGGTGGAGGAAGCAGCATCCAGGTATTTTTTTGTTTGATTTACTGTCAGTCTATCAGTAGCTGATCTCGGTTGAATTACAATCAAACAGAAATGAGGATGTCTAGACAGGGTTTTGCGTGGTTTAACAACATACTTGCACTTCATTTGGTTCTGGTTTGTGCCTGGACCCACAAGGAAGGACAGGCGCAAGCAGTTTGTTCCATCAGAAGTGGCACTGCACCAGCTGTCCTCACATCACAGAACCCCCAGGGAGTGAGCACCTCACCCCAAGCACAGACTGCTACAGCACCAGCAGTGGGTGCAAGAAAGATGGCATGGAGCTGAAAGAGTGACATTGAACTGCGTCCCTTCTGTCTCTCATGTTTAACAGGGTGCCTTATCCCAGAAGCAGAGATGCTCACCTGCTAATGCAGGAGGTTCCCCTACCCTAAGTGAACATTGGCCAGCCTATGCCAGGCAGTGGTGGCACTTCTTTGGGGTGACACAGAGCATTGCCTCAGCCCTTCTTTAGCTTCAGATGGGGAGGGAGAAGGCAGGGCCTAGAGAGCAAAGAAATAAATAACACACACATTTAAAAGAGTATAATCAAAGTCGCTTGCCAGTGGAGCATGCTAATTAGCTTAATGAGATTTCTTGGAATGAGAAAATATTACTTATTTCATTAACTGCATGACAATTGTGCTCCTAAATGAATCAAGAAATAAATCTGAGAATTAAGATGTAAAAATAAAGTGTTAATAAAATAACCTCTGCCAGCAAACTGCTTTAATGTAGGAAATCGGGTTAGGTTTAATACTAGCTAATATCTTATGAAATAAATGACAGGAAGCATCTGGGATGTAACACGGCTTGTCCAAGTTGAGCTGTGAAGAGCTCTCTTCACCATGTACTAAGGGTCCCAACACTAAGGATCTCTTCTGTAGCACAGGACCACACCTGAACTGGGTCTCAATGATGGGAACAGCGCCGATGACGGTTCACGATGGGGCATCATATGGCATTTCTGAGCTTGTGGTCATCAACAGCACCACTTTGCCACCACTGGGATGAGGGTGTGAGCAAATGGCAAAGGATGGGGCTGTTTCAGTGGGCTTTGCCCACTTGAACCTGCAAGGAAGGTCTCCGGTGGCCTTGGTAGAGCTATCAGTGACTGAGACGCCTTGGGTGATGCATGGAGATGGACTAGCTCACTCTGATGCTGGAGAGCAGAAAGTGTTGCTAGGTTTGGGAATTTGGCTGGCAGAATTTGATGAATAATAGGAAAATTATGCTGTGAATAATGGGCATATTGGATGAATAATCTCCTGGCAAATAATATCTGATCTGAATGAGTTGCCAGCAAGGGACACGTGCAGCATGTGTGTGCTGTGGGAAGGCACTGGGTAGTCTGCAGCTTCAAATTTAAGCTTTGTTAAACAAAGCCAAACAAAGCCCATATGTTTTATGAATAGAAAAGGTTTTCATCCTATTTGGGAAAAAAAAAAAAAGCAAAAAAAAAAAAAAAAAGCATTGGTGTGCTGAGCTGCTAGGTCAGGAATGGATTTAAAATGAAACTGTACAATCTGATTTCACTGTAATGGGACTGAATTAAAAAAAAAGCAAGCAAGCAGGGTCAGGACTGGCAATTTAATACTCCAGAAAGTGTAGAAAAAGTCACATTAGCAGAGCTTAGAGTCTCCCTCCACCTCCAAAACAAGGGAACTGGTGATGGAAGTCCTCAGAGCATTTCTGTGCTTTGTAAGCATGGCATTGTGTTTGGGGATGGGCTGAACTGATTTCTAGACCGAGGCGTCTTTCAGGCATAATAATGGAATCACCATCAAAGTCCATTGGTTTTGTCCTCTAGCAGAGTCCAGAGAACTGGGAAATTGCTTGCTGGTGTCCCAGTACAGAGCTGGAAATCAAACCAGTGAGGAGAGCTCCAGAGCCTCGTGGACTTCCATGCCCCTTTTTTGCTGAGCCTGTCAGCACTGGTGGCTTCAATTTCTCTGCTGCATATTGTATTCCTCAAATGATAGTGATGAGTTTCAGCCCATGCTGCATTTCCAATGAGCCGCAATAGGAAATGTATACTCTGAAAATGATAGCCAGCAGCTGCAGTGTTTCTTTTGTCCCCTGAGATCCCTGTTTGTTTAATAAACTTGTAGTTTTCTGAACAGCACAGCCCACTGTGAAGGCAGTCTTAAAGGGAAAAATGCCTGTGAACAGGAATGATTAAATATCAGAGATTACAAAGCATCCTGAAACCCAAATGACAGAAATACCTGATGAGAAATCCACAAAGAGAATGTAATTAAAATTGATGACAACAGGGAAAAATAAACATCTAAAAAGTCAGAATTAATTCCTTCAATCAGTAACGACCCTCACACTGATGGAGCTCTCTTTTCTCCTTCTGACATTGGCCCAGTCCCTTCTCTGAAGATTCCTCCAAGCACACTGACAAAGAATAAAGATCTGATTCAGCAGATTTAGCAGCTGGATGGACCCAAATGCCCTCCAGCCACCAACATCTCTTCATGTCTCTGGTCTCTGAGCTCCATGGCAGCAATCACTTTCTGTTTGAGTCAATACACAAACACTGCTGTGCTGGGTACCTTTCTTCTGGCTTTCAGCTTCTACCTTACCAGACTTTGGAGCATGGGAATTATTGGCTGACCTGCATCCAGACTGGCTGGATATCTTCACCAAGGGTTTCATTTGACCTTCCTCTTGCTGAACTGAATGCACCACCACCGTCATATTGTGTGGGCTTTTGTGTACCCACAGCCTGAGTTCTGCACATCACTCATGGCAGACAAGATAGGAGTGGCACCAACTTACTGCTGGGCAGAGATATCCTACTGATAGGAGCCTCTCCAAGAGAGACTTGTCTCCTGCTGTGTCCTGGTGTATCACCTGGGACACAAAGCAGCTGTGAGCTGCTGTCAGTGTGACCTCTCTCCAGGCAGTGACCTCCTGCTTCCTGGGCCCTGGGACACAGGGGATCACGTCCTCTCCAGCCCAAACCTGCAGCACCCTGAACACCAGAGTCCTGCAGTGTTCTGGGGCCAGGAGGGCTTGCAGGGCTGATCAGCCTCTCGTAGTCAGTAGCAGCACAGAGGAGCTTTGTGGACTTCAGAGGACTTGGAGCTTCTCCCTCACTGTGTCGGTTCTGCTGCCATCCTCTGGCAGCTGCTGTTAATGATGCACTCTTCCCTGGGACACGCCAGGCCAAGATCCAGATAAACAAGCAGTGTACCCTCTCCAATGCACTGATTGTACATTTCCTATCTTCCTTTTCTAGCAGAGAAACAACTCTGACAGGCCAGGCTCCAAAGAAATCTAGAGCATAATTCCCACCAGGTCCTTGCCCTCTGTGCCTTCAGGGATCTCTCATCGACCACCCTGGGTGAGGGACAGTGCTGAGAGATGGTCAGACTTCCTCTGAGACTGCCACAGGAGATGACTGTGGAAATGCATAAGACACCCTCTGGCCAAATCTACCTAGGACAGGGTGCCAACGCTCCATCTCATTTAGGGATGATTTTATCTTGCATTTTGAAGTAAACAGCAAAGACTGTACTTCCTGTCTCTGACAAAATGGGATGACATCAGTTACAGACAAAGCAGTTTTTCTGATGCCAAGCACATTCCACTTAAATATCATGGGGTAGTCAGTGATAACCAGGCTGGTGCAAAATTCCCCTACCCATGTGCATAAATGCAATGTGACTCTGCTAAGAGTCACTGTTTTCTAAGTGTAGGGACAAGGTTGACTCAATAGCAGGATTTTCATGGACTTCTTGTCCCAAAGCTTCCTCGTGGCATGGAACAGTGCCATGAATTTAAATCATTTTGGGTGTTTTGGAATATTCATTTCACATACATAGCTTCTGCATTAAAAGATCAGAGAAGATTGCTTGTACCGGTGTCTCTGAAGACAGATCCAGTTCCTAAGCTGTGGCATCATCAGATAATTCGAGGGAAAGGGATCGTGGGAGATCTATAGTCTGATATCATCTTAAGAGCAATGTCTGCTCTAACAACAGCAGTTTGCTCAGGACTTCTCCTGCTCTGGTCCCAAAATCCTCTAAGGAGGAAAACTGCACAAACTCCCTGGGCTGCCACTCTTCCTCCTCTTAATGTTCTTAGGGTAGAAGAGTTTTCATTACATTTGTCCTCAGTGTCTCATCTCTTTATCAGCAGGTTTTCATTCTCCTGCAACGTATGACTTTGAGGAATAGTGCTCTTCTTGCTCTGCCCCAAATAGTGGGAGCACCCCACAGATTTGAACACACAGTTACTTGGCAGAAATGAGGGCAGATTTGTTTGGAAGGCCTGTTAGCCCAATGCTTTTCTTGTTTTTGTGGTGATCTGGAGAAGCACTGCTGAAGTTGGGGAGTCGAGACCTGAGGGCATGTGAGGTGCTGTCACCACTGGTCCTGTTCTCATTGGGAGAGGAGTGCTGGTCACTGTGCAGCTCTGACTTGCCTCTGTGCAAAGCAACCCGTATCTCTGACAGGACAGGAAAAAAAAGACTCCTGACAAGCATATAATCCAATTAGCTTCTTGCTTTCACATCAATTCAGTTCTAGCTCATGAAATTGCTTGTCATTTATCCATCACTCCAACAGACTCCAGAATCCAATTGCCTCTCTCGAAGCCAGAAATGAGACACTAACAACAGGACCCATTAGAGATGTCATTCAGTGCTTTCACTTCTACTCTCCCTGATAAAGCTCTGTAGCAGGTTACAGCCCTGGAAGACTTCAGAGCAGCTTATTCCTTCTCCCTGGAACTGATGCAAAGTCCCCCAAGACATGCAGAGGCAGATCCTACAAATGGCTGTGTCACAGCAGGCCAGCACATCTCCAAAAATACCCCCAGCTGAAGCATACCTGACTCCTCACAGTAATTACTTGCATCAACTGATTTTTTTTCTTTTTTGATTAATTTATTTGATGATTTTCCCTTTTCTTTCCTGTTTACTAATTGCTTTCAGACAGATTGCAAAAATACCATGGTTATTTAGCAAAGTAAAATGCCAGAAGGACAGAAGCTTCCAAAGGGGACTTCATCTGTTCTCCAGTGTTAGAAAACAAGCACAGTGTATGGGAGGGAAACCTGGAGTGTGCACAGAGGTGTAGCAAGGCAAAACAGTGGGAAGACCTGCACACAGAAGGTTACCTGAAGGCAATGGAAGCTCCCTGCACCACGAAGACCTATTTGCAAGAGAAATCAAACCATTTCCTGAGGGATGAATTGAATGAATTACTGAATGTTAGTAGGATGCAAACGACCTTTAGTCACCAGCGGTCAGAGTTTCAGGTAATGATCTACAGCCTATATCCACACAGACTTCTTGGCTTTGTCTTCCAAGACAGAGCTGCTCCAATTCCCAGTCTGAATGTCTTTCCCTTTCTTTTTCCTTGGCAAAGAGTTGTGATTAGTTCTGCTTGCATTAGCTAGGAGACATGGGGGTCCAGCTTGATCTCCTACATCAACCTCCTGTCTAGAAGAGCAGGATCTGGCAATTTGTTCCCTCTGTCTCTGTCCCTGGAGTGCAAATGCTCCTTTTTCCTGGGCTGTGACACCAACAGGAATCAAATGTGCATGAGAAACCCGCCTGCAAGCAGGCACACATGGCTTTTCTTCCTGCTCCTTATTCACTATGGCCATGGCTTAACAGTACAGGTTTGGACTGCAGTGACATCTCCATCCCTGCCATTGTCAGTGCTAACACAACTGCTTGGGATGTTGTACTGAAAACACCATGGATCCAAGCCTTATTACTTCTCAGGAGACTCACCAGGACTTCCAGCCTTTGCATCTCCATCATTCACCCTTGTCTCCTTTTTGTGGCCACCAAGATGTGACCCAGGGTGAGAGGGAGCCACACACACCTGTGTTACCTGCAGCACCCATGACTGTGCTGTTGGCTTTGTGCTTCCTTACTCAATGCTCTCTGGCAGCTGAAGGAAACCATGGGTTCTTTACCACCCGCAGAGCAGCACTCAGTGGGTGCCCTGTGTGTGTTTATGGTATTAACTTCTGCACTCTTGTTTAGTTTTGGCAGTAACACATCTTATGAGCATGAAGATTACGAGGGACACAGGCATTCAAGAACAGAGGCTTAAAAGTGTTGTTAACTTTATAACTCCTTTTCAAAGAGATTATTACTTTCTTTCTTCAGACTTTACCTGCACTTGCCATAGCACTTAAGCAAGTTACCTATTCTTTGGTCCCACAGATATAACAGCATGTAAATCCCATTTATAAGCTGTAAATAGAGGCAGAAGCCAGATTTGCATCAAAGCTTGGCTTAAATGTGAATTCTGGTCCTCATTACATGGCCTATTATCTCCCTGAGACCATGGCATTATGTACAAAACAACAGAAGCTCCTGTAAAGGTCACATTGGAGATGCAGGGCTGCATGGGTGCAGGATCTGAGCATCCCAAGCCACTTACCTTCTGCAGAAAAGACTCTCGCTCCAGCACATTGTTAGTGATGTTTGTTGCTGTATTTTAGTACTGTGTCTGTGGTGTCCAGGACCCTAAGCCCCTCTGTGATAGATGCTGGGCTGGATGCAGAACGAGACACCTCAAAGCATCATTTCTCCTGTCTGTTTAACAGGAAGACTGGAAGATGGGATTTCTGATGGGAAAACTCACAAAGCATTTTTAAAGGAGGTTTTTGAGGGACGATGCTTTATTCACTACTTCCTTGCAGCAAGGAAGCCCCTATGTGCTTTAAGGCTGTCCTCTCTAGATACAAAAACATGCTTTGTGATCAGCATACAACAAAGTGGTTTTGGTATTGAACAAGGGATGTTCTCCTCTAACAGCAGACTGTTGAGCACCTGCAGTAAGGAAAGCATTCACATAAACTCTGCACTGAGTTACTTCATAAATGAGAAAACAGCGTTCTGACCATGAGCAATGCATGAGTAAAGTAGCAGGTAGGCACGGGGAAAAAAGCTTAGTGCAAATCCTCCTCCTCTTGTGCCTTTCAGAGATTTTGTTTTGTGGATCGGACTGCATCTGGACGCAGAAAAAGTGTAAGAAATGCCTATTTTGGAGGGAGCAGAAAGCATCTGCTGGATGCACAAGGTACTGCTAGGGGGACCACACACCTGCTCTGATCTGATGATACCTGTGTGTCTCTTGCCACTAAGAAGCACCCACAAAGACGGGCTGTTTGTTCTGCTCACTACATGTGAAACTGGATTTTCCAAGGGCAAGGAAAACCTGGGCTTCTGAGCACTCTATGACTGCAATACTCTCCACAGCCTCCAGAGCAAACCTAGATCACCATTTGGTCCTGGGAAAGCCCAACTTTTAGCCTGTTAAAGTTATTGATGAGCTTCACTGAGTCAGTGTGGGACCAGATATGCCACTCCATCAGCCATGCTCCCTGCTATTTGGCCTTGCTAACAGCAGGAGGGACTCTAGAACGATCTGCAGTTGGGTGTGAATAGACTCAAGAAGGCCAAGAATGAAGAAGAAGAAAACCTCAAGATGAGCATCATGCTTGTCTTGGTGGAGGATTCGTGTCATCATCTCCCCTAGGGTTCCTTTGAGGACCTTGAAGGTCACAGGGAGGGTGAGTGTAACTGCAGAGAACAAGGGTAGATGCTAGGGAGATTTTGGAAAACAAATTCACTATTTCACCTGGGAGACTTTTCTGTAAACACTAGATAGTTTGGATTATTATATACTATTAAGACATCAGATTTACTAACAATAAACTCATTCCTCAATATTTAATATGTTTTTATTTCTGCTCATAATAATCTTTTGAATGCAGCAGTGTGATTTAATATCCATCCTGTAGACCTGAAGGGATCATACTGAGGAGCTCTTTGAAGTCAGATGCCTTCCAGAACAGCTCTGCTGAGCAGGTAGGTTTTGCACTAGGAGTAATCCACGAGTTTTCTGCTTGCCAGGAGAAGCAGACAAGATGTTAACCAGGTCAGTGAGCCTAAAGATGAAAGGAAGAGAATGGAAGGCAGAAGCTAATCTAGCCCAGAGAATTAAGTGTTTTCTATGTGAGCACAGGGCAGGCAGCTGTGATGTGGGACTGAAGGATCAGTCTAACTTGTGGGAAGGCCAGTTCACCTTGGTTTTACCAGTCTGTTAAGGTAAAAATGGTGAGCACTGTGACTGGGGTTCGAGTATTTGCTTTGCTGTTATCTCCTGGATCACTCTGAGCAGCTCTCTCTGCTTTTTTTTTTTTTTTTAAGTGGCTACAAAGGCCATGGAAATGCAGGGAGTAACAAGACCAGACAAACAGGATGGATACATGTTTGTGCATGGAGTGGGCAAGGACAAGGGGTATGGTTTTAAATTAAAAGGTGGGAGATTTAGATTAGATGTCAGAGAGCAGTGAGGCCACGGCACGACTGCCCATAGAGCTGTGGGTGGCCCATCTCTGGAGATGCTCAAGGCTATGGATGGGCCCTGGGCAGCACAGCTGAAGCAGATCAATGTGCCCATGACAGGGGGTTGAAACTAGATGATTTTTAAGGTCCCTTTCAACCCAAGGCATTCTGTGATTCTATGACTTCAACATTTAATCATTGATTTGATGATAACCACACCTTGCTTTGAGTCAATGTAGTGCCAGAGGGATCCTGAGTAGAAGTTAAATAATAATTCTCTACTGCTCTGGAGGTCTGGCCAGGTTTGCATGCATGGAGCCCTTCTCTCTGGGGCATCTCAGGGGAATTGCCTACGACTTGAGACTGAAGCCCATGGATGGGCTTGGGTAGCTGCCAAAGGCTCCTAGGTGAAATGGAGTTGAAGATAGGGTCTTCAATCACTGTGGCTGGAACAGGTAATCTGTAGCAGCCTGCAATTAAATCAAACTTCCTACTGTATGAAAAAGGACAGAAGCCACTTGCAGCTGAGGAGATTCAGGGTAGGAAAATTCAGATTATGAAAATTGGGAGTGTTGAGCAGCACTGCAAGAGGTCATGCAAAGAGGCTGTAAGATCTGACTGTGGAGGTTTTAAAGTTGCAGATAAATCCAGAGTGACCTGATCCATGCAATAGTCCTGTTTCAGGCCAAGGTCCCTTCCTAACAGCCTTTCTCTGTTTTATCTTCCCAGTCAGATCTGGAGACTTCCTGGAAGCTCCAGACTGATGGATAGAGATGCAAAGTTGCACTGCACTTTGAAGAACACATATTTCAAGATGAGGCTGGACTCCAAGAGAGTTTGTGTTGTAACTGATTTAATCCTGAGGCTGCCTTCAGCCCAAGCAGCGATGCAGATCCACCAGTACCCGTCTGCTATCCTAAAGACACAGCAGTGATAATCAGCAGCTGGCCAAATGTCTGTTGTTCTAGCAACCACTTAATTCCAGGTTTTGCAATGAATCAAAATGGAAGCAGAAGAGAGTTGGAGATAGCGGGAAGCATATTTCTAAAGTCATTGTTCTTTTTTACTAATCAAATACAATTTGCAGCCTTTCCCAGCCTCTTTTCATGCCTCTGAATTGGATGCACACTGATTTCAAAACATGCCCTATCCATGCTCACATCAGCATGTGCACAAGTGGGTGCCAATGATTAGGAATGACAGCAGCTGTGTTATTCAGCCAGGCATCACATGCATCTTCTAGAAGGACCTAGGGAACTACAAGTCTTCTGACCTCACCTTGGTCCTTGGGAAAGTAATGGAGCAAATCCTTCCTGAGATCTTTGGGGAGCAATAGGGACTGACCAAGGGCAATATAAATATGTGTGCTACAGTAAGAATTATCTGCAATACTTTCTAAAGTTCGGAGGTGAAGAAGTGAAGTGTGCTTCCATCAGTAGTTGGAAATCTCTTCTTTAGCCTTCTGATTCTTTGCTGGTAACATGGGCTTAATTCTAAAGAGCAGTATGTTCTGGAGTGTCAGAACTCAAGGTGAATGGGAACCTTCTGATATTCAGAAAGAAAATAGAATGGCTTTAGCAGCCACTGTCCATCTGTATGATTTTACTTCTCAAAACAAGCCTATCTGTGGTGGAAAATAAATGCTCTTATTTATATTCTAATCCTTGGAAATCACAAAAGAAGCAGTCAAAGCCTTGTGGAGGAAGAATGATAAAACCATTGCATGGCTGATAGGGACAGCAAGTTGCTACAGATGGCAGAAAGACACTTTGAGGTGCTTTGGAGCCGAGGCATTATTTATAGAGAAACTGAAAATGATTATAACTGGCACGGTATGAGAAAGGCACTGCCTAGGAGATCTTCTGCAGCCTTAATCCAAAAGGGCACCAACAGGAATGGAGAAAGAGCAGAGGTCCGAAAGAGAGCAACAATTTGAACTGATTGCATTGAATGGGAAATTTCACCATTTAATCTTAGATGAAGAGGATGGGGCTTGACCTACTACATACTTGTAAGGAGCACCTGAAAAAGGAGCAGGCACCTGATTGCAAGGAGCGGATCTGAGGCTGTTGTGTCCTCCCAGGGGCAGGACACACTGGACTGGATGCCCAGCTCCTTACCTCAAGAAAAGGAAAAATAACAAGAAGCCAGAATGTCCATTGATGTGGCAGATTCTCCTTCTCCACTTGAATCGAAAAGCATTTGTCTTGAAAATAAAATAATTATTAAAAAGAGAAATTCACAGGCTGGTGAGATTAAGGCTACTTCCTGGTCCATGAGAAAAGGAGAGACCAGAAGACAGGTTTTATTTAAGTCCATTATTCTGCACCAAATTCACATGTGACTCCCATCTTGTCCCAACCACCCCAGGAGGGCCCACCTCCAGTGCCACCAGTGCCCACCTCCAGTGCCATCAGTGCCACCAGTGCCACCAGTGCCTCCAGTCCACACGTGTGCATGGAAGCCTCATGCTGATGGGAGACCTGAGGAGCCAGGTGCCATTACCATACCCTGGTGATTTTCATGACAGATCTCTCTAAGGGAAATGTGCATGGGGTTTATACAGAGATGGAGCTGTCTGAAGAGATTCTGTTTCATTTTAGTTTTGGCAGTGAAAAAAAAAATCCAGACATTAATTCATTGAGGTTTGCAAAGTACTTTGAGTTAATGTGACAAGCACCCCTAGAATAGTGCTTAGAAATCAGTTATTCAATTATGAATTACTGCTATCAATAATTCAAGCATTCTGTTATTAATTGTTATTATTACTCTAGCTCAGAGTTCACAGAGCAGCCTGCCTATAAGCAATGTACCTTCTGTTTCTTCCAAAATTTTTATGCTTTGACCAATGACTTGCACATACTGGCAGATGTGCCCTTCACATTTCTGTGTCTTTCCAATAACTAAAGCCCAAGCAAGAACCACTGGTCTTCTTTTTGCACTTACTTGGATGGATGAGCTGAGCTGTGAAGATTTTTCATCTTCTGGAAGAGGGACTCGGTTGTTACAAAGCAAACCTGTTTCATCAGTGAATGAAGCAGCAATCTGATTATTGCAAATATTTAAGTGGTTGAAGGATGTCCAGGAATGCATGTAACACTGAGAATTTGAATGTGGACATGTCTGATGCATAGAACCCATCTGAAAGGAGTGTTTTGTTAAGCCCTCTCTGCCACAGCTTTTTTTTTTTCTTTGTGTTCTAGTTTAGGCAGAGCTTGTTTTCTTTGCACTTGTGTTTTGGACTGTAGTAAAGGTCACACAGCCTGTGGTCAAGTCTGTTCACAGAGACCTCAAGACCTGCACCTTGCACAGATAAAGCCATCCCCACACTCCGTGCTGAGCAGACAGCTGCCAATTCTCCTGCATTTTTGAGCAAAGAGACAGAACCCACACTACAAAGCCTGGCAACAGGAAATGAGTTAGTCTAAAAATGAATATTGTTTGAAGGCAGAAATAAAATTCAGCATTAACCCCTCTTGAAGTGGACTTTAAAGTCGGTAGAGACAAATAACCCTCCTAGGGTGTGATTTCTTCGATGCAGATAGCTGCTCTCTGGGAAGCTGTTTCTCCCCATTGCCTACAAGGGGTCTTCAGGGCAGCTGCCCAGATGTGATGCTGGAGGTACATCTCTGGTCTCACCATCCCTGGTAGTGCTATGAGTACACAGAGCAGAAGCTCTCTGACAGAGGGATTTTGGTTGCCATGAGTGGCAGCAAACGGCTCAACGTGAAGCCGACTGTCAGGAGACAATACCAAAACAGTTTCAGTAAAGACTGACTGAAGCTGGAAGTGGAACCGTTCAACAGTTCAGCAGAGTGGGTGGTAGGATTCTGCCCATGTGGCACAGTCCCCATGGGTACGTCCCACCATGTGCACAGTTCAGACCAACTCTTCCTCCCATTGGCATCACGCTCAGTTGTTGCTGCTCCAAAGCTTTTCAGATAGTGGCTGCCTCCATCCTCATCCTACACAGCATGCAAAACTTCCTTCTTGATGTAGGCATACTGAAGACCTTCTCTTGCTAAAGCACCATTGTTTTTAACCATAAGCATAGATTCATAAAAAGGAGATGACTTGTCCTAAAATAATGTAGCTCTTCTCTCTGCAACAGAAGGATCCCTTCATCCAGCCTAACATGCCTGTCTTGGTTTGGGATGAGCAATTTCTGGATGTGATCACAGAAACAGAACTCTGTAGCAGAGAACAGCAACTTCTTCCAACACCACGGATGTTTCTACTCAATTCTGTGCACAGTTAGCATGGAAAGTCAAACTACAGCCACAGAGTAAAGGATCCATCACCAGAGTCAGAAAACTGTCTCTGTTTCTCAACACTAGTTCTCATATTGGTTCAGGGGATGTTGACTGAGAGCACAGCAGGAGAAGCCCCCAGCGGTGCTCCTTGGAAAAGCCCAATCCAATGTGTGAGAGTGGAATGGTGCTCTGCAGAAACACAGGTCTCTCTTTGTAGGATTGGGCACTTGATGAGCAGATCAGTGAGAGTGAGGTGAGAGCTGGGCTTGTTGGAAGAGCAGAGGTAGGTGTGAGTGTCACCAGAACTGTAACTCCAGAGGTAGCAAAGCAAAGATAGTGATCATCACCTGTGGGAAATGCATCAAAAAGGTAACAAAAGGTGGCTCAAAATCCTGGGCAAAAATCCAGCCTTCCTGGACAGGGAGATTTGGGTAGGGCTGTTTTGATTTTCATGGATGGATGCTGGATGAGAATGTCCCATGGCACACTTGTGCTGCACATGCTGCATACATCTTCTCAGTCTGTTCTCTACCATGTTGTGACTTTAGATCTGTCAGTTTGTGTGCTGTAGAGGCCTCCAGGCCAGCAAAGACCAGCCTTTGCCAAATGCACTCAGGACCTCATGAGTAGAAGCCAAAAGCTCTCCCTGTTATGCAAGAAGCTATTAGCATCTCCGAAGGCACAGGCTGACATGTTCTGCTATGATGCTATGACGCTTAGCAAGATCTTATTTGCAGGGAAATAATCCTCGTGTGGAAATGCATTTTCTCACATATCATTTACTCTGTTTTCCTTTTGCAATGTGAGATTTTCCTTCACACAGTGACAGAAGTGAAGATACACAGGAGAGCTACCCTCTTCTCTATCAACAATATTCTGTACAAGCAAGCCTCACTTGAAACTGTGTAGGGGAAGTTTGACAGCTCCCAGTGATGAAATTCTGAAAATAAGGTTATGACAAATAAGGGGTTTCACTCAACAGCACCTTTTGCTCACTTTCAGTCACTGTAACAGGTTTTCTCTGTCTCTTATTCCAGTGCTTGACACTTTCTCATCCCTACAGCATCTTTGTGCCATCCATTAACACATTAAGTCCCATCATTAAGATCTATCACAAATGGAACTGGCCTTGTGTTGACCCCAGCAGTAACTCTGGGGAGACTGCAGTCCCTACAATGGTGCTGGAAGAAAATAGACTGCAGTGTACTTTGGTTTTCTCTTGTTAAAATCATGTAATGTTTCCTTTTCTTTGGTGGGGGAGGGATTTGGAGAGCTTTGACATGACTCAGGCCAGATTAAGTAGTGCTTGCCTGGAATGAGAGACTGCTAAAAGGATACTCTTGCTGGTGGCTCCCATTCTCTCCTCTGAAGCTGGCAGTTTAATTACATTGCAATTCCCAAGATGCAATCATTTTGCACTAAAGCAAAGACTCTGAGCATCACAGGATTCACAAGGCTGTTGGAGACCCACCCACTGATGGATCTGACTGCATAGAATGGCCTGTGCCTCATATGTTCAAAGTACAGATCCCAGAAAATATTTAGCCAAAATGGTAAATTAATCCCAGGTCAGATCTGGAATAAGAGATTTGATCATGGTGACAAGGTAAAGCAGTCCTTTCTGCCCTGGGAGTGTGAAAGGGTTTCATATTGACTGCAAACCACGAGGTGCAGTGAGCTGTGGGTGTTCAACTGAAATATTTTGGAGTGGTTTGTTCTATGAAAAGATAGTGGGACCTTTCCTCCTGTAGAATTAAAGCACCTCTAAATGAGACACAGACAGAAAACTGTATCTATATTCACCTTCTCTGATCAGCGTCTTCCCCCTGGAAGAATTCCCAATGGTACTCAGCTTGCACCATTGCCTTTGGGAAATGAGAGGATGGTGCATGAGAACATGAGAACAGCAGAGACTCAAGTTCATGATTTCACCTGGGCCACAAGCTGAAATCTAGTGATTTGGGCACTTTCTTTCAGCATTTTTTGTTTCTTCCTCAGGACTTGTCTAATTAAACCGCACAGATTGTACTAGCAGCTGATGGCAGGATGCTATGATGTCTGTAGCCTAATGAGGATCTGCTTTTAGATGGGTAAATATAAACCTGTAATAAGCTCTCCTCCACACAGACAATAGCTCGTGCTCTTGACATGACCTACTCAGATATTTACAAGAATTCAGTATCCCAGTTGCTATCAGCAAGAAGCAAAACACACAGTTGTTTGTGAAGAGGGAGGGAGTTTGTCCCTTTTATGATCACAAAATAGCTATTGTTGATGATTTCAGCAGCAAATGCTAATTGCTAGTGATGTAGACTCAGACAAACATGAATAGCATCACCTATGTGCATATGGAGTAATTAAACAAATATTTCTGTCACTGAAACTATATTTTCATCATAAAACCTGAGTCAAACCCATTGTGTTAAAGGTAATTACTCTCCAAGCTTCTCAGTAACATCAAATACAATTTCACACTGCCTTACAAGGACATGCTATTAACGACTGTATTAGAGGCATTTGTCAGAATTGCAGGAGGAAGTTGCAGGGTTTTTACAACAAGGCAGGGATGCTGCTGCTGCTGCATGGGCTCTCTGGGAACATCCCAAAGCCCTGAATGGTGAAGGCTCGGCTGAACAATGTGCAGATGTCAAAGCTGTTTTCCCACATTAATGAGCTCTACAAATCTTCACTGCACACTGCCTGCATTATTTTTTAAATTAACGTATTTGCTCTCTGGATCTGTTCAGGGCTGGTGAGCAGCTCGCCCCGACCCCCACCCTGCTTAATATTGGTGGTGTTGAGCACAACCGACAGCCTGCTCGCTTCTGCCACAGGCAAGAAACTGAGCATCTGGGGTTACCTAACAGCACACAGCCTCTGCAAGGCTCAGGAGGGTTCTCAGGATGGTGTCTGCCTTATGTGAGGTCCTTCATCCAGGGCTGTGGGCTCAGTGTGTGTGTCCCTGGCTCTGCAGGGGTTAATGCTGGCTGTCTCCCCTCCATGAAGCCAGTGATGAGGCTCCAGTGCAGCAATGGGTGCAGGAGTGGTTGGCAGTGTGCTCTCATCTCCATGTCCTCTATCTTCGGCTTTCTTTGAATTTCCAGTCTTCGCTACAACTCAGTAGCCTGCAGCATGGTAATCCAGCTCTCTTTAAAGACTCTGCCAGAGCAAGAACTGGAGAAGCTGTTCCAAGAGAGGTTTGCAGAGGAAAGGTGTGGTAGAAAAAGGTTCCTCTGAGATGGGCTCCATCCTTCTCCCACCCACTGCCCACCTTCAATGTGCCCTGTCCAATAAGGGAGGCTGGTGTGGTGGGTTTCCTCTGCTGGTAATTCCTGCTGAGAAACTGGACATGCGATGTACCAGGGAGGGGATCTCTTAAGAGGGAAATAGCGTGGAATAAGTAACAAGAACTATATTTTCAAGAATAACTGAGACTCTGTGGAGTCAAGGTTATTTGCAGAAGCACCCATCACAAAACTGGTCGTTATAAATCGTTGCATGGAATCCTGTGGGATACCTACACTAACAGCAGCCTCTCTCTTTCCCTCTACTCACATGGTTCAGCTTGTGACTGCTGGGCCTCTTCTGTCCCTCTGCTCAGGCAGAAGGAAAGATCAAGCATGATGTCTTGGTTTAGCAAGAAGAGAGAGACACTTGGGACCTAACTTGAGTCTTCAGCTCTGTGTTTATTCCTGACCATGCTGACATCTTAGGTTTTCATAGGACCGTGGTGCTTCTAAACAGACTTTTATTTCCCTCTTTTTAGGTGTAAAACATTTTTGGAGTGTTGGCTTACAGACACGATCACAGGGATTGCAGATGCTGTCTCAGGAAGATCTAACCTCTATATTTTGGAGCAGGTGAACTGTCCTTTTAGTGGCAGCCTCCCAAGTCCTGCTGATTGCAGATTTAATTCTGGGTTGCTGGGAACAAAGGATTTAATCAGATGTGACAACAGAGCCTGGAAGCTGACTTCTTTCTGAACGTTCCTGAATTTCTTCCCCTGGCCCTGGTATTCATGCAGCCAGATATTACTGGAGCTGCCTTCTGCTGAGAACACATCTCCTTGGACTCATCATTATCTTCATTTTCCAGTGTATCCTTTTCTTTCCTGGTAAGACCCCTTAGCTCCCTGCTGCACTACTTCAAGCTAATACCACGAGAAACAGACTCCCTTTGAGGCTCATACAAATGGAGACTTGCATTTCCAACCAAGGTACTCAAAAGGAGAAATTGAACAATAATTTCTCCAGAAACTCCTCTGAGCCTCTGCTCAGATGCACTCAAGTAGAGATTTTGTTAGATTGCAGTTCTGGTTCTGAGTCCCAGATTTGACAGTCCATCACCATCACAGAGAGCAGATTATTTTTTTTCTGTAACCCTTCACAAAACTGTAGGGAAATCTGTCGCTCCAAAGAGGAACAGAGAACAGGGCTTCTCCCAAAACCAAGGGAGCATCTCCTATATGAGATGTCAATGAGCAACAGGCACAATTATTTTGTGTTCAAAACCAGACTTTTTAAGTAGCTTTTCAAGCTATTGGAACACAGTATCAGCCTGCTATGTCTAGCAATGATAATCACAGAATCACCAAGGTTGGAAAACACCTCCAAGATGATCCAACTCAGCCATGCACCTACCACCAATATTTCCCCATTAAACCATGCCCCTTAAAGCTGTTGTGTTGGTGCTCCTCTGCCCATCACAGGCAGCACTGCAGTGGGCTCACAGTGCCTATAGATTCCCCAGATCACACTATGCAGAGCCCTGCATCTCTTCCTGAAATTGCAGAAAGCTCTGTGGAAATTCATGTAAAACTTTCTCCTTCCTCTCTTGTGAATGAAACATTTTTAATTAATGCACTGTATCAAAGGCTGTAGGACTTCATAAGCCAATGCAAATCTTGTGTTTGTACAGTAGTATGAGAAGACATATTACAAAGAACCAGTCTTTGGCAATAAAAAAAAAAAAAAAGAAGAAACAGTGAATAATACTCTCACAGTCTGAGTTCAGTGCACAGATGTCTACTCAGTAATGGATTTCTGGCAATCAAATATTTTCTTTAATGCTATAAGACAGCTTGGTGGTATTTGATCATGATTAGCCAAAGTATCCCAAGGTGTTTTGGGTTGTAATAAGATGGGTAAGTATCTTAGCAATTTATTCCATAAATTGTCCCATGAAGTAAATACTTCTGTGTACGAAATGCAGCTCATTGCCAAGATTTCATTTCACAAACATTCGTGAAGCATCTGGGGCAGTCTAGGTCTTTCACCCTAAATGCTTAACACTGTGTGTGCTTCCTCCACCCTTGCTGGCAAAGTATTGATCAGTTGGCCTTCAGAAGTTCACCAAAACATCAGGCTGGTTTGTCTGCCAGCAGAGATCCAGTCAACCAGGTCAGGTTTTGCACTGTGTCATGGTGCACCTTGAGAAGTCCCAGAAAGGTTAGCAGCTGCTCTGCTTTGGGGAGCAGGAGAGGGGCAGGTCAGGCTGCTGAGGAAAAGCTGACATCTGCTTGGGCAGGGGCTCTCACCTCGTAGACTGCATGCAGTGGGTGACTCCACCTTCAGTTTGGCCCCGATAAAAGGCTCATTTCCAAAAGCAAGATCCTTTGTGATTTTCAGCTGGAGCCAGGCTGAGATCCCACCTCCACTGGCTGGTGGTTGCACCTGGAGCCTTGTTCCTGTAAACAGCTGCTGGTGGAGAGAACTGAGATGTGCCAGGAGAACAGGGAATGAAGGAAATGTTTTCTATCTGTTTTCTGCTTTATAAATGTTCCTCCATGTTTGCAGTGGAAAGCTCTGATCCTGCCTTGTGCTAAGAGCCAGAGGTATGTCTGGCTTTCTGCTCCAGTGCTGTGCAAGATTCCAGAGGGAGAAGGACAAATCCAGAAAAAGAACTCAACAGTGCTTTACATAAGAACAAGAAACAGAGATGGCAGTCAGGCTATGGACACCTCCTGTGTGCCACTGATTCAGAGCAGTGGAAGTGCACAGCACCTCCCAGGGTCTATCTCAATGGAAAGGTGTGATGCTACAGGCAGCTTATCTCCAGCTGCTTTAACTCCTGCTCTCAAAGTGTGCATGGATAAGAAAATGTGCTTGTGTAGTTTTCTGGGTTGCTCTGACAGAACTGTAGAAGAGCAGTTGAAAAGGGACTTCTGGAACACTCTAGTCCCCTTGCAGAACAGGACAGCCTCCAAGATCAGATCACCTTTGTCAAGCAGATCCCAGACACTCTGAGGATGCTCCATGCCTTCCCTGAGTTGACCTGTTTCAGGGCTGTGCTACACTGAAGATTTTCCATATTAAAAAGAGAGAAGACGCAGAGGAGCAGTATTGGTATACAGAGGAGTTGTAGATGTTGATTAAATCAGTGGACAAAATCATTTGCCTGATTCTGCTGTTGCTTATCTGTTGCCAGATGTTCCCCATAGCTGTGAAACTAGAAGCTCATTTGCTAAGCGTGCCCCAGTCAGTCAGTAAAGTCAGTCAGACTTTACCCAAACCTTCAAACCATGCTGTTCCTCTGGGTGCTGCACAAAGCTGCCTTGGAGGGCATATCATTATTCTCATCCCTAGTTCTCCATCAGAGCAAATGCAGCATAAGATGGTTTCCTAATCTGAGTTTGAGACGAAGGAACTCATTGTGTATTTGATGTCCTAGATTTAATTACTTTGATTTCTCTGCACCTTTTGACTCCTTATAATATTGTCATTTATATTTATGAGATTGCAGAGAGATTTAATGTGTTATAAACTTCCCAAATCCTCAAAGGGACAAAAAAAAAAAAAAAAAAAAAAACCTAAAGCAAAAACAGAACACCTTTATTTTGAGTTCATGAGCAAAGACAAATTTCTCTTTGTGTAGATTTACCCATGGAGAGAAGATATTCACAAGGATCTATCAGTCTTCAGACCAATTGCAGCCAAAAAGTTGGGAGGCTAAGAGCAGCATGATGTTTCAATACAGCAGAACATCCCTGGGTCATGGTTAGAGACACGGTTTTCATGGAGAGGCTGAGTTTATTCATACAAATTAACCTGCTGGAATTAAAACTAGATGCAGAGTCTTCTCTCTTGGATGCAATTCTGGGAAAGCCACAGGTGGCAGCCTCCTGACGTGGCAGCTATTTGTTCAGAGTAATAACATACATTCCTACTAATTGCATGATGTTTGATATGCAGATACCAATTCCTGCCTTACTTGCCTGCAGAAACTCCTACACTTCTTTACCATAGCTCTGCAAAAGAAGCTTCCCAGGTCTGTCACGAGTGGCAATAATTACAGAATGGGGAAAAAATGCTTTGCTAGTGAAGGTCTGAAAGAAAGCAGCACAGTGCAGTGCAGAGCAGAGCAGGCCACTTCTGAGTTCCTCCTTAGGAGCAATGTGTAAGGGAGCAATGACTCTCCACGTCATCTGGGAGGATTTCTTCCTTCTCCTCTCTCCATCCACACATGGAAAACCCTACGAGCACCTGTAGTAGTTTCACACAACAGGCGATTTTGCCAAACTGGCAGCTATATTTTGCTCACACTCACAGATGATTTGCAGCCAAAAAAAAAGTTAAGATGCAAGAGCAAGAAAACTGTGTCAATGGTGTTTGGCTGTATCCCAAACCCAGTAACACAGCAGGCGTGGGAGCTCCCTCGGTTGTTTTTGCTTGACGAACGCCCACTTGAAATGGCTGATGAATTTCAATATTTGGACAGATGGCTGAATTCCCAAATCTGATTTTAAAATACACTTTGAGTCTCCTCAGAAATTGCACTTTCCTTTTTTGGAGGTTGCTATTCACTTGGAAAATACATTTTTCCATTCTTATGGTTTCAATAACCACAACTGGTGAACTCTTCTCAGTACAAAGTGCACAACAGCTATGATCCTTGCTCACTGTCTCTGCCCATGATGTTTGAAAGGCTTGTCCTGAGTATTATTGTCTATACAATAAGCAGATTCTTTCTGCAGTTAAGAAGGGCTCTGATATTACCAAATAACCATAACCATAAAGCACATCCAAGCTATCCTCTAGCCTCCATCTGCAATGCCAGAATGAAGACCACAGTAGTCATGATGATAAAAGGGAAGTGAGAAAACAGAACCATAACATGGCAATCTTAGTTATAATAATTTAAATTTCCTCTAAGTTGGTGTCACTCCTCTGAAAATACTCCACATGTGTCAGGAGAAGAGAAATGACCAATGTCTGAAAGTCTTCATTTTGTCACTAAAAAAAAAAAAAAAAAGAGGTGAAAGAAGTTTCTAGCACACAATATAAATCTGTGTGATGCAATGAAAAGGGAAGTTAAGGTAGGGAAAGACATCCATGCTGTTCAAAGTCCCACCTCCCTTGTGTGGGTCCTGCCAGCCCAGAAGTGACTCTTGCCAATAGACAGGCTAAAACCATTTCTGATTAATTCAGGAACAAAACAAGGATGTTTAAGTATTCTTGATTGTGACCAGCAATAAAGCATCTGTAAAGTCACAGAAAAGCAAGAAAGAGAGAGAATCCTATGGGAAGGTAGGAATTCTTCTGAATTTTTTTTGCATCACAGTGAGGGCCTGGCTGAAAATGTGTTTCCAAGGGAGGTGAACAAGCTCTCGTGGTGGATCTTGTCAAGGCATAAAAAAAGAAAAGGAAAGCAAACTTTTATTACTACCATTGTTATTTCAGTAACAACGCTGCTCTCTGGCTCCATCTGCACAGAAAATAACACTGGGTGCTCAATGCAGGAGCCATCTGGAGGTGGGAAGGCCTGAATGAAGTGAGACACACTGTGTTTGTGTCTCACATATCCCTGTGACATTACCAGCCTGGGAGCATTGGTCATCAAGGCCATGGCCACTGCTCCCTTCCAATTAGCACTGTCTGGGTTCATTGAGCTTCCCATGCTTTAGACTCATCTATGGCCATGCAAATAAAACTTATGTCCCAGCAATCAAACTAAGGGTGTTGTTTGTTTGGTTTTTTTTGTGACAATGATTTATGAACAGCTCTCTTCTTTCAGGCTATGGTGTTAATTAATTGCTTCTGGAGTATTCGGATAAAAAGCGTATTTACTTATGCAATACTCACAGACTAAATATTTTGTGCATTTCACAAACATTCCTAATGTGTGCCCACAGAACAATAGATCAGCCAAATGAAACAGCTGCAGAAGAGACAGATCATACATACTTCTGAAGTAGTCAATGAATTAAATTAATTAATGAGTAATGATTATGTATGCTTTTTGCATATAACTTGACTATTACAATGCCAAAATGTTCAACTATTACTCCTTCAGCAGGGACATATTGCACACAGCTATGAAACAACATCCCTGCTGACTTCGTTCTGCATTGCACTGTTGAATTCCCACCTTTTAGGAATTAAGATGATCTAATGCTGAAATGTGTTGTTGCTGTCTATTTGTAACAATGGATTTCCCTGTGCACACTACTGGGGGACCACTAATGACTAGCTACTGCACTTTTCAGAGCTGTTACTTTCATGGCATGAGAGCTTTGGAGATTAAGCACCCCAAGGATTGTTTCCAATCCTGACTTTGGTGAAAGATGACTAGAAGTTGTATACTGCTGAACTCCATTAAAAAAATAATAATAATAAATAAATAAATAAAAATAAAAAGTGGAATTAAAAAAAAAAACATCTAGAAATGCTCTCTGGTCCATCCAACCTCTGAGCCATTCCTGGTTAACAGAGCTCAGAGCTGTGCCATGAAACGTGCACTGATCAGACACTACAGGCTGCCCTGCCCTGAGTTTGCTTCCTAGTCTGGATGCAGACAGAAGCTCTCCATCATGGGTTGTTGCCATTGGCTTTTAGCCTACGGAAGCACACCAAGAAGCTCCACAACTCAGAAGGCATGCTGGAGAGATGTGAGGAAGCTCCCTAAGCTTTAGTTTTGCTAAGTATCATTCTGGTTTAAAATGTTTAAGAAGCAAAACTGTACCTGTAGGAACCTCCAGACAGCTTTACAGAGGGCTGGGAGCAGCAAGACCAGACAAAAGCCATTTCTGTAAGCACACGTGCCCTACCTTGACACTGGAGAGTCATTCAAGAGCAAAACATGGCACAAATATCAAGGGTTCTCAGAATTTTTTACAGGGCTGAGTGGGAGGGTGGCATAACCTTTCAGATTCTCAGTAATAACCTATCTCCTCCACCCTGGCAGGAAGAGAGGAATGTTATAAATGATGCAAGTGCCATGGAGACCTGATAGTGTGAGAGGAATGAATCCAATTGTAAAAGCATGCAAAAAGTGTCTTCCTGAACTGAAGTGGGTCATTAACCCCTCTGAGGCCTGAGCTGAGGATGAGAAGTACACATAAAGGATGCCAACATATTTGGCTATGCTCCTGAGCTTACAGGAGCTATGAAAGAAAGCCCTTTGCCTTGTATGTAGAGAACATGATGACCTGCCATGAAGACTTGGAGGATGGAGTTGTCCATTGTAATTCTCAGAAGGGTGCAGGCTGAGTACCATATGAAGCCTTGTCAGTCCCTCGGGTGCCCCATGTCCGATCTCTCTGCCATGACTCCATAGGTTCATCTCTCTCTGTTTGTTCCAAGAAGTTGGTTATGGTCAAGCCCTGGGGTAGTTTTGGGCGAAATCATCTTTTTCACTAAAAATAAAGGGTTTTCTGGAGGTTGAGATGGAGTCACTCTAACAAGAAAAGCAGTAGTGACAGAGATCCCCAGCTCCTGCATGGAGAAGAATTCATAGCCATATGAATATATAGCAGACACTGAGCAGCAGGTACAGAGGTCCTGGTAGACAGATGCTCATATTCATTGTCTATGAACTGCAAGTCTGATTTCCCTTGGACAACAAGGTGAGAAGCTCAGTGGTTACTGGGTGGCTTCTAGGCAGCAATCATTAAGAACAAAAAGAAGAACCCACCAAGTATACCTCAGTGTCCTGACTGAGGATTACAAGAAATAGAAGCCAATGTGGTTCAATGGCTGTGCTGGTGGTGGGCTGATGGTTGGACTTGATGGTCTTGGAGGTCTTTTCCAGCCTCAGTGATTCTGTGGGTTGGCACGGTGGTGATGGGTTGATTGCTGAACTTGATGATCTTGGAGGTCTTTTCCAACCTTAATAATTCTATGTTTGGAAGAGTATTTCTGTCGAGCATGTAGGCAGCCATGCCTGCGTGGCATTACCCTGTCAAGAAGACATCTTGTAAGATACTAAAAGGTTAAATTTTGAAGTGAAATCCTATAATAAATAAAATATAACTGAAACTGCATGACTGCAGGAAGAGCTATGGATTAGCATAGCTTGAAATGAAATGCCAGTCTATGTGTGGGTGTGGGGAGGGGGTTATGCACAGCATGCCTGGCAAATACTTTGGATCGTGAAAGCAGTTATAAGAGAAAAGGCTTATGGAGAGCCTTAAAGACTCAGTAAATCTCTTCCAGCTAGACATGCACGGGATGCTGAATCCAGGATACGTCTAATTTATCTCTATGCTTTCAAGGCTGAAAAGAAGATGTAGTCCTGCTAAGACTTGGCACAAGTGTTAACTCTGAACGTACATTTCTGTGAGGCAGAAATGAGACTCTGAAGAGTCTCAGCCTGGCAGCCCATACAGCTTAGGCCACAGTAATGGTGCTGATGAAAGCCCTTTCCTATCAAGTCATCACAGCATCAGCACAGGGCTTTTGGCTGTAGAAGCAGTCACTGGGCATGCTCCAAAGCAGCTAGCACATGCTGGTACCCCCAGCACAGCACTTTGTAATCACATCTTCAGCAGCATCCTCTGCCACAACCCCATCAATGACCTTGAGCAGCACGGAGAAGGGTGTGGACAGAACCCCAGAGAGCCCTTCCTAAAGTGGTCTTCCAATGGGCACCTCAGTGTCCCAGTGGGATTAGTGCTCTAGTGTTCTAACCAGAACTTCTGCTATCGAAAAGGAGACCTTTATTGCACATCCCTATAAACTCACATATTCCATTTTGTTTTTCAGTGAACCAGGAGCTGAAACAAAATCTGTAACTCTCACTCTGCGAAGGAGAAATAACTCATTAAAGCTGATTAGAGCTCATGAAGTTTAAGGAGTTTAAGGTAATTCATTAAAATGAGATCATTTTTGTTTGCAGCTTGCACCTCTACAAACCCCCATACAGATAGCTGTGTTTCGCCTCACAGCTGCACAGTATTGCCAACATCACAGAGGAGTCCTTTCAAACTGCTCAGAGAGGAGAGGCTTTTAGTGATTGCTGCTTTTTTTCCCCCTCAGATTAATGAAAAGACAGCCCAGCCTGTGCAACTTGAAAGAACTTTTTCAACTTTCATATTTTTTGCAACCAGAAATAATGAGTGTCACCGATGTCTGGAGAAAACAGCGAGTGTGAAGGGCAGCAGAGGACAGCCCAGAGATGAAGGCAGAAAAACAGACGGCTGAAGTAGATAGAGATACACAGATAGTGGGAAATGAAAGGTCTCCTTGGAAAGTTCTCTGCTGTAAGGGTCTTAAAGCGTCTGCTGGAAATAAGGGAAGATCAAGGAAGAAAAAGAGAAAACAGGGATCACAGTCCATGAACCATGTGTGAATGGAAAGGATTGAGATGGTGCTTCAGGAGCTGAGATTTCAGGACAGCCTACAGGAAAAAAGGCACCAAATCGCTCAGCCCTGAGGTGTAAGGGTTGGAGAGTGGGAAGCCCTGTGACATGGACCTGGCCATGAGATGCCAGCATGGTTGGTGGCACAGGGTGAGGGAATGTAAGTGCCTTCCACAGCAGCAGCTTTCAGCCCGAGCCCAGCTGAGAGGTTATGGTCTTGATGGGATTCTCTAGCTACAAACCAGCATTTGGTTGAAACCATGAGCCACAGAGTGAGATTAACTCTGAGGTACTCAGTGTGAAACCTCTTGTTTTGGAGCATCATTTTCAGAGCTAGCTAAGGAATAACAAGATCTTTGGCCTGATTGATCTCAAGGCACATGTGATGCTTTCTCATGCCAGGAGCTCTCTGTGAATCACACCTGTGTGACAATGAGTGACTGCAAGAGACGTCTGGAGCTGCTGCAGGAGGAAAGGAGGTGATACAGGAAGGAAGTTGTCTGTCCCTGCTGACTGAAGAAGCCCACGGAGACACGGACTATTGGGTGAGTGAGACCATTTCACACTATAGGAAGAGTCCTGCCTCAGGAACTACCAACTTGACACACAGGAAGAATTAACAGTCATCCTCTCTGCTCGTTTTGCTGGAGCCTGTGTCATCTCCTGCTTGCTTCCCACACCAAAATAGGGAGCAGTTGCCAAGTGGACTTGCTGGGGCTGGTCCAAGCTGTCACTTGTACAGTTTGCCAGGGGAGCTGAAAAAAGCAGTTGCCTGCAAGCCAGGAAACTTTCAGCCCTTTTGTGATCTCCTTGAAGGTCTAGAGCTTTGTGCTAGCTGAGGAATGCAGGAGCAATAGCAATTAGGAGTCAACGTATTTTCATGAAGCCATTGAACATCCCAATTATACTGCACTGACAAACGCTATATTCGCCACCACATCTGTTATTTCCATTTACAGGAGCTCTTTTGTAAGCCTACACATGTATTACTCTTGGCTAGCTCCTCTGGGAAATCTGCCTGTCTCACTTCCAGCCTTATGATTGTCCAATTACTTTTATTCCTTCCTTTGCCCTATCCCATCCTATTGATTTATCACCTGCTTTAAGGGCAGTTTTATCCAGTCCCCCAGAATGGAATATGTTGCTGCTGATAGCAGCAAGTTATAAAAGACAAAATGTTTCTGGGAAGAATGTGATCTCTGCAAGGACAAACAGAGATCAATCCTGCAGGAAAAGTCTGGTGTGGGATTTAAGCTCCAGTTTGGAGAGAGTGTCATGCAATGGGGCTCCTTTGTGCAAGAGGTTCTGCAAGCACCAGATACCACTGACAGCAGAGCTGAGAGGGGCATGTGTCAGACCTGTTGGTCAGCAAACCTGCCAGTCCCACTGAGTCTAAGACAGATAGTCAACACTGGGGTATTGAAAGGCTGCAAGATCCATTTGGTGGATCCTGACCAATCAAGAAGCAACAGCTACCAGTAAATCCATGTGCAAATCTGGGTGAGGGTGTTAGCAGATGTTGAGAGTGTTGTTTGTGCTGGGTATTGGAATCAACTAGAAAATCTATTTTGGAGCAAAAAACCGTATTCTGCACTCAGTTTTCTCTGCTACTTTTCCCTATGTGGATCCAGCCCTTATAGTGGAAGCATTCACAGAGAATGAAGGAGTTCTGGAAAGCTCCCTTTTAGAAGCTGTTAAAGGCACAATTAGATCCAGATTTAATATTTCTAATGTTTCTCTGAGTTGGTTGAAGTGGGAAACAAAGAATGAAGAAACCACCAAACCAACCAACTGAAAAGAAACCAACAAAAACCTACCTGGAGCTGCTCTTCAGGAGAATAGGAAGGGCAAATATACCCTTTCCCTTGCCAGATTTTTTGGATGAATGCAGTGGAAAGGAGTATTTTTAGGGGAGAAGGCGTCAGCACTAAGATGATGCTACCCAAGCTGATGTTCAAATGAAGATTAAAGCAGGAGGTTCAGGCAAAGAATTGACCCAGATGATCCTCTTGCAAATGTCTCCATGCCTGAAAACCAAGCCCTTTGGCACAGAATGACTCTGAGCCCAAAGATAAGCACCAGGATGTGAATTAGGACATCTAGAGGAGAATTCATAACCCATATCCCAAAAACAGGGCAATGAGATCTTGCCAAAGAGGGGTCACACTCCTAATTCTTCCAGAGCAAAGTAATGGTTATCTCCTACAAGTGCTCATGGATTCTTCTGAGGACTGCCACCCAAAATTACATCAGGTCAGATGGCACTAGTAATGTTTCCTGGAATACATGAGGTGAAGAGTCATGAAATTAATAGTTAAAGTATAGCCAGACCATGTCCTTAACCTACCCAAATATTTAAAAGGAATTAGAAAAATCGGTAATCCTTTATGCTGCTTTTGTCCATTACCTAAAAGAATCAGGATGAATGCTACATTGATTTAAAACTTGTGGCACAATAGAAAATGCTTTGGGATATATCAGTTAATTAATAGTGAATTTTGGAAAGGCATCTCTCCTCTCCAAAAGAATTGATTCTGGACAGAAATTAAAAGAACATGTGGAGACCCCAAGGCAGAATCCAATGAGTGATCTGGTTTATGTATTCTTTGCAAAGGACCAGTCCCCTTGTTGCTACTCCCATAATGCCCTGTTAACTCAAATTTAACTTTATATTTCATGCATAAGCCTTAGAGAAGTTTGTGAAGGAGAAAGACAATTTTGTTTAGATGCTGTGCTTACATCTGAATGACTTTTCTCAGGTTTCTGACACTGGCATCAGCAGCCTTTGTCAACACAAATCCAAGGGACGGGACTGTGTGACAAGACTTCTGAGGTTCTCATTAGATCTTGTTTGTTTCTACCATAAAGATCAGATTTAATTTAGCTGTGAAGTTTCATCTCCCAGCCTCGCTTTAATGACTGGGCAGGACATTAAATTTTTCCCTTGTGCCAAGCAGTTTGCATGGTTGTTTCATTTGGTATGTCAGGATTAAGCAGAAGGAAATGGAAACAGAATCCAAATAGGATTATAGGAAACTAAGTATGGGATTCCTCAAATTTCATTGTACATCAGCCACTAATTCACAGTTGGTTTTCAAGGTCAAGATTGAAGGAGGTCAAGCTAGGCAAAAAAAAAATCCATTTGTTTCATTCATTAACTAAAGTTACGTGGTGCCAGAAGTTCTGGAAGAAGACTGATATACAAAGGTGCTGAGAAACTCCTATAGAAATCTGAACGTCCATTCTGTGCTTGGATTGCATAGGCAGTCCCTAGAGTTTTCTACCATGTTATGTCTGAGTCAATCATGACATAGGGAATGTCTGTGATAGACCCAACTATACTCTGATTTCTGAGACACCAAAGTAACTTCACTGAAGTAACGGAATTCAGTGGATATAAGACATGAACAGATCTGGGCGTGTTCAGAACCTTCCAGAAAGCCAAAAAAGGGGATGTATGGGAGTAGCAAGTGAAACTTTATCTGTAACACACCTCTTGATCTGTCTTCTCCAGTGGGATGCGGCAGTTCCTTCAGAAAGGAATTGGACGTTCAGTGAAGGACTCCAATGGGAATGTAAAAGCCCTTACACGTTGGGCTTGATGAAGGAGTTGGACTTTCTGGATCCCTTCCAATTTGGGATGTTTTATGATTCTATGAATCTATTATTAGAATGACCTCTCCAAGGGCAAACACATACTGGGGAAGCATAGCTAGTGCTACTTGAGAAGCAGAGAAAATGAATGGTGGATAAGAATCTATCTTCTTCCTTGAAAGCTTCTGACAGTGAATCCAAATCATCCATGAAGTAGAAACTGAAGACATGACAAGGGCTAATGTGCAAGGAAGAGATTGAAAGGAGAGTGGAGGACTTGGACAAGCACCCTGCCTGCAAATGGACTGGTGGATGAATTGATGATGTTTGGAACACTTAGCTGCAAACTACAGGGACAGTTGAAGGAAGACCACTCCGCCTCTAATTCCCAGCAAGATATGAGATTTCTATGCCCAGAGGCTGATAGCTGCCGAGAAAGTGGAAGCTGAGTTCTCAGAAATAAACTGTGTGGTGCAAAGGCTTCTTGTGTACAGAAACATCAGCCATGGATGATGGAGGTTGTGGAGCATAAAGGTCACTGATAAGGGCATCATCCTTTGACTTTGCAGTCCCTCCATGCACAACCAAGGCTCGTCCAGAACCGAGGATGGGACAGGCATGAGATTCAGATGCCTTTGCGGTTCTCTCATAGAAATATTGGGCTCCTCTAACCTCCAATGTCACGTCTGCATTCCTGGAAAGGTGTCTGGGTCATGCTGGCCTAGAAGGCATCTCCTGTCCTTGCTGTCTGAGCACCTTTCACTCAGCCCACTGGGAGCTGGCTGAGAAGGAATTTCAGGAATGTGCACATCTGCCACAGAGCCTTCGGTCCTGTGTCCTGCAAATAAGGAACTGCTTGACACTCCTACCTGGGCTAAAAGCATTTGTTGGGTCATAAATAAATTATTCCAAGTACGTTTTACCTTAACTCTGCCAACAGCCTTGGCATTTTCATACTCTGCTCATAACTGATCCTGCTGTAATAGCTGCCTGGCTCTGAGGGACGTGCACACCGTGCTCTTCGATATGATTCGGGTAAGATGAAAGAGCACACCAGTTTCTTCTCTTTTTTCATTCCGTTTTTCATAAATTTCACATTTTCAACACTTTGTTCTTGATATATAGATTTACTTTTCAGGTGACGGAAATATTTTTCAATTTATAGAAATGCCAATTCAATACATCTCTGTAGAATATGATGAGACTGGAATTGAATTTCCTGCTCGTTCATTTTTTTATTAGTATTTCTATATCAAGCAATCTGGCAAAAATAACTACTTTTACTTTGAATACTGTGTCACCACATCTCCATTCACCTTCTGCCTTGGAAATTGAGAAAGATAATACTATATATATATATAATATTATTTATATATTATGTATCTTCTATTTACTATTATTTCCCACGTGGACTCAGCCTTTCTGTGTGTGCTTACCTGAACTTCAGGTGGCCAGATAGGTTTTGGTGTATGAATTCAACATCCTAACCTGCACGTAAAGGGATAGAGGAGGGAATACCACACACAGAACTGCAAGCTGGCATGAGTGTTGCAAGCACCATTGTTATCATGGGCAGAACAGGAGATACTGCAGCAAATAGATACCCCATAGTTCTTCTGGGAATCTGAATGGAACCAGCTATCACAGAGCAAATTCTGTACACCCAAAAGAAGGTTGCACCAATGGGACTGACTCATTTCCTACTAGGCATGACTAAAAGCCTATCCTGTGGGCACTAAAGAGTGTGTGTGTTTCATACAGAGCATCGAGGCAGGTTCTCACCAGTGGAAGAACATCTGGACTGGATATAAGGAAGAAGTTTTTTACAGTAAGGGTGGTGAGGGACTGGCTCAGGTTGCCCAGAGAGGTGGTGGGTGACATTCAAGGTCAGACTGGATGGGTCTCTGTGCACCTGGTGGAGCTGTGGGTGTTCCTGTTCATTGCAGATGAGTTGGCCTTCAAGGGTTCCTTCCAACAGCTGCCTACCTGACCACCTCATCTCCAAGAGACTCAGCTCTGATCCGTTGTCTACTGGCAATTTCTTCTTCTCCACTGACCCATTTCCCTGGGTGAGCGGCATGAGTACCAGCAATATCCTGACAGCATTTTTAGGTCAATACCTTCCAAACAAATGTTTTCCTTTTACATCTGACACTTTAGGTGAACACTAGGAGGTTCTGCCAGAAGGTTTTTCAAACTGACAGTGATATGGGGCTATGTGCAGTGGGTGCCACCAAGCTGCCAGGGAATGCAGCCCCTGCTCTCACCAGGGCTTCTGCCAGACTCCTGCCCAAAAGGATGTCGTTGGCCTGGGTTTCACTGGCAACAGCTGAATAACCATCAGGCAGACCCTTGTGCAGGGAACAAGTACAGACAGTTCAGATGTGCCTGGATCTGTTCAGAACTGTAGGAGTCCTGGAGAATTTGGCATGCTGCTGATGATTAGCCTTTAATTTGCTATGTTGTAATTAAGGCCAAGCGTAGGGAATTTCCAACTACACTGTAATCCTCTAAAATCAAGAGATGTGAGTAAACCAAAAATCTCTCCTAGTGCCAGGGCAATAATTTCCCAGTTTAGCGGCAGTCCAGACTTACTGGTTCTGGACCGAAAGGGAAGCAACCAGTGCTGAAGGTTTTGGCTAAAGCAGTGCTGCTGCTGCCTTCTGTGAGCCTTGCATGTGCCGAGGTGGCTGCAAGCTCTGAGCCAGGATCGCTCGCTAAGTGTGGCACATTGCTTGTGTGGTTCAGATAAAGCGAGTTACTGATGGCGCACTTCAGCATGTGTGCCCTCAAGACTGCTTGTCTGTAAAGCAGAGCAAGTGTTGATCATCTGCATTTGCTGGAGACAGACACCATAGCTGGGAACAGCTTTCCCAAGCTGCTGTGTGTCTGCAGTGTGCGTCTAATGATCCCTCTAAAGTTGAGCTTGCTGTTGGCTCCATTCACTATTCCCAACCTCTGTGCACAGTGGCATTCTGATGGAGTTTCTCAGAGAGGGGAAAAAGTACATCCCCACCTCAACTCCTATCAACACCCTGTGCTTGTAGGTAGTCAACACAGCTTTTGGATAGAGCAGGCTCTGAAGAGCATGAAGAGCCCTGAAACACTCATGGCATCCACCTCCTAATTTCTATAGGATCCCTCCCAGTGAGCAGAATATTCAGAGGATGATTCTGATCTTGGTGAGCTGCATCATTTTCCCTAGAGTGTTCCTTGAGGCTGTGGACCTCATTCAGGGAGAAATTAGGGTGGATGTTTCCCTTCCACTCCCCACCACAGTCCTGCACAGCAGCAGTCTGAGAATTCATCTGCAGCCTTGGCTCGTGGAAGTGTTTCCTCCAGTGAGCTTTGTAAAAAAAAAAAATTAATACATTCAGTTCCCGTAACTAGTGTCTTTTAATTTCTCATGAATAATTATTAGCCTATAACTCCAATCAGTTCCTGAGATCCTGCACCTCATCAGGAAGTTAATTACACTTAGTTAGTAATTGCAACAAAAGACGTGCTTCTTGTTGAGTCTGCACCAAAACCTCATTTCTTCTCCTGACGGGGCTTGTCTTATCTCCCTGAGAAGCATCTTGGCTATCCTTTATTTACGAGGCTGTCTTTATTTCAAAGAAATACTGAAGTGACCTGACAGGAGGAAATCTGAGGAAATTATGAGAGAAGGCTCGGTGATGGCAAAAAACAAGCTGAGTTTTCCAGTAATAAGTGTCAACTCCAGCAATGAGACTTCAGATCAGCTTATTACAGTGCATGAAAGACCTAATTCTCATCCTGCTTGCCTCTCTATTTTCCTCAGTAACTCAATGAGTGGTTATGGAATTGCTTTTTATTTTTCATTGTGCACCGGGGACCAGAGAGCACACGAACCAGCTCAGCACTGTTATCTCCCAGCTGTATTACACCAGCTCCCGAGCTGCCATACCTGGTCCCTCCTGGCTAAGGTTTCTTTCTCAGTGTCAGCAACATGGGATCATAGCATCATAGAACAGTTTGGGTTGGAAAGGTTCTTAAAACCATACAGTTCCAACCCCCGTGCTACGGATAGGCACAGCTCTTACTTAGATCAGGCTTGAGGCTCCATCCACCCTGGCCTTGAACACCTCCAGGGATGGGACATCCACATCTTCCCTAGGAATCCTATTCCTGTGCCACACCACACTCGTGGTGAAGAACTTCTCCCTAATGTTTATTCTAAATCTCCCACCTTTTAGATTAAGGCCATTACCCTTTGTCCTGTCCCTGCACTCCCAGATGAAGAGTCTCAGCTTTCCTGTAGGCTGTGTTGTGTATAGAAGGGCTGCAATGAGGTCTCCCTGCAGCCTCTCTTTCACAGTGGGTTTACCTGAGAGGCTGCACAACTCTGCTTCTAAATCCAGCTCTTCTTCCCTTCTTCTGTTCTTCTCTAGCATCTCTGTTTGTTTCACATTCATTAGCAGTTTGCCATCTGCTGTCTTAAGAAAGTAATAAATGAATGCTGTGGTGAGTTCCCTGACAGGGCCAAAATCTTCATTTGCATAAGTATTTCCATCCATCTTTTGTAATTCTGCTCACTTTCATCTGCAATGTGTTCTGACTCCTTATGCTTCTGTACAAACATTCCTAACCACTGTGGTGACACTGAGACAGGTGCCTATAAAAAACATCACAGTGAGATTTCAGGTCCGTCTGTCCTTTTGGAGCAGAGCTGCTCACAGCAAAAGGAGAGACCTTCACACCACGCTGTCATCATCCCAGGCCCTGTACCCTACCTAACATTGCCACTCGGCTTGCGCAGGGCTTTCTTGGGCTCCCAGAACAACCAAAACAGAACAGTGTCAGAGGGCTTGTTCCATTGGTGCTGCTGGTATTCAGATTAGGTATGTAAAATAAATGCTGGGATGGCATTATGCAGCAGGGGACAACAATCCCATTCCATAATGCCTGAAAGGCACCACCAGAATGCAAGATTGCTTCCCTCCTGGCCTTCTTTCTGCTTATCAGTGATTTCTCCACTGAAGAGCAGCAGTAGGTTACGATGGACCAGAATATTTCAGCGGTCATCACAAGTCTCCTCAAAGCTCTAGAGGAAAAAATGAGTTTTTGGGAGCAGATTTCGCATAAGGCGCATGAGGAAAGGGTGAGAATTGATGATAGGTTTCAGAAGTGCAAAAAATGATGTTTCACTGGGTGGGGGAAGACTTGCACAGTGGGATGAATCTGGTTGTCTCCTGCACTGATTCTTCAAAACAGTCCACAGAACTTGGGAAACAAAATTCATGACCCATGGGTGAAGAGATGAATTAGGAAATGACCACAGATACCCTGTGTGATATCTGACTCCTTATGCTTCTGAAGACTGGACAAGATCAAATAGGAGTGTATAGAAGACTGTGAGACAGACAGCTGGGTGATTTTCTGATCTTTTTTTTTTTCCCTTCTGACAAATAGTTATGTTCTTAAAAAATGCAGTTTCAGAACTTTTTGTGAATCAGTAAATAGTTACAGCTGGGGGAAAAAAAATTAGAGAGAGAAGAAACAAGCCAAGTTAAAGGAAAATACTTTCATTCCAACTTTTTCCAGAGTCATGGTTTTGTTTTGAAATCTGGCTATAAATCACCATTGCAGGGAAGAATAAAAAGTGCAAGGTTAGTTGTGATGAGTTTTTTTTATTGTGTGCTTGCTTGTTTGTTTCTGTTTTCCTTTCCTGCTGTTGCTGCTTGTCCTTTGACTTTGCTGAAGAAGAGGGGAAGTCATTTACATCCCCTGAGCCACCAGAAGTAACTCTTGTTTTGGTGCCTTGTCCAGAATGTCTGCCTCGAAGGTCTTCGTAGGCAGAGTGGAGATGACAGGTTGCTTTGCCTGTGCCCAAGCAAAGCCCTCAGCCTTGGAAGGATGTAGAAGGTGGTAGTACCTCTGTCCTGCCTCTCACCCACCTGCCCTGCACCAGCTGTGTGATGGAGAGGATTGGGTTAGGGCAATCACCTCCCAGCCTGCATCAAAGTGTTTCCCACACCAGAGAGGAGCAACTTGTTATCTGTGCATTCAGCACCAGAACCTCTCTGCGAAACCAGGCTGGTGCAGTTCAGCCCGCCCTTTTGTAGGCAGCAGCTAATGCCCTTCTCCAAAATTCAGTTACTTGAGCTGTGCTGGGAGACAGCAGCCACCTCTGCCCCCCTCCATCGCTCAAGCCACTTTTAACCTAATGACAACTCTGCTAACAGCCAAAATCAATACAATCTCAGTGTCTAAATCTAATCACAGTTATAAAGCCTAAGAACCAACAGAGCTGTACGAGTTCCAGTGTGGGGTCTGAGTTTGACTTTAACCCCAAAGGCTTCAGGAATGATCAAGTGTGTTGCAGATACTTGGAAAAGCATCAGAAAACCAGGGAATGTCTCCCCAACGCCCCATTTTCACCAGAAAGAACAGAGATGAAGCCAGCAAACACTGAGTACAATGTCTGGCATGTGCTACCATTGCCTCTGGGCTATTTGAGATCTTCTGTGTGCTGGAGCTCCTGAAGGGCACTACAAATATTAACGGGGTTAGGTACTACATCCTCCATTCTTAGCTTCCACCAAAAGGATGAGTGTTGGAGATGCAGAGATTTGGTGGAGAAGTAAACATTGAGAAACATGTCTTTTGAGGGGAGAAAATTTGGGGACAAATCACTCAGAGGTTGAGCAAAGAGGCACTTGGAAGCAGATGTCACCAGAAAAGCCAGTCCAAGGAAACGGGGAAGTAAAGGAGGTTTTCTGTGATCAACAACTGTCCCAGAGGTCCCTTATAGCCTCAAACAGTTCAGGTGCATGTAATCCAGTTGTCTAAGAGATCAGATGTTGGAAATCATGTCCTTAGAGATCAAGACAAAAAGTGTATGTCCTGCAGAGACATAGAGACACAGATCTTTATAAACTAAATAGTTTTGTCTGGATTTGGACAGCTTACCTTCCATGGGTCAGGCAGGCACTGGCAGCTGAAGACCCATGGAAAGAGAGGTTCAGGGATAGATGGTAAGGATGCAAAAGGCACAGCTGAGTATTTCTCCTTATGGTGAGCTGTTTGTAGAGGAAGCTTGGAAACAATGAAACATGCAAAAAATGAAACTAAAAAATGCTGGGTCTGTCCTTGCAGGGAGACAGGATTTGTGTGGGAAACAACCTCTGATGGATAAGAGGTAGGAGAGCATCAAGGTGAGGAATGAGTGTGATAACGTGTGCGCAGAGCTGGTGATGGGCAGTCTGCTGGACGTCCTTGGAGGTTCTGTGAATTTTTGCTGTCATACTCATTCCTGTTCAGCTGCTTAAAATTTCCACCTCAGAAAATTCAGAAAGTTTATCATGGAAAAAAAATACTTTTATTTTACTTAAGGTGCAAGACACTGAGGCTGAAATTAAACCACGTGTCTGCTGGAAATGGAGCTTTGGTCATAGAGGAATCATATTATGAGAAGCAAAAATACGGATTTTCCAGTCGCTCACCCTGAGATGCTGCAGCTCACTCCTGTAGCATTAGAGACACATGCCTGGTCTAAAGATCCTTCCCACCATCAGCTCTCAGGTGATGCCATAGACATTCATGCTATGCACCAAAATCAGCACTTCCCTCCTCTGAGCACCTGAGGGATGGATCTGATTAAAAAATGCTCTCCCACCCTATCCATGAAGTGCTTGATTCTGTGATAGCTGACAAACAGAGGTTTCCAGTGCTCACAGCTTTTTGCTGCTTCAGAAGAGCATTTTTCATTCATTTTAGGAGCACTCGTAGCAACGTTTGATTTCAGCTTGAACCACAGCTTTCCTTGTAATGGAACCTCTGACATCTGTAGCTCGATTTTTGTCTGCAAGGACTTTGAAACACTCTTCAGATTATCCATGCTGGCACGTTTGTATTTCCAAATATAGCACTGGGGTAAAAGGTGACACGGCCATGAGATAACAGCATTCAAAAATTCCCCTTTTTTCAGGCTTTCAGGCACAGTCACACCTTTGAACCCCCTCGGTTACAAACCACAGGTCGGAGCCATCTCTGCATTAGCACACAGCCAGACATTGACAGTATTTAATAAAATTGACTAACACCTCTGGCAAGAGCAATACAAACATCTTACGTGTTTGAAAACAATTAATGCCTTTCACTGCCTGCAGACTGCTCAGCAGAAAAGCATACAAGAGATGCACTGGGATAGCATTCTGCCCACATGAGGTTTCACTTGGCACCCAGAGCCCCAGTGAAAAAGATAATTAAAATAACAATAATAATAATAATAATCATCATCATCATCATCATCATCATCATCATCAGGACATCCTATTTAGAGAGAGGATGTGGCTCTTTCTTTCTGTTCCTGGCTCCTCTCTGTGTTTGTTTTTTTACACCACTGTAACAACAGAGGGGTGAAGTTTAGGATGATGGGATGAGAAGACCCAGTGGGCTGTGAGGAGCAGGCTCACAGCTAAGCCTGGTGTCTTGTGGGCAGACAAGCATTTTTCTGGTGAAAGGTCGACGTGGTCCATCACTTTGAAACAACTTGGATGTCTCTTTCTGCTCCCAGATTTCCTTTTGCTCTCTGTGAGAGATCTGCTGGATCCCACATTTGCACTCATTTATGAACATCCTAAGGGAACTGCTGCAACACAGGCAATCTGCTGTGGTGGAAGCAGCATCCTGGACTTCAGATTCACCTCAGTTTGCCCTAATCCTGCACTCAAAATGGAGCAGCAAACTTTATTACAGCAAGGCAATGCTCTTGCACCAAGAGCAGATTGAAGAGTGAGACCACAGCTCCTGCACAACCACCCTTGTTAGTAAGGACATCAGTTCTGCTCTCCAGGGTGGCTGACCTCAGTTTATGTTGATCAATTTCCCCATCCAAATAATGCCTTGTGTTTCACCTGAATCTCCTTATTATAGGCACAATGTGTAGTGCACCACAGAGACAGCACTGCCCTACAGCAGGAGGTTAATTCTTTGGAATAACAGTTTGCTCAATGTTCTCCTCCACGCAGCCCCTGCTAACCCACCACTTCTGCTGCCACAGGCATCATCCTCCCCTGCCACAGCCTGCTGCAGCTGAGCTCTCCCAAAGGACCGCGATGACACCTTGCTCCTTGTAGGACCCAATATTGAAAACCCTGGGTCTGCAGTTGCAGCCCATGCTGGATGGAACACCACCAAGCTGCCCTTGAACCCCACCACTACTCCTGGGGACAGGCCAGGGAGCGGAGCTGCTGCAGATGGTGAGCAGCACTTCTCAGAGCTCTCCTGAAGGGAGAAGGAGGAACAGCCAAGCTGTGCCATGTGGCTGCGGCCCTCCGCTCTGCCCTTGGCCTGGGAGCTGTGCAGATGTGTCTCTGTGCCTCCCCCTGGCCACTGACTTTTTGTGACAACCTGGGAAGAAGGCAGGAGCTCCTGCACAGCCTTCAAGGGCAACGTGTCTCTGTGCAGCAGCTGGAGCAGCTCGCAGGGAGAGCTCCCACTTCTGCAGGGGACAGGGGAGGTCCAGGCGTGGGGGTGGCAGAACTGGCAGAGGTGGAGCACAGCTCCTTCATGCTTCAGAGCCATTCCTGCTGCTTGACAGCACTCTCCCACCTTGTTCTCTACAGAAGGGCATTCATCTTCAGGGCCACGTAAATCAAATCCTTCCAGCAAGGATGAGAAATAGGAGATGGTGACCATTAATCCCAGCATGCTGTTCCGTGCAGAGAGTGGAAGCTCAGTTTTTGTTTTCGTGCTCTTGCTCAAACACATTACTGCACATTACTGGTGCACAGGGATGCGAGGCAGCAGCTGCATGGAGAATGCTGTGGGCACATCCATAAGGAAACTCTGCTCAGAGGGAGAGATTTGGCTGCTCTGTGCTGCCTGTGCGTGCAGCAACAAAAAGAAATCAAAGCTCAAACAAATGTACATTTTCCTCTATCTTTTTGGAAGGATTGCAGAGCAGCTTTCTCCTGGAGATGCACTCTTGTAGACATCCACTCACCTCTCTGTTTGGATCTGTAAGGAAATGGTCTCTCAAAACTGCTTTTAAGCCAAGTGTGAGGCAGGACAAGAGCCAGCACGGGGAGGGTGGTGGGTGACCTTGACCAACGTCACAGAGCTCGGGGGAAAAGATATTTTGCATCTTGAGATGTGGATTCACACTCTTACAAAGAAAAGCAGACTCATTTCCTTCTGCAAATGGCTGACGTGTGGCTTCCAAGGGCTAAATTAATTTTTTTTTTTTGAGAACTCATTTGTAAATCCAATAATTAGTTTATGAATAACAATTAATTAAAAATTGGCTCCCCCAAGAAATGTAGCATGTCATCCTGTCATTTGTCCTGATTGATCTTCACACAAGAATATTGCAAATGCCTGAGGCGCACATATAGGAAAAATTAACTGAAACCTGGCACAAAGGCTACATTTGAGTTGGAATTGGTTGAAGTGAAATGCAATTATTAATGATTGTCATGTATAATTGCTGTGATTATGGTGGAGGGACACGCAGTTCGGACCATTGGCACATCAGAGATAACTCGATTGGTTCCCACCTCCCTCCCTCGTCTGTTCGCACAGTGCTGAGATGGGGTTGTGCCCATGCTCTGCCAGGTTGCAGCAACCCAGCTCTGCTCCTCACAGCAGGATGGGACCTTTATCTGAGAACAGTCACATCGCAGCAGTAGGCTCCATCCTCGTTAAATAAAAGCCAAGCTGGGAAAGGCTTGCATTGTGCTGATCCTGCCTGAGCGCGGAGGTGGTGGCATTTTGGGGACTGGGGTTGCAACGACCCAAGATCTCTAAAATCACATTCAGACTTTGCATCAACAAACACCACCTCAGAAAGCTGAAATTCGTGGAGGAGAACTGCATTTCAAAGCCACAAGAAATGTTCTGGAAGCTGACCCCCCACCAAAAGGAAAGGATCTGGTGGGAGGGCTAGGCTCTGCAGAGAGGACGAACATTTCATTTCATGTCAGTGGTAAATCTGAGTTGACTAAAAATAGCCTTTTTTCAAGTCTTGCTTAAAAAGAAACAGCACCAATTTTGTTTCGGTGTGACATGTGCCATTTTTTTTCTAATTCTTCGCTTCAGCTGCTGAAGCAGAATATTCATTCTTTTCCCAAATCTGCATGCAACCGAGAAGTTTGTTTAAAAAACGAAATGCTGGATAGACCAGCACCTTTTGTCTGCTTTTCACTGGCTGAGATAAACCTAGACCAGCTCACAGCTGTACTGCTGTACAGCTTCGCTTTTTGGTCTCTCACTGAATCTGCCTTTATTATTTTCGAAATGATTTCAGGCTGATTCTGCATATCTTCCTGTGCTTAAAAAGATGATAATTTGGGTTCTTGATTAGTTTTTGTGTACAAAATTTTAAATTATTTAGAGTAAGTGAGGCAATTCCTGCAGAAACAAACAGAAACAGTGAGAAGCCACAAACGGCAGAGCAGCAGAGCAGGATTCATCCCTGCTGCCTCCTGGCATCTGAGAGTGAGAGTTACTTGCCCCAGTCCCTCAATGCAGTCAGAGGAGAGGTTAAAGATGTCCCTTAAAGGATACCTTCTGTGATGCCCACTGCTGGATGAGGTGAGGTTGGATGCCTGCATGCTGTCCTACAAAACAACCCAATCCTTTTGCCTGTAGACGAGAGTCTAAGGACACTTCTGTGCTGGTTTGCAGCAATGCGATGGGCTGAGACCATGGGAGAGGAGGCAGTGAATGATTCTGTATGGATGACCAGTAGGAAGGATGCTCAGGAGTGGAGAAGTGATGGGGGGTAGAGTGGCTTGTCCACTGTCGCTCCTCCTGGGGACCTTGTGGCCAATGGCACAAATCTAACACTGCCATTGCTCTCCCTGCCCACCTTTCCCATCTGGCCACCATCCCATCTGCACAACCATCCACTGCCATCTGAATCAATGCACTGTGTCCTCTGTAGCCAAGGACAATGGGAGCACACAGTCCCACACCTGGAGATTTCCACCTTCTTTCTGGCAGTGACGTATCTCCGTGCAGGAGCCCTGGGACATGCCAGGCCAGACTGTGTGAGGCTTCTGCACAGCAACAGCTTTGTCTCAGGGATCTGGAACTGTGCTGCACCCCATGAACACACAGGACACAGCTTCTGTTACCAGGACTATCTGAAAAGCTCCTGTTTATTTTCCTTTGCAAATAGAAATTCTTCTTTATGTTCTCTTTTGTGTTCACTGTCTCACAGCTTGCTCCAAACATATAAGAAGTCCCATTAAAATTGCTTATAGCAATTTCGGGGCTGAGTCCAGAGCACAGTGTGAACTGATGTGTTCACAAAATGAAAGCTGTGCTTAGAAGGGGTTAGGCTTATGAGAGCTCAAAGCAGGAACTGTAGGTAAACTGCAACTCAGGGACCATTTCACCGTTCTCCAAACCATTATTATAAATCCAGAAATTCACCATTTCTTGCTGTACACAAAAGCAGAAGTATACTGCAGTCCTGAAATACATAGTTGAAGCCCTGAACCAATGTTAATGTTGTCTTGCAATAATGATGAGCAATAGCATATTGTCAAAAGGCATCCAAGATCACACACATCTACTCTTTTAAAGCTTATTTGATCTTCCTTTTTTTTCTTTTTTTTTTTTTTCCCTTTTCCTTCCCCCTCCAGCTTTTGTATTTAGTCCTCCTCCCCCTCTATGAAGAATTATTTGAACGGCTCCAATAGGGCAGATGATGCTCTTCCTCTCTGATGTCAGTGAAGAACATCCCCCAAAGCTTCATCCTCTTTTTGACTGGTTTCCTGATGACCTGGCAGACACAAGCTGTTGCTTCAAGCATCTTCCCATGCTTCCTGATCAGGCTAAACAATAAGAAAATAAAAAACAGTCCATCAAAGGTAGGAAAAGAAAGATGCATGTGTATTACCCGTGGGGGCTCCTGGGAAGGTGAGCTGAAACCTCCCATGAGGTGAGACCCAAAGAGAAGAATCCTCTTGCATGGGTGCTTTTTTCTTCACCTTCCTGCTCAGGGAGGGTTCATCAGCTCACAGATAGCTTTGTGTACTGAGACATTTGGGAACAAATCCTGGGTAAAAAGCTTTCCAGCAAACTAATTCTCCAGCCAGCCCTGCAGCAATGCTAACAGCACAGCTGAGCTGGTGTAACTTTGATCTCCAGTGAGAACAGAAGCCTCTCGTGTTTATTTGCACCATTCAGAGTGTTATTCAGCTGCAGAATGGAAGTTCTGCTTTGAAAACAGGGCATATTTTAAGCAGTCTGACATTCTTTTCTAGCCCTGAAGTTTTGAGGAAAACAAGGAAACAGAATTATCTCCTTGTGAAACCAGGAGCAGCAGACAGCCAGCAAAAGCGTGCTGAGGTGGAAGGGACGACACGTTCACACAGCCAGAACGGAGCTGTCTTTCTGTGATGGTATGGGATGCATTTGCAGAGGGAAATTGAGTTTTCCAAACTCTGAACCTGGTGTAAATTTGCTGGAGATATCAGAGATCTCAGTAACCATCTGCTGGGCAGAAGCACCCAGCAGTCCATTTCCATGAGGGTTTCATGGGTGAGAAGAAGATGATTTTCAAAACCTTTCCATGGAAATCTATAGGACCCCTAAGCCTTCCATGATGCTTTATTCAGTATGGGAATGATGTGAGATTTATGTGAGGGCAGAGCTGGGCTCATAACTCAACATTGGAGAACACACAGAATCACAGAACCACAGAAACATCAAGGTTGGAAAAGACCTACAAGATCATCCAGTCCAACCATCCACCCATCACCAATAGTTCTCACTAAGCCATATCCCTCAACACAAAATCCAAACGTGCCTTGAACACCTCCAGGGTCGGTGACTCCACCACCTCCCTGGGCAGCCCATATTGGAAATATTGGAGCAGATGGAAAGTTTATTATCTAAATGGTTTTATAGCCATGGAATAACAAGACATGTGAAAGCACTCGGCAAAGAAATGTTCCTTGAGAATATGCTTTATTTAGCAAAAGAGAAATGCAATATATTTTTTTTCTTTTCTCATCAAAGGCAATGTTGTTCTGAATGTCATTTCTGAAAAAATGTTTCATTTTGTAGTATTGATTCGGAGCATTCTCCTCAAATTGGTATTTTGATTAAAATGACAAAGTTAAACCAGTATTTTCATCACAAAAAAATGTTTTCCAGCCTAGCTGTTTGCCCTCTTTGATGGATATATCAGCCTGTCCGTCTCGTCTTCCTTCTTTGTGAGGTCTTCAGGAAAAGAAATCACAGAATTATAGAATTATAGAATCATTAAGGTTGGAAAGACCACTGAGTCCAATCATCAAAAGCTCAAAAACAAGCAGGGAAGGAAGGCAGCATTGCCTCTGCTGTGCATGACTCAACTCATTGGCAAGAACATCTTCCTGGAAGAGTCTAGACCCGGTCTGGATCCAAGGAGTGTGACCTGAGGGGACTGGAGGAGAATTGATCCTCTTGCCTCTCTTAAAACTGAAATATATGAACACTTCACACTGGTGCCACTGACTCTGCCTTTAAAAGAGACCTGATTTTTGCACCTGAAAGGGCATTCAGCAACTTCTGGGCTGTAAGACTTGTGTCATCGTCAATCAGCTCCCTCCTTATCTATGAGAAATTGGTCTTGTCTTTTCCCTTCCTCAAATGCTATATATCATCACTGAGTAAAAAGTTAATTGTATGGGTGCTTAGTAAAATTAATTGTATGGATGTTTAGTGCTAAGTATGTTAATTGGTTTATGATTTAAAATTAATTAAAGTATGGTCTTTGGGGAAATTTATCACCATTTGTCAAACCAATTTGTTGCTTGTAATAAGCCCAAAATCAAAATATACTATGCTTCTCCTTTTGCTGAGTTAAAGCTCATGAAAACTTTTTATTTATTTACTTTTTCATTCGTTTATAGCTATGCAATCAATTGATATTAATTTCCTCAATTTTTTTATGACTGCTTAATGTCTTTGTCAGCAGCACCAATGATACTTGCTCTATGTGTAGCCCACAAGGAATTCGTTTGTCCCAGTAAATCTACCACCTCTTTTTGTTCTGGATGTGTTTTAAGTCACAGCTTCCCATTTAAATCTTTGAGCCCCTCCTGTAGTCATTTAATGGGATGCTCTCAGGAAGCATCTCACCTCATTCTTCAGCAGAGCAGAGGCATTAAGCAGCAAAGCAGAAGTGCTGTTTTCTCAGCTGTCTGAAAGGGAGTCCGGATGACCAGAGCAGATGATGATATCAACAGAACTGATGTCAGATGTCAGGCAAGATGAGTCCAACTCTTGTGAAGCAAGACTCCGAGTAGGCAACAAACGAAACAGATCTGTCCACACTTTCCTTTTACACAAAAATAACCTCTTGAGCTGTGAACCATGTGCTATGTAAACATAAAATAGGGTTGAAAAAGAAGAAGATGAGATTTCTCAAGTGGCAGCTTCCTTTATTGCTTGGTTCAGTATTTTTCTGCCGTATCAGTCATGATCAGTCTTGGGTATGAGAAATGCACAGTGCTTCACTTAACTCGAAATGCATGTAGCCCACAGATAACATTGGTGCCCTGTTCTTACTTCATGAAATGCCTCTGTAATCCTCTGGGATCACCGTCCTGCAGCACCAAAGTAACTCTTGTGAAATAAAATAGAGTGGAAAGAATAAACTTCGATGTGTTGGTGGAGAAAGGACCATTACAACATTATTTCTATGGTGAACTTTGGTAAGACAGAGTAGGAAATTTTATCCTGAGATTTCTTCATCAAAGTCACAGCCTGTATTGGAAGTATGGGAGAGTTTTCGGTAAGACACTGGAAAATGGTTGATAAATGCGTGGATTCTGAGGAAAGTTCTGTCTTCAGATCATCAACTTGCAAAGGATACTGGATGGAGTTGCACAGAGAGCTCATGGTTAGTGGCCATGCAGGCCATGCTTCTCTGTTGGCCTTTAGCTTCTGAAATAACATCTGTGCCCACAGCTGCTGGAAATCTCTCCCTATGTCCACTGTTGGACTGAGACCAGTGAGCTTCCAAAATCAAGAGATTACCTCCTCCCCATCTCTCTCTAAGCAGAGTTTTCCAGATCTCAGTGCTTCCTGTGACACTTCTGAAACCATCCCGAATGTCCTTCCTGATTTTCCTTTCAGATGTTCCTTTCCGCATTAAGGACACTGTTTGGACAGGGAATCTTACAGAAATGTTGCTGACACCAAATAAATAGGTATCACTGACTCTATCCTACTCTTGCTTGCCTTTTTCATTTTCTAGATCCAAGAATTGTACTGGCTCTGCCAGTCCCAGTATGACACTGGTTGTCATGGTCTGCCTCACTCTTGGCTTTAAATTTGTTTTGCTTTCCTGTGTTCCAGGATATCTCTCAGACTTAGATTAATTTTCTCTGCTTTGTTACTCTTTCTGACAGAGAACTCAGATAATTTCACACAGAACAGTGTGATGAACTCTGGCTACAAGTAGATATGTATCCTAAAATTTCAGTGAGAGCTGCCTCTGGGAAGCCTTGAGGAGCCCTGGCGTTACGGGTCAGGTTAGATGCATTTGATTTCACTGCACCATGGCATGAGAAGCAGGTTTGGGCAGTTACACTTTCCTCTTGTGTCACCCACCCTTCGGTCACCAATGATCAGTGTCACTTGAATATCTTGCTTTGCTCTAGGCTTGAACAACTTTTGTCAGCCCTTGGGGCTTCTGTCAACAGCTGGTGATGGGGGAAATACAGGGAAGTCATCCTGAGCTACATGAGAGATTAAGAGGCTGGATGAGTCCATAAGCAGGAGCTGGCGTAGTATTCTTGGCCTTATCCTCCTCCCATGAGCATCTTAGCCCATGTTCCAAAATCAGAGATTTGGGTGTCACTGAGTCCCAAGGGGATGAAAATGGAATGAGAAAACAAATAATTTTCTCTCCTCCTGCACTGCACAAACCAGGCTTGCCCTGGGGCTGGGAATGTGGAGTGGTTCAGGACAAAGCCTGCCTTTCCTCTGTTCTATGTCAAGCCTTCTCAGAAGTTAGACAGGTCCCTGAATGTCCTCAGCTGGGGTCTTTTGCCCATTCTACCATCAGCTGCGTTAAACGGGTGTCTGACTGTGCGTGCCTTTGTTCCTCCCATGTGTTCACAGATGTTCCCTCGTTCTGTGAACTTGGCAGGAACTTCTGGACAGCAGGGATCCCATTTTGCCTCCTTTCCATCAGCCTCACGGGGGACAGAGAAGCAAATGGCAAGGCAGGGCTTGCAGTTAATTCGTGGGGAAATCGTCTTTTCCGATGGCCAGCTTTGTCTCCTGGCAGTGTGCAGAGGCAACATTATTATCTGTTTCTGTCAGAGCTTCTAATGTTGAAATGTCTCTAATTAGAGGCATGCCGAGTTGTAGATACGGGATATCTTAATTACATGTGTGTGAATAAAGCATTTAACAAGATGTGATAGGCCCTTCCCCTCAGAGCCACCAGATCAAAGAGCAAACCCGCTCCCTTGGAAACAGACAAAATGTGCTGCTTTCTGAAGGACTATTTTGCCATCAGACTTATCTTGGACTTTCATTGGACTAGTGCAAAACTTTGAAAATGATTCAAGAGAGGGATGGTAGAAAGAGTGCACAGAAGCTCTTTCCCTTTGAGAGGTGGACCCTCAATGAAAGGAAGCCCTCAGTGAACTGGGGTGATGTTTATTGCCTCTCACTGCAGAGATGGAGTCAAATTTGTCTCTTGAAGTGACTTGAACTGCCCAGTTTGCAGCTAGTTATTGTTCAAGACAGCTGCATATTTTTATTCACTGACTTCTAGCTCCCAGTTTGCAGGAGTCAGGCCTAGTCTGGTCTTGTCCCCTCTGTACTGATGGTAACCTGCCCCCAGCCATGGGGAATCCTTCTTTGTAGTAAGTTCCATTTAACTCCTTCCCTTGTTGAGAGGCTGTTCAAAGGCTTAAGTGTTGTGGTCACCTCCTGTACCCATGGCTGGTCAGGCACAACGTTGGGTATATGAATAAGTGGAGTGATCATATGCCTGGGTGTGGGAACTTGGCTCCTTGAAGATTCAGGTTGGACATTAGGAAATACTTCTCCAAGAGAGTGGTCAGGCACTGGAATGGGCTGTCCAGAGAGGTGGTTTAGTCACCGTCCCTGGAGATATTCAAGAAATGTTTACATGTTGTACTGAGGGACAGTGGTTTAGTGTGAAATATTGGTGGTAGGTGAATAGTTGGACTGGATGATCCTAGTGGTCTTTTCAGCCTTGGTGATTCTATGACTCTGTGTTTCCATTATTCTGTTGGCTACAGTGAGGGGCTGGGAAGATATGTCCACTCCCATCCCCAAACGGTGAGCTAGGCAGCACACATTCTCCAAGAACATCGATTTGAGATCTTGCTTTGTCCACTCTAGGAAGTGCAACAGGAAATCTATTTTCAGTTAAACTAGCAAGAGATGAGCTGTTAGTCAGAGGAACACAGAACACTTACCAGCTTTTGAGTGCTTTGTAGGAGAACAATCCTGGGTACCAGTGAGGGGACAGGGTAAAGGGACTGTGAATGCTGGAGACCACCAAAAAGAGCTGACCCCATTCACTTTTCTTCCACACATTAGATCTTGATAAGCACTGATAAGATCCCCTCTCAGCTTCCTCTTCTCCAAGCTGGGCAGCCCTAGGCTCTCAGCATTACCCCATAAGGGAGATGCTCCAGACTCCCAACTATCATTGTGGCCCTCAGGCCTGTAGTCTGGCTTTCTGTTAAGTGAGTGAAAATATTCATTTCTTTCAAAGTTAAGGGAAGCTATGCCTCTAAAATACTTACAGCAGCTCTGAAATGGCTTTAAAATGTAGTAATATAAGGAAAGGTTTTCAAGATGCCTTCACTAAAAATTGAATGAAGGCTTCTAAACCATTATGGAAAATCTCAGCTCATCTCCATGCATCTGCAATGAGAAAAAAAGATGCTGTGATGCAAGCCCTGCCATTCCTGAGAAAGGCAAGCCACTGTCGAGGTCATCAGCTGTGCTGCATCCCTGGCCGTGTGCCTGCAGCGCTTCCTTCAGCAACGCTGCTGGACAAGTGTCCTTGGCAAGAGGGAAGTGCACTCAGCTTGCAGAACCTTGGCTGTGCCAGAGGGAATCCACTGGGAATTAAATTTCCAGGGGAGTGCTCGGCTCAGGTGAAAGAAAGGTAAGGATCAACTTCACGTGAATGTTTGTTAACTGCCTGCAACTCCAAAGCACTGGACAGAGGAAAAAAAAACAAACAGTAAAATAAACCAATACAAAGTAAATACAAATAAAACACAGCTCTGTACAAAGACAGCTGGGGGCAATGTAGTCAGAAAATCAAGATTCCTATTCAAAGCAGATGCTGCTAGATCTGTTGGAAATACCTAACTACCTCCTGCTGCCCTTGGGAGCAGGAGCAGAGCTGCAGAGAGGTCAATCATTTGCTCCTTTGTGTTGTTTTTTTTTTTTTTTGCAAAGAGATGGATGTGTGCTCACCCAGACTAATAAATGTGTGGAATCTCTCTCCTCCCCACATTCATCCTAGACATCACCAGGTCTTTAATTCAAATACAAAGGCTGAATTAGATGCAATGAGTTTTCTTCATGTCTCTGTCCGGGAAAGGGAAGAGAAGGGAATGAGGAGGGAACAAGGCCACCTGAGCTGCTGGGCTTCCATCTCCTTCACTCACTGAGGTCAAGGTTGGCTCCTGGACAAGGCAACAGACATCTCCACCGACCTCCTTCAGCAGCCCCATTAGGGATGGACCCAGCAAGACATCTCCATGGCCATGCTGGAGGCTGGAAGCTTCATTAAAGCCACAGGGCAGCATTGTCAGTGCCTGGCTCATCCTCCTCAAGCTCTTTGCCTTCCCAAGGCCTCTTCCAGGCCCTTGTCATGCATCTCCATCACATGCACCGCTCCTGTTCCCACTGCTCCTGTTCCCACTTTGGATGCTGCAGACACCTTCCAAGTACAGAGAGCAAGTGCTGCGTGTCCAAGCCAGCCTCTGCAGAGCCTTTCAGCTGGCAATCTAAGAATAAGCAACCACCTATATTTCCCCTGAGGTTGGATAAGCTTTCCCTCTTCATGACATTGCTGTTCTCCATGGATCAATTTCTTCCCTGCCAGCCTTTGCTTCTTTCTATAGTGGATTAAATTGCTTTGATTAAATGAAAATGCTGGTATATTACCAGGGAGGCTCAGGGCTTCTTTATCATACAAACAAACTGCACAGAGGTGGGCAGGACAACCATCAAGCAGGAGCTGCACACTGCAGAGAGAACTGTTACACAGAACGTTCGTCCCTGCACTTCATTATCTCATGGTAGTAAATTTTATATCTCAGCTTTCTTTTCCTATTGCCATAAAACATAATGGCCTGTTTCCAAGTTAAAGCCATGATGCTGGGTATAATGTGTCCAGCAAACAATAAAACAAGGTGCTTTTGAAAATATTCCTCTGTTGCTTCAATCCAAACATAAGCAGCCTTCCCATAAGCAACCTTCCAAAAACAATGCACAAGAAAAGCAGCTGGCAGCTTCTGATGAGTCAGCACTATCCCTATCCCTATCTCTATCCCTATCCCTATCCGTTTCCCTATCCCTATCCCTATCCCTATCCCTTTCCCTATCCCTATCCCTATCCCTATCCTTATCCCAACCTTAACTCTAATCCTAATCCTAATCCTAATCCTTAACCACATCCCTATCCCTATCCTTATCCTTACCTGTACCCCTATCCCTACCCCTAACCCTACCTTTCCACAAGCATCGTGTATGGAGCAGCATGAGAACAAGTCCTGCACCTGCTCAGGGTGCTGAGTGGGGAGGCAGTGCTGAGAAACTTCTGAGGAAATATATTTTTTCCAAATCTCTCTCTGAGATACATCTGGAAAAGCAGCACAAACACATCATAAACCATGCTTTTAACTATTTTTGACTATGCCATCTAAAAGAGACAAGTAAAAGGCTACCAAAGCATTAGCTCCATCAAAAGCAAATATCACCAACACCAAATCATATTTGCCTTGAGTTTTCTAGAAAGAAAAAAAAAAAAAGGATTTTTGTTTCTATCTCACCTGGAGTACAGAAAACAAGCCAACTTCTGTCGGCCAGAAAATAAATTGAGCTCAAAGCCTATTGCAAATTTCAGCCTAGCAATGTCTATTTGCCTTACAAGCTTTTTCTCTTTGCAGATATGGTTAATAATCCTTCTTACATTAGATTAATGCATAAAGGTAAAAATACTGTTTTACACAAACATCTGCATGCATACATGGTTTTTATGGATAATATGTATTCAAGTTCTCAAATTGATCTTTGCAGTTGCAAAATGACAGTCTGACATCACTGAGACGATATTTCTGGGTATATCTGGCATTTATGGAGTGTGAAACCCTGACAACCCTGCTAATCTCTGACTGCATTTTGAGACCTCCAAGGAGCTTTAAATAAAAAGTTTCTGTGTCTGCCCACAGCCAAAGGCAGCTTCAGCATCTAATCACAACAGCAATGCTGCAAGAGCTGTGAAAGCAATCATTAACTGACTTTGGACTTCAGTGTCATTGTTTTCCTCTCCTCTAAGATGGTGTAAACCCAAAGCAGCTTCACTGGAGCCTCTGGAATTAGCAGCACAGAAACGAAGAACTGGAAAAAGCATATGGTACTGAAGAGATGTGAACCGATGTACCTCAGAAATGTGACCCAGTGTGCAATGCTCTGCTGTGCAAAAGGACAAGTCTGGTAGGACAGGGCTCAGGAAGGAGGTAACCTCGTTGCTAAAAGTAGCAGGGGCTCAGAACATCGTGTGGAGGAGTGAAACGGGGCTGTTGGTGCAAGGAGGTGAGCCAGGAAGCGTGCGAGCAGTGCTGCAGTACAACCTCAGCACTGCTGTGCTCTTCTCACTGCAGGAGGGAGACCTCTGATGCCTGAGACTTTCATTTCAGCCTCTTGAGCACAGGCTGGGCAAGCAGGAGCACAGCAAACAGCTTGCTGGCCTGACATAGGCCCTGCTGCACTCAGAGGGGCTGGAGGTGTTCCCCAGCTGCTGATGCGCAGTGTGGGAGGAGATGTGTTCCCCTACACCCCCAGCTGCAGCAGAGCACCTCCACCACCAGCCACACCTGCTGGCTGCACTGCCCACTCTGCTGCAGAAAATAAAAGTTTTCATTAGCTTCTGACAATAATTTCTGCTCTCTATCCAGCTTAATTAAAATTTACCATTCAACTTCCAAGCAAGCATTACAAGCAAAGAAGGTTTAATGCCTCCCTCTTACCCTTCTATTTACCCTTTGGGAAAGGTTCTCTGAATGGCTCACTCAGAATATAAATACTGGCTGCTAATTTTATTTTATATGAAATGTCCGGCAAAGTAAATTTCACAAGTCTTTACAGTTCATCAATAAAATTAAAACACTTAAGGAAGAGATTTGCGGATGGAAAATGCTGAAAGTGTCCGTCTTTAATTAATCCTGGAGAGAGCGTGCTGAAATAAAAGAGCCTTTATTTCATGTCAGCATTTCCCTGCCTGGAAAGATATTAATTCAAGCACTGCGTTAAAATGTAGTGCAACACAAATTGCTGGAGCCCTTCCATTCCTTGAGGCTGCACCGGGTTCTTGGAAAGGTGGAAGCTGGATCTCAGCTTGGCTCCTTCCATGGTCACAGAGGCACTTCTTGGGCTGCACAAGTTTCGTGGAGGAGCAGAAATCACTTTGTGTAATGATGAGATGTTCTCCATCCTTCCTCACTCAGGGAGACCCCTGTGTGGAAGCAACACAAAATGCACGGATCTGAAAGAAAGTTCATAAGGAAGGACTCAAAGTGAGCAAGAGGGCACAAGAAGGAGGTTAATGGCTTGTCCTGTTGATGACAGCCCTCTGGAGAAGAGCCTGGTTTGTCATGTGGCACTCTGTAGGAAATGTGACACTGTTTCAAGTCAAGGATTTGTGTCTGCTTTGGTAGAGAGGTGCTGCAGAGATGGAGGGACACACAGCAGATAAAAATATGATCAGCTTTGGGTTTTGTTCAAGCAGCAATTTTGAGGCCTTCCAGTCAGCTGAGCAGAGGGCAGTGAAGCTCAGCAGCTCTTTCTGACGTTTATGTCAATCTCATTTCTTAATTACCCAACAGGCAGGTTGGTCCTCATGGTCCAAGATGCAAACTCGGCATGCATAGAGTGTGTGTGCACAAGCATCCCCACTGGTCTGCCTGCCAATCCTGAGCTGAACACTGTCCATCCAGGGAGGAAATCCATCCCACCTGCCCTCCTGCACCAAGGACCATTCCTGGCTTGTCCCATCTCCCTTCAGATCCCCATATCCTAAGCAAAGAGAGGTAGTAATACAGAACAGCATGGAGAAAAAGCAGGACGAGCAAAGATGAGTTACTAGGATCTACAAAAGAGGACATAAAAATGGTCAGTCCTGACACAGGAGAACTAAAGCTTGAGTGCAGTTGTTCTATAAAACTGGCAGCTGATAAATACAGAACAAACAGAAAGAGATGGCATTCAGCCTGTCCCTCCCTGGGATTTACTGCCACTGGAGCAAGGGCAGCTCAGGCTGCAGCTAGCAGAAATCAGTGCTGCCACAGGTTGGAAGCAATAGATCAGTGGCCAGTAACAGCTACAGCAGACAAGATCACCACTGTTGGTTACTTAAGATGAATGTTTTCAGTGAGCCATCATCTGGAAGTGCCCCGTGAGCAGCAGGGTCAAGTGTTCAGATGAAGAAATAGGGTGGTCATCAGAAAGCTGCAGCAAGGCTGAATGTGCAGCGCAGCTCTTATGGGTCTGTCATCACACCTGCCCAAAGCCCTGGGAGGAGAGAGAGCTGGAAATGCAGGCGTGGGGCTTCTCCTGGATGTTGGCATGGTCACGTACTGCTTCCATTTTGTGTAGCCAGTTCTCTTGCTAAGTAGTTAATTTAAATAGGAACATCTATCTTCTAAATTGTGTATATCAAACAATCCATCACTTGGAGGCTGAAAACCTACCCAAATCTGTAATTATGGTGTCACAGCTGATTGTGATGAAAGTGAAGCTGTCAGGGAGACATTTGTGAGACACATACACTTGCGCACAGCACTTTTCCCCAGAGTGCTATGGCAAGCTTTCCTGCCATATGGGGCCATGATTAATAGCCCAGCCTATATGTAAATATTTAGCTGTTTAGGAAGCAACAGGATCCAATTACCTCTCAACCTATTTCTCTCCTCCTGATAAAATACAAAGCAGATTTTTTTTTTCCTAAAAAAAAAAAAAAGACACGAAGAACCCTGATGACTCATATTCTACTGATGATATTAAAGACATTCTTCTCTGCCTGAGGTAATACAGACCGAGAGCTCAGCTGGGCTGAAATCTCTTATTTTCTCATTACAATAATGTCCTTCTCCAAGGAAGTGAACGCCAGCACTTGCTGCTGATAATCCCCCCCGACTGCCACTGTGACAGTGGCCTGGAAGCAGAGCTCTTGCTGGTACATGATACAGTCTGAAACAAAGCTTTTATCACAAGCCCCATAGTTTTTAGGACGATGCTTAAAGCCTGCAGCTGCTGGAAGAAAGAGCTGCCTGAGCATCGCTGCAGTCCCCATAGGCAGGAAGCAGACATTTCTGGCTCTTGGAGCACGAGGGACAGTTTGAAGTTTGGTTTAATGTGTTGGCTGTGGAGAGGAGAAAAATAAGACTCTTGTTGAGGCAGTGTGTCCTACTTGACCACAGTTTTATTTCAGTGCAAAGATGCTGCCGAGTCAAAGAGCAGATGGGACTTTGGGACTGTTGCTGCTGTCACACCATGAACCTCTCTCTGCCCATAGATTTGCAGAACTCAACTGAATGTGAATGGTGTTCATAGAATTGTAGAATCATAGAATCATAGAATCATAGAATCATAGAATCATAGAATCATAGAATCATAGAATCATAGAATGATTTGGGTTGGAAGGGTCCTCAAGGATCATCAAGTTCTAACTCCCAGCTGCTAGATCATGCAGAGATCAGATTGCCCAGGGCTTCAAAAGCTCCTTCCAAAACAGACACATGACTCTGACCTCAGTGTACTTATTAAGAGAATCAGGGCACCAGCAGTATTGAAAGATTCACCTTGGTGCTATGGAATTTTTGAATGCAGACATCTCAAGGTAGGGACTTGAGGTCTCATGCAGCAGATACCTGGCTACTGTCTGTCTTCTATGGAATCCTGGCTGTCTTCTGCACTTGTCCTTGGGAAATAATACCATGAGTTTCCAGTATGGCTGGGAAAACCTGTGCCCTTGGCTTCTGTTTGGTGACTCTGTCAGTGCTGCCACTCATTGAGAACTATGATCAGTGAGACTGGGAAGTTCAGGGCCTGTGGTCCTGACAGGTAAGATGCCTGATCGCTTTTCAAAGCTTGTAATCAGTGCTGGAAGTCATTGCCTTGGTGTTCCTACATAGACGGCTGCCCAGGGAATGGTGCCTCAAGCTGGCCTCTCCGCTGCTCTGTCACTGCTGCAATTTGTCTCCTCAGGTCCCTGTTGAAATGTAGTTGTAGTCGTGGCTGGGTAGCCTGACCCCGGGAGTAGAAGGAACATTGGCTCTGCAAATGGGAGAGGAAGATAAATCACCCTGTTCTGGTGCATGGAGGTAATGCAGACCGTAGAAGATGAGTTCAAGCAAGACGATGCTGAGGTTCTCCCTGGTTGCAGTGCTTAATTGGGTCCTACCTGCTGCACTGCCTGACTGCTGTACACCCAGGTCTCCACTCTACCCCCCTTCCCAGGCTGGAGCTTCCAAGGGCTCTCCAAAGTCGTCCTCTGGAGCCTCTGCTCTGGAAACATTTTGGATGAGAAAAGAGAGGTGGTCCAACCAAACTGCTGCTTCCACCTCTTCCAGGGCCAGGGGCTCAGGGTTATGCTTAGGGTTAGGTAATAGGATCAGGGTTACTGGGGACATGTGGACCACTGCACTGCAATCAGAGGTACATGGAAGAAATGTATTCAGTGGAGGTGGTATTGGACCTGTACTAATAATGGAAACCCCTTCTCAGAGGAGCTTTCTGCAGGCTCCCTGTCCCTGCCCAGCCCAAACAGAACAGCTCCCGGCTCAGGAGTGGCTGTTGTACCCACAGCCTCCTGGAGGCCACTGGGTGTGCTGGGATGCTGCCTGCTCTGCAGCACAGATCCATGGCCAGGCCAAGTCCTGGCACAAGGCAGCAGCAGGAGGTCACTTCCAGCACAGTTTTTTCAATGACACTTTGATGTATAACCTGGGAAATATTTATTTTATTCTCTCACCAGCCTCCGGATAGATGCTTTTTTAGCAGTTTCTAGCCAATCCATCCTAGTTGCATTTTAAACAAGATGGGTTGATGCAAAACACAAAGATTCAGTTTCAGTGTAACATTAGCTCACAGTTCTCTTGTGTCAGAGCATTCTGGGGGAGAATAATGACCTACTTTTTCTAAGTTCCACTGGGTCTGCTTCTTCCTAGTTATACTTTCTGTTGCACTGATCCTGAGAGATTCTGAAAACCTGGTTAGACACAACCATCTCATCCAGTTCTCATGTCCAGCCTCAACCATTCTGCAACTGCAGCCATGCACAGCACAGGAACCTGTAGCAAAGAACAGGCGACAGCAGCAACACCCCTACTCTGAACATGCCATGCAAGTGCTTGTGTGAAGGACCCCACTGCTTTCTGCAGAGCAGGAGCATCCACTGGGTTTCCTGCCTGAAAACTGTCTACCATCTTCATCCATGTGATGTAAAGGCCTGTTCTGGTGTGTACAGAGTAGGGCTATTTCTCATCCTTCAGAAAACTGGGCTCTGCCCAGGAGAACTCTCAATAGTTCCTCCAATGAGCCTGGTAGGTCCCGAGGGGCCTCAGCAGAGCTATTTCTAACTTGGCTGATAAGACAAACCTCAGACAGAATAAGGCAGTGCAAAGGCTGCTGTTTCCAAGAGAAAAAGAAGAAAAGAAAGGCTAAGAGCAGCAGGAAAGGCCTGTGCAGTGAGACCCTCCGGCACGGAGGAGGCAGAGAGGAAGGGGAGGCTGGGGAGGTTTCAAACCATTTCCATTTGGGGCTCACTCAGCAGTTTCTCCTCTGGATGGATCCAGGTCAGTCTCAACCCTCTGGCCACAGCCATTGTGTTATTTGAAGGAACAACATCAAAAGGAGGCACAGAGACAACTTGCAAGCACTGTGGCTTGAAAGGGATGGAGTCTCTGGGGGACCAGCCCTGGGTATAAATACAGGCTGCTCCAACAACTTGTAGTGGGGAGAAGAGCAGAGAAGAACCTGTTCTGCCTGCCAGCATGGGGTGTATATCTTTATCAGGGTCTGGGGTCACCAAGTCTTGGATGTAGCTTGCCTTAATCTGTTGGTTCAGACTGCTCCCACTGCTACCAAAGGAAAGCAGGACTGGGTATGTTCACCCACGATCTGCAATAAAATAAGTAACCTGTTCTGCACTGCAGTGTGCTCACCCACTTCTGATTGCTCTGTAAGGACTCTGCAGGGAAATGCAGACCTATAAACCCCCAAGGTGTGCCAGTGCCCCATGGAAAGTCTTCCAGCATGGAGGAAGACCCTGATCTCCAGTGTAAAACTCAAAGACAGTCCTCGAAGTCAGTGCATTGCCCTGGTGTAAATGCAAAGAAAACTGGAGCTGCTCTCATTTCTGACCAGAGAATATTGGCTCTGAACCTGACACGGTGTGTGATGGCTGAGGACCTCTCCCTGCTAACCACCAACACACTCTGTCTAGAGACTCCATTGTTTACAAATCACTTCTCTTTTATTCTTTGGAATATATTCAACAGTTCAAGAAGGCAACAAAACTGGAATTTGCTATTTGGTTATTTTTTGCCGTCTTTGAATGCTGATAATCACTTTTTAGGAATCTGGAGTGGACAGAAAGTATTGTTCCCAGTCTACATCCAAAGTTTATCACAGTGTGATGAAAGTACATGACAGACAATGAGCAATAAATAAAATTCTCCAGGTTTTATCTAGCATCACTGCTCTGACACAAGAAAGTAAAACTTAACGTGCTGTTTTCAATGGGTTATATTTTCAAGGGAACATAATTTCCATGCAAAAGAAACCTATTGGTTCCTTCCAAACTCCTAAGACACCCAGTTAATTATCTGGCCTGGTCTTGCCAGAAAAAGTAAATGCAATCTTAGACTTGAACGCTGCAACATCAGGCAGACCTGGGCATACGAAGCCAAGTTGAACACATAGGCAAAAGAACCCAGCTATTATTTCCTTGTGAGTAAAGAAGCATAGACCCTCATGCATTAAACCATAAGGAAAGAAGATTAATTGCTTGCTGAAGAGCATTTATGCACTGGGAAAGACCTTATCAAAGTCAGTAGAAGCAGTGCCATATCCCTGCCTTGTATTTCTTCTCCTCTGTGATTGTTTGGCTGCCCACAGTTGTCTGCCTGAGCAATACCAGACAGCCCTTGGCCAGACTTTGCACCATGGCAGTGCAGACAGGTGGCACTGGATTAGAGGCTGCTCTTGTTTCTACTGTCCATAGTGATTTAATTGGGATCCTGCAGATGCTCTATCCACATTAGCCTTTTTTCTGCTTCTTTGAAAGTCAAGATTTCCTCCAGTTTTCCCAGAAATAAACTGTGCAGAGATCAGAAGGGACACGCATGCAGTCCTGTCCTGCTCCAAGTATGCCCATGTGTGCAATGAGGAGGAAGAGGAAAGGGGCACCCACCGGCTTCACTGAGATGCAACATCTGCCACAGTGTGTGGGACGAGATACAAGCAATGACACAAGGCCTGGGGACTAAAACAACAGCCGACAAAGAGTAACAGACTCTTAGCTGATTAATTCAGCAGAGCACAGCATTCTACCACTGAACTCACTTCTTACTACTTCTTTCACAGAATAGGACATCCCTCTCCACTCACTTCTCTAGGAGGCACAACGGCATGTAGGATGTATGACTGGCCCTGGATATCATTGGCCAACCACAGCCTACCCCTCCTATCAGCACCCAAACTGAATTTGACAGAGATAGGATAGAAAAAAACCTGTATGAGGAAAACCACGTCTGTGAGTTCTGATCGTGACCAACCTCCTTGAACTCACATGCAACAATAAGGGATGCTGCTGCAGAAGAAGTGCTTGCATGCAAGAAACAGTATGAGTGAAACTAAAGTGGAACTTCTCTATGTGGCTTCATGTCCTCAGACATGATCCTTCATCCTCAGAGCGCATCCTGCTGCCCATGCTCCATCACACTTTGCTTCCTGACACTGTTTCTCAGGTCCAAACTGGGAGAAACGTGGGGACAAGGGAGAGGATGCCTGGGGACTATCAAAGGCAGAAGGTGATGATTTAGTACTATACAGTGACTCCTCAGATAGAGTGCAGATGTTGTGTGGGACAGTAGGGGGACAATTTATCTACAGCCTGGCTTACAAAAAAACATTTTGTCACTTTCCAGAGCGAAAGAACTGTGTGTAACATAAATCTAGCCAGAGTCCTTTGCAAGTATGCAATTACCTCTTAGGAAAGTTAAAGCTTTGGCATTCAATTCTCTGCTGTTGCAAAAAGAGAGAAGCAGAAGGTGGAGATGTCATTAGACTATTAATAACTATGTGCATAGTACAGTCATTGCAAAACAATCTGACAAAATAAGCAATTCCAGAATGAATGCCTCCTGCTATTCCTTTTAATTTAGCCATCAGTAGCACTGGGCAAATATCCCTGCACCTGCTGGCATTTCTCTATGTACAGCCATAGCCATTGGCAGGGGAAGATTTGTGTACTATACCAAACAGCAGAGGCTAAAAGGTCCGGTCTTGTTGGGTGAAGTAGCTTAGCACAGGAGAACAAAGTGCTGCTATGTACAGTCCTTTTCTTTTACATCATTTCCAGCTTACATGCACAGGTCTTGAAACCCAAAAGCAAGCTGCTGCTCAGAGATGTAGGCTGGGGACATGGATGCCTGTATTCCCTCCAGCCAGAGCCACATCTTCAAAAGGCTCTCCTCTTTGGATTTCCTTTGCTCATATTGTCTCTTTACCCTTCATTTTAATTCTCCAAACATGAAACATTCTTCAGAGGAAGCACCCAGCCCCACAGCCTACCCAGCTCTGCCTTTGCTGAAGACACTTCACAAATCCAGCTGTGCCATATGAACGCTGGTTGTGGTCACAAGGAGTCCAATACTGATGCTATTGCTCCCACAGAAACCACTGCCTATTGAAATGAATAAAACTGTTCTGAGAACTGCTGCAATGAGTCGGAGCCACCAGCAACACCTCGTGAGCAACTTTTCTGTTTTTTGAAAGAGGCAACAGCATTCAAATCCTTCAAATCCTTAGCAGTGTGAGCAAGTTGTGAGTTTTACAGAATCAATCATAGGGGCTGGAAGGGACCTCTGAAAATCCCCAGTGCAACCCCTCCAAAGGAGGTTCCCTATGGCAGCCCACTGGACTCCTGTCCATTAGATATTGATGAGCATTGATAAGATCCCCTTGAACTGCACAAGGATATTTATCACCCGAGTGGGACAGTATACACTAATTACTTCAGTCGCAATTAACATTTTGCTCAGATGTTCATACGGCGTGGGTCCGCTTTCATTTCCAGCTATTTCCATGCATCTTTCAAACTAGCCAAAGTCTGTCACTTTCAACATGGCAAAATATTATCGTGTGAGCTCTTCCTGAAGATGAGTGACTTGTAGTCACAGACTACAGTGTCTGCCCCAGGGCATCTTCCTGATACATAAGCAACTGCAGCATAAAAGCTTTATAGCGTGTTTTTGAGAAATGGAAAAGCAGAATGCTTTCTCAGATGCCCATACCTCAAAAATAGCCCATGCAATTCAGCACTTACTCATACAGACAAAGCATGTGCCTCTGGGCTGAGCCTAGACGTGAAACATAAGATGGAGGCTTCAGAAATTCAGAATGGTGCATTTCCAATTGGGCTCACAGTTGGTTCTTCTGGCCTCAGCAGCAGCCATGGCAGTGATCACACGATGCCTTGAAGTTCTTTGGCATCAAGATGATGAAAAATAGCATTAAAGAGGGAAGTACAGCTCTAATACAGGAAAAGACAAGTGGAAAAATCCATAAACAAATGTAGGCTGGCCCCCAGAGATGATAAAGAAGAAAGGGATTAGGAAAAACAACCCTGAAAGCAAGTAAGTGAATGAATAAATCAGCATTATGAACAGCAACTATTAAACTAATGTAATGCTCACAACAGATTTTGTTTTAACACTCTCTGGTCGGATCTCAGCCCTTTGCACCACACTGGGCAGCACAAGGACGATTGCAGCTTCACCCAGCAGCAGCTCAGCACCACTCAACAGTTTGCTTAGTCGTCCCCACGGAGGAGAATGGGAAAAAGGTAAAGTTCATGGGCTGAGACAGCTTAATAGGAGAGAAAAGGAATGGAAAATGATAATGACAGTAATGACAACAGTATACATATGGCAGCTGCTCCAAAAGTAATGCCTCCTACTTAATGATGTTGGCCCATGGCATCAGAGGCAGATGTTGGTAGTGTGGCAGTAGAGGCTGAGCCTTTCCACCAATATTCTGTTATATTTTGTTGTCCTGTGACAGATGGCAGCAGAGGGACACTCTGACACAATGGTATCCAACACAGAAGTGTGTACGAAGCAAAGGTGTGGAATTGAATTCCTCCATTTAGAAAAAATTCACCTACTGACATTCACTGACACTTGCTGAACGTTTATGGAGACCAAACAGTGGATACTGCACAGCAGTAACAGATCCCACTGGCCAGTTTCCCCACGTTTACTGCCCAGCATGGCACCACATGGTATGCAATATCCCTTTGTCCTGTTCGTATCCGCTGTCCTGTTTCAACTCCATCCCAGCTCCTTGTGCATCCCCAGCTCTTCACTGGCAGGACAGTGCAAGAAGCTGAGATGTCCTTGAATTGGTGTAACAACTTAAACTTGGGTGTGTTGTCAACACTGTTTTACTCCTAAATCCAAAATCAGGCATCATACCAGCAATTATAAAGAAAATTAACTCTAGGACAGGTGTCATTCATGTCTATCAATCCTTATTGCTCCCTAAGCCTGCCCATCTGAACTGCTGTGTGAGAGCTGAGCATAGGATATATGAACAAATTGCTCAAACTAAAGGCTTGTTCATTCTTACCAATCAAAGAAAATCAAAAGTGAAGGACTCAACTATTATCAGAGCCAACAGATAGCACAGCAGAAACTCAGCTCACTGGCCACGTTTACCCTGACATCCTACCTCCAGGTTACAGTGCACTCTGCTATTGCAGCTTTTCCTTCCATCTCTCGCCCTTACTCTTCACTGCTTTGCCTACCCAAGTCAGACCTATTCATCTCCTTTAGCAAGGAGGGAAGTGATAGAGACTCCCTCAAGGTAATCCTGAACATTTTCTTAATCTAGAAGCAAACTTGATTCTGTTAGGACGTTTATTCTCTTGTCTATAACTGCTTGCTTTCAGAATGCAATCATTGACAATATAGATCCTACTCCCAAAGAAAACACTAATGTGCTGTTTTCCTATAGCTCCAGCATCCTTCATGCAGTCGTGTGCCAATTTTGGCAAGTGGATGCTTTGCAATGTGCATCTTGAGCAGCAGAAGAGAAGAGATGACCAGTCCTGTGGTATTGATCCAGGAGAGAGATGTAGGTAGATGATTCCTTTCTGCAGTGGGGTACAGCAGTGCTCTGCTGGCCAGCGATGCCAATCAACTACGTTTTATCAGAATGGCTGGAAAAATTATGTTTTTTCATAAGAAATTCTCTCTGATAAAAAATTGGTTGAATCAGCTAGGAGGAAAAATAAAGAAAAAGTGATGACAAGCAGAAAATTGCAAAGCTTTGAAAAGTTACGAGCAGTTAGAAAGCATCAAGCACAGAAGTCTTTAGGTGACCTAACCTAGCTGCTGCTAATGTTCAGCAGTAATAAACAGTAGTCATTTTCCCTGTCCTTCTCCTTTGAGGATCTTTGCTGTAATGCTGGTTGGTACTTGAATTCCCATAGTTTATAACAAAGCTATTGTCTGTTATCACAAACGCAGTGACATTATTACAGAACCTACCCTGCAGCAAGATATGAATTAGAGTCAACTTTAGCAGACACCAAATATTTACTTTAGAAACGGAAAGAAATATTATTTCATAAATCAAAAATTGTTCCCTTGACCCTTAGAAGAAGTTTAAAAACAGCCTCAGTAGAACAAAGTACAATGCATAATGCTAAACTGATTGGATCCACAGCTGACCCATTGCTTGTGGGTTCCCACCTCAGCACGCTTCCTACAAGAGAGGGACTGAATCCAGTTGAAGGGAATCATCACAAAATGGCCTAGGTTGGAGGGGACCTTAAAGATCACCTTATTCCAGCCTCCTGCCATGGGTTGCCACCCAGCAGTTCAGGCTGCCCAGGGCCCCATCCAGCCTGGCCTTGAGTACATGCAGGGATGGGGCACCCACACCTCCCTGGGCATCTGTGATTGCCATTCATTTTTGTCTTGCAGTGGATAGAAGGGCGTTCAGTGGGAAGACTGAATTCCTGTGGGGAATGAACAGATGTGTGTGACGAGCTGGGGTTATAATCAGACTCTTGTGTCAGGTGTTCAACACATGAGACTATTTATCTGCCTTACCATTACCTAGTTCTGTCTGCACCCATATGCACTTCATAGGTTCGTTTTCTTCCTGCCCTGCCATTTACCCTCCTGTCTGGCTCTAGATGCTCCTTATTTGCCTACCTTATCACAGTGCCTTATCTGTAGATCTCCCTATATCCCCCCATGCTGCATATTAAAGGCTGTTACAGGGCCAGGTATCTGCCCCTCTGCCCTGCCATAAGTCAGTGCTGACTGGAGCATAGCGAATGGAAGGAAGGAGAGAAACATCGATGCCGCAATGACCCCGATTCACCTCAGCCTACTTGATCAAGCTGCTGATGAAGGCAAGTTTGCCCTGAGTGCCAGGCTGAAGTGTCAGCAGCAGTGATGTCCAGCCCACCCCATGCCGCAGGGACACTGAAGGGACAGGAACATTTTCAAGAGCTGCGGCAAAACCTGCTGAGCTCCCTTGCCAGACTGGGTCGGCTGGGTTGGCCCTCACACACCGCACACATGGACCTGGCAAGAACCAGAGGAGCCTGAGGCTTCCTACAGCCATCCCTGTCCCCACCTCTCGCCCCTAGGACAGAATCCTGAAGTTGTTACTTTCCCCAGGCTTTTCCAGGTTTCTCATGGTTTATGCCCCGTCCCTGGAGGTGTTCAAAGCCAGGTTGGATGGGGCCCTGGGCAGCCTGGTCTGGTATTAAATGGGGAGGTTGGTGGCCCTGCATGTGGCAGGGGGGGTGGAGATTCATCATCTTTGAAGTCCCTTCCAACCCTGGCCATTCTGTGATTCTGTGGCTTATTTGCCCCCTCAAAAATCCACAGAGTTATTCAGCACTTCAGAAAGCTTCTGGTGGGAAGCATCATGGACTGCCTGTCAGTGTAAGAGCACCATGAGCTGATGCTGCAGGGGGAGATGCTCAGGAGAACGCAGGTACAGCTTTACAGGTCTTCAGCATTGATGGGGATAACAATGAGGAGCAATGGCAGGAGACATGGGACAGATAGGAGTGATTGGGAGAGAGCTCCTTATTCCAAAACCTGTCATGTCATATGAAATCCTTGTCAGAGCCCTGCCAGCACAGACACAGATACAAGCCACACCAGTAACTGTGCTTTAATGAGAAGTCTCCCACATGTGGATGGGGCAAGAGGCCTAAGTCAGCAAGTGATGGAGAGTCACACAGTCACAAGGCAATGGGATGTGTCAGAGAATGTTGATCTCATTAATAGGAAAGACAGGAGCCCAGCAAGAGAGATCTTCTAGAGACAGAGAGGATGATCACATCCATGGTGGACGTCATGCAAAGGGCTGGCACAGAAGGAGTAATGAGACTGAGATGTTGCCTACAGGATGTGTGTGTGATTTGAAAAGGTTGGTAAAGTCTTGGTGTAACTTTTCTAACTCCTCCTCCAACAGATGTCACGTGGATATTGGGCCAATATGGAGCGTTCAGACCCCTTCCACGTGGCCAGTAAGCTTGTAAAGTAATCTGCCCCCTTCTATGGGTGGCCTGCCAGCATCCATGAGGACACTGCACCGCTGCAGGGGGGCAGAAGGAACAGAAGCCAGTTCTGGGAGCAGGGTATCCTGGACACAGACACTTCAGGGAGTGGGAAATGCCCAACACTGGCCCCTCCTAGGGCAGATAAGAGTTTATATTCAGTATTTTCTCCTGACATCCTGCTGGTTTGCTCCCTACAGCTTCTGGCTTGGGAGAAGGAAGCCACCAAACAGCACCATATCACTCAGGGACATCGAACAGACGTATCCTGGCATGCTCACATCCTTGCTGGGTTTGCATTTCAAGTTGTTTTTCTACAGCTCTTCACAATCTTCCTGTTGCTTATTATGGTTGGAAATATTAGATTCCAGCTCTGCATGTTAATTCTTCTCTGTCAAACCCTCCTTGCTCTGTGCCTCTGGCCAAATGATCCTAGGGTATCATCTGCTTTGTTTCACAGAGAATACTTGCTTGTTGCAGCTCATCTTTATTTATCAGGGGTTGTGTCGACAAGCCTTTAAAAAAACAGCTCATCTCTATTGCCCGCTTACTGAAAATCAGAAGAGCCTGCAGGAAATCAGACAGAACATCCATTAGATTAAATAAAAGCTGGCTCCTCCATCTCCCTCAATTCCCTAATCTTCTTCCCAGCAAATGCAATGCACACTGTGTTAATCTATGGGACACAGGAGGCCGTGCACTCTGTACTCATGGCTGGAGTTATATCAATGGGATACAGGATAATTGAGCAACACATTGTACTGTCTTCATCATTTTCAAGATCTACATTGTCTGTTGAGGAGAAGCTCGAAGGAAAAGGGGAAGGAGGGCTTTTCTACAAACTGAGCCTATGGGAAATTGCAGTTTCTCCCCCCGGCTCTGTCTGTAGCAAAGACATTCCTGGCAGCCACAGCCATGTGCCTCTAGCAGCAGGCAGTGGGGAAACTTCAGCTTGTCCTGTGTAATTCTTGTTCTTGCTGCAACCCATATGAATTTGTCATGAAATTGAAAATTAAAAGGAGCCAGGAAAAACGTCTGAATATGAGCCACCCGACTGCATTTGGCATTCGTTCCATGGGCCACTGGAGCTCTAGAGCTCTGCTCTCCTTCCTTCTGGGGTTTTGGGGTTGGAGTACCAGATGTGGGTTCTCCTCTTCACTCCGTCACCCCTGGATCTCTTTCCCAAGGTCAGGATGCCTTTCTGTATCACAGTAGCTAAAATTCCCTCTCCGTAGCTGTGTGGCCTGAGAAGACCTTTAGAGGTAATAGAGCAGAGTATCCCAAAGACTGAGAAAAAAAGAGACATCACATTTCTGAGACCATCCCTATTGCATAGGCTTAAGAAGAACAGCATTTCTCACTCTGGGCACAGGTTTTCCTGACCTCACTGACGTACTGAAGTTATGGAAGCTGTAAATGTCCCTTAGAGTCCAATGGCATACCCACCATGCACTTGAGAGTGTGATTTAAGCATTCTAGGATCCTTTATTTTTTTTATTTTTTTTTATTTTTTTTGCTCTCTGCAAATTTCCAGGCTGCTCAGTTAGAAGGAGGAAGTAGGAGCTTATATTATAAGCATTTGCATAGTTCCTGGTTTAATTAGCACTCAACACTCCCTTGATTAGTGTGTTCAGTCCCAGTATATTGGAACAACATGTCCTCAAGCTTCTCTATGTAACTATTCCCTCCCCTGTGCTAGTAGCACTGTGGGTCACTTATGTTGAGCTCCTCAGCACTGTGGGAGTGAGGTAATGTGAGAAGGGCTGTGGGACCCTGAGGATCTGCTTTGTGCTGGCACAGGGAGCATACAGGTCTCCTAAATCACCAAATCCATGCATGGGAATGGGGTGCACTGTCTGCTGCCAGCACGCAGCTGTCTTGCATAAATGCACACCTGGGTGAAGGCACGGAGGAGACGATAAAAGGGAATGCTGCAAATGGAAAGGATGAAATTCAAAGGTCGAGAGCTATCAGCATCAAAAGATACTTGGGGTGTCAGCATCCCAAGCTTGCAATGTCCCTAAGGCTGTGAAGAATGGAGAATGGAGCCATGGCAATGAACCTCACTGAAAGCATCAGATAAGGTGGTCTCAGCTCCGTGCTCACACTGTTTCTCACATTCTGGACTGGAGCTGCCTTTAACAGGGACAAATCAGAACCTGAGTATGTGCCTGTTTTCTCCCACCCACCCAGGGCCACTAGCTTTGGCAGGGACATCTGCCCACAAGCTCATCACTGCTGCCCCTAGATGAGCACTCTGCTCCTGGCACTTGGACACACTAACATCAGCCTGACAGAGTTTGAGTTTTCCCATCCTCACTGCAAGAGGAAAGGGGCCTTGTGGTCCCCCTGCCCACTGTGATGCTCCAAGCCATGCAGTGCTGACACAGTCCCTGCCTCAATCCCTGTCTTATGCACCCAGCTCTGCCCAGTTCTCCAAGAGAGATCCTGCCCTATGACATTTTCCCTGGCGTATCACCAAGATGCTCCCAGCTGTGAGCTTCTGCTTTCTCTTTTGCCCTTCTTGTTGATAAGGACAGCTTGCCCAGATGGCCATAACACACAGCCGGAGGGCAAAGGTTGTCCTTGAGGAGCCTGCTGGTTGGGAAGGGTCTGCCAGGCTCTGGGGAAGCTCAGCTGCAGCTCTTTAGATGCAAAGTGAGCTGGCATCCTGATTCCTCTGTGCTGTGAGGAGTGTGAGATATTTACCGATTTTCCATGGCTCAGGATTTTTGTTTCTAAATACAGCAAATAAGCTCAATAAAGCCAGCAGCCTTGCCTTATTCATCTTCATTCCTATTTAAAGGCCCATAACATTTTCAGCTAAAAAGGTGGCTGTGTTTCTCATTGAGCGTTTTTGCCAGGGATGATGATTAAAGACAGACTAACTTCTAAGGAGGGCTTTGTTACGCTGAAGATCTTTATCATCCTCAAGTGGATGCAAGGCTATGAATCACTCCGTTCCCCAGAAGTTCAGTACCTGCTGCCATGAGGCAAACACATTTTATCTCAACTGCACTACTTTGACTCACTGCAATAAGCGTTGCTTGTCAAGGCACAGTTGTTCCAATCCTCAAGCTGTTTTGCTTAATATTACATTGAATTGTGATCAGATTCTTTGAAATACCACTGAGCAAGTTCATTTCCTTGGAAGTCATCCTGAGTTCTCCTCCCTACTGCTGCTGTCTAAGAACTGAACTTCTCCCATCAAAGCTCAGTTCCTACAGTTCCTTTTGCCCTCATCAAGGAGGAGCAAAGCTACTTTGACGAGCAGTGCCAGTGGGACACACTCATGTGATGCACAGCCCTACACAAAACAGACTTTGCCCTAAGCCCAGGTGAGCTCCCGTATGATTGTTACACATCTCCGTGGGCTGTCACACTCCAAAAGACAGCAGCAATAACAATGCTGTAATGTAGGCACACAAGCTCACAAGTGAGCAGAGTTTCTGTAGAGAGCGGAAAGTGCTCACCCTGGCTGGAAGGGAGCAGGGCAAGGGATGCTGGAGCAAGCAGAGTCATCCTGTTGTTTCTCAGCGAGGTCACACGAGTTTCTCCCATCAGCTATTCCAGCCATTTCTCCTGGCTGGAGCTTTCTCTGCCGGCAGGGCAGAGGTTTAGCAGAAGTGGAGCAATGCTCTGAGCCTTTGGAGAGAACTTGTTCACAGACAGGAAGGACCTTTGGCTCCAGCACTGCTGCATATGCATGGCTGGGGGAAGATGCTTGGCTTCAACTGGAGCTTAGCAGCCTCAGGTGAACCTGGCAGAAAACCCTATATTTATTTTTCTGAACACTATGCAATGCTATGATTCTGAAACTAGTATTATTCTCTCTGTCACAGAAAAGAATAGCATTCCTATGCCTGCTGCGACCTTTTTATGTGGCAGAATTAAGTCCATCAGTGGGTGCATCTACGGAGCCTGCTTTGGTGACACTGCTGGGCCGGGTGACAAAGGCAGGCCATGAGGATGGCCATTAGAAAAACCCCAGGGAAAAAATTACCACTGGTGTAATGTGCACTGGGAATGGAAACTGAAAAGGAAGAAAAAAAGTTTTTTCAAAGTGCACGTATTTTGTTCTTTTACAATGTGCCAGTTGAAATACAAGGCGGTATCGCCTCTCAGCCTGTCTATCATGAGCACACTTCCTCTTGAAATGTCTGCATTTACCATGAGGTTATGAGGCTATTTAAAACACATATATAAAAATATAAATATGTATAACTGTTTACATTCTATAAACACACATGTCCATATTTTTATGTATTTGGCGTGTTTATCTTCTTCCATTGGTGAGCATTTGGTGTCAGCCCCTTCTAGGGTCTTAATTCCCCTCTTTCACAGATTCCCAGTGCTTGGTTAAAGATTTGTGTCTCTTTGCATTGCTCACCAAAAAACGATGTCATTTTACCTGAAAGCGATCGTTTTTCGTAGATCTTCTCAGAGAGCAGACCTTTAAACAGAAATCCCCCTTATTCAGGACAAAGGAATGTTTTACCATTTGTTACACCTCAAGCCTCAATGCTTTATATGATCCACACTACACAGGATTTGATATCTGCTTTTCCAAACCTCATTAATTTGTTCACGCAACCTTTCAGCATCTGTTCTCCCAGGGAATCGGGGGGAGGATGGAAAATGCCCACTGGGAGGTTTGGGGACCAGTGTGACCCCGTCCTGCTGCTTGGCTGTAGGAATACCCCCCAACCTGTTCTCACAGGCCACCAGCCTGCTCTGTGGGGTCAGCTGCTGCTGGTGGTTGTTGCCTTTCTCTACTTTACCTGCTTCAGGTAAATTAACAGAAGATGATGTATCTCCCCCAAATTTAAACATTTTTGATTGTTTCTCCATCACTTCCAAGCCATGGAAGGGTCTGGAACACAATTCTTATGAGGGATGGGTGAGGAAACTGGAATTGTTTAGTCTGAAACAGAGGAGGCCTTATCATAAGGGAGAACTTACTGTTTTCTACAAATTTCTCCTCTTGGCAGGAGGTTGTAGTGAAGTGGGGGTTGGCATCTTCTTCCAGGTAATAAGATTAGAGGTGATGGCATCAAGTCACACCAAGGGTGATTAGGAAGAATGTCATCCCAGTAAGAGTCGTTGGGCACTAGCACAGGCTGCACAGGGAGTCAGCACCCCCAGAGGTGTTCAAGGAAAGGGATGTACTAACAGATGTGGTTACATGGGCAGTAGAGGTGGTATGTGGATGGCTGGACTAGGTGATCTTAGAGATCTCTTCCAACCTTAATGGGTCTATGATTCTATGCTTCTATGGAATTTATGAGTAAGCCGTGATGATTGTGCACAGAGGGAGTTTTGTTTTAAATCCTTTCCACATCTGCTGTGCGGGCATCAAAGATGATGTGAGCATACTGAGAGCGCAGCCAGTGTCCAAACACTGCAACCACTGCCAAGGTCGGTCCCAGCTCTGCCCCCAGAAACCCCTCAGATAGGGGCAGGTGAGGGGAGCGTTGCCTCTTGCCACATCCCATCTGCCTGAGGATAATGGGAATCGAGGTGTCTGGAGCAGGAGGGGGTTAAGGGCTGTTGCTACCTGTGCTCTTGTCAGCCAATTTGCATCTCTAGATGCACAGATCCCAGAGTCAGCCATCACCGTAGGATCAAAGCATCTATCACAAGGAACAACAAAATTATCTCTTTGCCAGCACTGCCGACAGGAACAAGATTAGACCAGTTATTTCTATTGCTGGTCTTATTCTGTTTTACACTGTTTGGGAGAGCTATCAACTCCATCTGTGGAAGTGAAATGTGATTAAACCACGGAGTTATGCGGAAATGAAGACGAAGGGCTTTGCCTGTTGTTTGAAGGCAAAGTTCATCTTTATTTGGTCTGGCAGCTCAATCCATGAGGGCTGAGTTACCTCCTGCCATCAGGGCCAACACCATCGTTGTCTGAGGAGAGACTGGGAAAGGCTTGAAGTGGGAGAAGGAAGTGGAACAGCTGGGAAGAAGTGTGGGGAGCAGAGCTTTGTGAATACAGCCTGTTTTGTGGCATTTGGAATGTCTGTTTTCATCTCATGAGCAAATCCAGGGACCCGAGGTGGAAGAACAAATGCTGGGAGATCTTATGCCATTTGCACTGACTGTAGGACAAGCAGTATTACAAAAAAAGATCACTCTTCAAATGACCATAGAGGAGGGAAATGTGACAACATTGATTAATTAAGAAATACAAATCGCTCAGTTAAATGGGGGCTCATTAGCACCACGCAGAGCATTATACACTAAGAGGAAAAAGGAACATGGGCCCAGAGGGGACCTCACAGTGTGACCAGTCCCTGCATTGGAACCACTGGGGCGTACGGCTCTTTTCCAAAATAAATCTTAGAGGAAAAAAAAAAAGATAATCTTGTCCCTTGGTGCTGGGCCCTGTTGGGAGCCTGCTCAGGGCCTTGAAGGAAGCATGCTCTCCTCGCAGCAAGCAGGCAAACAAAGTTTGCTTTGTTTATCTGCTCCTTCTGTTTTCCCACACCAATACGAAACTCCTCTGCTCATGCTTGGACATCCCCTTCTGATGGTGCAGGCAGATACCCAGGAGGACGTGAGGTGCTGCTTATCTTCATCAGGCAGAAGGGCAGTCAGAACGAGGTTCTGCATCAGGAGAGAGAACTAGCTACCTGCAGTGTCAAACTAATTCAGAACTAGAATCAAATTAATGACTTCCAGGATTCCGACATTTTGGTTTCGTACTCAACAAATGACTCCAAAGAGGACTGAGCAGAGAGGTGTTGGTGCAATTCTTCTTAAATGAGAGAAAAAATGTGGACTCATGTCAGGGACATGAAGTAGCACCAGGCCATATAAAGCTATGTACTATTGTAGGAAGGAACCTTTCTGAGTAGAGATTGGCCCAAATGTTTTCCACACTGGAAGGTGTTGTATTTTCCACCCTGAGAATTAAGGCTTTATACAGGATATAGTTGGGCTACAGCCTCAGGTCTTCCAACCTCGGACAGATACTCTTGTGATGGGAGCAGTCCTGCTCCAACCAAAGCAAAGGCAGGAGGGTTTCCATCATCACTCACCTTCAGTCTAACCACCCTCTGGGTACCACAACACCAGGTAAGCAGGTGCCCTCCTTGGACCCCTGAGCTGTGGGGTGGCATGGATGGCCATAACCATGCTGGAAGATCTGAAGGAGAGGATTCAAGGTACAGAAAGAGAAAGCAAGGAGAGACATTGTCAGATTGCTATGTGGAGCTGAAATTAAGACACAAAGGAAAGGGAGCTCTGGGTTCCCACCTTATTCCCCGGATTTCTTCATGTTTCACTTGGTAGACAAATCATTCCAAATCCTTAGAGAGAAGAATCATAATTTCCTCTCCAGAAATGTACCTTTATGGTTAGCAAATAGAGCTTGAAAGAAGAACCAGTGGGGGAACATGTATTGGGGAGCTATTGCTACAAGAAAAAGAGACCTGCAAAGACAAGCAGCTCCAGACACCAAGCACCTGAAGAAGAGAAGTGGGATAACCTGAACAATAAGGAGATTGCTCTCACATTTGGTAGATGAGCAGACTTTTCCCCCAACTTATAATATTTGAGTTTCACTAAAGCTTTTTTCAGAGCTTGGGGAATGATAATGAGCTATTATTTGCAGATCAGTAAGATATCAAATCTCCAACCACGTTACAGAAAGATATTAAAAGAAAAGGACTGACAAGCATGCAGTTATATGTTCCCCTTGCTTGAGAACAAATAGATCGTCAGCCAGAGAGAAAATCACGGCACAATGTCCTGCACCAGTGACCTAGTGAACTGACCAAGGAAAGATGACTGAAATGTGAGATGGTATCTGTTTTTCCCTGAGTAGAAAGGGCTTTGTTCTAACCCTCTTTTCCTCTTTATTTTGAGTTCAGAAAAGAGCTTGGCAGTTTGGGTGAAATTATTTCTTTTGAATATGGCCCAGGGTCACAAAGATGATCAAAGAACTAGAGCATCTTTCATGTAAAGAGAGGCTAGAGAGCTGGGACTGCTCATCTTGGAGAAGAGAATGTTTAGGGGCATATTTTCAATGTACGTGAATGCTTGATGGAGTGACAAGTGGTACCCTGACTCTTCTCAGCAGTGCCCACTGACAGAACAAGAGATAATGGGCACAGCACACATAAATTCAACATGAACTCTGTGTTACTGTCAGGATGGTTGAATACTAGAAAAGGTTTCCCAGAGTGATGGTGGAGACTCTGCCTGTGGTTATAATCAAAACCCAACTGGACACAGCCCTGGGCGTTCTGCTGGAGCTGGCTCTGCTGTAGCAGAGGAGTGGGGGAGGATTGACTTGATGATCTCAGGAGGTCCTTCCCAACCTGAATGATTCAGAAATGACAAAGGTTCACCAAAGGTGACTGGGATCCCAAATCCCACTGGTTTCATCATGGGGAGGGCCCAGCCTACAGCTGCTATAGGAATTCATTATCTGGTTTTCAGGACAATCTCCACTAAATCCCACACAGCTCCTGCAAGAATGACTCTTCCCACAGGCCAAGTAGAGCTTATGATCCCAGGACCATGGTGAACTCTGCAGTTGCAAAGAAAGCAGATCCAGCTACGTCCTCTCCAGATGGAGGAAAGGTCCTAAGACAACTGCATCCACGTCTTTCTGCAAAGGACAGCAGGGTCTCTGGATTACACATCCTGCTTTACTGGAAATATCCCTGATTGTGCTTTGTGAGGCCCTTGGCACAGTGTGGATTTTCCCCAGCATGGCCCAGTTAGCACTAGCTGAGCTACAGCAGCAGCAGTCCTGACAGGGAAAAGCAAAGCACAGTATCACAGCAGTTTGTGCTGCCTACTGCTTTGTTTCTGAACATCATAATTACAGTCCCAGGGTGATACTGTCAAGCTCAGAGTCAGTAATTTTTCTGCAGCTATTAGAGCTGAATACTTAATCCGGAATGAAAACATCAGGACCCCCTCTGTGGAAGACATCAAACTCTTCACTTAAAAGAGTAAATGTCCCAAGGATGTGGCTGCTGACCCAGGACAGCCTGCTGTGGTCAATGTGTGTCCAGCAATGGAGGTGTGAGAGGAGGATGTGCTCACATGCCTTGGTACTACCAGCAAAAAGCATACAGAAACAGTGAGCCCCCACACACTACAGGGGGAGAAAAATCTGCTGTTTGCTACACTCACAGCTCATGGGGAGGAGATGAAGGGTGGGAGGAAGGGCTGGCATTCAGCACACAGGCGTCAGCTGCAGGGGAGTGTGTTGGGAAAAGGGAGAAGAAAGGAGACTGGCCTGTGGGAGCTGATGTGTTCAGTGGGAAAGAGGGGAGCATGCTGGGCAGGGTGGCTTAGTGGGGGAAACCGAGGCAGCAGGAAGACCAGAACAGGGAAAAGGATGTGAAGAGCTGAAACAGGGAGAGCAGAGCTGACAAAATGTGTCTGCAAGGCACTGAAGGTGGCACGAAGGTGAAATGAGGCTGGGCCAAATGGTATGACAGCACTTTAATAGACCAGCCGTGGTCTCCTGCTGCCTTTGTTCAGCTCCAGGCTCAGCTGGTCTCTCTGGGGCACTCTGGTTGATTCACCAACAAACACAGCTGCTGCAGCCTGGACTTCCTCCTTGGCACTGGGAACGCAGAGTGGGGTGCCCACACTTCCAAGGGTTTGACAGTAGCAGCAATTCATGATGAGGTTGGTATTTATTTTCAAAGCTATGCCCTGCTGGGCATTCTTCTGTTTTCATAGGCCCAGCTCTTTGTACAGATGGGATTTTATTGGTGTGAAATGGCTTCTGGTTGTTTATGGGTTTTGTTTTTTCCAGTTTGGAGGATTTATTACAAACAATTTCTCCAAATACTGCGACTAATGAAAATTTCCATTCTAATTTGAAAACGTTGATGGGGAGAAACCAAGCACAATATTTCATGATTTTTGTCTTTTTCTCCAGATCTTCCATTTTGCTTTTTTTAACTGGAAACTGGGAGGGGATGCCTCTACTTTCTATGACTGTGACGATGTGCAGAAAGCCCTTCTTGCACAGAGAAAGTACTGGTACACCTGGAACACAACAGTGGAGAAGAGTCACTGGGAACACTTCTTTTTATGAGTGATTAAGTTCTTATTTCTATAAATTGCCTTCCCAGTTGTTTCTGTGGCTTTTATGGGAAACATACAGCAGGCAATATAAAAATTGAACTTTTCAGTTTGAAAACACAGTTAAAGTACACCCTGCTCCAAAATGAAAATGCTGGTTTGGTTTCCAGCTGTTGCCTGGAAACTTAAATGCAGAGCATTTGACAATTTTGTCTCACTTAGAGAATTCCCTTGGGAAAACCTCCCCGTTTTCAATCAGCTCCACTTTTTGAGCTTCCCATGTCACTAAAACCTCCGCTGACAGCTTGTTTCATGGCAGGAGCCAGCTGGAGGGGTTTTCATAATCCTTATTGTGAATCCTCACCGTCGCAGAGCAAACCCACCGCTCCCTGCCCTGCCCTCGCAGACAAAGGAGAGTAATTGATTCCTGTAACATCCCACCCACTGTTTGTTTCAAACCCTCTGTACCAGAGATTGATTTTAATGAAGTGTTCCACTTTTACACACATGAAATGCATCAAATTAAGTTTTGGAATGTGAAATGGCTTTTATCAAACGCAGCCAAACAAAGGCTGTCAGAGCAGCCAGGATATGGTCTGAAGGAATGGAAAAGGTAGAGGACATTGCTATCTCCTGCTAAAGATTCAGATCTGAACCAGGATCATATTTACCCCACATATCACTGAATCTGTATATTATCGTACCAGCTACAAAGTCTTCTTCATTTTGACTTAGTAGGGCTTTCCTGGCAATGGGATATAGAGATAAAAAATATCCCCAGGCAGCCCTGCTTCTAGGTGCTAAGTGCTGATTTCCCCATAAGTTTCATGAAATCTGGGCTTGGTTCCTTATCCATCCAAGTTTTAACAAATTTCCATATAACTAAAAAAAAAACAAGTAGCATTTGCTGATGACAATATCTTTTTTTTTTTTTTTTTTTTTTTTTTTTTTAGTGTAATGAACAAAGACCGAACAGAAAGAATTAAAGAAGGACTTGAAAACCAGTGAGTGAAGGGTGATGTGGCACTGGAACAAGTTGGTGGGAGCCCCATCTCTGGAGACATTACGAGGCAGGACGGGGCTCTGAGCACTGATGGAGCTGGGGGTGTCCCTGTTCAGTGCAGGGAGTTGAACCACATGGCCTTTAGGGGGCTCTTCCAATTCAAACCATTCTGCAATTCTAAAATTCTGTGTGAATCACTGTAGAGGCATCTGCTTGAGGAAAAACAGTGCAAACTTCACAGGTAAAACAGTGAGCTCTGTGCTGCCCACTGTGGCATAGGAAAGATCTCTTATTGAAGTATGGAAACACAACAATCAGAAAGGTTAAGCCAGAACTAGATGATGTTCAAGGAGCAACTGAGATGAAAGGTGCAGAATGGCTTCAATGCCTACATCCAAGTAGCTGTAAAAGTGTCAGCTGCAGCAGGTGGCTCAAAATCCCAGATCTACCCAGAGAAAACAGGCAAGAACAGATTTCCTTGTCTACAGTAAAGAAGCTTGGGGCCATTAGCTGAAGATTGTAAGAGACAAGTTCAGGACATACTTAAGATCCTGAAGATGTAGGTACTTCATGCAGTAGAAAGTAAAGCTTGGGTCCTTGCAGAAAATCTCTGGTGGCTACCAAAAGCAAAACAAAGAAACAAACAAAAAAAAACAAGTCATAGAATGGCCTAGGTTGGAGGGGACACTAAAGATCACAGAATCATTAAAGTTGGAAAAGACATCTAAGATGTCAAGTCCAGCCATCAACCCATCCCCACCATGACCACTGACCACATCCCTAAGTGCCACATCTCCATGTTTCTTGAACACCTCCAGGGACAGTTACTCCATCACCTCCCTGCACAGCCTGTGCCAGTGCATCATCACTCTTTCTGAGAAGAAATTTTTCCTAATATCCAACCTGAACCTCCTTTGGTGTAACTCAAGACCATTGCCAGATTGCAGGTTTAGAAAGAGATGGAAGGAAACAAGCAAAATGTCCACTGCCAAAGGGTCACCAAAGCTACCCCCGCTGTCTCTACGTACAGCTCTGACTTAGCAAACCCTGTCCTGCATTGCCTGGCTCAGGAAGGCACAAAGAGTTCATGCCAACAGCAACTTAATGGGGTTTGGGAAACAGTTCCCACAGTGTTGTTAAAGCTGAGCTGGACATGAAGGGATCCTCTTTGGGCAGGCAAACTTAATGGCCTTTTCCACTCAGCCTTTTCCCATGAAAAACCCTGCACCTTAGGTACTATCAAGTGTTAATTTGTTAAGAAACCCTTAATCAAATGACAGTAAATTATTGACAGATTTGAACTACTTTAACTCTCAATCAAAACCTGGCTCCTTCCCAAGCAGCAAGCAATTCAGCATCCACAAAAAGTTAAATCTGGCCACGTGCAAGCTTTTGTGCTTGGGCCTGATGCTCTCCCTCCCTCACACCAGCTTCTGCTAAAATTTCTTTTTGAAGGAGTCAGTGATCCGCTGGTGATCACCAACCCAAGTGAAAGTGCTTAACCCCACTTGGCAGAGTGGGAATTGCCAAGAGGACATCCATCTGGGGTTTCCCCTGATAAGAGCTGCCCACTAATAAACAGGCTACCTCTACACTTAAGCAGGGCTTTCTTTTCCAGACAGTCTTCCTTTCTTCTTTTAAACCCCCTGCCATCAGCAGTTGCCAATTGTTGTATCAGGCTGCCCCAAATCCCATCTGACCTGGCCTCGAATGCCACCAAGGCAAATCATCTTGACCTCTTAATTAATTAATTAATGCAGTATAGAATGATTCTGCAATCACTGTAGCATAACATTTCTTTTCACTAATGTAGGAAAAGCGAATGAAAGTACTCACATCATAGCATCTACCCACCAGAAGGCTTTCATCATTCTGCTGTTTATTTCCAAAGACACCTGTCAGTGGATTATATTGTAAAGATGATGGAAAAGGGGCTTGAACTGAGGCTTGTTTCAGTCATACTAAAACAGAGGCACCTGACCAAAATACTGATTTTCTCTCCTCACAGGAATCAAGAACTGAACAAGAAGTCCCAATTTTCTTTTGCACATACCCTGCGTCTACATGTAATTAGCTGAGTTCTTATGCTAAACTTCACTCCTACCCACGACATTCAGATTTCACCAGAGGATTCTGATCTGCTGCAGGAAGCAGAGGAGGCACTTGTGGATTTCCTTACCATAGTGCCAGAGAAAGTGAATATTGCAGGTACATTGTTCTACACAGATCTCAGCTGTTTACGAGAGTGGATGGTGATAGGACAAGGCGAATGGTTTTAAAGTGAGACAGGGGAGGTTTAGGTGGATATTAGAAGGATGTTTTTCACCCAGAGGTGGTGAGGCCCTGGAACAGGTTGCCCAAGGAGGCTGTGGATGCCCCATCCCTGCAGGCATTCAAGGCCAGGCTGGATGTGGCTCTGGGCAGCCTGGGCTGCTGGTTGGTGACCTGCACACAGCAGGGGGTTGGAACCAGGTATTTGTGGTCCTTTTCAACCCAGGCCATTCTATGATTCTATGATTCATTCTATGATTCTCATCACATAAAATTTGGATCAGCTGCTCAGATTGGAGCAGCAACAACTGCTATGAGATCAAAATGATTGTTACAGAAGAAATTCAGGGCATCATGTATCTAATACACAAAATTAAGATGGTGGGCAGCATGTGGGACACAAAGCTCTGAAGGTCTCCATTGCTCTCCAGTACACCATCTATAAAGATGATGATCACATAGTAGATATCTAGGGTGGATTTCATAATAATTACCAGCTATTGTTGTTTTGACTTAGTGATAAAAGTCTTCAGTTTTCCAGCAACCTGAATTAATCTCACATTCTTAAGAATAATATTCTGCAAACTTATCTTGAAAAAGCAGCATTAAGGGCTGGTTTCCAAGACTGTGGTTCCTTCGCGATCAGCTGACATTCATCAACTCAGCCATCAGTGGTGTGGAGCAAGACAAGGAGAGAAGAAGTCTGCTTTGGGTTGGAAGATGGGTCCATCTAACCTTGCATCCCATGTCTAGAAAGAATCAGAATGCACTTGAAGTGCAGGACAATTCTTTCTCTATGTACTCTTCTTTCAGTCCATAGCCTATGGAGATTTTGAGTGAGAGAATACAAATTGCTGTTTAACTTCAATTTTTTTTAATTGCTTCATTAATTCCAGCACCATTTTGATGCCCGCAACACCTGACAGTAAAGCATTTTGGAATTTAAGTTGAATGAAAACATAATCTCCTTATTCTTAGTTTAATCTGGCTGGTGCATGTTACCAGTGATTCCTTCTTGGTTTTGTTATGAGAAACAGACTGATTGTGCCCTATTCATCACTCTCCTGCCACTTCCAGTCTAGAGCAGTGTTACTGTACCTCCCAGGACATTGCTTTTCCTGGTGAAAGACTTTCTTTCAGTTTTATCTTTCCCCATATGGAGATCACGGGCTACTTTTCAAAATCCTTCTTGCTGTTCTGCTTATTTTCCTAGCTCAATGCCTAGTTCTGCTTGATCTTGTTAAAAGTTTTTGGATAATCCATGTATACCATATCAACCAAGTTGCCCTGCTCCACATGCTCCTTTGCTCCTTTAAAGAGCACTAGTGGGTCTGTGAAGCATCACATCCTCTGATATATGCTATACAGATGCCTTTACTTTTTATCATATTTATCCAGAAGCCTGCCACTTCCAAACCCCAAGGGGGATTGGTAACTATTCTATTCATTAATTTGAGACAGTTCCTCCAATTCACATCCCATAAAGAAAAGTTCCACTGATATAATTTCCCTAAGCTCCCTCACAGCAAACATCAATATGAAGAATTCATTTAGCTTTTCTGTTCTCACCTTATCTTCCTCGGGCTGCTCTTTTCATGCCTCACTCATCCACTGGCCTGGTAGCCTCCCTGGCAGTCCTCCTGCTGATGACGTGTTTCAAAGGATTTATTAGTGGTTTTTATACTGTTAGCAAGTTGTTCTTAGAAATATTTCTTGGCCTGCCTTATTATGATTTTACATTTATCTTGCCAGAACTCATGCTCTTTTCTATTTTCTCCATTTAAAAATAGCCCATGATTTAGGACTTGCAGCAAGCTAATGCTTTGTGACGTAAGTTATATTGTGGGGAAGGAGCACACTTGATCTTGATGAGGAATGTTGTCATGGCATGCCTCAAAACCCGCATTAAAGGTAATGCATGCCAAATGTGCTATCAATCCCAGAAACACAGCTTTCGTGTCGGTATTCTGATGTGACAAGGCTAGAACTTAGTCATGGCGCAAGAACTGGACATGCAAACCAGTAGCCTTTGATGCCTCCGATTTAATCACACTCTAGAAATGTCCACCACTCTTGTGAATCCAAGGGAGTCAAAGGCAATGTGCTCAGACATACCCACACCACAGACATCTGCAGCATGGGGGACATGCCTCACCCCCCAAGATATTCATATTTCCCCCATGTTCCATGCTCGGGAGCTCTGAGAACCTTGAGGAATGAACTTCAGGCTGAATCATTCACAGAAATCCATGGGGAGGGAAGGAAGAAGGCTTTATCTCAAACAGGAACGCTGACAGCAGCTGTGTATGAAGATTATACATGTTCCTAGACTCTATCATCTTTTTTTTTTTTCCTTTTTTTTTTTTTTTTTGTTTTTTTTTTGTTGTGTGTGTGTGTGCAGGAAATTTTAGGATGAAGAGTTCTTGCATAAAAGCCAGATCCCGCAGGGTGATATTGGTTAAATGTTCTGACAGCTTGAATGCTGCCTGATGGAGGACAAGGCTTCCCAGAGCTCTGTTATCGTACTGTAACTGGGTTACCTATATTTGAACTTCTTCAATACACTTTATCTTCACCCTAACTTTTTTCCATGAGTTAGGGTGATTGCAAGGTGACAAGGAAGCAGAAAGGCTTTCTGCTCAGTGAGGCATGGTGATCTCCACCTTTGATGCTGTGCCACACTCAACACAGGAATAGAGCAATTGAGGAGAAATGCAATTAACAGCCCTGGCACACCCGGGTGCTGCAGTGCCCACTCCATCCCACTTCTCCTCACACCTTCAGGAAGGTGTGTTGCCTTTGACACCCTGATGGTGCTCCCGTGTCCTCTGCCTGGTCTTCAGGAGGAATGCCCACTTGCAGCACCTGTGCTGAAGACACTGCAACCAACCAGGTCTGTGGCATTTTATATCATGCCAAGCTTTACACAGGTATCGGAAAGTGTCCTTCATTACAGGAAGATCAGGTGTAGAACTTTTACATGCTCACTCTATGCCAGGGTCAGCACTGTCTTTTTCACTGCCCAGATTCTTCATATGTGTTACAACAGCAATGTCACCCACCCAGCTCTCCATCCCATGAGCTCAGGAAAGCCTCTCCATCACTAACAGGACATTCAACTCGCATCCCCACTCTCCAAAGGCTGCAGGGTATTGGGGAGTTTCAGGACCTTGTGGCAATGCAGTGGGTGCTGCCAGTGTCTCCAGGGAGCAGCTGCCTTACTGCACAGACAGATGTATTTAGAAACAGTCCTATTTTATGTGGTACTGTGTAAATGAAAAATCCATACAAGAAAAATGTTTGCTTCCCTAGGAACTGGGATTTTGTCCAAGGTGCTACCATAACACTCCTGAGGAAACAGCTTCATCTGATTTTGCTAGCAGAAGGTAAGGATATGGAAGGGTTGTTCATAGAGTCACTGAACCATTTGAATTGAAAGGGACCCTTAAAGGCCATCTAGTCCAACTCCCTGCCATGAACAGAGACATCTACAGACAGAAGGAAGGTTCAAAGGAAGAAGAGCACCAAGAAGTCTCTGCCAGCACCAAGGCAAATTCGTCAGAGGAACTGGTGGCAAACAGACAAGTTTGGAGTGACAAGAACAGCTCCAGAATCATTCCATGAAGCCCCAGTGGCAAGATGAGATCATTTAGCAACCAGATGAGGCACAAATCTACCTACAGCATCACTCAGCCTGAGCCACAGTGGCTCTTCTGGGTCAAGGGAGACATAGGGCAAATGTCTCAGCTGAGGGCAGCAAGAGCAAATCTTCCCTTCACACCTCTGGTGGCAATTAACGGGCTGGTTTCTGATAAATAACCCTGAAAAAAGGCTGGTGGGCAGCATTTAACAGGGCTGTCCTCTTCCCTGAACTGTAAGCAGCTGATGCCCAAAGCTGCTTTGGTACAACTTCAGCCATGAGGGAGAGGAAGACTCCCAGGGGCTGACAGCATCTTCTGGGAGCTTTGAATCATCCTGACAAACCAGAAGCACCTCAGGCCCAGCTGTTGACGCCAGCAGGGCCTTCTTAAAACCAAGCAATCCCCCTGCGTATGTTTCTCAAAGCTGCTTCCTAGCCTTCCAAATCTTCACACTTCCAAATCTTGTTTTCCATGGCTGCTCAGAACAGAGAGGAAGGAAATTTCAAGGACTTTAAACAACCATTTGCAATTAATTCGGTGAAGCCTCTCCAGGCAATTAGTGCTGGAGGCTCCCAGTGCCCTGTGCTCCCAGCATCAGACCTGGGCTCTGTCTGCTACATTTGCTCAGCGCAGGGAGGGAGTTGCTGTACACAATTAAGTAGCCCAGACACTTAATTTAAAGTGAAGTGAAAATAAATGGGTGACTGTAATTAGTTATTACAGTTTATTAGCGGCTCATATCCTTTGGCAGATACTGTCTTTATTCAGTATTTAATGGGATTAATAACTTCTTAAGTAGGCATGTGACAGCAAAGAACAGTCAAAATTTACGACTGGGAGACAGAAGCTCTCTTGCCTCTTCCTTTTTTTTCAAAAAATAGGGATATTTTCTCACGTGTCTCCTATAATACTTGCTGAGTTATTGGCACAGTAAATCAATACGCTATCGTGACAAGCAAACAGATAGCAGCTGCTCTTTTAGCTCCCTCTAAATGACTGCGATTCTCAAGTCACACTGCATCAGCCACAAATCCCACCTGGGGCACGCTGAGTCCCCTGAAATCTCTCAGCCAAAATGTCCCAGTCTGACATATCCTGGAGATGCCCCCAGCTTCATCCCAGACACCCATAGACCCAATCAGAGGTCCCACGCCACTGTGATGCAATGTGCAGCTCATCTGGCAGCTGGCTTTGGTCACAGTGCATACAGTGCATACAGGCTCTTTCTGGCTTATCTTCCCTCCTATCACCTAACTTGATTTTGTTCATCATCAAACAGAGCTTCTTTCTATCTGCAACATCATGATTTACTGCTGTATAACTTAGTTTTTGATTGCTGTGGGGTTTTTTGTTTGTTTTGTTGGTTTCTTTTAGTGGAGTTTCTTGATATGTTTGAGCAGACAATGTCTGTTAATTGCTGCTAGGGCACAGATTTTGTCCTTTTTAGAAACTCACTACCAAATCAGTGGGATAGTAAACTAACCAACAGAGAGATTCCTTGAAAAGGGTTCCCAAGATATGACCATATTTGAGTGGGAGATGAGGAGCATGGTGTGAGCATACTCTTCCACATGCCAGCATTCGTTATGTCCATTTGTTGTATTTATTCTCAACAGTAGTGGTGGACAAATTGGTTTCTAGCATCTGATTACCAGAGGACTGATAAGGTTTTTGTGTACTGATTGATTCTTACGATATAAGAATTAGAGAGCTCCACGAGATGTTGACCTTCCCAAGTCAGGATTATTCAAATACAAGAGAACTGAATCAAGGGAAAGCCTTGTGGCATCTGTGTCGAAACACTCAGTGTTGAGCTGTGCAAACAATGAAACAAACAGAACTGCCTCATCTGCGTCTTTTCTTGACAAACCAACAAACAAATTCTCCAAGCAAGACTATTGGAAGGAAGGGTAAAAAAATCAAAGCAGGGCGTATTGCTGCCTTCAAATCAGGTTCTAAGAAACTGAGGAGCGAGAGCCAGTTTTTTAAAGATTCATTTGCCCACACTATTCCTGATTTCTCAATGAGTAAAGACACGATTTGGCAAACGATCACTGCCTCTAACCCTGTGAACCACTTCAGCCTTTGTTATTACTGCAAACTTCATCCTTGAAAGGGACCTAAGCAAGTTTAGACAGCTCATTAACTCCTCATTATTAGTGTATGCATTCCAGCAAGATTAGCATTGCAAATGACTAGCAAGGGGCTAAACTCATCCTGAATACAATTTGCTACAAATGGTTGGTCTGGATGCTCCTTTTCTGGAAATCCAGGGGTACGGTAGGGATGCATATCAGCACCAATTCCACAAATACAATAATGGGATGGGATGATATAATTTGAAGCCAGTAGACATCGAGGAGTTCAGTACACCTATTTATGGCCATCTGACATCAGCATGCACAGTAGGATTCAGCTCTAGATCAGGGCATCTGTGTCAAGACATCCACCTGTAGGTGTCTTCTGATACCTAGGCATCATGTGTGGGACTAGCATCTCCACAGGGTGACCTGATCTGCTCCGAAAATATGTCTGGGAGCCTGAATCAGGCATCAGAAAAAACACATGTAATGTGTTACATTACCTCACCAGGATTGCCTTTCTGGCTTACTTTAATTAAATGTCTGTATCATATTTAACAAAGCTTTACACTTCCAGTACACATGGTGTACTACCCTGTTCATGCTTTATTGCACTGACTCAATGTGATCTGTCAAGGTCAGTTTACAGGGATATTACTTACCAGACATGGGTGAGTCCCTAAATATTTATGATCGTTGGAGTAGAAAGCTATTATTTAGGATCCTGTTTTGGTAATGAGTCTCCTGGCCTAAGCTGAATGTGACATGTTTGACAGGGTCACATGCAATCACATTGCTCGAGTGGTGCAGCTGGATGGGGATGATGCTCTGCTCCTGACACAGGAGCCTCCAGGTTGCAAGGCCAGGCTGAAGTGATCCAGTTGTGGACTGCCCATTCACGGGAAGAAAGCCCATCACCTTTCTGGGGCTATGACTACTTCTGAATTAATGTATGTAGATCAAATCCAGGGGTATTTACCTAGAAATGCCCCAGGACATAAGATAAAGTAAATAGTTTAGCAGCAACAGCGGTAGCTTAGGTGGAGATGGCAGCAATGGCTCATTAAAACGGTAAACTTGTGAGCTGTCCTTTGGAGAAACACTCACTACTGAAATGGCAATGATTCACAGAAGACATTGAGATGCAAATAATCCTGCACATCTTGCAGACAATCCGCCTTCCTTCCATGCACTTTCTGAAGACCTGTGACGTTGTTTATTCAGACTTTTGCAAAGCTATCTGCTTGAGTCTTCTGTTTCCCATCTGTTTGAATTTCACTACCAAAACCCTGTCTCATCTGCTTCCCTGGGCTAGGCTGCAATGCAGAATGTAATCTTTTACTGTGAGCTGTGCATGCACACTCTGTTCATTTATAAAATGCCACGTGTCCCAAAAAATGTGGGCTCCAGGGAGAGTTTTATATCATACTTATGTTTTTCAGACACATGAGAGTTCACTCACAGACTGGCAGAAGAGAAATGATGCCTCTGCCATTGAGAGGCGGGGTTTTGATGCAACATCAGCAGAAAGTAAATTAGCTCCCAAATGAGTTCACAGAGTTTTTAGTCGTCATTTCCATCCACCCTCAGAAATGTTCCTACAAGCCTCTGACCAGCAGGTTCATCAGTTACTTGTGGTGGGAATGAACTGCAAAGGTGATCAAGCATTTGCTCTCATTAAAGGAAGAGAGAGAGGCAAGAGCTGCAGCTGAAACACTTCTGGCTGTTATCACCAGTAAGGTCAACAAACAAACAAAAGACTTGCACAGAGCTAAGGTAAATACCTCCATTACCCAAACGGATTAGCAGTCTTCCAACACCTACTGGCAAAGTTCTGCAAGGACTTCATAGCAGTTCAAGAATATGAAGTAGGGAAGCCTTGCATTTCTTTATCTTCAACCTCCTCGAAAGGACCCAAGCACAGAGAGGTTAAATGATAAGGTCATGGTAGCCACTGAAAAGGAAGCGATTTCAGCTTCCACTTCACAGCACTCAGCTGTTTCCAAGAAGTTCAGAGTGTGTAATGAAGAAGGGAGGGCGTTGAGCAGCTCAGAGGAACAGCGATGGTAAGAGGGCACAGCATACAGGGGCAGAATACATACAGAAGAACTACTTTGATCAGCAGGTGATTTCAAGCAAGACATCTGCTTCACTCAGAATTTGGGACTGATTCTCCTGTGATGTGCTCATCAACGCAGATGTGCAGTCCTGCTTCAAGAATCACGGGGTGAGCAAGGCATCTAACCAGGACAGATGCAACACTATGAGTTCAGGTGACTTTCTGGAAAGATAGCTGCAGAATAGGCAGGATATCCTGGAGAATCTTGGAGGGCATTGGATAACAATGTTTCTTTGGTTGGATCTGCAGCTGAACAGGGGTTTGTCACCTATACACTCTCACAGAGGCTGGGGTCCATCTGGAGTCCTGAACGTACATCTTGTTTTGCTGAGCTTTGGCTTTCTGAGCCTCTCTCCCAGCTGCTGTTACAAGCTGCACAGTCAATCAAACACTGCCCTTGACACAGCGACAGCCTGGAGGCTGCCCAGCTGCACCATTTTCACTCCCTGAAATCTCAATTCACTCTGCTGTTCCACTCATGACCTCTGTCACTTGCTAAGAGGGAATACAGCGATAAACATCTTCTGTCATTCACCCGTGTGAAGATTTCGTGTGACGTCAGCATGTTACGGTGACAACATGTGGGACAACAATATCAGGGGCGCATCCCCATCAGCCCTGAAGCAGGACAGTCCTTTGCTTTGGCTGCTCAGGAGGTCAGACAAGTGGATCATGCAGGTCCCTTTCAGTCCTATTCTCTTCACATACACAGTGCAGATGCTGTCTTTCTATCCCCAGAAGACCCAACAAGGGTCTGGAAGCCATCAGTACTCTAAGGCAGGGGTCCAACCCTGGCTTGCCTGGGCCACACTGAGTGAAGAGGAATCGTCTTGGGTCACATATAAAGTGTATAATATAGCTTATGTATGTAAGTACCTAAATTTATTTTATTAAGAAAACATTTTTTTAAAACATTCAAAAGAGCAACAAAAACACAGAACTAGTGGGATATTTGACTCTCTGAAATAATGTGTCAGTTTGGCTTGATGAAAGTGGCTACAATTCTTACTGAGCTCTCAAGCTGTTCATCAGAGATTTTTGATGAAATTTTACTCTTCCTGTGCTTCGTTCTTGAAAATATTTGCTCACAAATGTACGTGTTGCCAAAAGGAAATGACACAAATAAGGTGAGACTGTGAAGCAAGAGGTATTCCTCTCTGGTAAGAGAGGATTATAATAGCCTGGTAAAAAGATGCAGTCAGATTTTTGAGTTGAATGTCTGATTGAAACTCTACACATTCCATTTGAAAATTCGCAGGTTATGTATTTATACTGACTGAAAGTGAAGTTGCAAATTTATCAAAAAATTGATGATTTTTTTGGTAATCTTGAAACCTACTCTCAAATTCCCATATTGAAACAGAAAGAAGGGCTGCAAGTTTTTCACTGTTCACAGGACTGTTTTGCCAAGGCATCAAAATGCATAAAATAATCTGCCATAACCTGACTTAGTACTGCACCACATCCTCCTCATGTCCTGGCTTCATCCCAGACAGCATTAAGAGTGCACCAATGTTCTGCTGCTGTTAAGCAATGCGTGCACACCCAGGGTCCTCCTGATCCTTCTCACTCTCCATCCACCCATGACTGATAGCTGAGCGCTGACAGTGCTGACTTCCCAAGCAGCCCGACTTGGTAATAATTCTCTCTAGTCCTTAAAAGAATAAATACTTCAGGAACAGCTTCAGCAAACACTGGCATTTGTCTTCACATTGACTCCTGTCTGTACTAGATCATGCTTCTGTAAAAGGACTTCTGATGGCTTTGAAGTTAGCTAGGTCAGTCAGGAGAGACAGTCATTGGCTTGTAGGGGCTGGAGCGTGGTGAGAGCAGACAGTGTTAGGGCATTTCAGTCACTACCAAGTGCTTGTTTCAAGTTTGCACAATTTCTGGAAGCTTAAAAGGTGAATGTGACCGTATCTTATCATGACATCTAGAGGAATGTCCCTGAGCACAAATAGATCTCCCTGAGGTTGTTCTGTCTTGATCAGGAGTAGGATTTGTTTGGGAAGTAGAAAAAATCAGTATGAACTTTGTGGAGATTTCCAGTGAAAGCGATGACCCCCTTCACCTGAACTTGTCACTGTTAGAAAGCCCATAGATTTGGCTGATGCCAAATGCTCGAACACACTGGCATCCAACATACCTAGCTGCAGCTCTCAAAGGCTGGTTGCTCAGTGGAGGTTACTTGAATTGCTGGAGAGTCCGTGAGAACTTTTTTGCTCCTTCTTGCACCTCATTGGAGAGCAGTAGTGAGTCAAGACTTCAGCAAATTTGGGCACTTCATCACTGTTGCTATAGATGTTGTGGATGAACAGAAGCGGAGATCAGTTGGAAGAACTTTTTTTGAGCCTCAAATCCAAACAAAGACAAATGATGTATGCAGTTAAAAAGAAATCATGAGAGGAAGTAGTAATGGTGAATGAATTACTGAGTCCTTAGCTGTAGGCAGCTTTTCAATGACTATCCCTTTAATTTACATGATCGTGTCTAAATAAAGGAAACTAATTAAACACTCAGTGACTAGTTTGCAAACAGCAAACAATTAACTCCAAACAACCCCCCTGCTTGAATTAGCTCAGCAGCAATGAAGAGAGCATCATGAGCAATGCTAAATATCATGTGGTCTGAAGGCTTTACTTTGCTGAGAACATACAGACTGGAGCCTTTTGCAGCAGTTGTTACCACCACACTGATGCCTTGGTCTTGCTGATTTAGTGAAATGTCAGTCCTTACAGGCACCTGGAGTACTGACAAATCTTCCCACTGGGCACAGACTGTGAATCAAAGCTCAAGCTCCTTGAAGGTGGTGTCACTCATATTTGAGAAGTTTTAGATGATGCTGTCATGGGAATACAGTCTTAACTGATTCAAAGGAAGATAAGCAAGATAACAGCTTTTTCCTCTTGACCTCATCCGGCTTTGACATGAAATCTTGAAGACAGCATAGACATGGAGATGACCTGCTCTGCACTCTGGGAACCACCATTTCTAGAGATCAGGTGGGCAGCTCTACCTAAATTTGTCTCCTGGGCCTAAAGGTACCTGTGAAGTATTTTCCAATTGATCTCTCACTGCCTAGGATATATTTTTGTTACATTCTACTAAAACTCAGGAGAGCAATTTTTGGGGAAGATTCAGCACACGGTTTGTCCATAGTTATGAGGGGATATGGTAATAAAATTATCTTCCCCTGCAGAAAGCTACCAGCTGTATTTCAGAGTAGCCAAGCTGTAAAGCCAGCAATTTCCATGCTTACATCATTGCCTGCAGCACAGTTTTTACCTAAAGGCAGTGATGTGAGCAGGGAAAGTGGAAACAAGTATAACCAAGGGCTAAAAGAGCACAATTACCTGGGAGGCCACTTACAACAGTAAAGCTGATATGAAAGAACATGTTCATTGCAGGACAAGAAAGCAAGATTCACACAAATTTTAAATAGACCCACTGGTAGCACCTCCGCAGGTACAGACAGTGTGAATGACACACGAGGCACAAGTGGGGATGGATGGGAAAGCAGTGTTTGCAGTCACATTTTTTAAAGCAGCATGTGGCCAAGCTTTCGCTGCATGGCAGGTTTCACAGGTCAGTGCCCAACATGGTGAAATAATTGCAAATAGCTCAGAGATGACTCTCCCAAAATATATCAGCTCTAGCTATTGTCTAGCTTCTTCATGAAGGCGCCAGTCACAAGCTTAGGCCCTCACCATGCAATTTATCTGGTGCTATGCTGATTGTACCATTAGACAAACACTTCTAACCCACCAAGAGGTCCATATGTAGAATTGTCTTATCTGTCCCAAAGCTGAGCAACCCCGATTCACTGAATCACCCTACGCTTTTAAGATTATGATGATCCTTGGGGTCCATCTCAGGCTTCTTCTGGGTTTCTGCAGCTATCACACTGTGCAGCATCCCACCCTGGCATGGTCCCCCCACTGCACCCCTTCTTGGCAGAGACACTGGAGGATTATCAGACAGCTTCTGCTGTTCTGAGCCCGGCACACAGGCAGGATGTGCAGCAGTGTGACAGTGATGTGACACACGAGGTGTGGTCCCCGCTTCTATTCCCAATTAGATCCCATCTGAAAAGAATGTTTTGCATTATCCTTATTAAATTCCATGGGGTTTTTTTGTTTGTTTTGTTGGTTTTTTGTTTTGTTTTGTTTCACTGTTTTCTCAGTCACAAGATCACTTAAACTCCTTTTCAGTCCTTTGTCACGTCAGCCATTTTCAAACACAAGGAAAATGAGCATCTTCTGTCCTATATTACAGCTCATGAACGGGAATGGTGAAGACAAGCCTTATGTTTAGGCTGACTCGGGCTGTTGGTGGCTGCTCTCTAAGCCTGGTTGTCTGTCCGGTTCTGTATCACTGTGTGGTAAATTCATGTCACACACATTTCTTCAGCACTCTTCATGATCAGAGTTTTGAAAGTGCCGCAGCATCAGATACCTATTGCTCTTGTGTTGTCCAAAAGATCAGCTACCCTCTCACACAGGGAAATTAGATGGCTTTGATATGATTTGTTACTGGCAATCAAGGCAGATTATTACTCACCTCCATGCATTTTCAAGGGGCTACTCTGCTTAATTTCATTTCCAGGAATCAAAGCTGAGATACAAGATTCCAGAACTAACTGATGGGATGGCATTCCTTGCCTGCCATCATCCTGCTGGTCATCTTATTATTTAGCCAGGAAATACCAAGGACTTCAGAAAGAAACTTTCAAGAAACTTCAGAAAGATTCAGAAATCAGACTACATTTATAATTCATTATTTTTTTAAAAAAAACAGGAGCAAAAACAACAAACATGCATATTTTCTTGAATTACATTACTTTCTGGAGGCCCGAAGCAGACATTATGAGCAGAAATCAGCCTAGTCCTCGCGATCAGATTATTATCACAAGAAAAGTGAGATCTTCTGCCTTTTGGGGCACGTATTTGTTTTACACCAGTCATGACTGCTTGGGTTCAGGGTGTAGAAACAAACTAATCTCTCCACGCAAGTGCCTCTGACAAAAAGGCTCCATTAGTACTGATAGGTTCCTACCGATCCTATTCAAACGCCTCAGTGTGACAGCAGGCTGCAGCATGCACTCAGCATCTCTGAACATGGAAATTATGACTCCGTGTCCTCCCCCAGCATCAGGAGAGGAACAAACAGACCTGAGGAGGGACAGCAAACCCGAATTCAGCACAAAGAACACTGAATCTGTAAGCACAGACTGAGGCTGTTGTTGGTCTGCCAACGCCAAGCCGTGCTCAGCACCGCAGTGGGTGCCGGCCTAGCGCCGCCTCTTGGGGGACGGGGGCAAATCCGGGGGGCAGCTGCTGGCCCTCCTCTTCGGGGGGCGTCGGGGCCCCCCAGGCGAGCGGTCCGTGCCCTGGGCGGAGGGGCCCGCTGCCGCCGCCTGCCCCGGCTGCTCCTGCGGCTCCTGCGGGGACACGGGGGCGGCGGGTCGGGGCTCGGGCTCCCCGTGAGGGACGCCGGGGAGCCGCTCGGCGCCGGGGCCCGCGGGGCTGGCGGAGCGGCCCGGGCCGGAGGCGGGAGGCTCCTGCTGGGAGGTGGCGGGGCTGGGGGTGGCCGCGGGGCCGTCCTGCCGTCCTGCTTCACGGGCAGCCCGGCTGTCCTGCCGCCGGCGGAGCTCTGGGCCGTACAGGGCCGTCACGGTGTTGATGAGCCCCGCCACAAACTGCTCCGTTTGGTCTTCCAGATGTGACTCCATTGTGAGGATCAGGGCATCCTGGTCGAGCCCGTACGCGCACAGGAGGTGCATGACAGCAGTTCGCGCTGCAACCACCTCCCACCACTCATCTCCAGTGATGTTCTCGAGCTCCTGCTGGAGCCACCGGAGCAGTGGTTCGAGGTCTCCTGGATCTCCTTGGAAGAAGTCAATCCAGACCTCGGCTGGGAAGCCGGGCTCGGGAGCCTCGAGCTGCGGTTCTGCAGAGCCCTGCTCCTCCTCCTGCTCGTCCTCGGAGGGCTCTGCAGGCTGCGGGATGGGGCACTCGAGGTAATCGTCCTCTGCCCGCACCGAGTACCGGATGACTTCGATGCTCTTCTTGCAGACAGCACAGGTGGGCTGCTGCTTTGCCCACCGCAGCGCACAGCCCAAGCAGAGCTGGTGCAGGCAGGGCGTCACGTAGGCTGCGTCGTCCCGGCTCTGCCCGCAGACGGGGCAGGTCCAGTCCGAGGGCAGCTCCATGGCGCCGGGTGTGCGGTGGGCCGGGGAGAGCCGAGCTGGGAAAGCCGCTCCCCTCGGTGGCTGCAGCGGGCCGGAGCCGTCAGCAGCTGCAAAAGAGAAGAGGCCGCGGTCACTCGCCGTCCCCGGGGCGGCGGCGGCGGCGGCGACGCCCCGGTCCCTCCGCGCAAAGCCCCGGCCCCGCTCCCCGCCGCCCGCCCCGGGGCCGCGTCCCCGCCCCGCTCACCTCCGCTGCTGCGAGCGCACCCCGCGGGGCCCCGGCTGCCCGAGCCGGGCAGGGCCGGGGGAACGCTGGCGATGCCGCGGGCTGAGCACCAGGAACTGCTGCCGGCAGCCCCGCAGCACGGCCCAAACAAACTCTCGTCCGCGCCTCCAAGTCTCGCTGCTGCGCTCGACCGGAGTCCAGGCACGAGTGATGCTGGGCTCTGCTGCGCCCCGCTTTCTGCAGGGAGGCTCCCTGAGCTCACAGCCATCTCCCGCTGCTGTCACAGCCCCTTGGTCGGTGACCTCACAGTGCAGGGCTGCGTGTATTTGGGCACCAGGCTGGGCCTGCATCGTTATCACCCCTCATGTTCAGTGACTGCCCTTTGTGATGGCGGTAGATCTGGGAAAATAAAATCTGCGCCTATACTGTCTGCACATGAATCTCCTTCGTAAATTGTTTAGAACCACAGAATCACTGAATGGCCTGGGTTGGAAGGGGCCTCAAGGGTCATCAAGCTCCAACCCCCCTGCCATATGCAGGGCCACCAACCTCCACATTTAACACCAGACCAGGCTGCCCAGGGCCCCATCCAGACAGGCCTTGAACACCTCCCAGGACGGGGTATCCACAGCCCCTCTGGGCAGCTGTTCCAGCACCTCACCACTCTCTCTGTGAAGAACTTCCCCCTGACATCCAACCTCAATCTTCCCTCCCTCAACTTAAAACCGTTTCTCCTTGTCCTGCCATCATCTCCCCTTTCCAAGAGTTGACTCCCCTCCTGTCTGTAGGCTCCCTTTAGGTACTGAAGGCTGCAATGAGCTCACCCCGCAGCCTTCTCTTCTCCAGGCTGAACAAGCCCAGTTCCCTCAGCGTGTCCTCGTAGGGGAGCTGCTCCAGTTCCCTGATTCCCCACATGTATCTTCTCATCTCCCTGCCTATGGTGTTTGCAGGGATACGCCAGTCTCCCCTGCCGGGATCTCTGACTGTTCATGGTCTTTATGATGGGGAGATATATTCATGTCTCTCTGTATGGCTTGTCCCTGTGTCTTGAGGGCACTAACTGCAGGGTACCGCTCCCCACAGATGTTAGCTGTTGGTTTGCAGCTTTTATATTGTATCCCAAACTCTGCAGAGAAAGAAGGGTTGTCCTTCAGCCCAGGCAGGCCAGGCTGACATTCAGCTGCTACTCAGGTGGGAGAAAAATGTAAAATAATGTTGAAAAACTCCTAGAAGAACTTTAAGTCTGCTCAGAACTTAAATGCTATTCTACTTAAAAACCTCAGAGCCAATTTATTGGCCAGGCACTGCCAAGAACCAGTAGGTCAGCTGCTGGAGAGAATAGCAGACCTTCTCAGTGTCCACCCAGCTCAGAGCTGACAGGGTGAGGGGTGGGTTCAGCTGCCCAGTTGCACTATGGGGGCTGCAATCAAAGGCACGTTGTGCCAGCTGTCCCCACGTCAAGTGGCAGTTCATGCTCTCAGCCCCACTCAGCATCCATGCATTCTTGTTTTTTCCTGTCAGTCTGTGTTGTGATCTGTCCAGTGCTCAGTGCTTCAGAAAATATCCTTCCCATGGGGACCTGCAGCAAGAAGAAAGATGGACACATCCCATCTATCATAAACCTGGCAAATACTGGAAGAAGCTGGAATTACTCTAGTTTCTCTGGCTCTGCTGGTTTATTTTTATTCTTCAACCTGACCGTGCCCCTTGCTTCCCTCACCTTCTTGGTATTGCTGGTTTTGCCTTGCTAGGACTTGTTTCCAGACAATAACTGATAAATGCTCCCATCCTAATTCCTCTTTAACAGAGTTTTCTTTTTCTGCCTGGGAAACAGCTGCAAAATACACCCTTGACAGCTTTCCTTTTAACCTCATTTCCAGAGCTCTGCTCTTGTTTAACAATAAACCACACACATCATTTACTGTTATTCTGTAAGAAACACTCTGTGATTCAACTCAGATTTATTCAATTTCACGCTGGAGCAAGCTGCTTATTCCTGAGTCTATTTTCTTATAAGCCTAAATCACAATTTATCAAGGTTAAGCATTGTTTTAATTTAAAAATAAAATATAAGAGAACCCACTGCAAAAGAAGATGATCTGTTACAGTCAAGCAGGTGCTCTCATTTCCGAGTTACAGCTCTCATTTCTTGCTGCAGCCCATTCGTAAGGTTGTGAGATGCTGGGTGGAAGTTTTACTGCAAATGGGGCTCCCCTGGAGAAGCAACCTGAAGTGACAGCAGGATCACAGGTTTGTTTGTTGTTGTGTTTGTTGTTTTGTTGGATGGTGGTGGCATCTGGCTTGAGCTAAATATGAGAGGATAAATCACAGGGAGGATCATCCGTGCACCCTGTCATCCTTGGAAGGACACTGTGGCGACAGATGAACCCCTAGGGCTTTCTCTTTTACTCCTTGTAAAAGCCCTGGGGGTAGCAGTGACATGGAAGATGAATGCTCACTCACAGCAGTTGTTGCATTCAGTGGAGTGTGGTGTTTGGTAGGATGAAGACCTCCATCCCTTCTGATAAATGAAAACAGAAAACTGGCTTCCTCAGATGTGGAGAAGGCTGTGGTACTTCATGAGTTCTTTGCTTTAGTCTTTGCTGCCAGTCAGGCTTCCCAAGTCTCTTATGTCCCAGAACTTCCAATTGGGGATCAAGAGAGCAAAATCCCTCCCAGTGTAAGAGCAGAGCAAGTCAAAGAACACTTCATGAGGCTGAATGTGGACAGACTTGAAAAGTGGGTCCACAAGTATCTAATGAGGTTCAATAAGGCCAAGCATAGAGTGTTGCACTTGTGTCAGGGCAATCCTAGATATGTGTACAAACTGGGAGATTAACCCTTAAAGAGCAGCCCTGTTGAGGACTTGGGGTACTGATGGATGAAAAGCTGGACACAAGCTAGCAATGTGCTCTTGCAGCCCAGAAAGCCAATGGTATCCCAGGTTGCATCAAAAGAAGGGAGGCTAGCAAGGAAAGGGAGGTGATTGTCCCTTTCTACTCTGCCCTTGTGAGGCCACAACTGGAGTACTGTCTCCAGGCCTGGGGCCCCCAGCATAAGAAGGATGCTGACCTGTTGGAGCGAGACCAGAGGAGGCCATAGGGATGCTGAGGGGGCTGAAGCATCTCTCCTATGATGAAAAGTTGAGGGAGTTGAGATTGTTTGCCTTGGAGAAGGAAAAACTCCTCGAACCCTTATTTCAACCTTTCAGTACTTGAAAGGAGTTTACTTTCAGGAAGGGGACCAAATTTTTACACGCGTAGATAGTGATAAGACAAAGGGAAATGGATTTAAATTGAAAGAAGGGAGGTTTAGGTTGGACTTTAGGAAGAAATTCTTCACTCAGAACGTGGTGAGGCTCTGAAACAGGCTGCCCAGAGAAGCAGTGCATGTTGTGGATGCCCCATCCCTGGAGGCGTTCAAGGCCAGGCTTGATGGATTTCTGGTCAGTCTGATCTAGTGATGGGCAACCATGCTCATGGCACAAGGGTTGGAACTAGATGGTCTTTGAGGTCCCTTCCAAGACAAGCCATTCTATGATTCTGTGTTTCTGACTGCAGGAAGACCATTCTGTCCTGCAGAATGACCCTGTCTGGGACAGGCTCTCTGGTAAGGGCTGTCCCACATAAAAGCAGTGCTGGGTGGATCTCTCAGCTCCACGCTTTGTGGGATGGGAGAATTTGCTTAAGAAGCAGGAACAGAGAAAGCAGAGCAGTCCACCAGCAGCCTGTCCTGTGCATTCTGCTATTGAGCACTGAACAGAGGGGAACTTCAGTATGCATCTGGCAATAAAAAATGTGCTAGGTGCCAAAAACAGAAAACACAAAAGAGATTGTGAGCAAAGATGGGCTGCTGACTTGAAGGGAATGCTACAAAAACTGTGTTCTGTGCTCTGGAATATGCTAGAAGAGAAGCAATGAAAAAAAAGCATCAGTGTGATGAAGATTGCTCCTGGGGAAGGTGCTGTAAAGCAGCTTTCCCTCATACCCAGTTGAATATGAGATTGTAAATAGACATGAAATGAGTCACAGGATGCACAGAACTGCAGACCTTGCCCGTTATTAAACACTCTCCTGCCACATGGTGCCACCTGCGCTTTGGTGACTTAATGGGAAAGGAGGATCTGCCAAAAAAAACCAGAAACGAGCCTTTTCCAGTGGCCATGAACACATTGTGAGGGCATTTATGGAGCGCTAGCTAATTGTAGAGACTTAGCATTAACTACAGCAGTGGATATCTGCAGTGACAGATGCTGCCAAACACAGCTCCTGGTAAATCAGGAGGAGAATGGGGAAGCAGCTGGTGCAGCCACTGTTACAGACAGCAGCTCCTAGAAAGACTTTCATGAAGTGCCAGCAATGCCAGCCAGCTGCCAGTAGGGAAGAGCTGGGATGGGGTTGGTGTGCCACTGAATGGACCAGAAACAAGTCTGCTCCTACAAGGAATGGCTGTTGAGGCTCACCAGTGAGCACCATGGAGTTTTGTAGCAGGTCTGAGCTCATCAGAAGCTTTGCTCTCCAGGAGGGGTTGTTGCTGCAGACAAATAAGCCTGTACTATGTGCAATTAAAAAAGGAAACACAGTTGGCAAGTCAGCATAGTGCCAAAACAGGCACAATGACTGCAGCAGGTTGCTGAAAGTGATTTTCTTCAATGCATTTTGCAACCTACAGATGAATATTTTTACCTTTTTTAGTTAGAGTTGACATTTTCCACCAGAAGACTCTTAGGGTATGGTATGAACTGGAAATAAACTCATCAGCTTGGTGGGGAATGCATGTTGCAGGCTCCTTTCTAAAGGTCACTTCTGGACCAAATCAGATGCCATTAAAAATGATGATGATTTGGTGAGGACTAGAGAAGGAGTGGTAAGAAAGTGATGGTTTAAGGTAGGTATTAAAAATTCAGCATTAGGAAAGTCTCACTGATGTGACTGAGGTTTCCTTGGTGTGCAGTGCTGCACACTGACCACTACATCCACTTCTGTGGATCCAATGCTTGTTTCATGAATGCACTCTTTTCCTCGAAATAAAGTTTCAGCCTCAAAAGCAGTCGTTCCAGGAAGATAAAGGTAGAGAGGAAATGTAAGAAAAAAGGAACATGAAAAGCTGTCAATGCAATTGGAGCTATTTCTTGTTATAGAGGATGCCATTTGCACGTACAGTCACATGCAGACACAATTTGTAAACCAAGGCATCAGGACAAGAAGCTTTCTCAAATAAATAGTTTTGCTTCTTGCAGAGGTGCAGATGAACCCAGCTGCAAAGAACCTTCCTGAGCTGCAGGGCGCCTTGCCCTGATGGAGCACACCATCCCTGAGGCTGTATTTTTTCAATACAGAACTTGTGTAAAATGAACAGGGTTGTTAGGTTTATTTTTCATTCTATATTTGCTCAAAACTGTATCATTTGTATCTTCCTCATCCATTTACTCTGCCAGCGGGAAGTCGTTCCCTGTTTTTCCCCCATTTTCCTTTTCCAAATCCTCGCTGTTGTGTGGTGGCAGAGTGACAAAGGAGCTTTGAAACTGACCAGATGTGCCAGCCACCCTGTGCTGACAATGTTCTGCAGAAAATTAGAAAATAAGGGGAAGAAAAATGGCAAAATGTGGGGGGGAAAAGAAGCTTTCTTTGATGTTTAAAATGTAAAAAGCCTTCTCTCGAAAAAAAAAAAGAAGTCCTCCCGCAAAAAAAAATTGAGAATCCAGACTTCATAAAAGAGAAACACAGTGGGCTGGATTTCCCTGGCACAGTTGCAGAACAGTAACCCTTCGCCCACGGCAGACTGGGGTGTCGTGGCCTGTAGTGGGGAAACTGAGCCACAAAGAGAGCTGATTAGCTCAGCAGCAAGGTGAGGAGCAAAGCTGGGTCTCTGCAGCCTAAGCCAGGCTTTTATTGCTGAATTGAGGATGACTAGAAGAAGGCAACCATGTGCCTAATGTCATTTATTGGTGAATGGCTGAAGCAATTGGAAGTGACACAATCTCTCACCCGGCAGCCATGATGCATCAGCAGCAACTCTCTGAAAGGCAAAGCTGGCAGTGGGCTGTGGTGTGAAGGGTTACCGTTTTCAATCAAGCCAGCCAGAAAATAAGTCCAGACGCTGGATGGATTCAGAGGGGTGCATCTCTTAATCATGTCAGTGTTTCCCTCCTCAGTGCTCTGCTCCCTGGGGCTCACAGAACACCCCATTTCCTGCCCTGATCTCTGGGCATCTGCTCCCGATGCTCTCCTCTTCTCTGTATGCCAGCCCATACAAACCCACCTGACCCATCTGCGTGCAACGTTCAATCACCAGCTGAGCTTTTCTTCAGCCACTGATGTCATATCAGAAAAGTCATGCCCCAAGTTCCACGGAGGGTTTCATCCAAGACAAGGACTCTCATGAGCTGGAGCATGCCCTGACCGCCCTGCTGAGCATGACTCCAATCACTGACACTACTGCAAGCTGTTAGCTTTGTCAGAAATACCTGCGAGCAAAGACATTTTCTTGTTTGGCATGCTGGGCATGGATTTTGCAGCACAGCCTCCCTCTAACTTCTCCTAAGTGGAGGAAAAAATGATAAACCTTGGTGTGAGGACCCAAGGGGACAGCAATTAGCAGACGCCCACTTCTGCTGCAAGCTGAGAGTGGAAGCCGGTGTCTGTTGAAGAGTCCCGAAGGTCACAGCTTGATTTAATAAAAGTACCTGCCTAGCGAGGCAGCCTGATTTCCCATGCTGGAACAGCAAGCAGCACTTACTAGCTAGACCTCAGGGCTTTGCTAATGAGCTCGCAAATGTCTCACCTGGAGGCAGACACGGATAAATCCTGCTTGGTGGGGATGAGAATTGTTCCCTTTTAGCAAAAAATAGTGGTTTGTCTCCAGAGAAGTGTGCAGTGCTGCCTGCTCACTCTTCACACACTGCAGCTGGGATCTGCAAGCATGGGTAGCAGGGCTGAGGCACCCAAGCTTCCACATGCCCAGAGGTAGTTTCCCCTTTGATCGATGATGGCTTTCATTGTCAGGGTACAGCTGAAAGAGATTTCCACCTGTAGCTGAACAGCCGATGGTTAATATCCATTCTCACTACAGGCAGCACCTTCCACTGTGCTGTGGTAGTTTATGAGCTTGTAAAAATTCATTCACTGCCTGTTTTGCTTCAGGGAGCGAAGGCTTGAGGCTTGTTGAAGGCTTTCTGTGGACTGCTCCCAGCTCATGTATTTGCACTGGTGCCTGCAAGCAGCTGGGCTTCCTCTATCCCCATGTACCATATCTGGAGGGGGACAAGCAGAAGTCACTGCTAGCCCTGCCAGGTGCAGGGATGATGCTCAGCCATGGAGCCGTGGCTCAGGGCAGGGCAGGGCTCAAGGCAGCCCTCAGTTCACACAAGCTCCCATCCTTCCTCGTGCTCTCCTCTGCTGCTCCGCCGAGGCACAGCCATCACCACCCCTCAGAGCTGCGGCTGCTGGTGAAGATCAAAGAGGACAGCGAGGTGGCAGGCACCTGCATTATTTTAGGAGTTGAAAGAGATGTTTACAGCTTCCTGAGCGAGGTTGAGCCTCTGAGGTAACATTCCCAGCACTTTCAGTGTTGTTGCCGTCATCTTCCATGATTAAACTTGTTCCCTTTTGATCCTTTCATGCAGTGGGATCAAAACAAAGCAGGCAAAGGTATAAAATCCAGAAGGATTCAGGCAGCACCCTGTTCTAAGGCTTTTATTCCTTACTGAGTTGGGGTTGAATGAGCCAATAAAACATGGAGACAGTTAATAAGAACAAAACAGAACGTAAAGAGGCAGCTAAATCATGGGGGCAGTGTCTGAGTTTATGCATGACTCAAGACCCATCGGTGTGGAAAGGATTAGGAGATTTAAATACTGGAGTTGAAAAGCTGAATCTGAAGCACGGATAGAAAATAGGGAGATTCCCCACAGGTACAAACAGATGCTGAGCTTGATAAGATCTCGACTTTGCAATGCAGCCTGAGGAATAACAATTTCTTGCTTCCACCATCCATTTGGTGGAAAAGCTTTATCAGATAATATTAAAATATCTATTAAACCCATGAGAAGATCCCTGGAAGAATTCTCCTTAGATGAGGCTGGTTGATGGCCAAGAGCTCCCCACTAAGCTTCCCTATCCCATGTCACACAGGTACATGGCACACAGCTCTGATCTGAATGGACAGTATGTGTCTAATAAGGTGATCTCAAATGATTGTTTTTCATGGTCTGTGAGGTTTTATCATCATGCCCAGACAGAAATGTGGCACAAAGTAAGAGGTGCACGCAAAGCTCACATAAAGAGAAAGCAGATGGAATGCATATGGGCTACAGCCTATCTCTTCTGGTCCTGTGCAGAGAATAGAGATGAAAACAGCAAGAACTGCAGACAGGAGGCCTCTGCTGTCTTCAATTTCCTTTATTTTCCACTCATTGCCTGACTGCATCTCTGTTTTGGGTGGTGGCTCCCCTTGACTGCACGTCTGAGCAAAAGCAGATCTGCATCTACCGTGGCAGACAGGGCTGAAGGTTTCTGCCTTAGCTTCTGAGCAAAGAAGAAATGGGTTTGAACGTGTCTGTGTCACAAATGGGACCTGAGAAGTCCTTCAGTGTGAGGACTTCCCAACTCCAGGATATGGTTTGTTATAGAGAAGCATCTGCTCTGTCATTTTCTCTGTTGTCAGAGTGGTATGTCACCTGTAAATCATACACACTCCCTTTCCTTTTCACCTCAGCAGGTATTTCCAGAGACAAAACTGGGCTTTGGGAAGGAAAGCTGGAACAGTGCAAGATGGGGCATTAAAATAAGCGAAGGGGAAAAAGCGAGGGAGAGAGGGGGCAGAGGGAAACAAAGAGAGGCTCCCAATCAGCCATCCACATGTGATTATTTATCAGTCTCTAACTCAGCATGACGCAGTATCTGCTTACAAGGAGTTACACACAGAGCACAAAATAACAGGGCTGCCAGAGAATTCTGAAGGGAAACAAAACCTGCAGCGACTCAGTAAGAAGATTGAAAACCCACCAGGAGGCCACACGGCTGGGCTGATCTGCAATTAGTGTGACAGCAGCTGCATAAACGCCTTCCTCCAGGGAGCAGCCAACCCCATCTCTTGCTGAAGGACAAGAGCTGCCCTGCTCTGCAGTCCAGGGAGTGGGGCTTGGTGGCTTTTGGAGACATAACGCCTGGAGCATTTGTTGCCTTTATGGGTTGATCTTTTTCTCCAGGATGCAAGGAGAATATTTGCTGTCTTGGCCTCTCAGCTTTCTTTGCACTGACTACATGGGGCAGTGCATCAGCTCACCCTCTGCTCCTTTAAATGGCAATGCTGAGCGTGTTCCCAACAGAAATTGACTTAGCAGGACTGTGGCTGTCACTTCACTGTCACTCTGGGCCACGCTGGCATTCCCCTACTCCTTGTCCACTCATGAGGAGATTCCCTGGTATTGGAATTATTTCCTGTCAGGTGCCAGGGAAGGATTTTTAAACCATCTGGCCTGGACCAGAAGGATCCAACCAGACTTATGTCAGAACTTGGGTGTCTTCCTCATCCTGAGCTGCTCTTGTACCTCCAGGTGTCCCTGCAGCTAAGTCTCCAGCTGCTCCCGGCATAGCCACCTCCTGTCAGGAGACATCAAACCATTTCAAAGTGTCTGGGAGAATTAAGGAATAGTGCACATGGCAGGCAGAAGCTCCTCCTTCTGGGAGGAGCCTCTCTTACCTGGGACTTTCCACGAATATTTTCTGGGTTGTGATGAAATTCCCATGAAGTCCTGTACCCCCTGGCCATTAGCCATGGACCCTCAGCACACAGCCTCCAACTAAATCCTGGAGTCCCGTGGTCACTCACTCATTCTGAGAATGAGCCTAGTGAATGGGATTTCTGGGGAGGTTCATGGGCTCATCAAGAGTAACCCATCCAGCTGTGATTTACCTTCCTTGCCAAGATTACTCAACCTAACTCAGAGCTGCTTGGGGTATGCTTTCTCTTTTCATGGCCTCTCAAGTGCAGAAAACACATTCCTGCTGTCTGGTTGAAGACACCTTAGTTTGGCCTTTACATTTTTTGGTCATTTTCCTGTAAACCTCAATAAAACATCCAGGGTTGCTGGAAGAGTGATTTTAACAAAAAGCAACTCAGTCCTAAACTTTGTATTTTCCTTAATGAAGATCTGCCTGCTGCAATACAAAAAGCATGGAAATAATGAGCAGAAATGTGTTCAGTGTCGATATTGTTCACTCTCTGATAGCAGCCACTGCTAGGAACTCCCCTGTCTGTTGTAGGAGGGACATAGTGGTTTCACCCCTGATGTGCCATATGTATTCATACAGAAAGAACCACCTGGAAGAGTTTCTGTTCAAAAGGGAAAGGAAACAATCCACCTTCTGCTGTCCCCACATCTGTCTCCTTCCATGCTCCTGTCACACCTGTATTAATTGAGCTGAGGCCACCACATGAGGATCTGGATTACAGATGTTGCACAGTTTGGGGCTACCCAGGGTCCAGCTGACCCCATCTCTTGCTCAGTGCCATAGGCAGACCTGGGACTGCAGCATGTGCTGGCTTCTTCCTTCTAATAAACCCGTTCATTAAAGAGCATTGAACTCTATGCAAGCCACATAATGAGGCATCTAAAAACATGTATTCAGCATTCCCCTCTGATTAGGTACCTTTGATGGGGATTGGTGACACTCATGTAATTAAGACATCATTACAGCAACTGCTGGTTTGTTTTCTCTGCTGAGTTATGACATACCTTCTGACAAAATGTGCTCTGTGGCTCTTGAACAACAGGGATCCTTTGCTCCATTGTTTTTCCACATATAGGACCCCAACACAGCTGGTCCCAGGGCACAGGGACGACTGCAGGGCTAGCAGCAGGTGAGGTTGCTCATTTCCTCTTGTACTGGCAGAAGGAATAGGAGAAGTCCTGTCCTAACCTGATTCTGACTCTTCATTTGTCTCCCTCACAGAATCATAGAATCACCAAGGTTGGAAAAGGCCTCTAAGATCATCCTGTCCCTCACCGCTGTATATTCATGTGGAAGCTCATTCCAACTTTCTCATATGTCAAAATCTACCCCTAGGGCTGGTTTCTGTCAAAAAAAAGAAGCTGGGTGTGAGCTGTGGATCGGGAAGACCCCTTTTCTCATAGAGCAGAGCAGTGATTTTGTGGGTGACAGTGAACTGGGCGCACATTGGTTCATGTGTCCCTCAAGGGCCGTGTCTCTCATTCACACCATGGTTCTGCACCAGCTCCAGTGGTTGTTTTTTCTCATTTTCTGTTTGCCTATTGACATGAGTTCTGTGCATCACCAAGGAAAAGCATGTCCCAGGGCATCTTCCCTTGTATCAGCCCTTAGCTCTCACCTTGGCCCTTGGTGTTCCTCCATGTGCTCCCACATTCCCACTCTACATCCATGTGGGTTTAATCCCTGTAGCTATTAACACTGTCACACCTTGACACTCAGCAGAGGCAAGGTCAGCATCTTGAGTCTGAGGGATGGCAGGGGCAGACCAGTCAGGGACAGCACTTGACCTCCAAGGTCTCATCTTGGGGCAGGGGTTGTGCTTACATCAGGGAGGATGAATGAGGAGTAGCTACATCATATCTTCCAAGATTGGTTTTCTAAGATCCACTCTCAATTTTGTGTCAGGGCAACAGGGAGACAGACAGCCTGTCTGGGCACTGACTTATAAAGCGATTTATCTGACCATGCAACAGCAGGAAATCCAAGTGAAAACGTGGGAGACAGGTTTGCTGCTCTGAAGAGCTTTGTCTGCTGTCAGCATTAGTATGCAGAATTAAGGCCTGAGAGATGTACCCTTGTGAAAGTATTGTTAGAATGACTGAGTTATCCCAAGGTCCAGGTGAAAATTTCACTTGTCATGAAGACAGCTTGTCTCTTCCTGACCAAAACCATAAAAAAAAAAACAAACACACAGCTCAATCACGTTTGGCTTCAAACGTTAGCCAAGAAAAAGAAGAACCTAGTTTTCCATTAATTTGTTCTTGCACTGACCTGTTCCTTATAGAAATGAAATTCCCAGTTAAAAAAAACATCCAAATATTTTGAAGTAGACACTTCCTTCCATCCCTACAAGCTTTGGAGGGTAGGAAACACGGGCTTTAGGTAGAAAAGCTCTTTTCTGGTGGCACACAATCCAATGACTCAAAGCGCAGACTTACCAGTATCTGCGAATGGTCTTAAGCAATACACTAGCTGATTTGCTGCAGGATGATTATTTCTGCAACAGACCTGCCAAATCCCTTCCCAAGCGCTGCAAAAGGTCCGCTGCCCACAGAGAAAATGCCCATAAGCCAAATGAAAAGGCCATGCTCTGGAGGATGCTGGTTTCCAGTCTCAGCCCTTGCTTCTCACCCGCTCCCATCAGCTCGTAGAGCCGTGCCTCGTGTCACACTAATCAACACGGGCTCCAAGCACAGCTACCTCGTTTTCTCCCCAGTCACGGTCAACATTTAAATTTACTCTGTGCACCTCTTCCATTTAGGAGAGCGGAATTACAGCAGAGATTTGTATTGGTTTAACAAAAGTATTTGCTAGGCAGCTTTGGAGACTATTAAGCAGAGAGCTGGGTTTCATGCTAATTTTCTTTTTAATAAAGAACAAATGGGAAAGAGTTCCGCACAAAAGCGCGTGGCTGCTCTGAAAGGAGCAGGAACGGAGCTACGAGCGACACAGCCCTGCTGCGTTATTATGCTTCGAGGGTGAATAACTCCTACAAATCATTTGTATACGTTGCCTAAATGGAACGCGTGGGGAATAATTTGTAGCAGGAAAGCATTACGAAAGTGAAGGATACACTTCTGAGCTCGTTTGCTCAGCTTAAACTCCTTTTCTTTGTTTGCTGCCCTTGTTAGAGAAATTTTGCCTTGGTTAAACTTAAAATATGAGTGTGATTATAAAACCCAAATATAAACCAACACAGAATAGAAACCACTATTCATAGCCACGGAGAACAGGAGCTTTACATAATTTCCATAGCGTGTCACGCACTTCTAGGAAGGAGAAAAAGGTCTTGAAAAGAAACAGCTGATGGGGAAATCATTATGAGAGATTTTTATGCACACAAGGTAGTCTTAAATGAGAATAATGTTGCTCCGGAAAATAACACTTGCAAAGTTATTTGGTCCTAGAGTTCCAGGTAGGCACTTTGCAGGTTTTGCAGCAGTGCTGAATCAGGGAGAAAGAGGCAAAACATTTGCACAGAAGCTGTGCTGGGCTGCATGGGAGGATTATTCCTTCCACTTGTCCCCACCGTGCCCCCACCCCAGGCAGCCTGGCTGTGGGCAAGTGGAGCAGGGAGTAGAAGGTGGGGACAGCAATGGGGACAGCACTGGTGAGGACAGCAGCAATGGGGACAGCAGGACAGCAAGCCTCCTGTCCAGAGAGAGCAAGAGTTTGAAGATGCATAAAGGAGTGAATGGGATGAATGGGTTCATCTGGCGTGCCTGCCAAGTAGTTCTGGGAATGGCGCGGAGGCTGGGAATGGCACAAAGTCCTGCTGATGACATGTGATGAAAATAGAGAAGGGCTCACACCAGAACCGCAGCAGGTAGCATTGGTAGGATCTATGTCTGGATAAACTCAGAGAGGAGCAAAGCTCATCAGCTGTTCCTCTGCCTGCAAGATTTACCTGAACCAGATTGTGAAGTTAAACAGTAGAGTTGTCTAAGCACAACTGGAAGAGAAAGAGTCCTCGGAGGTGCAGTGCTGGCAGCAGATCTGTCAGCCTGCAAAGGCAACAGCAGTGGTTGCTCCTTTCCCTGATGCCCTGTGGGGTGCAGGGCAGGAGGAGAGGCAGGGATGTGCCAGGCAGCACAGGCTGGGAGGGTTCCTTTAAGTAGACTTTCAAGCCTGGTGCCAAATGCTTGCTCCCAGTTTTCATTTATTTATTTATGCTTTTAATTCCCTCATAGATGCTGGGAAACATATTTGCATTTCATTAAAATGTATTTTCCCCACTTAGTTCTGCATTCTTTTCTGGCAAATGTTCTCTTTTTGTCATTTTCCCCGGGCCTGGAACAAACTCAATGCATTGCAGCTGCTCCGCTTTAGCAGCCACTTGAATTTCAGAGCTGCACTGCTTGCTGGAGTCTCTCTGGTCTCATGTCTGAATCAATGCAAGCACCTGGCAAGGCTCCATTCTTATCCAAGGAGCATCAGCCACATCAAGTCATTGCACCCTGAGAGAAGCCAGAAAGCAACCACGACCACCCAGATGTCCCAAAAGCTTGGGCTCGTCTTTTTCCCATCCTCCTTGTAGGTGGTGGATGGGTTCCTTCCCTGGCACTGCCCCTAAGAACAATTCTCCCTGTGCCTCTGCCCCATGAATGCTAATGTCCAGCTCCTTCCACCAGCTGTATGGCATATTAATACCTTTTCCCCCTCCCAGAGGAAGATCCCATATCCCTCTCCATCACTGCTCTGTATGCTGGCAGGTTCAAGGCTGTCCTGAGCCTCATTACAGACCAACTTTCTTCTCCTGGCCACCAAACAAATGACCTTTTCTCTGGAAGAGACACTTTTTCTCTGGGTGTCTTACTCAATTACATCCCAGCTCAAATAACATCCATATTTAATTATAAGAGGTGCCATTAAAGAGCTGTTCCCTCCTCAGCTGAGATGTCCTGTTCTGCATTGCTCATCAGACCGTAGGACAAGCTCGCTGAGGCTGGACCTTGGTACCAAGAGGGTGAGATGCAGCCTCCGTGTCTTTGAGTGGAAGCAGATCCTTTTAATGATTTGCTCATTTTAGCATCTGTAAGATGTTAAAAAATCTCCCCCCTCCACCACTTTTTCTTCCAGAGGTACATTTAAGATCACCAGATGAAAGGCACTAGAAATGCAAAACATCATTAATATTTAAGTCAGATTTGCAGGAAGATAAATTTAAGCATTGTAAAAATTAACTGGATAAAGATACTATTTCCTGCAGTAATGAGCTCAAACTAATTCACAGACTTTTTTGCAGAAATGCTGTCCCTTGTTCTTGTATCCCCACAAATTTATGCCCATGGAAAATCAGGCAGCTCTTCTGAAGGCATGGCACCAATGGAGTAGCAAAAGGGTTTGGGTTGCTCAGGGCATCTCAAAGCACAGCTGGGTCAAAGTCACATCTCTGTCTCTCTGGATATTATGCCATCTCTTCAGTGAAGTCTAATTTGCTCACACTCTTTGAGGGACAGATGTCCTCTCCTCCCTGTAGAGCAGGGGAAAGGGTTGTGGAGTCCAGCACAGGCAGCTGCCAAAGGCCAGGCACCAGCACAGCTCCTGGTGCCCTGCTCCAATAAGGAGCCCAGTGCAGGGACCACGGATTCCTTGGGGACACAGCAGGGAGGCAGCTCCGTCTCAGAGGATGTCACCAACTCCACCGTAAGAATGCAAATAAATCCCCTCTTTTCTTCTTGGTAATTTGTTTCTGCATAGAATAAATTGAATATGTAATTTCATTTTCTCTCTCAGAGCATTAACAACCTTGGAATTGTTTGGATTCACAATGAAGACAACAAACTAGTAATTACCGACAAACTGATATTGCTATTGAGAAGAGAATGCAATTGATTTTAATTCTCGTCAGCCCTGTTTACACTCCCATTGCATTAGGCATAATAAAGTGTTACAGTAGATTATGTTCCGTTGTAAAGGAGTTCTTATCAGACACCACAAACTGCCTCCTTATTAGAGAACATTCTCATTAGAGTGCCTACCCCATTATGCTCTTCACCCAGCATTTCCTGGGAGGGGACACTGCTGTCCCGCAGCAGGGATTTGCCTTGCCTTGGATGCAGGCTCCTCCCTGCCTTCTCAGGAGCTCTGCAGGGCTTTACAAACACATAAAGATGGAAGGTGCAGAGCCACAGTTCACAGCCACCAAGACTTTCAAGCAGAGGTCTGACATGGGATGTACTTGTAGTGATTTCATAAAACAGTTGTCATGAAGTTGCCGGGCTGCAATTGATTAGCAATAAATTCATTGTGATGTGAAATCTGGTGAACAAAAGACAAGTTAAAGGGCACTGTTGGAAAGGCAGGCCTCTTGGATCCTGTTTCTTTTGCTGGCTGGGTCTCATCTCCCAAGGAAGGCAGGAATCCTGGTTTCTGCCCCTGCCTCCATCACTGTGGGGACATGCAACTTCATCCTCCTGTGCCTTGGTGCAGCTGGGTGTTGAAAAGAAGAAATCTTTTCCTCTATCTTTCAAAGTGTGAAGATTTGCCCCATATTTTCAGGCTCTACTGCCGCTGGTTTACAAGAAGTGTTGAGGATTGTGGTGAGGCATTCGAGCATGGAAGGGAGGTTCCAATGTTAAATAGTTGGTTTCAATGCTTGTGTAAGGATTATAGAAACATGGAAGTGTTGGTGTGCAGGGACTGCTGGAGGTTCTACAGTCCAGCATCCCCCTTCAAACAGCACAGCCATCAGCCTTAGGTCAGCTGTGGATACCTCTAGCAGGATCTGGAAAATGGTCAGGGATGGAGATTGCACTGCCTCCCTCGATAGCCCACCCCCACCTTGCATTGCCTCAGGCCCCGTCTGCGTGCCCCTGTCCTTGCTCTAACCACCTACTGAGCAGTGCAGCAGGGCTGTGAGCATAATTAATTCTTACAGAAAGTCTAAGTTGTAAATTATTGTTAGAGGAGGCATTGTCTCATCTTAATTATTGTTGCAGAGGTTGCTCTGGTCTTTCTGAGTTTGGTAAGAAAATTGCTTAAGTGCTGTCAGATAACTAAGTAATTCCCCAATTAATATAACTAATGCTTACACTTATGTTGCTCTTTATTTTAGAAAGCAATCGCAGCATTAAGTGACCTTGGTAAACTCAATATATTAAGTATCTCTCAGGACACAGATACACTGATTTTATTATACAAACATTCATCTTCATTGCAAAATATTCCCAAATTAACCTCTTTGAAGAGGTTTCTCATTTCATAAATAACATAGGTTGTCACACTGAGGGAAAGACATTAACATCTAATTAGCACCAAAATTATCCAACAGAATTACGTGGTATCTTCTTCAAAACATTTCCGTCCTTTGAAATCTCAGCGAATGCAAAAAGTGAAGGGTGCAAGGTGTTACCAAGCAATAAATCCTCTTAAGACGAAATCTACAGACCTTTTTGAGTAGGTTTAGATGAAAGCATTGGGATTTTCGTGCAAATGAAAGTCTGCTTACAAAGCTCAATAATTCTGAACCAGGTACTTCATTTCCTCCTGTCTCCAGCAAGCAGAGACACTTTCTACAACAGAACTCTTGCAGGGTCAAGTGTAGCTGAGTCCTTTCCATTTCAGCACATTCTTTGTGCCAAGTTCCTGTGGCCCCAGAGCAGCAGAAGGACACATTCACCTGCTCTGGGAGACCTTTGTCCTCTTCCTTGCCCCAGATACCTGCTGGAAGATGGGACACACCACCCCTAAAGGAGTCTGCCTTCCTCAGTTTTACACATTTTCTCTGCCTTTTCATGTGCTAAATTTGGGTGAATGAGCCCCACTCTCTTTACGTTGCATATGTTGGATGAAAAATTACATGAAAAAAACAAAACAAAACAAAACAGATTTAAAAGTAATTAAAAATGAAAATAAAACGATGACAGATATCCCTACAGTGTAATTAAATCGTAACTTGATGCATTGAAAATATTTACAAAATTCACACAGAGTCCTTACATCCAGGGACCTGAGGGGTCGGCAGGAGCTGTTTCACACTGAGAGCAGAAAGGAGTACGTCCCAGGGAAGGCTGGGAATGATGAGTCTTCAAAACATTGCTCAGAGCAGGCAAGGCTTATAACGTGGTTACCGAGAAAGAAATCTAGTTTCTCTCTGAAATAAGGTAGGAGTCTGAGGATGACATCTAGTTCTCAAGTTCTGGAGAACATGGTAAGGCTAAACTGTTTCACCACATCCCCACAAACATTACAGCAATTGTTTGATAAATCCATTATAAACACAGACCGAGTTCAGTCAGGATTTTGCACGTATCCCCTTAATTCAAAGACAATCCTACAATACTAACTTAAAATATGTGAACTGAATTTCAATTTCTATTCAAGTGAGCTTAACGCAGAAGATTAATTAGAGATGTGTTATTTAATGTGGATAAAATCTACAAATTAAACATCCTGATAAGGATCCGTTAAGCTGTATTGCTGCTTAAATAAACATATATAAAGAAAATGTTTCATTCTTGGTAGCAGTAAGAAGCGTAAGACTGTGCAGAATGGGAATATTTATTAACATGTTCCAGCCGTTACTGAGTAGAATTTAAGGGGGAAATAAAAGGTTCTGTGTTGCTGATTTAATTCTTGAAGACAACAACCCGCAATCCTTCTCATTGCAAAATGATTTTCTTTTCTGTGTAGAGGCTGCTGCCCCTCTAGGATATGTAGGCACTCTGTTCCATATCAAAGCGTGCTACCATAGAATCATAGGGTCACCAAGGTTGGAAAAGACCTTCAAGATCATCCAGTCCAACTGTCTGCCTATCACCAACAGTTCTTACTAAACTGTGTCCCTCAACACAACATCTAAATGTTCTTTGAACACCTCCAGGGTTGGTGACTCCACCACCTCCTGATGTCAGTGAAGCCTGTCAATGTGTCTCGACATGTCAATGTGTCCTGACAGAGCATCCTCAATTCACAAGGAGTTTCTCCTTCCCTTACAAATTCCTCATGCTCTAGTTTTACTCAATTTTCTTGGCACCCCAGACCTCAATGTAGTGTGGGAAGGAGATGAAAGTAGAAAAGCTCATCCTGAAGTGCAGTAGAGGGAAGGATGGTGAGAGAAGAGCACGGTGGAGAAGCTAAGGGCCTACGTACAGCTAGTGCTCTCCTGGAGCTTGTTGGGTAACTGGAGGGTAATCTGATAAGAGTTTGTCTTTTCGTGGAGATTGATGGATATTGGAAAAATAAGTCTAAAAAACTAAAAGTGTTGTATGAGTAAGTAGAAAGATTGTATAGAGGAAACTCTACAGTGAGTCCCTGTTTCCTGGTGTTCTGATTTTGGGACAGCTGGGGGTGGGTATGAGATTGAACTCCAGACAAGTGGATTCTCACTGCAGTTTAACAAAATGGAGTTTGCTGGTTGAAAGACAGCATCGGATTGTAATGTGGAATTTGGAAGGGAAAGGTGATGAAGCTGCAGTTTTGAGTTAGCAAAACACGAGGAGTGTGCAGAGGAAAACTGAAAGAGCGTATCTCAAGGACAGGATAGTAACAAACAATTAGAGGAACCTGTGAGAAGCTGAAGGCAGGACTGTATGTATTGTAGAATTAAAAAAAAAAAAAAGAACAAGAGAAGCAGTACACACTGTGCCAGCTTTTGGACCTGCAAAAAAATAATGCAATTGTTCTACAAAAGGCTGGAGGAATGAAAACACTAAAGCAGAAAAAGTACAAAGGATAAAAGTACAAAATCATATGCATAAGCCTTTCATCAATCCAGCAATCAGATCATTGCGTTGAACAGATTTAGACCTTTATGTTTTATTTCAGCTTTTGCCAATGTAAGGCTTTCTGCTGCAACTGAAAGTGCAAAAGCCAGCGATGTGGAAGCCCAGTTGGGCTAAGAGTTCTAAAATTCAACAAGACAACAAGAAAATCATTGTGTGAGTCTATGAGTTGACTTAGAGGTAAATGATGATAATTTCGTAGTTGTTTTGGGAAGCAGAATACTTGTTTCAGGGCTGCAAATGTGTCTTGAATGCAGAGTAGGACTCATGTCACCTCGTTGTAGAAAACATCTTAGCTCGTCTCCCTCACCTCTCCTGACAGCCATGGGAGAGAAGAGACACTTCTGGAGCATGATTCATCTGCCCTCACACAGACACCTACCGGAGGATGAGATGAAGGTACATTAAAATACCTGGAGCTTCTGTCAACTATAAAGGGAATCTGGACTAGCTCAGAAGTAAATATTTGTATTGAAGACATCTAAGTCTGTTGGATGAATCTTGCCCTAGGTCTCTGAGACAGAAATTATACTGCTAGGGACGCAACCTCTCAAAATAGGATGGAAAACAGGGAGATGAAGAGAAAGCAGAACTGAAGGAAAACATTATCATGATAAAGGAGAAGTTGAAATCTTGGGAAAGAGACAAATACTGCAAAGGAAATGCAAAACAGGTTTTGATATTGCTTACAAACCAGCTAGAAAAGGATGGTGTAACTGTAAGTTGTGATATTGTGATATTAAGCAGGTAAACAGGCTCCAAAAGTCTTCAGTTCTTGTTAGGTCAAGTTGTTGGTTATAACAAGATAAATGACAGAATGGTTCTGTATTGCTGTCCCAAACCTGAAGCGGTGTTAATAGGGAATACGATTGCTAAATATATCACTTTGTAGATGTAATAGCTGTGGGACAGCTGATGCTGTGCTTGGCAGTGACAGGCAGCAGACAGCCCTGGGCTGTTGTGACAATACATGTTCTGACAAAGGTTGGACTGAAGCCTTGTGCATCAAGCCCAGGATAATGTGGTCTAACGTCTGGGTTGGAAAGAAGACCTTTGAGAGGTTTGTAGAGTCCAGTTTGGCATAACTGGATTGTGGGACAGCATTCTTGGAACTGGGACTGATAATCTACTAAAATAAAATATGTCTGTAATGAATCTGTCAGATCACATAAACACTGATGGCAAATACAGACGTGTAGTGTGCCATGAACAATTAGGGAAGAAAATAATCTATGATAAAAGGTCACTTCTGCAGCCTTCTGAGAGTGACAGTGTCAAAGGGCATACAGAAAAGCCACTTGGTTCTTGACAAGTCAGCGCACATTCCCACGTAATGGGATCCTAAAGCCCAGATCCTAAAGCAGGCACAACTGTAAGTGACATCTTCAGTGCCTTCAGCAAAAGGAACAGGAAAAGAAAGTGGTACATTGGATACACTTCATGTAAATCCAAGATCTTAGTGTGAGAGTCCTTTCTGAAGACCAGCAGCTAAGGAAGGTGACCAAGGATGATCTGAACTCTGTTTTAAGGGAGTCTTGGGAAATCACAGAGCTGTCACTGCTGTTTTTTGTTTCTCAGGACAAGGGCAGGGTCCTGATTTTCCAGGACAAACTAAACAATTCCTGGTAGAGAAACCACGTGTGCCACTAATTCCCAGCAGTCCTAGTTCATGGAAAAGGGGCTTGTGGGTTGGATGGGATGCACTGTCATCCAGCAGGAATGAAAGTGGATGAGCCTACATGCCATATCCTAGGCCAGGAATATAGGAACATGAATCTTTCCCTTTCTTATTCAGGCATATTCCTCGTGTACAGCCAGCAAAACTTAAGCACGACAAATTGAAATTATTTGTTCAGTGTTTTAACAAGTCATGTGGCCAAGCTGGAATGAGAACCAGAGCTCTGCATCCTTGTGTATCCTGTTAACTCTTACAGCTATGTCTTCACTAAAAAAGCTTGAAAAAAAAGTCCTTCAACAAAAATCCAGTCTACTTTGGAACCCCCATGAAAAATATCTCCTTGTGGTGAGACTCATTCCTCAGCATCATCCTTCAGAGGATGCTGGATACCTCACCCCCTTGGCTTGAGATTTTCTCATTCTAGGGGCAGCTGATTTTCCATCTCAGTGGCATGAAACATCTGTACCACATCTCTGTAGATATCTCTGTAGATATCATCACCAATGAAAATTGTGTATCATATAAAAAAAAAATAGAAGAAGAATTCAGGTTAGTTAGATGAGACCTACTTTCCTCAAGGTTGTTGACTGCTATTAAATATATCTCTTTTCTTTCTTGGCAGAACCTCATCTCAGCTTTTATAGTGTTTCTATGGGGGTCAATCTCTCAAGCCTACAGGCATTTACTCTGCTGCAATTTTGGCATTAGCATTCTGCTGACTTTTAATGGTGTTCCCATCATTTCCAGGCCTGTTGGTAGTTCATACTCTTGGACAAGGGAGTCACTTCTTTCAAGACTCCCAAGCACTGTTTTCCAAGCTGATACAGGTATTTTCACTGATGACAAATACTGTTTAGCATCATCTTTTGTTGTCAAGGTACTGGAAAACAGTTCATCATCCTCATGTACTATTCACCCCACTTCTTCCCAAATTCAGAACAAGTTTATTTCATGATACGCTTCAAAATGTGTGCTTTATTATTCCTTTGTTGTGCCAGCCACCAATTTTCCCAGATGCATCAGCTTGACAGTTATCTTCAGTTCATATCATCTAACATACATTAATTGCCATCAGTGCTCCTTTATTAGTAGTACATTTTCTTACTTATGTATCTGCTGTCTGCACTTGCTTTCTGCACTCCACCAACAGCCCCTTTGGATAAGAAAGGTATAAGTGAGAGAATCCAGGCAGAGGGGCCCACAGCCAATACAACCTCCATGCCATATCTTGAATGTCTTCTGGCACCCTGGGTGTTTCTCCAGCAAGACAGGTAACAACTTCACAGCAATGAAACTCTGTGCTCTGATCTGCCACAGGTCAACTCCAGTTTCTTTCTGTCAGATGGGAACAGAACCCCAGAACATATCTGGTGCAGGACAGGAGTCACAAAGCAAAGGCAACACGATTGGAGCTGCAGGGATGTGCAGGGACCTCACATCCCCTGTATGTGTGGGTTAGCATAGCCCTGCCACCCCTCTGCTGCCTCCATGGAGCAGCCTACAAGGCAAGGCTGAGCTGAATGAAAAGATCATCTTGAAGGCAGCTAGAAACTTGGCTTGTGAGGTCAAACAAATCAGAATTTAGACTAACACATCAAACCAAAGAGGTAGAAATGGCAGGGGACAGTGCCCAGCATTTGCTGGAACTGGATTTGCACCATAAATTTCCCAAGGCCGTGACAGTCCAGCCTGGTATTTGCCATATGAAATGTCAGGAAAAAAAGGCTATGTCCAGAAGGCTGCTGGACTCACACCAGGCTGTGCTGACTTAGGAGCTGGTAAATAAGGGACTGTAAATGAGTGGTGTAGGATTTACTGCTGGAAGAGAAGCTCAGTGGAACAAGAATGTTGGCTGGTCTCCTGGAGTAGTTCCACTCAAACATGCTGCATTCACTGGGCAAGGTCAAAAGCACAGGTGTGCCTTGCCTCTCCTCCCCAATTACTCTCAAGCTGTACTCAGCACACTGAGGACCTTCCCTCTGACCCAATAACCACTAATTATCCTCATGAAAAGCGATGGCAGGAGAATGCAACTGCTCCAGACCTCAAAGCTAGACTCTGACAAGGACATGAATCAAGGTCTCGCCCTTTTCAGATGAAAACCTTACTGACTGCCATCGCTCCATTTTGTGGCTATTGGGTATTCTCTAGGCTCTAAGCTTATCAAGGTACCACAGGCAGAGAATCCTGTTGCAGGTAGTAGGAGGAGTAAGGAAGGAATGAGGCTTCAGCAGCTCTACATGTTGCCAGGGCTTTGCTAATTGTGCTCACATACAGCAATGTGGCTGCAGGCATCTTCAGGGCTACTCCAAGTCCAGCTCTTAAAGGCCACTGGTGCCATTCCTTTAGGTGACTAAATGCCGTATGAGCTCAGTCAGTTGCCTTTAGTGTATCAGTGATGATTTATACCGATGGAAGATTGGAAAGCAAATTTGGTGACCTGCAGGCTTGGAGAAGAAGAAAGAGCACATATGAAATCCCAGAGGGTCTCAGGTAGGTGGCAATTCCCGATATTCCTCTCCCAGGCTGATAATAGAAATTATCTTTTTCTGCTCCAAGGGTATCTTTCAGGACAGGAAAGCTGTCCTAGACAAAAGATACCTGCAGTTTACAAAGCCTATGATCCTGGCATAGCTGTCAGGAGGCCAAGCTCATAACAGAATGATGATGTAGCTGGATTATATTGACTCAAGCAGAGCAAGTGCCAGGGATAGAAAGAGATGAGAATTATGGTTCCCAGATGTAGGAAGGTTGCTGAGTGTGGAGGGTCTGAGCAATGGTGTGGGTCCAGCCATGCTCTGGGAATATTTCACCTTCCTGCCTCTTGCTTCACCAGAGACACAAAAGAGATACAGATGCTTGGTTATAAATTTTAAAGCAATTCTGCTCTGAATTTCCTTTTGAATTTAGAAGTGAATTGTTCATATAAATGGATTGAGAAATTCCCCCACTGAAGTAATCCATCTCTTAATAGGACATCCTGACACCAGCTGAGTCAATCCAATGTCCATTGTTGGTTTGAGTATGTTCATCCAAGGCTGACATGACATTTCTTTTGTTGACAGAGCTCATATGTTACAGTAGGCTGTCCTTCATATTTCTCTGTCTTTCACTGCCACAGCAGCTGCACACCAGGAAAAACTGCTGCATTTACTTATTTCATTTCTTCAAGGTCCATTTGTCTGTTCATCCTAGATTTCAGCTGGAGAAGGATTAACCCTGCAGATCGTTCTTTGAAGGCCAGTATAGTCATATTCTCCAAAGCACTGGAGCACTTGATTTTAACTTCAAAATCAGATACAGAATAATAATGGTATTATTCCACATCTTCCATCCCAAGGGATTCATCTCAAAAGCTAGACCTTGACTGATAGCTCTATGAGTGAACCTGTCTGAGAAATACAGGCAGGACTTCATGCACCATGGCAGTTCTGGGAAGGAACATGACAGCTAATTTGAACTTTGTCATGTGACGCTCCAAATCTCATACTGAATGCTGGGATGAGGATTATGCTCTTCCAAAATGATAAGAGCTTCCTCACTTCCTCACAGAGAGCAAAGATCATCTGTGCAAGAGATGCAGCTCTCCTGGGACAAGTCCAGACAGTTGAACAAACCTTGAAGTCTGATTCAGGAGGTTGGGAAGATGCTCTGTGAAAGAATTGCTGCATGCTGGTCCTGTCCTCTGATCTGCAGGAGCCTTTCAGAGAAAGCATGCAGACGATACCATCATCCCATATGGATACGGACCGGTGTGGGCATAGCTATGGGGAACTATAGCTATAGTTCCTTCAGGACAATCACGAATAAAACCAATTCAATATTATCAGCAACAAAGAACTCATACAACAAGCGACTGGTGAACAGGCCTCCTCAGGAGTTCCGAGTGAGAAAGGTCTGAAAACTGCTATAGACAGGGTATGGGGAAGGGGAAAAGAAAAAGCCACTGTAAAGATCATTTGAATACTATGGTACAGCCCTCTTCTTTATCTGTATCTCAAGTGCTTAAGCCCCAGAGGCACAAAGTGATGCTTCACTGGCTGCTTTCTGTTATTCAACAGGCGTTCTGACCTGTAAGTCATCTTACCAATCAGTCAAGTCATCCCAGCAGCTTGATAATATTTGACGAAGTAACTGAATAAAACTGCTCACGGAGACCTCAAGGGAGCTCAGCCTCCAGTCTGTCTTCAAATCTGGGCTCCCTCCTGACCACTGAACCTACACAGCACAAGGGCCACATCAGAGAGATTTTCCTGTTGGAAGTCCTACTCTAACACCCATGGTGATGCTGAGGTTATGGCCCAGCTTGGGATCCCTTCCTCTTCCCACATGCAGTCCCAGAGTAGGTCACAGGCTCTGCCTCCTTTCCTGGGGGAAATCAAGTCTAGTTCTTATGCTGAGTTGCTCCTTGCCTTGTAAAGTTGTAGTAAAGACTTATGAGGGATTTTCTGCACAGCTGGCCAACCAGTGCCCTTCACAGCACATCTCTAGTCCTTTAAATATTCATGAGGCTGGGTCTGCTGCCTAATTGAATTTCCTCTATGAATGAATCAGTTATTTTCCCATCTCCTGCAGCAAAGATGCAGATTAAGTGTGTAAAGCTAGAATAGTACACCAAGAAAGTAGTTTCTCTCTGATTAGTGACTGAGCAAATTCACCCCTGCTGGGATCAGTTTCTCCCAGACAGCCTGAAAATCACAAATTAATAGAATAATTCATATCACGATAGATTGCTAGATGCATTCAGTCCAAGCCCTGCTGAAGCAAGGGATACCTCCAAAATCAGAACAGGTTGCTCAAGGCTTCATCACGTCAAGTTTCAAGTACAGAAGGATGGAGATAACACCCTCACTGTACCTTGCTCCAGGGCTGCATGTCCTGGAAATTTTGAAAAAATTGCTTTTCCTTAAATTTAATGACTCCTCTTTGCTGTTGGTGTTTCCTCTTACATTTTTACAGTGGACCTCTATCAAGAGTCAGGTTCCATCTTTTCTATAGCCTCCACTACAGGATTGGCAACAGCAGTAATGTCTCCCTCAGCTTTTTCCTCCTGACACCAGTCAAATTCAGCTCTCTCAGCCTGTCCTTGTGTCTCAGTAAAGCCATCATGAGCTCCAGACCCCAAATTGGACAAAGCACTTCAGCTGTAGTCTTACAAGTGAATTATCAGGTCCCTCAATCTGCTTGCTACCCTCTTGCTAACACTGGTCGTTGTAGGTGCAAGACATACTGCTAACTCATATTTACATTGTTTTCCACCTCAAGTTAATGCTCTGATATTATCCAAAGAAGCTTCATGTTTTGTCCTTGGCCAGGAGCTGGTATCTACCTGAACAGTAGGAAGAAAGGCAAAATGATCCCAGTGAACTCAGTATCTGAGTCATAGGCTTCACTGAGTCCTGGATTTGGATTTACACCAATCTTTGCATGAGGAACACAGAGCTAATCATTAACTGGTTGGAAATTGCTTTATACCCTGAACATTTCTACATAGCTCCCAGTAAAGATGAGCTCCAATGGGGCCCTGACTTGCTCTTTCCACCATCAGGAAGGAAAGTCTCTCCTCTGTTAGGCATCAAGCTAGTCCCTACAGGCTGATGTCTGGGAGTAGAGATGCAACCCCCTGCAGCATCCCCTGCATCTATCCCAAGGATGTGCTCAGGTACATGGCACTGGTCTGCATATGCTTACAATAGAAGGAAAGAACCACATGTGCTCTTGTGAAGAACCACTGCCTGCAATGTCTGCATCCCACTGCTGCTCTCTGAGGTTTGGTCTCTCTACTCCTGCACAATATCCAGCCCTGATCCACTCCTCTCCAGCAGGGAAGAACCACAGAGGAGCTGCATGTGTTCAGAGATCTTCAGCTGCATGGAACTGTCACTGCAGAAACAGCTTCCTTATGAAGCATGAGGAAGCAGAGGGATTCTGCATGGAATAAAAGTCCTTTTAAACCCGGTCTTGTGCATAACTGGAAATTTCTACATCCACAGGAAGTTTCCAAATGCCAATCACACGAGAGAGCTTGCACTAACTGTTTAGTTTTGCTGCATGGCTGGGAAGAAAGATGAAGTCATTGTGGCCATGCAAGACCTCTCTGTTCCCAGTTTTGTTGGTAAGATGTCACTCTCCATTCTTGAGTGTTTGAAGCCTAATTGCTTTCTTCACCACCTGTGACATTAGTGCTGACTTGAATAATAGATTGACCACCCCAGGTACTGCTCTCTGTTGTTCCTGGCAAAAGCTTCTGTCATTGGCCTTCTCTGCCAACTAGAAAATTAATCCTGGCAGGAAACTCAGCATCTGAAGACATCAGGTTACTCCTCAATGACAGGGATTGTTGGCAGTAGTGAGCAATTTAAAGCAGTGGGTCTCTCTATTAGGTAACCCCCTGCCCACTGCTCCTGCAGGTTCTGCAGAGTTGTGGCAAGTCACTGCACTTGGCTGCTTGCTGAAACTCAGAACCACAGGTTTTTGACTGAGACAGATCTTGCTGATGGACCTGTCTGGACAAACAATGCTCCACCCCAGGGCTGCATTTCTACCTTCTGAATGAGGATCGCTGTCTCCCTGCACTCTTTGCCCCTGAGGGAAGCTGATGCTCTCATTCAGACAGGATCTTTGTCACTCCATCATGATGTACAAGGACAGGAAAGTGCATTTCAGCCACCACTTTAGTGCTGTTCCTGTGCTTCAGTAAAGAGATGACTGGAAGGGCAGAGGAATTGTGGAGATGTGGGTCCCAGGTGACACAGGGAAAGGGATCACATCTCTTCATCCCAAGCTGGCATCACAACACCCTACAGAGCCACAAGCTGATGATGGAATGTGGGAACATCCCGCTCCCTCCAGCATCAGCTGAACACAGCTGGAGGGAGATGAGCAACGTCTCCGTGATGACACTGGGAACTTGTGGCAGAGTAATTGTTAATGCAGCCACAACACAAACAAAACACAAGCAAATAACATAAAAAGGGGGCTGAGACCTCAAGCCTGTCAGCTCACAGAGATAAGCTCCACCATCTTTGGAACTGGACCATGTCCATTCTTCATGTCTGAGTCATGCTGGTTCCTCAGACCTCAGGTGTCTCCTGTTCTGGCACCTGGGCTGGGCAAACCAGTGGATTCCATCACTGGAAGCAGGGAGTTGAGGATCTGTTCTGCTGAGAAGTGTATGCTCATGCAAAGCACACTGGAGAAGCATTTCCAACTCAGTTGCAGAGAAGTGCGCTTTGGGGAAGGCCAAGAAAATATCCTGTGTAGATGCACCAGATACATGACTGGAGCATTCGGTGCTCAGCTGTGGTGAAAGGATGACAGTGGATTATTTGCACAGGCATTTTGTGCTGCAAATGTGTCATGGTAACATTGCTGTCACTGAGCGAATACAAGATAACAAATCCTGAGGGATCTGCTGTGTCCCCTTACAGGCAAAGGACATGCCTCCTCACTGCACCCCTTCTGCCTTGCCAGGCATCAGCCTGCATCTGAAAATTCACTCTGCTTGGAGCCACCCCTGCAAGTCCTACTGCAAGACTCCAGCTGCCTCTCAGCCGAGTGCATAACACAAATCCCATTTTTTAAGAGAGCAGGAACCTGTGTGCAAGACAGACAGCACTCAGACAGACAGAGCTGTCTGCATACAGCGCAATGGAGAAATCTCTGTCCAAGAGCCTGACCCCAGCAGACAGGGGACATAAGAAGAGGAAATATTTTAAGGATGAAGGCAGAGCAAAGCTTTCCACCGGGAGTTTCTGCAGAGCTTTGCTAGAGGCACTGGAGTAGGACTTTAGGATCTGTTCCACTGTATGAATGCAGCTTACTGGTTTTGAGGAGAAAAGTCTGTGACAGATTGGCTCCGTAAGGGAAAGCCTGTAGGATACTGGGCAGCAGCCATTCTGTCCTGCTGTGGGAACAGCACTGAAACCTCTTCCACTTCACTATAGCCCATGTTGAAGTCAACTGAGAGCATGGAAAAGACCTTCATTGGGTCCTGGGGTTTGCTGCATTTTCAGGAGCTCAGAGAGCAGTGTGTGTTTTCACCTGGAATTTCTGATGGTGCAGAAAAGTGCAATTTCTTTTTGAATCTAACTCATACATAACAATTAACCACTGTTTTTCACCCCAAAACATACTCAGTTAAAATATATTGCCCTGAAGAGGCACTGCTCACCCTGCCTTGCAAGTCTGTGACAATAAGTCATTCAAACACTCACCTTGGTGTGTCAGGTGCATCTTCTTTTCTGCACATTTCACTACATGTAGCTGCTTTGAATGGCATCCTTGTGGAGTGTCTGAAGGACGGGATACCCCAGCCTGACTGACAAACAGCTCTTGCATCCAGACGTACATCCCTTCTCTTGTTCCTTCTCGTGTTTACTTTCTGGTAAGTGATTGCAAGATGAGAATCGTCAAAACAGAAGTTTATGTAGATTGAGCAGATTTCTCAATTAGAGCAGGTTGCTCATGGCTTTGCATGGTTGAGTTCTGCATACGTTTAGGAATGAAGATCCCACAGCTATACCGGGTCCTGTCCCAGTGTTTGATCACTCACAGAACTGTAATATTATTCTGAATATTCAATCAATGTTTGCTGTCTTTGCAGCTATTTTCTCTTGCCTCTTAGCCGATCTCCATCTACTTCCAAGTGCCTGCGTTTGTCTTCTCTACATCTCCCCACTGCAGCTGAAGACAGCATTAAATCTCTCTTTCCCTTTACCTTTCTTTTCCCAAGACAGAACAGGTTCTGTTCTCACAACCTATCTCTGTACACCACATCTACATTCCTCTAATCATTTCTTTTGGTGGAAACAAGCTGGGATCTTAAACTCAATCTGGGTTTCGCTCCTACTTGGAGCTTCTGTCCAGGTTCTTATCAGTTAGGATATGGTCTTCATTGGTCCAGCCAGAAACAGAGAGACAGAGTGCTGGAGCACAAAAGAAACACTGTCATCAAGGATCAGCACAAGACATCTGATACCAAGACGACAGGCTATGCTTAGAAATTAGTAACCCCAGAAATGGGTCACTGCTCTCTTTTTTTTTCTCATCAGATATTCCTCCTACATGAGCTCTCTGGCTGTCGGCTGTTTGAAGCTGAATATGAGGTGGTCCATTGCTCAGATTTTGTTCCTCAGCTTTGACAATTTGTGTTGAGCTTAATCAGAGGTATTCTGAGGCAGCTATAAGGTTGTTTTCAGAGCAAACTAAAAATCTTCACCAGCTTGTCTCAGTAGAAGCTCTCCTACAAGTGTCCATGTACCAGCTCAGGTTAGTGACTGCACTGTACTCCTGGGCAGCATTTAAAAGTCCCCCATCCCAAGCTTGATTCACAGATTTACAGCAAAAGCGGTCATTTCTTTTATCCATTTTGGCCCTTTGAACCTTAATCATCCAGCCTAATCTTGATGTCAAGGCTCCCCCTGCAGTCCCTGGAAAAAGATGTGCACCTGCAGGGAGCAAATCTGGCCACACAGAGGTTTCCTTTGATTAAGGTACTTGGGAGGAATGAGCCCCAGAAGGAGCACAGTGTCATCCCAGAGGCCACATGGCACTCCAGGCACTCAGCCTGGTGGAGGTGCTATTTCTTGAGAGCCTGATCTCTTCCCCATCTTTAGCTACATGCATCAAACCCAGCACAAGGAAACTGAGCAGGCTGGTTTGATCCCCATAATGAGTTGCTACGTTTTCCTCTTTTCCTCTATGCTCTGAAAATCACCCTTTCACTCATAGCCCACCCTGTATTTCAAGAAGGAGGAGCCTTTGGTTCTCAGTTCCTTAGCAAATCTGTGGCAAAGAGTCAAAGTAATTTCTCTGTCCTCATTTGCACACATACATCTGTCTTTCTGACAGAAGTGATTGCAAAGAGCACAGAGATGTCTGCCTCATCCGAGTATTTCAGTGCAAGCATCACAGCTGATTCCAGGAGAGAAAGGAAGGAAGGGAGGAAGGAAAAGTGTGAAAGAGAGAAAGAAAAGGAAGGTGAAGGCAAAAAAAAAAAAAAAAAAAAAAGGAAAAGGGAAAAGACAAACTTTTTGGAGCTTGCGGTGATTCTCTAACAAAGAAAGATCTTTTCAAATGTTGTTTTCTTTGAAATGTACCCACTCTGCAATGCTGAGATATGCTCCAAGTAAGGTTTGCCATCCTGAGATCCAACAAGCAGCCTCGCCACTCTCCTCCAGTCCCTGCACATTATTTCCTCTTCTCTAACGCCATTCTTCTGTTCTCCTTCTCCTCACCTCCACATTCCTGCCTTGCAGTGTTTCTGCATCCCATCTCTTCCCAGTGGAAGACCAACAATTTCAGCTCCCTACAGCCCTAAAAGGAACCTGCCAAGTTCCCTGCAGCCCCCAGCTCACAGTTCTGCTATTATTTTCCTTTCTTATCTACTGATATTTCAGCTTTACTCAGTAAAAAACAGACCCAGCCTTTGTACAGATACTTCAGGCAAGGATGAAGAGACAAAACAGAAACTCATCATGCACATTGCTCAGTGAAAGCAGGCTGTAATCACCCATTCTAAAGCATTTTGCTAACACTCATGAGAAAAATATCCTTCTTCAGGACGTTGTTTGGTCTTCCTTTGAAAGAACAGCTTGCAGAGTTTTCAGCACTCCGAAATTTGAGTTGAAGAGATTTGCCCCTGCACTTAAATGTTTCTAAAACATTTCTGACAAAGTACCACTTTCCAGCAGAATATCTTTGTTTTCCAGTTAAGATCTAGACACTTCCCAATGCTCCCTTGTGGCAAAAAATGAAAATGTTCTCTTTCAATGAGTCCTCAATTTTCATCCTTTTTTTTTTTTTTTTTTTGAGTAATCCCTAAACAAGAGCCTAGAAATCAGCTTGTCTGATCCTTTTTATCTTTCTATCACTTATCATTTTGTTCTACTATAAGTTTTATTATCAAACTTAAGGTATCCATCTGTATGCCTCCAAGTTTTGGTTATTTAATATTCATCTTTTGACAACACTTGCGGTTCAGCAAGCCTCCTAATTAGTTACTGGCTGCAGTGGAGAGTTATTGTTCAGAAACACTGACCTTCCACCCATGGGATCTCGTTTTTCTTTGCTATCGCTAGCTAGAAATTTGGAACAGAGCAATACTTAATCCTGCTGGCCCTGCCAATGTGAGCTTCCCATCCTTCTCTACCACTTTGCTTGCTGAGGGCTGGCTTAAGCCAGCTACTTCTTTAGTAGCAAAATTTCCATTCAAGATTATGTGATAAAACTCCGGAAGAGCTCATATTAAGATGGCCCATACTGAGGTTTTGCTCTCCATAGCTGAGCATTATTTGAAGCACCTGTTTGGCAGAGGTGCTGGGGCCGAGTTCTCTCTGCTGCACAGCATTGGTAGCAGAGAGCTGTTCATGCTCATCGTTTTTGCTCTTGTTTCCTTTTCATTAGTGTTTTAAGCAAACCTTCTTTCAAGTGTTTTCATTCTCTGCAGCCAGTAAAAGATAACAATCCGATACAGAATGTTCTAAGAGTGGAATCACAAAAAGACTATTTCCTGTCAGCCCGTATGTCCCCGGCAAAGGGAGCTGTGTATCCCAGAGGAAAATTAAAGATCTGAAAGAGCAACTGAAAATTCATCAGCTGAATTTCTCGGTGGATCTCAACAGCAAACTGAAAAACAAGAGCGGGGTGCAGTGGGCGAGCAAAGATCTCCACCTAGTGAGACGGAGCGACAGGGCAGCATGCTGCTTTGAGGGCTTCCTGGCAAAGCTGGGCAGGAGGACAGAAACAGCTTTCAGTGATGCAGAAGACACAGCATCAATGCTGTCCAAACGCCTGTTCTGAATCACAGCCTGGGGTGAGAGCCACAGCCCACACAACACGGGGCAAAGCACAAGGCTGTGTCCAGCCTCCGTGCTGCAATAATGCATTGGGAGAGCAATAAAAGTTCCACTCTCCAAGCCCTAACCTGCACCCAGGGTGATCATAGCTCTGTATTAACCACAGCTGAGCAGGCTGCATGGAAAAGTAATGATTGCTTTTGGCTGTGGACCTTTTCATAAGATGACATTTTTCCTATTGATGGGATTACATATTCTGCGGCGAGCACAAGATAATTGTAATTTCCAGGACTAATACCGAAAGCATAAAGGTTATGGGTAGTCCTATTAAAGCTTTTATATTAGTGGAAAATTGTATGTTATGAGCTGGGAGAAAATTAATGGCCATTCTTTTGTGGTTTGCATACAATTAATCTCTAGGGGGCCTTTCTGTTCCATCTGAAACAGGTGACCTGCATTTTATTAAAACCATCACCCCTTTCTACTCTCAAGGCTCTGGGTTGTTTCTTAGCATGTCTTGCTGAGTTCACAGGAGTACATGAGTGCTCTCAGCAGCTCAGCCCTACGAGCAACATTGCTAGCCAAGTTGCTAGCTTGGTTGCTAGCCAAGAAAGGCTTCAGGATGAGGAGCCAACTTTGCAAGCAATTACACCATGCTAGCAACATGGTAGGAAACTGAAAACCAGGAAACGTTTCTCAGAAATGGCCACTGAAACATTTCACATAGTCACAACAGCACAGAATGTCTTAGGCTGGTTAGGAGAGAGATGGTTGCTGGGGCTGAGCTCCCTGGGTGGCGTGCGTTCAGAGAGGCCTTCAGAGAGGCCTTCAGAGGGCCTCCAGGCAGGCCTAGCAGCACCACTAGCATAGCTCCAAGCTTGGATTTGGTGATGCAGGTCCAGAACAACAGCAATTGTCATCCTGCTCAGGGCTGAGATATCTCTTAGTGGTGCTTTGCTTGTTTCAAGGATGGCTCTGCTGCTATCTCTTCTCTGCAGGCCATTTGCAGGCCCTTTTTATTCTCCCAAGAGGAGAACTGCTGTTTGATTTCCCTTCTCAGATTTACCTTCCAGAACAAGGGATTCCCCACCTCTTTAAAATGACCTGTCCCCTTCTCTTCCCTGCCTGCTGCTCAGGATGGAGAGATAAATCCAATAATAATCCAGCCGTTTTTCCACTGCTTCTATTCCACTGTGTTCAAATAGCAGGCCCTCACTGTGCAAGCAGCACAGATCAATCTAGGGCAGCAGATCTGCATTTTAGAAATAATTGGGCTACAGCCATCAGGATGACATCTACCCTGTCATCACACAACCTCCACACTGAGCTCAGTCTGGTAGGCATGAGAAACCAAAACATTGATGGTGGGTAATGCCTGCATTTCAGTGATGACCTTTCACATCAGTACAGGACGTAAAATGCCCGTGTCCCCACTGTGGAGTTAAAGCTAGACTTACCAGAGCAAACTGCACATGCTGCAATATTCTTCCTAAAAAGGATCTTAAGTCCTGAACAAGTTTGCTTGTGACATGCACAGCTTCTCAAAATGTGTGAAATCCAGGTGCAAATTTTCTCCAAGACATAATAGCTTGACCAATGAAAATCCAATTGAATTGACAACAACTGAAATGCATCAGACCTGCTAGTTTTTCAAAGTTAACAGTGCATCTTTGCATACTTTAAGTTTAGGAAAATATTTTCCTTTCATTTTTTAAATGTTAATTATAGTTTTACTACCATTCCAGCATTTTCAAAGGATGTCAGTTCAAAATCGCTTTGCTTCGCCAACAGCTCTGGACTTGGGCTACACAATAAAATAGATTTTGATGCCTTTTGTTGGGCCAGGACTATCAGGATGTAGGGAGATCACATGGCTCATGTTTTCAGAGCACACATTTCAAAACCCAGGTCAGTGCTTTGCTTTGGACTACATGTTACCCCTTCTGTGATTAATGCTTTTGTTACAGAAAAATTGTTGTGAAGTTGCTGGTATGGCTGGAACTGAAGTCATGGCCCAGATTTTAGCAGTACCCTTTTACCTCTTCTCATTGCATGGGGATAGTTATCTGGATTAGAGGTAAAGGCTGAGGGTGCTGGGGTAAGGATGCATCCTGAGCCACAAAACCTCAGATCTGGGAAGAGGAAGGAAAATTGTTTTCTTAGAGAGCCGGCAACATTCATAACATTGGTCCTTATCCAGTGACCCTGCTGTGCTCTCCCAGAGGTCCATCTGTCTTGTCAAAAACTCTGCCAAATTCCTCCAACCTGCTTCTCACTTGGTTTTGTGATACCAGTGAAGTATTGCAAATAGAGGAGCCTAATGTCAGCTCCCACTTTGCCAGTCACAAGATCTATGTACCATAACTTTTCTTACTGCAAGCAAAGCTCGATTCAAGAAAAATCAATTTCGTTGTGGTCTGTCTAGGACTCATCACTGCAAGGATAATGTGTGCTCCTGTTTACCATGTGGGAACATAAAATTCATTTGGTTTGAAGAATGATTCATTAACTGCCCCCAAATGGCAGTTGGGCTAAAATGAATTTGGTTTTGTTTAACTGAAGGAGCTCTGCTCTCTGCATGCATAGCTGGGAAGGCAAGAAGAGCTTGCTGTGCCTCATAACCCCCGCAGAAACACAGGGCTTTGCTACAGAGCTCCCCTCCATGACCATTTCTCTGTTTTGCATGGCTGCACGAGCTAATACCAAGCTTTGAGCAATCAACCCATCTTTGCTAAACTATTCAGCAAAGCTAAGCACAGTGCACTGGACCTCATTCCTCCTCAGGGGTTGAGGTATCTATTGGCCTCCGGGAAAGGAGAGTTAGCTTGGCCCCACTGCTTCTTCATATCTGCACCTGCTGCCCCATGGCCAGGGCTTTGTCTTGCTGGTTCCTGTCCACAGCAGACATCCAAGCTAAGCTGGACTGTACTGGTCTACTGATCTCCCCAAAAGAGATAATTTGTCCCCTTGCAAGTGTGAAAATACCCCTGCAAACATCACCTATGAAGCATGAAGTGCTGCAATAGGAAATCCCAGGTGTATTTCCAGCCCCACATGAGGCCTCCATATCACAACAACCATCCACAGCACGGGCTGTGGCCTGGTCAAGAGCCTGGTACACAGAAGAATGTTGCAGTTTTACACAAATTAGGTTATACTCCAGCCCTGTCACATTCATCACAAACCCTGTGGCGTGAACCAAAATCTCCCCACTATAGCTATCTGTAGAGGTTCATCCACATCATCTCTTCGTAATAAGTGATATCTCTCAGAGGTCAGTCTTGGGACTGGTGCTCTTCAACATCTGTATCAATAACACAGACAGCGGGATCAAGTTTACTCTCAGCAAGTTTGCTGATGATGCTAGGCTGACTGGTGCTGCTGATACAACAAGAGAAAGGAATGCCATCCTAGGGACCTGGACAAGCTTGAAATAAGGGCACATGGGAACCTAATGAAGTTCAACAAGGCCAAGTGAAGGATGCTATTGTGTCAGGGCAATCCTAGGTATGTGTACAGATTGGGAGAAGAACTCTCTGATAGACAGCCCTGCAGTGAAGGAGTTGGGGGTTCTGGTGGATGAAAAGCTGAACATGAGCCAGCAGTGTGCATCAACCCCGGGTGGCCTGAGCTGATGGGTGCAGACAGCCCACAGCAGGGGATGGGAACTGGGTGATCTTTAAGGCCCCTTCCAACCCAAATCATTCTCCACTCCTATGATTCTGTGATTCTAAAGTAAGGGGGCAAGACTCAATTTGTCAATGAGGGCTGGCTGCAGTTCACTCTCTGCAAGCAAGGGGCCTCTACAGTTCATGTATGATGTGATTTCTTTTGATTTAGAAGTTAAAGTTTCATGGTTTTAAGGTTGATAGCAAGTTATGCAGATCCTCACAATTAAATAATGATTTCATCACATGTCATGAAGTGAGAGAGCAAAGGAGGATAAAAGAGAAGTGAACTTTTTGCATATGATGTCTATATGGCCTTTGATAGCTGACAGGCTCTCCAGCATCAGGGTTAGTTGTTGGATTGTACAACAGAAAGTTTTGAGTAAATGGAGAGCCATGGCAATTCCATGATGTTGAGAAGTTGAGAAGAGATCCAAGCATGCCGAGCTGAAACAACAAAGCCATGGGGATAGCACTCCTCTCCTGTGGGCAGGAGCCCAAACAGCCTGGTCATCCCTGGTCATACGTGTATAGGGAAGCAAACCCTCTCCCCAGCTGCAAAACAAAACAAAACAAAACAAAACAAAACAAAACAAAAAAACACCATGATAATAATGAGATTTAATCTCTCAAAGAAACCAATTCAGCCTGCTATGAAAAACCAGCAGCTGTATGCTCTGCTTTTCACAAAAAAAAAGCTGGACCATGACATGCCATGATTCTTTCCAGTCCCTGTTTTCCTCCAGTCATTTAGCTGAGGTAAAAAATGGAGTACTAGAGTAATAATAATAATGTCTATAGCTAAAATCTGAAATATTTGGCTGAAAACTTTAACCTTAGCACATGGACATCTGGAAACAATACACAGAAAACTGTGAGGATTCCCTAGTCTCCAAAATTATGTACATGGAGAAAGTCCTTCAAGCCTACTCTGGGTGGCTGCTCTGCTTTCAGAGCACTCACAGATTACATTTTCCACCCTCACTTCTTAAAAATGAAGTAAAGCCTGCTCACATGATCCCAGGACTGAAAGAAAATCCCAGTATCTTAGAATTTACAATTAAAATCACCAGCAGTGACAGCACTGGAAATGCCACCTTCAAGTTATCTAAGATTTGTTTGCTTGTTTTGAATGTCTTCTGCTCAGAGGGAGAGGATCTCATTACAGCTTGGAGAATGCCTCAGGTGAAAACCACAGCTATGGGGCACTGTATCTCTGCCTGAAAGAGCATGGAAAGGTTTATGTTCCCCAGCCCTCCTCCCTCCAGACATAGGTGCCTTTTTTTCTAACTCAGTAATTCACACAGACTCAAAGGAAAGGTGCTGCAACCTCAGGATAATCAGGGAGAGTTTGAGATCTATGCACATTTGTTCTGGGGAGCAAGAAGGAAAATGGAAAAGGTGAATGGGATGGGAGCTGGAACAGCCCCAGACAGAACAACGTGGGGCTTGTGCCCCAGAGCTGTTCCACATGGCTTTAGTTTGCAGATAAACCTTTGGCAGTTCACCTTCCAAATAAATTCCAGTCTTCATCTCTGGTCACTTCTGGATCCTGCTGATTTCAAGTCTTGTCTGGGTATATCGATTGTCCAGCAGTGAAAACACTGGCATATAAATTGCAGATTGGAGCCAAGCAAAGGTGGCTGCATTCAGAGCAGATGTGTAAAAGAGATTTATTATAAGGGAAAGGTGTGTTTATTCATCTGTTGACCTCAGGCCCTGCATTACTGCACTCCTCATAGAGGGCTGTTTGCTGTTGACCTTGGGACATCAGTTTAGCAGGGGCAATAGCCAGCTTTTAATCAGTGAGTTTAGACAAAGCAGAACCATTCCAAGGAAAACGCTCCATAAAGTGATCCTGTCCAACCTGATGCAGCAAAATTAACAGCCTCATTCTGGCCAGGCTAACTCCTTTTTGTGATTATCATTATTATTCTGTTTTCACATTGCAATAAATAATGTAATTACTGAAAGCTGAGTGCTGATTAACATGGGTTCCCTGTTTCACTGGCAGGGTGGAGATATGAGATGAGTGTACAGATCCAGCCTAGGAGTACTGCAGTTTTCTTGGATAATATTCAATCCGTGGCTCACTTGGAGTCCTCCCTGCAGAGAAGAATTGATCTGGTGTCTGAAAGCATCCAGACCATGCCTATCCTATGCAAGACTATGAGCTCCAAGGACTACTGTAAAGGGCAGAAGCCAGGAGCTACAGGAGAGATGTGGATGCAGACCTCAGTGCAACTCACGGACATTTGGGAGTTTGGCCACTCACTCCATTTCTTCAGACCTGGTTTCCCATGTGTAAGATGGGACCTTGTGCCTTTTTCTGTCCCATGTGGAAGGGATGCAAAGCTCCTAAGGCAGTGCAATGCTGGGTGGTGGGGAAAGAGAGTGTTATTGGATGTGGAGTCAGGGACATGATTTAGTGGAGTGTTGTTACAGTTAGGGTAGTATGGTTAGGTTGTGGTTGGACTTGATGGTCTTTAAGGTCTTTTCCAACCTGAGAAATTCCGTTATTTGATTCTCTGATTCTATGTGGGACAGAGTGTGGGAGCCTGACCTGCCCATCTGAAGTACAGAAGACTGAAAAATTTAGAAAACAATAAAGTTTCCTCCCCTTTGTAAAACTGAAATAACGACGAGATAATGCGATTGACTTCAGTTCCACTTAACGGGGATTAATTAACCCACCCATCACAAGGCCAAAGAATTACACTGCTTGGAAATTTTCCAGTTAATGTGCCATTCGATATTTTTATCTAATTTTCAAGAATTTAATTGATGTCTCAATTATGAAAGATAACTGTTAACACCATTCTCGAGGAAATCCCTATCACTGCTGTGACTTTACACCTCCACATGATCCTCTCGTTGCCACTCCCCATGCTGCTGGGGGATGTCAGATGTCCTCCCAGCACATTCCAATCACACAGATCTCACCACTGAATTTCAAAATGCCACAGCTGCTGCAACAATTAAAAATGCAAACAGGAAAAACAGCATCCCAAGCCAGAGAGAGACCACGGACACATTTATGGCACTTTATGTAAACCAGATACAATGGAGTCATTTGGAGCTCAGAGGCTTGGTGTTATCCTCCATCATTGGGTGCCTGGCGCAGACTGCAGGTCACAGCCCCTGTGCTCCTTCTTGGACTCAATGGAAATCAGTGCAATGACAGTGCAATCCCTCTGCAGCACACAGCCTGGGGGAGGTGTCAATGGTGGAGCAAGGCGAGAAGCTCAAGGCTTTGAAGCCTTTGAGGGATTGGGTAGATGGCAGTGATGGGCAAACACCCAGCCTCAATCTGCTCCACATATGATGAGCAAGGAGGAAGAGGTTGGCTGAACCCAGCTACACTTTTCAAGGGCAGCAAGAAAGGTTCTTCGCTCTGCCTGTTACTGAAAGCAGGGGTTGCCATTCCTCATCTGCAGAGACTCAGGGGCAAAAACCTGATGACCAAAGTCAAATAGATTCTCACAACTGATGAAGTATTTCCAAAATGTCATTGCAAGCTGGTTTTTTTTGAAGTGCAAGCGTATAAAAAGGGGTTAGTGCTCCCTGAACATAGGAGCTTTTTCTCATGTGCGTTGAATTAGATATTAAATCCTCAGATGAGGTAAATGAGTTGATCGTGGCTAATGTTATTACCAGGAGTTCCAGAGGAATCAGAGATGATTAGCCCCTTGTCATAAAGTCTTAGCACAAAGGACAGAGAGAATTAATTTGTCCTACTGACCTAGTTTTGGTTTCCATGTGGTTCTCATTGCTGCATGGTAGAAACATGGGGAATAAGCAAGGAGAAGAGGAAATCTGAAATGATGAAACAGTGATTTACATGGCAGAACCAAGACCTGGAAGACAGTTTATGCAATTTCATAGTGCTTTTTATGAAAGGTCACTGCTTGCTGAGAAAAGATCCGAAAGGAACCTGGAGAACTGTGCAGCTCCCAGTAGAGCAGAGTCATTTACAGTCAAAGGAATTTCTCACCTTGATCCAACAAACGTACTGAGCCACATCCGATCACACAAATCAAATGGAGACTCTTACATTTGATGCCTCAACCAGCAAATAGCTCCCACCACTCAGGTGAGGTGAGATATATCCCACTAGGCTGCCCAGCTTTGCAATAGATGGGATAGAACCAGCAGTCCCAGCAGTGATCAAGTATGTAGGTTGCTCCAAAAGTAATGCCTCCTATTTCTGTCCATGGAAACTATAACAAAGAGCTCAATAACACTGCTTGATAGTGAATTTTCTTAGCTACAAAACACTGTTTTTCAACATATTAACAGCCACTAGCTTTGTGTTTTTGCCAGTGATGAACAAGAGCTGCATGTCATGCGCATAAAAATTTGATCCAGTGGATGTGACCCCCTGTCATCACTGCCACTGCTGAAGTGCAGCATCCAGTGCCTCACTGTGCTCACATCCACTGTTTGGTTTTCATAAACATTCAGCAAGCATCAATGAATGTCAGTGGGTGCCATTTTTTCCACATGGAGGGATACAGTTCTACCCCTTTGCTTCATATTCACTTCCACATCAGACAGCATTTTGTCACTGCTGCCATTTTGTCACCCCTGTGCTGCCATCTGTCACACGACCACAAAATGTAACAGGATATTGGTGGGAAGGTTCAACCTCTACTGCCATCCCACCAACATCCCCCTCTGACTCTGTGGGTCAACAGAATGAAACAGGAGGCATTACTTTTGAAACATCCTCATCTTTATGCATCTCTGCAGCTTTCATTACAAAGCTCCGCAGCTAACAGCAGCAGAACCAGCTCTCACTTTGGTCCTGGCAGCTCCTTTCCTGGCCATGACCCAGCTTCTCCACAGATGGATGCAGCAGTAGCCCGTGTCCATCCCCAGCACTCTTGCTGCTCGCCTTTCCCTCGGTGCTGACTTCCTTGACACAGCTAATTTCCCAGAGGAGATGGATTGATTCTTCACAACCACTGTGGATTTAATACACGCTATTTATCACCCAGCTTGTCACTCAAATGGAAGAAGTGTGTGTCTGCACAATACGTATGCAAAAATCTCCATTGCGTTTAGTTAATCCTCTGATGGCCATCAATAAATTTCAGGGATTTGGAAGCCTTTCAGGAAGAATTTTAAGAAGTAAAATGTTTGCATACATATTTTCCTTGTTGTTGCTTAGATTCTCACCGGCTCCTCCCATTTAAAAATGTGCCAACCCACAGGAGCTCTCTTGTTTTAATTATGTCAGTCTGCCAAAACAGTAGACATTGGCCTGGTTACATCAGTCTCACTACCCGGGGTGAGGAATACATCAGAGGAACATCACTTACAGTTGTTCTGACGTCAGCACGTCCTACAAGCTATAGCCATAAACTGTACACTCCCAAATGCCCGCAGAGATGTCTGGGTAGGACCTGGGCTGGGTCTTCTGCAGCTGGCAGTGAGCAGGGCAGCACTGGGCAGTGCACGGCAGGTCTGGCTCCTCCAATAAAGCTCCTCAAGCCTTGTGCAGGGGCTGCAGGGCATTTGGGCAACAGCTGCAGGCACAGCTGGGCCAGGATTTGTCAGGCCCCGTGTTTGCTGAAGCTAAATGAAGTGACAGGTTAAGAAGGGCACACCACTCGTGGGGATGCTTTTGTTCTGTGCAAAAGCTTGGCATAAAGTAGGTCTCTGAGTTCAGATAGAAGTCTGCCTCGTGCACAGAATGGTCCTATCCAGATCATGTGTGATGAGCAGAGGTTTCCTGGAGGAGGGGGGGGCATCTTTTTCTGTTTGCTCAACTATTATACACACAAAAACAGCTGCTGTTGACTGTGGATGATGTGTTCCCACAGCATTCCCAGATGTCTGAGTGCAGGAAGATTTCAGGTCTCCTGGGTCCCCATTCTGATGCACTCAGAGCACCCCAGGGCAGGGGAACAGAGGGTCAGGACTGCATGAAACACACTGATGGTAGGTGGGTGGCTGGGCTAAATGATCTTGGCTATCTTTTCCAGCCCTGGTGATTCTATGACTCTGCTATTCAATGAAACCTTACTGCATTTGAAGTTATCAAGAGTTTTCTTATACTTTTCCCAAAGATACAGTCTCTGTAGGGACTGTACTTCAGCACTATTTGAGCCCCGTCCTCCAGCCCCCAACCCTTGAGAGCAGCCCCACCATGAGGCAGATGTGTGCCCAACTTGACCCAGACACTTCATCCATTTCAGCCTGGCCCAGCTGAAAGTGCTTTGTCCCCATGACTCATCAGATGTTGCTGCTTTGTCTCCTTGTAATCATCCTATTTCCGTGCCACAAATACCTCAGCAAAGTCTGCTGTAAGTATTGCTCAATATTTCTTATGGAGACTTCTGAACTTTGAGGCTATTCCCAATGGATCTCTTTTATCACAAGCCATTCAGTGAGAAAGCCTAAAAGAGCACTTTTTTGGCTCTTTGTTAGGAGGAGGGAACTAAAGCTTTGTGTATAAAGGAAGGATGAATAATGATGCTGAGATAGGGATATCTGGACAAACATACACTGAATATCTGAGATGTTCATACTCTGGAAACTTTTCTGTGAGCTACCAGCAGTTTTCTTCCTACCTGAACAATGCACACATTGTAGTGTGCATGCAGAGATTGGAGAGGTTTTCATTTATAAAACAAATGCTCAGCTGGCTCAAGATGCCTTCAGATGAGCTTCTGCCTCGGTTTCCATCTGCAAAGGCCTTGTGAAAGGATGCAGTGAGTGAGGAACAGCCCCCAAAGCTCCTGGCACCTGGCAGGCTGTGGTCTCTCCCAGCCCAGTCCTGTCCTGCATGGCACAAAGAAGCTGTAGGAGGACATGTGAAGGTCATCAGCACAGAGCCTGAGCTCACTCTGCAGGAAGAAAGAGAAAAACATCTCCAGGGACTACAATAAATTGCCATCTTCTTCCCAAAGGCTGCTGTGAAACACTCGGAAAAGTGACCTCATTAATTAATGAGATGGGTTTTAACGCTCTCTCCGCACACTCCACTTAATTGCAGTTCTGTCATTCCCAGTGAATTCTTAATGCCATATCGATTATTCAAAGTTCTGTTCAATCAATAAAGCAATAAACCATGTATGTTCAAAAAAAGTGATTAGAAAGATAAATACATGACACATTTTAAAGGAGCCACGTCCTCCTGCAGCCCACTTAGCAGCTAGGAGCAAGCCGAGGCTAAAATGGGTAAATATGTGTTAGCATCCCTGCCTAATTGAACTGGATAATTGTTTTATAAATTTGTTTTAATCCTTAATCCACGTACCAAGTAATTCCATACAGAAACCATTCCAAACAGTAATGCCCTCAGTTTCTCTGTCTGGTTGCTGCATGGACAATGGTGACAGGAGAGCAGAGTGAGAGAAGTCCTGGCCAGAAGGTGAGACCACGTCAGCCTGCTGCATCGGGGGCTGGGTGGGTGGGATTCCTAAAGGACAAGCCTATCTGGGAAGCTGCAGAAACACCACAGCACCGTGGCTGAAGTTTTTTTATGCCAAAAGGCACTGCGACCAACTCCACGCCATGGAGAGAGCCTTCCTTAGCCCTGGATGCAGCTGCACCTGCTGGAGCAGGAGCAGAAAGCCCAAGTGAGTCCATCCCTCTCCTCCCCCACCTTGTAGCCCATGTACTGATGATCCTCCAGCTTTGCCTCTCTTTGATCACTCCCACTGAGCATCCACCAACACTTGCAAGGGCCCCCAGTGCACATTCCCACTCCTTTTCTTGTGGGATCCACATCCCGTAGCATGAAGGAAAACTCACATCCTCCTGTCAAGTGTTTGAGTTCTGTCTCTGTTCCCACCAGTCTATCATCCTGCCACATTCATGCTATCACCCTGGTGATGTGGATCATGGCAGTGATTATCACATCCAGCTCCTCTGCAGCCCAACATCTGAGATCCATCTCATGGCTGTAAGTGGTGCTGCTGGAATCTGCTACTGCACAGAGGTCACCTGTGGGAGGTGGGATGCTCAGCAAGAAATTCCCAGCTTCCATTTTGGCCAAGCTGCCTTCTCCTTTAGAGAAACAAATGATACACATGTGTAAGACACAGTATTAATTGGATGGTAACAGCTCCCCAGGGCTTCTTGCTAGAAAAGATTCGAGGTAAGAGCTGAGAGCTTGGAGGAGAGGAGGAAAAACATTTCTGGGCTTGGGGTATGTTTTTTTCTTCTTTCCTTTTTTTTTCTTTTTTCTTTTTTGTTGAAAACATTGTGATTTAACAACTGCAGGCCTTGTTGAGCATAAATAAATAAATAACACGGAGAACTGGGACACACTAAGCTCTGTGATTGCATAAATATTCAAGCTGCAAGAGAAATATAAGATTTCAAAGGTGCAAACATAATTATGGAGTTGTTATCTATCCCCCATAGTAATTCAAACATAAAGAACATTTCCGTGTCAGCTGGTAAGGGATGCAAGTGAAAATCTGAGATGCTGAACCTGGGAAATGTGGCATCCAGCCATATAGCAGCGTGGGGTGATGCTCACTCACACCACGTGGAAGAACAGCCCATGGTGGGCTGGGACTGGCGCAGGAGCCTGCGCAGTTGGTGTGAGCTGAGGGGTGCTGAGATCTCCCCTGAGCAAAACCAAGAATCCCCATGGTATGGACACCTCTCCATCCTGACCAAGTCCCTGCAGCCAGTTCAGGGGTGAAGACCTGAGCATCTCTGAGCATCTCCACCGTGCTGCCACAGAGGGTTGTGGCTTCAGCAAGCTGAGGTCTCAGTGTGCTGCATGGCCATTGTTTGCATCCAAATCCCTTCGACCCTAGTATTTTCCACTCTGGATCTGCAGGAAAGCTGATCTTTATTAATGCAGAGGCTGGGGGTATGGCTTGGAGCTGCAGCAGGACACTGGCAGCAGGGAAAGCAGCAAGGAAGTAGACTCAGGCTCACATTGCTCTTTCGTAGGAGATTTCAGTGGCAAGCAACACTGAATGAAGCACCCATTTTCCAGCTCTTCTGGTCCCCGTGGACCAGACTGGGACTCTCAGCATCGACATCTGGTGAGGAAAGGCTGAAGCTGCTGACAGCTCACCACGAGCTTCTGCAGCCCTTCTGCTTGTGCCATTGGTGAAAAGCTGAAACATCTCTCAGAGGACCACAGTGCTGGCTCTTCTGGTCCCCGTGAGGCAAGTGCAATGTTGCTTATGGAAAAAATGTCTCTTTATTATCACAAAACTAATTTTTTAATTGACTTTGTGGCAAAGAAAACAATGCCCTCCCCTTGCTCAGCACACACTTCACAGCTGCTGTATGTGCCACTGCTGGAGGCTGGGTTTCAGCTGCATCCCAGGGGAGGGAGGTGATGTGCCTGAGTGTTGGCATGCTCAGGGCTAACTTGTCACCCCCTGTTGGGCCATGCAAGCTCCATTTGTCACAAGGCAAATACCAGGGACAGGGATGCTGTGTCCTGGGACGTATGCAATAGGGATGCTTGCATAGTATGAGTCTCAGAAGGCAAAGCTGTAGAAGTGATGCCTGTCTGCAGCATCACAGGCTGTGACAGCTATACTACCGGGGAGTGGGGAAGAAGGTCTGAAAAAGGCTCTCGGGGAGGGCAGATTTTCCTGCCAGAGTCCTGTACTGAACACAGCACTCCCAAGATACCAGTTTGGAATTCAGTTGCTTCTGCACAAGGATGCAATCACAGCTCCTGATAGGGTAACAGCACCATCTACTGCTGCAGGGTCCAGAAAAGCTTCCTCCTGGTCCCTAGACGTGTGATGTTTTCTTGGCCTGGCCATACCCTGTAGCAGCCCTTTATCCATGAGCTGCACATGGGAAAGTGACATCACATCAAGGGCAGAGGTATGGGTTCCCCCGGTGGAACTGAGTACAATGGACATTCAGGAAGCAGAACAGCTTCCTTATCCCTTCCCCTTCCCAGGCACCTCCTGTGCAGGTCTCTGCTCTCTCCCATGGAGAAAGAGTGTTGGCTTTATTTATTTAAACCAAATAAAGAGATTTCTTACATTATTTGTGGCAAAGTTGGGAAATTGAGCTGCAACATGCATAGCCCAGATCACAGATCCCTTCTACCTGTCTCTATGAGTCTTGCAGACCCCTGGATGGCTTGCTGGAGCGCAGGAGCATTGCTTAGGGGTAGACATTGATTTGGGGGAAGAGAGTGTTGTGGATGGATGTTCCTATGCCACTCACGTTCCTGAGGCTAGGACAGGAGGTTTGGACTCCTGTCACTCCCATCTCACCCTGGTTCTATTGAAGATGAAGGAATCTGTTTTATTCCCTACTCGCTTCCCTTGACTCCACTAAAATTGAAAAGGACTTTCACCATGGATCTCAAACACCAACTCCATGTTTGCCCTGGGCAAAGGTGGATATTGAGTGAGAAAGGATCATGGACGTAGGGCAGGAAATTAGAGGAGATGTAAGGGAGCTTCCCAAGCACAGATCACTAAGCAGGTTCCAGAACCATGCAGCCTTCCTTTAGGAAGTGGTGGAAAGGGACTTTCCTACTCCCTCACTCTGGTGCAGACAACAGGATCTCCTGAGAAACCACCAGTTGGAGCAGAGAGCATAGAGCCTTGCTGCTGATGTTTAAGTAAGGTGCATAGAGATTGCTTGAGGTGAGATGGAAAAAGACAGAAGCTATCCAGCAGGGATCTGGCTGGAGGGAGGAGCAGACATGAGACCTATCTCCACCCATCTGCTGAAATGAATGTCCTTGCCCACTTTCTAGGCAATGAGTGAGTGCCATGGAGGCCTCAAGAGCCCAGGACATACCTGCCTTTCAGAGTGTTCATCCTGGCATGGGAAAGGTCAGAGAAGGGCTGTGGGAGACCCTCCATCCTCAGGGCACACTGTATTACATAGCACACTGTGGCTATGATGGATGTAGCCTCTCAGGGCACCAGGAGCTGATGCAGAGCCCTCCATCAAGCAGCAACACCAGCAGTAGAGCAAGAGGGATGACCTGGCCACCAGCACACACCAGTTAGAGGATGAAAATCGAACCATGAGATGGAAAGGGCTGGAACAGCCTCTGTGCAGCAAAGCAGAGCTGCCCAGTCAGGTTATACAAGGGGCTTTGTGCCATCATGTCCACAGCCACCTCCGAGACACGGGAGATTCTGCTGTGTGTCCTTAACTGCTGCAGTGCTAGATATCTCCTGCCTAATCAGTCTTGTATCCTACCCTACCCTACCCTACCCTACCCTACCCTACCCTACCCTACCCTACCCTACCTTACCCTACCCTCCCTATCCTATCCTATCCTATCCTATCCTATCCTATCCTATCCTATCCTATCCTATCCTATCCTATCCTATCCTATCCTATCCTACCCTACCCTACCCTACCCTACCCTACCTACCCTACCCTACCCTCTCTATCCTATCATATCCTATCCTACCCTACCCTACCCTACCCTACCCTCTCTATCCTATCCTATCCTATCCTATCCTATCCTATCCTATCCTATCCTATCCTATCCTATCCTATCCTATCCTATCCTATCCTATCCTATCCTATCCTATCCTATCCTACCCTACCCTACCCTACCCTCCCTATCCTATCCTATCCTATCCTATCCTATCCTATCCTATCCTATCCTATCCTATCCTATCCTATCCTATCCTATCCTATCCTATCCTATCCTACCCTACCCTACCCTACCCTACCCTACCCAATCCAATCCTACCATCCACCACTGTGCTGCTGAGCACACCAACCCAGAGCAATGCAAGTGACCACAAGCACCTCTGAAGTTGCCTAAGCTGCTTGGATCTATCTGAACACACCACTTGTGGCTGCACAGTCTCCATCCCAGCCAGGAACAGGTCAATAGGCTCACTGTGTCAGCCCTGACCCAAGCATGTGTTCATGTGGGATACAATGGCTGGGGGTCAATGGGACCTGTCCTGGCCAGGAGTCGAGTTGAGCTCCATGCTTTTATTTGCTGTCACTGCGTGGTTTGGTGACCACATCTCATCACCCAGAGGGACTGACAGTTGAATGAAATCCTCGTTCCCCTTTCACCGAAGAGAAGTCAAATGGAGAACGCAATGCACCCAAGGTGACAGCATCCCACAGGGAGTCACATCACCCCATGTCCTGCTTTTGGCTGTGATAGAGTTAATTTTAGCTGGTATGATGCTGTGTTTTAAATTTAGGAGTAAAAAACAATATTGATAACACACCACTGCTTGAACTGTTGCTGAGCAGTGCTTACACTAAGCCAAGGACTTTCCAGCTCCTTGTGCTGCCCTGCCGGCCAGGAGCTGGGGATGCACAAGGAGCTACGAGGGGGCAAAACCAGAACAGCTGAGCCGAACCGGCCCATGAATAGCATGTCATGCCATGCTGAACAATACGTGTTAGGGTGGGGAGGAGGGAGCTGCTGCTGCTGCTGGGGGACTGGCTGCTATCGGTCACTGTGTGGTGCGCTGGGCATTGCTTGTTTTGTATAGATATATGTATATATCTACACACATATATATATTTATTATCGTTTTCCCCTCCAGCCGGACGTCCGCACGGAGTCCCTCCATCCCTCAGACCCACGAGGTGGCAGCAGGAGCCCACGGACGGAGAATTGAGCAGCGGCCATGTCAACCAGCTCCGAGTGCGGGGCTGTGAGATGAGACCCGGATTGGATGGGCTCCCATGGGTGAGGTCCTTCCTGGGGTCCCACCTCGGGCTGATTTTCTCCCCCAGCATCTTCATGAGGGACAAAGCAGCGAGGGTTCTCACTTCATTCACAGATGACTCACTGAGATGTTCCCCATTACGCAGACATACCTGGGGGCACAACCTCTCTCGGCCTCAGAGTCGTGGCCAAATTACTTTGACAAAAAGGGGCTCCATGTTCCAAAAGTACTTCTGATTGTGACCCTACTTGGAGCCTGGCACTGTGCCCCTGCCTGCCCCCTCACCACGGGTCAGTCCCTGGGCAGGATGCAGGAACCAGAAGTTCTGCAGAGTATGGGGTGAACATGGGGGGGCTGAAATGAAATGGGGCACATGATGGGAGAGGGCTGAAGCACAGGGCTGGATGCTCCCAGGGGGAAGAACCAGTTCTGGTCAGCCTGGAATTGATGCAGGAGCAGAGTGGGGAATTAATCTCAGCAGAGTGGCTAACATGAAGATTTCCCATCTTTTTTTTTTTTTTTTTCCCCTAACTGCTTCTTTAAGACAAATAATCTACTCTCTTGAATCTGGACTAGTAAATCCAAATCCCTCCCAGTTCTAAAGAGCTTTTTTACCATCTAATGCTCCCAAAATACCAGGCTCCTCTGGCTGCTGGCTCTCAGGTTAAAGGGCAGTGGAGTCATCTCATCCCCTAGGGCTTGGCCCTCGTGCTCAGCTAACACGCACACACCTCCCATCAAGAGATGTGGACAGTCCTGATGGACAAGGATGCTGAGCTCACCTCACCTCTGCCCTGGTCTGTGAGCCCATTGCCCCTTGCTGATGAGGTCCAAACCCGACACATGTCTGGCCAAAGGTTTGCACAGTGTCAAGCTGAGGGACCTCACTTTGCCAGACACTCCCTGATTTTCCTTCCTGAGTTCCCTATGCCCCACTGAGCTGCATCCACCCACAGCCCTTCTGAGCCCTCCTCCTCTCCTTCCAGCCCCATGCACTGCCCTGGGATGCTCTGCACCCATCCCACAGCCCACCCAAGATCTGTCGATCCCTGTGACATTTTCTTGACCCGTTCCACCCCACCCTGCTCCCTGCCTGTGTCCCTGGTGCAGCTCTGGGTACCACCATTACAGCACTAAACCAACAGAGAGCCCAGAGGGATGGCCACAGCCCCATCAGTGCTCCTGGCCACCAGCAATGCCTGTGTCAAGCTGGATCCTTTCCCTGCAGCAGGTGGATTCACAATGATGTAAGAAGGTTTTAAAGTATATCCGTGAATTCATCTTCCCTCCCTCTCCTAATAATGGGTTCAGGATGTTAATTAATAGCTAACTGCTTATGTCTTGCATCTATCAAATGTCTCAGCAAGGAGCCTCCAAGTATTTTGCAGACACTGGCTACCATCCCCTGATTGGAAGCACGGCAACCACAACCCAGAGCAGCTACAGGGACTTGCTGGTGCTCAAAGCCTGAGGCAGCATATCCAGCCCTGCTCCAGCAACCGACCCACCCTGCTCCTCCTGCCACTGGACTGCCTCCAAGCTGTGGCCTCTTAGCAAACCCTGCAGGCAAGCTGCCTATAAGTCAGAGCCCAAGGCAGGGAAACAAAGAGTTAACCAATATCCTGATGGGCTGGTGAGCTCATCAGAGCTGGGATATGCTCCACCGTTCATTAGACTCAACAGAGCCCAGTAGACAACATCCAGAGGGCTGCAGGGCTGAAGGTGAGCCTGGATAAGGAGGGCAGGGTGCCCTGCTGCAGCCGTTCCATCTGTGCCACTGCCAGTGGTGGGCAGCCATCGTCCGCCCTCCCCGTGTAAGTAGGATGGATTTCCATGGGTTTGGTTCTGGGGTGACGGATGCAGCATAATAAGGGTGGGGGCCATCCTTTTGCTGAGCCCCAAAAAGAGGTTCAGGAGTGCTCTTTGCTCATCAAGGCTCTGAGCACATCGGTGGGGCCGGCCGAACTCCGGGCGATGCTGAGAAGCTGCTCCCAAGGGATGCAGGAGGTTGGGCCCAACCTGGCTCCACCACACCAGCAAATGGACACTGGCTCCAGCTTGGCTTACATCCCGGATGTGGTGGGGCTTGGAGGAGGTGTGTGATCCCCTGCCGCCAAGCTTCCTTTCCCCAGCCCTGTTCTCAGAGCAGAGCCAGCCTGTCCACAAGGCCAGCACCGGCCATGGAGAGGTACGGGAAGGGCAGGAGGGAGGATGGGGCTGTAGGGTGCTTTGTGCTGACACACCTCCTTCTTCTCCCAAAGCAGAGCCTGCTGAGCCCAATGGGATCTGTCCCTCTCCGTGCTGACCCATGGTGATGGGAAGTGGAGCACCCTGAGCTCCCTGCTGCTTCTTCTGTGCATCGGGGGATGCTCAGTGCAGCCAGACAGGAGCAGAGCTCAGCATGGTGAGTTGGCGCTCGGTCCCCCCAGGTCCCCTGTGTGACCCCCACCCGCCTCTCCGCTGGGTGCTCCTCAGCCTCCCTGGCCATGGGGGTCTCACACTGCTCACCCTCCTCATTTTGAGAGGGCCCTGGGGATGCTGGCTCACTGATATGCACCTCACTTTGATTACTTTTGAAACTGATTGATAGATGCTGAGGCATGGCATCTCGACAAGTTTCTGCTAAGACCTTGCATGTGCCTGTCCACGCTGCCTCCTTCCCCAACCACCCCACCATCCCACATGGACTCTCTGGAGCATCTGGTCCCTCGTCCCAGCAAACGTGGTCCCACAATTGTCCCTTGGGGGGTCCTAAATAGAGGGCACAGCCAAGAGTCAGACTGAGGCACCTCAGGACATCAGGAAAAGCCATGCCCCAAAAATGTCCTTGTCTGGGCTGGGGATGTTCTGCTGTGCCTGGAGGGAACAGGGGCAGCTGTTAGGTGTTGAGATAAGAGGAATGTGTAAGAAGCTCCTGAAGAATCAGAGCTGCTTCCCCATGGGAAAAGGAGATGGGCAGGCTGGGGACTTGTGGGACTAGATCCAGCCTTAGCATGTCCTTGGGTCTTCCGAGGAGCTCAGTTCATATCTGCAGGTTGGCTGTGGCACCTCAGGTCCTGGCTGCTCGTGTGCTGCTCCCAGACTCGAAGGTATCAGAAGGATTTTTAGCCTCTGTGGCTGCAGACAGAGCAGAGAGCTGCCCCTGTGTGAACACATAGATGGGCAGGAAAATTAAATCACATGTAACCGGTTTTATTGGGGTCCTCAGCAAATGGGATTCTCAAACATCAGCATGCAAAGCAGTGGCAGAGCAAAAGGGGAGAAAGCATCACTCCTCCTTCTGTCAAGGATAGAGAAAGACCTCAGTATGAGCAGTGCTTGCAGGAGCTGGGGCAGCAGTAGCCAGCCATGATATCTGAGATGTGCTCTGGAGGCATTTGCAAGGCAGCAAATGGTCATCTGCGGACGCTCTCCTTACAACAATAATTATTCAAAATGTGGAAGAAACCTGATAGCATTATCCTGCTGGGCTGCTCAGTATGAGCATCACGCATCTTCCAATGTGAGCACATCTGGGATGAATTAGGGATGGAGTATGGGCAGAGCAGGAGCTGAAATCACATTAGCTCTCCCAAGAGCTGCAGATACATGCAGAGCTTGCAACTAAACTCCTGGCCACGTGTAGAGAGTGAAACCTTTCTTGAGCAAACAGAAGGGAACTACACAGCACCTCATGCAAAGTGCTATAAAAATGATCAGCATCTGAAAATTGTGGTGAGAGGAATGGTTATGCCAGAAAATAAAAGCGAAAAACAAATGCAGACTAGTGCAAAAGCCTGGAGGGAAGAGCAAGGTTTCTGCAGGAGCCCAACATTATATCTCTGCAAAGTGGAGAGGAAGGCGCTCTGCAGGGCTCAGTGTATCCCAGTGGGAAGCAGGGCCTCGATGAGCAGGGAGCTGGGAGCTGGGCACAGTGCTAGGGCTGCAGGCAAGGACCTGGGCAGCACGACAGGGCTGAGTGAATTAAAATTATACAGTGACTTGAACATAAAAACCCTGCACAATGGATGCTAGAATAGGAGAAAGACAAGAAATGCCGGGACTGTGGAGGAGGAAATCTTGGGAAGAGTCACCAGAAGCCATAGCAGATCAGGATGGCAGGATGAGTCCCCTGCTCTGCCCCATCTCTCCTGGTTTGACAGAGTAGGGGAGAGCTGCAGATGGGAGGGATACAAGCACTGAGCTCTGCTTTTAGTTTTTGTTTGTTGGTCCAATTTTTGCAAATCTGAAATGGCAAAAATATGTCAGTGCCACCAGGTCTGCATTTCTGCAGCAGTGCTTGAGTGTTTTGGTGGTGGAGGTAAACAGAAAAAATTACATCAGAATAAACCACAAACCTGGGAAGGGAACATGGGTGAAAGGAATAAGGGAGGTGTCAGCACCCTGGGGTGGGCACAGGGCCCAGCACAGCCCAGCTAGGGATTACCTGCTGGTAATGGCCCAGGTAGGGATCATTAGGACCTCAGCTCTGGAGCAGTTCTGTAGCTGTGTGTGCCTGCACCGATGTGGTGGAAGCGCTAGCATAAAGCAGCAGCAGCAAAAAATGGGCTGGAGGCACCAGGCTCTGGACTCATCTCCTCTGCACCTCACCATAGCAAAGCAGGATGCAAACCTGCAAACCCAGTGTGCTAGCACCCGTGGTGCACGTCTTCCTGGGAGCAAACTCTCAGCCTGCTGTGCCTGAGGGTCTGGGCAGGGTTTTGGATGAACTGCTCTGGATCAGCATCAGGCTCGCAGCCTGCACGGTGCTTAGAGCGGAGCTCAGCATGCCCAGCCCTGCAGCACACTGGACCCTGCGGGCGCTCCCTGCCAGCTCCACGTCCTGCTTTCCCCTGCTCCGATGAAACAGTGGTTAACATAATGCATTGCACTTCCCATTTATCATAATGATTTCCCCATGCTAAAGTCATGCTGTTTCTGGGAAAATGCATTTCCTCCTCAAGTAGGTGAAAATCTAATGCAGGGGCAGGGCGCCTGAGAGAGCCGCAGGGCTGACCCCAGCACTGCAAAGCACAGCACAGCGTTTGGCATGAGCTGAGATTCCTCCTGCAGCCCCCCCAGACCCACCCCTGCCATGGGCTGTCTCCCCTCCCCCAAGCCAGTTCAGGCTGCCCAGGGGCCACCCATGGCCTTGGGCACCTCCAGAGATGGGGCACCTACAGCTCTGGGTAGCAGTGCCAGGGCATCATCACCTCTGGGTAAAGAAGCTGGAAGGAAGTGACCTGCCCCAGGGCAGGGGTTAAGGTTAGGGGTGGGTGGGAAGTGGGACTCCCACAACAGGCAGGCAGCCCTCCTCCCTGCAGGATCCAGTTGCCAGTCCTTAAATGTGCTGCTCATATAGTTGTGATGCTCTTCTCTCCCCGCAGCAAGGCACCAAGCTTCCCCCAATCTTTAACTTGGCCAAGGGCATGCACTCATTGATGACTAGATGGACAGCACTCAGTCCATCCTCCAGCACCAGTCCTCTGCTCTTTCTCTTCTGTCCATCCTAGGTCTCCTCCTCAGATCCCGCCGTCATGGAAAACCCCCCCCCAAGCCCTAATGGGAGCCTGAAGTCCCCCCATCCAAGGAGCTGCTGACCAGCAACACGGCCAGCACGCTGTGCATCAGCTCCCGCAGCGAGTCTGTCTGGACCAATACCTCCAGGAGCAAGTGGGACATCTACCACAAGCCCATCATTGTCATGTCCGTCGGAGCAGCCGTCTTCCTCTTCGGGACAGTCATTACCACCTTGTCGTGCTTCGAAATCAAGAACAACGAGGTGTACAAAATGTGCGGCCCTGCTTTCCTATCCATGGGACTGATGCTCCTTGTCTGTGGCCTCGTCTGGATCCCCATCATCCGCAAGAAGCAGAAGCAGAGGCAGAAGTCACAGTTCCTGCAGAGCCTCAGGTCCTTCTTCTTCAACCGCTGAGCACCTCCCGGGAAGGCCCCCACCCCACTCCTCATGTTAGCCATAAAAAGAAGCGTTCTCGTGTACTCTCCTAGAGGAATTTATCCCAATCCCTTCCCTATAAAACAGAACATGCTGTACCATCCCCAGCATGAAAATGAACTTTGTATTTTGCCCAGGGAACCCCAGAAAAAAAGAGATCAGGACTTGATGATGAGCCCAGTGCCCTGCATCACCTCACCATGCAATGGCCAACCCAACACATGCTGTGCAATGGCCAACCCAACATGTGCCATGCAATGACCAAACCAACACATGAAGGGGAAAGCAGAGCTTCTGGCAGCCTTTGTCAGCAGCTTTTGTAGGGCACAGCAGTGGAGAGGTGCCAACCCACCACGGTGTGGGTAAAGCTGCTGTGAGCACTGGACTTCACGTCTGGAAAATGGGAAGTCCAAGGAGGTATCTCCAGAGTTACAGAGAGGGGCAGCAGGACAGCATGGTCCCGGATCCCTTCACAGCAGAGGCCACCAGGATGGGCAACACAAGTCACCAAAGCTTGGGAAGATCAGACATGGGGTCCATGGCCGGGAATTCCACAGTGCAGACCTGCTATGGCATCTGAGCAGTATGGCTATGAGCTAGAGCTCACTCTGTGCTCAGGGTGCAGCACTCACACAGTTCCACCTGAAATGAAAATTCCCAGTTTAAAAAACCACTCTCTGTCTGGACAACAAAACCTGGGTTAATATAATTGGGCACGTGATACTCTGACCCTAACTCTGAGTGGGACTCAGCTCACCTCCCACAGCATCCCACCTGGGAAGACCTCAGCCCAGCAAGCTGTGGCTGAGTGCCTGGAGCCCCATGCAGGTGAGAACCCAGCTCCAGGGTGGGCAGGACACGGTTTGATGCTGATCAGAGGCAGAAGAGGAGCACAGGAGAGGAGACCCCACCTGCACCTCCATGCAGCATTCCCACTCCCTCCTATGGATCACCCCCTTAAAGCAGTGGGACATTCCTGGGAATGAAGACAAAAGTGTACAGCAGCTCTGCAACACCCTGCTTGCATTAGGACAGAACAATTTCCTTTCGGTTTGGATGCCGCATCCCCAGGAGCTGCCACTACAGGCATGCTGGGAGCTCCGCATAACACCAGGAGACCCACTGAAAGCAGAGATTAGTCTGCAGATACGGCCCAAAGAGCCCACAGCCCAAAGCCTCATGACGCTCCCCTCAGGGTGGGGGTAAGGTTGGCAGTGCTGTATGATGGGGAGCAGCAGAGGCAGCTTCTGGCCCACAGCTGGCACGAGATGCATGTGCTCGAGGAACACATCCTGCTGACCCAGCTTGGCTGAGCCCCGAGTTGTGTTTCCATGCAGTGCACACGTGTCCCCCGCTGGAGCCAGCTGGTGAATGGGGTGTTGGAGGTGCGTGGTCTGGCAGCAGATCCAGTAAACCTCCTCCTGCTCCTCAGTCATTCATCCCTCTGAGCAGTGCACTGCTGTTATTTTTGGTGCTGGCTTGGCACCAGGCTGATTCTCTATTGATTCAGCTGCAGTGGGCACAGGCTCACCCCAAGCTCCTGCCCAAGGATGAGCTGCAGCCAGAAAAGCAGGTGAGCAGCAGGGCTGGCATGGAAGAAATCACAGAGCAGTATGAGGGATGGGGACACAGACTGGGGTCCTGTACTGCACATCTTGCAGCCAAGGAGACAGCTGGTGAAGTATCAATGGGATAAGGAGTCACTGAGATCAGAAATGTAACAGGATTCCATGCTGGTTATTTATAACAAGAATATCTGATTTAATTAAAGCAGAAATATCTCAAGGGTTTCACCTTGCTGCTATGGTGCTTCGTGTCTGCTGCGGGAGGGGAGCTGGCTGTCCCTGGTGTGTGACAGGAGGCAGACCAGGAGGGCTGAGGCCATGGGTTGGTCTGGGGCTCTGTGCTGGGGTCTGCCCAGGGACCCTTCAGGTGTGAAGGGGTGCACAGGTGGCACAGGAAGGGGTCAGCAGGGGATGAAGACTGCACAGATGAAGATTAGGGCAATAGCTCAGGCAGGGGTCGGCAGAGCTTGGGTCTGGTTGTCTGAACTGTAGGGGTCAGAGAGGTAAATAGTAATTGAAGGCAGAGCTGGATTATCAGGCTGAAGCTGAAGGTGCAGACAGAAGCCCAGCAGTAGAGTGGGAGCACTCCACTGTATGAGTGATCAATGCCTGAGTGCTTCCCAGAGGCTGGGTGGGATCTGCATTTATGTGTGCAGTGCAAATCAGTCTCAGCACTGGGAAATGCTGTTCACAAAGGCTTCACTGGAAGCTGACACCAAGTGCACGCCCTGACACAGCCCAGCCAACATCACAGGGACTCTGAGGAGGGAAATCTTGTCTCTGTGCTGTGCCATGGGATCAGAGAACCTCTGTGTCACGCTGCCTTGGGAGGCTGCAGAGATGGGAGTTGCCTCTGGATTCAAAGCAGGGTTAGGACAGCAGATCCCTAAAGGGATGATAAAAACAAGGGGACATCCAGCACCAGTGTTAGATGCCATCCCCAGGGCATCTCCTCCTGTCACTGCTGGGACAGAACACAGCTGAGGCACCCTGGGTCTGCACACATGGTGCTGGTGCCTTCAGGCTGTTCCCATGTGTGCACAAAGCAGAGCTTCGCTGCTCTCTGTGCTCATCTCTGCTCCCCCTGCAGCCTGTTTGAATCCTGCTGGGATGCTTCAGATCAGAATAAAGAAACCAGACACATGTTGTGAAGAAAATACTGGATCAGGCAACAACAGCAGTCCTGCCCAACTCTCATTAAAGCTAGATCTAATGTGATCTGCTTCCGTGCTTTGTAAAAAGAACAGGAAACCCATTATGAAATTCACTACATCTGCAGAACAGTTTGAAGGGGAAATGCTCCCCAGTGAGTCTGGATGACCCCAGTGCTGTGAGCCTGGAGCAGGTGGGACGCTCCCCAAGGTGCTCCCCTCTTGGCACCCTGCAGAGCAAGCAGGCAGCATCCTACTGGGTTGAGCTGTCACCTCCCAGAAAATCCCCCCATAAAACACTCAAATCTTTCCTATTTCAGTCCTCAGCAGCACGAGCACAAACCAAATTTCACCCACACATGGCAGAGTCCGTCAGTCCAGGCATTGGCTCAATGCAGCAGAGGTTTCCATGCCATGCAGCCCCACCAGATGCATGCCCCTAGCAGCAGCAGCAGTTGGGATTTTTCCTCTTTTTATCCGATTTTCCATAACTCAGCCTGAACAGCAGCAAACACCACGTGGTCACGCTTCACCATTAGCTGCGGACAGACACGTGGGGCATGGAGCCGGGAGGGGCGGGGCCTTTTGAAGGGGGCGCGGCCTATGAAGGGGCGTGGCTTTGAGAAATGGGAGTGGCTTACAGATATGGGCATGGTCTGCTGTGTGAGTGGGCGGGGCTTCGTGCTCCCCCAGGGCAGGCAGTGTTGTGGCTGTGCTGGACTGCAGGGCTCCACAGAGGTAGATGCAGAAATTCAGCTCCTCCATCCTCACCCCATCCCATCCCGTAGGTAATAGTGCCCCACAGATGACCCCAGAGGGTCTGTGGGGGACACCATGCAGCTCTGCCCTGCAAGCAGGTGGGAAGCGCCAATAAAAAAATATTTCCTGAAGAAACTGTGATGGAGAGACTCAGTCAGTGTAAGCCAGGGCTGAGGGTGCATGCTTCTGTGGTCTATGGAGCAGTCTGTGCTCCCCGTGCCCATGAAAAGCAGCTTGGTTTGTGCCAGAAGGTTTTCCCCTTTTCTGCTCCTCTCCTCTCACCTCCTGTGCAGAATTAGCCAGTGTCACTGATGCTGGGCAAAGTCCTTGGAGGTTTTGCCCGGGTTTGGCTGCAGCCCAAGCAGTGCCTGCTTTCTGGGTGCAAGGAATTATTTTATTAGAAAGTGCTTTTATTTCCTTTGCTATAAAGCTGAGCACAGGTATGGGAAAGACAAATGTTTGCAAAGGTGAAGAGAGCTCAGTCCCTGCTGGGTGCAGACAGAAAAACCACGGTCAGCCCCCCAAGGCTGTAAAAGTAGGAAGCAGGGTGAGACATGAGAACTTGAGTCTGGAAACCATCCCTGCAGCTGCTCTCAGTGCAGGTTCAGGTCTGAGCCAGATCTCACCTGCTGAACCCACTACAGGGCTTTGCCCTGGGGAAAGCAGCCTCTCCATGCCCTGTTTTAAGGATTTGCCTCCCGACTTTGCAGTTAAATAAATATTGACTGACACCTGCTAGCCCAAGATTTTGTCAGAGTGCTTCCATTCATCTGCTCACGTTCCAGCTGCGCCCAGCTCATGTGTAACTGAGGGACATGCACTCATTGTTCCCTTTGGAGAACTGGTTCACTCCTGCTGCATACTTCTGCAAAGCTGTCCAGGGCCACCTCCGGGAGCGTGCTCTGCTAACATCATCCTTTCAACTGCAGCAGACCTGGGCTAGAAAAAGGCAGAAGAGGTAGGCAGTGCTCTCTGCTTGATTTTATTTATTTGTTTTTCAATATCTTGGGGAATGAAATGCAGCTGTCTGCAGTTTTCTGAGCTGATAATTGGAGGTGAATGAACTTCTGGAAACTTCTGGGTCCCTTCCCAGCCTGGGGGAGTGATTTTATTTCATGCATTGCATTTCCGTGAGTGCTATCGCGGGCAGATCGCTGCTCACATGCACTGCTTGTAGAGCTCAGCACCTCAGAGCTGCACCCGGATGAGGACATTTCCCACAGGGCAAATCCCAGATGGGCTTCTGGCATCCAACAAGGCGCCATGCAACATCAAACCTGGGGGAAAACGGGGAACTGCCATTGCCAGCTTGGTTTCTTGCTCTAACTTCCATGCCCTAAACAATAAACGCAGCCCAAAAGAACTCTGTCTGGTCTGATGGGATCGAGGTGGCACAGCCTTTCAATGCATGGGGCTGGGCTGGTCAGGGCTGACTCCAGCTCTTTACATCAGTCCCACCTTCACCTCAGCTGTTTGCTTTGGAGGATGCAGTGTACAGTGTCCCACCTGGCTGATGTCTGTGGGCATCAGAGACTGGAGAAAGTTGGGCTAGAAGGGGCAGAGAAGTCTTGGTGCATTAAGAGGGGTTTCCTGAAGATGATGAAAACTGCTTAATGGAATGTGGAAGGGCTCTCTGAAATCCAGGGAACAGAAGAAAATGACCTTGGAAGAAAAATAAATGAATAGATAGATAATAGGCAAACAAAATGGGAGCTGGATGTGTCTGTGGGAAAGGAAGACAAAGCAAAAATCCCAGTCTTCAGAAAGTAACAGGGCTCAGTCTCATCAGTAAAACTGTGACCAGGGTATCTCCAGCATCATCAACACTAGCCCTCCAGCGAGTTCATCCAAATGCAGTGGAAGAAAGGACTTAAGAGCCACAAACCTCTTCCATCCATCTCCACTGTCACTGTAGTCCACTGAAAGAAGACCACAGAACAAGGATTCCTGTTAGGGGGTGGTCAGGTCCTGCAAGCTGCTGTGCTCCAGCCCACTGCTGACAGGCTCTGGGATGCCAAACAGCAGCTCCTCTCCAAGGCCTTGGAAGAGCAGAATGCACAAAGAGATCAGTTATTCATTTGCATATTCGAAAGCCTTCATTGTTCTGAGATGCGGGGAGGAAAAAATTCTCTGCCTGCAGAGCTGTGTTTTTGGGATGGAGAAGCTCACACTGCCATTAGCACAGTGCTGCCTACAGTACCTACATGCAGCAGCCTGGGTAAGGGTGGAGAGGCTGATGGGGACGTGCTCTGTGATGCACGTAGGTGTGGCAGGCAGGAGCCCAGTGGCTTTTAGCACCCATGCAGCAAACATGGTGCCCAACTCCAGCCATCAGCCATCACTCTGTCCCCAGTGCCAGCCTTGCACTCGCCCCAAGGTGGTGCAGCTCAGCATGCAGGTACCACAGCAGGTGGCTGTCAGCCCACAGAGGCCATCCCTGGATTGCTCTTTTTGCCATCATGTGCTGACTGGAGAGGAAGGATGTCCCCAGCAACACGCGGCAACTGGGGAGCAGAGAGCATCAGCCCGGCATCCCACCAAGCTGCTCATGGACAAGCTCTGGGAAGTCTCACCTTCTGTAGTGATTCACCACTGACCTGACATTTCCCATTCTAGGGATGGGCGATGGCACGGGCTGCGTGATTTCTGGCTTTCCAGCAAGACCTGCTTTTGGGAGGGGTTGCAAGGGAGGTGCATTTTGACACTCCAGAAAAAGCCCCATGTCTCGGTTTCCTAACAAAGAGAGGGAAGCCCCGTGTCCTGCTGTGGAAGAAGCAGAGGCAGCGACGGCGGGGCCATGAAATGGTTAAAGCAGTGTCGTGCTGCCTCCCGATTGTTCTGCAAGGTGTGTTGTGACATTTGTACTTCCTCCTGCCACGGGCGGGGAGGGATGCTGGCGCTGGGGCTGCAGCATGGCCCTGCATGGGTTGGCTGGGCGCTGTGGTGGGGTGCTGCTGCTGGCCCTGCTGTGCGACGTGCTGGGGCTGGTCCTGCTCCTCCTGGGGCTGCTCGCTCCTCTCAGCTACTGGGACTTCTTCGTTTACTTGGGAGCGCTGCTGCTCGCCTTTAGTCTTCTCTTCTGGATCTTCTGGTACACGTTCAACATCGAGATCCCCTACAGGGAGCTGGGTTTTAATTGACCCTCAGCGCTGAAATGGGAACTTACATTTGGAGGAGCTATCTCGCCGGCTGGGAAGCTGCAGAGCATCGTTCCATTGGTGAAGAGCATCCACAGAGAGTGAGGTTCCCCAAGCATCGCCTGCCCACATGGACACCAGGGAAAGGTACCACGGGTGTCACACGTAGGGATGCTTTGGTGGTTTGGGGGAATTGGACCTGCTAGAGGTAGCTGTGCTGCAGGAGGAACACCAGATTTACAAATGCTGTGGGGTAGATTAATGATGGACAAGGATGTGGATTGGATGATATGAGCCTGGGAGAGTGAGGCCAGAGAGCGGGTTTAGATGGAAATTGGAAGTGGGGTTTGCATTTACTCTGGTTTTCCCATCAGACAATGCTGAGAACTGGGGACAGCCCCTGCTGCCATGCAACAGCTCCTGGTGGTAGAGAGTCAGGTAATGATAACTGCAGCCTGGGTAAACAGAGTGCCAGTAGGAACAGCTCAGAGCTGGGCTGTCGCTTAGCACCAAGACTTCTGGTGTGAACAGTGTGGCTGCAGCAAACAGGGATGCGAGGAGCAAAACCTGATGTCCTTCAAGCTGAGCTCCGCTCTTTGCATGTGTCACAGTTCCAGGGCTGCCCAGGCTGGGAAGGCTTTTCCAGTGGAGGGGCATATTTCCAGCAAATTAACAGGGAACTGCAAAAAGCCAAATAAAGGCTGAGTCACGAGGAACAACGCACAGCCCAGTGACAAACGCTGAGCACACAAAAACTGGGTCCAAAGTGCCACGTTGGAACACCAACTTTGAGATTACGTTCCCTTAATCTCAGACTGGTCCAGGCTGTGCCTGGTGGCTTGGCACAGCCCAGCAGGCACAGAGATTGGGTGGTGCCTTGGAGGTGCCCAAGGCCATGGGTGAGCCCTGGGCCACCTGATCTGGTGAGGGGCAACCAGCCCACGGCAGAGGATGGGGCTGTAAGGTCCCTTCCAACTAAACCATGCTGTGGTTCTGGGATTTTCTGTGTCCCAAGGGGGTGTTCCTCCCCATCAGCTTGCTGGCGTGGCAGCTGGAGCCCATTTGCTTCAGTTAATTAGTGGCAGCTCAGAGCTGTGTGCCATGCAACCAAAGAGTGATGATGACAACAGGATGCCCCAGAGACAACCCTTGCCCCAAGGACCTAATGGTTTAATAACATCACAGGAGATAAGGAGAGGCAGAGATGAGAGTGATGTCCCTATGGGCATGTGCCAGAGTGCCGGGGCTGGGACTGGGCTCACCTCTCCTCAGCTCAGCCACCTCACCAGCCCTAGGCATGTAGCACAGGAGGAGGTTTGCCAGTGATGGGATCTCCGGCCATCAGCCATTCGGGACATACTTCCTTGTGTGACTTTTTGATAAAGCCTTTCACAATTAGCAAGGAAAATATTCCCTTTATTTACTAACTTTTTTGCATTTCTCATCCTGAGGATGGTGACAGCCAAAACACAGCCTGTGTCACAGTGCACCTGATGGGGTGCCTCGCTTTCGGCCCATCAGCTTTCCCCAAACCATCAGGTTTCTGGGTGCTTTTCCACCCCTCTGCCCTTCAGACTACCTCCTTCAAGAATTTCCTTGATGCGCCTCCAGATAAGAGCCTGTAAAAAGCACTAGCTGGATACTGCAGCAATACACAAGGAAGGGCAACAGCTAACAACACCCTCCTTTATTTGCTCTGGGATTTTTAATTGCCAGTGCTCAGCCTGTTCAATCCAGCTCACAAAGCCCGGCCGAAGGCTTTGTCACCACTCAGTGTCTGTCCCTTGCCTGGGCACGTCTTGAGGACAACACCCAGAGGGAATGGGTGCAAGGTCCCTGTCACCTCCTGTCCCTTCTCCTGATGTGGGCTGCTCCTTGCCGCAAAGGATTCACTGGAGCTCTCTTTGCCTGATGCTTTAACTCTAGAATGCTGCAGAAGTGCATCCCAGGTGTCATCCTCCACAGCTCGTACACGCTCCCAGTAGCCTTGGCTCCTCTTATAATAGCCTTCAATTCCCTTCTCTGCACCTTGCTGACATCAGGGGGATACATCAGCCCCCAGTTTTGGTGGTGTGGCTAGATCTTCAAGAAGTCCTCCTGTGACCAAATATTAGCAGCTCTACTTGTTCCTCTGCCCGGGCTGATCCTGAGCCTCACAGTGCCCAGCTTAAGGTGGAGTGGCTGTGCTTGGGAGCCTGGGCACATCCTCTTTGTCACCTCTGCTGGAGCTTCTGTGTCTCATCTGGGAATCAATGGTCCCTTGCATCCCAGAGTTTTGATTTTATATGTCCTTATTGAGGAGATCTGGAGTCTCTTAGACATCAGCAGGATTTGTTAAGGTATTCACATCTCTTTCCATTGTCTGTTTATAAGGGACTGAAGAGGATCAGACTGCGAATGTAGGGAGCAAACAGATGGAGAGGAACAGCACCAAACAAGAACTCCATCATGCCACCCTTTGACAAAAGGTCTTCCACTGCAAACCTGCCACCAAGCACACAGAGCAAGATGCCCTGTATTGACCTGCTGAGCGCATCACTGCCGCCCTGGGCACAAGTACTGCAGACACCCTTTGAACAGCCTTCATGTCCCCTCTGAGCACCCTCCTACCACTGCCATGATCTCAGAGAGCCCAGCAGGAGCTGCCTGGCAGCAGCAGAACCACTGCAAAGTGTCTTGGTGAGTACTTGCAGGATCCAGGCAGCAGCAAGGACCAATTCTCCCAGCCCCACTGAGGGTGTGAATAGGCTGAGCAGGGCTTACAGCGTGTGGCATCAGCAGGGCATGCAGCCTGGGACCTCACGTGTACTTTAATGCACTCAGTGAGGGAGGGAGACAACAAAACAGGGCAGGACAGGGGATTTCCTAACAAAAGGTGGCTGGGTAGAGGTCTTAGGTACATTTTACCTGATCTCAAGCATTTTCTAATGGCACTTACTGATGGACTCAGAAGGTTTAAGTTCAAAGAACTACTGAAGCTGAGGACAGATAGGCAAAGATGCAGTGTTTCAGCTGTCAAACAGGAGGCTCAGTGCAGAAACAAGCCTCCCTGCTAACTCCAAGTACAAATCTCAGGTGAGAGGGGATGAAGAGATCCATGCCTTCCTCCTCCCGCATTCCCAACACAGTGTTCAGCTTACCGTAAAGACATTTGTGGTGTGGAACCACATCTAACACCTACCAGATAGGCTGTCCACACTTTCCATTGCAGGCATCAGTTTCCAGTCATTTAAAACTTCATCCAGCTTCACTCCATTTGGTTTCCCATCCCAGAGCTCCTGTCTCAGAGATGAAGGTGGGTGCTGCCATTGCTCCTTCTCTCTGGATGCTGGTGGACAGGATGACACTGGCATCAGGACTTGGCTGTTGGCTGAGCTGTGACCTGCCACACAGGCTGCGTGCAACTGTACTGACCCAGAGCAGGATGGATTCCTCACCATTACAAAAAGACCTCCCTATCTTGCAATGGAGATGTCTTTTGGGCACAGCATGCACCCTGTCCACCTCCATCAGCCGTTTCATGCCAAGTTAACAGGTCCAAGGGCAGCATGCAGAGAACAAGACCTGCAGAAGGAGGGTAGAGATAGGGATGCCACCTTCAGCACTGCCTGGGAAGCAACATGGAGATTGGTGGCCCTGCATGCACCTGACCGCCACAGCCTCAAAGCATCAAGATAACTCACATTTCATACGTAGCTGGAACTACCTCCCAGTGTCCCAGAACATGGAACAAGGAATCCTTGTACCAAGGGATGGCATCAGACCCATCAAGCTGTGCCCTGGGGCTACAAAATGCAGCAGGGTCCATGCAAGGCTGTTGTGCATTGCTCTGTTCTGGAGGAACTGTTTCAGTGTCACCCTTCTGGTTTTATTTCATTGCGTTGGTTCTTTTTCCTTTGTTAAAGTTGCTGCTCTCCCTTTCAAAGTCATTTGTTTACTGACTGTTGATGGTGGGGGATGAAGGGGATTTATGGCTGTGGTAATTCTGTCCACATGTGGCTATTACATATGGGAGAATGGCAGATGGACAACATGGTAGAACATCTAGGATAATTCATAGGGGCAGGGCACCAATGGCAAACAGCAGTAGTATTAATCCTTCTCTGAAACATGGGGGACCTCCTCCTTTGCACTGGCATCACTCTGAGCAGGGCTTCAATTGGAATTTGAGCCTCATCAACTCTCACTGCTAAAGCTGCCCTGCAGTGGATGGGCAGGGTGGGTGAATGGGGTGGGAAGCAGCAGCTCTGCACACCTAGCAGCACTGACACCACCCTCACACCGTCCCATTGCACACTCACTGCACTGCCACTTGCAGACTTGTTTTGCTGTCTTCACTCAGCGCTGCTGCCTTGGGTTGCTGGTATCTGCTGGTATTCTGCTGTGCTGAGATGAATCAAGGCTTTGCTGTGGAGCTTGGCCATGGGGACACCACTGCTGTGGTTGGGCTGACATGGGGAGGCTGAGCTGCAGAGCCACTGGGGCAGCTCAGGTCTTTAGTGTCTGACCTGGCTTTCTCTGGGAAGCAGAGGGCAGCCAGAAATAACCTAGTTTTGGGGATGCAACAGGACTTGCTAATTGAGAGAAGATGGAGACCAGCTCTTTCTGGAGGTGTGCAAGAAAAAAAGACTTGACTGGAAATGATCCTCACCAACCTCACCTAACTATGGGGCTGACATTTCTGACCCATGTTAAGGTTAGGGTTAGGCTCTGATCTTGAGCCTTCCTCTGACATGCAGTGTCCGCAGGGATCCCAGGAAGCACCTCCAATCACCGTATGTCAAGAGGACTGAAGTTTAGCACTTTTGAAAACCTCAGAAATACAGGCTTCTGCACCACACCATCCATGGCTATGAAAGCACTTCCCCAGATCCTAAGACTCCAGCAGTGCCCTTATGGCAGCCTCACTCCAGTGCTTTTGCAATGTTCTGTTGGTGGAAGACATCATCCTCTTGCTACCCCTCCAGCCCCACTTCACTTCCCAGCCTCCACTAATAACCAGAGCTCCATTAATGCCTGCCTGAGCCCTGGCTGGGTTTCAAATGGATCCAGGAATGCTAGCCAGAAGCTAATTGTGCTCACTGGAAAGCCTTGCAATCATTAGCAGTAGGGGTGAGAAGTGGCTGTGACCAGCAATCAGGGGTTGGACAAGAAGATAAAGAGCATCTCCAGGTGACAGCAGCCCTTGTGTGATGCTGACATCCCTGTGATCCCTGGGGCTGGTGGCTTTCTGAACAAACCCTCATGCATACTCTCAGACACCCCTGGGTGGGTATCAGCCCAGCTGCCCAAAGGACCTGAAAGGGCTCCTGCACACATGTGCCAAGATCTGCCCGTGCACAGTGAGCATGGACAGCACAAAGCAGCAGAGAAGTCACTCCCAGGACAAAGAAAGTGTCTTTCCAAGCTCTATATACTGTTGCAGAATGCATTTAACACAAAGCCTACTGGAAAGGTCTTCCTAGAAAATTCTCATGCAGGTGTCCATCAGCAATTGCTGGAAAGAAGCAGTACGGAGTTTCTGAAGCTGCCTAAGGTTTTTGGTTCTTTTTGTAGCAGGTTGTTAAGTTTTTTGATGAAAAAATAGTTGTGTGTGACCTTCATGGGAGAAGTAACCGGACCAGGGAAGGAGCATTTGGTCCCACCATGGGCATTCAGGTGTCAGTGGGACAGCAGCTGAGTCCTTCGTGCACTGCCAACCCCCAGACCCATTCCAGCTCTGGAAAACCCCACTCCTTATGCAAGGCTCCAGAAGGGGAGTTCTGCCTAGGGCTGTGCCCCATGTGCCACCATATGGGCGTGTGAAAAAGCGGCTGCCATGAGATGGAGGCAGAAAGATCTTATCTGAAGAGACCCAGGCATGGAGGCATCCAGCTGGGTCACTGTCACCATGCCTACATCCCACACCAATTGGACAGCCCAGGCCAGTTCCACCCCATCCTTTGTGGATTGGGTGCAGGGAGGGGAGGAAGCTCAGAGGAGCCTTCTTCTTAATTATTCATGCTGAGATTTCAGCTGATGGAGCTGGGGCTCTCAGAGGCTGAATCCTAATGGAGCCTGCTGGCTTGTCTGGCCAGTAAGCACTCCTGGGCCCTGCACAATTCCCACCTCTCCCATCTCCGAGCCATAAAAGTGCCACCTTCTCCTGCTAATGATGCATTATGCAGCCATTACCCAGAGTTCATAGACCTGCTGCCACCAGGCAAAGGTAATGCTAATGTAGGAAGGGCAGCTGTGTTCTCCATCACACACTGATGGGGGGTTACTAAGCCAGCAATTCTAAACAGAGAAAGGGAAGAATTTGACATGGAGGGACACTGGGACCAACAGCACCCCTGTAGACCAGCCAGCATCGTGCTGTGCTGATTGCCTGCACAACATCTCCACCTGCAAAGTCATTGTGCCATGGGTGATGGATGGAGTCATCAGTGGCAGATGAGTCAGGAGTGACAAAATCAGTGGTTGGACACTGTGAAGGAGAACATCTTAAATGCATCAGGAGTGCCTGCCAGCCTGCTGGCTATTCTGGTTGTCCCTTTACAGCTCTGGACAGGACCTCCTGGGATTTTCAGCCACTCTTTTCCACGTGGACATCCCACACAGCTGAATAGGACAGGAAACACAGCCCTGATGTGTGCGCAGCTCAAGGTGCCATCTAACTGCAGAGGGGGTTCATGAGGACCACAGAGTCATGGCAAGGCTTAGGTGATCTTACAGGGTCCTGTGTATCATTCCCATGCCCAGCTTCTCTATTGTCCATCCAACAGGGAGAAATGCAAACACCTGTCCACATGCTCATTCATCCTCCACAGCCTTTTATCCTCACACCTCCATCTAAGTGCCCTGTTCTCATCCTAAAGCTCCATCCATCCATTTAGTGCCCATCCATCCCCATGCATCACCACTCACTATGCTCTGCCCGTTGAATACTCATACCTACTTGGGGTGGTTTTGGCTCCTCCTACAATGACAATACTAAACCTCGTAGTGCCTGTGCTGGTGGTCCTATAGCGGTTAGAGAAGTGCAGAAAGGTTTTCTTGCAGGAAGGCAGAGGGCACAGTGTTGGATAGGATCTATACCCCCACTTTCTTCAGAGAGAAGGAGCACCCTTAGAAGCATCTTTAGAAGCACCTGCATGGGCAGATGGCCACTGTACCTGAGTCCTCCCTCAGCAGGCTCCCCAGAGCAGGTGGTTGAGCTTTCTCCAGGCCTTTATAAAATCACTGAGCTGGCAGAGACATCCCTGCTCTCATCTCAGCAGCTGGCACTTAGCACAGGCCCCTGAGCTGCCTGCCTGGTCAGTGCCAATGCCTGAAAGTGCCTGCAGCACGAGGGCTCGGTGCTGCATCAGGGTCATGCAGCCTGCTGGACCCAACTGCTCTGGGGTCTTTCATTTGCTTTAGAAGCATTCCACGGGCAGTCTCCTTGTGCACAGTACTCCAGCTCGCTCACTGGGAATGACTGATGCCCCAGCCCCAAGTCTGGTGAGTCACTTGATTTAGTTCAAACATTTCTTTGGAAGCTTCTAGCTCAGACACACACATGTACTGGCTGGAAATAAAACACATGGGCATGAAAGCATGTATGGAAAGCCACTCGTCAATAGTCAAACACAGCCAGGTTCACCTTGCACCCAGGCAGCTGCCTGCTGGACTTCAGAGCACAAGAACATACTTGCAAAGGAAAACACACTGTCAGGGCCACTCTTTATCCTCTCCCAGCCCAAATGGGACTTTTTTTCTTGCCATATGTTTGCAGAGCATTCCCAGCCCAGCATCACTGCTCCCAGCATCTTGCCCTATTGTTTAAGTTCTTCATTCTCCTCTCACAGTTCTTCAGAGTCCCTGCCCACCAGGGGTGTGTCTCCACCTCCAGGGTTGCCTGGAAGATGTCTCTGACCTTTTTGCTACCCCAAAGCCATTAGCTGACCTTTAATTTTGTGTGCATGCAGGCTGGCCATCCTTACCTGCAGGAAAGTCATTAGCCTCATCCTCAACACACTCAGAAAGTAATTGCCCTAGTGGGCTCCTGCCTTGGGCAGCTTGTGGTTGCTATGGTTGCTTGTGAAAAAAAGCCCATGCTCTGGGGTCATCCCTGTGGCAGGGGAACGGATCTCCAATGTCACCAGGGGATAAGGGATGGGACATCTTGACCTTCCCATGCAATAGAAAAAGAAAAGGAGAAGTGTTTGGGATGGAGCAAGGGCACCCAGGGCATCTCCAGGAGTCCCAGCAGCTTCCAGCATGGATTGCAAGCAGGAGCCTGCAGCTGACAGCAACTCTGTAAGATGTTGTCCAGAGATTGTGGTCATGAGTGACCGACTGTGTCCACAGACAGATGGTGACATCAGAAGGACTAAACAGGGCTGCGTGTGTGTCCCCACACAGGTGATGTGGGATATCAGCAGAGAATGCAACCATCCAATGCACGTCTGTGAGCTGCAGGCTCGGTGTTTTGGTCACCACAATGAACCAAAGCACTGAAGTACTCAGCACTGAGCTGCAAGTGGCCTCAGCACCCTGCAATGCTCCTGGTCCTGTTCCTGCTGGGGGAAGCTGCACAGCACCTGGGGGCTTGGCTTTCCTGGAGCTGCAAACCTCCTCCGTAGGGATCAGCAGCAGGGGAAGGCACAGGAAGGACTGGCTTCTTAATGACATTAACAGCAAGAAAATAAGATGCTGGCAGCTTCTCCATCAGCACAGGAAGGACTGGAAATATCTATCCCAGATGCACACAGACCCCAGCGGAGGTGGGTGGCTCTGGTGAGGATGTGGGGACAGGGACATCAGCTGGCCCCGAGCAGCAGGAGAGCATGGGTGCAGCAGGGGGTGCAGACCCTGCCTTGTTGGCAGCTGCTTACAGCCAGATTTCCGGGGGGGAAATCTGTAACTCTCCCTCTTGGGGACCCAGGGTGCCACCCCCAAGCCTGGTTTTGTCCCCGTGCCAGCCCTGGCACCCAGCTCCGGCCAAGCAGTGCCACCCTGTGGCAAACCCACAGTGATGCCCCCAGGCCCCACCCCATGTCCGTGGCATTGCCTCTCCCTGCTGATGGCACCCCCAGACTTGGTCTCGTCTTCCCTGCTGCCACCCCCCAAGATGTCCCTCTCAACATGGAGCTGCTGCTGAAGTCCTTTGCCAAGTGGATCCTGGCCTCCAGCAGCAGCAGCCAAAAGTGGGCTCCGCCAGCCCTGCCTGCTCCTCAGCAGCCCTATATGCCAGGAGTTGGCTCCCTGGCACCCTCCAGTACCTCCCCAATATCCAGAGTAATGACAAGGGCAATTATTAAATGAGGAGGCAGGGACTCATTATTGTCAGGTAATTATTTCTTATGAAATAGGATTTCCATGCCAGTGCAGTGTCTCAGGCACTTTTCCCCAGCAGTTTCCCAGTGCAGGGGTCAGTGTCATCACACCTGGTACACAGGTATGGAAACAGGCCCAGGGGTGGATGAGTGATGCCCTGCATTTCCTCACAGATGGGCCATAGGGCTGATATGGGATCTTCCTGCTGAGCAGCATTTCTAACACTGGGCAGCTTTTATTTGTCTTCTTGAAATGTTCTGGGTGATCCCAAAGCACTGCAGCCCCCTGATGCTCAGCAAGTGGGATTCTCACTTTAGGAGCTATGTGCCACCCTCCTGCCAGTGACAGCAAGGGACATCCTGCTCCCGCTCCATGTGTCAGGGATCTGTGAAAGCACCAAGGTCCTCAAGCTGCATTCCTGAGCACCGCAGTCACTGTGACTCTGACCTCTTTTGGAATGGGCACGGGGGGGACCCAAATCTCATGTACACCCCTCAGATGCCCACACCTCCCCCTGGTGTGGGGACAGGATGGAATTCTCAGAGCTACCCCTATGCAGCCCCGATGCCTTCACTCCCCGCCTGCTGCCTGTCCCTGGGTGCTCAGGGCAGGAGAGACACGGTGACAGCAGGAGCATGGACATCTCTGGGGGACCTGAGAGCAGGGCCGAGGGAGGGCAGTGCTGTGAGTTGGGTCCTTCCAGCCCCACCACACCACTAAAACACAGAAGGAACCCTCTAACAGGACTCAAACAGCCACATTTCAAACAAATGAGGCAACACCTCTAGCATGGGAGCACCCAGAGATCTTCAGGAACATCCCAAATTCCTGGTCAGATGGGAAAACTTCCCCTGGAGCTGCATCTGGGCTTTCTCCAGGAAGGTGCCAGCCCCAGCATCAGTGCCAATCCTCCATCATCACAGTCGCTGCCTTCCTCACTGTGAGTCCCTCTTGACCAGCAGCAGCCAAGGGAGCACGGCCGCCAGCAGGGCCACAGTGAGGATGAGCAGCACGGCCAGAGCGATGGGCGACTGGCAGCACTGCAGCCCCAGGGCCGAGCTGGAGGACATGGTGCTCCGTGTCTCCGCCTGGCTTTCTCTCCGCAGGGAGGAGCAGTCCGTGTCCACCAGCGGCATCCCATGCCTGCTGATGATGAAGATGTGGGCTCCACGTGCCAGCTCTCCCTGTGTGCCCGTAGGGCTGCACCGCTCCAAGCTCTGCACCGGCATCACAAAGTGGCTGGGCACCACGAGGGCGTTGCTGCTCTCCAGTTTGGTCAGCTGGGATAAGGAGGATGGTGACAGGGGCACTTCCAGCATCCGCGGGCTGGATGGCCACAGAGCCTTCTTCTTGCTGAGGAAGGTGACGTAGCGACAGACGGGGCAGATGATGGTGCTCTGGATGTGGCCGTCCAGCTTGGAGGAAAGCAGGCACTTCACCAGGCAGTCGTGGCAGAAGGCGTGCCCGCAGCTGAGCTGGCGATGTGTGTGCTCCAGGGGGTGGAACTTCTCGTAGCAGACAGGGCATTCGGCTGGGGCCCCTTCCTTGCTGGGTGAGGTCTCAGCCATCCCTGCTCTGCAGACCACGGGTGCTTCCCAGCTGTGAGCAGGGATACTGGGTGTTATAGGGGTCCCAGTTGCAATGGTTAGTGTGGGATGTCCCAGCCCAATGGCCGGGTCACTGCTGGAGTGCAGTGCGTGCCTGTTAGTCACAGCACTGCCCCGCTGCCTGGAGTGTCCCCTGTGCTGCCCTGGGGCACAGTGGGGTGCAGGGACAGTGGGGACACCACGGACACAGAGCCTTGAATGGGCTTGGTCTGAAGCACTTCTCAGGGTAGGGAACATTCAGGGAAGGGAGAAGGGAGAAAGAGAAGGAGAGGGAAGTGGAAGAGGAGGAGGAGGAGGAGGAGGAGGAGCAGAAGGAGAAGAAGAAGAAGGAGAAAGAAGGAGAAGGAGAAGGAGAAGGAGAAGGAGAAGGAGAAGGAGAAGGAGAAGGAGAAGGAGAAGGAGAAGGAGAAGGAGAAGGAGAAGAAGGAGAAGGAAGGAGGGACGCTCAGTTCCAAGAGTGGATCAGCAGCTGGAGTTCTATGAAGAGGGCAGTTTCTCCAGACCATGCTGTGTTTTCAGATCCAATCTGCACCCCTTTTTGCATGCCATCAGTGCACCCCAGATGTCCTCACAGCTGTTTCTAGAGGTTTTGCTGCTGGACACATGGGCATGGCAGCCCAGGAGCCATCCCCTGTGTTGGGATGGCCACACCAACACGAGGAGCCATCCCTTAGAAGAAGAGGGACCCAACTCCTGCTCTGGTTTAGTGACCTGCTGCTTCCTACAGAGCCACAGGAGCCCCTCACTCCACACCCCAGAGACCCCTACCTTCTGCAGGGCCCCAGGGCAGGGTCCTCTCCATCCGATCCACTGCTGTCCCCAGCGCTGAGCACCGTCTGGGCCGGGACCGGGGTGCCTATATAACAGCAAGGTGGTGGCTGCGCGTTTCATGCGAGCGCGTTGCGTAAAGGCAGGAGCGGGGACAGGGCAGCACCCGGGCTGTGAATGCGGAGGAACCCGTTCAAGTTTTAAATCCTGAACCCTGCCAGGGAGTGGGTGTGGAGCCGGCGTAAGGCGTCAGAGGGCAGGGAGAGGTGGCACAGTGCTGCCTGCTGGCCTCCCTGTAATGGGTTCCCAGGGTCAAACCGCAGGCTGCTGGTCCCCAAACACAGCAGGGCCCCTGCCAGGGACAGGACACAACCACACGTCTCTGCTCCCCATCCCCACACTGGTCTCATCTCTGTGATCTGGTCTCCCCTCTATGTCACCCAGCCCCACACTGCTGGATGGTCACTCCAAAGAGCAGCGTGGCTGTGGGCAACCCAGACAGTTCACAGCAGAGCACAGCTCTGGTCGCTTTCATCTCCTGCCTGCCTGCAGGCTTCCAGCACCATCTGCTGCATCTTGTGGGCAGATGGAACCCCTCCATTTGGCCATTTGTGGGTTGGAATCCTGCACAGAGGAGGCTCTCTGTGGCATTACCCCTTGTCTCAGGGTGCTGCCATTCTTCCCTTGACTTCCAGAGCCTTTCAAAAGCTGTTTGCAAGTGGATGGTTCCTGTCACCACCTTGGATCCTTTCAGCATCCTCAGCCCAGCCGGTTTCCTCAGGGTGATCAAAAGGGCTCCAAGGAACTCCTGTACCCTGGGAGGCCTGCAGTCTCCATCATAGTTTAGGAGAAACTTGGAATTAAGTGGGGATCTCACATGGGTGCAGAGATGCTCTGTAGAACCACTCCTGGTTCTGTGCTCCTCCAGCCTCAAGAAGATGCCCGGGGATCTCCAGGATCGATGGGGTAAGAAGAGACGGCAAGAGTGTTAAGGCACCTCTGGCACCCAACAACATTCAACAGATGGGTCCCCACAGTCACTGCACAGGCAGCAGTGGTGGTTTCGAGCCCTGGCAGGCGTGGGCAGTGGTATCACCACCCGTGGGTGCAGCAGTTACATCACAGGGTTGGTTTCTGGATGAAAAGGGGTGGGTGCAAACTTACCAGGCCATTCCCATGCTGTGGGGCAGCTGCCAAAATGCAGAGAGCACCTCATGTGGGGTTGGTACCCTTCATACCTCTTATGCCATGAAATCCCACCGTAAGGAGATCCAGAGCTGCTCCTCTGCTCCACATCCACTCCTCTCGCTATCCTGTTTTTTATGGTGCAAGCATAAATTGAAGTTGAGAACTCTCTGGACTGACCCAGGGCTGAGGTCCCACCATCACCTTTGGGTGCACATTCCCATTTGTGACCTCTCCTTGAAGCTGCCAGGGCTGATCACTTCCCCAGGTCCTGAGTGCTGGAGAATTGACCTGGGCCAGCACGGGCAGGTCTGGGGCACTGAGCATCTCCCCACCTTCAGCTCTCAGCTGGCACCGGGCGGGGTGGAAATTCCTGTTTCCCATAGTTTGGATGCTCTCCATTGTTGGAAACTATGAGCTCACTGTTCTATACATAGGCACTGAGAAAACAAGTCTGCCTCCCTCTGCAGCTCTGCCCATGCTAAAATCAAAGGGATTCTGGTGTCATCAGTTTCGCCCTTTCCCATGCATGGCTTTTCCTGGTGCCTTTGCCCCAGTTCCACATGTGGCTGCATCTCTCCCAGGTGGCAAAGTGGAGCCTGGCAGTGCCTGAAAGGTGAGACCAGGTTCAGGGGCAGAGCCAAGTCCTTTTCCAAGTGAGGAGGTGGAAATGGGAGCTCCTTTCCCATGCCTACAGCTGAGACCTGCTCTGCTCAGGGTCAGTGGCCATCACAGCCCTGGGGGAAAGCACAGCCCTGGGTCCCCTCCCATTCCTTACACAGGGAATTCAGCCATCAGCCAGAAGAACCCTTCAGTTGGAGAAGCCCCCAAAGGCAGAAGAAGGGATCATGGTGCCCTTATCTATGCTTGGCAGCCAATGTTGGAGGTTTTACTCAACTTTTTACTATGTGAGGTTTGTGGCTCATATTCAGCTCCTCACCTGCACATCTGAGGGTTTACAGGCACTTCTGCTCATCCCGTTCCCCTTCCACATCTTCCCAGTTTGGAAACCTTGAGTAGTTGGCATTGGTGAGAAGGAGGTGAAGGTAAGAGGGGAAAAGTAAACCTGTTTGACCTCATCCTTGAGAAGATGTTCAGTGGAGCTCAGCGACTTTCCCAGGGATGCTCCATGCTTTTTTGTTTAAATAAATCCCATTTCTGGAAAAGACGCACAAGCTGGAGGGCATGCAATCCCCGAGGGCGGCCCCAGGTTTGCCCATCTCCTCCCATGTTTGTTTTGTATGACTTCAGAATGGGAAATCGGTGTATTTTCCTTCTGGGTAACTCCATACCGTCTGTCTGCTCCGTGCTTTTTGCCTTGCCCAGGAGGTGGTGCTCTCGGATGGGCTTTGGCTGCCCAAAAGAAACGAAGAGCCCAGGGTGCACTGAACGACCTCAGAGCCTTCATTCCCAGAGCTGCCATGGTCTGGAAGGTGCTGTCCCACAGGGAGGCTGCCCACTCCCCATAGGAGGGGATAGAAGGGATGTGAGCCAGATGCCGAGGGTCTGTTATTTCGATGTCAGAGCTCCAAGGGATGGAGGCTGGAATATCTCCCAGACCCTCACTGGTTGCTGTTTTCCCACCAGGGTGAGGATATGCTGAGCAGATGCTGCCTGCCTTGCTAAGGGACCTGCAGTACTTGGGCACACAGCTCCGGGCTGCCGCTGTCTGCTGCTCAGGAATGCCCCTGTGCCTGGTGCTGTCTCTCAGGACCTTATTCTGACATCAAATATTGGGCTTCTGTCCCATCCAGAATCACAGAATCACAGAATGGCCAGGGTTGGAAGGGACCTCAAGGATGATGAAGCTCCAACCCTCTGCCACATGCAGGGTCACCAACCTGCACATTTCATACCAGTCCAGGCTGCCCAGGGCCCCATCCAACCTGGCCTTGAACACCTCCAGGAATGGACGGGGCATCCACAGCCTCTCTGGGCAACTATTCCAGCACCTCACCACCCTCATAGTAAAGAAAGGACTCAACACCCAACTTCTATGGAGCCACATAGCCCTATGGTTTTTACCTGGCTGGTATCCAAGGGCTCCTTCAAGGCTTATTTGCCCAGAGATCCACCACAGGAGTAGTGTCACAAGCAGGGCTGGGGCAATCCAAAGCAATCAGGGAATCATAGAACCATAGGGGCTGGAAGGGACCCCTGGAGATCCACCAGTCCAACCACCCTTAAAGCAGGTTCTCTAGAGCACATTACACAGGACAGCATTCAGGCAGCTCCTTCCAGCTTCATGCCATCAGCAAACTTGTTGAGGGTGCGTTCCATCCCTTCACCGATGAAGATATTAAGATCATACTGACTGCTGAAGACAATGAGCAATGCCAGGGCGGCACAGACCCTGCCTTTAGTCCCCATCCAAAAAATAGCCCCCAATCCTGTGGTTGTAGGGCAGTGTCAGGGCTGTGCCAGCTCCCTCCTCATGGCTGGATTCAGCCCTCAGCTTTCACGGACACAAACTATGCCCTAAATCCAGCAGCAAATAGGATGAGTTTCATCACTGGTACCGTACACAGACACACATCCCATCCTGAGATGGTTCAGGGGAGCGGGTGCTGCCATGGTGCTAATCTACATCATGTGAGCAATGGAGAAACAATGCGGCTTTGGAGCGAGCAGGCAGATGCTGGGGGAGAAGAAGGCTTCTATTGAGGCAGGGCTGGCAGCTGCCTCCAGGGCACAAGGGTTTGGGGTTCTGCAAGTGCAAGGATGAGCAGATCCTTCCTGAGAATGGGGCTGGGATGGGAAGCAACATGCTGAGCCTATCAAATCATAGCGGCCAGCAAAGGTGGATTTTCCCCTCGCTGCTGTGATCTGGGATTAAATGGGACCACTGGAGGAGTTTGGGATGCAGACAGTGTTGGTACCCTCATCCCGTGCATGCTGGCTGCCAGCAGAGCAAGTAGCAGGTGTCCTTGGAGGGCTCAGAGAGGGGACAAGGTGCTGGGGACACTGCAACGTGAGCAGGAAAAGCTGCCAGGGCTTGTGGTCCTGTACAAAAGGGAGTTACTCCATGAGCTTTTGGCTGCTTGGTTGTGTGGCAGGTTGAGATTTTCCTCCAAGCCCCAGCTGAGGGGCAGCTCAACAGGAATCAGAACAGCCTTCAGGTCAATCTGCAGTGCACATCTTGGAGCAGGTCAGGAAGAAAAGACTCAATAAAAGGAAAACTGAATTCTAACATACGATGGTGTTCATTATCTGGGTTGATTTAATGGTTTTTCCAGGGTTTTTATGAGAGGCTGTGCTTTCCGAAGGCAAACAGAGGTGCAGCTTCTTTCAGGAACTGCTGGCAGTCTGTCAAACACAACAATTTGGTAAATATTGCCCAGGCACTGAAGGCAGCACTGAAATTAGTAAAAATAACAACTTTTATTGAAAAGAAGACTCTGTGTGGATGTATACAACATACAGCTTGAGGCACGGAGGTGCTGGATAAAGGGAGGATTGATTACGTGGCCCAGTCATTGAGAGCAACAGAGTCTTCGTTGCCTTTGTGCTGCAAGAAAATCCCTGTTAGCTTCAGTCCTTTACCTGGCCCCAAATCCACCCAGGGCTGTGGATCTCCCATTTCTGTCACCTGGGGACCCCATCTTCTAAAGCCCTCCTAGACCTCAGCATCTCCACACACCTCCAATACCATCCTCATGACATCCTTCACACACTCACAGTCCTGCAGCCCCCCAGCTCCACTCTTTCATACATTCTTCCCAGTCCCACCCCATTCAGCTCCATCCCACCCTACATCCCTCCCAACCCTATCTCTCCCTGTACCTCTCTCAGCCCCATCCTTCCCTGTATATCCCCTCATTCCCTTCCCAGACCCACACCCACTCCCTTCCTAAAACCATCCCTCCCAGTCCATGCATCTCCACCAGTGCCATCCCACAGCCCCAGATCTGGTGCTCCACCCCATCCCCATGAGAGCCACCCTTTGTCAGCCTGACGCCCAAATCCATTTGGTGATGGCTTCAAACAACCACAATTCACCTCACTGAGTTGCAAGAATGAAACATTGCTGCTGTTAGGGCTGCATTTGGATGGGGGAGCGCAGTCTGGTGCAATGAACTGATGGTTCTCAGGTCACGGGTAAATATTCTCAGCTCCACAGCCACAAGCAGGTCTCACTGGTGCCGCCCAGCACAGAGCAGGGCAGGCACCTCATCCTGGCTTTCCCTTTTTCCAAAGCCTCCATTACCTTCAGGACTTGCAGAACCCAGCCACCCCAGGCTGCTTTGGCTGCTTAAGGAAAAGGAGAACAGGATCAATGTTGGTGGTACCAAGAAGATGCAGGGGGGGTGTGACAGCCCCACGTGTCCCACTGGGGATGTGTCTCTGCTATGGCTGAGCTGCCCTCAGACCTGCCCCCTCAGCTCCTCTGCCCCCTGCCTGGGTGCAGCTGTCTGGAAAAAGCAGGTAAGGGGAGAGCTGCATGGTCCCAGGCACTCCTCCAGGGCAAAGACAAAGGGGAGAATCCCTGCTCTGTCCCAGGGGCTACTGCTCCCCTCTCAGAGAAGGAAGGAAGGAAATGCGTGGCAGCTGCCAAAAGATGCGCTGTGCCCAGCTACCCCTGGAGAACAGGTGGCACCCAACCAACCCCAGAGCACAAGGATGGGCACCCAGCCTGCTCTTAGGATAAATGATGGGCACCCAGCCTGCATCAAATCCTTCCCAGCCCACGAACAACTCCCAGGGGGTCCTCACCCCCCCCTTGCACTGCACCACTGGGGGCTGCACCCACTATGTGTCCCCCTGAGCAGTGACACAGCCCCCATGAGCTCCCATCCCACCCCGCTCATCCCATGCCACAGTGACCTCCCACAGGACATCCCCGGACCGTGGGACAGCCCCGGCCGCCTCCTCCCCCCCGTGAGAGCCCCCCTTTGCTGCAGCACATCACGTCTCTCTTTTCTCTCCGCAGCCTTTCAGCCGAGGGGCTTTTTGCTGGCGAAACACAAATCTGGCGGCGGCCACAGCCGCTTTGTGCGGCCGCTAATGCTAAATGACTGCTCCTTTGTGCGGCCGCAATGCCCGGCCCCTGGGCGAGCGCCTGGGAACGGCTCCAGCGTACAATGGGGTGCAGCCGGGAGCCACCTCAAAGCAAACATTGACTTAAAAATTGGTGTTAACCAGGCGGGCACGTCAGACGTCTTGGGAAACACAGCCCTGCCGCTGCTGCTTTGTTGGTGGAGGCACAGCCCCACAGGGATGAGTGTTGTAAAGGGGGTTTGATGCATCGAGAGTGCTGCACCAAGAGGGTGAAGGACCGTGATCAGACAGAGTGTGGTATTTCTACATGGCCTTATCAGCACAGGGAGAAAAGATGGGCACCGGTTTGCTCCAGAGCACCATGATGGGCACCCAACCTCCTCCACAAGGAGGGCTCCCAACCTGCTCAGTGTGCTGGCAGGCACCAAATCTTTTCCAGAGGGCAATGATGGGCACTCAACTCTGCTCCAGAGCAGAATGATGGGCAAGAAACCTCCTCCAGAACATAAGGTTAGGTACCCAACCTGCTCCAAAGCTGAGGAGTGAGCATCCATTCTGCTCCAAAGCATCACAGCCATGCAGCCTGTCTGCAAGACCAAGGGTGGGCATGCAACCTGCACCAGAGCTCAATGGTGGGTACACAGCCTGCACCACAGAACCACAATGGGCATGCAACCTGCTCCAGAGTTGAGTGGTGAGCACACAACCTGTGCAAGAGCACCATGATGGACACCCAATCTGCTGCAGAGAGTGATAGGTATGCAAGCAGATCCAGACCTGAATGGTGGGCACCCAACTTGCCCCAGGACACAATGGTGGGCACACACCTGGCTCAAGGGCTCTGTGGTGGGCACTCAACCTGCCCAAAGCCACCTCTGGCTGCTTGTGGCAGAACAGGGCTGGATACAAAGAGAGGAATCGTTCTTCAAGGCAGTAAATGCTTCCATCTCCCTCTGCCTTCAAAAGGGGTTTCAGAGAGCCAAGAGGATCCAGCATCCAAGCAAAGGTAGGAGTTGGATGGGAGGCAACGCAGGCAGAGTGTGCATCACCCAGGTGCAGGTTGGCACAGGAAATTTGCGCAAGCAGAAATGGGGACTGGGCTCAGCCTCCAGGAGGGCTGGAGCTCCTCCTACACAGACAGGCTGATGGAGCTGGGGTTGTTCAGTATGGAGGAGAGAAGGGAGACCTCACTGTGGCCTTCCAGTACTTAGAAGAGCTGATAAACAAGACTTTTTACATGGACAGATAGTGACGAGGGAATGGCTGTAAAGGGGAAGATTTAGATCAGATGCGAGGAGGAAGTTCCTTACTCAGTGGCAGTGAGACCCTGGCACTGCTGCCCAGAGCTGTGTGTGCCCCATCCCTGATGTACCCGAGGCCATGGGTTGGATCTGGCAGCCTGACCTGAGGGGGCCAGGGGGCTGTGAGGTCCCTTCCAACCCAAGCATGCAGCGGGTCTATGAATCTCTGTTTACCCAGCACCCGATGGGACACGGCAGCAGAGGGACCATGGGGATGGATGTGCCACACAGAGGTGGACTCGGTGACCCCATGCTCACACAGGACGTGTGCTGTCCCATAAAGGGACCCAGACGTCTCCAGGTGCTGCCACGCTGCTGGCAGCAATGGCCTGCAGCAAGGGAGCACAAGGGCCTCCAACACCGCCATCGCCAATGACAGACTGCCCGGCTAATTGCAGAGGGCAGAGAAATAAGAACGCAGATGGAGCTGAAGCACGGGGTAGGCGTGAGGCAGCAGAGGTGGGTAGTGGGGCAGGTCAGTCTGACCCTATGGAGGCCTGGGGATACTTGGTGAGGGCTGTGCCTGGGTCCCAGCAGACAGCTGACAGAGCCCACGGTGTTGGGACGGGAAGCAGGACAGAATCACAGAACCACAGAATTGCCAGGGTTGGAAGGGACCTCAACAATCATGAATCTCCAGCCAGCCTGCCACAGGCAGGGCCACCAATCTCCACATTTAACACCAGACCAGGCTGTCCAGCTCCCCATCCAACCTGGTCTTGAACACCTCCAAGGACTGGGCATCCACAGCCTCTCTGGGCAGCCTGTCACCACTCTCTGTGAAGAACTTCCGCCTGATATCCAACCTCAATCTTCCCTCCCTCAACTTAAAACCGTTTCTCCTTGTCCTGCCATCATCTCCCCTTTCCAAGAGTTGACTCCCCTCCTGTCTGTAGGCTCCCTTTAGGTACTGAAGGCTGCAATGAGCTCACCCCGCAGCCTTCTCTTCTCCAGGCTGAACAAGCCCAGCTCCCTCAGCTTGTCCTCGTAGGGGAGCTGCTCCAGCACCCTCTTCATCTTTGTGACTCCTCCAGACCCTCTCCAACAGCTCCCTGTCTTTCTTGTACTGAGGACTCCAGGCCTGGACACAGTACTCCAGCCTGGACTCCAGTACTCAGAAGAGCAGAGAAGAGAGGGACAATCACCTCCCTGTCCCTGCTGCCACCCCTCTTCTGATGGAGCCTGGGATGCCATGTGCTTAACACGTGGCTCACGTTAAGTTTTTCATCCACCAGACCTGCAGGTCTTTCTCTGCAGGCTGCTCTCAAGGACTGTTCCTTTCCATCTGTATACATGCTTAGTGCAAAACCTGGCACTGTGCTGTGTTGAACCTCATCAGATTCTCCCGGGCTCACCTTTCAAGTCTGTTGAGGTCCCTCGGAATGGCATCCCTTCCTTCCACAAGTTTATACTTTCGGATACTTTGACTCCTTTTGATGTCTTCTGGTTCACAAGCAGCACCAAGTGGGGGCGGTGCCTCCGTCTGGGTTCCTTTCTACAGCACGCGCCCACTGCACGGCGGGCTGCTTGCTCGTGCTTTCCTGTGTCCCGTATTTCACGAGCTGGCCTTAGCAGGGATCTGCATGGGGGGATTTCCTCAGGTCCCTTCCTGCCCCTACGTTTCTGTGATTCTGTGACTGCGGAGATTCTTTCATTTTTGTTTTTTTTTCAAGTAGGAGATGCAGGTTGGTGTTTGGGGTCCGCTATCAGTAAATGACCGAAAGGTTGCCGTTAATCCCGTTTGCCCACCTCAGTGTGAAGTGCAAAGAGGAGCACTCTCTCCTGGTTTTGGATGGTGAAAGTTAGGATTCTGTGTCCTCCCCCAGCATCAGGAGAGGGAGAAACCGACGCGGGGAGGGACAGCAAACCCAACTTCATCATCAATGACATGGAGATATTTTCTTTTTTTGCAACTATTTTATTGTCTTTAAATGCAGACTGAGGCTGTTGTTGGTCTGCCAACGCCAAGCCGTGCTCAGCACCGCAGTGGGTGCCGGCCTAGCGCCGCCTCTTGGGGGACGGGGGCAAATCCGGGGGGCAGCTGCTGGCCCTCCTCTTCGGGGGGCGTCGGGGCCCCCCAGGCGAGCGGTCCGTGCCCTGGGCGGAGGGGCCCGCTGCCGCCGCCTGCCCCGGCTGCTCCTGCGGCTCCTGCGGGGACACGGGGGCGGCGGGTCGGGGCTCGGGCCCCCCGTGAGGGACGCCGGGGAGCCGCTCGGCGCCGGGGCCCGCGGGGCTGGCGGAGCGGCCCGGGCCGGAGGCGGGAGGCTCCTGCTGGGAGGTGGCGGGGCTGGGGGTGGCCGCGGGGCCGTCCTGCCCTCCTGCTTCACGGGCAGCCCGGCTGTCCTGCCGCCGGCGGAGCTCTGGGCCGTACAGGGCCGTCACGGTGTCGATGAGCCCCGCCACGAACTCCTCCGTGCGGTCTTCCAGGTGTGATTCTGACATCAGGATCAGGGCATCCTGGTCGAGCCCGTACGCGCACAGGAGGTTCATGACGGCAGTCCGCGCCGCAACCACCTCCCACCACTCATCTCCAGTGATGTTCTCGAGCTCCTGCTGGAGCCACCGGAGCAGTGGTTCGAGGTCTCCCGGATCCCCTCGGAAGAAGTCCGCCCAGACCTCGGCTGGGAAGCCGGGCTCGGGAGCCTCGAGCTGCGGCTCTGCAGAGCCCTGCTCCTCCTCCTGCTCGTCCTCGGAGGGCTCTGCAGGCTGCGGGATGGGGCACTCGAGGTAATCGTCCTCGATCCGCACCGAGTACCGGATGGCCTCGATGCTCTTCTTGCAGACAGCACAGGTGGGCTGCTGCTTTGCCCACCGCAGCGCACAGCCCAAGCAGAGCTGGTGCAGGCAGGGCGTCACGTAGGCTGCGTCGTCCCGGCTCTGCCCGCAGACGGGGCAGGTCCAGTCCGAGGGCAGCTCCATGGCGCCGGGTGTGCGGTGGGCAGGGGAGAGCCGAGCTGGGAAAGCCGCTCCCCTCGGTGGCTGCAGCGGGCCGGAGCCGTCAGCAGCTGCAAAAGAGAAGAGGCCGCGGTCACTCGCCGTCCCCGGGGCGGCGGCGGCGGCGGCGACGCCCCGGTCCCTCCGCGCAAAGCCCCGGCCCCGCTCCCCGCCGCCCGCCCCGGGGCCGCGTCCCCGCCCCGCTCACCTCCGCTGCTGCGAGCGCACCCCGCGGGGCCCCGGCTGCCCGAGCCGGGCAGGGCCGGGGGAACGCTGGCGATGCCGCGGGCTGAGCACCAGGAACTGTTGCCGGCAGCCCCGCAGCACGGCCCAAACAAACTCTCGTCCGCGCCTCCAAGTCTCGCTGCTGCGCTCGACCGGAGTCCAGGCACGAGTGATGCTGGGCTCTGCTGCGCCCCGCTTTCTGCAGGGAGGCTCCCTGAGCTCACAGCCATCTCCCGCTGCTGTCACAGCCCCTTGGTCGGTGACCTCACAGTGCAGGGCTGCGTGTATTTGGGCACCAGGCTGGGCCTGCATCGTTATCACCCCTCATGTTCAGTGACTGCCCTTTGTGATGGCGGTAGATCTGGGAAAATAAAATCTGCACCTATACTGTCTGCACATGATTCTCCTTCGTAAATTGTTTAGAATCACAGAATCATTGAATAGCCTGGGTTGGAAGGGGCCTCAAGGGTCATCAAGCTCCAACCCCCCAGCCACAGGCAGGGCCACCAACCTCCACATTTAACACCAGACCAGGCTGCCCAGGGCCCCATCCAGACAGGCCTTGAACACCTCCCAGGACGGGGCATCCACAGCCCCTCTGGGCAGCTGTTCCAGCACCTCACCACTCTCTCCGTGAAGAACTTCCGCCTGATATCCAACCTCAGTCTTCCCTCCCTCAACTTAAAACCGTTTCTCCTTGTCCTGCCATCATCTCCCCTTTCCAAGAGTTGACTCCCCTCCTGTCTGTAGGCTCCCTTTAGGTACTGAAGGCTGCAATGAGCTCACCCCGCAGCCTTCTCTTCTCCAGGCTGAACAAACCCAGCTCCCTCAGCCTATCCTTGTAGGGGAGCTGCTCCAGCACCCTCTTCATCCTTGTGGCTCCTCCGGACCCTCTCCAACAGCTCCCTGTCTTTCTTGTACTGAGGACTCCAGGCCTGGACACAGGACTCCAGCTGGGGCCTCACAAGGCAGAGTAGAGAGGGACAATCACCTCCCTGTCCCTGTTGCCACCCCTTGTCTGATGAGGACAATGGCAGGAAGCAGGCGGGCGGCCTGCTGGGACACGTGGGCCACACTCGGCGTCCGTGAAGGACGGGAACACCGTTACCAAGCCCAGGGCCGAACCCCACGGGACCACGTGGGCATCTCGGGACGTGCCGCTGCTCCAAGCCCGGCACAGGTGGGCGGACCTGGTTCCTCGGCCTCGGAGACCGGAAGAACGTGGCACGCCCCTGCCCTGCCCGAGGCCATTTCCGCATCTAGAAATAGAAAAGCCAGGAAACGCTGCAGATTCATGCCGCTGGGAACAGCACGCATCCCGGCTCCGTCACCACGCATAGAAGAGACACGGGGGGCGTGGCCACGCTTCTCCCCGCCCTCAGACCCGCCCCACGTGACGTCACGACATCGCCCCGCCCACCGCGGTGCCCGGATGAAGCAGTTCCGCCGGCGGCGGGCGATGCTGTGGCTTTGACAGGCGATGCGCTCCGGTGAGCAGCGGCCGCGGCGGGGACCGGGGATGGGGGGGGGCCGCGGCGGTCAGCAGCCGGTCCGCTGGGACAATGGGCGTTGAGCAATGAGCGATAAGCGATGGGCATTGAGTGGTGGGCAATAGGCATTGAGGGGCTGCGGCCCCGCGTTCTTCCACCCATTGGCTGCAAAGTGACAACGGGGCAGCTCCCGCCCCGCGGCGCATTCTTATTGGTCGGCTGCACGGCCCCTTCGCCTCTCATTGGCGGACGTGCCTGCCTATCTGTCGGCGGTCCGGCCCGGCCCTGCTCGCGCGGCCACCGCCCTATGCAAGCCGCTGCCCCCCCACCCCCTCGTCCCGGGTTCCTGAGGTAACGGCGCCGGCCGTCCGTCTGCAGGAGGCCGCGGGGCGGCACGAGGCGGGTGGGTGCGGGGAGGGTCGGGCTGCGGGGTTCGGGCGGGGGGAGCGGGGCTGGGGGCCGCCCGACGGCTGTGCGCGGGGTTGGGGCGGGCGACGGGGGGAGGGCGGCGTTGGGCCCCGACGCGGATCCGCCGCCCTGCGGCGTCTCGGTGCTCTCGTCCCTCCCGGTGCCGCCAGTCGCTTTTCCTGCCGGCCGCAGGCGCAGCTCGTGTTCCTCCGTTCCGTTCTTCTCAGCCCAGGGTTCTCGGTGCTGGCAGGTATGTGACCCGCGGATGGGGGCTTCAGGCGGTGCCAATTAACGCCCGCCCTTAATGACGCTGGTTGCACGGAGCGTGCTGTCACCTTACTTCCCTCTCACAGCCGCGGCTTGGCTTGCTGCTCTGGCAGAGATGCTGTTTGCTGCTGCCGACGCCAGGTCTGTCTGTGCCCGGTATTTCCCGCTGCAGGTTCTGCCCATCTCCCCCTGTGCTCAGCAGGGCCTGCCCGGCTCTGTGCTGCCGTGCCCCATCCCAGCAGGCCCTGCCAGTTTGATGAGTTTGACCCCAATTGCGGCAGACGTGCCGTGAAGGATGAGCACACTGACACGAGGCACAGCTCCTGGAGCTGGACTTGCAGCTGAGTGACCTCCCATTAAGATCTCCTGCTGACGCGGATGGCTCTCCTCACCCACACAGCCCGTTGTTCTCCACCCCTGCCCAGTGACTCACGGCTGCTCTGCTCCTTTCGGAACTCCCTTGACTCAGTGAGGAGTGCAGAGAGGGATTTTTTTGTTTTGTACCCAAGGAAGTGGGCCAGCAGGGACAGGGAGGTGATTGTTCCTCTCTACTCTGCCTTGTGAGGCCCCAGCTGGAGTCCTGTGTCCAGGCCTGGAGTCCCCAGTACAAGAAAGACAGGGAGCTGTTGGAGAGGGTCCGGAGGAGCCACAAGGATGAAGAGGGTGCTGGAGCAGCTCCCCTACGAGGACAGGCTGAGGGAGCTGGGCTTGTTCAGCCTGGAGAAGAGAAGGCTGCGGGGTGAGCTCATTGCAGCCTTCAGTACCTAAAGGGAGCCTACAGACAGGAGGGGAGTCAACTCTTGGAAAGGGGAGATGATGGCAGGACAAGGAGAAACGGTTTTAAGTTGAGGGAGGGAAGATTGAGGTTGGATATCAGGCAGAAGTTCTTCACGGGGAGAGTGGTGAGGTGCTGGAACAGCTGCCCAGAGGGGCTGTGGATACCCCGTCCTGGGAGGTGTTCAAGGCCTGTCTGGATGGGGCCCTGGGCAGCCTGGTCTGGTGTTAAATGTGGAGGTTGGTGGCCCTGCCTGTGGCGGCGGGCTGGAGATTCGTGATTGTTGAGGTCCCTTCCAACCCTGGCAATTCTGTGATTCTGTGAAGTGTTTAACTGAGTGAAACGGCAGTGGAAATGTTCCTTGGATATTTAAGCCAATTTCATTTTGCATAAAAAATATTCCAGGACCTTGTGGATGGAAGGTGGCCTTGCCAAGGTCAATTTTTGCTTAGAAATGTATTAGCATCTGTAGTAGTAAGGAATATAGGAAACTGTTATATTTATTTGTTTATATTTAAACTTGATGCATCAGCAGTGCATCAGACAGTGCACAGACATACTGGCTGGTAGTGCCAGCTAACTGTGAGAGGTGTGGGTTAAGTGGTGTGGTTGTCTGTTTTGGTTTGTTCTTTAAATTATTAATCTTGGGTCTGCCTTGGAAGAGCTCCTCTGTCCTGCTCGCACACCTCAGCCTGGCTGGGCTGTGGTCAACTGCAGAACAGAGCCCAGATGCTCACCTCTCTGTGCAGAGTTGTTCTGCACGTTGTGGAGAGGTGACGGTATTTATTGAGAGGAATATGTCACTCCATGTCCTTCTCTCCTTTTGGAGTAAAACTCTGCTTCCTGTGAGCACGTGGAGGCTGTAGGCATGAGATAATCCTTAATTGTGGGAAAAGGGGGGTAAAGAAAAAAAAAGTGGAAGAGAATCAAGGCTGCTGGTGGCTGTGACCTTGGTGCCACAAGGAGCGTTGTCACCAGAGGGGTCTGGGACGGGACTGCCAAAAGCATGGAAACAAAGCACTTCTTACTCCTGTGGTCTGTTAGAGTGAACTTTCATCTTGTGTTCTGTGTGCTGAAGGGCCCTAAGGCCCTCTGCCTGGCTGCCCTGTGACTCATGGGTGGTGGGTGTTCTTACAAAAGGTTTTCCTCTCCCTGGTACTACTCAATTTGAGGTGATTTAAAGGCAGTTCACGGATCTGAGGAGAAATCTGCATTAAGTGCTTTTCTTTCTAAGTCACTTGTCATTGTGCAGCATCCAGAAACATCGTAGACCTCGAGCCACCGCCTTCCCAAGGAATTTTTTCATTGGGATGGTATTAATTGCTGAGAAAATGTGGAGGCTCCAGGGACCTGCGTGCTGTCTTTTGTCACAGGCTCTTTGCTATGCTTGTCATAAGCTCTCAGATGAAGTCATTGCTCTCGGGCAGGTCGTGCTGCAGTGTCTCAGGGCTTTAAGAGAAAGGTAGCAAGGATTTGAGGTGGGTAGCTGAGGTGGGCACAGCACGTGGGCTTTGCAGGTGGCCCCGGATCTTGGCACGTGTCCGTGGGCAGGGACCTCCCCTCCATCTCTGCAGGCGCTGGTCCTTGTGCCAACCTCTTCAGGTCTTCGTTTGGAGGATGCTTTGGTGGCGTTGCTTAGGAACAAATAGAGATCTGATTGTGTTGTTTGTGAAATAAATAAATGATTTTAGTGCTGAATTCTGATGCCATTGCTAGTTGGGGTGTGCGTGTGGTTGGTTGGGTTTTGCCCCCTGTCAGATACCTTATTTGCTAGGTATGCAAGTCTAGGCCACGTGGTACAAAGCATATCTGTTGTATGAGGTTAGTAAGGCAGATTCCACAGGAGACTGCTGAGATAAGGCTGAGCTGTTTGCTCTCAAGTTATTTTAAAGGCTTTTAGCCTGAACCTGGCGCAGAGTTCCTGCAGGTAGGGTTTGCTTACTTCTGCCTGCTGTGCTGTCCACATGGGAAGAGCAGGATTTATTATTATGGATAGTGCTGATGCTGCGTGCTCTGAGACTATTTTTTTCCTGAAAGCTCATATTCTGGTGTTGTAAGAGGCAAGGATGCATTTGTTGTGGTTCACCAGAGAACATTCAGTTCAAAAATAGTATTGCAGGAAAAGACAGAGGTTCACTTTCCAAAGCAGTGATGGAAGCAGGCAGCCTTCCAAAACGCGCATGAAAATGCCTCTGGCTCCTATTTCAGGATGAGAAAAACAAGAGCAAGTTGATTGGAGAAATCTAATCCGTGGCTTCTGATTGTTTGTTTGCTTTTGATTGTTTGCTTTCCCTTTGCTCATAAGTGAAAGACAATGCAGATGTGCTCAAATTCACAGCCATGCTTTGAATTTTCGATTTAAAAATAATAAAATTTATTTTAATGGGTTTGGGGGTTACCTGTCAGGTCTTGTGGGTTGGGGTGGTGAGGAATGGTAGAAACAGGTTTACTTCAGGGTTTTGTGTTTGAGAAAGGGTGTAAAAGAGGCAGAAGCAAATACTGTGGGTTTGGACAGCCTGGTGCTGGCACTGCATCCTGCTCTGCATCACAGCTCAGGGTGATGGCAGCGTCCTGGGGCACAGGGAGGACTGCAGCTATGACGTGGCACTTCCCTGTTTTGGGGACTGTGACAGCCAGCATGAGTCGTTATATTGAGAACTGGAGGCCAGATGTGACTTTGGCAGGGTCTCTTTATCAAGTCTTATCCAGTTATTTGGTTAATTCCAAAGGTCAGCTGACACTTGTATCACCTCCGGTGGTCAGCAAAGCACTGTGGCTGTGGGAGTGCCAGCACTGTGACTTGTCACATTTGAGTAGCAATGCTTTGCCTCTTTTCTTAGTTCTTCATCTTTGCTTCCTGAAAATATTGCGCAGTCGCAGCTGCGTACGAGCGGTGCTCAGGATCGCTTTGGATGCAGTGGTTTTGGAGGTGCTTCTGTAGCTCCTGATGTGGCAGTGAGTGGAGCTGGCTTTTGGGAATGGAGCAGGGTGGGTTCTGAGCTGTGGGAGGGCTGGCTGGGAGTCTGAGCTTCTGAGCATCGTGTTGTGCTTCAGGCTTAGTGTTTTGGTGGGACATTTGATCCAAGCCATCGCCCAGCCTCCAGTCACATGGGGAGCCAGGGGAGCTTTTTTTAAGGTTCTCTGTTACGCTTCATGCTTGTGTTTTAATGGCTCAACTGAGAGGTGGCACCATGGAAATAACAGTTTGGCCTTGGGTGCAAGGTTTGTTGAAGCACTCGAGGGGAATGCTGCTTACCTGTTAGTTTAGTCACTTTTGCTGTGTGTTGGATTCAGACTTCAAGTCTTTTAGTATCTGGAAAATACCGAGTGACCCACGTGCGAGGATGCTCTGGGGAGTGGGAAGCCAGATTAGGGTGTCATGCACAACCAGATAAGTAAGCAAACAAGAACACTAAAACATGATTTAGTGAAATTTGTAACCTACAACTCCTGTTTTTTAGAGCAATCGCAGTGTGGAAAAGCTGTTCCATTTTTAAGTGCGGAGCTGCTGTGTCCCTGTGTAATGGGGGGCTTGAAAGGAGCCATCGCATTCTGAACATAGCTCTTGTTGTAGAGCTGCTTGGATCTGGAGTTCTGCCCGTGTAACTGAGTTTTCCCAGGGTGCTGCGTGAATGCTGAGCTGTGTTGTAATGAATTCCAAGTGGGCATCGGCATGAGCCTGCTCTCATTTTCCCTGGAAGACGCTGCTGCATTGTCTTGTCTGTTCCTGAAAGCCCCAGTGTTGTCTGTCAAAGGCCCGATTCTGCAAGTGCCACGTATGCAGAGGAGCTCCTGAATGGGAAGGGCTTGTGCTGGGCTCAGCTCTCACACAATGCCCGCAGCCAATGCAGCCAGCAGTGCACTACAGCACAGCGCTTTGTGCCCAACTCCTGGCACCCTGTGGGCATGCACTGTCCCACGCGTCGGGTGTGGAGAGTTGTGTGTGAGGTTCTGTTAATGCTGTGCAGCTGCTTTTTGCTGAGCCTGTGCTGCATTTGGGTAGGTCTGGTTTTCTGTACCGTAAGGGCAAAGGCTGGCAGAAGGGAAAGGTGCAGGTTGGGAGCTCTCTGTGTCCCTTAACTCTTAAAGCAGTATTATGGTTCGGAGCCCCTGTGTACAGTGTGACTCTTGTCCTCCAGGCACGGGGGGGAAATGATAAAAGCTTGTTTGCACAAATGCTTAGCTAGCATGTTGGCACGAGCATCTGATGGGGTATTTCTGGAGTGCAGTTGGCAGATCGAAACCCAGTGCTGGCAGCATTAGGTGTGATGGAAAACATGGAGTGTGGGGAGCTGTGAGCTGTTGCTGCATAACGAGATGGACAAGGCTGGGGGACTGCCTGTGGCAGTTGGCTGCGTCCCACTAGGAGCCCCGGGGGGCTGCTCTGGAGGAAGAGTGACTGCTGCTGCTTGCCGGGCTGCTCGGGTGTTGGTTCCAAGGGTGTGCCTTGTGCAAGCAGACAGGAAGGAGTCTTGGACCCAGACACACGTTACTGTAGCTGCTTCTAGGAAATGATGTAAGGTACTTCCTCGTACTGACTTTTCTCTGAATTCAGCTGGTGGGTGGTTCCCTGGTTGTTTACCTTTAACACAGCTGTGGGAGCTGGCCCTGCTCAATGATATGCTTCATTTAATGAGGGGAAAATGTGCTTCTGGCTGACCTGAGAGTGCCAGCTGAGAGCCAAGAGACTGATGACTTCTGAAGTGGTTTCAGTGTGATTGGTGTGGGACTGACGTTATGGACACACACAGCAGTAACAACCGCTCACCTCTTCCTCAACCCACAAATCTGCATAGCAGTTCAGGAGCTGGCCTGAGCCACAGCAGATGTCTGCCTGCCTTAATGCATCAGGCTGTGAGACAGTGGCAGCTCAGGAGGTGATTCATGGGCTCTGCATCCACTGTAAACACAGGACTTGATTCATTCCTGGTTGTCATTAAACTACCTTAGTAACAGGTGCAATAACTGAATGTCATGGTTTCATGATTTTTCATTATCGGTATTCCACATCATAACATCATGCAATGTACTGGGGGTTTGACTGCTGATGCTCAAGTTCCGGGTGCCTGTCCAGCGGAGAAGAGCAGCTACGTTTCCCCAGGGGGCTTTGCGGTCAGCGAGGAGATATAACTCCCGGCAAGGTCACCTGATGCTCTCTTCTCTGCCTGCGCTGCTTCGCTTGCGCTTCTCTGCCTGCGCTGCTTCGCTTGCGCTTCTCGCCTGCGCTTCTCTGCCTGCGCTTCTCATCTCAGCGTTGTGGTAAGGCCGATCCACTATCAATTTCACATTCTCTCTCCTTATAAAATTCTGTTGATACCATATTTAGTAAATTACTTTGTTTTACCTCAGATTGTTGCCACTGTTTTCAATTATTTCGGGGTCCCTTATTTTCTTTTTTTTCCCGGGGGCGCGGATCCGCGGATCCCTCCGCCCTTCTAGTCACGGAACCGGGCCGAACCAGCCCGTAAACCGTTGACACTGAAGCACATACACCCAAAGTAACTTTCATCTAACGAGGTACAGCAGGACTGAAAATACATGTGCTGGGAGGAATGGCGATGCCTCCTATGTTTTATTCTCTCCGTTCAGGGCCGTGTAGGAAAGGAGGCATGGTCAGTTGGCTCAGGCAGCATGAAGACCTGGTTCATGGCAGACTGCTGCTGCAGCACAGCTGTGTGTTAAGTAAACACAGGGAGAGAGTTAAGGTTTTTTGGATGTACTGAGCACCCTGTGGGTAAGGTTGGTTTCGTGCCCTGTGTTGTGGCAGCTGCAGAACAGCGTGCCAGTTCAGCCCTGCCTTAGGGTGAGCCAAGCACCAGCCTCTGGGATGGGCTGCTGTGCCTGCTGATGGGAGCTCTGCCATTGTTTTGTCCCGCTTCTGGGTGTCTCACATGTGGGTCACTGAGATGCAGGACGTGTCAGTGTGACACTTTCAGGCCTGGAGGGACAGCATCAGCTATTGACTGTCAGTATGTGAAAGTCAGGACTTGTAAGTCAGCAGCAGTGATTAATCTGCTGCGATGAGCTTGGTGCAAACATTGTTTAAAGCCTTTGCAATAGAAGTTAGTTTCGGCTTATTCTTTTCTGGAGGTTTATGATCTATATTAAGTTTTGTTTTTTGGAGAGGAAAGGAAAAAAAAAAAAAAAGGCTGCCTGTGAGCAAGAAGGTTGGTGGGAGCTTGAAAATGGCAAGAGCTTGAAAAGTGCTGCCTGGGGCTGGGAGCTGGGCCTGGCTGAGTGCATCCCTGGGTGCTGCAGTGCGTGCAGGTCCAGCACCACTGCTTTGTTCTCATCGCCATCTTCAGCAGAGTCTGAGGTCTGGTGTGTGGGGAGCTCTCGTGTGCAGTCATAGCAAGCAGTGTTGCAGTGTGCACTGTAGGAAAAACCTTTTATAAATCAAAGTGGAAACTGTGATAGCTGTAAATTCTTACCAGTAGTGGTCCTAAATGAGCCAGTGGCATTAACTGCTGCTTCAGTGGTTGGTAAAGGATACAGCCCAAATTTCTAGTTTTGTTTCAGGCTGCTGCATGAGCGTTTCCAGAGGTAGGAGAGCATGATGTTACTTGTTGCAGCTGGTCTTTGCTCAGAGGTGGCTGTTAGGGATCATTAACACTCTGCAGGCCAGTCTCAAGTCTGCAGGGCACAGCACTGAAGTACAGCAGCAGTGGGGGTTGCCTCTGCCTGCCTCATCATACTAAAATTGTTTTCTTGTGTCTGCATCCTACAGGTCATATTGAACATGGACAGTGAGGAAATTCCGACCTTCTCAAGTCCAAAGGAGGAAACTGCCTATTGGAAAGAGCTTTCCTTGAAGTACAAGCAAAGGTACTGTTGTATATTTTCAGTGGATTTAGTTCTTGGTGACTGAGGATGTGGCTTAGTCTATTTCTCTGTGAGACTTTACCAAAATGTATTAAAATGACTCTCTGCGTTTCCAGCTTTAGGTGCAGTTTTTAGATCCAGCCTTGTGGAGGCTGAGTATTTCGTTCCCAGTGTTACCATGCCATGAACTCAAGACTGAGCAAGTTAGAGCAAGAGAAGAGACCTTTTCTGATCATGTGCATCTTTGTATAATTAAAATGCTGTCTTAAGCAGTAGCTTGATGTTTTGCAGCAAGAAGACTGCCTGTGGGCTTCCTGGCATCATTACTGTTCCCTTGGGCTTCTTGCACTCGGTCTGAGAAACCTGTGATTTGGTAGCTGGCTGCAGTATATTGAAGTGTGTTCGTTATACCTCATAGTCCTGCCCTGCTATAGTCATAGCCTCTGCCATCTTTTAAGGGGAGCAGAAGGCTTTTTGGTTACAAAAAGTGGCAAGAGAGCTGCTTGTCTTGAGTACTGCTTGTGGGTTGGGGTGGTTGTGGTTTGTTTTTTTTGTTTGTTTGTTTGTTGTGGGGAAGGGGAGTCAGCATTGGAGGTTTCCAGCCTGTACCCTTTGGAAAGCTTTTCTTGCACTCCATGTTAGTGGTCTGCAATAGAAGTGAAGCCAAGCCTAAGGAGCCAAATGTGCAAGCTGTTTTTTTGTTTGGGTCTGTTTTCTGGCTGTAGGGAGCAGGGTGTGGGCATTTGAGATCCCTGAGCTGTATGAAGAAATTCTGTCAGAAAGGTCTCTCTCTGATGCCCATCAATATGTAGCTTCCTACAGCCTAGTCAGTTTTCTCTGCTGGTTGCAAAGAGCTATTACCTATGGTAAAGATGAAAATGTAATTAGTGAAGTATGTGGAACTGCTGCTACAAGTAATTTAATACCTTGCAGTGGTGTAAGGTGGGTAAGTGCTGGCTTCCTACCAAAGCACTTAGTAACCGTGAGATTCAAACCTCAATGCTTTCCAGCATCCTTATATTTCCAGGTAGTGCTGAGATGCGGTGACTATTGTTCTGTGCTGGTTTTTGCCTAAAGCAGGTTAAAAGCTTTATGTAGTGACTCTCTTAAGTCTGCTAGAGTGAAGGCTAGTGGAGTACAGAATGTTAGACTAGCAGGAATCCTGGAAATAGCCTTGATATAGGTTGTATTTGCATGTGCATTTAATAGAGTTATTAGATATAAAGGGGTGAATTTCCATTTGTAGGTAAACAATGCAATTTCTCTATTTTCCCTGTAGAGGTCTATGGTTAAGTAGTTTAAAACTCTTGTTGCCTTTTCATCTAATTATTTCTAAAGAGCAGTGAACTTTGTGTTTGAGAGATGCTGCATTTTGAACTGATGAAATCTCCTTACAGCTTCCAGGAAGCTCGTGAAGAACTGGCTGAATTTCAGGAGGGAAGCAGAGAATTAGAAGCTGAGTTGGAAGCACAGCTAGTGCAGGCTGAGCAGAGGAATAGAGATTTGCAAGCAGATAACCAAAGGCTGAAATATGAAGTGGAAACATTAAAGGTAGGTCTCATCTGTAATGACATTGCTTCTTCCTTCAAATGTGTCTCATTTTCGGCTGTCTGTTCTGTTCCTGGTCATTGGATATCTAAACGAAGTAAAGGAATCTTCTGCTTAAGATCTAGTCTTGAGCATGGCATGTACTCCAAGTAAGGCCAGCAGCATACCAGAGACATTTCTCAAGGACTTTCTCTTGTTCACGTCATTAAACACTTGTCATTGAGTTTGTGCTCGTTTGTTTGAATTCTTTAGGCTTCGCCAAGTGGTGGCTTTGTTATGTACACAGGCAACATCAGCATAGCAACAGGGAGGACAACACAAGTATGTTTTGTCAGACCATGATATTGTCCTCTTTCTGTACTTTTTTTTTTGTTTCCTGAAATTTCTCCTTGGTCTTTTGACACCCTGCTGAAATGTGAAAATGGGTTATTTGTGCACATCTTTCAGGGAGCTTCTCCTAATTTTTTCTTAGTAGCCATATCTGTGGAGACAGGGATTGCATAAGGATCTGTGTGTGTACAGAAGGTGAATTTTAGTTAATATCTGTCCATTAAGAAGTTCTTGCCTCTTTTGGGGTCCTGAAAAGTACTTGTTCTGGTGATCTTGAATTATTTTATGAAAGCAAGGGTTGGGATCTTTCCCAATAAAAGTGATATTTTGAGAATTACTTGTTCACATATCCAGTCCCAGTTATGTCTGTAAGGCTGGTACCTCCTTTTAAGGTCAGTAGTTTTTCCATAAGCCCCTATCTGTACCCTTAGAGCAGGTGAGAGCATGTTTTGGAATTCATTTTGCAGTCTTTCAAAGATAAGTTTGTGAACTCAGAGGAGTTCAGTAACAGATTTCAGTGGCTCTGATTTTCAATAATGGAGATGTCAGGTGAGTTCTTGAGACAGTGTGGCTATTGTAAGGGGGGAGAGGCACTGAAGGGGAGGCTGTGCAGTTTGATTTCTCTCTGGTTTTCTAGATGTTTGAGGCTTTAGAGCAGCTGTGAGTGCAAGGGTGCAATTCTGAACAGCCAGCTGTGTCGTTACGAGTAGTCAGCGCACAGGACAGTGTGTGTAATTGTATCCTTTGTTCCTTTCTGATGTTCTGAGTACATTCCCTCTGCCTTCACAGTTTTTGCTATGCAATCCCAGATCTGCAGACTGCAGCTAGCATGTTGCTTTGTCCCATTTGACCACTGAGTGGATGCTACTGATACTTATCTCTCTACATCTCTTTCTTTCAGGAGAAACTGGAGCACCAGTATGCACAAAGCTACAAGCAAGTGTCATTGTTAGAGGATGACCTGAGCCAGACCCGGGCCATTAAAGATCAGCTTCATAAGTATGTCAGGGAGCTGGAGCAGGCCAATGATGACTTGGAACGTGCAAAGAGGTGAAGGCTGCAAAACTCTTATTTCCTTAAATATTCACTAGAGCTTGTCTGTGTTATTCAGATTCATTGTTTTATTATCCCTTTAACGGAGGGGGAAGGGGGAGGAGAACAAAAATGCACATGTAAAAAATAATTAAAAAAATAATTAATAAAAATCCTGAGTCACTTGATTCTTTGTGAAGTGCAGCTTACCCTTGGAGTTCACCTCCATCAGCTGGTAGTTGTTGCATTACAGAAGAAAAGCTTGTAGGGAGACCTGAGGTGCTTTGTGTTCTTGTGAGAAATGAGCTGTGCAAGCAAGGCCAGTGCTCTAGTTTTGATACTGCCAGCCCAGTGACTCTTACATTTGTGATCCTTGTAGCTCAAAGACCCTTTGAAGTAGGGAGCCAGTGCTCTACTTGGTCCCTTTTAAATTAAACACGCCAAAGGAGTCTCCTCTTTCCTTGCATAACAGCTTAATGACCGTGGGGAGCAAATGTGGTCTGTGTAAGTGCAGAAAATGAACAGGCTGCTGCAAGAAACGCCCATTTTTGGAGTAGATCATGCTTCCATTCTGCTGAATGGGAATTTTGCCATTGATTCAGTGGGACCAGGAATGAGCCTCTGGCTATTTGGCAGTAAGATTTAAGAGCTGAGACCTTGTTTCCACAGCGCTCTTAACCTCATGACTAACTTCTGACACACATAAATTGTCTCACTGATATCATGGAACAAATATCCCAGTGCCCTTCTTTCTGTGCTCTGTGGGCTGCTGCCTGTGTCTCCAGAGCTGATACACGAAATACATGACTTTGGAGAATGACTTGGGGAAAAATGGAGCTAGGTGTGCCAGACTGGCTCTGTCCCAGCTCTTTGGTACATCTTGGAGAGCTAGATGCTATCGTGTTCTTTTCATCTCACTCCCTTCTTTGGAGTTCTAGTCCTTTCTAAAAAGCATTTTCATAGCTTTCAAGTAACTAACTTGAATGTAGATCCTGCTAACGTTTTTCCTCTATTATGTATTTGAATATGCTTTTAAGTTAGCTGAGCTGAAGAATCTAACATTCTGGATTTTGTTTCTAGGGCAACAATAGTTTCATTGGAAGACTTTGAACAAAGGCTGAACCAGGCGATTGAGAGAAATGCGTTTTTAGAAAGTGAACTGGATGACAAGGAGTCACTGCTAGTTTCTGTACAGAGATTAAAGGATGAAGCCAGAGGTATGGCTTGCTTGATTACTTCTGTCTTTGTACATTGTTGGCTTACTAATAGAGACATGAAGCAACCAAAGCTCATGTTTATAGAAAGCATCACCTAATGAGGTTGAAACTGCATGTGTAATATAAGCGTTGGAACTTACCTGCTAATAAACAGAATGTTCTCTGTTCTTTGTATGTCCGCTGAATCTAAGAGGAAGAAATTCCTCATGGTGGGTAAAATTAGTGTCAGATTCTTTCAGGGTTTTTAACCAAGCTGAGTAGAAAAATACTGCTTTCCACAGATTTAGTAGAGCTGAAAACTGTGTTCTGTAAGTTTCCTCTCTGTGGCTTTGTGCCACAAGGCACAGGGAAAGTACAGGAAATGACAGGGAAATGCATGCTAAATGGTAAATAACTATCTTCAAAAATGCTGCCTGCTGTTACCTTCTAAACTGTTGGAAGTTGCCTGGCTTCTTTAAGATGTGCCAGTGGAGATTGTGGTTTAGAGCCGTGGCATCAGAGATGCTTCAGATAATCCTCAGAGCTGTAAGAGTTGGGAATTCCCTGAGAGGCTTCATGTTGAGGACATGGGGGAAACTTTATTCTTATTTTAGCGATTGGGGAACATGATTTCTCTGCTGGGGCATTGTGCTTGTTAGCATGCCATCACTGCAGGTTAGAAATCAGTGTTTTTTGGCATTCTTTCCAAACTATTTCTTTGGAAACAGTTCCTCAGTGAAGGCAAGGACCTAAAAAGGACCTTTTTAGGCTGTGCCTGAAAAGCAAACAAAAGAAAACAAAACAAAACAAAAAAACAAACCAACCATGTAACGTTTTATTTGCCTCTGGGTCCTTCTAGAGACTTGACAGATCCATTACTGAGTTGTGCTGGATGTTCTTTATGGCAAATCTGTGTGGAAATTGGAGGCAGCAAAGTGCTGATACAGAACAATCCAGAGAGATAGTGGGAATGAAACACTGGTTTCCTACTTTTCCTTCTCTTTCTCTGTCATTTGGACTATGAATCTCTTTAGTCTGCTTGTTCTGATCTTGATGAATCAAGAGACAGCAGACACAATCCCTTCACAATATCTGGCTAGTGTGCAGTCCTACAGATTATTAAACTGGAAGGGAAGTGTTGGGAATTAGAAACACGAGATCAGGTCATTAATCTTTTCCCTGGCCCCCCAGCTGAATGCAGTTAGCAGGCATTTGTGACTGGCTGTGTTCTTCTGCAACGTGCTTTCCATGGAACTCAAACTACAAGTGGGAGGAATGCTGAGGCCAGGTCAGCTGCCTTGCTCTCAGGGTGCACACAGCTCTCTGGGCCAGCAGAACGCGGCTGCCTTTCCATCCAGCAGTGATGGTATCGAGCTGTGCCTTATTTGAGATGGAGGTCTTTGCTGCTGGAGGGAGCCAGCAACAGTGAATCACTGATTATTGCAGAGTATTCTCTTCTAAATAAATGAACAGAATGCTGGAGAAATCTGTCACTAATATGATGTGTGTTTTGTCTGGCACTCTCAGACCTGCGGCAGGAGCTGGCAGTACGGGAAAGGCAGCAGGAAGTCACCCGCAAGTCTGCACCCAGCTCTCCAACTCTAGACTGTGAAAAGATGGATTCAGCTGTCCAGGCATCTCTCTCCTTGCCAGCTACGCCTGTTGGAAAAGGATCTGAAAATAGTTTTCCTTCCCCAAAAGGTATAATTCCTGGAAACTGTGCCTGATTGATTGGCAGCACGTTCTGCTTGTCAAAAAGTAACTTCAGACAAGGCCCTTGTTAGTAAACTTAAAGTAAATACAAATACATGTGGATCCCTACATAACGTGTGCTGAAATACTGGAGCAGTGTCAGACCTGTTTAATGAGTGTAATTAGATAATACTATGGAAAAGAAAGAAGCTTAGCTACTGCTTTGTAGGGGTGAGGATCGCACTAGTAGGTGGCTGCAGTAGAATATATTTGGGGTTGCAGAGAAATGCAGTGACTAATATTTCAGCTGAAGTTCACTGGTGGGTAAAAAGCGGGTAGCAGTGCTGACAGTCTGGGCTGTCTTTGTTACCATGTGCTTTCGGGGGTGCTGTTCTCTCAGGAAGCAGTGGGATATTAGCATAGTCCTCTTCCCATCTGGAAGGCTCAGGTCAATCACAAGGATTAAAACATTTATTTATTTATTTTAAATTAAAGTAGATTCCAGAGAAAGCTCTGGTTGGATTAGATAGATCGCAGGCAGTAGCTATGCAGATGGAGAGAGCATGAACTCTGTGTGTGTATATCTAATGGAGAGGAGGGTAGTGGGCAGGAATTAAGCTTTTTCTTCTCTCTGTGGCTAGAGATTGTGTAGCCTGTGTTACTGTTTGTACAAAGAGTCTGCAGTAAGATTATTTTATTCATTATATTACTCCTTATAGAAGTTATTTAAAAATTAAAAATTAAATGGTGGAGGAGTGACACATATGTAATAAAGTGTGTTTGTTTGCAGCTATACCAAATGGATTTGGTACAAGCCCTCTTACTCCTTCAGCTAGAATATCTGCACTCAACATCGTGGGAGATCTCTTACGGAAAGTTGGGGTGAGTGCTCTGTACTGAACTGTCCCCAGTTCTGTGCCTTCACATCCATGTTCATCCATGAATGGGATGAAGAGGCCTTGGCTCATGCTGAATTAGTGCTGGAGTTTCTAAGGTGTCTCTCTTAAATTGTCCACATTTAGTGTTTGGGATGTGGTAACACTTGTTTTTTAATTATCTTGATTTACGGAGTGGGTTGCTAAGGATCTGATACCAACTTCTAGAGATAAAATCCATTTTTGGAGTAAAGACTTTCTTGGTGCACGGAGGCTGGGCATTAGCAGATGCTTGTTCATGTTTCATATGAAAGCAGGACTCGGTCTTAGTACCCACTGCACAGTTGTGTTATGTCATGGAAGGTGAGCTGATAGCAGACCGTCGGAGTCTCTGAGGAGATCTGCAGAAGTTACTGAGAACTTAAATGAATTGTTTATAAAAAATAAAATAGCCCTTCGGTAAGAAAGTGAAAAAATAAATCAGGAGAAAGCCAAGTGTTCCCATCTGTAGTTGATTGGGAAGTGAAATGTGTGAGCCTCTAAAGGGATTACAACTGTGAGCAGGAAAGAAATGGTTTTGACATCTGTTGTGGTGTTGCTTAGGATGCCAGGCTTTCCAGCTGAATGAAGACATGACTTCTGAGCGGTGAGAAGCTTGTTTACTTGCCTCCTTGGGTAGTGTTTCAAGTGGAAGCATGGGCAGCCTTGGTGTCTAGCCTCCAGGGCTGGCTTTTCTCTATCCCTTGTGGTTTGCACTAAGAACAGAAATAGCTGATGTGAATATGGTAGTTTTAGCCAAATTTGTCATTAAAAATCAGATCACTGCTTGTATTTAGAGCTTGCGAGCTCATCAAGCCCAGGTTGAAAGGGCAGCAGGACGGCTCAGGGTTACAGAGTGGCATGTTTAAAATGGGATCATTGTGAGTAAGAGTCTGTAGGGGATTTAGGGAGCTTAATGACATCCCATGTGATTACTCTGCGAGGACAGGAAATGCCAAATAAGCATGCTTCTTTCCCAGCCTATTCTTAAACACACACAGCCAGTGATACAAAATTCCAGCTCATGCATTTATTTAGTAATAATTATAGGATGTGCAGGATTTCTGTGGGTTGGCTTACCTATTAGATGCCTCATCCTGTTCCTTGGGCTCCCTTTCTCTCCAAGATGTTCCCCTCAGCTGTCTTGCTGGCATGTGAGACAGCGAGCTACATGGCACAGCTCACACTGCTGGAGAGAATCAGGGTTTTGGTGTCCTCTCTGCTAGGAGTCAGTGGATGAGGAAAGTCTGCTACCTTGTAGAGGAGGAAAAGAACTTGTCAGACTTGCTTGGATGCAGTAGAGATGAGGTAGAAACCCTGGAGGTAGGCCTAGCTGCCTTTGTTTCCCTCTTAAGGGAGGTCTGTAGCACCTCCTCTGAAGCTTAGCAGGGAGGATAAAGAAACTGGCTAAGTTTTGCAGGCAGTGATTAAGGAAGAAATACCAGAAAGATACTTTCCTGGGGAAAAATGCAACTTTACAAGTATGCTGTACCTCCTGAAATTGGAGGATTCTGCTTTTGGTTCTCCTTGAGTTTTTTTTGGTCAGCTTACACCAGCAGCACTCCAACTCTGGATCAGGATGTTTCAATTACTACTTCCAGAATCTGATTTTCCTGCTTCAGGTACCTAAATGAGAGTTGATTTCTTGTAAAGTCCTTACCCTAATGGAAGAGGATTGCACCTGGCAGTCTGCATCAGCATCTCATTATGTGGTTCTCATTTGAGAAAACAACAGCTTTGCTCCCATTTAGCTCAGTTTTTGCCAAAGATGATCACGCTGGGGTTCTGATCGTACTGATCTCTGGTCATGCTAAAGCCTGAACTTGAGCAGCCAAATATTTTCTCTAAAAGAAAAATAAAATCCCTATTCTCCCTCCCCCACTTCTCTTTTCCTTTCACAGGCCTTAGAATCCAAGTTAGCTGCCTGCAGAAATTTTGCAAAGGACCAGGCATCACGGAAATCCTACATTTCAGGGAATGCTAACAGCAGCGTGATGAACAGCAACGGCACGAAGTACCCTCACCCAGGGCATACTTCTTTCTTTGACAAAGGGTAAGTCAGGATGTATTTGTACACTGAGGGGGGTGGGTGTTTCGGGATGCTGTGTGAAACAGAAGTTTTCCTTGGCTTGTTTTGAGCTTTTGTCCAGTAAGAGATTTGAGGAGCCAGGTTCTCAAGGGGACAGAGAAGCAGCGTTCCACTGCAGGCTTCTGTAAAGCAAAGAGAAAAGCAAGTGTTTGACCTCTCAGCTGGTGGGATGTCATTGCCTGTGCTGCCCCTCTGCTGCCTCAGCTCTTGGTGGCTGCATAAACCTCCTGGTGCAGTGATTGTGCCCTTCAGAAGGATCTCAAGCAGACAGTGGTGGGGCTGCCAGAGCTGTTGGTGTGCTTGCGTGCAGGGAGTGCCTGAACTGCAGAGCTGGAGGTTCCCTTAGTAAGAGCAGTAAGTGTGGGCAGCACTGCTCCCTTGGAGAGTGGTTCCCTCTTTGTTCTACTCCTCCCTGCTATCAGTGAAAATGTTACTAACTGTAATCCTTGCTGATAGAAGGGGCAGCTGTCCTGTACTGTCCTGTTGTGTGTCAGCCATAATGTTTGAGGCAGCATTTGCAGGAAAAACCACCCTGTGACTTGCTCATAGTTGGAGCTTCCTCTCTGATATGGGGAAGGGGTTCAGCAGGACGATTTTCACGCAGTCCTTTGTAGCTCAGGGCCCTGTGGTTGTATGAGCAGCCCTGAGGAGCAGGATGCACAGCCAAGCTCTCCTCCAGTGTCACCCAGCAATAGGGAAACCTGTGCTCAGTGGCACTGTGCAAAACACCTTCTGTGCTCTCTGCTGGCGATAGTTTTCCCTATTAGACTTCAAGCCAGAGCAGCTTTAATGCTGTTATTTCAGCACATCCTCAAAACAGCATTTATTTAGAGCTTTAAACAACTTAAAGAGTGCCACAGAGAGCAGACAGGCTGGGTTTCTGGAATCTTCCTTGTGTGAGCTGAATCATGTTGCTATGTGGGTAGCAGGGCATGTTGCATCTTAGAAACTGGCAAGAAGAGCTTTCAGAGCTACTGTTGTTTCTTGCTTTTGGAAGAGGGGTGTTCACATACTTAGCAAGGTCAGCATCACGTGCAAATGGGACAGACTTTGAGGTTGGCTGCATACTGGGAGGATGACCAGGGTCTGTGCATCACCACAGCATGGTGGTGACAGCGTGGGCTCCATTTCATGTGCAGGCTGTCAGAGCAGTGCTGGGGAGAGATTAGAAGTGTTCTTAGGAGGCAGCATGGCTAAAGTGAATTGTGGTATGGTAATAAGCTGATTGCTGCGTGGGGTGGGAGTCGCTTCTAATTACCTAGATTGTCATCACTCCTGTTATCTGGGCTGGCTGCCTCCAGTTCAGGGCAGGCTGTAGCTGAAAAAGGCTTAGAAGTGTGTCCCTTTGATAGTGAACTTCCTCAGCAGTCTTGAAGGATGTTAACAGACTGGGAAAGTGATGGAAGTGACCAGTTTACCTGCATGTTGTTAGAGATCCTTACCAGGGCCCCACTATCCCATCGCTGCCCTCTAAACGCAGATGTGCAGCAGGAGTGGGATCAGCAGCTCACACCTTACAGCTGCCCTGCTCTGCCTTCCTCATGGCCCAGGGCTGGGTGCAGTGTGCTGCACACACATCTCCACGGCTGCCATGTAAACCTGCCTCGCTGTGTGTGTGAGGGCAGAGCAGAGCCCTCCCATCAGCGAGCTGTGTGCGTCACAGCGGTGGCTGAGCCGAGGCGTGCCCTTTCTTCTCCCCTCTTCTCCTTTCTCTCCAGCCCCTGTACTCTCTTCCCTGCCCCAAACTGTCGCTGGAGCCTGAAACAGCCACACGAGCTCGTAGACCCGGTCCAATCTGCAGCCGCTGCCTTATGAACAGCCAGTTGTTGGGTGGTGGGATTGTGCCAGAGGTAATCCAGCCACGTCATTACGGTTCCATTTGCTTTCCTTTCTCTGCCTTTTTGTTGCTAAAAGTGTTTGAGCCTCCGTCTCTCATCAAACACCTGCTCTGTGCTTGCTGAGCAGAGCTAGGCGGGCAGCTGGAGAAAGTGTGGAAGCCAGGATAGGAGCAGTTACCTCAGAATTGTTTGAGGGGAGGTTTGGAGAGCGGCTGGGCTCGCCCATGAGCTTTGCAGAAGAATTGGAAGAGTCAGGAATTAACTGCTGTGTTGGGTTTTGTTTTTATTTTATGCTCTACCAAGTCTGGTATAAGATCATTTTCCTACAGACTGGTTCCTTTAGGAACGTGGTGGCTCTGTGTACACCCCAAGGCCTAGCAGAACAGCACCTGAGGGGTGTTCTCTGATGGAAATTAGTTCCTTTGCAGTTATAACTGTTGTTAGCTGTTAGGGACTTCGATCCACTGGGGGAATAAAATGCCTGTGACCTTGATGGGTGCCGCAGAGGCACTACAACAGCTGAGCTGGGGCCACAGCGAGCCAAGAGGAGGTGTTTGTTCCTTGGGGCACGACCTCCTTGCTCACAACTCCCTTACTCCTCTTCCTTTTCCTTGAACATCAGAGTCATTGCAGTTGGTGTTTGTTCTGAGACGATTTCTGTGAATCTGCTGGGCTGTGTTTAAATGTGAGAAATGCCTCTGCTTGCACACTGCTGGTAGTCCCACCGTGCGTGTAGCTGTAGTGCAGGCACTGCACCTAGGATCCCTGTCTGCCCTGCAGAGCATCCTTGTTCAGAGCTCAGGGAACAGCAGCCAGGTGAGGTTCAGTCAAACGCTTTTCCCTGTGTCTTAACTCAGGGTTATGCCCAAGAATGTCTTCATTGTGTGCATAAACTGTTTCACTTTTTCTCCACTAGGCGTGAAAAGGTGATATTCCCCACCTTGGTCATGGGTAAATGAATTCATTTGCAACGATAAGCTGCATGCATTTTAACTGTGGTGCTTGGAGGTGCAGAGTTGGTGGATATGCTAACTGCATGAGGTAGTTCTCGTAGCATTACAAACTAATAGGCAATGATTGAAGCCTGAGGCTATAATCTTTCTTTCTCTTTGCCTTAGATAAGTTTCTCTGGTGCTGTGACCAGTTCCAGCTGTAAGATTGAGTGCTGCTTGCTTTCTTGGTTTAATAACTCTTCAAATACATGCATGTTTCTGATGGAATCGGATGTGTCAGAGAGATGGGGTGAAGCACTGCTGCTGTTACCCCAGCTAAGCCTGAAGTCATTGTGTCCTTTGGCCTTGTTTCTTCTTCAGCACTGTGCTGGACGTTGGCCTGCCTCTGGAGGGAGCAGGGATGGCCATTCCCTGCTGTGTGTGCAGCGGGTGCCAGGCTGGGTTATTCAGCTCCAGGACAGTCTTCTGTTGAGGTTCTGTTTGATGCTTAGAGTTAAGAGAGCCTCAGAGTCTTTGTGCTAAGGACAAAATACAGCTTCAAATACAGATTAATGAGTAAAGGTCCATATGGAGCAATCACAGGACAGAGAGCAGCTGGAAACAGGCACAAAGTTTATGCTGTGGTCAGGACAGCAGTCAGAAACACCCAGCAGGAGCTGCTGCAGGGGGGTTGTTTCCAGCAGGGACTGTTGGGATCAGTCTGAGGTGCCAGCCCTGATGGACCTCCCATAGAGAGAACTTTCTGTAAATCAGGGCTGCTGCTTCATCTTCATTTCTGCACCAAGGGCGAGGCAGGCAGGCAGTGTGCAGTGTGAGTGTTCCTTGTCCTGCTGCGCCCCGCTCAGCAAGGGCTCCTTCTCCTTTTTGTCTCGGGCTTCATGAAGCTGTTTGTGACGCCCGTGGCTTAGTGTGGGCCCTGCCACATCTGTGTGGCATCTGTGCAGAGAGCCTGACTGCTTCATGGCCTCTGGCCTTTGGTTGTATCTCTCTGGGATGCAGAAAAGGGGACCCGCGCTGCTGAAAATGCAGTGTTTTGCTGCACGCAGCATGGAGGCACCTGCCTCTGAAACGCATCGCAGAGCGTCTCAGTCAGTTGAAATTTCAGCCTTAACAGGAAAGAAGGCAAAGGTTTCACCCACACAGCCCCGGGTGGGATGTGACAGGCTCTGCTGGGGGATGGGGAGGGCTCTGCAGCAGCGAGCCCTGCGTTACCATGGGAAGCCAACCTTGCTAGCAGGCATTCGGGTTCTTCATCTGCTCCTCTGGATCAGTGCTGTAATTGCCAAGCACAAGGAGCGCTGGGGCAGCAGTTGGGTGGGTGTGCTGTCCTGCTGAGGGGTAACTGCATCTTCTTATCAAGGCTGGGTTGATGGCAAGCAGCAGATGGTGAGCTTAGGTGCTGTGTGCAGAACCTAATTGCAGGAGATCTGTCAAAGCCCGAACAGGGTAGAGGCTGTGGAAGGCTGCCACACACACGTGCTGCTCCCTGACTGTGTGCCCTCACAGCTGAGAGCAGCTTTGGGAAGGGGTGAGCTTGTGGTTTGCAGCTAGGTGGAGGCAGTGGGTTCAGGGGCCCAGTAGGGAGGGGTGGGGCAGCCCTGGAGGGCCCCAGAGCCCTTCTACACCCCCAGCTCTGCTGTGCTTTAATGTATGCTGCCTGTTCTCACTGAGCCCATTCTCCATTGCGTGGTTGCACTGCAGCTGTGAGCGTGTGCAGATGGACAGACAGATGCCTCCCATCCACTGTGCTGGGATCAGCCTGTGTTGAGCCACCTGGGATGAGCAATGGGGCTTGAGGGGAGCCAGCCCTGCCCGGCTGTGCCCTGAGGGCTGCCCAGGGCCTGTAGGCTGGGAGCAGGGGGGAAGGACATGGGGAACAGGCCTGGGGGGCAGCTGAGCTGCCTTTGGCTGTGCCACCTCTGAGGCCATAGCCCCTCATCCTCTGTGCAGCCGCTGTGCAGTGAGCACAGCACTGTCCCTGGGTGTATGTGCAGCAGGGAGGTCCTGGGTTGGAGGGGCTGGGCTCAGCCCCCAGGGTGGGCTGGTACTGACCTGCGTGTCTCTTGTTGCTTCTCAGGGCAGTAAACGGCTTTGATCAAGGGACCCCGGGACTGGGAGCCTCCAGACCTTCCTCAGCACCTGGCATGCTCCCCCTGAGCGTATGAGTCGGCGCCAGGTTGTGCTTGGACTTGCGGACGCTTTTCTCGGCCCAACAAGAGAAGTGCTTTGGTTTCCTCCCCCTCCCTGCCCCGCAGGAACAGGACCTGCACCATGGCATGCAGCAGTGCCCGTGCTGCTAGAGGAGAGCCCGTGCTTGCAGCCCTTCATGTCCTGTTAATAGAGTTAACTGTAGTGGGTGTGCTCTGCGGCCCCGTACCACGTGTTGCACAAGCTGACACATAGTGCTCTGTTCCAGGGGATGCAGAACCTCGGCCAGGTGCTGCTCGACCTGTCACTGCATCTCTTTTCTCAGTTAGGTTTGGTGTGACAAAAACATTTGCTGCTTTTCTTGAAGGCTACACCTCTCCCTGCCTGATCTCACATCCTGCTGTTTGAGCCGACCAGCTGCTGTCCTTCCCCATGGGGCTCAAACCTCTCAAGACACACTGAGTGAGGCTGGGAGCAGGAGTAGAGGTTGGCAGTGAGCTTTGGGTGTGTGAGTTACGCAGCACTGAAATCACTGCTGGACAGGTGAGCAGCTGGTTGTGTCCATAAGGCCCTTCCCCAGCCCAGCAGATGGATGTAGAGCTGTTGCTGGGGTGGGGCTGTGCTGAGGAAGGTCCGTGTGGGCCCAGCACACATTTAGCACCGGTGCCCTTGGCACCTCTGGGCTGAGCTTGGCTGGAGCCTCCTCCCTTGGCACGGGGCCTGCAGCAAGCATCTTTTTCCCATGTGCCTGAACCATCCCAGCACTCTGCCCTCCTTAGTGACACTTCTGCCCCCCTCCAACCAGACATCAGCTCTTTAGGAAGCCGCTCAGCCCATGGACTGCAGTGCCCACGAACTGCCTCCTCCCAGCACCCTGTATCCATCAACCCCATGTTCAGCTCTGTAATATAGGATGGGATTTCAGTGTCACCTGCAGGCTTCTGTGACAGTTTTGGGCGACTGTGTTCCTTGTGGGTCTTTCAAGCGATGTATTTGTGCGAGTTCTCTGTCGCTGTGCCTCAGAGTCGGTGGATTTTGATGTGAACCTTACCCCACGGGGGTCTGAGGAAAAAAAAACCTTCCCAATTTGGTCCATCATGTTCCCTTGGCTCTGCAGCTGCACACTGGTTTATTTACAAGCGCTGAGAGAAACCATCGGCCCCAGCAGATGGTGGGAGCGTTTCCCCCTTTGCTGTTAGGCCCCCTATGGTCCTCTTTTCCTGTGCATCCTCTGCTGCATTTGACTGTTTACATTTGTTTTATTGTACATAGGTTTGTAAACATATTATCTTTGCCTAAGATCTTTGTACATAACTTAACTTGGGCTTTGTAGCTTTATTTATTCAAAGTCTATATGGCATGTTTCAATAGGACAGTGTACCATAACAGCGTGGTCACACAGCATAATGTGGTTTAAAGACAAAAAAAAAACAAAACCAAACCTGAGAGTAATATTCCCAAAATAAAGTTCTTTTAATGTGGAATCGGTGGATTTTGCAGAAGAGGCAGCGGTGGCTGTGTTTGTCCTGCAGTGTTTTTGGCTAAGCCATAGGGCAGGGTGGGAGGCACTGCTCTGCTGTGCAGCTCCTGCCCCTTATCTTGGCCCTGCACACAGCGTTGGTGCACGGAGCCAGCAGGGCTGAGCACAGCTCTGCTCCCTGCTTTGGGGCAGGAATCTGCTTGGGCTCCTGGTGGAGGTGTCCAGCTGCAGGCAATGAGGGGCAATGCTGTCCGGGCTGCCAGGACCCCATGCACCCCCGAGCTGTGCCTGCTGCAGCACTGCCCCCAGCAGCAGAGCCCTGTGCTGCCGCTCAGCCTTCCCCAGCTGCTCATGGCCTGCACCCCGCCCCACAGCGCCATCCCCAGCCCACTCACGGTCACAGCACAGCCTTCCTGCTGCTGCCCTGCAGTGGCACCCCGTGGAAATGCCCCGCTGCCAGCTGGTGTCAGGGCAGAGGCACACGCACCCATGGCAGCTCCTTCCCGGGGGAGAAGTGCTGGGCAGGAGGAGAGGGGACACCATGTGGACGGGGCCGCCTTCATTGCAGTCAGTTGCCCCCCGACTCCTTAGAAAATCCCCTACGAGCAATAACCTGCTCTTGCACAGAGCCCAAGCGGCCCAGTACCACGGGGAGATGAGAGCACAGGCTGTGACATGTAGGGCACAGCACCACCTCTGCAGCACCGAGATCATGGGGGGTGAGGCTCTTCCTTTGCAGCAGGAGGAGCAGCAGCTACAGCCCTGAGAGCAGCCCATGAGGAGCAGGGCAGGAGCTGGCAGCAAGGCACCACGTGGACAGAAGAGCAGCTCAGCCCAATGAGATGCTCACAGCCCACACCTGGTTGGGGTCTCCAGTGCAGCTCCCACCTCCACCACTCACAGCTGCAGCACTGAGCTCCCAGCTCTGCCCCCTCTCCCTGCTGCCAGCGCTGCTCCTGGCTGTGGAGGCAACAGGCACAGCTCTCCCTGCTCCCAGGAGAGGTCAGACCCTGACAGATACGGAACCGGAGCTCAGAGGATGGGAAGCATTTGGGGGCAGCGAGATCCCTTTGTGCTACAGAGCTGCACTCCCCTTGAAGTTCTAAGGCTCAGCCCTCACCCAACACTTCACACTGTACTGAGGTAGAAAAGAGCAAAACAGAAAACCAAAACACTAATAAGGGAGAAGTCAGCTTCCAGCCATATTCTCATTTATTAAGGTCTATGCCAGCCTCAAGAAATAGCTCTTCCTGTAAGTAAACAGAGCAGGCGGCCACAGCTATAATGAATAAATTTATTGTCTTACAAAAATCATTGTCTAGAAATATGGGTATACAAGAAAACAAGATATTTGCAGTCAGATGCCTGGTGGTCAACAGCCAGTTTGATTAAAAATATCCAAACACACACAACAAAACCTTTGCGACAGATGTTAAAGCTTTTAACCAAAAAAAGGAAATCCGTATCTTTTTGTTTGAGCGTGTGGCAGAGGAAGGTTCCTATTAACACTGATTCATTGTCACTAATATCCATAATACCACTTGGACTAGAGAGGTACATGATATGAAGCACAGTCAAAATTAATACATTAAATCATCGTTATATAGGCAAATTATATATGTAACATTGTCTTAGTACTGTAGTGTCTAAGGCACTTTCTGTAATGTCAGTTTTTCAGCTATTTAAACAAAAAGAACGCTAACTACTCGCTGTAATACTGCTCAAAATAAAAAACAACAGCAACAACAACGAAAAAAAGGATTCACATCCACTGGCATGTTAACTGCAGGCAGGCAACATCCCTCTGTGCAGCGCTGGGAGCACGGCCATGGCGCCGTCCTGAAGAGCGCTCAGCCTGAAGTTCATAAATTACTGTGCCTGTGTTGTATGCTTGTTTTCCACTGGTGTTCACATTGTACTAGCCTTAATATATATACAGACCTGTTGGGCATGGGAAGAGCAGGATGCTACAGCTGCAAATGTACAGAGAGGAACGGTGACGCTGTTTGCCTGTACTGCGTGACACTAATGGATGAAGCAGGTGCTGAGAACACTCCAAAATGGTACTGAGGGTTAAAAAATGGACACTACTCACTCATCCCTACGTTTCCCTCTAACGCTTCCCGAGGCTCTTCACAGTTCACTCACTGATTGTGTGCCGATCACAACAATTAGGAGAAAAGAAAGATGCGGGTGCAGTTTGGTCTTCAACGATCCACCGGGCTCAGTGCAGCCAGGGGCTGCCCGAGCACAGAAGAAATGGAAGGATGTTGTCTGTACAAAGCATGCTGAGTCATGACAGTGGGGCCGTCCCAACCACCTACCCTCTGGGAATGAAGTTCTGTGTTTTGTTTTTTTAACCAATACAGAAAGTTTCATCCTTCACATGATGCTTTATAAAATGGCTTTACAATGAGTGTCTGGAAAATAGATGCACTGAACAGAGACGATCCCGTTTTGTTACTATATGTAAAAAAAAAAAAAAAAAAAAGCAGTTGTACCTATATCTGAAGCAGGGTACAGTATGGTGAGGCTGGAGAGCCTTAAGACATAGTTGACCTACGGTAAGTAACCTTGTAGCATGCCGACATTTTGTAAGGCAGATTTAGGGCCACAAGGCAGTCTGGTGGTCAGGAAAGTCCTCCTCGCTCTGCCGACTGTCGTGTAAAGGTCTCTGCATGCAAACGGTGTGCGGGGCTCTACTCAGCAGGGGTCGGCTGCGCTTCGTTCACGTCGCTGCCTTTGCTCTCCGCATCGTCGTCCGAGAGCTCCAGGGAGGCCCCTTCGATGTGCAGCTGGCGCCTGCCGGATCGGCTGGAGGAAAAGGTGATGGGGCCGCCCCTCCTGCAAGCAACAAGCAGAGAACAGCCTTTGCATCGTCCTCGCGCTGCCCTGACAGCTCCCAGCTGAGCCGCAGGGGAGCAGCACCGCCCAAAGCTCACAGGAGGAGCGTTGGAAGCACTGCTCCCACCACGGGGTCGTCACAGGACGCCCAAAGACGTTCTGGTGCTCCGCTCAGTTCAGGCCACACGCTGAGCAGGGCGGGTTCTTCAAAAGCTGCTTACTTAGGAAGTACTGCACTGCACCCCTCCTGTCACTGCTGGCCCTGCAGCAGCCCAGGATGGTTTTCCTCCTGCAGCCTCCTCTCCTCCAGCCCTGCTCTGTACTGGATACAAACACTGAGAGCAGAGCTTTGAAATCGAAGTGTGAAAAGCTCCCATGGAGTCGGCTGGGAACAACACAATCAGTGCTTGCCACTAGAAGAGCGTAACTGAGCCACGTCACCTCCTGCTGCTGGACTCAGGCACCAGCCCCAGCCAACCCAGGATAAATGCACTGAAGAGTTCTGGCTCACGAGCCATCAAGAACATCCTCACAGCCAGCAGCTGCCTCAGCACCATCACATCAGGCTCAGGCAGCAGCTCCCAGCAGAATCCAGTGCAGCCCATCACCTAACAGCAACAGCTCTGCTTCCACAGCTCCACAGCTGAGCGGTCCCCAAGGATGCAGCACTACAGACAAGGTCAGAGGGCACCCCATAAAGCCCTGCCAACTCCTGCACCACGTACCTTAACCTGTTTTTCAGGGTGCTGACCTCCCGGCTCAGGCCCTCGTTAGCCTCTGTGGCATCATCCAGCTCACGCTGCAGTTTACGTCGGGAAGCATTTGCACGTGTGGCTTCCTCCTCTGCCTCCTCCAGCTGACGCTTCAGCTGCTTCATCCTGGCATTTGCTTTTTCCATCTAAAATAAAAAAATCAAGTTGTCAGGATCAAACTCAGCAGCTGCAGCCCTGCAGCTTGGAAAGGCAGAGAGGTTCTCCAGCACCCCAACCATCCCTGCTAGAGATGGAGCCTCAGCGCAGGCTCCCATCTGGATTCCTGGGAACAGCCCACAACTCCTGGATCTCAGAGACCAGGTGCATAACACATCATCGCAACAGAGCTAACACAGGGAGCAGGCAAGGAACTGCTCCGCCAGTTCACTTAACAAGACTGGATTCCCTCACATCTTCATTAAAAAGCTTCTTAACGACGCCTTTCTACTCAAAGCAGGGTTTTATCCATCTTTCCCAAGCACAAGCTAAGCCACTCCACCCACCTGCTCCTTGTACTGGTCTGCGTGTCGGCGCTCGTCCTCCACTTGCATGAAGACTTCTTTTAATTTCTTCTCTGTGCGTCGCACCAGTTTGTTTGCAGCTGCTCTTTCCCTGGGAAGGATCAGAAGCCACACGGAGGCTGTGAGCACCAGCTTTAGAAGCATGCAGTACTGGAGCAGCACAAGTACTGTTAGAAGGCTAAAAGGAGGGACAGGGATGTGCTTCTACGCAGCGAGATTCAACAAAGCAGTGTTAGCACTGCTGAGCAATGTCATGGTCCTCCCCTGAGCCAAAAGCCCAAGAGCAATGAAGGTGGGGATAAGACAGCCCACTTTCAATCTTCTTAGGACAAGGCAGGGAAAAAAAAAGTTGGAGGACCGAGATGGAAAGAAGCAGTCTGGAGAAAGACGACTTGTCCAGAGCACAAGATTTACTTCAAAGAATGTCTGAGGTAAGGAGGGACCTCTGCAGGCCATCAGTTCCAACAGGGCCATCCAGAGCTGCTTTTCCATACCCAGCAGCTTTTGAATGCCTCCAAGGAAGAGACCCCACAACCTCTCAACAACCTGTGCCAGTGCTCAGTCACCCCCAGTCAAAAAGTGCTTCCTGATGTTCAGGTGGAACCCTCTGTATTCCAGCTCCTGCCCTCTGCCTTCTGTCCTGTTCCTGGGCTCCATTCTCTGCACCTCTCTGATGGATGTGCAGATATAGATGATGTCCCCAATCCTCCTCCAGGCTCTGCAGTCACAGCTTTAAGCCCTTCCTCACAGGAGAGAAGCTCCAGGTCCTTCAGCATCCCTGTGGCCCTCCTTCCCTTTAAAGCCTAGCCCAAAGAGACCAGTGTCTGAAGGAGATGTTTGGTCTTAAGAAGCTTCTTCTAAAGCAGCTGTGGTTCCTGGGACTACCAGTCAACACAATTACTTGTTAACTTCAAGAAGTAAATCAGCAGTTTCAGCTAAGGAGCACACACTGAAACTTTCAACCCCAGTGCATCTGATTCAAGTCAGTCCCTCAAACAGGTTTCTAAGTATTAAAACCTACTAGCTGTGCTCTAGCTGTGACCTCACACCTCAGCCCCACAGTAACTTAAGGCATGGATGTCTCAGACACTCTACTGACAGCACACGGATTTTTCCTTACTTTGCTTCCTGCTCAAGCTGTTCTTCTAGCTGAGCAATCTTGGCCTCTAGAGTAGAAATCGTTGCCTTGAACTTTGACTTCACAGATCCCTCCAGCTCCTGCAGCTTGGCTTTCAGCTCTTTGTTCTGCCTCTCCAGCTGCTGCCGTGCATTTTCACTCTTCTGCGCAGCGCTCCGCTCCCCGGCCAGCTCAGAATTCAGCGTGTCAACCTTTCAGAGGAGGAGAACGGATCACGTGGTGCTATTCAGAGCCTCCGCTCACCCCAAGCACCAGCCGTCCTGCAGCAGCTGCCAACAACTCACCTGCAGCGTGGTCTTCCGGAACCGCTCGTTGAGAAGCTCCATGTTGCTCTGCTCCTCTTCCAGCTCCTCCTCCAGCTGTGCAATGCGAGCCTCCAGCCGGCGCTTCTCATCCAGCAGCGCTGACCTAAGAGAGAAGCACTGGGGTCAGTACACGTTCAGGTGCGATACGAAGCCAATTGCTTTGTATTCACGAAGACAGATGAACACAGAATTTGCCAACAGGGCATTGAGAACCGCAGCTGCTGCTGCCTGCATCCTCCAGATGCCGCCTGGATACGTTTGATGACTCACTTTCCTGAAGCGCTGTTTGCAATCTCATCAGCCAGCTCGTCCCTTTCCTGCTCAGCGTGACGACGGGCTCGTTCAGATGCAGCAAACTCCTGCAAGGGTTTCAGAAAAGACGTGTTACGAATCTCAGAAGGCCTGTAAACAATTTGTCCTTGGAGGAATTTCTGGGAGATGCTTCAAAATGTAATATTGCTGCAATCACAGAATCACAGAACGGCCTGGGTTGCAAAGGAGCACAATGCTCATCCAGTTCCAACCCCCTGCTGTGTGCAGGTCGCCAACCAGCAGCCCAGGCTGCCCAGAGCCACATCCAGCCTGGCCTTGAATGCCTGCAGGGATGGGGCATCCACAGCCTCTGAAACACACGAAGAACAGTAACACTGACGCTGTAAGCAGTAAGAAAAAAAACAAGACACTGCTGGTCTGATCACAGTGTGTTACGTGCTCAATGTAGAACGGGCACTACGTTAAGCAAGCTGAGTGTCTTACACCTCCAGAGTACACAGCACCAATGCAAGAAAAGAAAACAGACTGTGAAGCTTTTGCACAGTAGAATAAACAGCACTGAATTTCACATCTTAAACTGTATTATGTGGCAGAAAGTCAGCAGACTTCAGTTGTCCACTGAGGTGGGACGGTGGGATTCCTGGTCTGTATGCATTTCTAATCCCCAGTACTGACAGTGTGCACCACAACTCTCAGACTCCTGAACCTCCCTGCAAGTTCAGTGACGTCTCAAATCTGTTTAAGCTGCCATGCAGCTCAGACAGGGAAGTAAAGGATTCTGCTGGAATGATTCCATTGAAGCCCAAGCTCACCAGAGAGCTGCTGAAGGAAGCAGGGTGGTGGGGTGGGAAGAGAAAGCTCTCCTGGCTCCCATTTCTGTTCAGCACAGTGGGACAGATTTTCACTCCTACTGCCCAACCTTCTCCTTACTCTACCAAGGAAAATAAGTGTTGTGAAGTTCACTCTCACCTCCTGGAGCTGAAGTATTTCTGCTTCGAGACCTTTGAGTTTCTTTTCACTCTCTTTGGACTGTGCAAAGATCTCATCCCTGGACGCACGGGCTTCTTCGAGCTCCCGCTGGTAGTCCTTCATTTGAGCCTGCAGTTGGAAAAGTCCCACAGCCACGTTGCATTAAGGGGCCACGAGATCTATTAGGAGCTCTGAAGCAATTCTGACCCTTTAGAGGAAAGGCCTCCCTCCCCCACAGTAACTTCATTCCATTTCAATGCACCTTCAATTATTTTTATAATTTTACTTCATTTCCTTGTCTCCATCACGCATTCCTCATCACAAATATCCTGTTACAGGGCTGTACTTAATTTATTTGGTATATTTCTTGTTGAGAAAAGAACAGAGAGCTGTTCAATTACATTTGCTATGGAGCTTGTGGAAAAGATAAAGCTTTTGGAGTGATTTGGGAAAAAAAAAAAATCTATGTACTTTGATTGGAAAAGCATCTTTCAGTTATACAAGGTAAAACTTATCTCAGTGCAGCAGTACCAAACCCATTGTTTTGTACATGTAGGCTAGAAGCACATGCTTAGCTTCTACTTACACACACTGCTAAGAGCTCAGCTCTGTTAAACTGCACCAGTTTGACTTAAGATACTAAAAGAGCATGAAAGCTGGAGAGAAACTGCATTTAAATTACACTTACATCTTTGGAATGCCTCCAATCTTGAGAATACTTATTTTGGGTGCTTGCATGAAGGCACACAGAGCTCAGCAACAAGATCTCTACCTGAGCTGTCCTCCTGGAGAGGAGGAGCATGATGCTGTCAGGTACCAGCACATCTTGCTCCAGCCTTCCCTCCTCACCCACAGCCTGGACTCTGGCCCAGAGCTGTCTCTGTTCAGTTGGATTGCCAAGGCACAGAGAGGACAGGGCAGAAAGGCAACTGAATTTGCCATGTGCCTGACGTGGTCTTGCCACGATCTCACACTTCTGCAGCTTTGGACCATGGCACTGAGAAATCTTTGGCAAAACTCAACTCTACCAAATGCTGGATATTTTTCTGGGAATGGGAAATAAATCCTCAGTGCAAGGACTGGGATCTCTTGCCAAAGAAGAAGAATGAGAAACTTGGAGCTTTTTAAAAGCAACTGGAAGTTACTCCTCCTTCTTCTCTGAAGCATTTTTGGCTGAAGGTGCCTTAAGATGTTCTTCTTGAGGAAGCAGCAATCAGGAACAGCTGAGCCCAAATCAGTAAATTCAAAGACATAAAATTTAAAAAATGTTCTCTGTAAAGCAATCTTCAGTAATTCCTTCAGCAAGTGTTGAAATACAGGAAAAGACCACGACTGGATAGAAATACCTGGGGGACAGCCTTAACTCCTTACCAACAGAAGGATGAGAAGAGATGCTATGTTCAGGCCAGGTACTCTATGACATGCCAGCACAGTCGAGTGCGACATCCCTCCTGCTTCTAACTACAGATGTGTTTAATGAGAAGCAACAGACGTGGCTGTCACCAGAGGACAGAGCACAGCTCGTTAGCTGGGCTTACCTGGAGCTTACGCAGCTGTTTGATGGCTTCGTCTCGAGCCTTGTTTGCAGCTTCTATCTGACCTTCCAGGTCTTTCAGATCCATCTCCATTTTCTTCTTGGCTGCTACAGCAAGAGCCCTCTGCTTGCGCTCATCCTCCAGCTCTGCCTCCAGCTCTCGCACCTGTGAGGTGAAGGCATTTAGCAGATCTGTCCCAGCAATGCAACAAAGTCCTAACCAATGGTCTGAGAATCCAAAAGGCTTCTGCACAACTGAACGAATGTGCCTTGATTGGAAGAGAATACAGAATGCCAGCTACAAGGGAAGACACTGCAGATGGCAAAAAACAAACCCACAAATTGGAAGCAGAGATCTCTGAACTGACAAAAAAGAAAACAGACAATAACTCACTGTTAGAAGCATTCCCATTTCATCTGTTCAGCCACTTAGTGATCATAAGTTATTTCTCTTTTTGTATATAAAAATCAAGCTTTGCTCCTTATGCTAACATCAAGGGCTTCCATCCTATGCAAGTTAATGACAATTCTTGCATAGTAAAACTTCAGAAGCCTTCCAAGGCTGTTTGTTTCTACAAGATCCATATATTAGAGATTCTCAGTTATTCAGTAAGATCAATGCTAGAGATTTTTTTAGGGTGGGGTCTTTAAGCAAATGATTTTATTTTCTAATAGTAAGTTACTACAGAAGCCCAAAACTTTGGCAACAGAGCCTCACACCCTTCCCTCTATGAAGTGCAATGAAGTGCAATAAACCAGACATACTTGTTTGACCAGCATCCTCTTTTTCTCCTCATTCTGCTCATCTCTGGCTTGCAGATCTCTCTCAAACTGGGCTTTCATAGCTTGCATGTTCACCTCCAAACGAAGCTTAGCATCTTCTGTGGCCTGTAGTTCATCTTCCAGTTCCTCAAGTTGAGTTCTCATCTCTTCAACCTGTTGCTCTAAAGTTCGCTTGGATTTCTCCAGCTCATGGACCTAAACCACAAACATTTATCAGACCTTCTCCCTCAGCTATCTAAACAAGAGTGTTAGCAACACAGAAAGAAGGCATGGACACAGCACGCTGTGCTTTGTGATGATGTCTGAATCAGAACAGCAGAGAAACTTTTCTAACTCTGCACAACAACGAAAAGCTGTGTAGGTTGTCAGAAAGAGGAGCTGTGCCAATGTGACAGAGAACATACTGAGACAAGCTCTTAAATCTAGAGCAGGTGCCACTCGCCATTTAGCCAGCAACTTCTGCCCTCCATGCTCTCTTTGGAAGATGTGATTAAGCTGAAATATTACCCCCCAATTCTGTGCATTCATACCTCCAGGAGTTTGTGTTACATAATGCTTTCTTTCGTGTCAAACATACCCCTCCAGTGAGGGAGTTTTACTGTGCTATCCCCCATACATAACAAAATAAAAGGAGAAGTACTTACATTTTTGCCCACATCGTCTTTAGAACTCATTAAGTCCTCCATATCTGCACGCAATTGTTTGTTCTGTCTCTCAAATTCTTCCTTTGCTTCCAGGGCTTCTTCCAAAGCCCGAGCCAGAGACAGTGCTTTTGTTTCCTTCTCCCTTGCTTCTGCCTCAGCACGATCTCTCTCCTCTGCATATCTAGCAGAAATGTTCTTCTCTTCTGCCAGCATCTGAACAACAAAATAAGACAAACAGATAAATTAATCTCCTTGTTCTATAATCAGCTCCTTACAGCCCTGCGTGTTATAGTCATTCAAGTGGTCAATGGTTTGAGTTTAATCAGCCTTCAGAAGCTCTCTCTGGCCTTTTAGGACGTGGTCAGAGTGCTGGTTAAGGAAACAGCTGAAGCTGTTCAGGGAGGAGATGAGGAAAGAAAGCTATCAGTCAACACTGATGTGTTACATTTTGATCTTTTGGTCCTCCTGTCCTTCCTTACTGTAATCCCTCAAGCTTAACTAAAGCTTTTTAAGTCAAGTTTCTGTTCCAGTATCATTTCCTTTTGTACGTATGAGGAGCTTACTTCATGATCTAACAGAACTCAAAGGGGACACGCAGCTCACTGACTGCCCACCCCTAACAAGGGTCAGGATGCTCACATCAGAGTTATCAATAGCCACGGTACTCCGGCTGGATTCTTCTATCTCCAATATTATTCATTTATGCAGTAACTACTTAAGCAAATGCCTTTTAAAAATCATAGTAGTAAGATGACAGGAAACTAGATTACCTGATCAAATTTCTTCTGCTTTTTCTCCAGGTTAGACACAATCTGGCGCTGATGATCCAGATCTACCATCAAGTCATCCAGCTCTTGCTGCAGGCGATTCTTTGTCTTTTCTAGTTTGTCATAAGCCATTGCCTTCTCTTCCAGGCGTTGGCTTAAGGATTCCATATCCTTCAGTAATTTCTTCTTATTTTCCTCCAAACCTTCAATTGTTCCCAGGTCATCATCTACCTTCTTCTTAGCCTCTGCTAACTGAAATGTAGCAGAAGAAAATAAGAGTGCTTAGTACATCGTGAGAGGAAAACAAAAGCATCAAGCCCAGACTACAGAACCACAAACATGCTATCACTGGTTGAAGTAACACAAAAATGGTGAGCTAGCAGCATACGAAACAGAGCTGTAATGTTCTGCCCATTACAGCTGGTTGTGCCAATCATTACTGCCGTGGAGGAAGAGCACAGGAAGCTCTATTCAGAAATGCAGTCCACTATTTCTGCAAGTTAGACCACAGGCTGTCTTGAATTGCAAGGCACCTTGAAGACTACCCAGTTCCACTTCTCTGCCATGAGCAGGGCACCTTCCACCCAGACCAGGCTGCTGAAGGCTGTGCCCAGCCTGAGCACTTCTAGAAACAGGGCATCCACAGCTCGGCAGACACGACACACACACCGCCTTGGCAACTTCAGATGACATTTTTCCCAGGTCCACAGTCCTTGCAGACGTCCTGCCACGTGCAACAACCCACCTGTGCCTGCAAGGCTAGCATCTGCTTCTCCAGGTTCTTCCTGGCCTCCTCCTCCTCTTCCTGCTGCTCTTGCAGGTTGTTCTTCTCCTCCTCTAGCTGCCTAATTCTGCTGCTCAGGTTGAGTTTCTGGCGGGTTTCTTCCTGAAGTAGTTCCTGTCACACAAATATTCAAAGCTCAGTTTGACTACCATCCTCCATTGCTCTGTAAAGAGTTTCAGGCTTAATTATTTTTCTTGCAAGATTTTCTTTCAGTGACATGCTTCTGAAAACAATTGAAACTCAGCTTTCCAAGAAGGCTTTAAGCATTCATTTGGGGCAAACCTCTGTAAAGCATATTTCTGATAAGGGAACATGTGCCACAGTATTCTAGAAATTCATATTTTTCCTTTGTTTAGAAGGAACGAGCTGAGAAGTTATCTTTAGAATTTACTTTTCTTCTTTAGGACAAGCATAGCATACCTATTTAAAATGACCTGGGAATAATAAAAAAACAGCAGTAAATCTTGCAATGGCAGCACACCAAAGCTTTGCTGTGTTGCAGAAATGTAAAAGTCAGTTAAAAAAACAGCTGTAATGTGGTAATAGAAATCTGTCATAATAGAAATTAATCAAAGGTGTAACAACCTTCCCTCAGCCCCCTTCCTCACTCACCTTTGGGATTAGTATCATTCAGGTGGTCACCATTAGCATTTTTACACCTGAAGAAGTGTATTTGAGTGGTAATTACAGGAAACCTACATTATTTAAAATAAACAATGCTATAGGCAGTTTTAAGACCTTAAGCTGTAAGAAATGTTATCAGCCCTCACCTTGAGGTACCTTCCATACACTTCAAGAATCTCATTCACATTAACATTCTACTTGGAAGAGCTCTTCCTGACTAAATACTTATCTCCCACAGACTACAAAATAGAAGAGAAACTGAAAGGTTACTGTCTATCAAATACTGTATTTTTGATCATGAAAAACTGGCCTCAGTTTTTGAGCTAGCAATCATTTATACATCATATTTCACTAGACACAAAGAAGAAGTACAGATTCTATTCAGTGGACTTTCAAAGCCATGAATGAAAATGTATTTTCTGCTCTGCAGTTAGCAGTTTGGTAAGGAACAAAGCCCAAGTGCAGATTTCAAGCCTCACTGCACACACACCTGTGTATCCTGAAGTTGGGATTCCAAACTAGCTGCATCCTTGGCAAACTTGATGCCTTTCTTCTCTGCTTCCTCCAGGAGACTTGAGACATTATCCAGCTCATTCTGCAAAGCAAGCAGCCTCAAGGTAACAGCATGCAGCTGACTCATGGCAAATCCTACATCCCACTGGGAGCTGGAGCTCAGAACCAGCCTCAAATTCCAGGTATGCAGTGACAACAGCAGCTCCCAGGATGTAGGCATCACAAACTAAATACATTGAAATTTGGCTATAAACTTAAGTTGGATGCCAATATTGAACTTCAGTGGCATAACATGGTAGGCATGCCATCTAATGGAACATGTCATTCCAGTATCTGCAGGCCAATATTATCTGTATTCATAGTCAAATGTTATTCTCAATTACAGGACTATATGGGATCATGAATTCAAGGATTATTGTGATGACATCTGCCTTTAAGGCACCTCTGCAAAGGCTACCATCAGGTGCCAACTCCAGTTACTTTAGACTGTGTTTCTTAGGGGATACTGTAAGAGAATACATGAAATCTTCCTCTGCAATGAACTGGGCCATCCCCATTCCGAAGGGCTGATTTACCTCAGAATTCATTGCTGTTCTTCAGAAGTCAGCCCTGGCTCCTCTTTTGCTCATTTTCTCTAGTTCCCAAATAATGGGACTTGCAATCCTTATCTGTCAAGATCCCAACTTTGAAGCACAAAAGGAAACCAGTGACTTTCAGCACATTTTGCTCACACCTCCAAATGAGAACAGCCCAGTCTGCTCAGTCCTCCATCCAAAATCAAACCTGAAGGCCAGCAGCTGGCAAAGCTTCCTACAGGATTTGGTTTCCAGGTGGGAAGCTATGCACTCAGAAGGCACTATTAATTATTACACAGCTGGACAGTCAGAACATAAGCCTGAGCTTTTAGGGCTATTTCTTTCAGAGGTATTTCATCACTTTAAGGCTCCTGAAGTCCCCACCAGCAACACGACTGAGGTCATTTCCCACATCTGCCACGAGCCCAACTCCTGCAGACCTTGCTGCATCTTTGAAGGATGCTTCGCTCAGTTATTTCTGCAGACATCTGAAGTTTTCACTTTCTTGCCTAGTTTTCAGCAGCTTAGGACTTCCATAAAGCCTTACCTGCAGCTTGTTAGCTTTCTCCGCCAGCTCCACCCTCAGCCTTTCGCCTTCTGTGACCTTAGCAGTCAGTTCTTGTACCTGAGCATCAAGCTTCTTCCTCTTATGCTCAGACTCTGCCTTGACCTGCTGCAACACCTTCACTTCACAGGCCAACTCCTTGTTGTCAGACTCCAGGCCTTGCTTGTTTTTTTCAAGATTTGCTTTGAACTAGGAAAGAAAAAAAAAATGAAAGAAATTCAACACCTTGTTACATATATCAATAAAGGAATCTGCTAAAAAAAAAAAAACAACTCAGTCCAGCAAATCCACTGTACAAGTTCAAAGATAAAACAAGCACTCAGCAAGCTGCAAGTCGAGTGCTTAAAATGTTGCCAGATAACATTCTGTGTATGTTAGATAAATAGGAGTTAATGCAAGTTAATCCACTTTCAGACATTACAGGTAGCAGTGAGCACCACAAGACTCCTCTGTGACTTCAGTAGGATCTGGGACATCAGTGCTGTAAAATGACTGTGAGAGTGGCACTGTAAGTAGGAAGGAATGTGCCCATTAACAGACCAGCATGGCTCATCTCACAGAAATAAAAGGAAAGATATCAGCTGAAGTTGCCCTGATTTTAGTAGGCATAGCAGCCTGGAAGTGCATAACAAAGCACTTTCCACCACTGCACTGACATTTGTCAAAAAAAATCTTCAGAAACACCTCTTACGTCAATTATTTTTAAGTGCCATTCTTACTACTAGTTCTGTTAGTTCCATTCTCACCAAAACTGACACCATTTTCTCAGAGGACCCTTCTTTAAAGATTGCAGGGCATTTTTTTCATTTTTCATGCCCTATAGTTGACATTTATTAAACAAGAAGCAGAGAATGCAAGATCTTCAAGTGAAAAAAACTCATTTTCCAGCAGTTTGACTGCTGCATTTCTCACTCAGTATTTTCAGTTAAGGAATTCTGCAAGTTATTCCCTGTATAAAAATAGGACTACAGCTTATGAACTGTCCACAAATATATTTGTGAATGACCAAGACTGCCATCACATAAGCTAAATGCTCTTTTTGGCAGTACTGGAATAATTCTGCTCTTGAAGAAAACACCCACCGGTAGAAATAATGCTACCTATGGGTAATAACAAAGGAGTGCCTCCTCCTACCTGCTCTGGTGGTGGTTACCACAGAAGACAATGGCTGTACAGATGGGCCAGATGCTCCACACATATCTATAGCACTGGAGTCCCCAGTACAAGTGCAGAGTTGGAGTGGCTGGAAGAACTTCACAGTACCTGCACTCACAGCTCGTTATTTCTGAGTGCTGATGCTACAGTGTCCATATTTGGAAACATTCTGCTGATCACACATGCTGTGAACTGCTTTTCACCAAATAAGCATGTGGATTGCTGGATAACTCCCACTGATTTTATCTCTAGGTGTATTCTTTCCAAGACCAATCAAGGCTTTTCACAGATGCCAAATCCAGGAGCTTCAATATATTCACATGAGATGCATTTGGTTCAATTATGACAGTAATGTATGTACAAATAAAGACAATTGAGCTCTGCAGATGAGAGCAGAAGGTCCCAGAACAGTTACATTACTTATGTAAAACCCAGAAGCAGAACAATGCATTTCTGTAATTCATTTTCTGCTCACCCTTTTGGCCTGCTCAAGTTGTTCAGAGAGCTCTTCCAGGGCAGTAGCATGCCTCTGCCTGATTTCCTGGATCTGTGCTTCATGGTTCTTGGTTTCCTCTTCAATTGCTTTCTTCAGCTCAGCCACCTCCTGCTCACGTTTTGTCCTAGAGCAAGCATCAGTTACAAATTAAAAAAAAAACACCAACAAAAACACCATTTTAATCTCTAGTAAGTGAAAGGTTAATTCTATCAGTGCTTTATTACACAGGTACATGACCTCACCTCAGCTCTTGCTGTGCTGCAGTGGTATCCAAGGTATCTTCCAGTTCAGTTTTTAAAGCCTCCAACTCTTCACTCAAATCTCTTTTCTGCTTTTCTGCCTTGTTGCGTGATGCCTTCTCAGATTCAAGGTCCTCCTGCAGTTCTGCAATCTGGGCCTGCAACTCTCTTATCACTTTAAGTGCATTATTTTTCTGAACTGCTTCTTCATCTCCTCTGTTAAACAAAGGCACAACAGCCAATAATATTTCTTTGTTCTCATAAGTCTGGCATTAATTGTATACACAATGGCTTAGAAAAAACACACAGTAAAACTTCAGATAAACTGTGCAGTGGCTTTCTTAATGTCTTGACAAGCACAGTGCCATAGGATGCACTGCAAGAATGATCAAACTTTTCAAGTTAACATCCAAACGTTTCAGTCCTACAGATCTCATTCATCACCATTCCAAAAACACACTGTCTGCTGAATTCTTTCTGCAACATAATAGATCACTACTCAAAAAGTAAAAATGCATTTCATCTGTATCACATTGTTCCAACAGCAAGACTACCACACGAGTCCTGATCATTTGTTTTCCACCCAGCTACGGGAAGGACTCTGACTCACTGACAATTGAATTTTTCCCTCTTGAGTCTGAACTCTGGGGACCAAAAGCTTCCAGAGCTCCAGCTCTTGTACACTGCTGTACCTCGCACCTTTGTGCTGCAAGGACACACAGAACACTGAACCCGGGTTTGGCCATGGCTGCTCACAGCACACTGATGTCTACAGATTCCCTCTGACAGATGTGACCTGGCGTCTGTGCTAACACTCCCAGCCCAATATGATTACAGTTAACTCAAAGCAGCCATGGGAAGCAGCTTTCTCCCATCCCTCACAAACCCCACTGTGCCCTGACCTCGCAAGAGCAGCCTGCAGCTCTTCCTCCTTCTTGGCCAGTTGGATCTTCAGCTCTTCAATCTGGGCTTGCAGCTCAGCTATTTGGTCCTGTAGATCTGTTGTTTCACCATCCAGTTTTCTCTTAGCTTTTTCTAATTCCTGACGTGTCTTCTCCTCTTTTTTTAAGCGCTCTACAGAAGTGACAAAGATTTGTAAGCTGTTGTTTTGGTTTTTTTTTTTTTAATCTAATAATCTTCCAAAGGTTTGAGGGCAAGGGAACAGGGTGGCAGGAGGGGTGGAAGTTTAATTAATGTTAAGTCAATTTTTCATCCAGTTTCTAGCAGGAATGCTGACTGGGGGAGATAAAATAAAGAAGCAAAACTTCACGGTGCAGAAAAAGTTCAGAGAAAATCAGCTTGGAGGAAGCAAAAAGTTTGAAGTAAGGGAACAGAAACAAGTCAGCCTTAACAGAAAGTAAGGAACGGGCTCTGGCAGAAGAGCAGTTTGAAATGCAAGGTCAGATGATCACATGCACGAGGATTCAAAAATGAAGATCAGCAAAGGTCTGGAAAAAATGACAGCATGCACAGCTTCTGAAGGGGTAGGCAAGGCTCCAGCACATCTACTGGAAAGTACAGGCTTAAGAAAGTTTGGACAAACAGTTTTTTGGAAGCATCTGTGCCACTAACACATCCCACTGATATTCAGCAAGGCTTTGCAAACTTTAAACTTTCTCAGTCGAGATACTCCTGCCCCGAGGCATTTCTTTGTGAAAAGCATCCATTGGTCAGTGCTCTCTCAATGCACCTCATCCATCTGCCTGTTGTTGGAGCAGGCAGTCACTGCCTGCAGCACTGCCCAGCAGTCAGCTAATGGCCAGCTATGTAACACATTGGAGCCTCAGGAAGTTCTCCAAACCACTGATGCTTAGCACAGAATTAGCATAATTCCACGTACAAGAGCATAAACACAATTATTAGACTTAGTTAGTATTTTGTGGGTCCTCTTTATATATAGATTTCTTTCCTATATTTTCTAAGCTTGCTACTGGTTCAGGCCCTCATCTTCTTTATGGAAAGAGAGCCACGATGCTCAAGAATGATCTGTCACAGCCTCCAGGGTAACTCAGACCATCAGTATGTTTTTCTGGAAAATCCTCTCGCTCTAAAAACTTTCTTACAAAACAAAAAAGAAAGGTATTTTTCCTTCTGTTTCCACATCATATTTCTGAGGGGCTTTAGTCAGAACACTGCCACAAGACAGCGAGAAGACACAAGAAATCTCACAGCAAAATTAATTGGATGTTTGGTCTAAATTTCAGTGCCCAACAGCGCCAAGACCCAGGCAGAGAAAACTTTAAGGCTTCTTGAACCACTGCCAAAAGTAAATATTATTCTACAGTGCTTTGCCAGCCAAGAAATTGTGTGCCTTACATTTAAGCTTTAATTTCCATTTTTTGGTCATCAATCTCAGAATGGCACCATAACCAAACACATCTGTCAAATACCTTCAAAACCACTAATCCTGATTCAAGCAGACAACGATTCCAGAATTATTTTCCAGTTTTACTCATTCCCAACTTATGGCCTCTGCCATAAAAGATGATTTTTAAAGAAAAGGCACATCAATCTCCTTCTATCTCTATGAGCTCAACACCTACCTACACAGGGAAGACATAGCTCTGGTGCTCTTCCATAAGCACCTCAGTTTTAAAAGATGTGCCGAGACAGGCCGCCATATAGCTGGTGACAAACTATTTCCAAATTAGGACACAGAGTAATTCTGCCTTACATTCTGCAATTTCAGCTTGGCACTCTACTCACATCGTGTAATAGCTGTCTACAATCACAGGGGTTTTTAATACGTTTATTTTACTTTTCAAGTTAAGAAGGGTTACGTGTAAACGTAGGGCAGCTTCAATCTGTGACAAAACAGTTAAACAATCCAGACAAAATGGACAGAAAAATGGAACCACTTCAGATATGCAAAACATTGAGAAAAACAAAATAATTCATGTTTGCTTAGGCTTCTAATTTTTTTTTTTCTGAATAAATGAATGGCTAATAACATTCTTTCAGAAATGCTTTTTTAAGAAATTATTGTAGAAAAGCGTAGCAATTCCTAAGAGGCAGATGCTTTACCTTGTTACTAAGGGATTCGTGCAACATCACGAATTCCTGAATGCATCTGTAAATGAAATGGATTCTCAAAACTGTAACATGAGTGAAGAACAACACGGAGGAGCCAGATGCAACAAGCCTTGTAAGAGCACAACATTTCTTGCAAGGCTTAGGCAACAAACAACAGCTACTGAGGAATGTACGTGTCAGGGTACATTTAGAAGACCAAACCAGATATCTGTACATTGCTGTAAGTGATCCATTCCTTTCTAGCATGACCCCAAAGCTGCTGATAGGCAGGTGTAAAAGAACAAACCTTCTAAATCAGTGATCATCATCTCCTGTTTGTTCTTCAGCTTGGCCAAATTTTTGGCCTTTTCTTCTTCTTCAGCCAGCTGAGAAGTACATTCAGCAATTCTATCCTCCATCAGCTTCTTTTCCTAGTTAGGAGAGAAGTGAGTGGGAGGGGAATAACTTCAATGTCTCTGAACAGCACAAACAATTCAAGGTACAAAACCCACAGAGATCTCACACAGCAATCTATGCAAGTGTTACTGCATGTGACTGATCCATCAATACTAAGGATCAACTGGAATAAACTGAAATAAAATGGAAACAGGAACATCTGTTTCCCAGGAACGTGACAAGGAGATTAATGGTTGGGAGGGCTGGTTTCTCTGCTTATCATTTAAGTCTCAGAACATCTGTATAGTTCACAGAGAATAATGGTAGCATCTGTAGAGCTACCAAAGAACAACAGTAGCATCACTGCATCAAACTCTGATTGAGAGCACTAGAGAAACACGTGGCAAGTGTGACCCTTCTAAAGGCCACTTCTAAAGCAGCTTTAAGTCTCAGCTTCAACCTGTTGAAACCCCACAAGTCTTCAGGCACAATCTCTAAAGGTAACAGAGCTCTCAAAACATCTGAAGCTGCTGCTGTCACTTGGTATTACTGTTATTTCTGAGGAGAATCTCTACCAAGCATACTACTCTCACCTTCAAAAATTTGGAATTTTGGTCCTCCAACAGTAGGATCTCTTCTTCCATCTTCTTGATCTTAGCTTCAGCTGTCACTTTTTCAAGCTGCAGCTTCTGCCTCGCTCCCTCCTCCTCATCCAGCTGTTCCTCTAGGTCCTGGGAAGAGAGGCAATTTGCATGTGTGTATTTTCCAGGTTACCTATGTGTTAATATTTTTCTTCTTTTACTTAGTGGAAAAAATACATTATTTTGAAAAAAGTTGCCCCAAGTAAAACTTGGAAAAATACTTTTACTTTGTCAGATTCATCTACACTATCAATAAGCTGGTAATGAAATTAAGTGTCATGGGACACACGTGGAATTTTTTACACTCTGTATTTTAGATTTGGCTGAAGTATGCTGCCTAGGACACGTGTACTTGCTCCTCCACAATCTTTCACCTACCAAATTCTTCTCTACAATAAAAACCTACCACAGAGGGAAACGGGACCCAGCACTATTTAATTATAACCAAGACAGGTTGGGCTGCATGTCAACAACTTCCTAGGATACTGCACCCAAATAGGGTACAAAAGCACACGTGGTGGGGAAAAGGTGCCACAGGATACCAGTCCCTGATTTCTGTATGAATCTGGAGCTCAATTCTACAACTGGAATGGCTTTGAGATTGGCACAAGTACCTAGCTACCAGCAGAAAAGTAGTGATGTACTGTGCTTCTGTTCATTCGTGGATACTTACTAAAAGGCATCAAGAGCCACGGGAGGTGGGGTTTGACTCTCCACCAAGTACTCTGCTGAAAGACAGTTAAGCTCTTGGGGAGCCCCTCAATCAGTAAAGGTTTTAAAGTCCCCAGATGTTCAAAAGGAAACACCTAACTCATCTTCAAAGATTTCAGAAAAAGCAAGCAGCTTAAAGGAGATGAAGCTGTTTCTTTCATAGAAGCTAAAGGATTTTCACTACATTTATGTCGAAAAGAAACATTTCCCTTAAAATTGATATCATCCCATCAGTCTCTAGAAGAAAGCAGGCAAGCAACCATTGCAGGTTCTGCTCACTCAGGAAGTGCTTGCTGCCATTAATCCTCCATCTGAATGTGCAATAAATCCAACACTGCATTTTTTACATTTCTCCTTCTTTCCTCACTCTCATACTTCTGGAATTACAGAGAACAGTAAGAAGAAAAAAAGAATCAAATTGACTGTATTCCACACGTGGTGCTAAGGATCTGACTTCCTCCATACTGTGGAGAAGGTAAGTAAGCATTCCCATCCTTTTAACTGCTCTGTTTGCATTCTTTTCCACTTCCAGTTACCAAAAGCATACCTGAATATGGCCCTGCATTTTCTTTTTCTCGTTCTGCAATATTTGATTTCTTTCCTCTTCCTCCTCAACTCTGGATTCCAAGTCATGGAGAATTTCTTCCAACTCTTGTTTTTTGGCAGCCAAGCGAGCCCTCATCTCCTCAGCTTCTGCAAAGAGCTCCGTCTCAGCCTGTAGCTGCTCTGCAAGAATGTTCTTCTCTTCTAGGAGCTGCAAATATTAAGGAAAAAGTAGTAGAGCGGTAGCAGCTTAACATTTTGAAGTCTTTCATGAGAAACTACACACATATGGCAACTACAGAGTTACCTAAATGTCAGCTTCTGCTCCAGCTCAAGACTCCCTGGTCCATGTGCAAAAACGAACATCTTTAGCACAGGGTTTAGCACAGTCCAGAAGGCACCAACTCTAGAAGCAGCACTAGAGCAATATTCACTCATTTGTGTCCCCACCCCTCACAGACTCCAGCAGGGCACCTGCACCACTTGCCCTGTTCAACTACCAGCAGCTCAAAGAGGAGGGAAGTCCTGTTTTCCAGGACTGGCCGTGCACAGTAGCAGAGCAGTGTTTGAACTGCTATTTGCAGTCACTGTGTGAACTCAAGAACATGAATTAACGTTCCCCCATTCAAGACATCCACACCACAGCAATATCATGCCTCAAATGACAGTGATAAATACAGGTCTGCCTTCACAGACATGTTCCTTCAGCTGTTCTTCAATTTGGAATCATCTGACCGTAAATTCATTTTCAGTTTTGCCCAACAACTGCTCTAATTGTTTCCGTATGCCTTAAGCAGCACTGGCACACGATGGAAGTATTTCACCCTAAAAACATCTGAAGATGAAAAAGTTGCTGCTGCTACTGAGCTTTTCCAAAAACCAGGAACTCCAGAACCAGAACTACTATTTTTTATTTTTTTTTAAATATGCTGTCTCTATTCCTGAAGGAATGCTTTCCTTTTATCTTCCTCTTTCAGCTTTTACTCAAGTGTTAAGAGAAGAGTTAACCTGCCTGATAAGAACAGTGCTTTGATCACAGATGCCTCCCTCACCCAGAAGGTAGTGCAACACAAATCCCATATCCTAAAAGCTGATCGGGGCACAGACCTGTTGATGTTTCCTTTCCATTTCCTCAAGTTCTGCTTCCACTTTTGTCTGTTTTTCTTTAACCTTCATTAATTCTTCATCCTTGGCTTGAAGTTCCTCTTCCTGGCGAGTCACCTGGAGAAGAGGCTTCACCTACAAAGATTCAAAATGAACATGTGAGAATCTGCATCCACTTACTTACTTGAGCCAGAGAAAGTGAGAGAACATAACAAACCTTTGTGAAGACTCTCCACCACTGCCAGTGCCTAAGCTTTAAATATGCAGCACAATTCCTCTGCAGGATTTTCAGTGCACTCAGTTGCTGTTGTTTTTTTGCAAAGGCCCTGAAGACAGAGAAAGCAAAACATTTAATGTTAACTACAGCAAAGTAAAGCATCTGTCAAGGGCTCTGCTTGCTTGTTTTAAAGGTTACCCAACCCTTGAACACTTGTAGACCATAAAAGGCTTATTTTTGAGTTTGGGTGACTACGTGACTTATGAGTGTTCATCCCTTATATTAAAAAGGCCAGGAAAGAGCTGGAGTCACTGCTTTCAGAACAATAGCAATAAAAGCTGTTTGTTCTTCCTGTTAACAGACTTCGTCCTCAAAAAGATAAAATAAGTGTGAATTAAACAACGAACCTTCCTTTAACTTAAAAATAAAAACAGCTTTCCAAGGTACTTCTGAGAACCTATGGAGCAGGAGGAGAGATTTTTGCAGTCATTAGCTGTACTGTAAACAGCTACATGCGTCACACAGGTAAGGTTAAGAAAAGGAGCTACTGCTAGAATAGTTAGGTAAAAGTGACCTATTTGCCTTGGACACAACTACATTATTTTAAGCAACATGCTTTCTTAAGCAAAATCCTCAGATGGAAACGCTGAAGCCCAGCTGCCTAACAAAGAGGCTTAAGATGACCACAAGAAAAGCCAGTCTCAAAAGCACACGTACTTTCTGGCCAGGTATCCTCTGCAGACTGCCTGGAAGAAGATGATGATGTCTGTGATCTTCAGGTCTCGTTCTTCCTCCAAGTGTGCCAGGACACCAGCTCGGAAAAAGATCTTGCTCTGTCCAATTCTGTATAAGTTGGGGTCCAGCTCCAAGGCTCTGATCTAAAAGGACAGGAATGTACAGCATTTTCACATCAAGAACAATTGTTTTTGTTTTAATGTTTTTTTTGTTTTCAATGTTTTAATAATATTCAGGCATAAACACTTACCATGCGCTCACAGGCTTGTTTGCCATCCATAAAACCTTTTGGAATTGCATTGGGAGTAAGGATCTCATACCTTTAAGGCAAATGAAAAACAAACTTTACATTCACCAATAACCAGTAACATTTTTATAAAGCCACAAAGCTATAGTCAACAAGTGCGTGGCAAAGGAGATTCTCCAGACATGCAGTTTAGGTTGCTCTCACTTTTCTATTCTCTTCAGAGTAAACCTGTAGCATTTAAGTTCAAACCACTTCAGAAGTGTTTTGGATTTTGTTCCAGCTGTGTTTTTTGTTGTTTTTTGTTTTGTTTCCTTCCCTCCCTGCCCCATTCAATTATTTAACAAGGAACTTCATCTTAAAAAATAAAAACCTCAGCAGATTGTACATATTAATTGTACATGTTATTACCTCTGTCTAAATTCCTGGAACACGATCCTGTTTGGAAATCCTTGTCGACAAATCCTTATTCCTTCCAAAACACCATTGCAACGAAGCTGATCTAGAACAAGGTGTGGATCTAATTTTCCAGCCTGGATAAACAAAACAAGCATGATTTTTACACTTTAATTTCTATTCATGAAAAACTGCAGTCTAAATTTCTCAGCCAACTATTTAAGTAAGGGATGTATTGGGATGTATTTCTTCATAGAACCACGGAGATAGGGTTGGAAAGGACTTTAAAGACCACCTAATTCCAACTTCCTCGCCATGGGGCAAGGATGGGACGTCTCCCACTTGGTCAGGTTGCCCAGAGCATATTTGGTCAGCGTGGAAAGCTTTTCAAAGCCTGGCTTCTGATTTCAAAGAGAAGATGTGGACAGCACGAATAAATCCAAGGCTAATAAAGAAAAAGAATTGAAGGAGTGGAGTGGAGCACAAACCCTCTTTTCGTGGTTTGGAATGATGCAGCGAACAAAATTGGGATTGGTGTTTCGGAGCGTTGCCATCAGCTTGGTGAGAGATTCTTTGTACAGCTGCCCAACAGTTCGAAACATGCCCTTCTTGGTCTTGTACGCAGAGCCAAAAGCAGTCTCTGTTATCCCAGTGACCTGATCCAGACCCACGATACGATCCACTGGGAAGGCAAAGAGAAAATAATGAAGTGAGCCTTAATATTTGTCAGGTATAAAGAGATGCGAAGAGAGAAGAGCAATAGTGCAGCAGCAAAAGCTTTGTGGGACAAATGACAGGAGATGCCACCAGTAGGCAAGGCAGTCAGCATGTACCAGGGACGTTGTGCAGAAGCAGTGGAACCAGAAGCCACAAGCTTATACAGCAGAGTAGTGTAGCTTTAGTAGGGACCTGCTAAAACATCCAGCTCTTTACTTGCAGTTCTACATGACCAGTAAACACATATCCTGAACATTTAGAAGAGACATTGTTGCCTAGGAACTGGAAATTATTCTTACAGCAGGAAGTATTTCTGGGTTGAGCATTTGGAATTAATTATCTGGGCATATCTGTTTAAAATGAAGAGTCAGATAACTGTACTTGTTAAGCACAAGTATTCCTGCATACTCTAAGAAGAGAAAGGAATGACTTACAGAAGAGATGGAAATAGTACAATTTCAGTGACAAGAGGGGGGAAAAAAAAACTGTCTGCCAGACTTTTGCTACTGAGCAATTTAGAATAATTCTTTCAATTTTTATACATACTTGAAAAGATTTCCCTTGCCAAAAGAGCACTTTAAACACAGGAAAACTGCACAGCAGAGCACCTCAGAGCTGCCATGAAGCATCAGAGTAGAGACGACTCTTTTCTTTGATTTTGGAACATTTTGGGTGAGGATCTCCCTGCTTTTGGTTTCTTTTGTTTGGGTGTTTTGCTCGTTTGTTCCTTTTTACAAATGGCAAATCTGACTGCCAGCAGTAAGACCTTACGGCCAAAATATGAACAAAAATGGGAGGCCACATTCATGTCAACAATCAGTTCAACAGCTTGCTTCTCAAGTAGAAAGGGGTGGCTTAGCATTTAGTAATAGTTGGGCTCCTTAGTGCTGAGCAGAAACACAAGATGTGTTGGTTCTCCAGAAAATACAAGCTGGCCAGCCAGAAAGAAGCAGCTATATCTAGGCTTTACGTTTTTGTTGGGTTATCTTCACATTCATTCAAACCAAAGCAAAGGGAATTGCTACCAGGATTAGTTTTGTATATATTAATCAGTATTTACAGTATTTTGTTTCATCCTTTAACCTATCTGGTTTTCAAAGGTCTGTACAAAGCTGGAAAATTAAGGGCTGAAACACACAGGGCAACAAGTTTGAGTAATCACTTGCAGGTCTCATGCAGTGCAGAGCCCACTTCTTCCACAGGCAGTTGGAAATGCAAGAACCAAAGGTGCTTATTAAAGCTAAGAGCAAGTAGGTGGCAAATTGTTCATAAGATCACATCCCAAATGTTTATTCTCAAGCAGAACTGAGTTCTACATCAGAAGTGGGAGAGAAATTACTGGGAAGCAGCCTTACAGAAGATAATCACATCAGTTTAATTTACAGTATATCAGAATCGAGCACCCAACAGACACCACTGATGACTGGACACCACTCAGCCTTTGGCATCTCTAAGACACTGGGCTGTTTTAAAGTTTTGCAAACATATCAAGACTGACTGTGCATCTTGTTTTGCCTCTGAGGCTGCTCATCTTTACAGAAGCAGTGCTAAAGTTTCATCTCAGTTTAGGTCAAGAGCAGTTATCAAACAGCACAGCTGGGATCACCCACGGATTAAGGTTTCTCAACTCACACTGTCTAGTAATTATCTCAGGAAATATCACTCTCCTCCTAAAGCAAGTAGTGCATAGAAAACAGTGGGCTCTGAGTAAAAATGGGAAAGCTTGAATGCACCAACTTAACATGCTTCAAAACTTGGGAACAGGAACAAGGGAAGGATGAGGAAGAGGTTGGATTAAATACTTTTTTTTCTTTTTTTTAAGAAGTAGTTGAATGGTTTGATTTCAATACTTTGGGGGAAAAAAAAGTGTGCAACTTCCACAAAGTGAAACATTTTAAGAAGTTTTTAATAAAAGGACAATTCCATCAAATCTAAAAGAAACTTCTCATTTACTACCACCGCTGCAGCATTATCTCATGAGATCCTTCACCTCCCCTCCACAAAGACACATCTACATCCTACAGCTTTTCAGAGTTTTGTCAATGTTGGACTGCAGAAAGAAGCTTGATAGTGTCATATAGCTTATGCATTGTCTGAAATACTTGGAGCTACCAGAATTATTATTTAAGCAGCAAATCTGCATCTCAACATAGAACCAGGAAGCAACAAACCTTCTCATCTGCAATGCATAAAATATAGATGCTATATGTATGCAGCAGCAACTGAATAGGTATGCACTCAGAACGTTGGCCTGGCGGAGGTATACCTAAATACAGCATGAAATGAAAAAGTTCATGCAAGCCTACGAGCAAGAATGGTTTTCCTGTAGATACAACAGCCCTGCCTTTAGTAGGCCTACGGTTTTACATCCATTCACCTGGTGGATCATGAAGACCAGTAATATTGTCATAGAAACAGGCTCTCTGAATATTCTGAATCTCTAAGGCAGAGAAACAGCAAAAACAGAAAGACAGAAGAGCAGATACATCAGACACTTCAGTTAGTATACAGAACAGGTTCATCAATTGCAAGCAGACTTAATCGTGCTACAAAGGCTATGAGGCCACAATATATTCCATGCACATTTCAATTATCTGTGGAAGCAGGTTTTGAATATTTGGATCCAAACACTCGTTGTTATGCATGTACTCAAAAGGAAAGGAATAGACCCTCAACCAAAAAGTTCTTTATATATATATTCGTTGTAACACCTCTTTGCAGCTGAGCCAAGCCAGTATTCCTGAGAAGATGGAAACCCAGAATAAACCTACAGCATCATTTAAATTACAAGCTTGATTTTCTTCCTGGAGTAAGAAACTATACACATTATGCCATAAGTATATTGTTATTAATGCACTGTGATGTTAGTAACTAGAGGAGTCCCTGCTCAGTATTTATTTGGCCATTTCTAGGATTATTTCAGTGACAACAGCAAGAAGTACTTTAAGCTAAAGTGCACGTAAAACTATCTAAACAGCAATGTGCAGTTAAGTAGGAAAAATATTGTGTTTAATTTTAATATGCAATATCTAAGCACTAGTATGACTGCTAATGGATTTTATTGTAGGAAATGCTGTTTTCCATGGTATTACTCACCACTGCACTGTGCTGGTGCTCATATAAGATGAGACACTTTGTTAATAGCAAGTACTACTACAGCTGTTTATATACAGAACTTCAAAGCAGCAAGTCAAATTAAGAGTTTTGGATGTGATATTACAGATAAAATTTGACACAGGTTAACAAGCAGTGAGTATCTGTTCAAATAATGAATATGAGAAGCAGCTACTCAGAAATGGGATATGTGCACAGGACCATATGAGCCACGCAGCTTCTTCTGTACCTCTGGTGCTAGACAGAGAAAACGTTCTAGATATCTACAATGTACAGATGGAGGTAAGGAGATCACAGGCACAAAAACAGGTAACTCGTCCACAAGAAGTCTCTGACAAGTTGTGTACTCAGAGCACCATCTCTTACCATCCTTCCAAAGCTCTGCAACAAATTTGTCAGAAGACTGGTGCAGGAGCGTAGCCACGTTGTCATTCAGTGGGTCCATGTTCTTCATCAACCACTCATCTGCCTTGTAGTCTACCTGCAGAGCAGCCAAATTGCATAAGTCAGAACGTATTATCTTTAGTCTCTTTTTCATTTACTTTAGATAAATGTTTCAAGAGTAAACTAAGAATGTGTTGAAAAATGAGTATTCTTACTGTGACCATGACAGTTCTACATAAATCCTTTCATCGTAGTATACTTGCAGGATAAGATATTTTACAAACAATTTCAGCTTAGAAGGACATATATATGCTGGTTGATAACAGATTTCTCAGTTCTTCTATCCCAGAAGGATGATGCAATGCACTGTCAGTATCACAGAAACACCCACTCAGTGTGACAGAGCTAAACTCCTCTTCAGAACAATTACTTCCCTGTAGTCAGGTACAAAGATGTTTTACTTCATTTTGATTACCTAAAGGTAATATTTCATTTCACAGCTCATTTACTATTAACTGCAGTAAATGATGATTTGATTGTTTCTAAGCTAATATTTTCGATATTGATACAAAACATTCCATTTCTTTATTTCACTTTTTACTGTAATTATCTAGGTAGCTGCAGTGACACCAAACAGATAATAGCAGCTATTAATACTTAATTTAAAGGATAGTTCAATTCACATAGTTTCTTCTAAATTAGAGCAAAAAACCAGTACTAGGACTAAGCTTAGCTAATCATGAATTTGCTTACAAGCATGGCCTTACAGTACAGCCATCACGATTATGAAGGTTTCACAAAATGCTGCCAAGAATTGAATGGTTACTCCATGGACCTGTTCACACTGCTTCTGAACTCCATCCCTCAGCAGAAATATAAAGACTGAAGGAACAGTAAAGATAAAGGCATCAGCCTAGTTATAAAGAGGGATACACAGGGCCTTCTACTGAACGGAGGGAACACAAGAGAAGTGAGCACTGGTGTAGCCTTAAAGCACTTCCATCAACTTGCAAATAGATATTCAGGATAGATTCCTCTTAACCCTGAAGAAACTCACTTTTAAGAACTGGCAGCAAAATTACTGGCAACTGAAATTTTAACTTCAATATTAATATACATCACTTCTATCTGCTGTGTGGTAACAACAGTTCATCAGAGTGCTTCTGAATACGCCCAAGGAAATATAACAAGGCCACCTTCCTGCACAAGTATTTCTTCAATGAGGTACCTACACCTCGTATTAGTTTCCCCAAATGAACATTTCTAACCAAGTACTCAACATCAGTCTCTTACCTTCCCTGCATAGTGAATAATGCAGAAATCTGCTTTGTCCTTCAGCTGTCTTGGCTTTTGGAATTTGGAGTGGGTTCCTTGCTCTTGGACCAATTTTTCCACAAATGTTTTGTCAGTAGCTTTAGGAAACCAGCATTCTTCATCCAACAGCGCCAGCACACCAGGAGGATTTGCCTGAAATACAGATGGATTCACATCAGTGTTTAATATATATTTATTTTCTTAATATTTTGCATTTAAAACACCCCACTGAATGCAATAAAAAGTTGCCTCGTTGATTCGCACTTGATTTAAATTAAAGCAAATTGTGAGGGAATCTAATTCCATGAAGACATTGTGACTGGTTCCATCCATTCATCCCAATGGAGACGTGCTCAGAAACAGCTGACATGATCTAGCGATGACCAAAGCCTTGCTTTCAGCAGAGCCTGGAACAGATGACCTCCAGAGCTCCATACCAAACATCTCTGCAACATGTTTGTGCACAGCAGCACATTCATTATTTCTACAGCAGTTACTGTCATGCTTTAATATGGGCAAAACTGCAGATCATCATCCCCCCAGGCACTCAATACTCCTGGGGCAGCCACCACAGCAGCCCCTGTGCTGATATGCAGTAGCAGCACCCAGAACGACCCAGCAGGCTTAGCTTTCACTTTGTACACTTTGTACACTGCTCGAGGGTTTGCCTGTTCTTAAAAATTAAGTAGGGAAGAGCCCACACCTGCACTGTATGGCTGCAGAAATGCTTGAGGGAATCGGGGAAGACAGAGTGATGTGCACAGGAATGCAGTGGAAAAACTGGTCGTAAATATTTGTATTTCTAAAGCACCTAATGAACACAAAGCTTACACATTTGAAGAGGTGTTTGTATTTACCTACAACGTGACATAAAGTATTGCGGGTGCCAAAAAATTAGGACAGTACCAACATTTGCTTTAAGAATTACTTCCTGTAACTCGATGCACTTCAGGGCATTCACTTAAACATCTGCAATGCTGAAAACACTCTCCAGTCTTTCTAGAAGATATTTTACCTTCCAAGGAGACAAAACTTTCCAAAGTTTTGCATTTCAAGAGCAGAATTTTCATAACTGAGACAAGACCTCTCTTCTCCTACTCCAACACTGAACAAAACTAAACAGCACCAAACAAGAGCACAGCTCTTCTCTTCAGGATGCACAGAATTGTTAGCAGTAATGAATTTGTGCATCCGAGACACACAGCTGAATGCACAGAACAGAAATAACCACAACGCTGTGGCGTTAATTAAAAAGTTCAAAATAATTTTGATGGCTTACTTCTAATGCACAAAGAGGGAAAACCTTCTAGGAATGGTGATTTTTGTTACCCCTCCTTTGTTACCTGCCCACTCCTGAAACCAGCCATTTCTTGTGCTTTAAAGTCTTAAGCTTCCCTATATTGGGCAACCAGAATATAAAAATACTGTGGTAACGCCACCTATAAAATACTGCTGAACGATTTACAGGGCCTTAAGTCCTGAAAAGCCTTCTAACCAACTCACAGTAAAGCTTCTATAATGCACTGCCATGGTTTAGCATGAAAGTGACAGGACTGAAGTCTTTGTTAGTATAAGGGAAAGTGTATAAAAATAGTAGCTTAATACCACTGTGCTCTGTGCTGATATCAGGGCAAAATCCTTGCAGGATGGTATTTTACTCTTTGGACCGTATCTTTCAAATTAACTTGTTTTCTGCAACTGCTCTTCAAAATATCTCTGCATAAATTTGCAGGCGTTAAACAATAAACCCTCAGGTTGAACCTCTTTGTCTTAGGAGTATTTTTACAAACTCACAGGTCTTTCGATTAAGTCAATGCAAGGCTGCAGATCCAGTCCAAAGTCAATGAAATTCCACTCTATGCCCTCTCGTTGGTACTCCTCTTGCTCCAGGATAAACATCGTGTGATTGAACAACTGCTGAAGCTTCTCATTGGTGTAGTTGATGCAGAGCTGCTCAAAGGAGTTCAACTGCAAAAAGAGCATTAGGAAGCAGTGTTAATTCAGTGTCAATATTTATCATGTTTGGAAGTAAAAATGGAAATGACTTCATGAGGCAATTCCCCCAAACTCTGCAACATTCAAGTGCGCTGTAGAGACAAGTGGAAAAAGGATTACTCATATATGAAACTAGCACGTCATAGGAAAAACAACTGTAGAACCATCACATACAGAAGAATGGTTTAGACCAGAGTACGACTTCCTGGCACTCCCATTCAGGTTATCAGAGCACTAAAATACAAAGCACAAAGCCCTCCTGCAGCCTTGGAACACGCACGCATTAAGAGGTTCTACAGTTAAGCCTGAATGCACAGCAACACGGAGAGGAAAAGAAAGTCTGGTTAAAGTTGTAAAGTACCTCAAAGATCTCAAATCCAGCGATATCCAGAATTCCAATAAAAGATGCTCCCTGTCGTTTGGTCCTGTCCAAAGCTTTGTTAATGCGGTGAACGAGCCAGCGGAAGAGGCGTTCATAGGTGGCTTTTGCCAAAGCTTCCACTGCAAAGTCTGCCTGAAAATTCAAACAGGAAGATTTATTTACTCTGGAAAAGTCATCAAAAGAACCCAGACACGGATGTTACCAAGGATAACTGAGTAACAAAAGAAGTTTAATGGAGCTAATACCACTGAGGAATGAAAACAAGCAGCAGGTTTCTGCAGAGTTACTGAGATGTCATTTTAAACTGCTTCATACAAAGACCTCTATGCATTTGATAAGAACAACTAAGCGAAATGATGAAACCAGCAGAAGGCCAAGGAAAAGGAAGATTTTCCTCATACTCTCCTGCAGGCTTCTACCATGTAAGAACATTTAATGAAAAGAAAATTTAAATTTGGAGGCAGTACACATTTAATACCGACTTTCTTTATTAAAAGCTAATCAGGACGGGGTGCTCTGTCACTTAACTTTCAATACCCAAACTTACTTGTTCCTTGGTCTGGGCTTTCTGAACATAGTCCCTGCCGACCTTGATGCGCGGTGTCAGAATGGCCCGGGTGAATTCCATAACATTCATTCCCAGTAGATGGCAGAGTTTCTGTGCAACTGGATATAAAAGTAATAAATGTAAGCACTTAAATCCTGCACAGCAGCCAGCAACATGGGTGAAGCAAGCTACTGAATAAAGGCATTCAATGAGCTGACTTAAAAATTGAACAGCTGTTCAAAGCAGTTGTCAGGGAGATGCACTTCTTTTGGGGACAGACCTACCCGACTGCACAGCCCACATCTGCAGGACTTAAAAAAGCTGATACGAGTGACTACAGAAAGACCCCACTGACTTCCCTCAAGGAAATGTGGAAAATGCTAGATCTCAAGAAATTGCAGCAGACCACTGCCTGCAGACACAACCTCGTGTCTTTAGAGGAAACGTTTTCACCTCCAGAAACAAAAACAGAACATGGCATGATGTCACACGTCAACTCCATCTTATTAAAGGTCGCTTACAAACCTTTTCAGTTTAGACAGGTGTCAGCATAAAGCTGTGCATGTTTGTATTACAGTCTGTATCAAACACACTGCACAACGTATTTTACACTCATGTTTTGAGCTGAGGTTAATGCAAACAGCAGCTCACTTTTAGACAGCAAAAACTCCTGATGTCGTGCTTGTTATCTGACATTATGCATTACTGACACCATCGTTACGTACTTTGGTCCCATCAATCCTTTTTCCAAATAACCTTTCCAACAGGTTAGGTGCTTATGATTCCAGATTTCTAAAAATGAAGTTGACACTGCAGATATTTTTAGGCCTGGGTAAGTGCTGCTCTTCAGCAGGGAGCCCTCCACGCTGTCCAGAAAGTTCTTTCAAACCCTCAGTTTTCTAATCTGGCAGCTCACTGATTTACTGGAGAAATAAAAAGAGCTGTTTTTATAAATCCTCATTAAGAAGTAGATCTCGATACCAACGTACAACAGCTTCCTCTATACTTTTCTTCAAGTGGCATTCAAAACACTGCTTCCTTTAAAAGATTCTGTCCGTCCCTACATTACAAATTAATACAACCGTGGTGAAATTCACGCGGCACCACAAAGAGCACTGCCTTCACTTTAGCTGCAGGCATGGACAGTGTCAGGTATGGCATGCCCTGAGAGAAGCCATATTGGTGACAGCCAACACTGCTTCATTAAGGGAAATCATGCCTGAGATCTGCTGGTGCTCCAAATGGCGTTATGGCACTGGTCAACTGACACCAACCACCTGGATTTGTGCAGTGTTTGATGCTGTGCTGCACAACACCCCGTCCCTACAGTGGAGAGGCATGGAAATGATGCATGGTTCACTTGGTGGACAAGGAATGGGCAGGAGGGTAGAAATCAAAGCATTGCAGTCAACTGCTTGACATCCAGGTGGAAACCCGCTGAGAAGTAGATCAGCACTATTTAACACCTTTATCAATGACACTGACAATGAGACTGGGTAAAATTTTCCACTTTTTTTCCCCCTAAATGCAAGTTGCTTCACCACCCACACAATTGTCTTCCCCACCTATCCGAGACACACCTGAACTTAGCACCACTCTGCAGTACACTGAGGAAACCCAGCAGTGAGATGTGACAATACCGATGACAAGCTGGTAAAGATCAGTTTGAAAAAGTGCCTTCAAAAAGACGTGGTAAAAATCACCAAGTAGACCAACACAGCACTTTTTAAATGCAGGACAACAGCAAGATGCTTCAACTATGAGCTGAGCTCTTCAGCATCTTCTCTTTTAAATTCAGAATTTTATATCCAGTGTTACAACTCTTCAACAGTATAAACATATCAAAATTCTTAAGTACAATATTGGATATAATGTCCAAAATTGATAGTTATAAGACAAAAGTGAAGATGGTCAGGAAGTAAGAAACATCTATTTCTTTTGCATATCCCATTTTTTTTAATGGAAAAAAAAAACTCCATTGAGTTGCCTCAGCCCAAAAACCAATCCCACACCCAACCTTTTTCTCTCCCTGAAAAACCCCAAATGCAAACTGCCAGCCAAATGTCGAGTCAATGATTACCAAGCTTTCATCCATACCTGCCTGCTGGGCAGAAGGCCACTGCTGGGAAATGACAAAAGTTCTGGACACCAGAAGCAGCATGCAGGCACAGCAAATTAGGGCAATTATGAAACAAGATGGACGAGAATTTGAGTTGTGTGTGCAGCAGGTCTTGTGAATTATTCTTCCTGCTCTGTGCATTGAAGGCAGCTCTCAAAGTTGACTTTCCATCACAGATTTTAGAAGGCCAAAACTTAAGTACTAAGTTAAAAATCTGAAAACCATTTCAGCATCTTAGTGAAGAAGAATTCCTGAAAATGCTGATTGTGTTACACTGAAGGTACTAAATGAGAAATTCATTTTTAGTCACACTACCATACCACTTTAGAAACCAGATTTTCTGAAACAAAGCATTCTTATGTTCCACCATTTCACTGTGGAAGTTGTGCTTGGCTCAAGGGTTCTTATCATTGGCAAGAAAACTGCTGTCAAGAACCAAAGAAAACAACTGGATTTAAGCACGCACTTTCTCCCAGTGCTTAAGTCTTTGTAGATAGCAATAAACAAGACTAGAACTGAAATACTTATCCAAAGTTTAAAAGCAATGCAAACAACATAAATTCTGTTGATGGATACCTAAATTTGTCTGTATTACAAGAATGGAAGAGAATTTTACTAATTGCCTCTTGGCTACTACCATCACTATCATGGCCTCTTTTGGCACAAAACTTCAGCAAGGAAGCTCAGAAGACTGTTCTGTACTTTCAAGAGATATGCACTAACAAATGATAGGAAGAAAACCCCAGTTCAAGTTAATGGAAGCCAAACAAATGCAATCCACTTACCAGTGTTCTCTGGCATAGAAGCTTGATCAGTATTTCTCTCCTTCTTAAAGGAAATATTTCCAAACTGGAGCACTGAAGACACCACTTTCAGCATTGCTGTATTAACAAAGACATACAGACCAGTTTATTGAAGAGGGCTCAGCTTCACAATTTTTCTTCTCTTAAGACACTTCTCTTCCAAAGTACAAGTTCAAAAAGGAAATGAAGCTTGTACTACACTTTTCAGGCAAACGGTTTTAACTCAGCTGTAAGCTTACGTTAAGCAAATGCTTGCTGCAGGCTGTCAGGATACTGAAGCAATGTTAAATTTGGTGACTCTAATGTAGTGAGTGTGTGCACAAGAAAAAAAAGTACACTTTAAAAATGCAAGAGGTTTAACTTACACAAGATCTCATCGTGTGAAAAGCCCATGATATGCATTGCTTCCATTGTCTCCTGAAAGTTATCCTTGTCTTGTTGCCCAGGAATGGGGATGTAGCCATTGGATAAAAATCTGTAATTGTTAAATCCTTCAAGCAGCAAGTCAGCTGTATTGGGGGGAAAGAGAAGAGAAGAACAAGCTAAATAACTGCTACTGACACCCACTTGTGCTCTGCTTTCACTTAGAGGTAGAACCCGTGCTTTACAAAAAAATAAAGTTCCTCAGATATGACTGCAAGTCATCATACTAGCTTAGTAGTTCATTATTTTTAAAACTCTAAACACGAGTGAACTCTAAAAGCAGAAATTCTGGGATTCTTGCTTCTATCTGTAGCAACCTACACTAGCTCTTTAATGCATTATGCCTGTAAAAAGAACATTACCTACTCGGTCTACCATAATCATGAATTCCTATGAATATCCTAAAACAAGCATCGCTATTGAAAAGTAACAGATGCTGGCAGAAGTGGAGCTTGGTATTGATGATAACCACACCAAAAATGTCAAATACAAATTTTTCTTATATAGAAGGAATGGATCAATTCTCAGAAGTCTGTACTTTCATACAGCTTCACTTCTCACAGCCTAGCAGGAATTCCCAGGTACCAAAGCAAAAGATGATCAATGTAGTACTGCAAAGGGTGGAGAAAGCCTCGGGGTTCCGTTATATTTTGGCAAAATGGCTCCCAGTTAGAAGGAGCTGCTTGGAATGGGTCTGGCTGTCACTGCCAGCAGGATTCATTATTGATCAGTGAGAAGTACTGCAGTTTCACTCCAGTGAAGCCACTGCCCTGCCCAAAGCGGACTTTGCCACGGAGCAGTCATCTGCTTGTTGCCTGACAGCATACTTGACAAAACACAGAAGTTATTTCAAAATAAAGCCACCTGGCCTTTTCCTTTGCTCTTCTTTCAAAACTCAGTTTCAAGACCAAACAATAGTTCAAACACTATTGTGTTAACAAAAAAATGCAGAAGAAACAGGATCAAACAGTGGGGATCTTCACTTACACTTGAGGTGCTCTCCTGCTCCAGCCAGCAGCTGGTAGAAGATGTGAAATGTCCTCTCATCTTTAGCTTGGCGAACAGCACGAGACTTCTCCAACAAGTCTGATCACAGCTAGTCAAGGATCTTCTACATTTTTTGGTAAAAAAAACACCCTGTGCAAACAGAACTCTTTCAAAGCAGGCTATGTAATTACATAAGGAGCAAAAGGGACTCATAGTAATGACAGGACTAAACCCAACACAAACTTTCAGTAATGCTCAATGAGAGATCTCAAATTCAGATAGAAGCTCACATTTAATTGCAGCAAACTCATTTCTTGGATGGTGCCTGCGTCTCCTTGCTGCATGCAGCTGACAACCAATGTAGCTAATGGATCAGCTGGAGCCTAAGTGAGAGGGGAGCTGGTCATCCTTCTTCAGTCATTCCTCTCTGAGGACGTCAGTGTTAATCTAAGGACAAAAACCCAGCTGCTGCTGAACTCTAAAGTACTTCAGCTGAAGTGCATTCAGCACTTTTATCAATTTCGTAAGACAGCATTTTCACAAGATATTCTCCATTGCCTTTAAACACTTTTCAAATTCAAATTTGTGCAGCAGGTAACGTCTCATAAGCTGCCACAAGCTGCTATGTTAAAGCTTTCACATCTTGATGTTCCATACTGTAAAACAAATGTGGGATATCCTACTTGAAGTGTTTGAAGTGTCTGACACAAAAGCAAGATCCTGCCATGAAAAAAACTCCCTAAAAGCAAAGTCCTCCTGTCCTCACAAAGCTCCAGGCAAAACCTGCATTTTCATAAAACCAACAGCTGCCATCACTGCTGTGCTAAGTATTGAACTGAGAAAGAAAATCACTCAGCATTAAACTGTATTTTGAATAACTAACTGTAGGTCTTTCCCAGCATTACTGGGAAATTATGTTTTGTGGCAGTAGCAAACACACATTGCACTTCACATGAAGTTTGTAGGCACAGAGTGAAAGCTGAGTTATATCACTGTTTATGAATAACATTCACAAGGTATTGCTGACCAAAGCTTTTGATTTCATAATTTTATGACCATCCTGCTGCTATTTCCCCCAGGACAATCTAAACAGACCAAAAAAGTTTACATACACATCCTTAGCATAAACAAAACAACTTGAGAAAGGCTTTTAGTCTAAGTGTTCTCACTTGTTTTTAGGCAGTCATAAATAAAAACAGGCCTTAAGGCTAAAACTGAACTAGGCTTCAGTATTAATTGCTAGTAGGTCTTGTGTTACTGGGCCTAGCCTGGTACCCAGAAGGCCTGGGACACCAGAAGGTGACCTGGTACAATGCCACCTGCAGTGCCAGGCCTGGTGCTGAGCTCCTCCTTCCTGGCAGACAGCTGCTGAGGGCAGTGAGCCCTGGGCACAGCACTCGTGAGCTGTTTCAGTTAGCAGTGTATTCCTCCACAACTGTTGTAGAGTGAGAACACTCGAAATAACTTATTTAACTTTCACATACCCTGCTTTCAAGGCTGGCCAGAAAATCCAGCAGATTTCAGAGCATTAAACGCTGGGATATCCGGTTTCTAAGCATAAGGAAGCGTGCTGACTCTGATACTTGATCAGTTATTTTGAAACAAAGGACGAGATGGACATGGTCGAATGACTGTAGAAATCAGGTAACCTTTCACTGCATTCCAATGCATTCAAATGCTGATATGGCATTAAGTAGGATACACGTCTCAATGTTGGCCCCAACAATATAACCAGTCACATCAAAGTTAATCCTAATGAACTTGCCCTGTAGAGAAAAGATATTTTTGTTAAGTGCTTACTTTGGGATTATGACAACTACTTGAAAACAACGGCACTTGCACGCTGAATAACAGGCATTTCACACAAGCCAAAATGGAATCTTTTCCATGCAATGCATTCATCACTTGAAACATGTTACTGTGCACGTGAACATTTTCTGAAGGTTAAAGCACTAAGATTTTAGATATGTCCATAAGACAGACTTATGAAACTTTTCTAAGAGAGAAGTTCAAGTTCTCCCATTGACAAAACTCCTTAAGTGATAAAACCTCAGCACTGCTATACTGAATGTACCCATCCCCACAGAACAGCAGCATCTTCAGGCACCCACGTAGGCTTTATCTGCCCACCTCAACCATCACAACTCTTCCTTTTCCAAAACTAGAGTGCTTGCTGTCTCCCTCCATGCTCTCTCTTCCCTAGCAGTCGCAAAGAAAGAACAGACTTCTTTCTTCACTGTACATCTTCTTTTCTCCACAAAGAGCCAGACCATCTGGTGTACCGATGGACAGTCAGCTGAACGTGAGCCAGCACTGTGCCCAGGTGGCCAAGAAGGCCAATGGCATCCTGGCTTGGATCAGGAATGGAGTGGTGAGCAGGACTGGGGAAGTCATCCTGCCCTGTACTCGGCATTGGTGAGGCCTCACCTCGAGTTCTGTGTTCAGTTTTGGGCACCTCAGTGCAGAAGGGACATGGAGGTGCTGGAGCAGGGCCAGAGAAGGGCAACAAGGCTGGGGAAGGGCTTGGAGAATGTGGCCTATGAGGAACTGGGGCTGTTCAGTCTGGGGAGGAGGAGGCTGAGGGGAGACCTTATTGCTCTCTTCCAATATCTGAAAGGTGCTTACAGCAGAGCGGGGCTGGTCTCTGCTCACTGGTGAGAGGTGACAAGACAACGGGAAATGGCCTCAAGATGAGCCAGGAGATGTTTAGGTTGGATATCAGGAAGCACTTCTTTACAGAAAGGGTTGTTAAGCACTGGAATAGGCTGCCCAGGAGGTGGTTGAGTCACCATCCCTGGATGTGTTTAAAAACCGTTTGGATGTGGTGCTCAGGGACATGATTTAGTGGAGGGCTGTTAGTGAGGGTAGTTTGGTTGGGTCGTAGTTGGACTTGATGATCTTTAAAGTCTTTTCCAACCTGAGTGATTCTACGATTCTATCTTGAGTATGATCAATTCTATCTTGAGTATGATGACACAGCACATGCAGGATGACCAGGGGATCAGGCCCAGCCAAAAGGGTTCACGAAGGGCAGGTCCTGTCTGAGCAACCTGATCTCCTTCTGTGACCAGGTGATCCGCCTGTTGGGTGAGGGAAAGGCTGTGACCTTATTGCTCCCTTACATCTCCATGACAGGAGGTTGTGGTGCAGCAGGAACCCTCTCATCTTGAGTTTGTGCCAGAGGAGTTTCAGGCTGGATATTAGTAAACATTTTTTCCTGAAAGAGTGGTCGGGCTTTGGCCCAGGCTGCCCAGGGAGATGGTGCAGTCACCATCCCTGGATGTGCCCAGGAACCATGTAGGTATGGCATTGAGGGACATGGTTTACTGGGAACGGTGGTGATGGGCTTACACTTGGATGTGATGATCCTAGAGATCTTTCTTCACCCTTAATGATTCTGTGATACAGATCACACTTCCCACACACACAGTGGATCTTGGGAAAAAAGTGGCTGTGAGTGAGTGCTTTACACCAGGTATCAGAGTTCAACCAAATTAAAACAGTTTGAAGCCACATCAGTAGCCCAAGCTGGTCTGTCACTTGGCCACAAATGTTCCCCACTGCCTCTGGCTTGGAGCTGGACCACTTCTAAAAGTACTGCTGCCATACTTATGAGTTTCAAAAGCACAAAGTTTAAGTATTGCCTTGGTTGCAAACGTGTGAAGAAACCAGTGGGAACACTCAGCAACCACATCAGGATCTCTGTTTTCATCACATCCAATGTCTATACTCTTATCTGTGTAGAAACAGGTTCTGGAGCACAGGGAGCAACAATGGCAATTTATTAACAGCCACCTAAGTGCATCTTCGGATGATAGCTGCAAAGAGTCACCTACTAATTAATCTCTTGTGAAAAGAGACAGATTTCTGGAAGTCTGCTGATATGCAGCATCCAAATCTTCACAAACCTCAGGTCTGGCAGATTACTGCTATCGGTATGTTAAAGAATTCCTGTTTGGCAGATCTATTTAGCTCAGGGAACACAACACTGATTTCCACATTAGAAATTCTACTCTACAAGCTTGGAGAATAGATATATCCTAGTGATGGCTTGCTATAGTTGATGTTCTTGGAATGTATTGCCATGCTGCACTATTACAACACCTGCACACATCACCAAAGTCATTCAAATAATTACAACTTACCAGAACACCCTCAGCTTCTCAACTTTTCTGATTAAGCCCAGTCACGTCAGAGACTTGCACACAAGGCTGAGCATGCTTCTCACCCAGCCACGTCGGGGATCGAAAGAGACGTAAAACCAGCTGAAGCCTTACTTTCTACAGCCTTCAGTACAGAGTTCTCAAAGCTCTCTTAAAACTGTTGGAATACTATGAATTAGCTTCAGTGCTCGCCCCTCTGCTTAACCTGCAGTGTGGTTGGGAAGTCAGTGCTGCTGGAAAGAATGGGGCATGTTTTCAAGCATCCTGTCATGGAGCAGAACGAGAATTCAGGTTTCTGAGAATACTAAAGTGCTTTACTTGAAGTTGAGCCTAAATTTTTTGTGCAGTAACAAGTCCAGAAGGCTATGTTTGTAACTGTTACAATGGGGAAACTGGCATTTTGCTGAAATACAGCCCGTTGGCTAGATGGAACGTGTGTCAGCACCCGTGTGTCAGCAGTGGCAGCTGACAGCTTCACACACATAATCGATGACACAAATCCTTCTCGGGACACTGCATGAATTTGCCGCGTTTCATGTGAAAGCAAACGTGAAGCACTGCACCACGTCTAGTCAGTAGCCTTTTCTGGCAAAATTAGCAACTGCTTTACTCCGTTTCACACTTAGAGGCTATTTAACTTCTGCTGCCAGTCCCCAGTTCCATGAATGAAACTAACTGGGAGGCAATGCAGGCAGACAGCAAGAGGAGGAGACCCACACACTCTCAGCCTCGACATTCAGCTCCCATTGAAGTCTGTACTAGACGGGCCACTCACCTAGCTTATCTCTCATGAGTGAGATGTTAATATGCCCTGTAGCTCAGGCAAATCTTGCTGTGAAATCTTTAACTCATCAGGAGGATGACCACCACTACTGTATCTAACAACCAAGTTCTGTTTACACTGTCGTTATAGCACTAAAGTACACAGCTTCTTGAAAACCACATAAGGGGGAAAGCAGCATTCATATGAACCCAACAAAGACCACTTTCCCATCCACTGCAACCTCCAGAATTTATTTCCTGAAATACAGAAGAGCGCTGCATTTTGTCAAGGAGAAGGAAAAAGAAAATGCCTTGACACGAGCCTCATTTCAGTATTATCTGGATTATCAGGAACAGCCTTAGACTGTCAGGCCCGTGTGTGCTGAACAACAGCAGTTCCCACTTTGTGGGAGGACACATTTTTCAAGTCGGATTTTGAAATGCCTGTTGCTAAAGATTTTATGAGTGGTTTTTTTTTTTCTTTTTTTAACATAAAGACGACACCATCTGGAGTGCATTAAACTTGTTCCTTTATAAAAAGAGAGCTGGAGCCATCTGAGCGATTATGTTCACGATGGCAGTGCAGACTTCAACATAATACAGAGCAGATGCTAACAACTTCCATGAAAAAAAAGTATCTTTGTTAAGTTAGTGCAGTGTTTGATGGATTCAAGCAACGGAACTAAGAATTACTGGGCAGTGAAACCTGTTGATATTATAAATCCTGTCACAACACACATGAGTATCAGCCAGTACTGCAAACAACGTGGCTATAAAGTTATCAAAAAGTTAAATTTCTGTAGTACTCTGCTCTCCCTTCTTGACTGCTAACACAAAAGGATTCAGTCATGCAACTCTCCAGAGCCCTTATCGCCCGAGCTGATTTTATACAAATAAATCCAGGCAGCCGCTGAAAGATCAAGGCAGCCAAAAATCTTTCATTTATTCTGTAAGTTTTAGTTCAGTTCTTGCGAAGAAAAGATTTAATGCCTCCCACACAGTTTGAAAGTTGCACTATAAACGACTTTTCCCTGAAAGCAGAAGACAGCTTTTTCACCCCAAATTCCACCAATGGCTTCAAAGGAACACATGAAAAGAAGTCACCTACCAGTGCAGCAGAAGGCACCAACCCATCCAAACTCAACCAGCTACAACAGTGCTCTGCCCTCAGATGTAAGTCATGCTATCTTCCTGGCTTCCCTTCAGTAAAGCAGTCAAAAGGGCATTGAAATTTAAAACAGTTTTTATATGTAAGCTTGGTGCCTTATTTTTCCTTAAGTTGAGGATATTCTCCCTAAACCAATCAACAGCTATTGACAGGAAGGCAACATGCTCAGCCAAATCCCAGAGGTGCTGCATCTCTTCAGACTTGATCATCACCCGGCAGTGATTTGTGCGTGCAAGTCATAGTTCAGCTCCATGGCACACAGGTATTTGTTACACTACGAATACCACTGGCAGTTCAAGAACAGTAGGCACTACAAACTGGGTAAAATTAAACCAAGTTTTGGCAAAAGCCAATGAAGATACATCCTCAGTGACTCCAGCACAATTCAGAAGGCATTATAGCAGAACCTGAGGTCACCAAGGAAAGAGTAAAGAAACCTTCTGGTACCAGCTGAACTTCTATAGAGGAATTTCTCCGCAAGCAGTCAGGTGGACTTACAGACTCCAAGAGAAAAGGGAATAACTCACAAAGCGGGAGGAGTTGTCGTTTTTCACCGTCTTCGCATTCCCGAAGGATTCCAGAATGGGATTTGCCTGCAGAAGCTGACGCTCCAGCTCCCCCTAAAAGCCACACAAACAGAACAGCACATGGACATGAACACAGTGCACGTGGTGAAAGCTTCCTACACCCTGCTTCTTCCTGATGTCACTTTTTTACCCAGGTGGTGGCAGTGGTGCCATCTTCAGAAGGAGGTTATCAGCCCTCCCCTCACTGCAGTCTCTTCCATCCAGTGAAGAATGTGCTCTGTGCTCGTTTCACACACACACAGGGGGGGACTGAATAGGACTCGATGGATGTTGCAAATCATTGAAGATGGAGAACAAAAATTCACACCTAGGGCTGATGAAATTAGGCACAGACTTCAAATGCCTGAGAGGAAAAAAACTAATTAAAGATTTTTCGCTCTCTTTTGTTATTTGACAGCACATCCATTTTCCACACTGAATTTGAAATCGGTGAAGTGCTCGTTTCCCATCAGTCACATTCATGTCACTGGAACATCTCTGACCTGAATGCACCTAAAAGTATGTCACAACGGCACAGTGGGAATTGAGTAACACCAAATGCAAAGATCATTTTCAAACTGCCCAATTCAGCCAAAATTGCTAGGCATCTTTAATATATATATATATATATATATATATATATGTATATATATTTTTTTTAAGTGCTTCCTTCAGCTCAAGCCAATGGATGTAGAAATCAAAGCACTTATCTTAAGGAAATTGCACAACAGCTTTTACAATTGCTGCTCACGAGGAGCTCTGTAACAAAAGAAGTCTGTGCTGCTTCCACGAGCCCGAGAGGCACGCAGGAAGGTATGACATTGTTTTCCTGCTTTAAAAGATAGTTTAAAAAATTAGAAGTGAAGCTGTATCTCTCTGGAATGTAGTCTCAAAAACTGAAGTTCGTGTTCATAAACCTGCTTTTTCCAGTTGTTTATAGCATAGATGAATACAGACCCCACACTGAGCATTTTGGAATGGAAACTTCAGTCTCTTTAGGCCTCCACAAGGCAGATTCTCACACGGGAATTTTACGGGTTAACACTGAGACTGTCATTTTTAATATTCAATTATATTTCAAGTCCTTCTGGAAACAAATGGCTGTTTGCTTTCTAACAGGGACCTCACGTTATCTGCTCAGAACTTGGTTACATCCAAACATTCCTTTGGGACTACATATTCTATGAACTCCAAAGGAACCGAGGAAAACTAAATGCATGCATCTCAGCCCCGACCACACTTGGGCCACAGTGCCAATGAACCACAGCTGGGGCTGACAACATCACAGCCCTTAGGAGTACTTTTAAATCGATAAAACGTGCAGTTTGAAGGAAATAAGATCACTGTTATAGCTGCTGTGTGGACGTAGGAATCTCTTAAGACTATGAACTGCTTAACAGAGGTGTCAGTCAGGAAAAAGCATTTGCTGACACCAATCCTCCCATCCCCTCTCCCAACCACACTGCAGCTCCTGTTCAGACACCAAATAAAAATGAAAAGCTTGCTTACCATGCTGCACACAGCTTGAAACAAACCACGCTACGTATATTAAACGCAGCAAGCATGTCACAGCTTACATTTCAAATTCTATCTATTCTGGAAAAGAAAGCACACTGACTTCAGAATTAGGCTTTTCTACAGAGCATTGCTGTGCTGCCTGAAAGCTCTGCGCTCCAGAATGCTTCGACCATGCTTTAAGTGCTTCTGTGCACCACAGCACTGATTCAGCCTTGTGCACAGGAACCCCTGCAACACAACATGAAATCACCCTACTGGCATCCTCCAGCAGAATGCAGTAAGTTCTGTAGTGCATTTTTATGATTATCTCAGGGGTTTTGAAGGAAGCACTCAGCAGTGCCGTCAGAGAGGTGAGAAGCAGTGACTGCAGCCCGGCCAGCTCTGCTGCTGTCCTTCACACGTGGACTTTCCACGGCCATTGCTATGTGCAAACCTTGCACAGTGCAGAATAGCTGCTGAAAAGAACGGTGGTAAAACATTTTAAACTGGATTTAGTGATTTTCATTTCTAGATAGATTGCTTTAGAGTCAAAAACATTTCTGAGGAAGCATTCAGTGCCTTGGAAAGAGTTTAAGTTTGGTCTACAGGCATATCTCCAGCATAGGCATCTAACCAGAACTTGGAAAAAGCAGTATTGAAACTGTGGAAAAAGTGAAGTCATGCAATACATCATGCAGGACAACGTTAAGATAAGGACGGATTGTTGTCTCAGTTTCAGAAACACCAGCATCCCAGTGGCTTGGGTCGTTGTGAAGACTGGGGAGCAGGGAGCTACATGCTACTCACATACAACAGGGGTCCACTCTGTAGTTCAAAATGACATCGAAACAGAGATGTTAATGATTATGGTTTATGCAATATCAACACTTCTGGATTAGCATGTTTCCACCGATACATTTCAAATGTCTGCCAACAAAGAATTCAATTCAACTGCACGCTGAGTCTAAGCTAAAGGAGAGTTAGCTCAATGCTTTATTTCTGGAACAAGGAAATTCTTCAGTAAAAAGAAAAAGCCCACAACTTTGAATTGTCTGAGGTTTGGATGGAGGAAGGATCAGGTTAAGTACGAAGAATGTCTGTAACTTCTGAAAATGAGACCACGGGGCTCCGACACACGATTGGGTTACAGAGGTTTAAGGAGTTACCACACACTGGCAAAGGCACCACCGCTGTCCGTGTGGCTTCCTGCTGCCTCCAGTAAACCAAAGCTCCCTCCCTTCCCCCTTCCCCACAGGGAGTTAAGATGCACTACGGTCAGCTTTCAGAAAACGGGGGGAGAACGCAACCAGCTAACTTAACTCATGGCAGCTTCTTGAGTTACCAGGCCTCGTCTGTATCACACAGAGCCACTGCAGAGTGTTCTGCTTATTTGAAAAGCTCACGCCCAGGACAAAGAGGCATCACTTACCATCTCAGGTTAGAGACCGGAGCGTGCATCTCGCATGATATGTGGGAACAAGCTCTTCTTCCCACAGTCTTACCCTCAGCTTCCATCTTATTCTCCTCTTGATGCTCAGAAGCAATGCTGCACAGCGTGGGCAAGCTGAGTTGGAGTGGGGTGGCTGCTGGCCCAAGACAGGGCTGGGCAGCATGAGCCTGCAGCTCCAACCAGCCCGAGATGACAGCAGCTGGGACTCACAGTGCTAACTCAGTTGGGCAGGTACCACGGCACTCACACACCTAGTTTGGTGAGCCATGGGGATGCTCCAATCCTGAATCAAACAGATACACCGAGCCCTACACACCTGAGAACTGAAGTTTTGGCCAGGTTACCTGAGCAGCTATAAAAACATTCAGGGAAAATCATATGTTAACCAGAAGTATTTTGCCACCTCCAATGACCCCCATCCTTTATTTAGCACAAAGAACTGCTGTCCTCCCGTATGGCACACTCACTCAGTATGCACACAGCACCCTGGGGAAGCTCAGCTCAAGAGGAGGTTACCCAGGTGCTCCAGGACAGGGACACCCACGGTGTGAGGAGCAGTGCTCTGCAATGCCTTGGAGCCTGTAAGCTCTTCACCAGCCCACGCTCTCAACAAAGCCACTTAAATAGTTACTGAAATTACTATTAGCTGTATAGAACATGGGGCAAAGCTTGTGCAGATAAATGGAAATCGACAGAAAATAGAGATGAAGGTCACCTACACAACTTTAAAAGCATAAAGAAGAACACTTGCCTGATGTTTCACGGGTTTGGGTGATTCGGGCTGTTCGTTGCAAACAAACAAACGCACATGTTAGCAAGTAAGCATTCCAGCTGCAAGTCACATCCCACATTATTCATGTCAGTAGGTTTAGTTTAACCGTGTACTACTCACTTCATACAAACTATTTGGCTTTAGAAAGGGAGTTATTCACTTGCCAGTGCATGCACAAAATGCTAAAACCTGTTCTTATGCAAAGAACTAATTTCAAATACAATACAAGATGACAGAGGGACCTTGAGCAGCAAGAGAAAAGGGCAGTGGCATGATTTGTTTTACACTTTTTTCCACAGTTCTGCCAAATAAACACCCATAATGCTAATTAACTATTTCTCCACAGTCCCAGTCCCTGCAGGGTGGTTTTGTATGAATGAAATGATCATTATTCCTTAAAGAATAAGGCAGGTTATGGCAGAACGTATGAGGAAAGCAAAATCCTTAAGATGTTTGAAGTTTTGTTTCTGGGCTGCATGTCAAATATTTAACAGATGCAGACCCTCCAACCAACACCAGGCTTGCTTCTTTCACTCAAGAGCAAGCATCAAAAAAAAACAAAATCTTAAGAAACCGAAATACCTACAGGTTTTACCAGGAAAGAAGCTATGAATGGAAAATAAGCCCCCACAGTTCAACTCTGCACAGCTCCTGCAGAAGCACACGTTTTCACTCTCATTATTATATTTGTGACTCCATCTGCAAGTTTTCCAAACTTAAGCTTCACTGCACAGAGCCTGAGGGGGAGAAATACTGCACAGCACAGATCTCCACTCCAAGTCAGATACCTGGTATCCACTGTTTGCCTGTTATTTTGAAGCTCTAGAACTGCTTTAGTGCAAGAAAACAGATTTGGATAGAGTTCCTCAAAGCAGCTGCCAGAGCCTCACCTCATTCAGATAGTGGTGTGAATTCAGCAAAGCTCAATCATACCTGCTTGGAAAACAACTCTGGCATCTGAAAATAAGGTTCAATGTTGCAGTCTAAGACCAGCAGTCCTCAAGCAGTGGGAAAGGACAGGCACAACTCAGAGGCATTTGCTTACTGCACTGCTCTCTCCAGGTCTCATTCCCTCACTCGGAACAGGGCTGAGCACCAGACAGACATTTAACTTCTCCCATTCAATGAGGGCAGTTATAGCACACCTGGGAAATCCTCATCACAGGGAGCCTCCATCTGAGCCAGCCAACCCAAGGTCCTGTACTCCAAAAAACCAATTACATCTCTTCTGAAGAGATTAAATTAAACAACTTTGCATTTCACCTTCAAAGGCCAATGCAGGTAACTAAGTAATCACAGCTATTTCTGAGGCTTAAAGCAGTATCAGCAGGAGAGCTGGATTTTAGTGAAAATAGAGGACTTGTATTGATTACAGGGCGAAGAAAGAAAACAGGCATTCCTTTCATTCTGGCACTGTCCAGATCTGGTTCAGATGAGTAGAAATGGAGTCAGTAGTGATGGATGTCATTAATAGAACTCAGCTTCTTATTTTCAGTCTCGGTATTACATTATCTGCTGATTACAAATATCTGACCACAAATAGGGTCCAGATCTGCCCATAGGCAGCATTCCCCAACCCCACACAGCCTGCAGTACGTGCAAGTTAGCAGTGATCCCTGGGCAGTAAGCAGCACTTTTTTCATCCCTTTGGAAAGCTGGGTAGGCAATCTACTTTATTTCTGTATTTTGCAGCAACTAAACCCATGGTGTTTGTAAACCAAAGCAGAATGCAGGAGTTAGAATTAGGGCTCACTACACAATCACAGTAAAGCAGCTCTGTAACACACGCATTAACACATTCCATTCTTTTTTCTTAGTCCTACCCCCAGTACGTCTGTGAGTGATGAGTCACAAAGCTGAACAGAACCCTCCTTTTTGTCCACGTCTTCTTTCTCAATCTGTTCAAAACCCTCTCTCACTAGTTTCCCACCCTACTCTAACCAGTTACCCAATCTTGTTTTCTTCTTCTCATTTCAAATGTCGTCTCCACATCTCCTGACCATCCAGAAAAATAACTGAGAGCAAAGGAGGTGCCACACACAGCCCAGAGGCAGCTGAGCACAGCAGGAGATAAGTGTGGGTCACCTCCAGGCTGAGACAGCTGAGTTAAAGCACCCTGACTCTTTGTAAGGCTGCTCCACACATGGCACAATTAGCAACTGAATAAACCATGAATCAGATTTACCTGCAAACTTCTTAACAGCCCCCTCTCCCACAGTCTGTAGAGGTCAAATCTGTTGAACGTGAAGCTACAAGCTTTCAGTTGTCAACAAACACCTTCCAGCTTCCTCCCTTGCTGCACACCAACCCAGCAGCCCATGTGCCCTCTGTGAAGCCAACCAAGCTCACTGTGAATGATCCAGCCCCACTGCCACCCACCTTCAGCCTGTTTTTAGTGCTCCCTCCCTCACGTGTCTCTAGGAAGCCTACTCCATTCCTAGACAACAGACTCGGTATCACTCGCTCAGCCACGTTCCACAGTTAATACTGCTTCTCTTTCACACTGGACCTCACCCAACCCACTGCAGGGGCACAGGAGAGCCCCGCTGGGAAGCAAAAGCCTCACAGCCAAGTTCTGAACACCAAACACGGCCGTGCTGTGCTCCAAGAGACAGGTACAGCTCTACGTGCCGCTCCTCACGTGTGCTCCCGAGGAACGCGCCTGGTGATGTAGAAATTGAAGCGTTACTCCGGTGAGACCTGAGGTGCCCAACTGGAAGCTGAGTTTTTGTAACATCTTTACAAGTCCGTCTGTCAGGCTGAAGGTAACCCTAGAACAGCACTGGGAAAATAACTATTCCTTCATCAGCGTGCAAAGTGCTTCATAAACAAGCCCATGCAGAACTCAGCTATCTCACTAATAAGCGTGTCAGTCATTGATGAGGATGGATAAAAATAAATCCCTAACTCACAGTCTATTTAACAAGACTATTTAGCATCTCCTCTATGAGAACACAAGTGTTGTACAGCATTGCAGTATTGCAGACCACTACTGAACCTCTGCAGTTTCCAATGAACATGTCAACAGGAACAAACTGGGGCTGTGTATATAACTCCAGTTCTGACACTTCTAGACTTCTGGGTGTTAGCTGTGTAGGTTGGGTGTTGTCTGCAATAAGTAAAAACAAGTTGTTACAGAAAGGGAAATTCATTTTCAAAACCGTTTTGGTTACACAGTCTGTGTGCTTCAAAAACTTGGTGCTTAATAAGGCACAGCAGTGAATGAAGTGTACAATCAAAGCATCCAACTTTCATCCAGGACCTATTCCTTTTTAGGGGCTAAAACTAAGTTTTGTAAGAAATAAAAGCTTCCCCAGTCTCCATCATGCCAATGATGGTTCACAAAGCAGCCAATCACAACAGCCACCTTCAGAACTCTGGGGATGAACATCACCAACCCGAACGATCTCACAGGGAGGAGGAAATTAAACTGCTGGTTGAACTGTGCTTTAAACTGAGTTTGCCAACACTGCCTTAAAGAAAGTAACTCACCCTTCCCTTCACTGACGCGTCGCACCCAGCTTACCCCTTTCCCTGTATCTCCTCAATTCATACAAATATTCATCTCTGCTAAAGCCAGGCTGACATTAAGAGCACAGCCTGAGCCTGTATCAGTTTCCAAGCCAGTGAGTGGCCACAGGAATTGTTATGCTGACAAAGGGGTGCTTCTTTTAGCAACTATACTGGCACAAAGTGGAAGCACAGCACAAATGAGGCCAATATCCAATCTCTTTTATACAATCAGAAATGAGGCTCCAAGTGATCAGGCACTGGAATGGGCTCCCATAGAGGTTGTGTAATCCCCATCCCTCAAGCTTTTCAAAACAGCTCAGAGTCTTGAGCAACCTCCTCTAACTTACAAGCGTGACCCACTCAAAAGAGCAGCTGGCAAGAGGCTTGCAGACGTCTCTTTTGAACAGAGGCACCCTAAGCTATCACAGCATATTTAAGAACAGCTGTTACAAATCCAGGCTGCATAATTCACTTACCCCCAGAAAGGTGTGGGCAATTTTACTCATGCAGAAATAGTAAAAGGTGCAGGTTCTGTTCAAGGTTATTCAGTGGAAAGCCAATAACACCATAAGCCAGAACCCATGTAGAAAACCACATCTTATGGAAGACATCCTAAATAGCCTTCTGCAAACCCACACATACCCCTAGTAAGTCATGTATGAACACCTGTCCAGTACTGTTGATGCAAAGACTTCCCTTTAAGGCCTGTGACAGATGAGACAACCTGCAGTCCATTCAGACTGCATGACATGCTCTGAGAAAACCTAACATTGATTTGCTCTGTGCAATAAACCAGCAACAACTGGAATAAGCAGTAACTTATAGGCGCATGTAATTTGCTTTCAAGTAGAGGGAAGATTCATGTTTCCCCCTACTTTCAACTTGATCTCTCCAAATCTATCTCCAAAGTATTCTTTCTATTTCTCGCCCTTCAAACCCTTGGCTTTCCTTTCTTCATAAATTCATCCCAACTCAAAATCTGTTTCTCCAGAAATTCAAGCCCTGACACAGGAAGACTGACAGCTCTGACATCCTAGTGCTTAGTGCTGCCCACTAGGGAAGTAGCAGGAGGTGCTGCTAAGCCAGAAAATGCACCCTGAGGCCTGTGGTTCTCCTGGAGAAAGGCATGCACACACCAGTACAGATGAGAGCTACCTACCTGCCTTACAGTAAAGTTAAATAAATACTTCACTGCAAAGTGCTCCAAGTGCTCACAGTAATAGACATTGAAGCCCATTCACATGCAACTAGCAATAGGATGACAGGAAACAGCTTCACATGACAACAGGAGAGGTTCAGGTTGGATATTAGGAAAAATATCTTCTCTGAAGCAGTGGTCAGGCGCTGGAATGGGCTGCCCAAGGAGGTGGTGGAGTCACCATCCCTGGAGGTGCCGAAGAAACATTCAGATGTTGTACTGAGGGATGTGGGTTAGTGGGAAATACTGGTGGTGGGTGGATGGTTGGACTGGATGGTCTTGGAGGACTTTCCCAGCATTGGTGATTGTATGATACAGCCAGTTCACACACACACTAGTACTAAAGACTGCATCTGATAGGAAACAAGTCCACTAGGAACTGTTCATGCTAATGAAATATCTTTAGAAAACAGATTTACTGCATCCGAAAGTTTTGATACTATTTCTAATAGTAACTCCTGCACACAGCTGACACGAAATGGAAATGCCATTGCTAGCTGTTTGTTTCACCCACTAAAGAGAAAACGGTTGATCAAAGTTGCATAGATTATGTTACAGCTCATCATTAATTAAAGTTAATTTTATTATTTTATTTTCAATTGAATTTGGTAGAACAATAAAGAAAAAGAAGATTTCCCAACTTACAGGAATATTATGGTCCTTTCTTCCTTTATGGGAGGAAGCAACGTGAGCAAGGTACTGAATAACCTTCTTAGTGTTTTCAGTCTTCCCGGCACCAGATTCGCCTCTGCAAAACATTTTAAACATTTTCCTCAACATTGATTTTTCAACAGCTTGTCAATTCTTCGATAATGACAACCCCCAGTTATTCCACTTACGGCTCAGATACGCAACAGAACTTCAGTAACCATCTAAAACCAAAATCCTGGAGTTGCAAGGAGCTGCAAAGCATTTGTTTAAAATACCTCCTTCATCCTAAAGATCTCCTCAGCATTAGGATGTTGATACAATATGTAACATTTGTTTGATTAAAAGCTTCTGACTAGATGCCTGAATTCCTATGGTACTGTAAGTAATGAGAAACAGACCTGTTCTTTGCCCAGAGACAGATTTTTTTCCGGACTGCAAATACATACATTTAAACTATTAAACATTTAGTGCATCTCATATTCCAGGACCCGGTTATGAGAATTACCAAGCTGATGGAAACTCTCAACATCTCCAGATGTTTCAAAATACAGCAAGGCACACTTTAAGCATTCAGACTCTCCACGGCTCCTCTCAGTCTGTGAGCTGGCTTCAAACACACTTGTAGCCACGGGGCTGCATCCATTCATTAAGAAATGAATTGGTGCAGAGTGGTACGGTGCTCCATCAATAAAGGCAGCTAACACATACGTTATTCTTAAGACAGATTGAAAGCAGAACGTCAGAATTCACTGGAAGATTGCCATATGGGGTATCCTAAACTCAACTGCCTACATGGTACAGGCAGAGCTCTGGCCAAGCCCACAGCACAGCAAACACAAATGATGCTATGGATTTTTATTATTTTAAATAAATCCACTCACAGACACTACCAGGTCTGCCTCAGTGATGCAACTGGCTGTTAATCACTGCAAAGAGATCTCGTTTCAAGTGCGACAGGGACTCGCTTGCATTTCGAGAATAGCAAACTAAAAAGCACTTTGTTACGTGGCGTTGCACTGAAAAAGCTGAAGTTCTTCTGTATTGAATGGTGGTTCCCAGCATTCAGAAACCCACCAGCCCTGGAACGACATGCTGCGTGCCTGCAGGTTTCTCAGTTGAGGTTTTTAAATGGAAACTTAATTTCCTAGGGGGATCCAAGTGCATCCTTCTGCAGCCTCCATAAACCATAGGGTTACCTAACCAAGCTGCACCCGTTGGCTTTGTAGCCAGTGTGTCCTCTTGGTACTGGATACCTCCAAATCAGGTCAGGTGGGCAACTCGGAAGCACCCAACATCTACAAAAATGGGACAGCACAGCAGCTGAAAGTGTTACTGTGCATACGCAGACAGCATTACCCCATGTTTTCATAGAGAATGGATTCAGCCTACCCCCCATTCCCCTCACGTTCCAGGAGCCACACAGAACAACTGCGCTGGGAGGGATGCCCTCGTGGCAGCAGACAGGAGGTGAGCATTTCTCCACCAGCAGGCCAGGAGCAGCCCAGTGCCTGAGCAAAGCCAGTCTGGAAGAGCAGCGTGGGAGAGCTGGGTGGGAGTGCTGGGGTCACTGCCTGCTGGAGCTGGCAGAGCTGTGTTAGCTGAGAGCACTGCACCACGTGAGGGGATGAGCAGCACAGCCTGGGGGTCACCCGGGGCACCTGAGTGCAGTGGTGGCAGCTGCAGCTCAGGGGCAGCCACCTCCTACTGCAACCCACTGCTGCAGGTCTTCATCGTGAGAAAATGAACTTAATTGGGCAATAACACAATAAGGACATGTAGAAATCGCTAGCACTGGACTACTGAAAAGCATTTAGAAGACATGGGAAAGACCCTCAGGACTCAGTGAATAAACCGGCTGTGCTGGATGCATGGAATATAAAAACCTTGGGATGTATAATCTGAAGAGCTGGTTACAAAGACTGCTCTGAGAATTAGCTAATGGGTAACCAGGTTCAATTCTGCCAAGAAATCATCAATACCCAGCACAGAAGCTGAGTGTACCTTGGGACTGCCACAAGGGAAAACACACGGGGTTCTGTTTAAAAAAAAAAAAAAAAAGGGGGAAAAAAAAGGAAAATTCCATTTCTACCCAGCCAGATGTCACACAGAAAGTCGTAAAACTGTAACAGATAGTCACGAAGATTGAGAAGGGAAAAGTAAACCTCAGGTGCCCATGCTTACTTCTCAATTTTACTTTATTTCTAGCTTCCCCTTTATTGTGGTGGTGAAGCTGTATTAATATAAACTATACCAGCACGTGACAGAAGTCAATAAGCACAGCAAGACATGCATTTACACTTTGTAGCAATACCATTTGTTCCTACTGCCATCAGAGCTTGGAAACACACAGTTAGCTGGGACTTTAGAGTTTAATAAGCTATTCCAAAAGCAATGTATTAAGTTTTAAAGATGAACCAGACGAAACACGTAGTGCAAAGAAAACAGCACCGTAAGCACAGCCCAGATGTCAGCCTTCAGAAGGACAGCACGCAGCTTTAGGAGCCCAGTAATCACTTCTCTGGCATACACACAGCACAGGAAGGTCAAAGCTTGTGATACATTCCTTTTGTTAAAAAGCCTTTAAATCTAATAGTGATTTTTAGAGGTCTTTATACGAGCTCTCATTCAAAAGCAATACTGATGGATGTTATCATCCTCGTTCTCCTCTCCTGGGAGCTTACAAATATGCCAAATATTTCCTGCAGGATACCAGGCTAGATAGCTCTGCTGCCGTGCACTCTAGAAGAATTACAAGATTTAGGATGAAGTCCTCTTCATTTATAGAAATAAGGACATCTGCATACTTCACATCCTTCCCCGAAACGCAAACATAAATTATATAAATAAATTAAAGCCTTCTACCTCTACCAACCTGCCCAAAAAAGGTAAACTTTCAGTAACGCTACGTACAATATTTATGGAATAAGTGGTATCACGAAGCTAAAGATTAACTTTTTTCAAAACCTTGTTTTAATACAACTCAATTAATGTGTTACCATAAATTAAACAATGAAAGCCCTTGGCTGAGCTCCTAACCTTACTTCAGTCAATGGCAGCATCGCTAATGACTCCAGCAGGGTCACCACTTCACCTCTTAATTCTGCCTTGATTCCATTATGAGCAAAAACAAGGTTTTATGAGATGAATTCAACTCTCAGCTCCGACTATGGAGCATGCCAAGAAGCACATCAAGTGGAATCATCCAAGCAGACCATCTTTAGCAACGGCCTCCAGCCGGATGAGTAACGTTATGCCATTAGTCAACTGGAGGTGCTCTCCCTTGATGCAAACATTACAGAGATGGTTAAGAAGTCTGTCAGGAAAATTAATATAGAGATAAAGCACTACAAACAGCAAAGCTTTTTTTTTTTTTTTTTTTTTTTTGAATAAGCATCAAGCCTGTTTGGAAAAATTGGTAAAAACTGGCTAGCGTGACCACTTCAAAGCTTCTGCACAATTTTAAATTCACTGGATGTTTAGTAAACCTGCAGTCATTTTCAAGGGAAGTAATCTTCAGGCAAATTCATCTCAGCTACAATTTGGTTGGCAAAAAATTAGTGATGAGTGACTGACTTCTCAACCAGCTGCACTATTTCCACCCCCTAAAGCTGCTATTTCCACTATGCAAGATTTAGGCTAAAGGCATTTCTTCCTTCTGCTAAACAGATTGACATTGAGAAGATGGGCAAAGGAACACAGTGAGAGATGAGCTGCTAGTCACAAAGCAGAGGGGCAGCACGCAGGAGCGAAGCAGAGATCTGAGTTCCAGGAGAGCGATGAGCTCTCCCCAGAGCCTATAACAGCAGCAATTACACCAGCAGGACAACTAGCAGCTGTGAAAGACCTATCCCAATGGGAAACATGTTCTGAAGGAAAATCAAACTGAAGCAGCCGCTCATCTTCTTTCCCAGCAGGTCTGAAGCAGCCGCACGTGGCCTTGTGTCAGTGCAGCACAGGACCTCACCAGCATCTCGTCCTCAAGTTCCAGCTGTTCCACCTGCAGACCAGGTGTGAGGCAGCATCCGTGAGATGTAGCAGTGCCAGTCACACAGGATGGAAGGACACAAACACACACACAAAGAAAGCTTCGGCATTCAGAGATCTCTCCTCGCTTTGCTGCCCACACACCAAGCTCCTGCTGAACAAAAACATTTGTGAAGCGTCTGAAACATATTTTGGGTGATCAGATCAAACGTGCCTAACGCATCCCATTACCAGTCATCTCTCCATGACTTAAAATACCAAAGAACTAACCAAAGAGGTCAGCGTGCTGGGAGCCTGGATCGAAACCTTTCTCTTGCCCAAAGAGTTTCAGTCTGTCAGTTCTGCTCAGCAGGGATGGGCAGCTATCTGGAAGCAGAAGGTGCTCCCGGCTGAATGCTTGGCAGAAGGAGCAGCAGCTCTCCTCAGCAAGCCATCTCACAAGCCCTGCTGCTCAGAAGTCCTGCAGGCAGCAACGCTTTGCTTCATGCAAAGAAGCCCAAGGCACCAAAGCATGGGAGCACACACGTAAGTGACTGCGCAAGTAAGAGGCCCAACAAGAGGCCTTTGTGCTCACAACAATGGCTGCAAAGAACAAAAGAGACTTATTCTCAGCCACAACCGAGTAGATCTTCTGCCAGTTATAAACAAACAGATATTTACAGTGGAGACCTGCAATTACAAGAAGGCCTTAATCACTCTACTAATTCTCTGTAATGAAGAGGTGTAAGTGATAGTTTGGACTAGCACAGAAGAGGCATTAACAGGCTTTGCTGTTTACAAGGCTGTTTTACAGCTCCTCCATTCCCCTTTAGATGCTTCTCATCATCTCAACACCAGTTGTCTGGGGAATGTTACAAGCTGGACTCCGGCCAGAGGTTGTATACAAAAATGCTTGGTATTTGCTGCTGTTGTCCTTTAATAAGCAGCCTCTATTCCCTCCACACCCCACCACTCCTACTGAAGCCAATTCAGATTAGATATCCTTGTATGGCTGCAAGCATCTGCTAAATGAGTGTTTATCGAGCCCAGTCTCAGTTTTGGGAATACCATAGGCTTGTGGTAAGATTCTCATATTTAGAATCTACTAGATTCAGAAAAAGTGCAGCGTGGCACATTTTCATGTTTGAATTTCCAAAAGCTGCCTCGCAGTTAAAGACAACAAATCCAGGAGAGGTTTGAATACTTCTCATATTCCTAATATACCACAGAAGAAATTTCTTCATCTTGGTCATCAGCCTCCAACGGCCTGGCAGGCTCTTCTATTTAACATTAACAGAATAATACCCAAAGAAAAACAATAAAACTTCCCAAAACTCCAGCAGCTGCAGCTTCTCAAAGACAGAAAAGCTTACACAGCTTCTCATCACAATTTCACATCTTACCTCACTGTATGAGTTTTTGTTTCAGCACACACACAGTATGAAGTTAGTGCTACTTTTCCGTAATTGATTTCTGATGGACACTGGGCCTACAATGTAGCTCTAAGCCAGAAGGAACATCAAACTGCTGGCACTGCCTATATTTGGTTCCTTAAAAGATGGAGAATGGGCACGTGGGTGAAAAGAAGAGGGCAGAACAAAGTAACAGTGAGAAAGAGAATGCACACTGTTTTACACTTTAAGGTAAACTTCTGCACCAAGGCCAAAAATTCGTCTGTGTCAGCAAGTCTGGATTGAAGAACTGAACAACCACACCAGTTGGCAATGTGAGTAATGCTCTCCAGCCTCCATGTTAGGCAAAGGACACGATGTCCTGCTGACACAAGCATCCAGAGAAAGCAGCAGTGTTTTTCCACTCCTGGTGTGGAGCCCAACTTTGAGAAGAGATTAAATACCACTAGTTTATGCAAAGCTCATCTTTTGGGGATGACAGACCACAAAGTCCTCATACAATGTCAGCAGATCACTAGGTTGAGTCAGGTAGACTCCAAATAACACTGCTATCTTCAGAAGAGTGAGATGCTAGCAAGAGGCATGCCTGGAGAGCTACCCATCAGCCTAGCCTTTACATATACTGCCCGTGTACATATGCTGTCACACAAATGGTGACCAGCCTCTACCAAATGCTGAACCACCCTGCACTGTTAGGCACTGTCACTCCTGCAGCACAGCATGAGCAAGTCCTCAAACGTCTACATACTGTCTAAGATCAAGACATTCTTAATACAGCTATAGAAGTGACTTAACTACGTTAGAAATTACACTACGTAATCACCTTTGCAGTGATTACAGCTTTAGATGGGAAGAGTTACTTACTTCAGTATTGACTGCACGAAGATAACTGCAGTTCCCAGAGATTCCCCAGTGAAGAAACAGATTGGGATTTCCTAAAGATCTGGACTTAGAGTAGAGATTCCAATAGAGCACTCCTGACTGTCAAGAGGAAAAAGGTGTCTGTCCTGGCAGTCTGAGTGAGATTTGGTACAGTGCAGTTCCAGCTGCATTAATTGAGAGCCGACCTGGACCCTTACAACCAGGGAACAAAGATATAGCAAACTGCATCACCTGGAAGTAGGGACAACAGGTGAAGATGCTGACCAGGCAGACCTCCAGCAAGCCATGGGGGAGACCTAACCTATCTCCATGATGCACATAAGGACAGTTAGGGTCAAGGCCATGGGAGAGAGGAGAACGATGGGCGCACTACAACTCCCCACCCATCTACGTGCACAAGCAAGAGGTCTTTCCTTTCTCACTAGCTAGCTTAAATCGCTCCTGGGGGAAGAGAGAAGTTATTCTGAAGATTTTCGACTTTACTAAAGATTGGGGTCAATCAGATGAATCAGGTCCTGAGATGACACGTCTGGGATGAGAAGACATCAAGCCTTTTATGAACTGCCAAAGCAGTTTCTGAAACCACCTCCAGTGCGGTTAAGACACACTCCTACTGTATTTATACCTGCATTAGTTGAAGACCTGTAAAACCAGTGGCATGGCAGGAAAATGCCCAGTTTGTCTTTTCAATGCAGAAGTAGTAACGCAATAGAGACGAGTCCTGGACACTAACCCACACTTGAGAAAAACATATTAGATGTCCTTTTGGTCAGCTATACAAACAAGTTTGCTGTGGTCTTGCTGGAGGTCATTCCATACCCCATCTGACCAGTTTCACGTAATGAGTTTAAAATGCAAACGGGATGAAAGAATACAGTTCTGTCCTGAAGGCCATGGGAGAACCACCTCTGGAGCAGTGCTGTAGTCAGCAGCTGTCCTTATAACCTACTTGCTCAAAAGATACATGCAAGGGAATAGATGTGGTTTTGATGTGCTGCTTTTTATGTCTGTGTCCAATTTGGAGAAAAGCACTAAGACAAATTATTTCAAGACAAAAGTTAACCTGAACAGCAGTCTGTAACACCTACTACATTCTTCTGTAGTCAGCATCCAAATAGTGTCAATGGTTGGACAGCATTAGCAATGTCTTCTGGGCTGTGGTGGAAATATGATGCTCAAGAGCACAGAACACTTGTAGCCCAGTGACCAGCAGACCACGTCTCTCCATTCTCAAAAGGCAAGACGTAACTGAATTTTATTTGGTCACTTTGGAGGTATGATACCTTACCGTCATAACTCCGAGGCCACAGATCCACCTACATTAATGAAGAAATTTATATTTCTTTGTAATATATGTTCATTGGCACTGATCTTTTTAATCAGGATTTTTCTTTTGCATGCTGCTCTGTCGGTACTTCAGTAAGAAAGTAAAAATAAATACAAGTTAAAGCAACAAGACAGCCAACAGAACCTGGAATCCCAGCTTCTGCCAGATGCTGTCACACTTCTACCAAACTCAGCCTTGATTAGTATATCTAATACACTGAATTACAGGTAGCAAAACTTGTCTAGTATCGTGGTACTAGCAGTTTCAGTGTTACGTTTTGCAATATCATTCCAGGGCAGTATTGAAATCCTTGTGCTTAACTGAACACTGCTTCTGAGATTTCAGATGGAGTAGTTCGGTCACAAATCTACACTTTATATATCCAGCAGAAGGGGATTCTGAGGATCTCAGTATTACGACTGCTTTCGGAGCAGCGCCCAGCAGCTCCAGACTTCAGAAGTAGCTGTGGTTATGCACTCCTGAGTTCTAAGCATGGTAACAAGTGCCCTCACCTCACCTCTCACCCTCTAGAAGAGAACTTTCTTCTGCTGGTGCTGTTCATTAGGCAGCATGCCAGTTGCCTAGAACCTAAGACAGAACATATTCCATGCACTGGACATAGAACATAGAACATATTGAATGCACTGCAGCAGATACAAAAGAGAATTCAATTGCATTTTCAGTTCAGAAGGATCAAAAGTTTATGGTAACACTACAGGTGAGGCAATAACAAAATTGAAGACCAGATTTTGAAGACTTTTCAATTTACAAATGAAGAGATCAGACATTCAGTAAATCCTGCAGCACTGTCATTCCAATCGCTGTGGTCTTGGCTGACCATACTGAGTGCAAAGTTCAGCACAGGCCCAAAACCACAAAGCTACTTCAAAACAATTCACCTGAGGCAAGCATATGTTGAAGCATCCACATGAAGCATCCACAAACATGCAGAGAACAAAGCTTTTTTCTTTTTTCTTTTTTTTTTTTTTTTTTTTTGCTCCAGGATCTCATTTGTGTTTTGAGGGCTGTCTTGTACATCACATGTAAAATAGTTATCACAAAAAACAAGTCCTACTAAGAGAAGGGACAAGAGAACTAGGCAAATCTGTATTAGCTGACTGTGCCTTGACCTTACCAACAGAACTGCATTTGCTTCTGTGTCCCTAGGCCCTGTGCATCTTGTATTTATAGTATCTATGGTTTGAAAGAGCAAAGCCTTATCAGCAAGACTGAAGATGGATCCTCTCGTCTGGTAGTTAAGGTTCTTTTACAGGAAGTAGGTGGAAGATCTGAACTTCATGTCAGTGAACAAACTGTACCTAGCAGTTAGTCAGGCAGTTAAACTGAACCTTCCCAGCAGTTAATCTCACTATTGAGCTATTTCAGGAAGCAGGCACCCTCACCAACTATGGCCTCAAAGCAGCTGCTATGCACTGGCACAACGCATGGCCAACTGCTCACACAGCCAAGGCAGGAGCATGCAGCCACCACATCTTCCCTCCTCCACTCAGATAATTGGGTATATCCAAGTTATATCCAAAACAGCTAATTGCAAGCAGTTTCAGCACAGCCGTGGTGTGGTTTCACAATACACAAACCAGTCTAACTAGCCAGCTGCTAGTAACTGTGACATGTCCCTTTGCCTTCCTTCCTCACGTTCATCCCTCCTTCGCACACTGCTGGCCCGGAGAAGTGAGCAGATGGAAAGCAGCATTCTGTGGTCAGGGTGGTTTTTTTGCTAGCTTACCTCCCTAAACTGCCTTACGATGGAGCACCAGCAGCCAGTGCTAACTTAAAAGGCAGCACAAACACAGCATGTGAAAGGAGGTGAAACTGGATCAGCCCTTTTAGCAGCAGCCCAAGGACAGACCGGCTCAGCAGTGCCATAAGCCAGACCGTGCACTTGTACTGCTCTGCTGCCCAGCCTTCATTGCCAGCTCCCCGTGACACTTACACTGGAAATCTGCTCCTGGGTGGGGCAAATTCAGGCACCCACACAGAAACGAAGAAGGAAATTTTAGCATCAGCTTGTCCAGAGTTCTCTTGTTTGAAGCAAGTCAAAGGCGCTGCTGCTGCTCAGCAGGGAGACCAGCACTGATTCACGTTCCCCAAGGCACCGTACTGAGCACTGTAACAGAGCTCTCTGACAGATACACACACTTAGGGAACTCTCTCTGATTCAGGTATCTTGACTGACATCTTTGAAACTGCAATTCTTCAGTGCCACACACACCTGTAACAACTCTCAATAAGGAGAATTACATTACTAAGAGTATCTCCCTACATGGAACACCACTTCATCCTGCCTTTAACAACTACTTGCTGCTTGTCAAGGCAGAAGACCAAGCTGTAACAACCACAGCTTTAATCAACAATGTTAACCTGAGATCTTCCCCTCTGTCACCAAAGATTTCCAGAAGCGCCCAAACGAAAAGCAGAGCTCACTTACGTGCAGAGAATGGATTGGTCCTCACGGTCTGCAAAAACAAGAATGAGCAGGGTTAGTTTTGCTTCTGTTATCCTGTAATTTGCAAGACAGTTTGTTTTCAATGAATATTTAGACAGTTCAACTTTTCAGCTTAACAATTTAAGGACAATCTCAAACTATTTTTAGTAAGATTCCTTCAATAAGTTTTCACACAACCTCTCAGCAAACGACACATCTGACATTCAGTTTGTGATGTCATAAAATCAAGATTTTGCTTTAAAGCAGAGTACGAAGGTTCTTAAACATTTTCAGACAAAGCTGACCTTACTCCTTTTGTTGTGTGCACCTTTTCAGAGATTCATGGGATAAAGAATTTAAAATACTAAGTATTAATCAAGAAACAAAACAGTTCAAGTACACAGTGCTAATGACCAGAAATAACTACTTGGAAATAGCACCAGCATCTCAAGCAAGCAGAAGCTTTCCCCTTTAGCTTTTTATTCTTTTTAATTAACATGCAAGCCTAAAGTGCTTCCATAATTCAGCTCATTCACTAAAGGCTTGTCAAAAGGACAGCCAGGGAAACACTGAACACAGCTGAGCTCTACAATACAGTGCAGCTTCTGTGACACCCGCTGCTGGGCTTACGACCTTTGGAAAGAACGCCTGAAGACAGGTCATACCCTGCAAGAGGTATTCCATAATTACAGGGTCTTTACAGAATATATTTCATCATGCACTCTATATTAAAAGTTCTGTAATCAAAACATTCAAGTATACCTGCAGAAAGTAAAGCACTGCATTGCAGTGAAGGATGTTCTCCTCCCTCTTCGTGCCCAAGTTTTGCAGTGAGTTCAACATTTCTTTCCATAAATTTCCAACAAAGTTTTGCTGCTTTTATACCTTCAGACATTCATCACTTACTCCAAAAGAACACAGCTGCCTCCTGAGAACTCAGACCTCCCACTTCACAATAACTCAAAGTCAAGCTTCATTTTATTTTCTGTGGACATAAAGCTATAAGCTGGGCCCTCCACTGACCTAACCCTAACCCAATCTCCTTGGCCATGAGCTGTGACGGAGCCCAGGAAGGGAACAGCCAGCAGCAGAACCACCACAGTTCCCTCCAGGCCACAGGTTTCAGTCCCACATAAGGAGCACACAGCCTCAGCTGCTGCAAGGCACCTTCCCCACGTGCCTGATTGATCTGAAGTACATCTGTATTTGTATGTACAACCTCAATACTTGTGACTATTTCTGGTGAGTGTGTAAGCCATTTTAGATAGTTTCAAAACAGGTCCAGAGAAACCATTCTTACACTGAGCTGTAAGGTACTGCTCAACTTTGCAGCCAGCATGAAACCAGGCACCTTACCTATGAGGTGAGCCAAGCTCAGGATGCTGTTGTGAAACAGCAGGTGTTGACACATAATTACAGCCTCAGCCAGCACTCAGGACCAGCAGGTGATCACACTTCCCCCAGAAGCTGCCCACATTCAGGAAGGCCTCGTGCTCAGCCTCCCCACTGCCCAGCAGCACAAACTCAGGCTGCAGAGCTGCTGCTGTGGGGACAAAGCAAGGGGCTGGGATCGGTGCAGTGCCAGGTATGTGTTCTGTCCCCTTCTCCCAGCCTTGCCAGTACTCATGTCAGCAGCAGCTGAGGGGGAACTGGGACAGCAGCCTGGTCACAGAGTTGTAGGTCCGTCCATGCACCTGAGCACAGAACTGCACAACTCACACAGGCAGGGGGAGAGCTGAGAGCCCCTTATGACAGCAGCTCCAAACTGCCTTCAGTATAGACAAAGCAGCCAAAGAAAGCAGAACATTGCTATTTTAATTAGTATATGAATAGAACATTTGAAGGACACGGATTCAAGGACTCCTGCAGGCAGATGCTGTGTTACAGCTATACCACAGGCCTGGGGCTGCACCACCAGCAAGTGGTGGACTTCTGTTTTCTCACTGAAAACATCAAAGCACACAAGGATTTGCACTGCAACCTCCTGTAACTGTGTGCTCAGAAAGAGCAAGAGATACCAGTGGTTCTCCTACCCATTGCACAGACAGCAACTGATATTCAAACAGTTCTGAATAGGAACAAAAGCCAGATTATTAGAAGGGGGAATGAAGGGATTCAAGAAGCGGTGGTACTCCTGACAGGAGTGCAGCAGCTCCTGCCCAGATGCACCAGAAGGAAGGCTGAAGGCTGTGACTGCAGGAAATAAAAGCTGGCTACAGGCAACAGCAGTGGGAGAACAGCAGAAATGTTAAGAGTGTGGTCTATAAAATTCTGTGTTCTTCTGGCATTGATAAAGGTCAGCTGCTCTTGCAAGCTCCATCACAAATAACTTTCAGGTATCAGCAGGAGACAGAGCCCAGAGCTCCTGCAGTCAGAAGGGCCTTGGGGCTGTCAGCTCCAAAGGGAAAGAGGAGCAGCTCTGACCCAGCCTGCCTCCAGGCAGCACAATGACTGGAGAACTTCACAGGCAGCTCCATGCCAGCACAGCCAAGGTAACAGCACAGCACAAGGCAGCTCCTCGCCTAGAGGAAACTGCAGAGTGAATGCAAAGTTAGTATCCGGAGTGCAAAGGTAGCATCTCCCTGCTGCAGTATTAGCAATGATGTTTTCTAAAGAGGTAATTCAGTTTTCCCTTTTTGTTTTCCCCAAAGTAACTTCTCCACAGTGCTGTCCCTGCAGTTTGTCGAAAAAGCTTCCTCTGAAGAACAGCTCTTTAGTTTATCACTTCTGCACCAGCCAGGAATACGGGCAGCATTTGCCTTGAAAACAAAACCAGTTTGACAGAAAGCAGTGAGCAGGGGTTACTGCTTTGTACATTTCACCTTTTACCACACAGAGCCCGTGCTCACAACAAGCAAGGCAGTATCAGTGAGTTTCTCATCCTAAAGATTATCTAAAAGTCCAGACAGCTGCAGGTATCCTACCCGTACCAGGAACCTCAGCACAAAACCTCTTCCATTTTCTACGTCCAGCAACCTGCACAGGCACAGATGTTACGAGGAAGCTGCCAAGCACTGCAGTCTGTTACTCCAAATTCATTTTCCTGTGTCCATCTGGACACAGCAAAGGGACTAAGAAAGAACAGTTATTTGCAGTTTGTTTGGTTTAGCTTTCCCCTCCCCAAATAAAGCAGTTTACTTAGCAGCTGGTCCCTTCCTAAAGCACCCTTAGAGCACTGGCTCGCATCTGTTTGGCTGCGTTTTGACAGAACCGAACTGCTGGGAACTCATCTGGGGCATGGAAGCACCACCACTTTTCTCATATTGTGCTTACATGTGAAAATATTTTCAGACTGTGCTGTTTTCTGTGATTCAATTTCAACATGAAGTGCAGCACTCAGCCCACAGAACAGATTATTATTATGACAAAGAATGAGATCTTCCATCCGTTGCAGTGAATTTAATAGCCTTTGCTCTTGTTTGTTTGTTTTTTTTTTTTTTTTTTAAAGCTGAAGTGGTTGTTCATGGAAACCTATAAACGTTATGAAAACAAATTTCCTTCTAAGTCTTGTGATTCTTAAAAACAGGCCCAAAACTATCATCTCTCCAGCAAGGTCTCCATGAGATAACATCTCACACCACCACGAGACAGAGACTTGCAGAAATATGCAGAGTAAACTCATGCAACAAATCCCATGGGGTATGCAGGCAAAATTCCAGGAGCAAAGAGCAGAACAAGTTTGGCTGTCAGTACCTCCAACCTTTACAGCAACTGAGACAGGGAACACAAATAAGTCACTCTCATCAATAGGAAGAGTAAGTTTGGCATTTCCACTGCTCCACAGACTTTCAGTCTGGAACAATGGATATTCTGGACAAAGGTACAATGCCTTTTGAGCATGTGATTTACCAGATCATTTTAGCAGGGAGAAGCATCTGCGAGACAGCTTCAGTAACGCTTTCTTCTATCAGTATCTGCCAGATAACTTCTGGTTTCTTTGGAAAATCCTCCCCTTCTGCTGCAGCAGCTCAGCTCCTGCCGTCCCAGCAGCCCTGGGTGCTGCTCTGCTCCCAGGTGGAGGCATCTCACTCATCAAAGGCACTCATTTAGCACAAAGTCAATTTAATTCAGATGGATACAGGGACAAGCATGCAGTATGAGGGGATGGAGAGCAAGCTGTTGACTCCGTTTGACCCACATCACAGGGCCAACCCTTTGTTATTAAACAAACAGTGAAGTCCCATGGGAATCTATCACTTCACTTCAGAGGGCTGCAGCTTGGATTTAAATATATCTCAAGGTCTCCAAACAGCACTGAAGGTCGTAACATTCAAGCTGCATGGAAAGCTTACTACAGTTTTTCTAATTAGAAATACAAGTTCCAAAATCACACAGAGCCTAAGAATAAAAACAAAATTTCATTATCTGCTTGCGAAATAGGCTTTCTACAAAATAACACGTCCTCCTGAATGGAGGAATTAGGAAGCACAAAGACAACACAGGCCGACATTAGCCTTAGGCTGAAGTTCCCCTACTGCTGGAGATAACCCGAGCTGCTGCCAATGTCTCTGCTTCCCCTGCCCACATCTCCCAGTCCACTCCACTTTGGACCAGCAACCAAACGTACAGACAAGTCCTGCCAGTTCAAGCAGCTGAGCCAACCAACGGAACTTCACTTTCAAGCTGCTCAGCACCCTGACCAGCTTGTACCACAGCACTGCTGCAATGAGTGCACAGAAAGGCGTGGAACCAGCCATCCCACCAGCAGCCCATGCACTGCACTCTCCAAAGCCACCACGACAGCTCAGTGCCCAGTGCTGTGCTGCTCCCAGCCAGAGGACTTGTGCCACCAGCTCCTCCATCCCAAGCATGTCTGCACTGCACATCAGGGGCTCATGCTAGCAGACATTTCATCCTACCAAAATAAATCTATAAAAGGAAAGAGAGCAGCCAGCACAACGCAGATGTGGCAACATAGCAGGTCTTTCCCTCTGGGAGCAGCTGATCGTTGCATCAGTTGCAAACACCAAAGCATTTAGAGTCTGGAGGCATCAGGCACCGACGCACTGGTATCACTATTGGGTCTCCTCTTCCCCCATCCAGAAGCTGACTCTCACTCCCAAGGCAAGAACCAAGTGCTGTGTTTAACACCTGACCGATGCAGGCTGCAGCCGTGGTAGGAGCCACCTTGTCCATGCTGAACAGATCCAACTCTGAAGCAAAGGAGAAACACCAGAATACAAGGACAAGAATCACAGCTCTGAAAGCTATTATTTCTCCTAAAGCCCCTACACTTACTTCACTCATCTCGCTGGGTGTGAGGACAACAGCTGGCACCTCCTCAAACAAAGCTGTTGCTTGGCTGCCAAACATTTGCGATATTTTCCTGTTTGAAAAATCTATCAATATAAACATTGGGATCTATTTTTAATACTTAATCAAAAGGTGTGAGAGTTTGGACAGAGAAGTGTTTTATTCCTCCCTTCCCTTCTCTCTCCAAGTTATAAAAGGATTATCCCCCCTACACACAGCAGCCCTAACAAACCCCTGCTAACTCTGGGTAAGGTTCCAGATGTGCATTAAACGCATTTGTTGGGTAATTGGTTCAGGCAGGATGTTCAGAAAAGCCACTGCTCAAATCTAGAGTCTGCCTACAAAGGAATGACTGTATTTTAACAGAGCAGCTTTTCTTAAAAGCATGCCTTAGTTCTGCTTTGCTCACACTATGGTCATTCATAAAGCGGTAGAAGATAATCAAGCAGAAAAGGAAGAATCTGTCTTCAAGTTTCCTAGAAATATTCACAAGCAGTAGCACTAAAGAACAGAAACCAAACTACAGAGCACAGCTTGTGAGCAAATGAAGCCCACCCCCTGCATCTGCCTTGCTCCAACTGCCCTTTCCTACACTGAAGGACAGCAGCTGCCCAGATCTGCCCTTCCCAACTCAATTCACAAGAAAGGAAGAGCCATCTGGGCACCCCCAGCAAACTGCCCAATAGAAAGCCAGGTTTTGAGCTATCATAACAACAAATACACACATTCAAAGCACTTCCATAGGCCTATTACCTGCTTTCACAATTAATGCGTCCCTCCCTGCTTTGAGATGACATTTAGTCACAGCCTTCACGCAAACCCTGCCTTGCTCTCCCTGCACCCTTTCCACAAGTCCTTTTAGCATTTAATCCTTATTAGGTAAGAACGTGAACAGAAGTGTGCCAAGATAGAATGGCTAACTCCAGAGAAGTGGTGAAAAGAGACAAAAATGAGTTTTAACCTTTCCCCAAGTGGTGTTAAAGACAAAACCACGGAGAGTTGCACATCCACCCTTCAGCCTGCAGGAACCTATAGACAGGGGAACCGCTCTCCTCTGCAGCTACATCGAGTGTCATCTCAGCACCAGACTCTTCCAGATGACCCATTCTAATGAACACTTCCTATTTCTTTCTCCAGAGCATATGATGGGGAAACAGAGGGATTTCAATTTTAGATAGTACTTAATATTCAGGTGCCACGGTCCATAAACAAAGAAAAGCCTGGTTACCTGGCTGATTCCCTTGTTTGTTGTGGATGTTGTGTTTGGAAGCTCTGCTGGTATTTGTCCTCTACTGTAGAGTAGCAGGCTCAAATATCAGACAGTTCCAAGAGATTTAAAAATTGAATTCCTGACAAGTTTTATGAAAAAATAAAACATCCACAGGGATTTTGCTGCTGAGTACTGATAGGATTGGGTCAGAAAGGAGACAGGTGGTCTGATAGTTTACCATTCTTGAACTTCAAGCTTCGAGTAACCTTTGAATAACCAAGTCCTACTGCACTGTTAAGCACAGGGAAGGATCTGGTTACAGAGATGAAGCATGCCTTTATATTTTGTGTTTATCACTAAAATGTTGCCTGGATACTCCATAAACTATCAAACGCTTTACACCACCAAGTGACTTGCAACAAACATCTCTAAAAGCATAACACAAGAAGACTGACAGGCACAAGTTTTTTGCTGAGTACCTATCTTACTGCAGAGCAAATACACCCCAATACTTCTGCTCCCTGAGATTCCTCCTGTAGCACTGCATACTCTACGTTTCACCTCTACTTTCAGTTGTGCAAGTTGTGCAACTCACTGAGTCAAGTGTTTGTCAGCGTACTTCTGCAGCCTCACAGTGCACAGGAATACGGTATTTTGCCAACAACAGCCCATTAAACATGCAGTGAATCTTTCAGAAAGCATGTCGTTTGCCAACGCTACAAAGCTGGCAGGTGAAGTTACAGCACCTCCATTTAAGCAGCCACTACAAACTTCTTCATGAACCTGAACCTCCACATGGCCAAAGGATCAGAAGAGATCCATCCACCAATGCCACAGGAGCCAAACCACACCTCAGGAGATAACTCACTCCAGGAAGTCTCAGGTAACTAAAACAAAACAAAACAGAGAGGCATCAGGGACATCACTAGGAAGAGTAGGAGAATCACAGTATTCTTCCACATACACACAGGTGCCACTGGAAGTTGGAAGTGATGTCTTCTCTTTAGGGAAGCAGGGATACACCTTGAAACTGCATTTACCCTTTTCTTCTTGCCTCGTCACCATCAGCTTAGTGACAACCCGTAAGTTCTTATCTCCAGGTTGAATTGCTTTGAAACTGAGATAGAGGTGAACTTGCAGAGATTCTCACTTGTCCTGAAATGCATAACACTGCAGTTTACCCTAAAAGATGAAGTTCTGGTGCACCTCTTCCCCCTCCTCCCCCCAGATACCAGTGGTTTTAAGATTAATTAACAACAGTGCTTGGTTTGTTTTTAGCAGTGCTCACACTTGTCCCACAGAACACAGGAACACCCCTGTGCCAGCTCAGACACCAGGCCACAAAGAATTCCAGCATAACTCCTCTTCCAGCACAACACCCTTCACTTCCAAGTGAAGACAGAACAGCATTGATATCTCTAAAACAATACTAATTCCCAATCTTGTCCGCTTACTGTTTCTGACATGGCACAGCACCAGACAGAACCAGGCTACAGGAGGGAGCACTGAGGCTGATGGTCAATTCCTGCCTCTTACTCCAAGGTGTGCTCAAGATGTGCCCAAGTCTTTCACAAAGGGCTGAGAAAGGATCTCTTTGCTATGAGGGTGAGCACATTGACAAAGGCACTGTGTGGATGTTTCTGCAAGTGGTGAAGTTTAAAAAAAAAAAAAAACACAACAAAAGCAGCAAAAAGCTGTGCTTCTGTACCTTATTCCAAAAGGTGCCAGATTTGAGGTAAATCACCACTGCCACACTTCAGTTCTGCTTGCTGACCGACTGCCTTATGCACTGAGTTGATTATTAAATGAAGCATGGCAGAGGTCAGGCAAACCCCAGCAGGGCTTACCCCATTGCTGGCTGGGTACGAGCACTTCTTGCACATCTCACAACCACACATCACTCACTCACCCCAGAGCTCAGGCTGCTGTACAAGTGGCCAACCTAACAGCACCCAGCCCTGGGATAACAAACCAAGCTAGAATTGAGATCATTTTAGAAGTTGAGTGTTAAGCATTTGCAATGTTAGCTTGAAATTACCCGAATTCCCAAATAAAAACTGTGACATTTACTTTGACTTGCTAGCCGGGGCTTAATCAGCAGAAAAGAAGAAAACAAATAGCTGCCAGACTGCATCCTGCCCACTTTGTGGGACCGTGGGCAGCTTCTCCATTATACATCAGAGAGAATTTTTTGTCTAGTCCTCACCAAGTTTGAAGAAGCTCAAACAATGTTTTCACAGTCAGTGTTCCAGCAGTTTTACTTATTTCCATTAAGAGAGACTCTTGTATGTTTAATTTAGAAGTTAAAATATATTTGCTAAACACATGAAGAGACAACACATTCCTTAACAGATCCAAACAAATATGCATTTATCCTATCTAATGGGAGGCCAAATGCAAGCAGCCCTTTGCAAGGGGTAGCTGCAGCTGAGCAGGATTGCAGCACACCGCTGGCCCTCGGCACGGGGCAGCCCAGGGACAGCCTGCAGGACAAGGGCTGCAGGCAGCAGGGATGGGACACAGCCACTGGCCTCCAGCAGCTCCTGTTTCTGCTTCCCAGCCACAGCAGTGAGAGGTCCCACCCCATCAGGACCAGGTTCTGGAGCTGCCAGGCCTCGCTTGTTCTGCTCTCAGCTCCTCACATGACACAGACAAGCTGCTCTCTGGCTCCCAATGAGCTTTCCCAGCAGAAACGAGCAACTCCTAAACCTTCTGCTGGGGCCATCCCTAAGCTTACTTCTCAGCGACATTTGCATACTGCTTAACAGTAACCTAAGATTAGTGGTAGCTGGCAGCCACAGGCTGAAAAGGGTTTATTTGGACTGCAGAGCGCTCAGCATAGCAGTGGTTTCTAATCTCCAGCAACCCCGCTTAAGTTGCTCTGCTTCCTTTGCAGCACAATTTTGTTTAGACAAAGATTACATTGTCAACTGAAACAATAACTCAAGGAGGTCCTTTGACAGTAATATCTGCCACTGAGGCTCACTAATTCACTTTTGCTCCTCTCCCTCCCAAACAATTAAGCAGGCACAAACCACTTAAGAGAACTGGCTGTGAACCAAGTGGGCTCTTCCCGAGTTATTCCATCCCGCCTGAACTCCACACGTTTGGAAAGAGAGCAAGCACAACAGCAGAGGACTTTGCTGGGCTTTCTGACTGTAACACAAAGTTGAGCAGTTGGGTTTTCATCCTCAGCCACAAGGGGACGGAACACAGCCCAGGAGCTCATCCCACACCAGTACAGTACCTGGGGTAAGTGGAGCTGAGCTCAATGCATGGTCTGGCAGCTGCTGGATTAAAGTTGTAGATGCTTCCCTAGTGAGTATTTTCTAGGATCCATAACAAGCCTTGTGAGGGGCTTCACCTCAGAATGTCTGATGTCTCAGATGCGGTGCATCTGCGGCTCTGCTCTCCAGCAGTGAAGTTGTTACTTTTAGAATCACTGACCACTATAACAAATACTAAACAGTGTCCTCAGAGAATATTTAAGAGCCACCGTTACTATCTTGTAAGATGTTTCCAGAGTGGATAGCTCAGGAGATGCCCCCCATTTCAAGGGCCAGCAGCCCCTAACAGCCAGCTGCAAGCAGAGCCCTGCCACGTCAGCACAGGTACAGCTCCAGCCATGGGTGCCTCTGCACGCAGGGCACAACTAAGTGCTGACTGAGCAAGACAGGAGTTCTGTCTCTGGTCTGTCACTCCAACGGCAGTTTTTCAACAAGCACAGAACTCCAGCAGCCCTACATCCTGAGACACGGGCTGCTACCAGTCAGCTGCACCGTTAAGAAATGTTTTCTCATTGTTCTGCTCCATCACTTGTGATTGCCAATTAACGACCCTTTGTTCTCGCATAGGAACAGAGGGGTGGGAGATGTGAGCACCATTCCCCCTCCCTGTGCCAGCTCAGATTTAGACTTGTTCTGTTTGACCTCAATTATCATTCCCATGCTGAACACAGTTTTGATAACTTCAGCTGTTCTTTAAATGTTTTCCTGACTTATTTCCTCTCCTCCCAAAGGAGGGAAAGGCTGGAGCAGCACAAAGCACTGAAGGTACAAATGTCAAGTTTGGGGCAGCAGTTTTAAGTTCAGGGCAGTGAAGTGTTTCCCAGTTTGATCCTATTCTCTGCTTTTTAACCACTGCTGGACAATGAATTTAGATTGCTACAGATCTGTTTCACCCCCACTAGCTCCTGCCAAAGCAGTGAGAGCTCCAGCACTACTGGAACAATTTCTTCCCTATCGTACACCTCAGGTGTGTGGCCTCTGCTGTGAGCCGAGGCACAGCCCTTCGTACTGGGCTATTTTTGCTGTCCTAAAAAAATAAATCAACATAAGCCAAGTATCATCCTGGCACCATTTTGCATTTTGCAGGCAAAAAAGCTACAAATGAGGGGCATGAATGCAAGCATGGGTTTATGGCTCTCCAGCAGTGACCCTGCCAAGCCACAGAAAGCAGAGAACAACGGATAAGATCAGCCACATAACCAATCTGTACGTACATGGTGGCCTTTCCTCACACTGCAGTTACTTCAGAGCCCGTGCTTATGATAATTACCAAAATTACATTTGAAAACTCACGTGGGTCGTTATCAGATGACCTCCTGTCCATTCAGATTCACTCACAGGTCAGTGCATTTGAGAGGCACGCTCTCTCCCTAAAAAACCTTACCGAGTCTTTACGTCCACATAACCTCACCTATGCACACACTCCTGGAAAGGCTGGCTCTGTGCTTTGGAGCAGGTTCCACCAACACGTTGGACAGACATCATGCATACCATACCTGCAGATCTGAAAGAGGATCTCAAAGAGACAGCAGCCAGCAGCTAACATCTGGTGCTGGGGCAGCTCTGTGCCAAACATCCCCACACAGCCACAGCGAGTAGGTCAGCGATTCCTTCTCCATGCTCAGAAATCTGGTGCTTGCAGTCTCACTTTCCTTTTCTTCTTTTGAGTTTCCTTGCACACACGAGCTGATGGCCTTGCCACCACTCTGAAAAAGCCCTGGAATAAAAGAACCCTGGTGCCCTGAGCATCCGGAAAGCCAGAAGCTTCCATTCAGCCAAATGCCTGAAAGCACCAAGGGCAGACAAGTGAATGGATGTAGATGGTGCCATCGCTCCTGGTTAGGAAGCTAGGAAAGCACTGAAAGCTTGCACTGAGATGCACTGATAATCATGTTGGTGATGAGAGCCTTGGCTTACTGGAGACAAAGAACAGAAGAACACTCACCACTCCTCTCCATTAGCTAAGAACTCACAGTTGCTCCTACTTCTTGTTTCTGTGCCAGAACACAGCAAGAACATTTAACAAATAGGAGGGTAGATTAAAAAGGAGCTACTGCAATTGCTACTGCTGGCAGTTCCAGCACGGCTGGACTCTTAGTTCAGCACTCCAGAGGAACGCAGACATGACTGACCAAAGAAATGACTGCAAAGCATGCATCACCAGCAGTGCTGCTACAACACGACGTGCTCTCATGAACACCATTCACTTAAGCCTTTGTTGCACCGAAGTAATATCTTCATTTGTGGCATCTGAAGGATAAAACAAATAATAAAAAAAAAAAGCAGAAAATAGTGTTCTATTTCACAACCACCCTGAAATAAAGTTTGATCTAAACTAAAACTGTGGAATAGAGTTTTACCAGAAGCAGGTGCTGGCTGAGTAATACGTACAAATGAATCATCTCACGAATGATTTCATAAGTTGGATGCACTTGCTCTTGAATTCCTGTCTGCCTGCTAGCACAGTCACAAACCAGCTATGAGCTCAGCCTGCTCGGCAGATCTTCAAGCTCTCATCATTGGGTTGCAGTATTGACCAGAAGGATCAGGCTGGTCTGTGCAACACGGAGCCTCGGGGGAAGGAGCAGGGAGAGTGCAAGAGTTCCTTCTTGAAGTTATGCCAAAAAAATTAACACAGTCAACCACTTCAAGTAACACTTCTAAGGAACTGAGAGTTAAGAAAACAGTCGTTCACTCTAAATACTATTATGTCTAATTAAGTTTGTAACCCTGAGGTTGAGCACCAATTAGAGCAGAGATCCAAACACATTTTGACACAGAAAAAGACAAAGGTTAAGAACTGTTGCCCAAGTACTGCAGTACTGAAGAACTTCAAACACTAATAAAGGTGAGAAAAAACACGTGGTAGCATACAACCTCATTCTAACAGCTAGCATCATTGAGTTTTATTCAATAATTGCTATTGACATCATCCAGAGATGTGCTAATATGGCACAAAGTCATCAAAACAGCCCCAGCTGAAGCAGATTTGATACCAAGGAACAAAGAGTTGAGGAGCAACAAAGTACTGCACAATAGGTTCAGCTGAAACAGCATTTCTCATTTTCCTTCAAATTCAGAAATAATGAGGCAGAAGACTGTTCCAGCATGATGGATTTCAGTTATTCTGCTTCAATTCTTCCTTTACGATTCTCCATCCCTCCCTCCAGCCATTAAAAATCATTTATATCACATTCCTATTGGGATACAAAGCGATCCCCATTTCCATGTTATTGTCACACAAATATCTGCATTCCACACCAGCCTGGCTGGATAAAAGGAAAACACAAAGCAGTGCAATGATAAGGAGACCCAGAAATCCTTCCCATCACATTTGCCAAGCACTTAGCTCTGCCACCCTGCACTCTGTGATGAGCTGGAGAACTCTGAGGTATCTTTTGATAACTCAAACAGGATATACTGTGAAAAACACCAGGAACATTAATTGCACATTTAACAGGTTTAGGTGCTGTTCCCATAATGGAGAATGCTAGCCAGACTCTTCTCTCTCACAGCAACCTGTCCCTGCCACCTCAATATTTAGTAATACACAGAAAAGAATTGCCACATTTTATTCTAAATTATTTCATACAATAAAAACACTTCCCAGAAGTATTTCAATGGGAATTAACTAAAGATATAGGTCAGTGTGCTATTTTACAGGGAGCAGCACTGGCAGTGCCAGCTCCTCCAGCACCCAGCGCTCCCTTCACCTATTGCACAGCTCCTGATAAAGCTCCCCTGGAACAGGATTAAAGGCAGTCTGAAAATACCAGTGCTAAATTAGGGCTCACCAAGACGTCCTCAGGGAAACGGGATAGAAAGTAGAGACTAAGCATAATTATACAAGAGTAATATTAGCAGGCAAGCAGGTCTTCAGCAACCAGAAGCAAACCAAGCTGGCCTTCAAACATCCTACAACGTATTTTTTCAGATTCAGTGAATAAAGAGGCATAAGAAGACAATGCCACACTTCCTCAAAAAGTACAGCAGGAGGAGAGAGCCTCGTATGGGAAGCACCAGAGAAAAGTTACGTCAGTACTGCCTGCACAATCAGGCCAAGCCTCTGCTGTCAAAAAAGCAAAAAAGATAGTCATAGAGGAATTACCAATCAGAATTCATTTCCTAAACAAAATCCTAGCTCCTATCCAAGTTTCAGCTGCTCACTGCCTGTCTGTTTCAGCAGTGCAGAGGAACATCAGCAAGTCTTACAAACTGCATTACCAAACAGAATTAAGGTCAGTGCTGTCACAGGGATTAGGATACAATTCCTTACGACCATGTCAACCGTCCAGCAGCTTTGAAAAGCTCTGCCTAGGATTCCTGAGTGAAGCACGCCAAGCCCAGCCCTCCGCATGAATGCATAGGATCTCTGGCTAGGGCCAAACAGCTTCAATAAGCCCGGAGCCCCTGGGTTACCTGTACTCACTGCTTCAACTTCACATTAAGAAGATGAAGAGAAAGCACAAGAGAAATCCACTAAATCACCTGTGAAGTAGCACTTAGCCTACCTCCACAGTGCTTTGAAAAATAATTAGTAGGGGAGGCAGAGGGGAAATCCAACATGTAAAGCAGAACTGCAGGTAATTACCTTCTGAGGTCAGGACAGCAGTAATGAGAGCTTCCGGAAGAGAAATCCGGGCTGCCATCACCAGAAGGAACCGAGTCCCGCCTGGCACCAACAGACTGCCTGCACTCAATTCTGACTGCAAGGCTTGCAGGAAAGTCAATGCTTATGAGATCAAGCAATCACTGAGATTTGCTTTTCCTTGCAAAGCTTGCCTCAAATCCTCAGCACATCACAGCTGCACCAGCGCTGAACTGGCCATCTGCAACACAGCCCTAAAAATGATTTTTCCACTTCCTTCTTTCTTGTATTGAATTAGTGTAAGCTATCACATCTCTCTGCAGATTACTATTTGCTCTCAGAAACGAGAAACCAGGCTTTCTGAGCATATTCTGCTTCCTCTGCTCTTTCCCGTCCCTCCCCTTTTGTCCTCCTCGATTTAACAAATACCAAAACGAATTCCAGCCCATTCTGCTTCCCACTGGAGGGCGAGATGAGAGCTGACCTGCGATGACAGCTCTCCCAAACAGGAAATTCTTCACGGGGATGAGCACAGCAGCAGCTTTATGGCTGGCAGTTTGCAGCACTCCCCACATACAGCCTTTTTGTAAGAGTGCTGTGAAGTGCAACACCCAGGGTATATCGCCAGCTTAACAAAATGGAGCACTTCAGCAATGTCTAAGGTGATGAGCACCTATTCAGACACAACCTATTCAGATGCACATGCATCACTTCTGTTTCTGTTGATCAAAAAAAAAAACCTTCTGCTTTCACAATTAAGTCTTTTTTTTTTTTTTTTGCTTAAGATAATATTAAACAAACCCTCAGCTCAGCAGAAATGTGAAGTCGATCTCTCATCATCTAAGCTCTGAATGAAAGGCACAGAAGGGCTAAACTACGAGTAGCAGTTTACTTGCTGCCCCTTACTACCAGCACACAGGAACTGTGTTGTAAGAAATCTGGTTGCTCACACACAGCTCGGGTCCAAGTATCCCGGTGATCAGCGTAAACACATTTCACCAACACCTGGAAAATTAGTAGCTATGATTACGAGAAAAGTAAACATGATTACACTGCACAAAATACCACTGAGCGGGCCAGGAAAATACAGCCAACCCACTTTCATTGACCTAAATTAATGGCTAAGGTATTCTCTAAGGTTATGGTCATATTATCCAACGAAACAGCATTCCTATGGCTTCAATCGCAGTTTTGAATCCTAATAATTAAATTCCAGAAGCCAAATACTGGACACAGTAGTCATCTATATCAAAAGAAACTAACTACATTAGCACAACAATTATTTCCAGTACTACTGAAATAACAACTCTCTACCCCCAATTCACTCTCCCTTTGCCATCCTATCTTCACCTCCCAAAGCAACTGCATGCACAAACAGGGATGGGAACTGCAGAAGGTTTGATAACCACATCAGCAACTGCTCAGAAAAGCACTGTCAGACTGTGCTTAAATAAGGCTGTGTTAGTGGAGACCACTGATGACTTCACCTGAAGTGCTGCAATGAAGACAGCTAGCTCTTGCTTAGAGACCTATTTCTACTAACCAAAAGCTTCCAGTACAAGTTTTCTGTTCCATCAGTTTATGACAAAGTCTAGAGCAAAATATAAGGAATAATTAGATTAAGGAAACTGTGAATTGTATCAACTCCTCAGCTATGAAGAAAAACCTAACTGTCCCTACCCAGTGACAGGCACATCCACACTTGGTCTCCTACTGCAAACTGGTAACCAAAAAATAAGTTGAATATTGTTACTGACTCCTACCATTAGGGTAAGTGCTGGTTGATACTCTGAGTGATCGGACAAATTGCAATTGTAGCTAAAGATAAACTGAGCTCCCTCAAGCACTGCTGTGTTTGCAGCTCCCACCTAGAGGCCCTGCAAGCCAAAGCCCAACACTGAGCAGCAGCGGAGCCACCCCTCCCTTCCACTTATCCCACTTCACACAAATGCTCACCAGGCATTCTCATCACAGCCCATGACTGCTTCACAAGAACACGAGAAGCCAGGCAAATCACCAATACAAATAGCCATGCCTCATACTTCAGGCAAATATCTCCAGAACTCTGTACTCCACCTTTCTCCTACAGCAGAGCAATGGCTGTAAACAATTCACTGAGGGCACTACAAAATCAGAAGCTGTGCTGCTTTTCCCCTTCCTCTGGAGGTCTCTTCTGACCTAACCCAATTAGGCAAGAACAACTTGCTAAAGTAAAATATTTGCCTACTGCCAATACCTATTCCTGAGCTCTTACTTATCCTTAGCCAAGGAATTGTGAAGGCAAACCATCAACAGAAAGTTCACTGCCCGATTGCAATCACTTGCTAAAATAACCAGGGAACAGTTCCATACAGACGAAGGATACTAGAAACACAGATTTAGTTAACCTTGAAGAAATCATTCTGTAATACACTGGTCCTGCTGCACAGCTCCCAACTATTTTTATTCTAATCCACGCCCTCATTCTTTTAAGAGAGAAAAAATTCACACTATCAAAATCACAAGGCAAGGAAGCACTGAAAGACGTTGAACAGAGATCTATCAGTATGAAAAGAAAACAAGACTGTACCTAAACACAGACTTTATATGAAAGCTTTTTTTTTAAACCTAGTTTCCCAAGTTCAGTACAAAATTTGTACATCCAGCAAGAAGTCCAGAGATACAAACTGGTACTGGTGAACAGACACAGAGAGCATCTGAGCCTTGAGAACTACTGATGTTGACTTACACTGTATGAGATGATCTCTGTCTCAAGAACCTGCCTCATCCTCAAATCACTAGATGTCTACAAATAAACTCCTTAATACAACCCCAAAGCCTGCACTTGTCTTCTAAGTAGGAAGACTCTGATCTGAGTTGCAAGAGGTTTATGTTGTGGTCAAGAGGCTGTAGCTTCTCTCCAAGACACCGTACAGCACAACACAGCACATTTTTCAGGCTTCTCTTTCCTGCTTGCCCTTCTCTAGATAGAGCAAGCTGGTGTTTCTGGATCAGTAAGGTATCCCCAGTGTAAGCCACCAACCAACGCAGACAGTACCACCCAACACTGCGTCAGAAGAGCAGCTGTACAAGTTTAATGCTTTTGCTTCTTTCAGCATACTTACAAGAGTGGTGTTTAATTCAATATGTTTATCTGCCAGATCTGAATTTTCCAAAGTTCAAAGTGCCCACCATGAAGTTGCTCCGCTTTGCTGCAGATACACCCCACACGAGTTTGGTGGAGAACCCTGCATCTTCAAGGTGAAGTATCTGGCTGTGTTTCACTGCCATTTCAGATTATTACTTCCAGTGGCCAAAATGTCACCATTTTTAAAGGAGCACAAAAACAATCCATTACACCTCAGCTTTTCTCTTTCGTTGCACTTTCTCATTCTCACTTCACTCAATGCCAGGGCACTTACAACTTTTGACATCAATCTTATCTCTTTTTCTTTTAGAAGGAAGTATTTCCATTACAACTTCCAGTGCCCCCAGCTGGCACAGCACACCTCCTGCTGGCATCCATCTGCTTCTGAGCCACAGTAAGGCAGACAAACACACCAGTGAGGGGTCAGGCTCCAAGTTACTTCTGCTCTAAAAGCTGAAGTCTCTAGGTAAGAGAGCATTCTTTTTTTTTTTTTTTTTTTTTTTTTGAGTACAAGAGGAAATAGAGATTGTGTTAAGAACTACAACAAAGCAGGAAAATAAACTGCTAAACTTCCAAAACTCGGGAGTTTTAGGTGCACTGAAGAGTTGAGACTCACTGAATGACCGTAAGAAAGGTTAACACCCTTACCTTGCAGCATGCATCTGTATGCAGACTCAGATATGGCATAAATGTGTGGTGGCATTTCGTGGCGCTTCTTCCCTCTGTACATCTCTATGATGTTCTCTGAGTAAATCGGGAGGTTCTTGTAGGGGTTTATAACTACGCAGAACAGCCCTGAATAGGTCTTAAAAAAAGAAAAGAGGTTTCCATTAATAAACACAGAATTGGATTAGAAACACAAGGAGCAAGACATTTTTCACAGGCTACACTGTATTTCTCTTAGAACAAAATTAAGGTCCTTTCTGCTGGAGAACTTTAAGTACGTGCTATACTCAGACCGCTGGCTTATAGTTCTATTAAAAAGCTCTTTAATTACCTGCATTAAAAGTCATTTAAAGATAATCAACGTAAATAAACACAGAAGTGGAACATCTGATCTCCTTCCCACAGATATTTAAGTCTCTTTTCTACTTACAAAGTTAAAGAATTAAGGGCACCTTTTGATGTTCTACTCCTTCAGTAACATGCCTGCTCAAAGTATTTTCATTTTTATACTTGGAAGAACTGGAATATTGATTTACCCTATAATCATCCTCTAAGAACAGTTAAATTAAAGGAAAAAAATCAAGAGCTTACAATAGAGAACAATGATTTTATGTATCACACAACACAGAGGAAAACAAATAATCAAATAATCAACTACTAAATATCTTCTGAGTTACTGCAGTGACACAGAACTACGCATGGTACTGAGAACCACTTGCGGAAGACCAGACTTTGAAGAAGCAAAGAGAGGACATCACATTCTTCACATATTCTTTAGCTGGGACTGCCAGTGGTTGATAAGGACAGAGAGCAGAGACTTTGTGCAAGAGCAAACCCCAGTTATTTAGGCTAATATATCATTATTCTATTATATAACTTGGATAAGGAAAAAGCCTATTATTCCCAACCACTATTCTTGCCATCCTGCTGTTTTCCTATGATGCCATGTCTTTCTTCTCCTGGAGATGCTGCTCCTTCCATTGTCCCCCTGCATCCTGCTCCCAGGGCAGCCCAGCAGCAGGCACTGCACAGCATCCTGCCACCTGCTTTTAGAGCTGGTACTGAACAGAAATCAGAGCTGCCATCATACCAAAACATTCAAGTACAATTTTTACACTGCTCCTTGAATTCACTCTTATTGAAGCATTTCTTTCTTACTGTTATTAAAATTGAGTACAAGCCATACATATAGGTCCACATTTCCATATGAATTAAGTATCAAGATGACTTTGGAACAGTTCAACCTCTGCTCTACAGAAGTTATCACACATAAGTAATATACATAAATATCAGCAGTGATACATATTAATACATAGAGATGGAAAATAATCAAGCCTCCCTTTGCCCAGTAGGAGGATATGCAAACATGGACTGGCTGCAAGGGCCTGCCTGAGTAACAAAGGCAAGGTAACAGAAAGACAACATTGTGCACTGCCAAAAGAAATGCCTTATCTCCCTGAACTGAGGCATCCAAGGCATCACAATGGTTCCCAGCCTTTCTAAACCCATCCCAAGCGATGTTTTCTTATGAAATGGAGATTAGTGGAGAGATTTTATTTTATACCAAGTTTTGGAAGCACATTTTAGCCATTAACACCATAAGCATCTTTAGTACCATGGGAACGTTAGCAAGAGAGACCAGCTGTCTTCTGACAGGAGCAGCAAGCATCTTTCTGGGACAGGAAGTCTGTCTTGCCTTACCAGCCTGTTAGAAGAGAGGATACAGCTACAGCTAGCCCAGACTTCACTGACAGCTGCTGGGAGCCTACGTAGTATTAAGCAGACAACGCAAGAATCTTACAGCACTTCTTAATTTAAAAACCTTCTTTATTTGGAAGAAGAGGAACTTTATTCTTTCTGCACATACAAAGGATCCTGGAAGCACAGGCAGAAGGTGATCTCTGAGCCGGGAGCTATCAGTAAAGGAAAAGAACTTGGTGTTACATCAGATGTCCTGACTGGAAAGGAATCTCTGCTTTGTTCTGATATGCTGGATGATAAGAACTGCAGTGCCTTACCTAGCCAAACATCTTTGTAATAACGTATGTATTTCTCAAGAAAGGAAACAGATGTTATCAGGTCAGTTGACCCAAGCACAAAGAACAACTTATTATTAACTCAACATAAGCAAAGGGCTTTTGGTGAGAGTGCAGTCCCTCTCTGCCTCCCTCCCAGCCCTACCACCACCCCTCCCACCAGCACTGCTGCCCTGGCAGTGACTTTGAGTGGGCGATTCCTCTTGGAGGACAAATTTCAAAAAGAACTGGTCAGTAACAGAGTGAGCTCCCTGACCAAATGCACTCATGGCCACTCGTCAGATCACAATGGAGAAGGAAGGCAGGATGGTTACTTTAATGGCGTTGTTCAGCAGACCAAGGAGCCAAATGAGGTCACCCACACTCATCTACAAGCAGTACCAATAGCATGAAGACATCAAAAGATCACCATAAATCTCTTTATCATTCCAGCATTCAAGCAATGATAGCAAGAAGCAAGGCACACATTTATCCACCCATCCTGCAACCACCAGATTTCCCTGCTATGCTCACTTTGGATGACGAAGACCAGCTTACTGCTGACTGCAGATGAGATCTGGTCATGAGAAAAGAATTCCTACAGTCAGGTCAGCTCCCAGCTCTGCTCCAGCACATCCTCTGATCACTGCAGCCACACAGACAGTTAATTAGGCATAATCCAGTGCAGCTCATTCATACAGGGTGATTCTGGAACCTTTCACCAGCTCCACCTGGGGCCCTGCTCTGTTTGTTACCTATCCAGCTCTACAGACCTGGGTTCACCTCTGGGATACACCTTACCAAGGATGCAGCTGTTTAACTCACATCTCATAACAACAAACTTAACAAGTTTCTGAGCTCTACTGATGACACCTAACCTGGAAGCCTTTCCAGACCACTTCCCAGTGCAAGGATCAGAGAACCTGGAATGACCCCAATAAGCAAATGAACTATTCACTACTTTCACCGATGCTGAGGTTCATTCATTTGGAGGATAAATTTGTATCACTGACCACTAGATCTCCACCATAGGAAAGCTCTTCCACATGCAGTACCACAAACCCAACCATCTTGATGCCCTGCATACCTGTCGCTCAGTTCACCCTCCTGCCCTTTCCCTGCAGAATCTGAAGTCACACTTCTTTCAAAACACCACTGTGCTACAGAGACTTCATTTATTTGAGGAAAGATGGCACCAAGATCCCCCAAAGGAGAGATAACATGCAACCTGAAGGCAAGATAAATAGGTTGGGATTGTTGAAAACTTTTTCAGAAGTTCTTTGTGACCTGCCAGAGGAAAATACATACCATACACATATTTACACCTGCCTTACAAATAAACACCCTGCTCAATGACCAACCCCAGGCAGCTGCTGCAGGTGCCTAAAGCTTTCAGACCCAGGCAGGGCAGAGTGATGCCCTGAGCCTCCTCTGCTTCCCAGGGCCCAAACTAGGAGACCCAAATTAGAATTGAGCGCTGCAGAGCTACAGCAACTGTCCAGTCTGGATGAGGAACCAGACTTCAAGTTTCAGCTTACAGCGTTAGGTCTGTAGATTGAAAAATTGAAGTATAGGTGCTTACTCACCTTAGGACTGCGTGATCAGCTGCAAGCTAGCTAGCTGCTTGAAATACAGTTCTGCTTTGCACAGGAACAGGATATAGACAATATCGAGCAACAGCAACACTGCCTGCTGGAATGCATGCTCTCCAGGCAAGGCTCCAGAGACAAACAGTAAAGCAGAGCTCTGACAGTGCTGTACACAAACTCTCCTTCAGGACACTAATTGTGGAGTTTGAATATTTCCAGATGCTTCCAAGCTTTAATCCAGTAATATATCACTTAATAATTTGGATTTTGGTATGCAGCCCCAGACTAAAGAGTTCAGCCTGCTTGCAGAGGCCTATTTGAAAGCTATGGTATATTCCTAGCAGTAAGCAACCTGAGAAAGAGACAGACATACGCACCTGTCTGACACTGTGCATCATTTGTGCTCTAGGAGTGCAGCTTACCAGTGCCACACAGGTAATGGAAAAGAGTTACCTCTCACTTTATCTGAACTCTCCAGACACAAAAGAAGAAAGATTCAACTTGCAGACTTCAGGATCACTCCCACTGATTGGTACCAGTGCTTCAGGTTCCCAAGTGCTGTCTTTCCTTAAAGCCACATCAAAACTGTGTATGTACCTGTACAATGGCAGTAGTGTCCAAACCTTTGTACAGCTCCCTAGCTTAACAGTCCAGCCTTGCAGTTCTCCCATCAAGGAAAATGATGTTATGATGGCTAGGTTGGTGCTTCCTGCTGCAACATCAGGAAAAGGCCTCTATAAAGAGTGGTTTCAGAGCACATCAGCAAGAGGCAGGTCAGTTCTCTAATGGGAGAAATGGAACAGTTTGCCTTGCTACAGTACCCAGGCTCAATGTTTATCTGCAGTTCCTCAAACACAGAAAGTGACAGACATTAGTCCACTACTACATCAATAATTAAGCTGAAATAAGCTTCTAGGCATCCCCTACTGTTAATTGCGGTGTAACCCACTAGTATCTTGCCTAGAAAACAAGACCTGTATCCCACGTTTGCAAATGTAGGGCCCATCCTCCAGATGGGAAAGCTGCAACACCACATCATAGTTCCCTTGTCCAGTTTTACCTTCTTAGGTTGCACAGCTGCTGCCTTTCACTCTCCACACCTTACTTAAGCCTCTGAGCTGGGTGTGTGTTTCTCACATACAGCCTTCCTCCCCTACTCACTGAGGTAACCTGAAATTCACACTGTACAGAATGGGATGTAGCTCTTCAGCCCCTGAGAAGCAGCAGCCAGAAGCTGTGGCCTGGAAAGGAACACATCCTCCACCAGGCACAGCTGCAGCCCAGCCAGCATCCGGCACATCACCATCACCCCCAGCCAGAGCAGTTGGCAGCCTGGAACCTGAATTAATCCAGATGTCTGCACAAACTGCTAGCTAAAATAATTCAGTCCTACGGCATCCAGCAAGCAGAGGTCAGAGACACCAGCAAGGGTGAGAGACATAGGGGGACAGCAGGAGCCTCAGCCTGACAGAAGCTGGGCTGGACAAGGACAGCAGCCCTGGCTGCTACTCAAGCAGCTGAAGGGCAAGATCTCTGTGGGGACGACAAAGGGAACACACATAGAGCTATTAAAGCAAAAACACTGCCCAAAACTGGAGAACAGCACTGTCTACAGACATTCTCTGCAGCCAGCCCTGCAGACAGGGAGCTCACCAGCACTGCACTGTCACATTTACAGCTTCAGACTGTTTAAAAAGAGAACAAACGATGTAATTTGGCAGCACGGGTTACGCCCCGCTCAGAGCTCCCACTCAGACTGACAGCACAGTGCAACTGCCCCAGCCGTGCCCAGCCTCACAGGGGACAACACGATCCCAGCCCTCGGCAGGGCACTGCAGTATTAATATCCCTCGCAGGGCCGCACAGCGGCACCCAGCCCACCTCAGGCTGCCTGCTGCAGGCGCTGGGCTCAAAGGGCTCTGCTGGATGTGAGCGCTCAGCTGAAGAGAGGCACCGTGTTAAACCAAACTACTGCATCCCTGTAGGCTGCTATGCGACCATCGCTAAAGGTTTGCTGAATGCATCAGACTTTGTATCCCTTCTTGCCTAGAGACGAGAGATTTTAATACATCAAAACTCAACTTGATCACATTTATGAGCCTTCCACAAACCAGAATTAACCTAAAAACAACTTGAGGTCGAAGCAGTCATCAATTTGAACCCAAGCACTGCTGCGTGTTACCAAGTACCAGAGCCCACACAACTGGTTCATGCTGGGAAGATGAAGCGAAGGTACAGACTCAAGATTCCTGCAGGGTCTGCTGTTAGCAGTCTGTAACAAAGTGATCTGAAGTTCTCCCAACTGGACCAGCACAAAAACTGAAACAATTAGAACACATCAGGTTATATAATTACAATCACTGCTTTAGGTTATGCTCTGGCCTCACAGGAGCGGTGGCATAAGAAGAAACAGGTTACAGCTTGAGACCTGCCCCCCACAGCAGTCTCTGCAGCTGGGATCTGCAGCTCATTTGTCCATCTTCCCCCTCTTCTGCCTCAATAAAATGGAAAGTATAGGGAAAAAAAAAACTGGGCTGCAGACCAATTATGGAGGTAATGCTTGTAATTCTAAAAAATATCTGCCGAAGTGTTTGTAACCACAATTGTGAGCATGTTTTCTTCCTTGCTGCTAGGAAAAAGCAGCATATGCAGAGAGCAGTAATTAGCAGGAAAGTTCCAGAAGCCCTTGGAGTTGCACAGCTTCCAACCCTTTTGGAAAAGTCTTTGCTAAAATGGAACTGAGTGGTGGGTGGTGAAAGTGATCCATATTTTGAGTTCAAAAGACTTCAGAGTTGAGTCTAAAACCTTCCTCAATGTGCCTCAGCATCCCTCTCTTCTTCCACAGGAACAGCAGAACCAGGCTAAGCCAAAACCAGCAGAATTTCTCAGACAGCTGCCTCAATCCTTGTGACCAAACGAGGTCAGGAAGCAGTTATTGCCACGACTTATGGAATATCAGTAAGCCACATTAACTGTAGGCCATGGCCCCTCCCTTCAGGAGAGCAAGGAATAGAGCAGAACACACGGGGCAATACATTTTGAATACGGTTTTTATAAACCCTAAGAGATACTGATGGTCAGCCTTAATGACAGATTAACAACACCCAAAGTTTAAATGGGCAACTCCTTCATTCCATCCTGGCAGGCACAGGAATGGCAGCCTTTGCACAAGGCAGATACTTCAGGGCCTGCAGCGTCTCCCCTCAGTTAATCAAACACCAGGACTACACAGAGCCAGTGAGCAGACAGACACACGGCTTTCCAGGAACTTCTCAGCTATTTGTCCACATCCATCAGTCAAATACAGCCCTGCAACTCAGATGTGACACTTTTCTCTCCTGGAGAAGCAGACAGGTGTGTCAAACTTGTGCAGGATCCACACCGTTCAAGTTCACTTACGCAATCCTTTTGCTTTAACAAAATATGTGTTAGTGAGTTGGGCAAGAGGTTCTCCTTTTCCCTTCTATTTTCCACCACGGAACTATTGAGACAAAAGCAGAGCTTTGTATTGCTGGGAGGTTTCATCCAGCCCTACCTCAGTAGTAGTACAGTCATCAGCTTGTTCTTCCCAATTCCTGCCCATGCTGCAAACAACTTACCTTCCATCCAGCAGAATGGAGGTATTTCACTCCCGATCTCTGCAGTCAGTCGCATTCCTATTTACTAAAACACTTCAGAGTGACTTAAAAATTCAAGATATTCCAAAAACTGAATCCAGACTGCTGCCTACCAAAGCACTGAAACACTTGAAGTGACCAGGAACAACCCTGACCTCTGTTTTGCACAGTCCTTAAGTGGTGTAGCATACCTTGAAATTCAATTCTGTAGCATACCTTGAAATTCCAATTCAGAACTCAAGAAAAAAAATAAGATCTTGCTCTGAAATGGAAGGACTCTCAGCAGTGTGATGATTAGTCACCTACTGAAGCTCTCATTTTCAAAGTGCAGACAGAAAAAAAGGGTAAAAAAAAAGAAAAAGAAAAAACCACATACATACGCCAACAGTTCTCTTCTTCACATCAGCCATGAGTCAAATCAGATAGTAAGTTCTGCCCAGAAACCTAATTTTGAACATAGCTGACGTGACTATGTATAACCTATATATAATCTTTCTGAATTGTGATCTTTAGTGCTTTGTTGATAACGAAGCACACAAATGAAGATGGAGAAAATGCTTCCTCCTACACCAGCAACTCCTTTGGAGCATTATTTGCAGCTCTCCATCAAAGCAGCTCTGTATTTTCCCCCTCCATATTATCAAGTGCAGCAACTCTTCCCCCTGCATTTTGCTTCCAGACTAAGTTCTGCCTTCTTGGTGATCTCCTCTGGCAGCCCCATCCCTCACCACCAAGCCAGACATCCATTTCAAGTATCTCCTTTGTCCTGGGGATGCAATGGAAGGTGACAGCTACAGCTCTGACAGCCAAAGCCACAGCTTCAGCCCCTGCTCTGAAGCAGCAAACTGACACCACAGCTGTCTGAGTCACAAGTGGCACAGCTCCCGATCCCCCCAGCTCCCAGCACAGCAGGTCAACAGGCAAAGAGTGAATTCCTACCTTCAAACACCATGCTGGACAGTGTGCGGGTCAGAAGCTGGCTCAGAGGGAACCCAGAACCTCATGAAGTAGCGAGGCAAGCAGCCTGCAGTTGGCCACAAAGCAGGAAAGCAACAAAGGTCTGGAGAACTTTGCATCATGCAAAGCTGATAGACCCTCACAAGCGATTCTTCCCAGTGGGTGCCTCTATTTTGCCATTTGATTTAAAGATTCTCACTCAGCCTGCCCTCTGAAATCATGTCTACCTGATGTTACTTAGAAACGCTGATCTAGAGCTGGAAGCTAGAAGCCTTTACAAGACCTGCACTCAGAACACCACTGCAAACAGAAAGATGTTCCCTCCCTCAAGCTAAAAACCCAAAGCTCGTGACCAAAGGCGGACTCCTCCCTTACAGCAGCATCCCCAGAAGGCACTGAGAAAGCAGTTCATCAGGCACAAGGACACTGAAGAACCAGCACATAACCAGTCTGAGCAAAGTCCTATTGATCCAAACCTTCCCAACCACCTCTCAGCCCTTGGGGATTCCCCTGAATACACTCACAACCAACCGCCTCCAGTCCTTGATCTACAGCAAGGAAGGACACTACTAACTACAGACTGAGGCTAGGGTTAAGGCTGGCCATTCCAGAGCAGAGCAGGCAGTCTAGAGTCTCAGAGATCCACATGATATATCCCTTGTATCCCTACCAGAAGAAATGTGGACATACCTAGAGAAGCATAAGGTTTGGATTTTCACCACAAAAATCAGCATGAGCACAGATCATCTGTGGAACTCGAGACTGTGTGGGATCATGCTTTACTGTCGGTGGGTTAGGGAGGGAAGCCCGTGTACAAGCAGCCATAATGACAGGCTTGCCCCATTTTTGGTGTGAATATAGTATGCTTCAGAATAAATTGCAAAAATAATACATTTTCTCCAGGAAAGATATTTTAATGTTCTTCAGCTACACTGAAAATAAACCTTATGGCAAGAGGCAGAACAGGTGATGTTAAAGATGGAGGAGGAAATGAAATCATTTTGTCTCCTCCACATGACTGGGCTCACCAGAGTTCACACTCCAACCACTCTTCCCAGCAGATCCCATACAAACCCTGCTACTTTTTGTCTTCTATGTCATCATGAAGAGACCAGCAATGAAGACAGGACCAAGTACAGACAACATACTCTCACAAACCACCGGTCTCCAGTTCTCCATTCATGCTCACCACTTGCACAGTAATACAGCAACTCAAGATCATGCCACTGGACAGATACCAGAGATGCTACAGGTTCTCTAACTCCCCACCATCCCTCCTTAAATGCTGCATGGAACTCTTCTCAATGAGACAAGCACCAGCACTCAGTTCGTGCAACTTGGCACCTGCTGGATGTGGTCAACTCTCCCTGCTCCTCCACTAGTTTCATTCTGAAAGTAAACAACAGATTACTAGACTTGTCAGTCAGATTTAACAGCTTGATTCCTTTCTAGGGACTGAAAGGAAATGACTCTACTCCAGAGAACAGTCTCACCTTCTTCCTAGAAAGGCAACTCTGCATGGTAATGGTTAGCAATTAATAGAAAGCACATCAGATTCATCATGACTATCTCAGCTGCTCAAGGTCAGCACTAAAACGAACACCAGTTTGGTTATTATCAGAACACCTGGGAATCCAGACATGCCTCAAACTGACTCTTGCCAAGGTCAGTTTCCTATAATTCACTTCACCAGCCCTTAACTCTGGCTTTTCATGCCGGATGCACATCAGCAGGTTACCAGGCAATAGCAATGGCTCCTGGGTGTGCAGCCAGCAGCAGCACAGGTGCAAGGCTGAGGAAACATAGGGATCCTTGAGAAAGAGCAGAACTGCACTACAAATCCCACCAGCTCAAGCTGCTGTTGAAATTTCCGTGGCCTGTTCTCTGCCAACGTTCAGCCTCCAACAGTACTCCTAACTGTGGTTCCTCCCCCTCCACAAAGTAAGCAGAGATTTAACTTCCAATAAGCCGTTATTCCAGGTGCATAGACACACACTATTCTTGGTAAAAGCAGCATCCTCCAGCAATGTTGCTGTGGCTCAGACCTCCAGTTAAGGCCAACAAATCCATTAGCTTCTTGATCCCAACCAACTTCCAGCTCGGGGGCGGGGGAGGTCACCACTAACACACAGATGCAGTAATCCTCCTACGTGACAGCAGTCCCTCAGTGCCAAGGAACCAAGATCCAGAGCCTGCGCCTCCACAGCTCAAGCATGAAAACAGAAAGCACCATTTTGGGAAGCAGGAGAGGGTTGGAAATAGGTGAGCTACCTGTAAGCTGTCACAAACTCCTGTACATGACAAGCTGGCCCCTGAGCAAGACAGAGAGGTTTTTGGTTTGTCATTCATCCAGAGCAACACAGCAGCACATTTGACTGCATGAAGAGTGAGAGGTTCTCAGCACCAACCTCCAGAACGATCTGCGGAGACACTGAATGCATGGAGCCCTTAAATGTCCAAGCGAGCACCAATGTAAGGTCTACACCTTTTAGCTCTTGTTATAAAGGAATATTGGTAGAGAGGATGTAATAACTTCCATAACTAGCACTATGATCGATACACACATAGAATATTTGACTTATCAACTTGTTTACTTTTAATTCTCAATCCAGTCCTCACTAATTATCCATTTAGTTTACTTATAAGCTTAGAGGAAGCATTCCAGAAGCATTTTTCGCTGAGCTCAGGCTCTTGGTGGAAGGCCTTGGAATGGCAAAAAGCAAAAACCCACACAGAAGTGAACGCAGAAGCACAGGTACGAAGAGATCTATTAAATCCAAACATTACCAAGGGTCCTCTGATGCCTAAGTGGACAAGAGAAATGAGCCAACCAACTAGCAGAACTACATAAAAATGGATTTAAGCTTTAGAACAAGCATTTATTAAAGTGAGCCAAGTGTTTAAGCAGATGTTCCAGTCACTTGAGATAGAAGGGCTGCTTGTTGAGCCCAAGTATCACCAAAAACTACGAGCCACTGTGCAGTCAGTCCACCAAGAGACAAGGAGCTCCTCTGAGCTGCGTGCCACAGACAGCACTCAGTGTTGTTCAAGGAAGAAACAGCCCCAATGCCTTTGTGATTCCTGACTCAAAAGAAAGATGGTAATAAACCACATCTTTCAATTAGTGCTTCGAAACTGCTGAAAAAGGAAGCTTTATCTTATTGATTTTAAGTACTTGAACACATTCTTTCCTGGCCCACTGAGTTGATATTAGACATTCTGCATTCCTAGCACTTTCCAGCTTTTAATTCGCCTCTTATTACCATTTTTAATAGACAGCAAGTTAAAACAAGATACATGTTTATTCATACGAGCAATTAAAGAGCAGTTATTCAGCAAAGTTAGGTTTTGTAATCTCTCGGTTCAAACAAGCCATTTGATACCATTCACTGTATCAGTTAAGCATGTCTGAGGCAAGTGCTCTAATGAGCCGCATGAGCTAAGCACCCAGAGCTGCCATTTAGCATTCTATTTTTGAAAGATGCTTGCAGAATTATTTCCATAGGAGAAATTTTTATTATTTGTTTTATGACAACAGAGTTCCTGACCTGCACACAGCATGGAAAAAGACACAGGGCTAATCTAAATGCAAAGGACACAAAGCATTTACGTTATCAAAACCAGAGCCAAGACCCACTTCCTCCATTTCAAATAAGTAAAGGAATGGCAATCAGATAAACTTCAGCTGAACGAGCAACCGTAATGAACCCAGTAATTAGTACTTACATAGATGAGCCCAGAGTAATACCGATCCTTTAAATTATGCAATACAGAGGCTTCATTTAAACAGGTTAATTCTGCCATGTCTTCCACCTTTGAGAACTTGGGGGGATTCATCTTCTGAATGTCATCTTTATTGACTAGCGCTTTCTTTCCATTCTCTGCCAGTTCAACCAACACTTCGTCCCCCTTTTCCTCCTTGATGCTGGCTGCCTCAAAACCATGGCGTTCTGAAGGAATCCACACCAACTTCTTGGCAGTCCAATCAGCCTGGGTGGCAGGGTTGTAGATGACAGCCCTGTCCACAAAGAGGTATCTCTCAGGATCTTCCTGCCCAGATCTCTGTGCCATTGTGGGAAGGGAAGGTGTCCTCTATCAGTTACCCTGTGCATTGGAAAGGAGAAAAGCAAGCAGCACGTTACATATGGCACTCTTATCCATGAACGGAGCTGTGACACCAATTAAATGGTCCGCCACCAAGTCTGCATCTTCCCATGGGTGATGGCATAGTGTGAAGGCTTTCCATAGCATGAGACTGCCATACAACCGGGAGCCCCTGTCAGCAGTGGCCCTCTGAATAATTAAATCACTGTCCAGAAGTCAGTGATCTTTCACATATCATCCCAGACCCGCTACAGAAAAAGCAGCACAGACCAAGTCCAGTTGTACACCAGCGAGAGAGACACTGCAGCAATGGCAAGAACCGTAAGAACAACACGCACCTATATTTGATGGCTAAAAAAAGGAGAGGTGATTCCAACGTAAGCTTGCCAGGAAGCACAACTTCTACTGAATAGCAAATATTATACATTAATTACATTCGACACACAGCTAACTTCAGTAAAGAGCAGAATGAGTGACACCAGGCCGTTTACTTTAACAAAGAGTTGACTTTCAACTACAAACAAGAACTTCAGAAGCTCCAACAAGCCTTCAAGCTCATCGTCATCCTAAAGCTCTAAGACTTTGCACTTTTACAGCCCGCTTCTGTTGCCAACTGTGAACAAATGACGTGACCACATTAAGAATAAGGAATGCCTGCCTCTCGAGTTTACCTCGAGGCACAAGGCAGCAAGTTGAGTACTGATGTTGGATTTTCCAGCAGCTTCACAGATGAAGGTGAACGAAAAACTGCTGATGGGAGCTTCTGCACGCCCATTTTATTAAGTGCATCTATTTAGGAGGGAGGACACGGCACCCTCACTTAGCAACACCGCTACATCCAGGGCCCGTGGGCTCTGCAGGGCTATCTGCAGCTCCCAAAGAGCAACAAGGTCAGGGCAGACACCTCGCACAGATCCGCCTGAGCGTTCCCTCTCTCGCTACGGATGCTGAATACCACCGGAGCGCACCGCGCGAGCCGTGAAAGCAGGGAAGGTTTTGCAAACCGCATTCGTCACCACGGCACGGCACCTCCGCATCGCGCCCAAGGCGCACGAAGCGCAGCGCTCGTGGTCCGTGCGCGGCGAGGAGGATCGGAAGGTCGGCGAAGCTCAACGCGAGGCACGGAACCCTCGGCGCGGGAGCAGAGCGCTCGCTACAGACCGTCTAATTCAAACCCAGAGGCGATGACTCAACATTTAAAGCATTCCAGAAAAGAGCAGTGAAAACGCCGACAGGACCCCGTGCGGAATAACCGCAGCTTTCAGCCAGGAAAAAGCAGCGAGCAGCCAAGGGAGGACGGGAGGCGACGGGAGCCGCAGCGCCGGGCCTCGGGGACGCGCGGGGCCGAAAGAAGCGCGGCGCAGCGCAGCGCCCACCGCCCCGCAGCGCCGCTCCCATCCCCGCGGCGCACAACAAAGGCCGCCCCGCTCTTCGCCCCGCGCCGCGAACAACGGCATTTACATGGAATACCCAAATGAGAGCGGTTCCCACGCAGGGATCCGGCGCTGCCGACGGGAGGAGGGAAATAAAATAAAATATATAAAAAAAAAACCGAAGGAATCGAGAGAAGCGCTCCGGCCTCGAACAAAAGGGCGCGGGGCCGGGCCGCTCCGGGACCCTCCGCAGCACAAAGGGCGGCGATCCCCGGCCCGGCCCCGCGCGGCGGCGGAGCGGCAGAAAATGGCCACCTCCCCTCGGCGCGGTGCGGGCGGCCCGCGCGGCACAAGGGGTCTTTGTGTGCCGGACCCGCGCCTCGGCGCCGCCCCCGCCGCGCCGAACCCGGCCGCCGGCCCCCCCCTCCCTCGGCCGCCCCCCGGGAGCGGGAGATGCCCCGGCCGGGCCCTCCGCCCCACCTGTGCAGCGCCGCTCACCGCCGCGCCCGCAGCTCGCGCCGCCCGCCGGCTCTCAGCACCGCGCCGCTCCGCCCCTCGCCCGCCGCGCGCCTTTAGCGCCACACCGAGCCCTCCGCCCCCCTCGCGCCGCCGCCGCGAGCCCCGCCCCCGCCGCCGCCGCACGCCGCGCGCCCATTGGTTCCCTCTCGCGTCCGTCCGCCGCCGCTCGCTCGCCCATTGGCCTGCCGCGCGGCCGCTCCGCGGCCACGGCCATAGCAACCTCTGCACGCTACCCTCCAAACCCCGCCTCTTTTCGCTCCGCCCCGCTCGAGACTCTCATTGGCCGCTCGGCTCCAAATTCTCCTCTCACTGGACGCTCGCCACGCCCGTCGCGGCGGGCCTCGCCCCGCGCTGCAGCACGCCCGGCGGGGGGCGCGGCGCGCTCACGGCGCTGCAGCGGGCGGTGCGCGCGGTGCCGCAGCGCGGGGCGGGCGCGCGCCTCCCCCTCAGAAGGGCCCGGGCCTGGCGGGCGGCGGCCCCGCGGAGGGCAGCGCTGGAGGTGCGGGGATCCCTCCTGTCTCACAGAGATATGAGGGCGTTGACCCGCCGCGGCAGCCCAGGGCTCTCCCGGCGGAGTCCGGTGCTCCCAAAGCGGCACAGCGCTGTGGCTCCGTGCGGGGCTTGGGGTCACGGCTCCGTGGGCTCCCATCCCTTCCTCGCTCAGCTCCCACAGAGCAGCAGTGATGGGTGGAAGCACGCAGCACACACACGTCCTGCTGCTGCGCTCACAGAACTTCCATTTTTAGGCATGTGGCGTCTTTTAAAAGGAACAAAAAATAGAAGCATCGTGGAGAAAACTCTGCCCTATGGCATGCTGCGTGATGACTTGTCTTTTAGAAAGTGATTTCTGTGGAAAACCTTTGGGGATCCCACAGATGTCATGTAGCACGAAGTTCTTCTTATCACACCATTATTTATATGCAGACCGGTGTTTGGAGGCACTCCCCACATCCACCACGTGTCTTTAACACACAGAGACACTGTTGTCTTCTCCAGAAGTCTGTAAAGAGCAGATAGAAACCATTTTCCATCATAGAATCCCAGAATGGTTTGAGTTGGGAGGGACCTGGCAGCCTCCGAGGGCTGTTTGCCCCCAACTCAGGGCCCACCCGCAGCTCTGAACGGCTTGTGTTGGAAGGGACCTCAAGGATCACAAATCTCCAGCCTCCTGCCACAGGCAGGGCCACCGACCTTCACATTTAATACCAGAACGTGCAGGCAGGAGAGCAAACTTCTGCATGGAGAAACCCGGTGACCAACATGCAGCAGCTGTGTGTTGGGTGTCACATCCCTCCCACATCCAGCAGGAAGCCAACAGCCCTCATCCTGTGCCCTCTGATGGCTGCTCCCTGCATTGTCCCCTTCCTTGCCCTGCTTTTGGCTGCGGCAGTGTTTGGGCACATCTCCAGGGCTCGCAGCCTGGCTCCGGGCTCCCTCAGGAACCCCCAGCCTTGCTAAGCAGGACGGCTCAGCACCTTTCTGGGTCAAACTGTCCTTGGTAACTTCAAGTACTGAACAATACCGAGCCAAAATTAAATATTTAAATGCAGGATTTGTGTATGCGTGGATGTGATCTGTGCTTGGTGGTGACAAGGGACATGGGAATAAAATCCATGTGAATTTGGTTTCTAATTTGAATCCTGGCTTGCTGTGTCTCCGGGCAGATGCAGTTTCTTTCCATCCCTTCAGTCTCCATGCAATAACGAGGTTTCGTTCTCACCTCGGCCATCTCAGTGGTGAGATCACATCGTGCTTGATGTGTTTTGACACCTTCAGAAAGAAGGCGTGAGGAAAAGGCAGAAATGCTGGTGTAAAATCTGGCAGCTTTGTTACATAGGTTCAAAACCCAGACAAGTGTGTTTGTAGGAATAAAATAAAAGTTATTCTACAATAAAACGACTTTGTAGTAAACATGTACATGGCAGGAGCTTGAAAGGAATTGAAAATTCAAGCCTCGTGCTTAATGCTTGAGATTCAAAGCCTTCCAGGATGTAACAAATTACAGTAAGATGAGGTTACACTTATTTCTCGAGGCATGCTGTCCTCTAGGGCCATGATGTTTTTTTAATCACATATGTCAATAGGAAACGTTCCGAAACAGGAGGTGTTCTCTCAGCATGGATCAGCACGAAATATGAGTTTCATTGTCTCACCCACCATATATTTTAGGCCTGGAGAGTTTAAAAACTTAGCTAAATCAGGAATGGAAAGTCTGCTTCTTACTCACAAAGGGGATTGCACAATAGTTTGTTGGACAGGCTGCTGTGAACCTGATGTCAGATCAGCAAAAATAGCCACCTCTGCAACTGAGGCAAGGCCCAAGCAGCAGAGTGAAGGACGGGTGTTGTGTCCCAGCGAGCCTCCGACAAGCATGAGGCCATGTATGACGGCTTGTGCAACACATGGGATGTTCTGCAGAACTGCTGCCTTCAGAGGAGAACAGATGACGTGAAGGATGTGGGATGAGATTGGCTCGTATCAACCTGTTGCAATCATGCTGAGAACGAGACCCAGGTGGGGACCTGTGCTTACCTGCTCCTTGCTTCCTCTCTTCCTTCCCCTTTCTTCCATCCGTCACGTTGGCAAGGAGCAGAGGTTGGGAAGGTAGAACAGGATTTTCACCACCTCGCCTTCCACCCTCCGCACTGGGTTTGGCATGCATTTCTCTTCCCTCGAGGAAAAGGAGGGCTTGTTCACAAGCCTGTTAAAAAACCCGAAACCTGAGCCTCCCTTTCCCTGGGAAGCAGGAACGTGTCTGCGAGATCTTTCCTTTCCTCCTCCCGCACAGCTCACTGTCTGAGATTGGCCCCAGAGCACCATACTGCAGGGCTGGGAGCTGCTGGCCACTGCTGGCTGGCTGGGAGCAGGCAGATCCCCAACAGGATCCTCCTCCTGCTCGTATTGCAGCAGTGCTTCCCATTTGCTGCGCTGTTTTTAAAAGGAAAGGATTCAGCCATTGGATAGTGAAAAGGGAGAAAGAAACATTTCTGAGGCATCAGAGGATCATAGGGTACTTCAAGATAGAACGGACCTCAGAAGACCACCTATCCCAGCCTAGCTGTGGTGTCGCAGATTTCAAAAACGATGAAGAAAACAGTGGCATTTTCCCGTGTATCCACCTGTACAGGGCATGTTGCCTGGTGGGGCTCTGCCTCACCCAGAACCAGCCTCCACCCAGCACAATTGTGATTTATGTGCCTGGATGCCAGCAGGATGAGCTCGTCTCATCTTCCTCGCCCAACACGAAAGATTTCCCTCTTTCAAATGTAGGGTTCATTGGCAGTGTGCTCCCTCGTGCACCACCTCCGTGAGCACAGCTGATATGTTTCTATGTGTACAGCAGCCACCTTGGTTGCCCTAGCAGTAGATCCTATTTATTGCCTGGTTGTCTTCTCCCTGTCCTGCCTGCCCCTCTCCCCACACTGCCACAACATTTTCTGATCTGAAGTGAATGTCCCATTCATAGCTGGGCAAAGCCAGCGATTGTTCTGAGACGTGTCACATTCAAAAGTTCCCATACCCAATGCCCTCCTATGCCCTCGACATCCAAAGCCTTGGCTGTGTCGACAATTAGAGAAGCAAAACTGGGACACAGGTACAGGGCTCATGGTAAGAGGGGTGAGATGCTGAGAGCTGCAGGGAAACTTGGGCCAGGCTGTCTTCAGCTTCAGGGGACCGCTGGACACAATCAGTGCCAGAGCAGGACAGGACCTGCACTGGGAACTGAACTCATCATTGTACATCCCAGCTCCAGAAGGAAAAGCATTCCCAAATCTCACCTTGTGCTCAGACACCAGCTCTTCCAACTCTCCCAACTCTTTAAAACCCAAAGCAAGCCACAGCCTTGCAGCACCAACCATCACCCATTGCACGCGGCAAGTAATGGCGTGCAGGGTTTGCCGCGGTGATCTCGGCGTGCCGGGGAGTTTCCCAGATTCAGCCAGAGCCTCCTGCCCAGCTCCATACAGCCTTTAATTGGAGCTGATTTACGGCATTTTTATTGCTGCCGACAGCCAGCAGTTGGCACAGCAGGCGGCTTCAATATTACTTTTGCATTTGTTATTGAATCACCAGTTGGAAAGTGATCACGGGGCTTTTTATAGCCGTGCTGCTGCCTGCTCACATGAGCATCCTGGCACCCTGACCCTTCTCTGGTCTTCACATAAATAATTCTGGCCCTCGGGCCAGTGTCCAGGTGTCCTCGAGGAGACCCAAATTCTAGTTGGGAGGTACTCGTTGCACCAAGGTACCAAGCACTCCTTGGTGCTTCCAGGCTCGGTACTGGCTGGAGCTGTGCTTGGGAACAACCCAGCTGGGATGGTGGCTCCAGGTATCCCCAGTTCAGGCACATCCCAGTGCCACCAGCACGGAACAGTGCAGATCAGGGCCAGAGGTGCACATCCCAGCTGCCTGCATCTCCCACGTTCAGTGGGATCCCATTTCTGTGAGTTATGCCTCTTTTGCTGCGTAGTCTTTTCTGTTCATGCTGACGCATCACTTCTTGGTCCTTCAGGCATGAAGAATATCTGTCATCACCCAGTCCACCATTGTGCAAGGGATGAGATAAAAGGGGAAAAGGAGGTCTCTTTCCATTATCACAGCATTTTATCATACCACACTCACAGATCTGGTCTGTACAACACAGCTGGTCTTTATAATCCTCCTCTGCTCCTGTTTTATCTTTGGCTTCAGAGCAGGACAGCTGGGGCTCTCCAACACCAGCATCCCGCTGCTGGCTAAGGCCAGCTGAGAACCCCTCCCCTGAAGCCCACTGATGAGTGCAGTGCATTCAGGGTTGCTCCTGGGGATGCTCTTGCCAGATGCAATCCTCCATCTCACACCTATCGCAGCAAATCTCAGCCCACGTGTGCCAGTTGGGTATGCTGTGCAGGGAGCCCTGACAGCCGGGCTCACTCTGGGATGTAGCCCCCAGCCATGATCTAATTCAATTTAATTCAATCCCATTTAATGACTGACTGAACCCTACCCGTTTAATTAGCAAGCCAATACTCAGCTATCAGTAGTCATCGACCTGGGAAAGATTTGGCTCGTGTGCCAAACCCTGGGCTGGAGAGAGGGGATGGGAAAATCAATCTCTGCTTTGAGTTCCCTGGGGGCAAGGATGAGCAGATGTGGGAGCATTCAACCCCCGGCACAACACCAGGTTGTGATCTCTGCAAATAGAGCACGGGGAGTCAAACACAGGGAAGGGCTGGCAGGGCTTGGGTACCACCAAATGGCTCCCAGAGGGACTGAAATGCCAGTCCTGAGGAACCACTCCCATGGAATGGCAGCAGGGGCTGAAAGAGCACAGCTTCCCAGGAAGCAGAATGCATCCAGCATGGCTATGATCCGTTCCCATCAGCATCACCCCGTTCTCATGGACATCTCCCCAACACAGCTCCATTTCTGTGAGCATCACTGTGTTCCCTGACTGTCTCCCTATTCCCATAGTCATATCCTCAGTCCTGTGATCATTCCATGGTCATCCCATTCCTCTGATCACTGCCCCATTCCCATCATCTCCCCATTCCCTGCCCATCTCCCCATTCCCACAGCCATCTCCCCTCTCCCATGGCCATCTCCCATCCCTGTGATAATCTCCCCATTCCTCTCATCATCTTCCATCTCCATGACCATCTCATTTTCTGTCATCTTTCCCCTACTCCCATGACACCCTCCTGCTTTCATGCAGGTAGCATTCCCATTTCCCACCTTGGTGTGGGTGCAGTCTGTCAGGCCATAAAGATACCGGGGTCTAACTTGCATTCCTCAGAAATTGCTCCAAGCTCAGACATGCAGATGAAGGCCAGGCACCATAGTGACAGTGCTTTGCAGAGCCTTAGGAAGAAGATAAAGGTGATTTGCAAATGATTTGATTTAATATTTAATCGGACTTGTGCCTTTTCTCACCTGCTTAAGATGGGTGAGATTGGTCTGACTGTTTGAAAAGGCTGTTTGCAAAACAAACATGCAGGCTATTAATTACCACGGATATAACCTTGGTCTCCTTTGACTTTGCTGAAGGCACTGCAGGAAGGGCTGCTCCTGCTGGAGGATGAACCCTACTGCGTTCTGCCAGCTGGGCACAGCTCCTGGTGTGAGTACCCGTGTGTCATGGGAGAGCTGCAGAGCCCACAGGTGCCACAGATGGGGCACTGTGCTGTGAGCTGATATAGGTATGGTTATTCCAGAACCAGCATCTCATCACTGAGCGGAAACTAAACCTGATCCTGGGAAAAATAAAATACCCCTTTTTTGCATCGTTCTCTGCTCAGCCTCCACAGATGCCTCGAGGACAGCTTGGATGAGTCAAGAGATTTTTCAGGGCAAAACCACGTGGAAATGAGTAGAGAGGGAGAGTGCTTTCACAGTTCTGTGTTTGAATAGCGCCCACTGAGAAGTGGTGGCTTTGCGTGGTGCAAACACTGCCTTAGGGTGGAACAGCTCAGGAGGGCCTGCAGAGCTCCAGGCTGACAGAAAGCACCGAATCTCAGCCCTGCAGCAGGCAAGGAGACTGCACCCAGGGACATTAGTACATCAGCAGGGAACAGAGTGACCCTGGGGGACAGAGCACCAGGGTGGCTCTCCCAGCCCCCAGCCCAGGCTCTCAAAGGAAGCAGTTATAGGGCTGCAGAGGGGCACCTGGCACTGGGTCCATCCCCATCCCCCATCAGGGCCCACAAACCCTTACTGTTCCCACTGAGGGCATCGTGCTCCCCATTATCCGAGCAACACCTGGATGCCAGGAGCACCCCTGCCCCACTGCTCCCCCCTCGCCTCTCCTCCCAGGAATGCAGCGAATGCAAAAGCTGACAGCTGCCCAAACCAGCTTTTACCCTTATATAGTATCTGCTTACACGCTCCCTGCCGAACGCCGGGCTGGAAAAGCCTGATGGTGATGTGGGAAGATAAAGGGCTGCAGCCACAGTGGGGATAAATATTTGTCATTTTCCATCGCTTTGTAAGAGCAGGCAGTGAGGAGCTCAGGAAACCTGCGATTAAACCGCATTCCAATCTGATTAACTCCTGCCTGCCTGCTGCTGGCACTGCAGGGGTTAATGCTACTGCATCACACAGCAAGCTGTCAGCGGGCATTAATCGGGGTGCTGCACGGTGCAGGGCTGCATGCAAATCACCAGTGACAGTGGGAAGCAGCAGTGTCCTCCATCAGAGCCCCCCACCACACACTGCTGTGCCCCAGCACCTCAGTCTGGCCCGAGCCCTTCCAGCATCACTTCAGGGTCCCTGTGTGTTTTGGTGATGCTCAGCAGAAGCACAGAGCAAAGCTGGACCTTCCTGTGACCTACCAGCCTCCCAGGCAGGCTGCCCCAATTCCCACTGGTTTTTACTGGGCCGGTTGCTGCTCTTCCAGAGCTGCTGTGGCCAGATGTGCCCCTGCTGCAGGAACGCCCACCTGGCAGCATCTCTGGTGGGAAGGTGTTGGGCAAGGGCACGGATCTGCCACGTGCTCGGTTTGGCTCTCTGCATACCCAGCCCCATCACCCATTCCAAACATCCCCTCCATAGGCACAAAAGTTCATTTTTCCCTCATTTTAGTCCGTTGGCTCTCTGCTTCTCATTTGTGCTGAAGACTAACCGCAGCCTGCACGTGTAGCGGGCTGAGCGTGTGCAGGCAGGTCAGCCACCCAGAGCCATGCACAGAGCTCTGTGCAAATGCATTTGTTATTCCTCCCCGTTTCTCTGCATGGAGCTGCTTTCATTGGGGCTGCTCAGCTGTAACCCCCCCATCCTCCCTCTGCCCCCCTCCCCCCCCGGGTGCACCACAGGTGCTGTGTGCCGGATCTCTGCATTCCTGGCATGCCTGGAATTCCTTGATGCTTAACCTCAGCTCCAAATTTCCTGGATTTATAACATTTGGTTTTAGGTTAATAGCAACCAACTTGTAACATTATTCACTCCAGACTGCTGCTATCCGAGCTGCCCTGTAACTCTGGCTTAATACTGTGCGTGGAGCATATACATTCGTTAGACTGCCAAAGCTGCCTCAAGAATTTCAGCTCTCTGCTTCTATTAAATCTATTAAACCTGATATCTCAGTAGCTTGGAAAAGATTGCTTTGAATGGGAAACGTCCCCCCTCCCGCACACACACTGCTGCTGGATGCAGCCCCATTGCTCCCCATCAGGATGCTACCTCCTTAGTGCCGTGTCTGCAATTTCCTCCAGGCAAAAGCAGAGCAAAAGCTTTCCTACTGGAAGCAGTTTTGTCCCCAAACCGGTATTTTTTTCCTTTGGTTCCTTTCACAGGAAATGTTTCAGGTTTCAGATCTTTATATAAAAAATAAATCACCACGAAGTGAAATTATCCCTCAAGGAGAAACACAAACTCTCCTGCTCCCCATGTCTGTGTGCATCCTGCCCCTGGCCCAGCACCCTGAGTGCCATCTCATGTCCTCCCATGCTGTCCTGCCCAGGGCTCAGGGACAAGAGGGTCCCATTCCCAGTCCTGATGGCCACATGGGGCTGATTGTGTCCAGATGTGTGGTTTTTGCTGCAATACATTACAGGTCATGAGACAACTTGCTGAGGAGCCCCTCTAAATGATTAAAGGGAAGAGGAGTGGCTTGCATGGGAGGTTCCCATTAGCTGTGGTCACACACCAGCAAAATAAATTAGGGATGAAAGAGCTCCTATCCAACACATTTTAGATCCTGCTTGGAACCCCATTTGGACAGAGCTGCCATGCCCTGCCTGAGGTCCCTGCCACCACTTTATCTGAGAGAAGGAAGGTCCAAGATGTGATTTTGCTGATATAATTGAAGACACAGGAGGACTTTTTCCTCCTGTTAGTTCAGACCACCTCCTGCCTCCATCAATGCCCAGGCTCCTGCAGAGGCTCTTGATGAGGTTCAGGCAGATCTTTGCACCTCCTCATGGATGTCTGATCCACTGGAGGTCCCACTGTGCTGTAGGACCCTTCTATGCCCCGTAGCCCCATTGGAGCTGACTGTGGCCTGGAGGAGACCCCTGACACTGGGACTTATCCTCATCCCTCTGCCGTCACATCTCCAGGCAGTCACTGAAGGTGGCACGTAGCATGGGAACAGCTTATCTTGGGATTCCCCCACCCCATGCCCCTAGTTTAAGAGTTTTGAACATTTGACTTCTCCCTCGCTTCGTCAGTTCCCATAATCACATTATTTTCTCTTTCTGGATACCTCAGGGAGGAAAGAGGAGGGTTCCATGTCACTGGAGGGGCTGACACTCAAACCCCGGGTAAAATCCAATAAAATAGCAATAGAATAAAGGTGACCAGGGAGGAGTAAGGTTAGCAGAAGCAGATACAGTCTGTTCCCCAGATAGTCTCCCACTCTCTGGATTCTTTCTGCATGCAACATTTCCTGAGCCCGGTGTGGTTTGTTGGTTTAGCAAATCTCAACAGATCTCTTTTTTTCAGATGCTTATTCAGTATCTCCTTGAATCCATGAAAACTTTCTGCAGCCACAATGTCCTTTGGCAAGGAGCTCCCCAGATCTGCCAGCCCCCATGGGATGAACTGTGCATTCATGTGTCCCATGTTCATCTTCTGCCAGCTCCAGCCAATGGCCCTCAGCTTTTGTAGAAGGGGACAGCAGATCCCCTCCATTTTGGGGAATATCTCTGAGTTCTCCATCTGAGCCACCAGCAATCCAGGCTGAATGTCTCCAAAGGCACAGCTCCTATTGCAGAATTCACCCCAGAGGAGCTGAAGGAAGAAATAACTGGAGCTGAGCCATCACCCACTGAAAGGGAAGAGCTTGAACAAGCCCTCCAAGTGATGCCATCTCCATCAACGCTCCTGTATGCATCCCAGTCCTCATCTAGAATGCAGGGAACTAGTGATGGGACAAGAGGTAACAGCCTTAAGTTGCACCAGGGGAGGTTCATGTTGACTATCAGGAACAATTTCTTCTTGGAAAGAGTGCTGCACTGACACAGGCTGCACAGGGAGGTGGGGAATCACTGTTCCTGGGGGTTCAAGAATCGTGGAGATGTGGCACTGAGGGACATGAGCAGCATGGTGGGGATGGGATGGGGTTGGCCCTGGTGATCTTAGTCTTCTCCAGCCTTAATGATTCTCTGATTCCTTCTAGCCTCATCCTGCAGCCCTATGAGCTGAGCTCACCCCTCCATCACCCTCAGTCCTCTGAGGAACCACTGCTCCAGCAGCTCTCAGAAGGCACTCCACGTCTCCAGGAGCTGCAGACAGTTGTGCTGGAACCAGCAGTGAGAGGTCACACACATTCCTCCAGTGCCATCCGAATTGACATATGGACATGCAAACACACATCTGGAAGTAGGCTGACAAGTGATTTCTAAACCTTCCTGTTGCCTTGCTCCCAGCCCAGCCTCCCTGAGCTGAGTGGTGCTACCTGACCGGTTTCCATCCCGCTCAGCGGGTTTGGTCGTTGCCTTGCTGGTTGCTGGCGAGACAACTGTATTTTCTGGTTTTACCTGCAGCAGCTTTCATGTGGGATGAACCTGTTGGCTGATCTGCTTGCACACTGCAGGTCCAACATGAGCTGGGATTGAGGGAGAACACACAGATCTGCAGTTATGCAGCTGGAGATAGATGAGACTTTCTCACCGGTCCCGATCACTGTGTGTCTCTGGGAACATGCTGTCCAGGTGCCCACAAATCCACATTGTCTCCTGCTCATGGTAGCCCTGGGAGAGCTCCAGCAGCTTCCATGGCTGTGACGTGTTCAACCAAAGGAAATCTGTGCTGGAGACTCATCAGCAAGCTCCTTGGCAGGGCCCAGGCTCTGTACGAGGGATGCAAAGAATGACAGGAGACACCATCCCTTTACTGGAAGAACTTTGGGAATTGTGGCAAAATCCTCAAAACTCATCTCCTGCTTCAGAATTGGGCCTCCCCAAATTCATAGAGACATTCCTGGGTCCACTCCAATATCAGTGTACAAAAGTCACTTTATCATCCTTGACTCATTTTCTGCTTTTCCAAAGTGGCAGCAGTGTTCCAGTGCCTTGGAGAGATGACGAATAATCACAAAGGGCTTTAGGGTTCCTGAATGAAGGGATAAAATCCTCGCTGTCCCGCCTTGCTCACCGAGTCACACTCAGGTCAGGAACCAGGCAGGAGGAACATTTTAGGTTTGGGGCTGACGCTCAGCCTGGGGAAGTGCCGCATGCAGAACATGATAAATCACAGCTTTTGCTGAATCCCCCTGGAGGGAAATCTGGAGCATTTTGTCCAAGCTTGTTGGCTTGTGATACATTGGGAAGATTCGTGTCTTCCAGGAGCTGGAACCTTTCCTTGAACAGAGGCAGCACAGGATGAATGCGCGCTGGGAGTGGAGGCCTTTGGGCAGAGGGGAGGAAGGGCAGTGAGAAGGCTGTGTCAGCAGCCCCATTTTCACACAGGGAAGGAGCATCCCTGGATGTACTTTTTCCTTTTAAGGGCACCAGGCACAGGCAGCGGGGAGCATTCAGCAGGGGATGGCTGCATAGCAGAGGATCAAATCTCATAGCTTCTTCAGCCTGTGCTTTTGTCTTTTTCCCCTCCATCTCTCTGTGCTCAGCAACTTCCTGGCCATCCTCCCCCAACACTTCCCATAAATTCCTCTCCCTCCCTATCCTGCCCCTTCCCAGCCCTCCACAACCTCCTGTTTCAGGTATGTTCAGCATTCCGCCAAGCAGGTTCTGCCTGTGGCCTCGGAAGTGCCTGCAGGAGGTGGATCTCTGCCTGCTAACTGGGAACACGTGCTTGCTCCACTGCCCAGCTCCGAGCCAGGGCTGAGCGATAGGTTTGGCTTCATCATCCCAGCTGTGCAGGAAGAATTCATAGGATCATAAACTCATGGAATGGCTGGGGTTGGAAGGGACCTCAAGCTCCAACCACCCTGCTACATGCAGCGCCGCCAACCTCCAGATTTAATACTAGACCGGGCTGCCCAGGGCCCCCTGCAACCTGCCTGTGAACACCTCCAGGGATGGACGGGGCATCCACAGCCTCTCTGGGCAGCTGTTCCAGCACCTCACCACTCTCTCTGTGAAAATCTTCCCCCTGATATCCAACCTAAATCTTCCCTCCTTCAACTTAAAACCATTTCCCCTTGTCCTGCCATCATCTCCCCTTTCCAAGAGTTGACTCCCCTCCTGTCTGTAGGCTCCCTTTAGGTACTGAAGGCTGCAATGAGCTCACCCCGCAGCCTTCTCTTCTCCAGGCTGAACAAACCCAGCTCCCTCAGCCTGTCCTCGTAGGGGAGGTGCTCCAGCACCCTCTTCATCTTTGTGGCTCTCCTCTGGATCCTCTCCAACAGCTCCCTGTCTTTCCTGTACTGGGGGTCCCAGACCTGGACACAGTACTGCAGCTGGGGCCTCATGAGAGCAAAGAGGAACAATCACCTCCCTGTGCCAGCTGTCATCCTTCTTCTGATGGAGCCTGGGATACCTTTGCTTTCTGAGCTGCAGGAGCACACTGCTGGCTCATGTTAAGTTTTTCACCCACCAAGAATGTCCGTGGGTGAAGCCGTAACTGTGAGCGAGTCATCAAAGAGCTTCAAAAACTCCTTGATGGACCTTATCAAAGTGAAGCCTTGGGAGTCTGGCATTTAAGACAAAGGGCAGATGGCATCAAAGGATAAGCAGGAGTTCTTTAGTATGGATTCCATACGTAATCAACCCATGGACCCATGGTTCCTCACCACTCACCTCCGTCAGCTACCTCAGGTTCGGCGGGGCTTTCCAATGGTCTCTATAGCATCTGCTCACATCCATGCCAGGTGTACAAGCTAGATGGCTCCTGATTATGTCCAGAAGATCTGTCTGGCACAAATAGTTACAAACTTTTGGTTTTCTTCCTCTATGTCTGCTGAATTTGTTTACACCTCCAAAGGTCTTTTGCTAATCAGAGCAAGAATGTCTTTATTTTCTCCCAGTGATACACAGATTAAAGAAAGCCCAGCCAGCACGGGTTCATGAAAGGCAGGTCGTGCTTGACCAACCTCATCTCCTTCTACGACCGAGTGACCAGATTGGTAGATGAGGGAAGGGCTGTTGATGTAATCTACCTAGACTTCAGCAAAGCCTTTGACACGGTCTCTCTCAGTATTCTGCTGGGGGAACTGGCTGCTCGTGGCCTGGACAGGTCTACTCTTCTTTGGGTAAGAAACTGGCTAGAGGGCCGTGCCCAATGACCGTGGTTAATGGAGAGAAGTCCAGCTGGCGACCCGTTACAAGTGGTGTCCCCCAGGGGTCAGCACTGGGGCCCATCTTGTTTAATATCTTTATTGATGACCTAGATGAGGGGACTGAGTGCACCCTCAGTAAGTTTGCAGATGACACCAAGTTGGGAGGTGGTGTGGATCTGCCTGAGGGTAGGGAGGCCCTTCAGAGGGATCTGGATAAGCTGGATCGCTGGGCTGAGGTGAAGGGATGAGGTTCAACAAGGCCAAGTGCCAAGTCCTGCACTTTGGCCACAACAACCCCATGCAGTGTTATAGGCCTGGGGACGAACGGCTGGGTGATTGTGAAGAGGAAGGGGAGCTGTTCCAACACTTCATCACTCTCTCTCAGAATTGCCCCTGATATTCAACCTCAATCTTCCCTCCCTCAACTTAAAACCATTTATCCTTGTCCTGCCATCATCTCCCCTTTCCAAGAGTTGACTCCCCTCCTGTCTGCAGGCTCCCTTTAGGTACTGAAGGCTGCAATGAGCTCACCCCGCAGCCTTCTCTTCTCCAGGCTGAACAAATCCAGCTCCCTCAGCTTGTCCTCGTAGGGGAGGTGCTCCAGCACCCTCTTCATCTTTGTGGCTCTCCTCTGGATCCTCTCCAACAGCTCCCTGTCTTTCCTGTATTGGGGGTCCCAGACCTGAACTCAGTACTGCAGCTGGGGCCTCATGAGGGCAGAGAGGGACGATCACCTCCCTGTCCCTCTTCTGTTCCCCTCTTCTGATGGAGCCTGGGATACCATGTGCTTTCTGAGCTGCAGGAGCACACTGCTGGCTCATGTTAAGTTTTTCATCCACCAAGAAAGACTAGATGTCTAGACAGACTAGATATCTAAAAAGATATCTGGAAAGACTAGATAAAATGGAGAAGAAACAGGACGGTATGCTGGAGAAACTGTCTCTTCTGATTAACTGGGATGAACCTGTGCTACTATCAGAAACACCTGATGAAGATCAGGATGATCAGAAAATCTACTGAAGGAGCTGATCAAACTGATCAAAGGTGAGGAACCCTGCTCTTCACCTGTACCATCAAAAATCTCAGCTATTAAAGGCAAACATCTTCCTGCTCAAGCAAATACAATAGGAAATCTGTGTACTGTGTGGTTGTGTGAGAATGGAGAAGACATGAAGAAGTGGCATAAAAAACCCAATTCAGAACTACGATCAACCACCAGTTGACCAGTGCTACAAAAACAGTGCACAGACAGCAGCACCGTGCCAACAAGGATTCCTTGCTCCCCACTCAGAAGTTGATCCATCAACCAGAGACAGGGTGATCAACAAAACTCACTCACCTTTAAGCAGCCCCCCCCAAAAAAAAACAATATTTACCCTCTGCATATGTAGTAAGCACAAAAAAATGTCAACACAGTGTTGTTGGTTCTATGGAGAGTTTATTATCTTGAGCCAATTGCTTCTTGCCAGTTTGTACAGAGGTCAGTGGGGAACCTGTTTAAGGCTGCTCTAACTCAGTCTCTGGGGCCGTCACCCAAGGGTGACTCAGAAGGAATACACTGTTGATTCAGTGATATTCACAGCATGTACTGAACTTGATGTTTCACTGAAGGAAAAGCAAGCTGAATGTTCTTTTGCTGGGCACACACTCAGAGCGATCTCAGGTCAGGATTAAGAAGCCTCAAAAGACTTGCAGATCATCAGGAATTTACAGTGGAACGGATAAGATGGTGGTAATTCTTAACGTTGTCTGAGACCTTTGATTAAGTTTGTAGATGAGACTCCACTTTGTTGTTGTTGTTTTAAAAAAGGAATGTGTGTCCAAAAAAAAAAACAGCATTGGAACGTTCCCTCTCTACATGCAGGACAGCATCCATGGTAGAGCACGGTGGCAGAAGTATTCATCTTCCACAAGCTCCTTGTGGCCTATCCACCACCTGTGGGTTCTACAACACAGCTGTACTTATTCTCTTCCTATCAATGAAAATGTGGCACAGAAGCGTAGAAAGACAGATGTAATAAAAGGATGGACTGGAAGCTGGGACTTCACATTACAGTTAAAGTTTGGATGACTGGAAGTAAGTAAAATTAAATGTGAAGGGATTTTACCAAGGAAATCATCAGCCTCCTGTTAGACAGAGGTGGGCTAGCAGATATCAACCTGCAGTCACAGTTACATCTCACTCCAACTAGAAAAGACCGGAGCAGCTAGGGCAGTTAGGGTGGGTGGAAAGATGCACGAGGCTGCCACTGGCAACAAGGTTATGAAGGCACACCAGGGTTCTGGCTGTGGCAACAAGCCCACCAAAAGCAACAAACGCCTCTCCGCAGTGCTCCTGCTCTTGCCAGGCTCTGCAAGTGAAGAGAGCTGACCAAAAGCTGGCTTTGCTGCTGCTGCGAGTGGCAGACAGCCCACAGAGCACAGGGCACAACCGGCGTCTGGGAACAGAGGCTTTCAGAAAGCTGTCTGTTGGGCTATGTTTGCCTTGAGGGCAGAAGACTTATCAGCCCAACCAAGTGCAGAGAGAGCCACCCCCCAGCCTGTGCCAGCCTTCCAGCTGAAAGAGACTGCTCATGGCACCGACAGCACCGCTCCGACCTTGGGCACCCTGCAGGATGACATCAGTGAGTTGTGCTTATGCATCATGCGGCTGGGCCTTGGAGCCAAGCAGATGTACATCAAAGATGGACCCAAAACCACTGGCTCTGCTGACCATACACTGCAGAAACCCAAGCCATCTGAACTGGTGAGCCAAAGAGTGAACTCTGCTGGTTCTGCATGTGACCCATTCAAACGTGTGAGCTCTGAGCTGCATGCGGATCAGAGTCAGCTCAGCCAGGAGCAGTGGGCGATGCAGAGTGCAGTGTTGCACTTCTTGGAGCCACCAACATCTGCCTTCAGTAGCTCCTAGCTAACTTCGGTCTCCCAGCTCTGCAGATTCAGCCCGGCAGGCTGGGAAAGCAGTGAAAAAAAAGCCAAGGACTGCTGCTCAGGAAGATGCCATCTCAAAACAAAATGGCAATGGCAGAAGTAACTCGGCTAAGTAAGGAAAGCAACCAGGGTCACTTCCCTGAAACTCCAAGGGGAAAATATGGTTCAAAAGAGAAATGCTATTTCAAGAGACGTTCTGCATACAAAACAGCAGCAGATCGGCCAGCAGAACATATCAGTCCACATCCATGCCCAGCTCTGGACAGGAAGCAGAAACGCTGTGGTGGGAGAGAGTAAAACCATGGCAACCAAGCTGAGAACTTTGCAGACCAATTGCAGGAGGAATTTATACGAAAGGCCAAGAAGAGATGCAAAGGCTTTCCCATCTTCCCAGTGTCTCTGCACCCAAAAAGCCTTTCATCCACCAAGGCAAATGGCAATAAGCAGGCTCAGCTGAGCTGCGCTCCTGCCCAAGTTTGGCTGCTAAACAGCAGAAAACAACAGAAAGCTGCAAGACAGACGGGCTGAGCACAGGCCACTGCTGCAATGCAGCCCAACATCAGCGGAGCAGTGCCAGTGTCGGTCCAACCCCTCCCTGTCCCCAGTGTCACCTACGTGGTGCCTCAGGCTTCTGTCTGGCCTGGGGTACCAGGTGTCCAAGGACAGGGAGTGCAGCTCCCACCAGGGGGGATGCCCCCAGCTGTGGGTCAGCTGCCACATGGGGGGGTCCCCCAAGTTGTGGGTCAGCTCCCACCTGGGGGGATGCCTCTAAGAGTGGTTCAGCTGCCACCTGGGGTGATGCCCCAAGTTGTGGGGGATCAGATGGGAAGCCCCCATCTGTGGGTAAGCGGCCACGTGGGGGGAAGCCCCCAACTGTGGGTCAGCTGCCACCTCAGGGGGTGCCCCCGATTGTTGTTCAGCTCACTCCTGAGGGGCTGCCCACTGTTGTGGGCCATCTCCAACCTGGGGGGCAGCAGTTACCCCTGCTCATGCTCCTACCCGGCGGCATGAAGCCAGGCATGCCTCCCCCCAATGCCCCTGCCCACTGCTGGGAACATCCCCCGGCGGCAGGGACGATGCAGCCCCAGCAGCCGATGGGGCTGCGGCCTGGGGCCGCGTTGAGTGGGCAGCCCCCGCAGCCCGCAGGCAGCTGCCCGCTTCAGGACCCCGGCCGCCCCAGCCCCTCAACTGTCCTCCAAGGACCTCCGGTGCAGCAGCAGGGGCTCCTCGTGCCCAGCACCCTGCCCACCAGCTTAGAGCAGGCTGTGAAGCCCGGTGGAAATGCCGTGGTGCACATGGAGGACCAGGGGCACCCAGCACCCATCAGCGTGTGCCCCCATCCCACCACGGCTCCGCTCACCTGCAGCACCGCAGCGCTGGAATCAGGTGGTGAGTTTGGGGGCTGCAGAGCGGGCGGCAGGCTGTCCGCACCGGGTGGCTGTGGGAAAGATGGCGTTGCCTCACTGGGGATTTTCTTGCTTTTCCAGCAGCAACACCGAGCTCACATATCCCGGAGGACATCACCAACATCAGTGATCTCCTGGCTTGGATCAACAGCGGTGAGTTTGGGGGCAGCAGAGCTGGCGGGGGAGTGTTTGCACCCATTTGGTGTGGGAAAGCTGGCTTTACCCCTGTGGGGATTTTCTTCCTCTTCCAGAAGTGGCACCCAAAATAGACATCCCGGACAACATCCCGGACATGGATGATCACTCGACCGAGTGCCCAGCCCCTGCCTGCACCACCAGCGGGGACGAGCAGCACACTGGCAGCATCCAAGCTGCAAAGAGGAAGCTGCCCGAGAGCCAGGATGCTCCAGAACAAAAACGCCAGTGCTAGGCAAAGCTGGGTGGGCTCAGCAAGAACACGAGCATCTGAACCGGCCCACGTTGCGGCAGGAGACACGGCCATTACCAACTAATAAGGCCACCTGTAGCCCTGGGCTCCTCGCCGGCCCCTCGCACAGAGCAGCGGCAGTGCTCCAGGGGCACCAGCACCGGCCCCAGCCCAACCCCTGCAAACCTGGGCTGTCCACCAACACCACCTTGGTCTAGGATAGTGTGGGACTCCATTAGATTATGTTACGTTATGTTTTCTTTTGTTATGTTATGATATTTTATGTTATTTTATGTTCAATTCCATTAAATTCCTTTAAATTATTAAATGTGTCATATTCACTTTGCTACGGCGGCCTGCAGTTGTTCATACAGCACGACCCCCCCCCCCAGACCCCGGTGCCCACCTGCGGGGCAGGACGGGGCAGCACAAAGGGCCATGTCCCAGGGCTGCCCCACCAGCCCCATCCCTCCCCTCCAAAATCCTCTCCAGAATCCCCTCCCCTCCTCAGGCAGCACCACTGGGAACGCAGGGATGGTAAACGGTTGGGGTGGGATTCTGGGAGAGCTGGGGTGGCCCAGCCTGCAGGAGAGCAGGCTCAGGGGGATCCCAAGCATGGCCATCAGTCCCTGCAGAGAGGACGGAGCCGGGCTGCACCCAGCGGTGCCCAGCAGCTGCACCAGAGGCACTGGGCAACACACTGGGGCACAGCTGTGGTTGCAGCAAGACAAGAACTGCAGCTCCTCCTCACTGGTGGTCCACATCACCATCACTGCTGACAGTGCCCCATCCGGGTTGTCCGGCTGTGGGATGTGACCCCCTGCCACTGCCATCCCCTGACGAAGGGTGCAGAGGAAGCAGCTGAGGTGCCCAGGAACAGCCAGGCCTGTGGAGCACCCACCGGGAAGCAGAGGCTGTGCTCGTTGTCCAGGGGGCAGCTCCCAGCCCCTAACGCCTGAGGGGGAGCCGTGGTGGTACCTGGGGGCAATGGGGCTGCAGGGCATCATGCAGCGCCCAGGCACGGGAGGCAACGCGAGGGGCAGCCGAGGAGGATATCCAGGCACACACAGAGGCCGCTGGTGACAGGTCCAGCATAGAATCAATAGAACAGCCTGGGTTGAAAAGGACCACAATGCTCATCCAGTTCCAACCCCCTGCTGTGTGCAGGTCGCCAGCCAGCAGACCAGGCTGCCCAGAGCCACATCCAGCCTGGCCTTGAATGCCTGCAGGGACGGGGCATCCACAGCCTCCTTGGGCAACCTGTTCCAGGGCCTCACCACCTCTGGGTGAAAAACTTCCTCCTCATATCCAACCTAAACCTCCCCTGTCTGAGTTTCAAACCATTCCCCTTGTCCTATCACTACCCACCCTCACAAACAGCTGTTCCCGCTCCTGTTTATTCGCTCCCTTCAAGTTCTGGCAGGCCACAATGAGGTCTCCTCACAGCCTTCGCTTCTCCAACCTCAACAAGCCCAGTTCCCTCAGCCTTTCCTCACAGCAGAGCTGCTCCAGCCCTCTGACCATCTCAGTGCCCTCCTCTGGACCCGCTCCCAGAGCTCCACGTCCTTCCTGTGCTGGGGCCCAGGCCTGGACGCAGCGCTGCAGATGGGGCCTCACAAGAGCCGAGCAGAGGGCGACAGTCACCTCCCTGTCCCTGCTGGCCACCCCTTCTTAATGCAGCCCAGAACACAGTTGGCCTTCCAGGCTGCAAGCGCGCACTGCCGGCTCACGTCCAGCTTCTGGTCCACCAGGACCCCCAAGTCCTTCTCCGCAGGGCTGCTCTCAAGGAGATCTTCCCCAGTCTGTATCAATTCCTGGGATTGCCCCGACCCAACAGCAGCACCCTGCACTTGGCCTTACTGAACCTCATTGGGTTCACGTGGGCCCACTTCTCCAGCCTGTCCAGGTCCCTCTGGATGGCTTCCCTTCCTTCCGTGTATCGACTGCACCGCTCAGCTTGGTGTCCCCCACAAACTTGCTGAGGGTGCACTCGATGCCATCGTCTCTCACTGATGAAGACGTTGAAGAGCACCGGTCCCAAGACCGACCCCGAGGGACACCGCTTGTGACCGGCCTGCACCCTGACACAGAGCCATTGATCACAGCCCTTTGGCTGCGTCCAGCCAATTCCTGATCCATCCAACAGCCCATCCTTCAAATCCACACCTCTCCAAGTTAGGGAGCAGGATGTGGTGAGGGACCACGTCAAAGGCCTTGCAGAAGTCCAGGCAGATGACATCCACTGCCCTTCCCCCGTCCACCAAAGCCGTCACTCCACCACAGAAGGCCACCAGATTGGTCAGGCACGATCTGCCCTTGGTGCAGCCATGCTGGCTGCCTCGAATCACCTCTTGTGCCTGAACACAGCTTCCAGGAGGATCTGCTCCATGTCTTCCCAGGCACAGAGGTGAGGCTCACCGGCCTCACCCCTTCTTAAAAATGGGAGCAACGGTTCCCTTTTTCCAGTCAGCGGGGACTTCACCGGACAGCCGTTATTTTTCAAATATGATGGAGAGCGGCTCGGCAACCACATCAGCCACCTCCCTCAGAACCCCAGGATGGATATCGTCCGGCCCCATGGATTTATGTGCATTCAGTTACGTGAGGAGGACTCGGACATGTTCCACTGTTGCAGTGGGACGGAATCCCATCCCACGTGTAATTCAAATCTCCCCTCCTTTACGTTAAAACCATTCCCCCTTTGTCCAATCACCATCACCGCACAAAAAGTTCATTTCCCTCCTCTTTATCATCTCCTTTGAAACAATGGAAGGCTGCATTGAGCAGCCACAGCAAGTGTTGGTGACGGGGCAGGCACAGAGCAACGCCTGTGACACCACGGGACCGTGTCACAGAGGGGCACTGTGACCTCAGGGGAGAGGGGCTGACCCCAGCGGTCACGGAACCCCCCACTGCCACTCTCGAGCTAGCATGGCAGGTAAGGCAGCAGGCTCCTTCTGCTCCTGGCACTGCGGCCCTCCAGGGGATGCCAGTGCCCCAGATCTCACCCAAGCGCCCATTTGGGCATTTCCCCACAGAGAGAATTCCTCCACGGATGCTGACGGTGCTTCCGACACCCGACGCGATTTTCCCTGGATCCCTTGTGCCTCCACCGGCCACTGCTGCAATGCAGCCCAACATCAGCGGAGCAGTGCCAGTGTCGGTCCAACCCCTCCCTGTCCCCAGTGTCACCTACGTGGTGCCTCAGGCTTCTGTCTGGCCTGGGGTACCAGGTGTCCAAGGACAGGGAGTGCAGCTCCCACCTGGGGGGATGCCCCCAGCTGTGGGTCAGCTGCCACCTGGGGGAGTCCCCCAAGTTGTGGGTCAGCTCCCACCTGGGATGATGCCCCAAGTTGTGGGTCAGCTCCCACCTGGGGGGATGCCTCTAACAGTGGGTCAGCTGCCACCTGGGGGGGTCCCCCAAGTTGTGGGTCAGCTGCCACTAGGGGTGATGCTCCAAGTTGGGGGTCAGCTCCCACCTGGGGGGATGCCCCCAACAGTGGTTCAGCTGCCACCTGGGGGGGTCCCCCAAGTTGTGGGTCAGCTGCCACCTGGGGGGGTCCCCCAGGTTGTGGGTCAGCTGCCACCTGGGGTGATGCCCCAAGTTGGGGGTCTGCTCCCACCTGGGGGGATGCCCCCAACAGTGGTTCAGCTGCCACCTGGGGAGGTCCCCCAAGTTGTGGGTCAGCTGCCACATGGGGTGATGCCCCAAGTTGTGGGTCAGCTCCCACCTGGGGGGAAGCCCCCATCTGTGCGTAAGAGGCCACGTGGGAGGGAGCCCCACGCTGTGGCTAAGCGGCCACGTGGGAGGGAGCCCCAAGCTGTGGGTAAGCGGCCACGTGGGGGGAAGCCCCCAACTGTGGGTCAGCTGCCACCTCAGGGGGTGCCCCCCATCGTGGTTCAGCTCACTCCTGAGGGGCTGCCCACTGTTGTGGGCCATCTCCAACCTGGGGGGCAGCAGTTACCCCTGCTCATGCTCCTACCCGGCGGCATGAAGCCAGGCATGCCTCCCCCCAATGCCCCTGCCCACTGCTGGGAACATCCCCCGGCGGCAGGGACGATGCAGCCCCAGCAGCCGATGGGGCTGCGGCCTGGGGCCGCGTTGAGTGGGCAGCCGCCGCAGCCCGCAGGCAGCTGCCCGCTTCAGGACCCCGGCCGCCCCAGCCCCTCAACTGTCCTCCAAGGACCTCCGGTGCAGCAGCAGGGGCTCCTCGTGCCCAGCACCCTGCCCACCAGCTTAGAGCAGGCTGTGAAGCCCGGTGGAAATGCCGTGGTGCACATGGAGGACCAGGGGCACCCAGCACCCATCAGCGTGTGCCCCCATCCCACCACGGCTCCGCTCACCTGCAGCACCGCAGCGCTGGAATCAGGTGGTGAGTTTGGGGGCTGCAGAGTGGGCGGCAGGCTGTCCGCACCGGGTGGCTGTGGGAAAGATGGCGTTGCCTCACTGGGGATTTTCTTGCTTTTCCAGCAGCGACGCCGAGCTCACATATCCCGGAGGACATCACCAACATCAGTGACCTCCTGGCTTGGATCAACAGCGGTGAGTTTGGGGGCAGCAGAGCTGGCGGGGGAGTGTTTGCACCCATTTGGTGTGGGAAAGCTGGCTTTACCCCTGTGGGGATTTTCTTCCTCTTCCAGAAGTGGCACCCAAAATAGACGTCCCGGACAACATCCCGGACATGGATGATCACTCGGCCGAGTGCCCAGCCCCTGCCTGCACCACCAGCGGGGACGAGCAGCACACTGGCAGCATCCAAGCTGCAAAGAGGAAGCTGCCCGAGAGCCAGGATGCTCCAGAACAAAAACGCCAGTGCTAGGCAAAGCTGGGTGGGCTCAGCAAGAACACGAGCATCTGAACCGGCCCACGTTGCGGCAGGAGACACGGCCATTACCAACTAATAAGGCCACCTGTAGCCCTGGGCTCCTCGCCGGCCCCTCGCACAGAGCAGCGGCAGTGCTCCAGGGGCACCAGCACCGGCCCCAGCCCAACCCCTGCAAACCTGGGCTGTCCACCAACACCACCTTGGTCTGGGATAGTGTGGGACTCCATTAGATTATGTTACGTTATGTTTTCTTTTGTTATGTTATGATATTTTATGTTATTTTATGTTCAATTCCATTAAATTCCTTTAAATTATTAAATGTGTCATATTCACTTTGCTACGGCGGCCTGCAGTTGTTCATACAGCACGACCCCCCCCCCCAGACCCCGGTGCCCACCTGCGGGGCAGGACGGGGCAGCACAAAGGGCCATGTCCCAGGGCTGCCCCACCAGCCCCATCCCTCCCCTCCAAAATCCTCTCCAGAATCCCCTCCCCTCCTCAGGCAGCACCACTGGGAACGCAGGGATGGTAAACGGTTGGGGTGGGATTCTGGGAGAGCTGGGGTGGCCCAGCCTGCAGGAGAGCAGGCTCAGGGGGATCCCAAGCATGGCCATCAGTCCCTGCAGAGAGGACGGAGCCGGGCTGCACCCAGCGGTGCCCAGCAGCTGCACCAGAGGCACTGGGCAACACACTGGGGCACAGCTGTGGTTGCAGCAAGACAAGAACTGCAGCTCCTCCTCACTGGTGGTCCACATCACCATCACTGCTGACAGTGCCCCATCCGGGTTGTCCGGCTGTGGGATGTGACCCCCTGCCACTGCCATCCCCTGACGAAGGGTGCAGAGGAAGCAGCTGAGGTGCCCAGGAACAGCCAGGCCTGTGGAGCACCCACCGGGAAGCAGAGGCTGTGCTCGTTGTCCAGGGGGCAGCTCCCAGCCCCTAACGCCTGAGGGGGAGCCGTGGTGGTACCTGGGGGCAATGGGGCTGCAGGGCATCACGCAGCGCCCAGGCACGGGAGGCAACGCGAGGGGCAGCCGAGGAGGATATCCAGGCACACACAGAGGCCGCTGGTGACAGGTCCAGCATAGAATCAATAGAACAGCCTGGGTTGAAAAGGACCACAATGCTCATCCAGTTCCAACCCCCTGCTGTGTGCAGGTCGCCAGCCAGCAGCCCAGGCTGCCCAGAGCCACATCCAGCCTGGCCTTGAATGCCTGCAGGGATGGGGCATCCACAGCCTCCTTGGGCAACCTGTTCCAGGGCCTCACCACCTCTGGGTGAAAAACTTCCTCCTCATATCCAACCTAAACCTCCCCTGTCTGAGTTTCAAACCATTCCCCTTGTCCTATCACTACCCACCCTCACAAACAGCCGTTCCCGCTCCTGTTTATTCGCTCCCTTCAAGTTCTGGCAGGCCACAATGAGGTCTCCTCACAGCCTTCGCTTCTCCAACCTCAACAAGCCCAGTTCCCTCAGCCTTTCCTCACAGCAGAGCTGCTCCAGCCCTCTGACCATCTCAGTGCCCTCTCTGGACCCGCTCCCAGAGCTCCACGTCCTTCCTGTGCTGGGGGCCCAGGCCTGGACGCAGCGCTGCAGATGGGGCCTCACAAGAGCCGAGCAGAGGGCGACAGTCACCTCCCTGTCCCTGCTGGCCACCCCTTCTTAATGCAGCCCAGAACACAGTTGGCCTTCCAGGCTGCAAGCGCGCACTGCCGGCTCACGTCCAGCTTCTGGTCCACCAGGACCCCCAAGTCCTTCTCCGCAGGGCTGCTCTCAAGGAGATCTTCCCCAGTCTGTATCAATTCCTGGGATTGCCCCGACCCAACAGCAGCACCCTGCACTTGGCCTTACTGAACCTCATTGGGTTCACGTGGGCCCACTTCTCCAGCCTGTCCAGGTCCCTCTGGATGGCTTCCCTTCCTTCCGTGTATCGACTGCACCGCTCAGCTTGGTGTCCCCCACAAACTTGCTGAGGGTGCACTCGATGCCATCGTCTCTCACTGATGAAGACGTTGAAGAGCACCGGTCCCAAGACCGACCCCGAGGGACACCGCTTGTGACCGGCCTGCACCCTGACACAGAGCCATTGATCACAGCCCTTTGGCTGCGTCCAGCAATTCCTGATCCATCCAACAGCCCATCCTTCAAATCCACACCTCTCCAAGTTAGGGAGCAGGATGTGGTGAGGGACCACGTCAAAGGCCTTGCAGAAGTCCAGGCAGATGACATCCACTGCCCTTCCCCCGTCCACCAAAGCCGTCACTCCACCACAGAAGGCCACCAGATTGGTCAGGCACGATCTGCCCTTGGTGCAGCCGTGCTGGCTGCCTCGAATCACCTCTTGTGCCTGAACACAGCTTCCAGGAGGATCTGCTCCATGTCTTCCCAGGCACAGAGGTGAGGCTCACCGGCCTCACCCCTTCTTAAAAATGGGAGCAACGGTTCCCTTTTTCCAGTCAGCGGGGACTTCACCGGACAGCCGTTATTTTTCAAATATGATGGAGAGCGGCTCGGCAACCACATCAGCCACCTCCCTCAGAACCCCAGGATGGATATCGTCCAGCCCCATGGATTTATGTGCATTCAGTTACGTGAGGAGGACTCGGACATGTTCCACTGTTGCAGTGGGACGGAATCCCATCCCACGTGTAATTCAAATCTCCCCTCCTTTACGTTAAAACCATTCCCCCTTTGTCCAATCACCATCACCGCACAAAAAGTTCATTTCCCTCCTCTTTATCATCTCCTTTGAAACAATGGAAGGCTGCATTGAGCAGCCACAGCAAGTGTTGGTGACGGGGCAGGCACAGAGCAACGCCTGTGACACCACGGGACCGTGTCACAGAGGGGCACTGTGACCTCAGGGGAGAGGGGCTGACCCCAGCGGTCACGGAACCCCCCAGTGCCACTCTCGAGCTAGCATGGCAGGTAAGGCAGCAGGCTCCTTCTGCTCCTGGCACTGCGGCCCTCCAGGGGATGCCAGTGCCCCAGATCTCACTCCAGCGCCCATTTGGGCATTTCCCCACAGAGAGAATTCCTCCACGGATGCTGACGGTGCTTCCGACACCCGACGCGATTTTCCCTGGATCCCTTGTGCCTCCACCGGCCACTGCTGCAATGCAGCCCAACATCAGCGGAGCAGTGCCAGTGTCGGTCCAACCCCTCCCTGTCCCCAGTGTCACCTACGTGGTGCCTCAGGCTTCTGTCTGGCCTGGGGTACCAGGTGTCCAAGGACAGGGAGTGCAGCTCCCACCTGGGGGGATGCCCCCAGCTGTGGGTCAGCTGCCACCTGGGGGAGTCCCCCAAGTTGTGGGTCAGCTCCCACCTGGGATGATGCCCCAAGTTGTGGGTCAGCTCCCACCTGGGGGGATGCCTCTAACAGTGGGTCAGCTGCCACCTGGGGGGGTCCCCCAAGTTGTGGGTCAGCTGCCACTAGGGGTGATGCTCCAAGTTGGGGGTCAGCTCCCACCTGAGGGGATGCCCCCAACAGTGGTTCAGCTGCCACCTGGGGGGGTCCCCCAAGTTGTGGGTCAGCTGCCACCTGGGGGGGTCCCCCAAGTTGTGGGTCAGCTGCCACCTGGGGGGGTCCCCCAGGTTGTGGGTCAGCTGCCACCTGGGGTGATGCCCCAAGTTGGGGGTCTGCTCCCACCTGGGGGGATGCCCCCAACAGTGGTTCAGCTGCCACCTGGGGAGGTCCCCCAAGTTGTGGGTCAGCTGCCACCTGGGGTGATGCCCCAAGTTGTGGGTCAGCTCCCACCTGGGGGGAAGCCCCCATCTGTGCGTAAGAGGCCACGTGGGAGGGAGCCCCACGCTGTGGCTAAGCGGCCACGTGGGAGGGAGCCCCAAGCTGTGGGTAAGCGGCCACGTGGGGGGAAGCCCCCAACTGTGGGTCAGCTGCCACCTCAGGGGGTGCCCCCCATCGTGGTTCAGCTCACTCCTGAGGGGCTGCCCACTGTTGTGGGCCATCTCCAACCTGGGGGGCAGCAGTTACCCCTGCTCATGCTCCTACCCGGCGGCATGAAGCCAGGCATGCCTCCCCCCAATGCCCCTGCCCACTGCTGGGAACATCCCCCAGCGGCAGGGACGATGCAGCCCCAGCAGCCGATGGGGCTGCGGCCTGGGGCCGCGTTGAGTGGGCAGCCCCCGCAGCCCGCAGGCAGCTGCCCGCTTCAGGACCCCGGCCGCCCCAGCCCCTCAACTGTCCTCCAAGGACCTCCGGTGCAGCAGCAGGGGCTCCTCGTGCCCAGCACCCTGCCCACCAGCTTAGAGCAGGCGGTGAAGCCCGGTGGAAATGCCGTGGTGCACATGGAGGACCAGGGGCACCCAGCACCCATCAGCCTGTGCCCCCATCCCACCACGGCTCCGCTCACCTGCAGCACCGCAGCGCTGGAATCAGGTGGTGAGTTTGGGGGCTGCAGAGCGGGCGGCAGGCTGTCCGCACCGGGTGGCTGTGGGAAAGATGGCGTTGCCTCACTGGGGATTTTCTTGCTTTTCCAGCAGCAACACCGAGCTCAGAGATCCCGGAGGACATCACCAACATCAGTGACCTCCTGGCTTGGATCAACAGCGGTGAGTTTGGGGGCAGCAGAGCTGGCGGGGGAGTGTTTGCACCCATTTGGTGTGGGAAAGCTGGCTTTACCCCTGTGGGGATTTTCTTCCTCTTCCAGAAGTGGCACCCAAAATAGACGTCCCGGACAACATCCCGGACATGGATGATCACTCGGCCGAGTGCCCAGCCCCTGCCTGCACCACCAGCGGGCACCAGCAGCACACTGGCAGCATCCAAGCTGCAAAGAGGAAGCAGCCCGAGAGCCAGGATGCTCCAGAACAAAAACGCCAGTGCTAGGCAAAGCTGGGTGTGCTCAGCAAGAACACGAGCATCTGAACCGGCCCACATTGCGGCAGGAGACACGGCCATTACCAACAAATAAGGCCACCTGTAGCCCTGGGCTCCTCGCCGGCCCCTCGCACAGAGCAGCGGCAGTGCTCCAGGGGCACCAGCACCGGCCCCAGCCCAACCCCTGCAAACCTGGGCTGTCCACCAACACCACCTTGGTCTGGGATAGTGTGGGACTCCATTAGATTATGTTACGTTATGTTTTCTTTTGTTATGTTATGATATTTTATGTTATTTTATGTTCAATTCCATTAAATTCCTTTAAATTATTAAATGTGTCATATTCACTTTGCTACGGCGGCCTGCAGTTGTTCATACAGCACAACACCCCCCCCCAGACCCCGGTGCCCACCTGCGGGGCAGGACGGGGCAGCACAAAGGGCCGTGTCCCAGGGCTGCCCCACCAGCCCCATCCCTCCCCTCCAAAATCCTCTCCAGAATCCCCTCCCCTCCTCAGGCAGCACCACTGGGAACGCAGGGATGGTAAACGGTTGGGGTGGGATTCTGGGAGAGCTGGGGTGGCCCAGCCTGCAGGAGAGCAGGCTCAGGGGGATCCCAAGCATGGCCATCAGTCCCTGCAAAGAGGACGGAGCCGGGCTGCACCCAGCGGTGCCCAGCAGCTGCACCAGAGGCATTGGGCAACACACTGGGGCACAGCTGTGGTTGCAGCAAGACAAGAACTGCAGCTCCTCCTCACTGGTGGTCCACATCACCATCACTGCTGACAGTGCCCCATCCGGGTTGTCCGGCTGTGGGATGTGACCCCCTGCCACTGCCATCCCCTGACGAAGGGTGCAGAGGAAGCAGCTGAGGTGCCCAGGAACAGCCAGGCCTGTGGAGCACCCACCGGGAAGCAGAGGCTGTGCTCGTTGTCCAGGGGGCAGCTCCCAGCCCCTAACGCCTGAGGGGGAGCCGTGGTGGTACCTGGGGGCAATGGGGCTGCAGGGCATCACGCAGCGCCCAGGCACGGGAGGCAACACGAGGGGCAGCCGAGGAGAATATCCAGGCACACACAGAGGCCGCTGGTGACAGGTCCAGCATAGAATCAATAGAACAGCCTGGGTTGAAAAGGACCACAATGCTCATCCAGTTCCAACCCCCTGCTGTGTGCAGGTCGCCAGCCAGCAACCCAGGCTGCCTAGAGCCACATCCAGCCTGGCCTTGAATGCCTGCAGGGATGGGGCATCCACAGCCTCCTTGGGCAACCTGTTCCAGGGCCTCACCACCTCTGGGTGAAAAACTTCCTCCTCATATCCAACCTAAACCTCCCCTGTCTGAGTTTCAAACCATTCCCCTTGTCCTATCACTACCCACCCTCACAAACAGCCGTTCCCGCTCCTGTTTATTCGCTCCCTTCAAGTTCTGGCAGGCCACAATGAGGTCTCCCCGCAGCCTTCGCTTCTCAAACCTCAACAAGCCCAGTTCCCTCAGCCTTTCCTCACAGCAGAGCTGCTCCAGCCCTCTGACCATCTCAGTGCCCTCCTCTGGACCCGCTCCCAGAGCTCCACGTCCTTCCTGTGCTGGGGCCCAGGCCTGGACGCAGCGCTGCAGATGGGGCCTCACAAGAGCCGAGCAGAGGGCGACAGTCACCTCCCTGTCCCTGCTGGCCACCCCTTCTTAATGCAGCCCAGAACACAGTTGGCCTTCCAGGCTGCAAGCGCGCACTGCCGGCTCACGTCCAGCTTCTGGTCCACCAGGACCCCCAAGTCCTTCTCCGCAGGGCTGCTCTCAAGGAGATCTTCCCCAGTCTGTATCAATTCCTGGGATTGCCCCGACCCAACAGCAGCACCCTGCACTTGGCCTTACTGAACCTCATTGGGTTCACGTGGGCCCACTTCTCCAGCCTGTCCAGGTCCCTCTGGATGGCTTCCCTTCCTTCCGTGTATCGACTGCACCGCTCAGCTTGGTGTCCCCCACAAACTTGCTGAGGGTGCACTCGATGCCATCGTCTCTCACTGAGGAAGACGTTGAAGAGCACCGGTCCCAAGACCGACCCCGAGGGACACCGCTTGTGACCGGCCTGCACCCTGACACAGAGCCATTGATCACAGCCCTCTGGCTGCGTCCAGCCAATTCCTGATCCATCCAACAGCCCATCCTTCAAATCCACACCTCTCCAAGTTAGGGAGCAGGATGTGGTGAGGGACCACGTCAAAGGCCTTGCAGAAGTCCAGGCAGATGACATCCACTGCCCTTCCCCCGTCCACCAAAGCCGTCACTCCACCACAGAAGGCCACCAGATTGGTCAGGCACGATCTGCCCTTGGTGCAGCCATGCTGGCTGCCTCGAATCACCTCTTGTGCCTGAACACAGCTTCCAGGAGGATCTGCTCCATGTCTTCCCAGGCACAGAGGTGAGGCTCACCGGCCTCACCCCTTCTTAAAAATGGGAGCAACGGTTCCCTTTTTCCAGTCAGCGGGGACTTCACCGGACAGCCGTTATTTTTCAAATATGATGGAGAGCGGCTCGGCAACCACATCAGCCACCTCCCTCAGAACCCCAGGATGGATATCGTCCGCCCCATGGATTTATGTGCATTCAGTTACGTGAGGAGGACTCGGACATGTTCCACTGTTGCACTGGGACGGAATCCCATCCCACGTGTAATTCAAATCTCCCCTCCTTTACGTTAAAACCATTCCCCCTTTGTCCAATCACCATCACCGCACAAAAAGTTCATTTCCCTCCTCTTTATCATCTCCTTTGAAACAATGGAAGGCTGCATTGAGCAGCCACAGCAAGTGTTGGTGACGGGGCAGGCACAGAGCAACGCCTGTGACACCACGGGACCGTGTCACAGAGGGGCACTGTGACCTCAGGGGAGAGGGGCTGACCCCAGCGGTCACGGAACCCCCCAGTGCCACTCTCGAGCTAGCATGGCAGGTAAGGCAGCAGGCTCCTTCTGCTCCTGGCACTGCGGCCCTCCAGGGGATGCCAGTGCCCCAGATCTCACTCCAGCGCCCATTTGGGCATTTCCCCACAGAGAGAATTCCTCCACGGATGCTGACGGTGCTTCCGACACCCGACGCGATTTTCCCTGGATCCCTTGTGCCTCCACCGGCCACTGCTGCAATGCAGCCCAACATCAGCGGAGCAGTGCCAGTGTCGGTCCAACCCCTCCCTGTCCCCAATGTCACCTACGTGGTGCCTCAGGCTTCTGTCTGGCCTGGGGTACCAGGTGTCCAAGGACAGGGAGTGCAGCTCCCACCTGGGGGGATGCCCCCAGCTGTGGGTCAGCTGCCACCTGGGGGGGTCCCCCAAGTTGTGGGTCAGCTCCCACCTGGGATGATGCCCCAAGTTGTGGGTCAGCTCCCACCTGGGGGGATGCCTCTAACAGTGGGTCAGCTGCCACCTGGGGGGGTCCCCCAAGTTGTGGGTCAGCTGCCACTAGGGGTGATGCTCCAAGTTGGGGGTCAGCTCCCACCTGAGGGGATGCCCCCAACAGTGGTTCAGCTGCCACCTGGGGGGGTCCCCCAAGTTGTGGGTCAGCTGCCACCTGGGGGGGTCCCCCAAGTTGTGGGTCAGCTGCCACCTGGGGGGGTCCCCCAGATTGTGGGTCAGCTGCCACCTGGGGTGATGCCCCAAGTTGGGGGTCTGCTCCCACCTGGGGGGATGCCCCCAACAGTGGTTCAGCTGCCACCTGGGGAGGTCTCCCAAGTTGTGGGTCAGCTGCCACCTGGGGTGATGCCCCACGTTGTGGGTCAGCTCCCACCTGGGGGGAAGCCCCCATCTGTGCGTAAGAGGCCACGTGGGAGGGAGCCCCACGCTGTGGCTAAGCGGCCACGTGGGAGGGAGCCCCAAGCTGTGGGTAAGCGGCCACGTGGGGGGAAGCCCCCAACTGTGGGTCAGCTGCCACCTCAGGGGGTGCCCCCCATCGTGGTTCAGCTCACTCCTGAGGGGCTGCCCACTGTTGTGGGCCATCTCCAACCTGGGGGGCAGCAGTTACCCCTGCTCATGCTCCTACCCGGCGGCATGAAGCCAGGCATGCCTCCCCCCAATGCCCCTGCCCACTGCTGGGAACATCCCCCGGCGGCAGGGACGATGCAGCCCCAGCAGCCGATGGGGCTGCGGCCTGGGGCCGCGTTGAGTGGGCAGCCCCCGCAGCCCGCAGGCAGCTGCCCGCTTCAGGACCCCGGCCGCCCCAGCCCCTCAACTGTCCTCCAAGGACCTCCGGTGCAGCAGCAGGGGCTCCTCGTGCCCAGCACCCTGCCCACCAGCTTAGAGCAGGCGGTGAAGCCCGGTGGAAATGCCGTGGTGCACATGGAGGACCAGGGGCACCCAGCACCCATCAGCCTGTGCCCCCATCCCACCACGGCTCCGCTCACCTGCAGCACCGCAGCGCTGGAATCAGGTGGTGAGTTTGGGGGCTGCAGAGCGGGCGGCAGGCTGTCCGCACCGGGTGGCTGTGGGAAAGATGGCGTTGCCTCACTGGGGATTTTCTTGCTTTTCCAGCAGCGACGCCGAGCTCACATATCCCGGAGGACATCACCAACATCAGTGACCTCCTGGCTTGGATCAACAGCGGTGAGTTTGGGGGCAGCAGAGCTGGCGGGGGAGTGTTTGCACCCATTTGGTGTGGGAAAGCTGGCTTTACCCCTGTGGGGATTTTCTTCCTCTTCCAGAAGTGGCACCCAAAATAGACGTCCCGGACAACATCCCGGACATGGATGATCACTCGACCGAGTGCCCAGCCCCTGCCTGCACCACCAGCGGGGACGAGCAGCACACTGGCAGCATCCAAGCTGCAAAGAGGAAGCTGCCCGAGAGCCAGGATGCTCCAGAACAAAAACGCCAGTGCTAGGCAAAGCTGGGTGTGCTCAGCAAGAACACGAGCATCTGAACCGGCCCACGTTGCGGCAGGAGACACGGCCATTACCAACTAATAAGGCCACCTGTAGCCCTGGGCTCCTCGCCGGCCCCTCGCACAGAGCAGCGGCAGTGCTCCAGGGGCACCAGCACCGGCCCCAGCCCAACCCCTGCAAACCTGGGCTGTCCACCAACACCACCTTGGTCTGGGATAGTGTGGGACTCCATTAGATTATGTTACGTTATGTTTTCTTTTGTTATGTTATGATATTTTATGTTATTTTATGTTCAATTCCATTAAATTCCTTTAAATTATTAAATGTGTCATATTCACTTTGCTACGGCGGCCTGCAGTTGTTCATACAGCACCAAACCCCCCCCAGACCCCGGTGCCCACCTGCGGGGCAGGACGGGGCAGCACAAAGGGCCGTGTCCCAGGGCTGCCCCACCAGCCCCATCCCTCCCCTCCAAAATCCTCTCCAGAATCCCCTCCCCTCCTCAGGCAGCACCACTGGGAACGCAGGGATGGTAAACGGTTGGAGTGGGATTCTGGGAGAGCTGGGGTGGCCCAGCCTGCAGGAGAGCAGGCTCAGGGGGATCCCAAGCATGGCCATCAGTCCCTGCAGAGAGGACGGAGCCGGGCTGCACCCAGCGGTGCCCAGCAGCTGCACCAGAGGCACTGGGCAACACACTGGGGCACAGCTGTGGTTGCAGCAAGACAAGAACTGCAGCTCCTCCTCACTGGTGGTCCACATCACCATCACTGCTGACAGTGCCCCATCCGGGTTGTCCGGCTGTGGGATGTGACCCCCTGCCACTGTCATCCCCTGACGAAGGGTGCAGAGGAAGCAGCTGAGGTGCCCAGGAACAGCCAGGCCTGTGGAGCACCCACCGGGAAGCAGAGGCTGTGCTCGTTGTCCAGGGGGCAGCTCCCAGCCCCTAACGCCTGAGGGGGAGCCGTGGTGGTACCTGGGGGCAATGGGGCTGCAGGGCATCACACAGCGCCCAGGCACGGGAGGCAACGCGAGGGGCAGCCGAGGAGGATATCCAGGCACACACAGAGGCCGCTGGTGACAGGTCCAGCATAGAATCAATAGAACAGCCTGGGTTGAAAAGGACCACAATGCTCATCCAGTTCCAACCCCCTGCTGTGTGCAGGTCGCCAGCCAGCAGCCCAGGCTGCCCAGAGCCACATCCAGCCTGGCCTTGAATGCCTGCAGGGATGGGGCATCCACAGCCTCCTTGGGCAACCTGTTCCAGGGCCTCACCACCTCTGGGTGAAAAACTTCCTCCTCATATCCAACCTAAACCTCCCCTGTCTGAGTTTCAAACCATTCCCCTTGTCCTATCACTACCCACCCTCACAAACAGCCGTTCCCGCTCCTGTTTATTCGCTCCCTTCAAGTTCTGGCAGGCCACAATGAGGTCTCCTCACAGCCTTCGCTTCTCCAACCTCAACAAGCCCAGTTCCCTCAGCCTTTCCTCACAGCAGAGCTGCTCCAGCCCTCTGACCATCTCAGTGCCCTCCTCTGGACCCGCTCCCAGAGCTCCACGTCCTTCCTGTGCTGGGGGCCCAGGCCTGGACGCAGCGCTGCAGATGGGGCCTCACAAGAGCCGAGCAGAGGGCGACAGTCACCTCCCTGTCCCTGCTGGCCACCCCTTCTTAATGCAGCCCAGAACACAGTTGGCCTTCCAGGCTGCAAGCGCGCACTGCCGGCTCACGTCCAGCTTCTGGTCCACCAGGACCCCCAAGTCCTTCTCCGCAGGGCTGCTCTCAAGGAGATCTTCCCCAGTCTGTATCAATTCCTGGGATTGCCCCGACCCAACAGCAGCACCCTGCACTTGGCCTTACTGAACCTCATTGGGTTCACGTGGGCCCACTTCTCCAGCCTGTCCAGGTCCCTCTGGATGGCTTCCCTTCCTTCCGTGTATCGACTGCACCGCTCAGCTTGGTGTCCCCCACAAACTTGCTGAGGGTGCACTCGATGCCATCGTCTCTCACTGATGAAGACGTTGAAGAGCACCGGTCCCAAGACCGACCCCGAGGGACACCGCTTGTGACCGGCCTGCACCCTGACACAGAGCCATTGATCACAGCCCTCTGGCTGCGTCCAGCCAATTCCTGATCCATCCAACAGCCCATCCTTCAAATCCACACCTCTCCAAGTTAGGGAGCAGGATGTGGTGAGGGACCACGTCAAAGGCCTTGCAGAAGTCCAGGCAGATGACATCCACTGCCCTTCCCCCGTCCACCAAAGCCGTCACTCCACCACAGAAGGCCACCAGATTGGTCAGGCACGATCTGCCCTTGGTGCAGCCATGCTGGCTGCCTCGAATCACCTCTTGTGCCTGAACACAGCTTCCAGGAGGATCTGCTCCATGTCTTCCCAGGCACAGAGGTGAGGCTCACCGGCCTCACCCCTTCTTAAAAATGGGAGCAACGGTTCCCTTTTTCCAGTCAGCGGGGACTTCACCGGACAGCCGTTATTTTTCAAATATGATGGAGAGCGGCTCGGCAACCACATCAGCCACCTCCCTCAGAACCCCAGGATGGATATCGTCCGGCCCCATGGATTTATGTGCATTCAGTTACGTGAGGAGGACTCGGACATGTTCCATTGTTACACTGGGACGGAAACCATTCCCTACACTATCTCCTAGAGGCTCAGTGGTCCTGGCAGACACGGGAAGCCTGACCACCTGTGAAGACTGAGGCAAAGCACTCATTGAGTACCTCAGCTTTTTTTATGTCTGAGGAATCCAGCTCCCCAGTACCTTTGATCAGAGCGGGAATGCTCTCCTTGGCCTGTCTCCTCCTGTTTATGTACCTGTAGAACTCCTTCTTATTATCTTTAACATCCCTCTCCAAGTTCACCTCCATTTGCACCTTGGCTCTCCTAATCCTATCTATACACTCACAGACAAGCAGCCCTGTATTCCTCCCAGGACACACAACCCTGCTTCCACTTTCTTTACATGTCATTTTTTCTCTCAGTTTAAGCTGCAGGTTCTTGCTCAGCCATGCTTGTCACCTGTCTCCCCTGCTCGATTTCTTCTGCTTGGAGGTGGAGAGCTGTTGCGCCCTCAGAAGGATGTCCTTAAAGAGTTGCCAGCTTTGTTCTGTGCCCATGCCTTTAGGGACAGTTTCCCAGGCGATCTCATTGAGCTGTTCCTTGAGCAGCTGGAAGACTGCTGTCTTAAAGTACAGGGTCCAGCTTGGCTTTCCTTCCTTGGGGATGCAGTCAGTAGCAGGGAGAACAAGACAGCACGGGGGCAGGTATTGTCTCTAAGTTAGAACCCAGGGTGAATTCATGAACAGATACAGGCAGTGAATTGAAAGGCACACATGGAGACAGTTGATCTGCCATCAAAGACTTATTTCCGTGGCAAGTTGTATGGTCTGGGCATCCAAGTATACACAAACTGAAAAATACATGGCTAAGTGTATCACAACAGTGAACGCATCCTGAAAGCAAACAAAAATAGTGCTGGGAGAAAGGATTTCACAGCAGTAAAGCACGCTGCAGGGAGAGGAGCTGAAAAGGAAGAGGCTGAATTGGTCCCGTCCCAATCAGAGAAACAGCCAGCAAAGAGCAGAGAGCCCGTGGTGCCCAACCCAACAGAAGGGGCCAAAGGAAGAGCCAGCATCACCCCACATTGCACAGAAGGAGACAGGTGTGCAGCAATCACTGCATGGAAGCATCTGACACAACTCTCCACTCACACCCAACCCCAGTGCACTGCGTATGTAAGAGGAATATTTCCACTGCTTTCAAAGGGCAACATTCTGGGGGAGGTGAGGCACGCCAAGTATGTGTATGCTGTGTGCATTAGCAGGGCTCTGGTAGGTGGGCTTGGAGAAACAGGAGCGACTCACACGCAATGAGCTCTCCTGTAGGATGCAGTGACCTCACTGCCATTTGGGTGGCAGGCAGCACCAGGGGTGTACAGTGAAATAAAACCATTTACAGGGGGGCTTGGGGCATTTCGTTTGGAGGTGGAAAGAAGCAGAAAAGAGCATGCTTCCATGGGTCTGAGCCAGAACTACTGGGCTAAGGCTCTGTTAAATAGTGGAATAAATAACCTACAATGGAAATAAGTGAGAGGTTATCACAAGATACAAAAGAGGAAATGAGATACAGAGAGCCTTGGAGTGTGAGTAGTGTTGGGAGTTGCATTCCCATCCCAGCGGCTTGGATCACAGCTGTGCAGCAGGCATGGGCTTCAGACTGCCCCAAAGTGAGTAAACACATCTCATTCCTCAGGAGGTATGAGAAGGGCATAAAACTGCAAAGGAGTGCAGTCTGGAGAGAGAAGACCTCACTGCCACAGTGCTGAGCACCAGGAGCACACTGTGGGGCAGGAGACCCATGAGCAGAGGTCCCACCTGACAGGCAGGGACCCTACAACCTCCACGTGTAAGGAGCAGACAAGCAACCCTTGGGAGGAATTCCCCTGCCAGCTCCACGTTCAGGCTTTGGTTGTGAAACTCCTGACTTAAAGCAGGAATGCCGGTGACATCGAGATGTCCAAGCTCTGCCAGATGTCCCAGATACTGACACCTATTGTGGTTGAACCGAGAGAGCCATGTGCTGCTGGAGCACCAGAGAAGGAAAAACTGGCACAAATATTTCCCACCTTCATTTGCAGGAAGCGATGTTAATGAAACCTGCCCTCACAAACTGCCCTTGCAAGATGGCAGAAATACCTTTTCCATCTGCAAATGGGCTGTCAACAGGAGAAGGCTGAATGTTTTCCAGTGCACCTCAAGAGCATTTGATAAAAATCTGTGGGAGAAAAGTCCAGAGCTTGAACTAATACTTCTCTGTGGGATCAAAAAGCCTTGTCTGGGCTCCAGCAGGATGTGGACTGTGTGCCAGAGCTACTGCTGGATGCGGACAGCAGGGAGCCATGGCCGTATGGCCCTCGTGTTGAGCAGGGGCTCTTTGTACCCAGCAGGGTGTTGTTTAAAGGTTTGTGATTCATAAGACAAAAATAAATTTAAAGGATGTATGGTATCGTTTCCAGGCTGGAGAAGAGAAGATAAAGGGCTGAAACGTTTTAAACTGGGCTCCATAGATAGGGGAGGATGTGAGGGCTTCTTGCTTGTGCCAAAAATAGTGTGCATGAAGGAAAAGAGCCATTATCTCCAGGAGCAAAGTAGCACAGATTTATTTATGCTGTCTAGAAAAACAAACCAAAAAGATGACCTTGTCATGGGTCTTTGTTCTCAGGTGTCTCATACAGACTCATACAGATCCACTGCAGCTGCCGAGGATGCAAATGGAAAGCATTCTGGTGGATGTGGCTCACCTGCCCTGCCAGGGGCACAGCCATGCTAATACATTTAAGCAAGGACAATGGCATCTACCTGGAGGGGGTTGTAGGAGGCAGCCTGCCTTCCTGTGGGGGAATGACACAGAAAACTACTGAAAAATTCTGCACATCAGAAGAGAAGAGGCCACCAGAGGGATTTAATTCAGGAGAGTCTTTGGAAATGACTGCAGTTGGCAAGAGTCAAATATGTTTCGCTGGGATGGACAGAGAGCTGCTGGGCATGGTGGGATGAAGCAGAGTGATGGGATGGCTGGATTTATGGATGGATGGACAGACATCTGCTGGACTACAGGTAGGGCTGTAGGTGGCCCAGAGGTGATAAGCAGGTCCCCGTGACAGGGATGCCCTTCGTCTGGACTTGCTATAGCTGTGGATCTGCTACATGAGCATTGTTCACAAAGTGGGACATGGGGAACATCAACTTCCACTGGCACTGGCCAAGACATGCCTCTTTTCATCATTCCAAATCTCAGCATGTGAACAGATGTGGAAGGAACACCCAGGCACCAACCCAAGGGATGCTGCAATTCACCACTGCAACACCCACCCAGGCTGTGCTGGCTGCTCGTACCCACATGCCCTGAGCAGGATGGGCTCAGCAAAGTGAGGGATGTGCAAGAGCTGTCCCACAGCTGGATGGGTGGCATGGGACTGGGGAGACCGTGGCTGGAGTTCACCTGAAACACTGCAGAATGACAGACATCAAAATTCCTTTCTTTGCATTACTCTAGCCCAGCAAGATGGCCCAGTGAACATAACTCCCCAGCCCTGCACCTGTGGATGGGCAAGGGATTGGGCTGCTTGACAGAACCTGGGGACTTGGCCATGGGGACAATAAGAGATGAGATGCCTGTGGGCTCCAGGATCTGCAGCACCCATCCCATCTTCTCCTCCTCTGGGCTGGGACGATGCTCAACCTGCTGCAACCAGGACACCACAAAAGCCCTGATGAGTGCAGTATCGTGAGGATTATGCAAATATTTTGATTAGCTTCTCCTTGAATCTAGATGAAGGGGAGATTTTTATCATATTTAATGACAAAACAGTTCTTTTTTTTGTTTGTTTGTTTTCCAGGAGGGAAGAGGAGGCTGCCTAATTGCTGAAGGAGGATTCCTGGAGTGATCTAATAGCAGATGAAAGCAGCCAGATAGGAGCTGCTGCTCCCCGGGAAAGAATGGACTCACTGCTGGGGCTGCAAATGTAGTGAAGTCTCAGGGACATAGTGTGCCACTGGGATGAGCATATTGGCAGGAGAAGTTAAGGAAAAAAGAAAAAAAACAGCTCTGGCCACCTGGTTTGTCCACTGCAGTGTGGATTTGCCCCAGTACAAACTGTCCCTACCTGCTGTGGGACCAAGCCACTACTGAGAGCATCCTCTGTGTGCCAGAAGTTGGGTTGGTACCATCCCTTCAACCACCCCTGCTGGATGCTATGGGCTGAGGGTTTGTGTTGGGTCTCTGCAGACCTGGATCAGTTTCAGACTGTGACACCCTGTTAAAACATGATCCATGTGGGTCCCTCCCAACTCAGGATATTCCGTGATTCTCTGCTGGTAAACTAATCAACCACTGGTGAAGATCCTGGTCCTTGTCTTTATGGCTGCCCACGAAGTTGCTGCAGTGATGCTCCGTGATGGAGCCCACCCAGTTGTGTGACCAAGAAGTGTCAGCTCCAGTGGCCCATGATGACACCCGTCCCCCAGCCCTCTGCATCCCACAGGTCTGGGAATGCATGCAGAGCTGCCGCCCACAGCCCACAAGCAGCATGCAGAGCCCTGTCTCAGCCTCCTGATCTGAAGTCCTGATTTATGACACCAACCCTGCCTGTCAACAGATTGGTTCTGATAGTGGGCTGCTAACAAGCTTCTCTGCACGCTGATTAGGCACGCTTGTCAGCCAGTGCCTGCGCAATGGCCATCACAACTATGCCATGGTTGGGATCACACCTCTTGCTCCACATCCCCTCCCCACAAAACCAAGGAAATGCAGAGCTGTGGCACGAAAGCACATATCTTGGTGCCAGAGCAATCTGCACAGCTATTGTTCAGATCACAGTGACCCACGGCAGCCCCCACAAATGGGAAAAACCCCACCAGACAGTGCTCCTCCCACCACCTCCTGTGGCTGCCCCGGCCCTGCTCCCCCCCACCAAGACAAGAATGCAGCTTTGCAAAACCAAGGAGAGAACAAAGCAGAAAAGAGCAGTTTGTATTATTTTTCTTTTTTCTGGGCCATTTTGAATTAATTAAGGAATGTGATCTAAACTATAAATACCCTCCTTCACGTATGATTTATGGCCTGTTTGTTCTGGATTGGTATGTGCTTAATCTCTAATTGTAAGCCCACCATCTGTTTTTATTGATCTGCTTGCCAGGAGAGTTATTGCTCTCCTTGGCCTTATATGGGAAAATTAGGTATGTGGTGAGCAAGCCAGCTCTGGGGCTGCTCTTACGTCAGCCTTGGAGCTGCTCGGGATCGCACTGCTGCATCTCTCCCTTTACCGTGTGAAACTGGAACTTCTGGGTCCACCCGAGCCCTGTTATTTGCACGAGCATCTCCCTCTGTGCCAACTCCCCAAAATGGTTTTCCCTTGTAGAATTAAAAAAAAAAAAAAAGCCAACACAAGGGAAGAAGCAGCATTTGGCGTGGCCTTGGTGTTTTTGGCTGTAAATCAGGCTGCCGCCAACTCATTTTGGGTACTTTCAATGGTGGGAGTGTCTCCCTGAGAAAACATCCTGGATGTATTCATTAAACCTCAGGGATTTGGTTGCATTACGCACTGGCAAGATGATAGTGCCCGAGCCCAGCCCGTGTGCTCCCTGCAATGGCAGGGAGGGCTGTAAATACATTCTCTCTTTGTGGGTCAGAGCAGGGAGGGAAGGAGAAAAACTTCCAGTAACATTTGCAGGCTTAAAAGAAGGCTGTGGGTATGAAGAAAGAAATGTCGTTTATTTGCAAAGTAGTAAAGTGGTGGAAGGCAGCAAAGGCATCCAAAGGGAAGGGATCCCATTCCTATCCGCCAGCTGATCCCAGCAGCTCTCAGACCCAACTGGGCTGAAACTGGGAGCCCTGAGGAAGGGTGGGATAGGTAACCCCCATCTGGGAGTATTTTGGCTTTAGGGATGGGTGAAAAGGGAAGAGGAGGATGGAGAGAGCAATTGAGGATGAATGGCTGCTGGGCAAAGAAAGTCTTGTGCTTGGAGGTGGCTTGCTGGAAAATAAATGGGGCTTAGGTTGGGGGGAAGCTACAGCATGGGGATGCGGATCTGGGGAGAAGCTGGCTTTCCCATTTTTACCACAGAGCTGGTCCCCTTCCCCTTCCCGTTTCCCTTCCCCTTCCCCTTCCCCTTCCCTTCCATTACAGCCTGTGCTATTTGAAGTTTCAAAGATGAAATGGTAGAAAAAACCCTTGAAATGCTCTTCCCATCCCCATAGGTCTTTCATTGGCTATACTGTCTTGCCAGCAAAGGTCTCCATGCGGCTTGGCAGCCATCACACTGCCCATCCATCTGTCTGGCCAGGTTGCCATATTGCAGAGGCTGTTCCTGGTTCTGTAGGCTGAACTGAACATGGGATGCTCTGCGCCCAGTGAACATCTGTGCAGGGAGGTGGGATATAGGGGACCATGTTGACCCCAGTACCCTCTAGGAGTGAGGGGTTGGCTCTGTTTGTGCCTTGTACCCTGTTCTGCAGGGGTGTGCCCAGGGATGTGCAGGTTCCCACTTTGCTATGGGTGTCCAAAGTGGCATGGGGATAAAGTGCCCCCTAAATGTATTTACATTTTGGAAGGAACTCATAATCTACTCACTCCCCTGCCTCCCCCCATGGTTATTATTGTAAGCTGTTACCCCAGTTTCAAGCCCTGGTCTGGAGATCCCCATTCCCAGACTGACTGATGTCCGCGATGACAGAATTTCTGCTGTTGAGCAAACTGACTTCCCATGAGATTGCAGCCTCATATATAAATATAAAACTGACACATTTTTACTCAGCTGAAAATAAAATAGCTCCAGCTCCAGTTTGCACGAGATAGCATTTCCAGCAGATAAGGCAGCAGCTGGAGTATAAGTTGTGGTGCAGCTCCCATTTTTCCCACAGATCCCCAGCAATGTTTGCTGGCCGGGCTGTGCAACATCAGCTTTTGATTAGCACCAGCAGGCATCAGGGCTTGTTTGTGCTCTGCTTCACCTCACCCCACACCTGCTTCTCTTGTATGAGCTGGGGCACAGTGGGATGCAAGCAGGGCTGGCAGGGTGGCTCGTGCCTGCAGTGTCTGGGCTGTATTTGGAAGCTGATCTCAGGGCTCTGGAGCCCTAGAGCCCTTAGCACATGCAGCAGAAATGAATGCATTTTGATCCAGAGATCCTGACCTCAGACCTTATAAATAACCCAACCAGGCCCATGCAGACTGCCTAAAAGAACTTGGCTCCTCTGCTCCCAGAGAAGGCCTCTCCTCTCCTCTCCTCTCCTCTCCTCTCCTCTCCTCTCCTCTCCTCTCCTCTCCTCTCCTCTCCTCTCCTCTCCTCTCCTCTCCTCTCCTCTCCTCTCCTCTCCTCTCCTCTCCTCTCCTCTCCTCTCCTCTCCTCTCCCCTCCTCTCCCATGGCCAGAGTCCCTTACTGATCTTACCTCTTTGCTCCTGTGTCATCCCATCCCATCCCATCCCATCCCACTCCCCACATCTCTGCTCTCTGTAGTGATATAAGCAGAGTAGGAACACACTCTGGAAAGTGGAACCTGGACTGGACACACCAAGATGAAATCCTTGTGTCTTTGCACACTTGTACACATATTGGAGGATGTTCCCAGGTGAGGGCTACTCTAACCAGAACATGGGTGGGAGAGCCTGGGGCGAAGCAAGAGGAATCTGCTTAGGAGGGAGCCACTCCGTAGGGATGGAGTCAGCAGGTCTCCAGCTCAGTACAAACGTGCTGAGGTGGGAGGAATTCACCTTTTGTCCTCTTGGTTGTACCGCTGGAGGTGTTGCAAGGCCCTGCATCCTGGGGTGCTGCCAACAGACGCCCACCCCATGGGGCTGCACCCATCCCAGCAGGATGCTCCTCATACCTCCGGCTGGGCTGGCCCCGCTGAGAGCACGCAATGCCTTGCTAATGAGGAGCCCATGGAGAATGCTTCAGTGCATGGTCTGTCCCCAGGCTGTGGGGCAGAGCTGAAGCCCTGCTGATGCCCCAGGATGTAGGGTTTGGGGCCAAAGCCACTCAGTGCCAGCTAGAGGAGGGGCAGATGCTCCATCCCAAAGGAGTAGTGGACCTAAACCAAAGTGTGCAGGAGGTCAAACAAAGGGGTTTGTTGGCTTTTCCTCATCCTAAACTCCCTGACTAGGAAAAACTCTCCACCTCCAGGAGTTCATGGGCTAAATCCCCACTGTCATTCATCTCTGCTCTGCACTCACCAATGCACCAGGCTTTGCAGAATACTTTAAGGTCCCTTCCAGCCTAAACCATTCTATGATTGTATGAAAACACAACAGCTATTTCCCCCAAAGGTTTGCAGCTTGGATGTAGAGGGGACCTTAGGAATGTGGGGGCTGCACAAATCTGCTGCAGGCAATTACACACCAACACCCTCACAGATCCTTTGGGGTGCATGCAGGGCTGCAAACCTGGCCTTGAAAGCAGAGCTCATCTTTTATCTGATTCCTGTATGACTTTTCTCACCACAGATACCTCTCACTTCCATTTGGGTTTAATTATTCTGGTCTTTACAATGTGAGCAATTTCTAAATACTTCCTCCCCCAAATCACACAGGAAAGGCTGTTTCTGTCACTTGCTGTTAATCATGTTTTCAGAGGAGATGAGCTAAATTGGAAAAAAATCTGGATTTTTTAACATAGAAATTAAAAAAATAAATAGAAACAACCCCAAAAGACTGTTATTTCCTTGCAATAAAACATATAATTCAGAAAAAGAACTTGAGCAAGGGAGAAATGCCTTGGGAATATTTGTAAAATCTCTTATCAGGAGGCTGAAGATATGAAGCTGTTCTGCTGCCTCTTTGCCTGCCTGTTTTCTGTCCTATCAGCTGGAATATCCTGACCACTTCCTACTGGTCTTAACAGAGACATTAAAACATCAAAAATGTTTTATTCTTGCAAGAAAACCTGGGAAAGGAGGGAGCTCCACACTTGGGCTGCCAGCAGGAGAAAACCTGGCAGCCATGAAGCTAGGAAGGAGGACGGGGCTCTGAGCAGTGATGGAGCTGTGGGTGTCCCTGCTCAGTGCCTGAAATGGGATCAGGTGGCCTTTAGGGGGTCCCTTCCAACTCCAACCATTCTACAAAGCCCTGGAGATCTGTGGGACTGCAGGAGTTGTGGTGGTCCATGTGGGGATGGGACATGGGGTCCCAGGATGTGCTCAGTGGGTCTGAACAAACAGTGCCAAACTCGGAAGGATCTGCCCTTGCTCAGAGCACTCTGCTGCAAAGCACACGCATACTTAGACAGAATGTGGGGTGCACTGCAACATCCTCTGCATCTGGAGTGAGTCCTGGTGACACTGTCCAAGAAATGAGAAAGCTTTTGCAAAACCAGCGCCTTGGATCCTGGTTTACTGAACCTCGGGCTGTTGCACGGATTTGATTCCTGCAGCACTGCTGACTCACAGCAAAACCCCACAATGGCTCTTCTTACCTCTCCAATACTTCTGCCACCACCGTTTGCCACTGCAGCAGATGCCAAGGCTCAGTTATACCCAGCTTTGCCCCACGCTGCTTTTGATACCACTGCTTCCAAGTTTATTAAGTGGCAGCCCGCCGGCTTTAGAAGGGAGCCTCCCCCCAAAACTTGGTCCTTTTGCCCACGGGCTGCCGTCTGCTTCTTCTGCAGCGATCTCCATAGTGTAAAGCTTTCTTCTGCAGCCAAACTCACACACATCCCCTCTGTTTCTGCAGTCCTGGTAGGCAGAGATACCTGCTGCATGGCTTTGGGGCGGGTTCCAGCTCCTTTTGTATCCACCGTCCTAAGTGCAAGCACCGAGCATAGGTTTCAATGCACTGAGCAGGAAAAAGAAAATACTGGTGTTCTTCCAGCGGCCAGTGAGTAAATATTTATCTGCTGTGAATTTCTGGTACAGAAGGTATTTTATGGGGTTAGAACTTTTGAAACAGAGAATTAGGAGGCTTAGTGCTAAATGGAGGGCAGGCACTGGGCGAGGTGACACTTAAAAGAGATTCGTATCAGATTTATTAGGATTTGTTTTACACCACATTCAAAGGAATCCCTGGAGATTGTTTCATTCTCACAGCTGTATCTGACAAAGTGCCGTTCTGCTCTGTCCTTCCCCAGCATCTGTCTTTCCCATTCTCCCACAAAGAACCGACACTCCAGCAACGCCCTCATCTCAGTGCTTGGGGTTGGAAAGCTGTGTGCAGTGCTGAGATGCAGGAATTCCTGGTGGGGAGGCAGGAGGGGCTGCCAGTTCCTATCAGCCACCCATCAGCAGGACATGTGCAGCTGATGCTGATTTCCTCCAGGACCGCCGCGCATCACCTGGGTGAAGCAGCTCATTAAAAGCAGTTAATTGCTGCAGTCAGTTGTGACATGAATTTTTCAAGGTTAATTTAGCGGCGTCACAAATCCTCCATTTGTGTCCAAAGGTGGTGAATTGCACACTCCAGGGAGTCACTCCTCTGCTGCATCTCCTTCAGGCTGTGGGTGCATCTGGAGCATCCTCGGGGAGCACTGAGAGGGATCTGCCGTGGAGAAACCCAGCCCAGAGGATGCCAGGTGGTGGTACCAAAGCATCGTGCTTAATGCCCTGTCCCCTCTGGAAGATGATTTCTGAGAGCCCAAGTGCCAAATCCTGGGGCTGAGTGTTGGGGCACTGGGGGCACCCCGAGCCCCAGCACTGCCAGACCTGAGCCATGACCAAGGAAGAGGCGTGCAGTGCTGGAGGGGAGCTCGTGCTGGGGCTCATCACACCTGAGCAAGGGCTGCCAGCACCCACCGCAGGCAGGGAAGGGAAATGGGCTGTTTAATGAACGGATCCTGTGTTTATGGAGAACCCACCAGCCATGACAATCCAGATGTTTCCTGTCTCTGTGCATCTGCAAACTGCCATTTGGTTAAAAGTGGTTCCCAGCACGAAGCTGTGCATCTGGGCTTCAGTTCTGCAGCCCGAGGCAGTGGCAGACCTCCAGCATGTGGGACGTGTGTGGGTCTTCATGGGCCCAGCCCTGTGGGGTTGGTGTCCGTCTGCAGCCAGGTCCAGGGGCAAAACTGAGCCCAGTGCTGAGATGGGGCTGTGCAGCACGTGATGCTCTGCAGGGAGGCAGGGAGAGCCCAGGTGGGAGCAGAACGGGAGGATGCAGGTCTGCTCACTACCCACCCCTGTTGAGTCTCTGATTTTTCCTTCCTGCTGGACCCCTGGAGTCTGGTGTTGATGTCTCTTTTGGTTCAAAACTGGTTAGGAAGCAGACAGCAGCAAGGTTTGGCTCCTCTGCTGTTTGAGGACAACCTGCAGGCACAGCTGGGTGATAACTTTTCTTTGTCTGAGCAAGCCTGGGTGCAGCAGACACCAGAGGGCTGTACAGGCACAAAGCAGTGCTATTGGGAAACTGAGGACAGGCCTGCATCCCAGAGACTGTGCTAAATGGGGCTCCTGGGAGCTGCTCCTTTCCTCTGGGATGAGTCACATGAACAGATTCAACCGGTTCTCCAGTCTCAGGACAAGAAAAATGACCTCCTCTCTTGCTGCTCTCCTGTCTTTCTCAGTGACATGCATGGGGACAACAGGAGTGCAGGGCATAGTGATGGGACCATGGCACAGACCACTCAGAAGCCATCTCCTCTGAGGAAGGGTGCTGGGAGAGATTTGCTTTTTAACAGTGCAATATCACCAATTTCCTCCGAGGGGAAACATTTGAGAAGTCCTGCAGCAAAATATCCTATTTTCATCCCAGTTTGCAGTGCCAAATGAGCAGGACTCCAAGTGGAGTGGAAACACTGACTCTGCTCTGCTTTGCTTTGCAGTTTAATAGCAAAAACCCAGAGCTCTCCCTTTGCCTGTTCCTTTCCCATCCTGCCAGCTTTCCAGGAGTCTGAAGCAGTTTTGGAGCCTGTGATGGATTTTCCCCTCTCTGCTACAGGTTCTCACCATCTCCTCCACCCAACTCACCACGTGGGCCCCTCATGTATCTTCTTCCCAAGGCCTCTCATTTTCTTGGGCTGTTGCCACTTGAGCTTTATGCAAATTGCAGAGCTGCAGCAAAGCAGAGCCCTTTGGGGATGAGATGGGATGGGATGGGATGGGATGGGATGGGATGGGATGGGATGGGATGGGAGGGAAGGGGAAGGGAGGGGAGAGGAGGGGTTGTGATTGAGTGCAACGAGATGGGGTGAGATGGAATGGGATGGGATAGGTTGGGATATATTGGGATGGGATGGAATGGCTATGGTTCCTCTCCCATTAATGAAGCCCTGCAGCAGGCAGTGTCTGGACATGACCTCATGGGGCTGACCTGTGCATTTTCTACAACTCACTGCGCCAGGAGCAAATATTTCCCCTGGTGGCTCATGCACTGCAATGCTGGGGCAAGTTCTGGGTATGGAACCCAGGAAGGATTTCTACCCGAGCTTTTTCATGATGAACTCCCATTCTGCCAGCATGGAAACATGGAGGTAAATTCACTCCCTACAGACTGAACAAGTGAGTTGGTATCCTCGGAATGCCATCTTACCCTGTGCAGCACTGTTAGTCCCAGCTAACCACCCTGGTGTGTCCTTGATGGACATGGCTACCACACTGCTCCATGCCTGGACCCCAGGAGGGTACAGGGATAGGTACTGAAAGCAGGGAAACCCTTCAGTGCCACAGATGTGTTGGGTGTTTAGTGTTTCAAGCCATGGTTGAGCTCAGAGAATCTTGCCCTTCATTCTGTGCTCCAAATCCCAGTTCCTCTCTCTGTAGGGCACCCAGGGCCTGGGCAGAGATGCAGGCCTGTCCCTGTCCCTTCCTGTCCCAGGTGAAATCCTCACCATGGGGTCCTTCCCTCTGGGGTGATGCTGCTGAATCGAGGACTGCTGTGCGGCTGTGATGGGCACCCAGAGCTGCAAACCCTGATCAGGTGCTCCCTGATCTGATCCCTGATTTGGGACTGCACCTTAAGTCACTTCTACCACCCAAGATGTGGGACAGCCTCTATGACCCCCACCCCTCCCTGCTGTTTGTCTTTCCGTCCGTCTGTCCTTCCGGCAGAAAGAGGCCATGCTGGACACGGAGGATGCCCCAAATGCTTTAAATCCAAGGGAGGTGAAAAATTCAAGGGGATGGAAGCCAAAACTGGACAATTTAGCCACTGTTGTTGGAGCCTGCTCAGAGCCAGCTCTCCATGCCGGTGGGCACGGATTTGGCTCCCACCTTCATTTCCCTCCTGGGGCCGTGCAAACAAACACACCACGATGGGTCAGGGCTCTGCCAGTGCACCCCTAACACAAAGAGGGGTCAACTCCAGAGTGAAGGCGAAGTGAGCAGGAGGGAGGGGGTCGGGAGGGACAGACAAAGGCACGAGCTGAGGTCTGGCAGTGAGAGTGCTGTGCTGGGAAAATCCTCTGATTTACTGCAAGAGGTTTGGCAGCATCGAGGCAGGCGGGGGCACAGCCCTGAGCTGCATTTGAGGAAGTGTCTGTTCTGTGAGCCCCTTCCCCAGCACATTTCTGTGGGGTGGGAGTGTGGGGATGGGCGGTGTGGGAACCTCAGGGCTGCCCTGCTCCATCCAGCTGTCCCACGAGGCACCAGTGATGGGCACGAGGTGCCACGCACATGCCCATGGTTGCTCCAGCATGGATATGGTTGGTAGGGGTTGTACTGATGCTGTTCCATCCCACGACAGCCAAGGGACATCTGCTGGAAGAAAGTCACCCAAGCGGGGTGCGTCGGCCACATCGTGTTCATGGTTGAGATGAGTGCTTTGAACAATTATCTTCCTAAACAGAGGCTTCACAGCTCTTTGGGCTTCTGCTCTGCAGGTGACCCAAAGCCAGACAGGGCTGCAGGATATGGGCACAGCTCTCTTTCCCCCCAAGACTCACAGTGATCCTTGCACTGGCTCTGGTCCTCCTGCCAGTCTGGGCCTCTTCCAAAAAAATGAGACCACTGATTCATGCTTACAGACACACCCCCACTTAGGAACATACAATCCTTCTGGCTCCTCGTGCTCCTGCTGGCCCTCGGAGCAGGTTTCCTGCCCCAGCACTGATGGCTCTATGGGTGTTTGGGCTCAGCACCTTCTGAAGTGCAGGCAGTGAGTCCTCCACAGCCTCCACAAGGCCTCCCAGCATCGGTGGGAGTTTGCTGAAGGTGTGATCTGAGGAGCATGTGCTCCTGAGTGTGGTGCCTTGGGTACGAATGGGTTCTGCTCCAGCTGGGGAAGCTGCTGCCCAGTGTGGGGTGCTGCTGGGACCTGCTGGGACCTCACACCCTGGAGCTCTGGCGTCCAACCGCCTGTCCTGGAGCAACTTACTGACCAGTTTGGAGAGATGAGCAGAAGGAGCATGGGGCTGCCTGCCCAAGAGAGACAAGTATTTTTCCCCTGCCTCCATCTGTGGGTCACTTCCAGCTCTCACAACAGGCTCAGCACTTTGGAATCAGATTTAAGCCACAGCCTAGAACATATTACCAAAAAAGCAAACAGCAAACACATTCTTCTCTTGAATTCCTGGCCTCCTTCTGCCCCTGACCTCCTGGACAGGCCCTGGCAACGTGGGTTGGAGTGCTTTCCTTCAGCCTCTGTGCTTGCAAAGGTCCCACCCCCTGGTGTGTGCACAGCCTCCCAGGGCGGCCAAGGGTTGTTCTGCAGCACCAGGCAGGTCTTGCTTCTCCATTTAATGGCAAGGTGAAACACGAACTGTGCTCATCTGCACTTTGTTTCTAGGCAAGTTCCTTCCTGACCAGCTTTGCATCTTGCTCTAAGGATTCAGAGGGCTTGGGGGATTGCACACTGGGTTGCTGAGTCTCGGTGCTCTGCTCCTCAGCTTGAAAACAGTGATCTGCTAATTTCTTTGTATCACCTCTTTCTCCTCCTGAGATCCTTTGCCAAGATCAGATTGTGCCAGGGATAAGTCCCCTATAGCACCTCCAGCAACCCCATGGACTGGAAGCAAAAACATCTTCTGGACAGTATCAGCCCAGGGCTCTACATCTGCCCTGCTGCTGGCACGAGCTGGAAGGGAAATGCTGGCTGCACTTCTGTGTCTGGCTCCTCCAGAGCTCTGCAGAGCAGGGTCAGGCCCCTGCTCTTCCCTTGGTCTCAGCCCATCCCAGAGCAGTGCTGAGGAGCACACAGAGCTCCTCGTGCCTCATCTTGGCCAGACTTTTACGACTGGCTGGAGACTTGGGCTTGTTCTGAACTCTTCTACCCTGTGCATAGTTTGCATTTCCTTGCTGTGAATCAGGATGTGCCGAACTCTGCAGGACAGCTCCTCTTTTCTCACCCTGAGACTTTTCCAGGCAGCACAGAACCACCAGTGCTGGTGCCCTTAGTGCTGCTCACAGTGATGTGAGGATGTGCCTATGGGATGGGGTGCTGGGCACAGGCTGGGTACTGGTGTGCTGAGCAGGATGGGTTCTCCCAGCCTTGCCCTTTCTATCGGGCTGAGGGTCGGCGCTGAGCACTGGCTGTGTCATCTCTTCTGGCTCCCTAGCATGGGAAATGCTTTGTTTTTGGGCAGGATTTCAAGCGCTCGCACCTCCCAGGCACGTCCATCCCAGCAGAGCACGGCTGAGGAAGGCAGGAGCTGGGAGATGTGGGGAGCTCCTGGCTGGAGGCCTGGCCATGGCTTCCAGCATGGCTCTTGATTTATTCATCGAGTGCAGCAATCTGAAACGTAGAGGCAGCAGCCAGAAAGGGCTTGGCATCCTCACAGCCCTGTGGAACCCCAGCCCTGAGGCTGCTGGAGCTCAGCAGAGGACAAAGCAATGAGCCTGGGGCAGCTCTGCAACATCAGCTCTTGCCCTGGAGCAATGGACGGGGCTACATGCCCACAACTTGCAGTTTCCCTCTCTGCCCCAGGGACAGGCACCCACGGACCAGCACTGCTGATGGAAGATTGGGATGCCAACCAAACTTCCACCCCAGGAGCTGGTGGTGTCCTCAGAGCTGCTGGGTGTGTAACAGGCAGTGCAGGGAGGCTGCTGTGCTGCCTCAGGCAAGAAATCCCACCAGGGCTGTGGGTGAACTGTTCCAAGAGAAGAGGTTTCCATCCCTTCCCAGAGGTGCTCTTCCCACAGGTCTCACACTATTCTCCAGCTCAAGGAGATCCTCCTGGCCTCCTCCATTGGGCTGCCTCCTCCCCCCCCATCAGTTCATTTTCATGGAGCTGTGGCATTTGAGGGCAATCTTTTTGGGAAGGATGGGGTGATAAAGAAGAGGAGAAGAAGACGGGGAGAATTAATCTGCCATTGCAGAGTGTGGAACCAAGATAGAGGATCCCTAAGCCCCAGGGGAGAGAAGAGACGCTGTACTTGGGGAGTACAGCCCTGTTTTTGGTTGGGGACCTGGGACCTGGTTGGTCCCAGCCCCGTCATAGCATCCCTCAGATCCCAGGGGCAGCCCAGGTCCCTCTTTGCCAAGGAGGGTGACAGTGAGCTCTGGGGACTTCAGGAGAAGAGGAGGAGGGGAAGGGAAGGAACCAGAAGGCCAGAGGAGCTGCAGCCCTACGTCACATCTGTGCCCTTCTTCACACTAGAGATCTTGCCCTCCCTTTGCACTTTGTCCCTGCAAGCCAGCACAGCTCTGCCTGCGCTCCCTGCAGCAGGGTGCGTGAGAGATGTGGCGTTGGGGTGAAGGAGGAGCCATGCAGCTGGCCCTCAGTGCCTCTATCCTCCCCTGTCCCTGGGTTTGCTCTCAGCTGCCCACCTCCCTGCTGCTCCGATGCTCTGCTATTTTTCCCAGAGCCTGGGGATGGCATCGCCTCCTCATTTTTCTGGCTCTGTGGTGAGCAGCTGGATGCACTCAGCTTTCCTGTGTCCTCTGCGCAGCGTGGAGAGGGAGGCAGGCTGGATGGATGGGGCTGGTCTGGGCAGAAAACAAAAAGGTGCCACGTTTCAGTCAGAGACCTTCACTCATCATTTTCAGCTTCAAACAAAGGCTGAGAAAGGAAAAGTTAAAGGGTGAATTTCAGCTGAAATGTGAGGGCAGGAGGGCTGCATGAGCACTCAGAAGAATTGCACACGAGCAAATCTGACCCTGGAGGGATGGCACGAGGGAGTGGGATGGGAGTGGAAGAGCAGAGGCTGCTGCTTGCAGAGGCAGTGCAGGCAGAAGGAAGAACACCTGCAGGGAGGAAGATGAAGTAGAGCTTAAGCTCATTGTTCAATAGGGAAGAGGAACTACTAGGGGAGAATGCAGGGAATACAGAAGAGTTTGGTGGTTTCCTTTTTTAGCTTTAAGCTTCATAGACATCCAGACGTGACCAGATAGCTAATGAGAGGGGAGGAGAGAAAATAGACCAGAGGAGTAGTGTCTGGGTTAAAGAAGACATAGATGTGTGGGGAGTGTCCATTTTGTGAGGTCTGGGAGATGCTTCAGGGGAGACGACAAGGTGGAGAGCAGCAAACCTGGCCAGAAATAACGAGAGGGGCTATGAATCCATCATTACAGTGACACTGGACCAAATCAAGGTGAATTATTAAATGGTTTCTACATGCTAATATGATCCATTCACACCAGATGAGCCTCGTGCCCTCATTCTGCAGGGCTTGTGGTGAGGAAGAAGGGAAGCTGTGGTGCTGTGCGTCAGTGCACTGAGCTGCTAGACTTGTCCAAAGTGCGTAAGGGGATCCCAACATCAGCCCTGCTAGGGGAGATCTCCATGCTGGAGGCATCAGCATGGCCACCAATGTGAGCCCCCTCCTGCTCCTCTCCAAGCACTGCCCCAGTGCTGGGCGCAGGCTTCCACCCATGCATGTGCTAACAAACTCCTGAGCTGCTCTGTCCTTCCTGCCATGATGTTTTCTTTTCCAGGCAGATGGTTCCAGGTCAGGGCTACCCAACACTTCTGCCAACGTGGGGGTGTGAAGGGCTGGGAATGAGCAGCTGAGGGCGAGGGGCCCTGCTGCATCACGGCCGGATTATGGCAGCTTAACACATCCATCAGAACCCAGCCGGCCTGGCTGCAGGGACAGCTCAGGGAGGCTGCTGGGGATCAGCAAAATTGCACAGCCCTGTGGGAAAAGCACAGCCTGCTGGTGGGGACCAAACCCCCAGCATCCCATTCCCAGAGGGGATCCAGGCTGCAAGTAGCTCCCACATCACCTCTGCATCCTTTGGGTCTGTGTCTGGTGTGCTGGGATGGCGTCAGACCATTGCTCTACAACCAAGGGTGAGGCAACACGATGGAAATGGCTTTGCTGGCTGATTGTGTTGCTTGCTTTGTCAGCACTCAGAAAAATGCAGCACACAAAAATGTGCCCTCCTCAGCAGCTGGGAGCAGCGACGGAGCCTCATGGCTCACAGAAAAACCCTGCCCTGCACATCTGTGTTTAGGTGGTGTGATTCAGCAGCCCTGCATGTCACCCATCCCATCAACCTCATTGCTCTGAGCATCCCCGGGGGCACGTCACACAGCTCAGGTCTGCTCCTCTGCAGCAGTCATGACCACAGCAGAGATACCTGCATCCTTCCATGGCTGTTCCTGGGCTCTGCCTGCACCGGGATCCTCCTCCTCTGCCCTCTGAAAGGCATTCAGTGTCCCTCCACAGTCCCATTTCTGCCCAGAACTTTTCTGATGAGCTCGGTGACACACCACCTGCTGTCCACCAGACAGACTTTCAAAACCAGTGGAAAGAATTGAGCCAGCACAGAGCTCTTGGGACAGGGCTTTGGCTTCTCTTGGTTACCAGAAGGCTGCAACCTGCCCAAGAAGCCCCAGAAGCTCCAGCTTTGCAATGACTGTGCTGTGTATTTCAGCTCCCGTGGAGCTGTGATATAACCTTTGACAGGGAACGAAAGGAAGGAAGGGAAGGAAGTAAAGGAAGACCTTTCCGGCAGCAGTGGTAGAAGTGACAGCTTTGGCTGATGCAAGAGCACGGGGAGTTTGTTATCCCTGAAACAACCTGACATGCTGGAAAGCTGCTAAATGTGGGAAGAGGACCTTTGGGATCGGGTCAGTGTCAGCGGCCCTGTGCTGAACACCTCGAGGATCTGTGCAGCCTCTGCTGCAGGCATGTCCAGGCACTGAGTCATGGTTTGCTCCTTATGACGAGTCATCTTTATATTTTTGATTCACGGACCTCTCTGTGCACAAAAGAGCAAGCTGTCCTTGCCACTATAAAGATGTGCTCAGCAGACAAGGTCTTAAAATGGAAGCCTCCCCAGACACCTGTGTTGAATTGGACTTCTGCAATAGGAAAGCACATTCCCTTTCTGCCTTCTTCACCCAAACACCTGGGCTGCTGCTCTTTGGCAGCAAATCCTCCCAATCTCCAGGCGTCATTGCCATTTGCAGACACCCTTCTGCTAAACAGCAGAATGGGAAGGAGCAGCAGGGGCAGCAGGCACGGCAGAGAGGTGCGGGGCAGCCCTCTCCAGTGAAGCCTACACACCCAGATGCAATTTCATTCCGGGGCAATTTTGGCAAGCAGGCTCAATGAGGGTAGAGATAACACTGCAAGAGAGAAGCTGGGCAAGTCACCATAGCCTGATGTGTGCAGAAACCCAACATGGCAGCTCAGTGGTGTGACATGCAGGGAAGCCAAAAGCCCAGATGGACATAGGTGGGAAAAGCAGGCAGAAACAACAGATAGAAACACACAAAGAGGTAACAGGGAGAGAGGGAACCACCTCTCAGCTCTGCCTTGCAGCAGCTCCCAGGTACCTCCAGGTCGGGGTGCAGGTAGAGGACTTGGGACAAACCAGTGCTGGGGAACCTTGGAGATGGAGAACCGCCCTGCAGAGTGGAAGAGGCACTGATGGGCACCTCCTATAGCCTCAGCTCCTGGGGTTAATGCAGTGCTGGGCAACGCAGAGCAGGCAGCAGAGGAGCACAGTGTGGAGCGGTGACTCGGGGTCTCCCACCCTCTCCCCTCATGGATCAGCAGATTCCTTCCACATCTGCTGCATGCACAGGAATGCTTCTTGGAGTTCTGCTAAGGTGACGGTAAGGCAGGACGGGCTGCGCAGCGACTGCACACTTGTTTCCTAAGTGCTCCCTCTCCTGGGCTGTGGCCACACCATCGCAGGGAAAATCCAATATTTTTAGGCAAATCGGGGGTACTTCGGGCTGAGCAGCCTGCAGAGCAGCACTGGGAGCTCCCCGGGGCTCCAGGCAAACCCAGATCTACAGGGGATTCACCAGCAGTGTTTTATACCTGGTTATTCTGCAGGCCAGAAGGGAAAGGCTGCGTCAGCTTTCCGTCTGCCTTCAGCTCCAGGGACCTTGGGAGTACAGGGGATTTAAAAGGAAAAGAAGTAGCTTCCTTCAAAGAGTGGAAAGATGGGGGATGATCCTGAGGGACGAACAGAAAAGGTTTCTGCTGGGCTGCAGTGACTCAGATATGGCATTTTCTACATTCTAATAAGAGATGTCAAGTCATAGGTAATTTATTCATGGCAGGCTGATGCAGTTGCTATGGAGAGCACGATAGGAAGAAACTCTTTTAATGCATAGTCTATTGAGGAGGAAAGCATTTGTCAAAGATAAAACCTTGGTGAGAGGATAAAAGCAGCAAACAATGATTAGGGACATTAAAAAAGAAAAAAAAAAGCCATCTGAGGGCACTTCCACCACAGCTGTGATACTGTTCCAGGTTTGAGAGGACCTACCAGGACAGGGCATGGCGTTGGCCATCACAGCTCTTGGACCACAGGCATGGACCAGCATCTTCTGAATGGGATCTGTGTGCTTCCTCTGAAACAACAGCGCGTGGTGAGCAAAAACCCCATGGACTGCCCAATGGATGGGCGTTGCAGCCCCGAGGGAGCAATGAAATACCATAGAGGCAAAGGCAGAGGGGCAGCCCTGGTGGTAGACGTGCCTTGGGAGCAGGAAGGCAGCTGATGGCACTGCCTGCTCCCCTGCCTATCATTTGTATGGCAGTGTCGTGTAACGGGGAATTCTCAGCGAGACTGGGAAGCCAGCCAGTGTTTCCCCTTGGAAACGCCTGCCTCCAATTATTCATAGTGGTAGTGAACTTTAACTGCCTGAGCTGCTGATCCCAGCACCCAGCAGCCACCTCAGGCTGCTCTGCTCTCCCCTAAAATGATTGCATTCCCCCAGAAGCCCAGCTGGAGTCTGCTTGACGTGTTGGGATGGGAATAGCTCAGTGCTGTCCACAGGGAAGACACCTGTGGCTGATTTTAACCTCCATAATAAAAGCCAAATGCATCCCTGGCTTTGCCTTGGTCATTTGTTTCTAAATGAAGCATCTCTCACATAACTAATGGTCCCCACCTGCACCATATATCTTCCTGCTGCTTAAAGCAGACAGAGCTGGCAGCCTTTCCCTGGCTTGCTGGTTCATAATGAGCACAGGGTGATATTTGCCTGAAAGTAAATTCCCTGATACAGGTCAGGGTTTTAACCAAAATGAAGACTTCTCCCTGCAGAGAGTCTCACCACCAGGGCAGGGGCATTTCACATGCAGTAGCCTGCAGATGGATTTTGCACATTAGGGCTGAGGAAGGTAGAAGTTGCCCTTGGCAAACATAGAGGGTGAAATGTCTTGTGGAAGGAGCAGACCTGGAGGTCACTGCTATCTGTGAGTGAGGGACCTCTGGGAGTGATGCGTCATCACAAGGCACCATCCCAAGCCCATAGGGCAGCAGAGCCCTTCTGGCAGCCCAGGGCACTGCAGGGAGCTGGGCACAGCACAAACTGCAGAAGGGGCAGGGCCTACATGCACTCTGCAGTCCCTTCCATGGGATTTGGAGTATCACACTGCTTTGGTCTCCACGTAACTGCCTGAGCATCTTCCAACTGCCTTGGAACCTGTTCCATGCCAACCAACCACCAACAGCAGCAGCAGACACAGCCAGGGCATAGAATGCCTTAAGAAAGTAGAAGCAGGAGGCTCCCAGAGCTACTACCCTTCCTGAGTGTTTCTCCTATGCACTGCTGAGCCTGTGGGCTTAAAGGGCAGCTCCTGGGGTGACGTGGCAGCAGCTGCACCAGGAAGACCTGAGCTCTGTGCGCAGCGCAATGGCTGAAGCAGTGACCACCGTGGACAATGAGGACCTCTCAGACTATTTCAGCATGCAGTACAGGCAGAATCTGCTGCCCTTGCTCAAGTAGGGAGCTCCTCCACTCCCTCCATCCGATTCTGTTTCCTCCACCCCTGCAAGCTCCCGTCCCTTATCTCCCCCACTCATCTCCTTACCTCCACCACTTCAGCCTCTCCTTGCACCTCCCTTCCCCAGCCCTGCAACCCCTCCTCACTGTCTCCATGGGATCTCCTCTGGAGAGCTTTCCACACTGGTTCTGGGAGACTCGTGCTGTCGGACCCGCTCTGAGACAGGTCCTGGGTGGGGTGATGGGGCAGAGCAAGCCAGCATCCTGCCAAGGTGCTGAGCCCAGCCAGTCACCACACTGAATGCTTCTGTGGCAGGAAACTCAAACTGACCGAGGAGGACTCTCTGTCTCCATTTATTCGCCTCCAGGAGAAGAAGAAAGAAGCCCAAGAGATGCAAAGGGTTCTGGAGGATAAGGAAGAGGTGAGAAAGGTGGAAGGGCTCTGGTCGCGGCTGGGATGGCCCATGGCTTTTTGGAGGGTGGCAGTGAGCATGGACAGCCGAGCCTTGTCCCCTCTGTGCTGCCAGGCCTTCAGGGTGAGGATGGAGGACATCACCTGCAGGTGGAAGGAGCTCCGGGCCAAAGAGGCCGATCTGAAGGCTCACATGAAGAAATCTGAGAGGACCCTAAAGGTACAGCTGCCCCTCTTCTGTCCATCCGACACAACGCTGAGATGCACGGCCAACTTCTCCCCTCGCCTGGGAAGAAGGACTGGGAACACCTCTCTGCATGGATCTCCCTTAAGCCCTGAGCTGCCTTCACAGCTTTGTGCCAGACACAGAAAGCCCTGGGAGGGCCAGTGCAGCACCCAGCTCATCCTGCAGCACTGTGACCCCCAAGGGCCCCAGGCAACCCCCAGGAGGGGCTCATGCTGTCCCCACTGATTGATAGCAGTAGGTTCTGAAAAGCAAAGTGCCATCCTAGGGGTTTGTCTCCAAGAGCAAAGTGTCGGTGCTAATGAGAAGGCCCGATTAAGCAGAGAGAAAATGTGTTCCAGGGGAAAGATAACTTCTTACAGCACTTCTACATGACACAGTTCCTTCTTCTCTTGCTTTCCTTTCCCTGTGTGCATATATATGTGTGTGTCTTGATGGGGAAACACCGACAGGAAAATGATAAGATGCGAATCCAGGCTCTAAAGAAAGCTGGCAAAGAAAGAAAGATGAAAATGCAAAAGGAGAGTGAGCTATTGACAGCTAAGAAGGAACTGGAAGCCCTGAAAATTAAGCACCAGAAACTCAGTGACAGAGTGCAGAACTACTCCATCTTTGAAACCTATCTGGAGGATGTGGTGAAGGTCTCACAGGTGAGTGTGGGAGGCAGCTCGTGGCCTCAGGGAGGGCCTTACTTGGGCATTAAACCTAGAGAAGATAAGGTACATCCAGGAAAATCATAGCGTTTGGTCAAGCCCAGAAGCCTCAGATGAGATGGGAAGAGGTTCCCTGTAACCAGGGCAAAGAGAACCAGAAAAGGAGGGGAAGGCTTGGGAAAACTAAAGGAAAACTATTAAAAGGGGTAAAGGCACAGGGATGAATGGAATGGGGAACACTTTGAGTCACTGTTTCATATCACATTGATGGTGTGGGAGGAGTGAAATGCTGTCTAGAGATGGGAACCCAGGCTGTATCCTTTCAAGGAAGCCTGGGCATGATTCCATGCATCACTCCTTCTCCTGGGATGCCAGCTGGCCCCCTCCCAGGTCCAGGTAGATCAGCACAGGCAGTTGCATTTGTGCTTTGTTTTATCAGAGTGCTGCTCCTTTGGAGAAGAGGTGCAATGTCTCACCTTGCTTATGGCAGCTCTGGGAAGAGCCCAACAAGAAGTTATCAGGGATGAGGCATTGCTTACAGCCCAACTTGGCTGGCAGTCGATAAGAGAGGGAAGACATTCCAGCTGGGGCAGGTGCTGCACCTCATGAACAGGGCAAGACTTACCATTATGATGTGAGGGTGGGATTACTGGGATTACTAACCCCACTGTGCTGCAGTTTGAGGAGATCCAGGCAATCATTTGGCACTACAAGATGTTAGTGAGGATTCGCAAGGCTCTGCTGCAAGCAGAACGTGGGCTCAGGGAAGCAAAGCAGAAAGCCAAGGAACTCAGCCAATATGATGAAGATGAGAGCCTGCAGTACAACAGTGACCTGGATCAGCTTGAACTGCGTTCTCACCAGGCTCAAAGGGATGTCCTCACCAAGGTGAGGAAAGATGGGGCAGGCAGGGGAAAATCTCCCAGGCCTGGAATGAGTTGAGTCCCATCAGGCAAAACGGGAGAGCGGGAGGGTGGCAGTGGGATTCCTAGCTTCCAGAGAGGACAAATGGGGTGAAAGCCACCAGAGTGAGGGCTGCAGGAGCCAGCAGAGAGATGGAGAAGCTCCTGGGGCAAGGAACAACTGTGGTAGTATCTGGATCAGGTTATACCATGCCAAGCTGGACCACCTCCAGCAAGCATGTGATCTTCCCAGAAAACCAGTCGACTGTGGAAATTAAGCTCTCCAAATCAGGGTCTCCAGTGCTAAGGCAGCATCTTTGCTGGTTCATGTCCACATGCTGCCTGTCTCCTCTCCTCTCAGGAGCGTCTCTGGGCTGACATGCAGAAAACAGCTGCCAAGAAAACCCAGGAGCTGGGGACCATCAAGATGGCCATCCTTGGCCTCTTCCAGCACGTGAGCAAGCAGCTGAAAAGAAGCCTGAATGTGCCAGTGGATGACAGCTACACACAGCTGAGCGTGGTAGGGCCAAGCCAGACCACTTCTCCCTGTCCAGAAAGAGGAGCAGTAATGACCCTCAGCTGCCCAAAGGAAGGGGAGAGCCCAGGGAAAGCAAAATGCCCAGCAGATACCTACATTTTCACCTGGGCCCTCTCTTGGGCAGAAGAGATTAGGAAGACCTGGGTGTGTGTTTCCCTGCTGCAGGGTGACTGGGGGGGGGAGCCTGGCAGGTCAGGGCAGGATGCACAGGTCACCCCATGGCCAAGATCTGGATTCATTTACCCCTGCCCTGAACTCAGACTTGCCCCCTTAAGATCATTCTGATGATGCAGATCCACCAAGGCCTTATCCTCCAGTTTGATCAGTGAAATTTGTCTTCCTAAAGGGCCAATAAGTTCCCCCCTGCCTCTTGCTCCCATCCTTACTGTGAGGCACATTCCCCAGCACTCTGAGCTCTACCACCTCTCTTCTCTACCCTAGATTCAGCAGTTTATCCAAGACCTCATGGACATCTTAATGGAAGTGAAAAGAAAGAGCATACAGAGCCGTTAGCATGAGCTATGCCAATGGGACTGCGAGGAAGATGCCGGCTTGACCTGGTCTGCCAGCAAAGGCCCAGCAGCGTGGGAAGGGTGAGAAGAGGACAGAGAGCCCCACAGATGTTGTACTTTACTATAGGTTACGTCAGTGAAATTTCATACCTTTCTCGCCCTTCCCTCCTACACTGTCACTCGCACCTTCTCACTCTATTAAAAACAGTATGTTTTAAGATGCATCCATTTCTTGGGGTGGTTGGAACCATTGGAACAGCTCCATCCCACAGTTTCATCCAAGTGGTGCCTTCTCTGGCAGACGGGACGCTGGTTGCAGAATACAGCATCCCAGGGATATAGGCTCAGATAGGGGTTCATGTTCACACCTGGATGTGCCACTCAGTTTAAGCTCTGAGGTATTCAACAGGAACATCAGAAAGGAGGAGGACTGTCCTTCCAGAGAGCTTCAGAGATTTTCCTCCATCACCACACCCAGTGCATATGGGAACGTGGATTTCCCTACGCAGCCACTCACTGTGTACCCAAACCCACCCCTCTGCTGCTGTTAGGAGAAGTGTTGACAGGTAAAGGATGAACCAGCTGAATGAATCGCAGCAAGCATTTGCTTGTTCGCTGTGAGTCCCAACATGATGAATACAGAAGCAGAGGACTACTTTCACACTGTGGATTTCAGGTCTCAGCAGCAGAACATCGCCATGTGCAGCATCTCAGTGCGATGCAAACGCAGAAGAAAACACAAGAGTGAAAAACTCGGTTGCAGAGGCAAGGGCAGTAATTGCTCCTCAGCTACTGTGTGTGAAAAGAGAGCTCATTTCTTTCTGAAACCTTGACAAGTTAACGCTGTGTGGGCCAAGACAGGCCCTGTGTTCTTCTGAATAGATCACCAGAGCAGTGGGAGGTGAGTGGCATTCTGCATTCCAGCTGGCAAGGAAAAGTAAAAGATGTTGCAACTTTATGCAGCCACCGTGTGCCCACACTTTAATGATTTCATTATGTTCCTTCTGTAAAATGGGGATTGTGACTGTTAAGGAGGAGCAAGAGTGGGCTGCTCCGTGAGGTGGGTGCCCCATGGTATGCCACCAAGGAGAGGTTCATGGCTGAGGTCCAGTAATGGCCAGGCTATCTGCAGGTCCAAGATCAAGGTAGAAAGTCCAGCTGGCAGGTCAAGATGAGAATCAATTATAAGGCCATGCACTGGCTTTCCTGCAAGGCAAAGACCAAAACTCCCAGGTTGAGTCTCATGGGTCTTTGCTGGATACTCCTTGGGCAGCAGCTCTCCATGCCAGTGCAGGATCTGAGAGCCCTTCCCCCATCGCATCTTCCCATCTTGCACACCTTGCATCCTGGCCTCCCTTGCTCTCCAGTGAGACCAAATAGCAGCAGCAGAAGGGAGAGAGAAAAATAGACAGGAGAGAGCACATCTTGGTGAGGTCCTCAGGGATACCAGAGATTGGTAAATGTCTTGTAGAGGCACTGGTGATGATAGAAAAAGCTGCTGGAAAAGTCATCTATGACTCATCCCAGCAGAGATGAGGTTGTGTGTTTGTGTCCTTGCATCTTCTCTCTGCAGAGATACATCCAAAAGGACCAGGAGCATTTATAACCACCCTGAGAGGTGACTCAGCTGTCCTCTCTTCTTCCACCCATGGCCACCCCCTTCAACATATCTCATCAGTGGCAGCTGCTGGGGGCTGATGGGAATGGGGTGGTTGTGCCCAGGGAAATGGGGGCTGCAGCTGTGAGCCTGCATGGGGAAGTCATGGAAAGACCTTGGAGAGACTCAGGGTCAGGCTGTCCACTGCAAACAGGCTACTGGAGGGAGAAACCAGCAGCTGTGCATCTCCAGAAGGGAAAAGAGTTATTCCCAGATCCCTGCCAGATGGCTTTGGCATGAGCAGGGTGGGGGACAGATCCTAATGCCAACCAAACTGTAAGGACAGGGGGTGACACAGGAGGTGTCCAGGTAGGAAAGTGTGAGAGCAAAGTGTTTCCCTGAGCATCACGATGACTGCAGTGCTGCCTACCGACCCCATCTGCCTTGTTGTGGTGGGTGAAGCAAAAGCAATGTGACTCACACTGCTGTGGGAAATGGAAGCAAAAACTAAAATTACCTGATCAGATGTCAGGGTTTAAGCTCAGTGATGCTGCATATAACCAACTGTTTGTGTGTGTGTCTGTTAATAGTCTGTCTTTTCCTTGCAGAATTGCAGGGTTTTGGTTTGTTTGCATTGTGTTGCTTGATTTTGAGTGTTGGGGTGTTGGTTTTTTTTCTTTGCCTTTTTTTTTTTTTTTTTTTTTTTTTTTTTTTTTTGTAAGATTTCTTTCTCTTGGCACAGAAATGATTTAAGCATTGGCTAAATCCACAGACTGTTGACAGAAAATCCCTGTCACACTGAAATGTTGTCACTGGTTTAATCTGGACTCTGTTAACATTTCCTCTGGAGCAGCCTGCTGTTCCATCACTGTGGGCAGGAGCTGGAAATGCAGGTCCCTGCTGCTCTGACCCCACCGCTGATAGTGGGATTTCCACTGTCCAGAGAAGCCAGGTGTGCCTGGTGCCATTGCACACTCAAGTGATGGGACAGGCTCTGACACAGAGGGTCACCCCATGATGCTGTCACCTGGAGACATGCTTCTCCCATCCTAGGAGCTCTATGAGGACCTAGGACAACCCCATGCTAGCACCAACTGCTGTCCTCCGTAGTGACTTCAGAAAACATTGCTGGCTTGTTAATCCCATAATTAGCACTTACCCAGGACTTGGCATGCCAAGCATCACCAGATGCCAGATGGCGGACATGAGAGTCATTAGACCCAAATTAGAGCATTGTTTCTGCATATGTAGTTTCTATTCAAGAGAGAATGTGGGTGTCAGAGCTGCCTGGTCCCCCTCAGCAGTCACTGGAGCAAAAACACATCATGTCTGTGAGTGACTGTGAGCTCCTTGGTCCTACACATCTGCACAAAGCTTTCCTGCTTCTTTGCCCCCAAACTGCCTCTCTCTCCTCCTCGTTATGGCCAACATGAGGTGCTTATGAACCAGAAAGGGAGTCTCCTGCCTTCTACAAGACTTTTCAGCCTGATCCAGAAGTGAATGTTAAGTCACCAGCCAGAAAGAGAAGGGTCAGGCTTCTCAACCCTTTTGTCTGTACTCCTGCAACCCTAGGGGATCCCAAATGCAGCCTGGCTTTAGCGAACTTGGTTCATGTTCTGCTCCAATCACTCTGCTGTGACACCACCTGATATACCTCTGCAAAGGTCCCAAGCAGGAGAAGACATTTACAAACGAAGCTTCCAACAGACATTTATTAGTTTGGGTTGAAATCAATGCACGTGAAGGAGTGTCGCTCCCGTGTGCTGCACACCTTTGCCTTCAGTTCATTACAGGCCAACTGGGATCATACGGCCAGGACAGCAGCCTTTCTCCATGACCAGCCATACAAACACAGCCATAAACACAGAGCAAAGTGAGTCAGGATCCTTCCCACCTCCTTCCTGGCCATCCTCCCTGCCCTACAAGCACTGGGTCCTGGAGCCTCATAGGGTGGAAGCAGGGATTAATTTGGGGGTCAAACTGAATCAAGAGCTCTTCCTTGCCTTTGGCTCCCTGTCAGCCCAAGCAAGTAATGTGGCTCTGCTATTCCCCCTTCCAAAAAAGGCCTGGGGAAGGCCAGCACAGGGAGGGGCTTTCTAGTTCTTCAGGGGCTGGTCCACAGTCAATGCCCACATTGCATCACGTGTGTGGCTGCAGAGTGATGAAGCCAAGCAACTACAGGGCAGGGAATGAAAGAGCAAGGAGTAAGAGAAGCCTCATCTGCCCCACCAGCTCCAGGCTGGATGCTATTGAAGATGGTCCGTCTTCTTAAGCAACAGGCACAGCACCTTATTGCAGTGTGGAGGCACCTCGTGCTGCTCCACAGGGCTGGCAGAGCAGAGGGAAGCACTCTGACCTGCAGTGCTTTCTCAAGGGTTCCACATCCCCAAAGCAAAGGGACACAGCGACCAGCAGGCAGGTACTGTGGGATGCAGGAGGTCACCGACAACAGCACAACACATAAGGAGGCTTCACACTGAGACCTCAGAAGATACCAAAAGCGGGGTCCCACCTGCATTGAGTTTTATCAGGATGAATGTGCCATTAGGTGCAAGGAAAAGAGACTGATGGTTGTGATCTCACCGACCTGGGCATGCAGGACAGCGACCCAGGCAGGAACAGCATCTCAGGACTGCAGCAAACAGCAGCAGCACTGAGCTGAAGGCCTCAGCAGCTTGGCTACAGGGCAACCAGAGCTCTTGGGCAGACACCAAATGGTCCCCACATAGCACCTAGTGGAGCCATCCCATCCTACAGGGCAGGCAGGTTTTGGAGATGTGAGAGCTCTTCACAACCTATAAAGAAGAAGCCTTGTGCTGTCATGACAGCCATTAGCAGCTCCAGTTGTGCCATCTAAACATGGGTCAAAATCTTGACATGCTCAGAGGGGACACCAGCATCCGAGGCACTGGGAGACCTCAGGGTGCTGTGATCTTTCACACAGGGATTATGTGCTGGTCATGATGCCAAGCCTGCAGGCACTGGTGGGCACCAGAGGGGTGCTGAACCTGGCACCTGCACCTGGCAGTGCAGGTGTCTGTCACCTGCTCTCTCCAACTATCCCTGCCATGTTTCTCATCTGCTGTTTGGTTTCCATTTCCCATTGCATTTTCCCCTGGTCTTCTGATTTTTTCTCCTTTCCTGTTTTGCTCTGGTTTCCTTTTCCTTTGGAGCTGAAACTGAACCCAGTAACAGTGAGGTGGGAAGGGCAGCTCATCTGCCTGTAATTCAACACGCTACATCTGTGCTCAGGTGACAACTCAAAAATCAGCCCTTCATTTGGTTCTCTTTAGGGATGGCCCTTCCCTCCCCACAGCCCTACCCAGAGCCATAAAACCGAAGCAAACACAACAAAACCCGGACCAGAGACATTCCCCATAAAGAGTCCTTTGGAATCAGCCCACAGAGACTCACAGGGTGGTACAAGGCCAAGAATGAGATCTGCAACGACGACATGTCCAGCAACACTGGATGGTGGATGCTCCCCAAATATTAGCTCCAGTGCTTGCTCAGTTGCCCTGTCTCTGGATATTCTTGTGTGCTGCACGCATCACTTCCAAGCTGAGCTAAGGTGGAATTCAGTATTTGTTGATGTCATGGAGGTTTGGCCATTGATGTGGCACCAAGGAAACATGCCATCATTCAAGCTTGCACCAGCCTGCATGGAAAGTCTTGTCAGTAGCGGTGCTGCAGTGGGAAGCGTGAATAATGATGGGAGGTTGGAACTCTCAGAGGAGAGCAGGTTGTGGACTCTGGCTGGAGACCTGGGCAGGAAAGGAAAGAAATGAGAGACCACGCGTCGCAACTGTGTGATCCCCTTGGTGCTTCCTTCCGTGTCCTCTCCTCCCAGCAATGACCACTGCTTCCCTTCCATACCCTCTCTCAGGACTCAGTGGGGCCCTGACACTTTTCTTCAGTGACCATCCCACAGAGCAGGGCTGCAGCCTGGTGGTCCCTCACACCCTGCTTCTTTTGTGTGTCCCACATACCAGTGCCAACCAACCCACCCCGCACTTGGCAGCTTCAGTACCCCCAGGAAGTCCTTGTCACAAAGCCCAGCACACTACCATGTCACGTCCCATGCAGAGGCGCTGGGAGCTGGCTACATGATGGAGCAGGTGAAGCCACAGCACTCCTTGAGCAGGGTGAGGCCCGTTTTGGTCATGTACGGTGCGGAGGTTTGCTGCCCCCTGGAAGTCATTTTCTTCTCTCTGACAGCAGCTAGAGAAAGAGGCACTGTAAGCTTCAGGTGTGTTCTTGGAGACAAGGACATAAGCCCGTTGCTTCTTCTGAAAGGTCCTCTCAGCACAGCACTGCTGCCCCAGAGGAAGGCCGGGTGGATGGCACGACTTGTCACTTTGTGCACGATGAAATGGAAGGAGCTGATTAGAAAGGGCCCGGTGAAGTACATGAACCACAAAGTGACACCTGCTCATCCCAGGTCTCCTAGGAGATGCTGGCTGAGGAATGTATGGAAGCACTGCATCTGTACTGACTGGTGATGTTTCAGCACCAGCACCTCCCCACACTGAGCTAGTTCTACACAGAGGGATGAAATCTTGGGACCAGACTGCTTAGGGAAGGGAACAAACTGCCAGGGAGGTTCGGTGCAAGGAATATAACTCATTGACCACCTACTTGCTTTCTGGAGGTAGCTTTTGGAGAGCTTACTTTGCAGGAATTCTGCCATTTCTTTGTCTTCTTCTCTCTCCCTGCAATAAAGACATTGTTTAGCACATGGGAAAGGAGCAATGAGGCATCTAGAAACATCTGTCAAAGCGTAATACAGATCTGAGGAAAGCTTGCACTGTCCTTACTGCAAGGAATAAGTTGTTCCCAGCTACCTGAGCCTCTCAAACTCCACATCGTCCACCAGGAAATCCCGTGTTTCCACCAGCTTGTGGATCTGCTGCACCAGTTCCTCCTCCTTCTGCTTCTCCTCATTGGACTTCTCAGTCTCTGCAGCACAAGAAGTGTATTTAGCTCCTCTGCATCCCTCCCATGCAAAGTTGAGCCAAGCCAAGCTTGCTCTGCTTCTTCTCCATCTGGGAGTGGCTATGAGAGTGGGGGTAAAAGCCAACCCAAACTAGGCACCTGGATCCAGATACAGACTGCTAAATAAGCAAAAATCTCACCTCAACCCACCCAGGTCTGATATCATCAAACTCAGATTTTTGAGTTTCGCCTCTGAAATCTCCATGGGGATGAGCACTGTGAGATGTAACTGTGAGCTTCACAAGGCAGAGGGGTTCCTAAGCAAGGTGAGATCCCACCAGTCAGGCTACCTTGCTTAGAGACCCCTCCTCTGCTTCCCTACGGGTCTCTACCCTGCACTGGGCACCTGACCCCCAGAAAAGTCAGATTCAGGTGTCATCCTCCTGCCAAGATGTGCTGAACCCACGTTTCCCACCCCAGCACACCCAGCTGCGGTGTCAGAATGGCGCTGAGCCCCCATCTGGCTGCCTCTGAGCACCATGGGACCCATTTGTGTCACACGTATAGGAACCTTCAAAGCCCATCTAGTCCTGCTCCCCTGCACTGAACAGGGACACCCACAGCTCTATCAGTGCTCAGAGCCCCATCCCCTGACCTTGGGTGTCTGCAGGGATGGGGCACCACCACCTCCTTGTGCAGAGAGTTAGTGAAGCCCTGGGAAACTCTCACATCACTGCAAACTCATGTTCTATACAAACTGGTATATAGCAGCAAGCAGAATACACAAAAATCCTTGGAGATTGGACTAGAGGATCTTCACAGGTTCTCTCTAGCTCAAAGCACTCTGTGATTCTATAAGATGATAGGGCTAGTGCTGGGGAGTGTTAAATATGGACAGCTAGCTTCGGTGGAAATGGTAAATGCCTGTGTAGCACTATTTAATAACAATTTCTGAATTCAGCAGCCAGCTCCAAAATCAATCCAGCTCAGGATGGATCAATCTCCTGTCTTCCTTCAGCTAAATAAAAATGCAGCAGAATTCACAACATGGAGCCAGCCTGCAGGCAGGGTCTCAGCAGCTCCCTAAGCTGTGTATTGATCTGCAGCTTCAAGTCTGCTTTGTATCGATGGGAGGTGCTGCCGCGGGTGTCTGGGTAGAAGGAACTTCTCATAACCTTTGTCTTGTTGGAAAGATCCACAGAAAATAATATGCTGTGATATTTCGGTGCAAATAGGGCACTTTGCAGCATCACTCAGATACCACCAGAAACATCAGGTTGGGCACAAACATACCAGCTACAGGAGTTAGTTAATGATCTGCACTCCTGGGTTAGAGCACATCAGAGTTAACATACCCTCCATACAAACACTGCTTTTTTCCAAATTGCTGATGTCACAGTCCATCAGGACCACCCCTTTGAACTACTAAAGGCACTTTAAGCTCAAGCTTCTCATTGCTGCCTTCAGCAGCAGCATCTCCGGGAGCATCCCAGTGTGGGAGCTGGCCAAGAGCTTCCTGGGCTTCATGGAGATCTTTCTGCTGAGCGCATGGCAGGGTGCAGCTCTACAGAGCCTTACCGGGAAGGGCAAGGAGCTTTTGAAGCTCCTTTTTCAGCCGGCTGATTTCTTTGCAGAGCTGAATGTCATCCATCCTGCAGAGACACAAATGAAACCACGGTGGTTAGCGAAGCAGAAATCTCATCACTCCAGTGACAACACCACCTCAGAAAAACCTGGCACGTGCGCCAGGCACGGATAGCATGGAAATGGGGTATGGGCTGTTGGCTGATTGAAATCAAGGAACTGCAATCTGTTCTTCACACTGACAGACCCCACTGGTCCTCCCAAGCCCTACCAAGAACCCAACACGAAGCATGACCTTCCCAAGGCCATCCAAGCCTCCAGTGCAGCAATGCACCGAAGCTTTGCAGGCACATGGCAGAGCATCCAACCTGGCATCATAATGCTGAGATTTCTCACAAGCTCCACGTCTGTGAGTAGTGCAGAAGCCCTAGTTCATGCTCCGTGTCTGCAGATAACACACGATTGGATCCACGAGCTGCTGCCACAGATGTGCCCCTGGCTCCCTGTGAGGTGTGCATTGCTAAGAGCCCTGTCTGCTTCTCCAGTAATCCCGAGCCCTTCGCTGAGTCACCCCGTCAGGATGAGTCACACCGGAGCTGGGGGCACCAGAAATATTAATTAGGGAGAGGGAAACCAACAGAGCGACAAAGAGGAACCCTGTGTGATACTGCTGTAGGAGGAGAACATCCCAAGCGGAGGAAGCCTTCCCTTTTGGCAGAAGTAATGAATTGGCAATAATAAAAGTTGTCATTTCAATACAACCTGGGAGATAGCAAAGGCAAGCAGCCGGGTCGTTGCTGCTGGAGCTAGGGTTATCTCTGCCCCCTGAGACATCTCGTTGCAGCAGGTTTCATTATCTTCTGAGCATGGACATCTCAGCAACGTTGGAATGTGTTGGTTTGACATTTTCAACAAGAATAAAACACTGATTGCTATCGACTGACCAGGCCACTTACATCACTGTATGGTGGCACTTCGATGGAGGTGTGCATCTCCCTGAGTCCTACAGTCCATCTGACCCTAAATATGACTTTTATTTCCCCCACTGTGTCAAAAGCCCCACTCCAACCCCCAAGCCCTTTCCCTTGTAGCCCTGGTGTGCAGAAGGTTCCTGTACCCTCAACTCTCAGGGCAGCCCCAGCTCCTCCTGCCCAGCAAAGCTGATGCTCCCATGGTTTCATTTCACAGGTCCGATGCTCAAGCTCTGATGTGCAGCCCTACTGTTCCCCAAAACACCCAAGCAATGAATGTTGCAGCTGTACCCACCCCAGGATGTGTTTTCTGTAGGTGATTCCCAAGTGCAAGCCAAGGAAGAAAACAAATAATGAGGTAAGAAGAACTACGAGCTGTGAGTTTTGACAGCACCTGTGAGATTCAGGTGCCAGTTGCCATGGAAAACATTCAAGCATTTCAGTTTTTGTGACTCCCAGAAATCCTCTGCAATCCCAACAATAAACCTCAGCTCCAGGTGTGTGGTGTGTTCTCTCTGTGCCCACCCCAGCACTTCTGGGGTCAGCCCGGGGCAGTGCTGGCAGCCCCATCTCCATGGTTCTGGCTCAGAACCCAGTGCTGAGAGTATTGTTTATCCCATGCTGCAAATGAGCCTTGCAGCCCCTCTGGTCTTTGCTTTTTTCTCAGCTCTCTCCCTGTCTGCTAAGCCAGTGTTAGGATTACGTGCACCAATCGCTCCAAAGGGGCCGTGCAACTTTGTCACATAGGCTTTTCTCTTGTCACCATCCCCCTGCATTACAGTGGCTTTATTTCTGCCTCTTTGGCAGGGCTACATTGATTCTGGCACTCTGTGGACACAAATCCTCCATGCTGATGCTCCAAAAGGGGAGGAAGGGCTGGGAGGCCATAAGGTCTCCTCCAACCCACCCATGATGTGATACGATTCGATGATAAACTCAGGTTCTGTGGCTGCCCATGTCAGGGAGCAGCAGTGAGCTCCCAAACCTTGAGTACCTTCCCATGCCCAGCCCAAGAGCATCAGCCTGCAGAGAAGACATAGTGCTCAGAGAGGACCATGGACTCAGTCAAACACGTGCCCCCAAATCCACACAGGTTGGCTCCCAGCACTCACATGTATCGCAGCTCTGACTCCCTCCTCACCAGGATCTCCCTGATCCTCTCGATTTTGAAGAGCTCCCCTTCAATGTCATCAATAGTGGTGGAAGAGTCAGCCATGGAAATGATCTCATCCTCTGCAAAGGAATCAGGAGCCCCATCAGGCAGCAGCAGATGTTAACTGGGTGCTGAGGACAACAGGGCTGTCCTGCAGACACCACACAGCATCACCAGGCTACACATGCAGCTTGAACATCTTTTCCAGGCTACCCACCAGGTGCTGCAAGAGGAGACAGCCCGACATGGAAAGTCACCGCCAGATACAGGGGCACTGAGCTACTGGCAGATGTGTTTTGCCTTTATTTGTGCACACAAAGCTGAGCACCAGAGCAGCTCTGCTCACTGCTGCAGCAGCATCAGACCCCTTGGCTGAGCAACCTCAGAGACACAAGCCTGTGTCTACCTCCTTCTCCAGGACATGCCAGAGCCAAACCTGGGCCCATATCACACAGGACCCCCAAGGAGTCATGGAGGTGAAGGTCCCACTGCAGCTCCCTTTCCACTGCAGGGTGGGTGAATCCCTCCATGGTACCTGGCAGGGCAGTTCAGTTTCCTTATCCCCTGGAGTGCTGAGAATCATCTCTGCAACCCACCTGGGGAAATTGAGTCAGGAAAAAGGGATGCCACTTGCTCCAGACCAGAAGCAAAACCATCCCAGCAAACCACAGGAAAAAGAGGCTGTTGTATTTTAGTGGCAAGTTTGGGGATGGGCAGGATGAGAGCCCAGAAACAGAGCTTTGTCTCTGAAGCTCTGCTCTCACCACCAGCTTTGTTTCTGCCAAAGTCTGACGTCCCACAGCTCCCAGCCTGCTCTATGGGATGACAGCTGAGGTTCTGCTCCCAGGCCAGCTGCCACCTCTCTGTCAGCCCAGCTCCCAGCATCACATCACCCAGCTCGTTATCACTGATGTGCAGCAGTGCATTCATCACACAGTGGCTAATCCAGCTCTCCTGTGATGTACAGGCAGCACAGGGTGGGGGGTGGGGGGCGGGCTCAGCAGCTACAGCAAAGCCAGGCTATAAGAAACACTAACAATCACATACATCAGGGGAAAACTGAGCTTCCTTTGGATCCCCACAAGGCACATCTCTGCTCAGAGAGTTTCTGCAGCCCTGGGATTGGCCCAGTAGAGCAGGGAGGGATTGCTGTGAAGGCACAAGGCAGAACACCCGCACAGTGGTTCTCTACCCATCGCATAGAACTGCTGGAGAAATTGTCCCCAATGAGGCATGTTTCTGAAGCTGCTGCTGGAGAAAGTTGAATAGCAGAAATATATGTAGTTCAGGTTGGCGTGACTGGTTTGAGGAATAGTTTTCCACTCTTTCTGGCTTAAAAACTCATGAGGATTAATTGTAGCACATCTCCCTCTCCTCCAGCCATGCAGGTACTTTCTACCAACACCTTTACACGGAATCCTTAAACACTTCCCACCCCAAGCTGTTGGGATGCTCTCAGGAGCCCCACCCTGACGGACCACTGGATATGTGAGCTGAGCACAGAGTAGGGTGGGATGCGCTGCCCTCCGGCAGCAAACCTGTGCTGGAAACCCTACCCTCAGCCTGCTTTCTACTGGCCTGAATGGAGTTGCTAGGGGACTGGACTGTGGTTGCTATGGGACCAAGGATGCAGTTTCTGCAGGACCGGACTGCTGTTGCTAAGGGACCGGACAATGGTTGCTAGGGGAGAGGGATGCTGAGCTCCCTTGTCCCGAACATCCACCTGCTCAGCCACCCCAGGATGCTCGTGGCCCAGAGGATTTCATGCACCTGAAGACAGGCAGGTGGCCCTGGTCACATCTCCCTGCAGCTGACAGGGACAAGCAGGTAACAACGCACGCGAGGCTGCAGATGGAACAGCCGCTGTGTGCTTGTAGGTTCCCTGGGGCTCGGCTGTAGTTCAGTGTGGCTCTAGATCTGTCAGAAAAAGCTGCATTGCTCAGCGTCACTTCTGTGACCAGGCTGAAATGACAAACAGTAAACAAAGAAACGAGCTCACTGCAGCTCTCATTAGCCAGGAACAAATCTTGGAGCACAGGGGTGGGTCTGGGGGAGGGAGGCTGTCACTGCTGATCTGGGTGGGTGAGGGAATAGCCCAGAACATCTCTGATCATCGGTGGCAGAAGTACTTGGCTCAGGTCATCAGCCAGCTGCTTCCCAGTGGGCGAGCACAATGGTTGGAACAGGTGTCAGCATCACTCCTTCTCCCTTCTCATCCCAGAACCTCATTAGCAGCAGGCAGCCCGTCTGGGAGAGGCAAATCCCCACCTGTGTACCAAAGGGAAGAGGAGGCTGTGCTGGATGATTTCTGCCCACGGTCACTTCCAGCAGCAGAGGCTGCAGGTCAGGAGCGTACTGTGAGCCAGGGGCAGGTGGACATCACACAGCACAGCCATGGCTGCAGGACCTGAGCTGGAGGCTCCCATTGGTGATAGGGTGGCATTCTGTGTCCCTAAGGTGAGACTTATCCTCAGACACACCAGGGAAGGTGTCAACAGAGCTCTAATCAAACTGCTGCCTAAAACAGGAGAAGGAGCAGCTCCAAGTGAGAGCTCCTGCAAAATGAAGCCTGTGGACCTCTGGGGGAGTGCAGTCTTCCCACTGATTCCTTGAAATCTGCCCAAAGCACCTTCTCTCCACACCTTCTAAATTCAGTGAGGAATGGAAAAAGTCCTCGGGATCACAAATGCCAAGCTGCTGCTGTGCTTTTGTATGGGTGAGGCCAGCATCAGCCAATCCTTCATGCTGTATTTGGCACCAAGATTGCCCAAGAGCTCTGGAAGTGGGGCCAGAGACACCACAGGGTGTGTGAACACCTGGGGAAAGGGACACACTGCTACATCTGCACGAAACCCATCCACCAAACCTCATGAGAAACCAGTGAATCTGTGCAAGAGACCAAAAGGCAGGAACCCTTCAGGAAACTGGAACAGCTACCAGAGAAGTCCAGGGATCTGCATCGTTGGTCCAAGACACCTTCTGGACAAAGCTGTGAACAACTCCATCTAACTACTGAGTCTGCTTTCAGCAGGTAGTTGGACTCAAGATCTCCAGAGCTCCCTCCTGATCCAAGTTACTCTGCAAAGACCAACTGAGTTTTGCATGGCTCTTCCCTACTAGACCAGGAGATGCTTCCACCAGACAGATGTGGGGTGATATCAAGTTCCTGAAGCCCCAGCTACAGACATGGGTCAAAGCACAGATTCCCTGTGCAGCCTGGGGTACCCAGGGCTCCATGCATCCACTGCAGGTGGGAAGTGGGAACACCCAGAGCTCAGGAGGGACTAAACCTGGGCACGTTGTACAGCAGGCAGGTGGGCAAAGACTTCCCTGGAGGTGGTTTTACCAAAACTGAACGGGTCTATAACACCCAACTCCTTACATCCTCCTTATATCTGGGCCCATGCTCGTGGTGCTGGGCATCTGTTCAGGGATGCAGGATGACCCACGTGTGTGCAGCTCCCACAGATGCACACGCCAATGGAACCAGGCACAGGAATCAGCCCCACACTGCCCACAGAGCTCTCCAACAGCCACTGCTTCAACCTAGCAAACTGAAGAACGGGAGAAGGCTTTGATTTCGACTTGGGACTGTTCTGATCGTCACACACAGCCCAGAGGAAGAGAGTATCGTTAATGAGGAGTATAATAGCTGGAGACTTTCACTCCATATGGCTTTGATGCAAACATTTAGACAGCCAGCAACAAGCCCAGGATGAGTCACAGTGGCAGCCAGTGCAGGGTTGAGTTGCAAGTGATTTCTTCCATGATTAAAGATGGGCAATAGATTGGCAGTGCCCTGGGGAGGGAGGGCAGAGGTCTTCACCTGGGCTCCATCCCAAGAGGCTTTTAATTCAGCTGCGGGTTTTTCTCTGCCAGGGAAAGCAGCGTGAGCGGGGGGCATCCAGCTCATCAAAACCAGCCCTTGTTGATTAGTGCATATTTGATAATGAGAGCAATTGCAGCTCGCTGCCCAGCTCTGGGCAGTGTTTGCAGAGGTGATATGGTGCTCACACCCCTGGTGCCTGCAGCATCCTCAGCACACAGCCAGGCACTCCAGACCTGAAGGACAAGGTCAGATCCCTGCAGGCCCCCCCCCAGACACCTGCCATACAGGGGGAGGATGGGGGGATAAGTGCTGCTGTGCTGGAAGACGCAAAGGAGGATAAAAACTTCAGGACGCTCTCCACGGAGCCGAGCAGCACCCACACACTCGCATCCAGCTGGATGCTGAAGTTTGCTCTGTGCCTCCCATTTTTGCCTTTCTGGCTGCTCGCCGCTGTCCTGCTGCATGCAGAGGTCTGGTGGGGAGCAGAACGAGACGGGAGAGATGTCGGAGTGATGCCCTGGCAGGAGGTGCCCCCAGACTGCGATGCTGCCTCCCACCCCTGGAGCTCGACTGCGGGTGACACCCCGGTCAGACCCCGTTTCCTACAGGAGGAACTGCTCAGAGTGGGGAAAGGCAGCAAAGGGCCGTGCGGGCACCCCAGGCTGCCCATCAGAGCCATGCCCACAGCAGGCACGGCAGCACGGTGCCTCCACATCTCTCCGGGCTGTACCAGCCGTGCGGAGGGCTCCATCCCCCCCTCCACCACTTCATTTCCCCCAGCCATCCCTCCTCCCGCTTCTCTCCGTCTTTTCTCTCCCCCCGCCCAGCCCTCCCACCCTGCGGGGGGCTCAGCGGCTCCCCCAGCCTCTCTCCCCCCGCTTCCCGCACCTCTCCGAGACGCACCGCGAGGCTCCGCAACCCGACGTAGGCTGGGGGGTTCGGGGAGGGGGCAACACCGGAGCCACCCGGGGGAAAGTTTGGAGCTCACCTGGCGCCGTGCTGGCGGGCGGCCACCGGGTGGATTCCAGCGAGCCGTACCGGGGGGGGGTCCGGTTCCCCTCCATGCTGCAGAGCGGTGCGGCCGCCTCGCTTCTCCCCCGTCCGCACCGCTCGGAGCGGCTTGGGGCTCCCGATGCTCCCCGCCCCTCCGCCCGGCTCCCGCCGCGCCCTCTGCCGTCCTCCGCCGCCCCGCTGCCGCTCCCCGCCCTCCGCCCGCACCGCGGCCGCTTTCTCTCCTTCTCTCTCGGGGCGGTTCGGAGCTCGGCTGGGTGTCCTCTGCCGCCGCGCATCCCCAGCCCTGCCGCAGCCCCGGCCTCTCCGGTTCCGTGCCACAGACTTGAGCAGCTTCAGCATGAACACGGTCCCGTTCAGCCCAATTCATCCTTTGTGTGCTCTCAGCAGGGCACGGCTCGCTGCAGATAAATAAACCGTGCAACAAAAGCGGGACAAAGAAAAGATGTTTCCCAGGGGAAGTTAGGTGTTGGTGTGGGTCAGAGGTTTGCTGGCAGCACCTTGGGAGCGCAGGGGCTGGGCGTGGGTCTAAAACCTTGCAGCGTTCTTAATGAGCATAGAATCACAGCATCATCTCAGTTGGAAAAAGTCATCCAGTCCAACCATCAGCCTGACCTGCCACGTCCCACCCAAGGCCACATCCATCAGTGCCACCTCTGGAACACCTCCAGGGATGAGGACTCCACTGTAGCTGAGGCAGCCCTGGAGGTGTTCAAGGCCAGGTTGGATGGGGCCCTGGGCAGCCTGGTCTAGTATGAAATGGGGAGGTTGGTGGCCCTGCATGTGGCAGGGGGTTGGAGATTCATGGTCCTTGAGGTCACTTCCAACCCTGGCCATTCTGTGATTCTGTGAATCATTAAGGTTGGAAAAGACCACTAAGATCATCTATTCCAACCACCAACCCATAACCACCATGCTCACTGAGCCATAGCCCTATGTGCCACATCTGCCTTTTTCTTTAAAACCTCAATGCTTGTTCACCATGCCACAAGGAATGAGTGCCTGGATCAGCTGTGCTCTGCACCTGGCATTTAAAGCACTGCAGAACTTTGCTTTGTTCTTCCTAAAAGCACAGGATCACCCTTAGCAGTGCAGAGCTACACTCAGAACTAAGATCCCATTGCACACACTGCTTGCTCTGCTCTGCCCAATGCAATCATTGTGTACAAACCTCTCTTGCAGAAGATGCTCTACCTCGAATCCACTGTAAAGAAGTTTTAATGGATCCACTCAGACACTGGAAAGGTACTGAGAAGCACAAAGAGAACTGAACTGCCTATTCCTGCAGAAGGGCACATATGTCTGGCCAGAATAACAAGATGGGAGTTATTAAATAATTCCATGAGCTTCTTTTCCTTGGGATTTGTCAAAAATTCAAGCTCACATCTCTCAATCCACTATTAACACGACTCCAGCATGTGATTGTGTTTCCTGGCTCAGAATTTCTTTTCCCATCAGCACAAGCCTGCTGTTCTCACTGCTATCATCCCTTCCGCAGTCCCAACCTTCCAACCTGATTACAGCTGGAAATGCTTTCAAAGGTCCAAAACCACAGCCCTCCTGCCAACAATGTCCTTCTCTGCTCCGATAAGGTTGGCATGAGATCACTTCTTCTGTTGCTTGATTTCTCCAGGCAGGGTTTCTTAATATGAAAGGTGAAGCAGAGCTTAATTTTAAAGTTAGCTCCTACTCAGCTCTGTGTCTGCGTTCACAGTGTCAACACATCTGATTTCAAGGGGGGAAAAATTGCCTTTGGCCAGAAAAGTAATTCCTATCACTGCAAAAGCAGTGGAGAAGTGATGCACAAAGAAATGTATCTGTGCCCAGAGGAATGTACAACTGGAGTCAGCAGATAGAAAAGGAAGGAAGGAAGGAAGGAAGGAAGGAAGGAAGGAAGGAAGGAAGGAAGGAAGGAGGGAAGGAGGGAGGAAGGAGGAGGGAGGGAGGGAGGGAGGGAAGGGAGGGAAGGGAAAAGGGAAAAGGGAAAAGGGAAAAGGGAAGGGAAGGGAAGGAAGGGAAGGGAAGGGAAGGGAAGGGAAGGGAAGGGAAGGGAAGGGAAGGGAAGGGAAGGGAAGGGAAGGGAAGGGAAGGGAAGGGAAGGGAAGGGAAGGGAAGGGAAGGGAAGGGAAGGGAAGGGAAGGGAAGGGAAGGGAAAAGACCTGCAATTTTAGCTGTTTCCTTGCAATGTAGGAATGAAAATAAAAGGTGAGATGAAGAATTGGGTTCAATGAGCTGTGTGGATTCCAGTCCAGTTCCATTGGCCATACAATGACGTTACATGCAGGGTCTGGGCATGTTTCACTAAAAGCAAAAGACATTCAGCATTTGGTGGTGAATGCTGCCTCATCTACTAGAACTGATTCAGTGGGGATCACTGAACCATGTCACAGAGCACATGTACATCAATCCAAACAGCATCAGCTACAGAGGACATCCTCAGCACCACCAGTTAAACCAACAAGAATTTTGGCTCTCAGGTGTGCTGCTTGCACAGGACTGCTGTCATGCACCCCATTAATGAGCAATTAGAGTTCCTGAGGTATGATATGGTAATAACACTAAAACTGTTCTCTACTTGAGTTTGAATTCCAGGCAACTTCTCAGTACGAAGTTCCAGTTATTCTTGGCTCAGGGACAAGCCTATCTATAGTTATTGCAGCAGGTTGTGGCATGGCACAGTGGGTTTGTGCCAGAAAATGGGGAGCTAATTATGCTGAAAGCATCTGACATGCAGATAAACTGTAATCAATACACACAAAGATCATCTGCAATAGCATCACTTTTCCTTGTCTCTCCTAAGAGCACAGGAGGGAGCAGGGTAGGAGATCACCATGGCCCTTGTATGCTACATATTAAATATGCATTTAGAGAAATACTCTGGGTTTTGCAGCTGGCTTGTAAAACTTCGGGGAGATGCTCTTAAAGTTAATTCTTCTGCAAAGGAATGAGGTCTTCCCGTGTACCTGGTCAAGTGACAACAGCTTCTGATGAGAACTGAAAGCTTTTCAAAGCAGAGCTAAGTCATTAACACAAGTTCATGAATTGTTTTCCACTTATGGGGCCACAGGTCCTTCTGTTCCCACAATTCATACACCACTTACACCAGCCACAAGCAAGTAAATTTATAAAAAGATCCATTTCTGCTGTTTTTTTCCCTTCTTTACATATATATATATATATAGACATTAAAAGAGTCGCACCTTCTGATAATGGATCCTCTGTGAAACCTGTACAAATAACTTATAATCCATCTACACCATTTACAGCTGTACAGATTCAGCCCTGGACACCACAGGCCACGCTCTGACCCATGGTCTCATGGCTTTGTGAGCTGCTGGCTGGTGTGCCAAGGGCCATGTGCCCCAGCAAAGAGCCCAGTGAGGCAGAGATGTGCTCAAATTCATCACTTTGAGCCCAGTGTTACCATATGCAGCAGTTCAGAAAGGAAGGATGTTGGGGCAAGCAGGTTGCTTGACTTATTTCTGAGCCTCCTTTCCAACTTCAGCTCCTTCCAAGGCCAAAGTGCTTGGTGCTGTCCCGGCATTGGTTGTCATTTTTGAGGGGAGGTGAAAAACTGCACTGAAGAACTGAAGATGGTTGCTGAGACCTTCCAGGATGTTGAGGTGCTGTGATGCTGTTGCCCATCAGCTATAGGTGCTGGTTTGGGGTTAAACGCTTTTTGGGACCTGGAGGCTCTTTATGCTGCTAAATAACCCATGACGCACCAACAGCTCCAGAGTTGCTTTGCCCCCTGTAATGTATTCCAGTGCTAGTTTGGGGCTGTGTGGTGCATTCAAAGTGAGAGTGCATAAACCCTGAATTTGGGAACAGGAACCAAAGCCGTCTTCTGTGCCAAGGCAACAATAAGGGGCAGCAGCAGGAGGGTTTCATGGGGCCCAACCAGCCAGGGCAACCCGCAGGCTTGGAGGGAAGCATCTCCAGACTTGAATATCTGTGCTCCAGGGATGCCCCGTGGTGACACTGAAGAGCTGCTGTTGCACTGACAAGGCTGGAGGACTCCTCCTTGGGGCAGAGGATACAAGCCAGCACCCCGAGCTGCTGGGAGCTGAGAGAATCAAAGCTGATAGTGTCATAGAAGGGTGCCATGGATCCCACATCCCCTCCAATGTGAATTTACAGAAGACTCCCTGGAGACAACCCAGATATCACAGACCGTATTCAGAGAGCCAACCAATGCACACCATGTTTCTTCCATTACTTCAGCAAAGATGGGCCTTGGACACTTTGCTCCACAAAGCTGCACTGGTGCGAGCCCATCTGCAAACCAGGGGAGGGCTCCCACACCTGACTGCAGCAGGAGGGAGGAACAGAGGAGTCTCCCAGGGGTTCTGCAGGCTTCTCAGAACGAAGCCAAGCTGTGCTGCCTGGGCAACCTGAGCACATCACTGCCAAATATTGCACTGGATTTCTCGTGTCTCTGCTTCACACCAACCATCGTTCTTGCAAAGCCCCTCTGAAACAACAGTGGGTGTCCCACGCGTTGGACACACAGGCATGCCAGGCCAGGAGATGCCACCCCAATAAATATTAGTGCTAGCAACTACTCTCTGATCCACAAGCACAGCAAGCACCATCACCTCGGCTCTATTTTCTCCAGTCCCTTCCCTGAAATGAAAAGCTTGGAGGTTTTTTCATGACTTGTGCAAAAGGTCAAATCTCTCAGTCCTTCAGGAGAGCTCTGCCCTGGCAGGGAGCCCAGGCTATGGCCACAACAGCCATTCCTTGGCACACAGCTGTCCTTCCCAAGCCCTGCCCACTCCTGCCTTTGCAGCTTTAGAAACACCACCCTGGTTGCAAAGCCACTGTTGGCAGCTTCTTAGTGTGCTTTCGTTTCCCACATCTTCTATAACGACCCAGGTGCTGCATCTTGCACATCAGCTTTTTCTCCTTTTCTTCATTGGATGACACCTGCAAATGTGTTGATGGGCAGCAGCAGAGACTTGGGCATGTATTTCACAAGTCCCACATCCTCTGCTTCGTGCAGGCTGAATTTCATTGTCCTTGACTTTTGCAGGCAGTAGCTGGGCTCTAGGCAAGGAGACACTTCCAGGCTGCAGGAAGACAAGAACGTGATTACTGCTCGTGCAAAGCTGCCCTTGGGGGCCAGAGTCTGATCTCAGACTAAATCCCAACTCTCTGCTCTGACTGCAGAGCAGGGGCTGCCACACAGAGCTGTGCAATTGCTTTTATGCTTTCAGAGTGGTTTTGGCTGGGAGCTGATGTGTACCAGCATTTAAACACTAAAGCAGTGGCGTCAGCCTTGCTTACTTCAGTTCTCAGAAATTCCCACTTTACCTGTGCTCCACATGAACCACAAACTCTGTCTATTCCCTTCCAGCACTTCATATGTCACTATCACCACTGCAGCCTGACTTTTCACAGGGCTGATTCCTCTGCCCTGACCTTCATGTGCTTGAGATACCCCAGGAAGGACTGCAGTCCATGCAGAGAGATCAGCCCCACAGCACAATCTTTTAGACCTAAGATTTTGGATGTACTTGTCCTTCTACTGCCTAATAATAACAGCACCCTACTTAAAACAGAAGAACCCTTTTTTTTTTCACACCATCACCCCAAGATGCAAAGCTAGGAGAGAACAACCCATCTCCTGTCCCTGCAGACACCCAAGGTCAGGCTGCATGGGAGTCTGAGCACCTGATTGAGCTGAGGGAAGTTGGACCAGATGGCCTTTAAGGGTCCCTTCTGACTCAGACTCTGATTCCACAGTTCTTTGACTCTGCCCTGCTTTCCCAGGAAAGGCATCCTCACCTGATCACATTCCTGTAGGTCCTTCTGCTGTCCTTGTCCAGACACAGTGTGAAGGGCCTCTGCTCCGTGCTCCTGATTTTGATGTTGCACGTCTTCAACTTGTTTGCCACGGTCTGGATTGGGAGAGGAGGAAGAGCTCAGTGAGTGCCTCGTGCACCTGGCAGGGGTGGTGCACATGGAGGAGACAAGTGGCAGATATGAAGGAGAAAAAATGACAACATTCTCATTCAGTTTAAACTTTAGAAGTGAAGCAAGGTGGCTGCTCTAAAGATGGAAGGGTTTCTCTTTCCATGATCACAGCCTAAGGCTGCAAGGGCAGACTTTGCCAACTGGCCCAGTTTGCACAGGCTGGGAGGTCTGGGATGTCTGATGTGGGGCACGGCCTTCTCTCCTGGTGGACTTTGGTGGGCAGCACGGGCTGCAGTACCTTGGTGTTTCCAAAAGCCAGAATAACCAAAAGAGTACTGGCTATCTGAAAACACCAGCTGAGAGAATGAAGGCTCCATGGCAACACAAAATGACCCAGAAATGATAATACTTATGGACACCCAAACTGTAGGGATATATCCCTGCAGGTCAGAACATCCTCTGCCTGGCCTCTCATGCAAAACCAAAAGAGCCCCGGAGAAAATCCATCTCTCTGAGGTGGTGATTAGGTTCACAGAAGTTCCTTTTTCCTGTTTATGCTTTGTTAAAGCATTGCTATAACAGCCCCTGTCTGGTGGGCCATAAATGGATTGACACAAGTGGTCTGGAGAGGACTGCAGCTGGAGGTGTGGAGCTAATGGAGTTGATCCCAAACCTACAAATCCTCTCCCACACCCAAGCAGAGCCCTGATGACTAAAGGACTAAGCCTTATTTCTCTTAAGCCCCTTGAATCACACGATCACCAGTACTTCAGAGTATCCTGAGACAGCGTGTGATGCAGTGTTGAGCAACAGGGAAAGCATTTGGGGTTTGACTTGAAAAAATAGACTTTTCCAGGGAACACCCAGCCATGGAAACTCCCAGAGCCTTCCCCTTCCATGGAGAGTTCCCCTTCACTGTGGTTGTAAGGGCTTTCCATTCACTGGCCAACCCTCCCAGGATCAGGAGCACCCACAGCCACTTACTGAGAAGGATCGTCCTGACAAGTTGTTGATCCTAACAACTTCAGTGACGTCCACATTTAGACAGGCCAGATCTGCAACAGAAGCAGTATGTTAGACTTGGGCAGCCCAGGCACAAATGACACTGAGTACTACGGTCAGATTCACCCTGTGGAGCACCAGAAATCTCAGCAAAATTTGCTCCCAAGCAGAGAAACCCACCTTCAGCTGCGTTGGCAGGGATGGCCTTCATTGAGAGACCCGTGGAGCGCAGGGACAGGGACACCTCCTTTGCCCGGTCACTCACCACGACCTGTAGGGAAGGAAGGCTCTGTTCATTCAGCCAAGCCATGGGGTGGCTCTGGGGACAGTTTTTTTCACAAGAACAGGGATAGCTGGCAGACTATCAGAACCTTTCTGTCCTCTCATGGAGTGCAACTCCAGAGAAAGAAGGAGAGCCAGATCACTGCTTTGGGAGGTCCATGCTATGCCTGTGGACATGGGCACGTTGGGTGCCCAGAGCCCCACTCACCTTCCTGTATGTTACATTCAGATCTATGCCAGGGCCATCCAGGGTCGTCTTCTTCTTGGCAGGGTTTACCTCTGCAAGGGGAGGACCAAGAAGGATGGAGGTGTCACTCATCCCACTCACCTCAGGGCAGAGGACAGCATCAAGGGACAAGCCACTCCAGACACACTGGAGGCTCTGTGCCACCAAAAGGTTTGGTGAGACGGACTGGCTGTAGGGTCTGTGCTCAACCCCAATGGCAAGCATCCACTGGATCAGGCACTGGGTACAGAGAAACCCTCAGGCATCACCTGGCTGAGACCAGGACCCAGCGACCACCCTCCTGCCTATCATCACATGCCAAGGAGGGAGACAGAGGAACTCAGGGCGGCTCCTGATCGCTAGGGTGTGAGGGCTGTGCCCATGGCGAGGCCATGGCTGGTGTAGCCCCAGCTGTGGGGTTTCACGAGGAGCAAACACACCTCTGGGGGAGATGCTGTCCTGCATCCGGACACACAGCTCCGTGAGGAACACATCCTCAGCTGGCTCCTGAGACGAGCTGCTGAAGAAAACCTGAAAGAAAGGAAAAACTTTGAGAACAGTCATCCTGTACCATCACAGAAGGACCGCGGCAGCGAAAGGTTCCCTGAGCGCCCCAGTGGGACACCGTCAAAGGGAATCTGTCACCTCACTATGCGGGCAGATGGGTTGGGGAGAGCTGGTTTTGCTTTCCGAAGCACAGGAGCAGAGCACGCCTCGCAGTGCGCAGCGCCAGCTGAGCCATGGCCCCTCGCCACTGGGTGTCACTGCGTGCTCACAGACGGCTGCTCCCAGCAGATGCCCAGTGCTGGGGGAGCAACTTCCAGCTGCCTTAACTGCAAGGCTGCTCATTTCTCCCTGATACACCTGAATCAGCCGCTCACATCAGATCTATGCGGTGCAGTTTGAGCAAAACATGAAGATAAGCTCCTGGAGAGCTTGCCCTCCACCCAGCTCTTGTGGGGCTCAGACCTCATTTCTAGGAAAGCACTCTGCAGCCAAAGAGGAACAGTGTGATCTTAACCAAAACAGCAAAGCAGGCTCTGTGCTTCCACATCATGCTCTGTATGACAGCAGGGCAGTTTGAGTGCTTCTATATGAAAACCACATCTGGAGGCAGTTCCTCTTCCCCCATTTGAGTCACCACTCTTTCACTCGCTCCTGATTTCTGTCTTGGAGGAGAAATGAGTCGAAGAAAAATTCAGAGGGAAAACAAAATCCTCAGCAACTCACATTGCAGATCAGCTGCTTGCAAGCTACACTTTATTAATTCAAGTCTTGGTGATGCTCCACCAATAATTAACAAAGCTCTTCCATCTCTTTGCAAGCCATGTGCCTGTTTGCTCGTGCAACGGCTGCTCCTTTGCTGCAATAGATCACCACGTTGGCTGTGGGCAGCTTCAAAGGAGATATGTGCACTGATACCACCCTGAGCTTTGAAGGGGGAAACTGCCAGATGAGCAGATGGAGGGCTGATACTTCAGGACCAAATACAGAAGTGGCAGTATCAAATACCAGGTCTCACCCTGCTACCATTTCAGAGAAAAGCTGGCAGGAAACAAAACAATTAGCATTTCAGGAAACCCTGCAAATCCTCTGCAGGGTTTTGGTGAAGCCACCCAGTGAACCCCTGTTTGAAGAGGTGCCCGAGCTGCTGAGCAAACCTGTGCCCAGCAGAGCAGGGGGGACAGGGTAATGTCTGCGTTTGCTTTGCTGACTTTCAAGATCCCAAAATAGCCTTCCCAGGATCACTGACCTATCCGTACCCACAACTTTACCCCTACCCCTAACTGCTGATCTGGGAGTCTGGTGAGGAGGGCTGGGGGCACAGGGATCAGCTCAGAGCTGCCCAAATCCCGCTGACCCCATGGGCTTTGCAGAGCACTGCCAGCAACAGGGAGCAAGCACTGGCAGTGCCACGGGACAGCACAGCATCCACAGAACCCACCTTCACTGCATACACCTGGAAGCAGACGGGCTGGGCGCCCATACGGACGTAGTAAGCAATAACATCAGTGATGAAGAGATCAGTCACCAGATGCTTGCTTGGAGAGGAAGGCTGAGGAGGAAATCGCAACAAGATCAGCCTCAGTCACTGCCTTCCTACCAAGTAAGGGGCAGTGAGCTCAGCTGCTCTGCCATGACCGGCCGAAGCCAATGGGAGAGCTGTAGGTTTGCCCCCACCTCCCCACATTTCTTGCAGGCTGTCAGTGCTAGCTCAAACTGCCAGGAAATGAGAGCTGGGGTATTACAGCAAATGCCTCGTTTACATTTGTGTTCTTGAAATATGCCATTTCCTGTCCCTTGGCCAGAAAAAAACAACCCATCATAGAAAATGGGTCTCGTGGGCTCAACACCAACCCTGGCTGCCTGCAGGGCATAAGCTGCCATCTGGGGCACATAAGGGCTTTGCAGGCACGAGCTCACCCGGGTTTTTGGGCAAGGGATCAGTGCTGGGGGTGGGGATGGTTCCTCGTACCATGGTGGCCAGCTTGGGGATCATGTGGCACAGCGTGTTGATGTTGCTCTCATACCAGGGATCGGCTCTGCCCAGGTAGGCGGCCACCTCGCAGAGCTCCTCAGGGCTGGTGGCAGAGGGGTTCTGGTGGAGAAACACAGCTCAGGGCATGGCCACGGCTCACACCTCACAGGAGGCAGAGGGAGGCACTCGGGGGTCAGTCCCTGGGATCCCCCCGTCCCTCCTCCTCCAGCAGTGACCAGACTCACCGCAGCTGCCAGTGCGCCCGGCTGCCCGGTCACCGGCACGTAGTAGAACTGCAGGTTTAGCCTTGGGGTCAGGAAGACACGTCGTGTCTCTCGCTTCCTTGAAAGGGAAGAAAATAAATATAGCCATGCCTGAAAGGTGAAGAGGCAGGAAAACAGTGCCAGGAGATGACAGCGGCTCTGCAACAGAAGCAAACTCCCTCCCTGCTCGCCTCCTGTACCCAATGCAACACAGCAACAAAGCAACGCCCCCAGATTCCCAAATCCAGATTCCTAAAATCTATGGGATGTCCCATAGGTGGGCTCATTATGTTCCTTCCCTTGTGCACTGGAAAAATTCTTGCCTGGTTTGATTGCTATTTTTTTTAATCTATCTTATGCACAGAATGGAAGAATTCCACATGTGCACCATTTGGGCCACGCAGCTGGGGAAGATGGCAGTTGTTCAACGTAAGCGTGGTGAAGCACTGACACAGATTGTCCAGAGAAGATGTGGATGTCCCTCGAGGTGTTTGACATTGAATTGGATGGGGCAATGTGGTCTAGTGAAAGATTTCCTTGCCTACAGTATGAGGGTGAGACTGGATGGTGTTTGAGGGTCCCTTCCAACCCAAACCATTCCAGCATTCATTCCAAGATGAACGCATTCGGGTGCAGAACATCCAGGTCCAATCCTGTCCCAGGTAACCCTGGATTCCAACGCATCCCCAACCACAACGGCTGCTGCAACCAAGCAAAGCCCCCACTCCAGTCCCCCTCCCCCTGGCAGCTGCTCACCGCAGGGAATGGTAGGCTTGGGCCAGGCGCCCCAGGATGCGGTCGTCCCCCAGCAGCACAATGCGGGCAGTGTGCAGCCTCAACAACGGGGCCGTGGGCTCAGTGGGGATCCCCACTCTCCTCTGCACTTTGGCTGTAGGTTTCACCCCGGGGCCGTTGCAGCCGGTCTGCAGGAAGGCCACGCTCTCCAGCGGCGAGGGCTTTTTTTTAATGCCACCTTTCCTATGGAGCCGGGATTGCTCTGTGTCAGCACTGCACGGGGCAAAGGGCTCCTCGGAAGTCGGTGGCAGATCCCTCTCGATGCCGCTGTCGGTGGAGAGCACGGAGAAGCGGGTCTGCTCACAGCACTCGCAGTCTGAAATGATGTCCTGGATCTCAAAGTTGTCCAGGTCCTGGCTCAGGTGATCGGGCTCACAGCTCTGCGACAGCGGGCGGATGAACAGCACCAGCTCCTTCCCTGCAGGCAGGAGGAGCTCAGGGAGGGAGAAGCAGCCAGACTCAGGCTGAGCCTTCGTCCTGCCCCAGCTGCCAACCAGAGGGCCACCATCAGCTCCAGATTGCCCTTCCAGCCCCATTTCCCAGCTCAGCACCACTCTCATCAGGTGCTTCGTGTGCACATCGCAGGTGTGCCCTGCTTGTCTTTCCCTCCCAGTCCACCCCTGGTGCCTCACTCACAGAGCTGATCATCTTCTGTCCAGAGGTGGAAGCTGATGTTGGGGTTGGGCAGTGGGGTGCCCTGCAGCCCTTCCAGAGGAGCATCACCTGCGGGAACAAGGATGCTCATAGCATGTGGAGCAGGCAGTGCACAAAACTCACTGGTGCCCTACTTCAGCTGTTAGAATAGTCCTGAGCCCCGGGGGTTCTCCCACCCCATCACTTCTGACCAAACCCAAGGCTGTAATCACAGTCCCCTGCCCTCACAAACTGCACAAATGAAGGTCCGTACACAACCTGGGAAAGGGAGAGGTGACATGGGGCAACTGAGGCGCAGGCAAGTGAAGGACCTTGCTTTGCTGCAGACAGCAGAGAGCTTGCAGAACATTCATTTTGTGGATGGGCCGTGGGAGGGTAATAGTGAGGATGGGCAGCATGGCGGGGGCTCACCTGGTGGTGAGGAGCTGAGGATGGCACTGTAGATGCTCTGCAGCCTCTCCATGTGCTGCCCACGGTCTGCAGCCACTTTGCTCCCCGTGCACTCGACGGCCATCACCACCTCCTGGAACCAGTGCTCGACCTCGCTGCTGGGCATGCCCTGCCACAGAGGTGCTGTCAGTGCCCCAGGTGTAAGAGCAGATGCTCCATGGGCAGAGTGTTGGGTGACAGCAAATGGACCCTGTGTAAACGGGCTCACGGACGAGCCTCTATTGCAATCCCAGTTCCCAGTGGGACTATTAGGAAACCATACTGGGGCCATATGAGTGCTGCTGGTTACCTGGAGCTGCATCCTCAAGGCGCTGAGGTCACAGCCCTCGCCCAGGGCTGCCTGCATAGCGTGGGTAATCACATAGCACATACACGCCCGCGGGCTCTGGGAGACACGAGCTGCCTCTGTGTCAGTGAGCAGAGCCTTGCAGATGGCTTCAGAGAGCAGCTCCGGGTCGGCGAAGATGAAAATCCTGCATAGATGTGGTAGTTGGGGACATCAACATGCAATCAACAAATTGCATCCCCCCAGCCCACACCCTGCCATGGAGTTTGCCTCCAAGTTGTCTGTGCTCCCAACATCAATTCAGGGTGTAGGAAAGGGACAGCTTCACTAGAAAATTCAAAGTGTATGGAAGAAATAAGAGATATGATACATTTGAAGAGGTACTACTCACTTTTCCTGGTAGGGGTAGGGGTCGCTTCTAAGACTTTGTTCGGAAATCACCATCCTTTGGTAGAGCATTCCTAACAAAAGTGAGAAAATCAGTGCACAAGGGCTGGAGCATGAGGCAAAACAACCTGGCCTGGCTTGTGGGAAGGGCTCCAAGTGGGTCAGCACTGATGGGAGAGGGGAGGTAAGGTCCAGGAGTCGGCCCTGGGTTAAATATAACCACAGACAAAAATAGGCCACGCTACAGAAAAAGAAAACTCCTTCTATTCATGGATAATTTCCTGTATTTCCCTTCCTTTGTTTACAAGATTATGAGCTCAGAGGAGAGCTTGGCGCAGAAGGAAAGGCTGACTGCTGGCCATGGCCATGGGGCCACGGCAGGGATGGCACTGAGTATGGGGATGTGAAGAGTACCATCCCAAGTGCGGAGGGATGTGCTTCACTCCACCTGGCCCTGGGGTGGGAAAGACATAAGTGTCCCATCCAGCTGCTAATACCCACCCAAAACCAGGAAAGGGGAACTCTTCCATCCAAATGTATCCTGAAGTCCTAAGGCTGGGCCAGCCTCAGGTGGCAACCCCAGCCACAGCTTTAGGCAAAGGCCAGCTCTGTATGCACGCCCCCCAAACTCAGGGGCAGAGCAAGGGAGCATCGTACCTGGTGCCGTCCTTTCCATCTTCAGCCTGGCAGCATAGTCCAAACCAATGGTGCAGAAAGGTTTGGGCAGGGTGAGCAGCTTCTTGCAGAAATCATACACTCTGCTGCAGAGCTCATCAGAGATGCAGGGAGCCTGGGGTGAGAAAAGGGCAGCTGATGAGATGCTGCAGGCAGTGATCCCAAATGGACTCTCTCCATGACAGATCCTAGGAGGGGAGGGCAGGGTCGGGCACCAGGGTGGTGGTGGTGCCTCCATCAGTACCCACCAAAGGCTGCGGGATGCATTCTGACCAGCTTTGGAAAGGTGCTTGGACAAATATTAGCAGCATGATTTCCTGCACCATCAGCACCAAGAAAAGGGGGAAGGACCCAAGTGGGATGACCTTCCCTCCCAAACATGTCATTATTTCAGACATCACATTGGGAAATGCGTGTCCATCTGTGGCAGTGCGGGGCTTGGCTGGGCTATTTCAGTGCAGGAATAAGTGTTCCCTTCCCGCCTTCTGATTTCCCAGGATCTTGCCCCAGAGAGGTTACCTTGATCAAGGCGTACATCAGCGTGTGCAGCAGGGGGATGATGTAATGCCTGTAGTCACCTCGCTCTGCCTGCGGGACCAAAAGGTGCAGTCAGCATTGGGGCACCCGCCACAGACCTGCGTGGGTGCAGGGTGATGCTCTTGCAGCTGGGGGAGCCCTGGGGGCTCTCTGTGGGCCACTGGAGTGGGCAGGGCGTCCCTGGGGATGAGGACAGGTCCTGCTTGGTGGGCTGCCCTTATTGGCTACAGATCATGAGGGGTGAGTGGTGAACCACCAAGGACACAGTATCTGCAGTGGGAGATGGCAAAAAGTTTCTATCTGAGCTCACTGGGGAGTGCTTTCTTGTTGCCTCCCTCCCCCCCTCAAAAAAAAAGCACCCAAAAACTCAAATAGAAACACAAAACCTCTGGGAACCCTCTGGGAAGGGCCCATGTTGTGTTTGGTGGGTGTGGGAGCAGAGCGGTGAGGTAGGTAGGATGCTCCCATGTTCCAGGCTGTGGGAAGGCAAGTGGGAGCTCCCACACATCTCCAGCAACAGGAACAGCCCCAGATACACTTGATTTCAACCCTAAACCTCATGAATCCTCACTACCAGAGGGAAAGGACAACGTGTTATATAGGTGTGCTCAAATGGAAATGGGGCTGCTGCAGCATGAAGGTGCTGCGTGCTGCTGATGCTTCCCCATCCTCATGTAGCTCAGTAGAGCAGATAAGAATGCATAACAGGGCTGGCAGAGCCTTGCCATGGAGATGCTGGTACTCAGGGTCTCCCCCTAGCACCTCTTTTCAGAGATGATGTGCTGCTGCTGGATCCCAGCTAAATGGAACTGATGGCAGCAAAGCTTTAGAAATGATCGATAAGATGAGCAAGGTTGAATTGTTGAGGCCAGCTAATCCCTGGGCAGAGCCCTGGAGGAACTCAAGCATGAAATTGCTGAGTTATTATCGGTGGTTGGTGCTGAGTGCTCAGGGCTGCTGCAGTGTCAGGGGACTGAAAAAGCATAATGCTGATTTCCAGGGAGAGCTTCAGGGAGACAAAGGGAATTACAGACCAGGAGGACTGACAGCCCTCTGAGAATAAGAGCAGCAGAGGAATAACAGCTCTAATGGAGGGAGACAAAGGGGTGGCTGACCTCAGCCCCAAAGGGGGACAGAGGGAGGTGACAGCAGAGGGGACTCTGCAAATGAGGGCACTGGATGAAACGAGGCACGCTCACAAAGGTGACACCGTGCCCAACCACATCACCACTGCTGCAGGTGCTGAGGGTGCTGAAGGTTCACACAAGTACAGAAAATGAGGAGATGCATCACAGAAACACAAAATCCATCCGTGGGTTTCTGTGCGATGCACCCAGGACAGGATATGGGGCAAGGTGTGACACCACGCGGAGGAAATGAGTGGCAGGGAGAGAAACTTCTCCAGTACCTGCAACCACAGGGCAGCATGGGGGTGGTTGGAAGGCCTTTTCGTTCTGCTGCCTGTGGGCTGCAAACATCACCTGCCCTGGCTATGAGGTGTCTATACAGCCTCCTTCACTGGGGATGGACGAAGCCCCACGGAGATTTGACCCCCCCACCTGCAGGGCACTATGAGGCACTCACCCTCTCCAGCTCTTTCACCAGGATCCGGACCAGGATGGGGCTGTTACTGGGATTCTGGTCAATTTTTTTGTGCAGGGTCCATCGTAGCATCCCTGAGAGGTGAGAAGTGGGGGAGGTGAGGCTGCCCCACAGAGCAGTGGACTGATGGATGGGGAGATCTGGGCACTGCAGCCACCACCCACGGGGATCTCTCCTACAGCTTAGTGTGGCTCCTCCACCCTCTGCTTCACCCAGTGACCAAGCAAGGCATGGGGCATGCTAATTGGATCTAAGTAACTGCAAAACATCCCATACACTCCAAGTAAAATCAATGCCCCAGAATGAATTAAGCTCCCAAAGGCTGCAGCAGCCCAGCTGCTGCCTCAGGCTGAGCAGTATTCCCCACCACGGCAATGGAGGGATTGCAGCTGACTCCCCAGCAAAGAGCTGAGCAATGTGTGGCAAAGCAGCAGGCCCACGGGGACGGTTGGTAAATTGCAGGTGGATGGGGCTGCCCCAGGAGCTCACCTCGGTCACTCTGGCAGGCAGGGTGGTGGCCATCCAGCTCGCGCAGCAGCGTGCGAACACGGCGCAGGATGTCCGACTCCGCCTCTGTCGGGACATGAACATGAACACAACAGCCTGAGCATCCCGGGATGGGAGCAGGGAAACCCTGGGATGGGTATTGAAGGCATCAAATCTGGCTAAGCATCAGTGGCACCCAGTCAGAGGCATAGGGCACCCATACCCCGCAGGCATAGAGCCATGCTGAGAGCAAAGCTTGCTCACAGGGACGTGGTAGAGCAGAGAGGGTCTGCTCTGAGTGAGCTCTGAAGAGCCCCTCTCACTGGAAAAAAACAATCACATATTCAATACAGAAGCTGAAGGACCAAAAGCAATGCTTGGCACAGTGAATGAGCAGAAGCACCTCTGCAGTTGGGCACCGTGGGGATTCAGCCTCATCCCCATCCACCATAGAATCACAGAATGGTTGGAGTTGGAAGGGACCCCCAAAGGCCACCTGGTCCCACCCCCTGCACTGAGCAGGGACATCCACAGCTCCGTCAGTGCTCACAGCCCATGCCTTGACCATGGCTGTCTGCAGGGATGGAGCACCACCACCACTCTGAGCAACCTGTGCCACTGCCTCACCACCCATAGTGTGAACACTCAGGGTGTTTTCCTTATATCTAATCTAAATCTCTCCTTTCTAAGTCCAAAACCATTTCCCCTTGTCCTATCACGCAGTCCCTGCTCTAGAGTCTTTCCCCTTCTTTCTTATGCCACCTCCTCCCCATGGCATGAGAGCATCCCAGTGACACAGGCTCTCTTTCAGGCTCCTCCAACCCACAGCTGCCCACCCAGGGCCCCAAGCACCCCCAGGCAGATACGGAGCTCTGACTGCCACCCGCTCCCCGTGCACGTCAGCAATGAGACGCATCCTTCCCGTGGCCAAAAATAAATGTGAAAACCTCAGAGCTGATTTGGGGTATGACTTGTTCCTGTGGTGAGGACTGCTGCTCACGAGGGAACTTGTGTGTCAGCACTGGCATGACGCAGCTGTTGAAGCCATGTGAGGGATCAGATGGGAAGCACCAATTCCCTAACTCTAACCCTATCCCTATCCCTATCCCTATCCCTGTCCCTATCCCTTTCCCTATCCCTATTCCCTATCCCTATCCCTATTCCCTATCCCTATCCCTATCCCTAACTCTGCCCTTCCTGCCCAGTTTTCCTCCCAATTTTGCCCATTCCCCCCCACTCTCTTTAGCCACAGCTCCATCTCCTCATGCATCAGGGATGGCTCAGGGCAGTGGTGTGCATTCCTCTTTGCCTACAGAAAATGAGAGGCAGCCTGAGTGATGCTACAGAAGCACTTTGCTCAAGGACCACAACCTCCACATCTCCTTGCATGGCTCTGCAAAGGGATAAAGCTGACAAAGCTGGGGCTGGGTGATGGAGCAGGGCCCTGGGCTTCCCAAGGAGCAATGACCAGGAGAAGGGAGCCAGGAGCCATAGGAAGGGACAGAAAGAAACTTCCCATTCCTTTTTATTTGTGTATATTTGTAATGACGACGGGAAGCTTTTTCCTGAGGCTGATATAAACACTGTGTCCTCTCTTCCTAAATCAAAGTGCCTGCAGCCATGGTACACTGCCATTTCTTCATGGGGAGCAAAGCATGAGACCACTGCTCCAACACAAACAAGGGGCACTTTGATCTATAAATGCTCACAGCCTACCAGCAACAGCAGGAGTGGCTTACACACAAGATCAAATATTTCAGCATCAATATCCTGTCGATAAAATGTGAGATTGTGCCAGAACGCGTATCTGATCCGCTCTCCACCCACCTGCACTCTCCATGGCTGGGCCGGGGCTGCAGCAGAGCATGGGCACGGCTGCAAGGTTGCTGAGTGCACGGCTGCTGCTCACTGCACACGGGCATGGCCTCGGGTCCAGGGTCTCACCTGCAAAAAGCACAGGGGGCTGTCAGCTGTACTTGCAAAGGCAGGGCAAGGAAAGGGAGCCCAGGGCAGAGGGCACTTGGCACTTAGCCCTGAGGCACCAGATTGGTGTTTGTTGAGGAAAGGCTCAGCTTGGAGCTGAATCCAGAGGAGCTCTTGGTAACCAAAACAAGGAGGATGAGCATAACCATGCGGGTCATCACTGAAAGCCTTCTCCTCCCCAGGAGTTAAGGAGAAATGTTTGGGTTTAAGTCAAATTGAGTCCAAAATGCAAAGTCCAAGAGAACAAGGAACATATGAAAAAGACAAGTGGAATTGCCATAAGGCCCCTGTCCAGCACCTCTGAGAAAAAAAACCCTGCAGAGCTCAGGAGCAAGCCATGTTCCAAAGCCTGGTGTTGGACGGCATATAATCACAGAATCATAGAATCACCAAGGTTGAAAAGGACCTCCAGGGTCATCCAGACCAACCATCCACCTACCACCCACTAAATCATGTCCCTCAGTACAACATCTAAGGCACCCATCTTTCCATCAAGCATTGTTCTCTCCAGCAAAAGAGGAAAAATAAAGCAGGGAGGAAGAAAGGGAGGTTCCCCTGTGACATGGCACCCAGTCCCCATCCATGGACCCTCAGTCCTCCAAATCCCTCCAGGCACCATCAGGCCATCAGCCCATGTTCTTCCTCACATCCTTGCTCTATTTGGGATTTGTTCCCCACAGAGATCCTAAATCTGCAATCACCAAACACAGAGCATCCTGCTGGGCAGCTCCTGGCTGCATTGACGCCCACCACGGTGCTCCCACTCCTCCTTGCTACGAGCACCACGCATCATGATAGACGTTGGCACCGTGGCTCTCAGCACTTTATTTCCTGCAGGAAAAAGGCCCCTACGAGGGGCCAGGTGCATGCAGTGCTCCTCAGTGCTGCTGAACGTGCTCCTCAGTGCTGCTGAACGCGTGTCGGCTGTGAGCGGCGGCGTGGCTTTCCACATCCGCGTCCCACCTGCCCACGCGTGGGAGGGGACCCAATGTGCAGTGCTCACTTTCCAGATTTAGAACAGAACCTGGGTTGAGGTGAGTGGTTCCGGACCCATTCCGGAATGCTTCTCATTCTCCTGCCCACTGCTCTGCTGCTGTCCTTGCTGCCTGCACAGCTTGGAGGTGGGACAAGCAGCCCCACATGCTCCAAGGATGCAGCTCCCCAGAAAAATTCTATCAAAAATGCCCCCACGCTGATCCCCAGAGTCCATCAGAACAAGCAGATGTTGCATGAAAAGAGCCATTGGTGAACACAGGGAGAAGGCGTGAGGTCAGCTTGCTCCCCACCAGCACCAGCTGCTGGTCCCTGCTCATCCTGTCCATAACCAGCACGGGACTCTGCTGAGCAGAAACCACTCCTTTTCACAGGGGACATTTTCTTCCTGCTGTGCTCCCCAGGGGTACCAAAAGACAAGCAGAGAAGGGACATGGGGCTGAAGATGGGAAGAGAACGGTGGCACCAGGCCCTGCCCTCTGCACCAACCCAGCTCAAACCCAAACATGACAAGGAGGGCTTTGAAGAGGCAGAAGCACACGCTGCAACCAGGACTCAATTCTCCTCTGTGTAGAGCTCTCACAGACTGGAGCCCAAGCTTTTTTTTTTTTTTTTGGAACAGTAGCAGGGAGAAAACCCAATTTGCCTGCACAAAGCCAACACAACTGATGGACAAAGATGAAGACACCAAGCTCCACAGACCCAGCACACTTGGTCTGCTGTCCTTCAGAGGTTTACAGCTGCCACAGCCACGTCCTTTGTCCCTCACCCATGCAGATGCAGGCTGCTCCCAGGCAGCTTTTGAGTGGCATCAATGAAGCCAGGCTGATCTGTGCTAGATGACCATGTTACCATGGTTCACACCCCCAGGAAGGAGGCTGCCAGCCCATGTTGAGCTTGGCATCTGAGTAGGAGGGAAACCTTGGCCACCACCAGATGCCTGCAGGGCCACAGGAACCATCTCAAGCACCAACGCCACACTTAGAGCCATTGATTTGGGTGAAAATGCATTTTAGCAGATGTGCGCAACTGCAGACATAGAGACACCAATGCTGGTGTCAGGGCAGTGGCTGATGCCGCACCACAGCACCCATTAATGGGGTCCCCAGGATCTGCCCCAAACACCCACGCCACGTCCCTCTGCCTTCCCCAGACACAGCAGCCACAAAGGGAGACCCCCACCTGGCAGACTCAGCCTGTGAGAGAACGCCATGGGCTTTCCTGGTACCTTGCCCTGCAGGCTGGTGGCACCCCACCCACACCTCCCCACTGTACAGGGGGACCCACAAGGAAGATCCGCAAGGAAGTCCCCACAAGGAAGACCCACAAGGAAGTCCCCATCCCCTATCTTGCTCCGAGCCGCACTCACCTCCCACTGTATCCTCCCAGCTCCCGGCATCACCGCGGGGCGCAGGATGGGCTCATGGTGAGGAGGAGGAGGGTGCAATGGGGCAGGAGCCAGCAGCCAGCAGCGGTGCCGAGCTCTGCTCTGTGTGCACGTGTGAGAACTCACAGCTCAGCGGCCACAAGCCTGGCCCAGAAAGGGAAGGGCTGTTGGGCCCCAGGCCGTGAGGCGACGGCTGAGCTGAGGGGAAATGCGACAGTGCGGTGCAAACACTGGCCCTGCAGAAGTGCTCAGTTCCCCGAGTCACACCACTCCTCTTTCTGCCCCCTCCTCCCTACGCATCTCTTCCCTTCTCTGCAGCAGCCACGAGACACATCTCATCCCGTAACTGGTTATTTTGCTGTCTGCCAGCTCAGCAAGACCAGAGGCTTCTCCGCTCTCATCCCACTTCTCTGCAGAGCTGCCTAGCCCCGCTTCCTCCCTGCAGTTCTTAAAATACCCGTGGCATCAGCTGGATTTTAGCTCATTTGCAGGGAGAAAAATTAGCAGAAAGGGTGAGAAGGAAAGTCGCATCCCTCCCTTCAGTTTCCAAGAGCTACGAGGCTTTTAGAGATGAAACCTGCACGACTCCAAAGCCACCTCTCCCAGGAGCTGAGGCAGAGATGGGAGCCATCTGGCTGCATTAAGAGAAATGAGGAACTTTGCAGTGAAAGCACGGTTTGCCCCAGAAACAGGTTGATGAGACCACGGCTGAAGAGGCCTTGCAGCCTCGTCTTCCTCTTCCAAACCTGCAGGGTGCCAGCAGCAGTGTGAGCAGAGCACCAGCAGCCCACCCTACGCATATGTGGGCTTCACAGACAGTCCTGTAGGTCACCAGAAGGCTCTGCTGACAGGCTGAGGGGCCCTGGGGGTATTGATTCCCCCCTTAGCTCCCATCTATGGTTCTTCTAAGCTCTGGGGTGGGGTTGGAAGTGGGCAGAAGGGCAGAAGGATGGAGACATGCCCACCCACATGAGCCATCCCAGCCACACTGAACTCAGCGGGGTAACTCAGCTGTCCCCAGCAGCACTTGACTCAGGGATGCATGGGCTCCCTGAAAAACCTGCATGCTTGGTGGCATGGGCCACCAAGAGCTGGCAGAAACTTCTGAACACACAAACCTTGAGGGGAGCTGAGATGGCACCCATAGGAGGAGCAAAGCAGAAGTGCCCAGCACCATGGAGGAGAGCCCAGAGCCAGAGGGAAGCCCTGGGAAGCTCAGTCACTCCATCAGACCTGCTGAGCACGGCCATCCTGGACATCCCCTCCCGCAGCTCTCCCATGGACACAGGTGACAGAGCAGGACAGGTGCAGCCCATGCTGCACACACTTTTGCTCTCCCTGCGTTATATTTAGTCCTGCTCCAAAGACAGTTTCTCCACGCCTCCTGCAGCCCTGTATTTGGTTACACGGCTCTGCCTGAGGCTTCCTGCAGCTCTTTATCAGCTCAGTGACAGATGCTTGCCAGGAAAAACCCATGTACTGCACTACAGGAATGGGGCAGCACTGCACAGTGCTCTCAGGCGATGGCAAATAATGGTGTGTGTTCTGACCCATTGGATAAACACAGCACTCGAAAGAGCAAAAATACACAGCAGGTTTGGTAAAGTTTGAGAATAGATTTCAAGAATGCCCAAAAAATCATCCCTCAAACCAGGGTTACAAACACTGGGATCCCATATCTCACTAGTTTTGTATTTTTGTTTCATTCTTTATTTGTTGTTGTTTTTTTTATTATTGTTTTAGGAAAAATATTAAAGATTGAAATGTTTTTTTTACCTATATGTCAATGATACTGCAGAGTTCTCAATGATATCAACAACATGAGAGCTGCTCCAAAAGTAATGCCTCCTGTTTGATAATGTTGGCCCACAGTGTCAGAGGCAGATGTTGGTTGGATGGCAGTAGATGCTGAACCTTCTCACCAGTATCCTGTTATATTTAGTTGCTGTGTGACAGACGGCAGCAGAGGGGCTCTGTGACACAAAGACACCTGACATGGAAGTGCAGGTGAAGCAAAGGAGAACTGTGTTCCTCCATGTGGAAAGGACAGATAGGAGGAGGCATTATTTTTGGAGCAACCTATGATGTAATTCCCCTTCAATCAACGAATGCCAGGCAAGCCAAGAGGTTGGACACCCATCTGGTAGGGAAAGCTACCGTCATCCAGCTTCTGCCCATGCCACCACCACCTCAGCCCCACAGAGCATGGAAGGGCAGGCAAGGACCATGGGCAACACTGAGTGAGCTGCTCTGCAGTGGAGCATCCCAAGGGGAGATGGGGTGTGTGTTGGGCTGGGGGGGACACGGAGCACATGTCCTCATTGGGAACCAACACGTGTCCCCTGTGCAGAGCAGAGCAGAACTGGCCACCCCCTCACTGCCCCCATGTCTGCCTCCAGCCAGCTTAGTTATGAAAGCAGCACAATGATGCTGCCTCTGACGTTACCCACAGCCTTGTGACCTTCCAGCACTGAGAGCCAAGAAGGCTTGTCCTTGCAGGAGCTGAGGGCTGTGACCCCAACCAGACCCACCTGCCCGGTATCACATGCTGGTACTGCCCAGGCAGACCCCAAAAACCCCAAATCCCCAAATGCTGTGCTGGAAGCCAGGGTCACAAGGCAATGCTACAGCGAGATCCACCAGCACAGCACACCAGAACCTTCTCTTTAGCCGTGCAGAGCTGCCAGCACTGGGCTGCTCTCTTTGGCCAGGTCCCCATCTCCAGCCCTGCTGCACATCTTGGGTGGCACACTGGGACCAACGCAGCAGCAGCTCCAGGTTCCACCAAGGACCCAAGCCATAGACAGGGATGCACGCAGAGCTCAGGCTAACCTCCCCTTAGATCAGCCCCTGAGCACAAGTGTCACAATTAAAATGAAATCTATGCCAAACTCACATAAAAATCACCTGAAGAGCTTGTGTGAGAGCCTCACTCCTGTCCCCGTTCCGACTGGTGGGGGGGACACCCCCAGGACAAGCAGCAGAGCCAGGCGCAGTCCCTTCTGGCCCCATTTGCAGCCTCAGCTCCAGGCAGGTTGGTGGTTCCAGGCGGCCCCGTAGGAAAGCAGCTGCTCTCCCCAAGACTCTCCCTGCCAAGGAAACGTGTCCCCAGCTCAGGCTTTGCTTCCCAGTAGCACTTTGCTGCAGCTCACCGGCTGCTCCAGCACAGCACGTCCCTGCCAGCAGACCCACAGCACCGGGCGGGCAGGAAGGACCTGGCTCAGCCACCGAACCCTCTCAGAGCCCACATCCATCTGTCCGCCAGCACGGCCCCGATCCCGTCCCTAAGGCTGCCGTGGAAATGGAGCTCTTCCTGGACACCAACGGCTCATTGGAGACTTCCTCACCAACGTCACGTTTCATTTTTTCTAAGGGAAGAAACGAGTTTTCCGGACACATCGGCTTTTTCAATTTAGAGTCTCTCTTTCCATTCCCGGAGTGAGCTTTGGATAAACAATCGGAGGGAAAAAAGCTCTGCCAGGATTGCTCACACGGAGCGCTCAGGGGAAATGGCGTGCAGTGCAGCCCTGCAAACGGCGGGCAGTGCATGGAGAAAGCAGCCTCGTGTTGGCTGCACATCCCTTATCCCTTGCTAAGAAATGTGGGGCTCAAGTGGGAACTCAGGTCGTGTTCACCTCTCACAGTGTGCAGCAAATCCCCCCCCCAGTAGCACTGGCATGGTCTGAAGAACTGCAGTGGGGCCCCACACGCAGCACCCACCGCAGCGCAGCTCTCCCAGCAGCTCCTGCCCCAACCGCGGTTGACGGACGGCGCTGCCTTCAAGGCATGTCACACCTCAGAATAGAACAACGTGACTCAGCCAACTCGGCAGCTGCCTTCTGCACAGCCATTGGCACCGGCAAAGCTCACAAAAGCAAGAAAGCGACGGGAAAGAAAGTCCCCAGGGAAACAAATCCCGGGAGACCTCACGTTTGGGTAGGGAGACACAGCCACGTCAAGGGGCTCCTCGGGTCAGCTCCTTCATAAGGACTTGGAGATGAGGAGCTGTGTTTCTTGAAAAAATCTGAGCTTCTTGCTCTGGGCACATTGGGCTGCAGGGGAGGAGCTCTGCCACCGCATCCCAACCATGAGCTCACACAGCAATGACTGATGCTGATGCTGCTGCTGCACCCACCCCACGTCCCAGAGAGCAGTGGGAGCTCAGAGCACCCTAGAGCTGGGGCACGAGTGTTGCACTGAAGTGGGACAGCACCAGACACAAGGAGCACATTGCAGGACTCTGTGTGGGAAACCACTCCAACAGAAATGTTGAAATTGGAGCTTCCCCAGCAGAGAGATGGGCAGGCTGGTGCCTGGTGGTGGGCCGAATGCTTCCCTGCAGCTCTTATGTGCAAAAGTAAAATGAAAAAAAAAAAAAAGAACAAGAAAAAAAAGATATATATATACGTATATATATATAGCAAAAAATATAGTGATTTTGTGTCATGCAACAGCATTCCCATAAAGCCCAGGGAAACCACAGTTTGCTGCCCCATGCCACCATAGGCAGCACAACAGCAGAGTGACCCACTGCAAGTGTAGGATGCTCAGCTGTGAGGGCTGAATGATGACCTTGGATTTGGATCATCCATAGAGGAACTGCTGGAGAAAGCCGGGGGAGCCACGCACCCACTGTGCAATGCGAGGACTGAATACACACACACACAAAAGGAATTGTAATGCGCAGAGGTGATCCATCAGCCCTGGAAGCCCAGAGGAGATTGTTTCCTTGCTCAGACTTGGCCAAGAAGCAGAGGGGGAGGCGGTGCTGTGCAGATGAAGGAAGGGCTGCACCGTGCCCCACGAGCAGCGCACCCGGCGGCTCTTGTTGAAACGCAAACCCCCAGAGCTCCACTTTTCAGTTTCCTTTCCGGAGCTGTCTGCTCCGTGCTGTCACCACAGCCATCGCAATTTACTGCCATGACCCAAGGGGCGGTTGCAGGATGATGGGGGAGCTGGGGCTAGCAGGCTGGGTGCGAGCCCAATAGCAGCAGCAGTGGAGCATTGGGTGCCCAGCAGCACCGGGCACCAGGGGGACCATCCCCACGTCCCTCTCCCCCGGCACCTCCAGTGCCCCCTCCCCTCGCTCCCCCCGGTAAAAACACCGCATTGACTCCGTTCAGCCCTTTCCAGGGATTTTACCCGCGGGGTTGCACCGCGTATTCCCCCAATTCCACCCTCTGTGCGCGATGCCCATCCCGGCCCGTACCTGCGTGCCCCGCGGGCTCATCCGGCGCGGCGCGGCACGGCGAGACCCGGAGGTGCCACTGAGGTCCGCTGTGCCGGCAATGCGGCCGCACGCAGCGGGGCGAGGGCAGCTGTTTTCGAGACAACTTCCTTTCAGTCTGAAGCCCCGAATGGAAAGCTGCCGTGCCGCACACAGCCGCCGCTCTCCGCCCCGTCCCTGCCCCGCGGAGCCGCTCCGGCACCGCTCCGCACCGCCCGGGCTGCCCCGCGCCGGGAGCAGCCGGTGTTGCTACGAGAGACAAGGAGGAGTCTGTCCGAGCTCCAGAGCGAAGTTTTGTGCCGCTGCCAGCGCTGGCATCCCGCCGTGCGCATCTGCTCCGCGCATCTGCAGCGCGCGTCTGCTCTCCGCCGCCGTGGGACGGTGCCCCCCGCGACCCCCCGCTGCCCCCCGCTGCCAGCTGTGCGGACACCCGACCCCCCTACCCTCCCGAGGGATGGGGGTCACGGGGAAATTCGTCACCGCGCTGACACGGGCCTGGTGCAGAGCTCTGCTGCTGCTCAGCGGTGGGGGCCGCGCCGGGGGAGGCTGCAGGTGAGGCTGCACGGGGTTGAGCCCGTTTGTACAGCTGCATTAGCACGGCTGGGGCCGGCTCAGCACCCAGCAGCAGAACGCTTCAGCTCCAAGCTGCTTTGAGGCACAGGGTGAACACTCCTGACACAGGGCATGGGGATGGCAGCCAGTGCCGTATCCCATCTCACCTTTTTTACAAACAGAAAAACACGAGATACGGTTCCATACCTGGGCCCCAGCTTTAAAAATAACCCACTTCCTTCCTGCCCAGAAGAGAAAGGCCGGAGGCGGCCGCTCAGCTGACTGCTGCTTCTCACAGCCCCCTGCCATGCTGGTGCCAAAGGGGGGCTCAGCTCTGCACGCCCCATACACACAGAGCAATAACACCCACGTTTCTCCTCAACTGGGTTCGTTCACACTCCCATTCATGAAGAACCTGGTCGTGGTGTGGATGCGTGGACAGGGCAACAGAGACACACGGACGTGAGGTTACTGTTTGCAGAGGGTTTTTCCCCACCAGCATCACAGTTCGCTTCTCCGGCGTGCCGTGGCTCAGGTTTGGGCAGTGCCATTTGACAGCTTACATCCACGCGTCCTGCTGCCATGCTGCATCCATCCTGCAGCAGCGCAGGCACCTGGTGTGCAGGAACTGCTGCAGGCAGAGGCTGTTTCTCACACAGCTGCCAAAGTCACAGCGTGGGGGATGAGCCCCTCAGTGCCACCGCCTCTGGGGTTCTGACCCCAAATTCATTTCACTCAAGGGTTTTCCTGGAAACCTTCTGTGCCTGTGAGCTTTGTTCCTGGTGCCAGCAGCAGGATTTCATATGGGGTCATATTTGCTCATGGCAACCTGAGTAATGGGGAGGAAGCAGTTGGTTCCCCGTGTTTTCCATAACAGTCTCTATGGAAGAGCTCTGTCCAAGCAACACAACAATGCACTCACCTGAAGCACCACTTCAGGAGGGGTTTTCCAGCTCAGAAGGAATGTGCTGCCCAGCCTGGGGCTTTCCTGCTGAGGAGTGGCACACTGCTCTGTATGCTTTGAAAACACACCAGCAATGGTGAGCGTGGATTTATACAGCCAATGAGCATGGTGATGCACATCCAACGGCCCACAGCACAGTGCTGGGACCAGCTCCCTCCAAGCCATTGCTCTTCAGTGCTCACCACTGCACCATCACCCTATGCCCACCTCCAAAGCACAAAGCTCTTCTTCAGTCAAAGAGGAGCTCTGGAGCACCTCTCTTCCTGCTCTGGTTTCTATTCACAGATAACTTCATTCTTCCATGCTTTAATTTTCTGTCATTACGTGGCTGCTGTCATAGCAGACCCAGCAAGCTGGCTGGGTTTCTGAGGGAAGGAGAGGTATTTGCAGGAAGAAAAGGACGCAGTCTGAGCGCCGCTCCTGCCAAACCACCCAGCCTGCAGGGAAGGCTCTGCTGGCCCACATCTGAACCACCATGGCTAAAGACAAGGGATGGTTTTCCTCCCATTTGCAAGGGAGCAAGTCACAGACCAAGCAATATTTTATGTCACATCTCAACCCGGTCAGATTCTGGTTTATTTTATCTTTAACAGAGAGGATGGAGATACAGGGAGGAAAAGGGAATCCAAGGGAACAGCTGGTTTTGTGGCCTTAGTTTGCCTTTTTGGTTTGTCCAAACTAAGCTACCTTCAAGACTTTGTGAAAAGCCCACAGTAAGAAGCAAGCAGAAGAAAATAATAAATCATGGGCTTTGCAAGTCTGAGCAGCATCAGCATGTCTTGCAAGGGTGGATAAAGGCTGTACATGTGCTAACAGCAGGAGGGATGACTGCTCACCTCTAGGATAATACAGGCTAGAAAATCATAGCAAACAGCTTGAGCAGACAGCTGATAAGAAACCACTGTGCCTGGAATCACAGCAACACGCAGCGATGGAGCAGCCAAGGCAGCAGGAGGTGGATGTGGGTGCTGCAGCCACTGTGTGCTGCTGGCACCAAGATCAGCTGCTGGACACCACCTCCAGATCTGGCTTTTTGTGCAGATCTGAAACGCTGCATGCACATAAGTCAAGGGCTTGCATTTCTGCTCCCAGAAACAGTGTGGGTGCCAGGGCAGCAGGGCTGCTCCCACAGTGGATTTTCAGGCTGCACGAGCTCCGGTTTCCATCCCATGGGGTGGGGCAGAGCAGGGGCAGGTTGTTGCCTAACCCCATGCTTGCTCACATGGGCAGGGATGGCTCCAAAACCCATCCAGCACGAGTACACAAGCGGGCATGGCAAGCATCCCTGCCCTGTGCACAACCACAGCAGCTCAGAGCCAGGCTGCATCCCAGCATCCCCACGTCCCCACCGCCCCTCAGCCCCACGTGCTGGCCCCCTCTGCACTGCACTCTATGGATATATAAGGATACTACCTTTAAATTCTGATTTTCCTACCCAGGCACTTTCCTCCTCTGCTCAGCCTCACCTATGAAAATAATTCAGGTGTCATCTGCTCCATCATCCGTCTCATTCATGAGAACATGGGAAGCACCACAGTTACACAGCAGCCTTTCTCCCCCTCCCTAAACAGCATGGGTGTAATGTGCTTTGCTCCCAAGAGATCCCTCATTTCCCTATTGTTTCCAGGTCCTTGCAAAGGGTTGGTTTGCACCCTCCTGGCAGTGGCACTGCCATTTCCTTACCCCCCATCAGTGCTGCTCCATCCCTCGTCCTTTTTAAAGCCAGGGGTGGAGAACTGGGGGAGGAAGGAAGATGGGAGAAAGCCACAGAGGAGGAATAAAGCCCCCACAATATGGGGAACTCTGAAATTGCCCAGCAACCACCCTGAGCGGCCGGTACCTGAGCAGCACGGGGTGAGCACAGCCCTGGAAGGACCTTGAGTTGTATGCTGGAGTGAAACCTCCATTCAGAGCTGCACGTGTGTGCAGGGCCCGGCTGCGGGGGGTGCTTTTGTTTTTCACGTGTCTGTTGGAATAGAAACTTGACACAAAGAGCATGCAGCTACCTGCTGGGTACGGCCATGTGTTGACAAGCGGACCGTGTCGGTGTGGCACTGCTGTGCTCAGTGATACACTTGGGCAGGTCTGCTTGAGTAACAGACTGGTGCTGCACACAGACCCACCCACTCTTTTACCCTAAAGCACGGGGAGCTGTTCCCAAACCTGCAGCAGGGAGCTCAGTGCAACCCTTCTGCCCACATCAGCACTTACAACACAGCAAGCACATCTGTGTGCAGAGGTGCCTCGGCGGCACGCAGGCTTCAGCCATGATATAGCACAGATGGCTCTAAGAGGGGCAGAATTTGGCTCCAAACTGAAGATTGGCACGTATTTCCTCCTGTGATGGCTGTGAAGTTAAGCAGAGGAAGAATCCTTGCTATCACGTGGTCTCAGGTGCTCATGTCAGCCCCAGCACATCACATCTTGGAGGGTCACATCATGGGTCACCCTGCTGCATGGGAAGGGGCTCACGATGGGCTGCAGGTGTGCACATATAGGTGCTGCCCCTTCCTTCGTCCCTCACATCACCTCCTGGGGACCATGTGCTAAAGAAGGTAGCTGGAGCTACCCCATTGCTTCTTGTTGGTGACAGTGCCCTGTGCCCCATTAAAACTGCCCCGAAAACAGAAGCAAAACTGCTTTGGGATCACATTTCAGCTGGGTTCCTGGGCAGGGAGGTTCCCAATGGGCTGAGCTTTGTGCAGTTTCTTCGAGGAACCTCTCACAAGAGCGTCCTGTTCTCAGGTGGCTTAGAGCCATGGTTGGTTATAAGTCAACACAGAAACCAACTATGGGAAAGAAAGGCACTGTTGTACAGGAAGAGGCTCTTTCAGAGTGAGGCAGTGCCCAAGCCCTGGCTCTGCAGACAGATCTGTCCTCACATCTCTGGCTCCAGGGGCAGTGCCTCAGCCTGCGGTTCAGACAGCCCTTCTGGAAAGACACTGCAGTCAGTGCACAGGCACAGCAAATTGAGCACATCTCACCAGCAAGGAAAGCAGCTGTGTCCTCTGCCAGGTTGCTGCCACTCCAGGTCTGACCGCTTCTGAGAGCCCCCAGGTTCCTAAGCCAGGAGCTTAGAGGGATCAGCAAGGAGCGAATTGTGCTCACAGCGAGCACTGACACGTGGGCTGTGTCTGAGCACTGATCCTTATGCATCTTTGTGTCGTTGGCACATTGTTCCTCTTCTCGAGTGAATTTTCCCTATTGGAAAACTGTTCTTCATCCAGGCACTGGGAGCCTCATGAACCTTTAATTGATCATTAATTAGCACAAGTGAGATAAGGACACCGGAGCAGCAGGCACTGCCAGGTGAGCATCAGCCTCCTCTGGCATTCTGCTTCCCAGCTCCGCTCTCACCAATCCTGAACAGAGTGATCCCGAGGCACACAGGAGTCACCTGCCCTTCTCAGACCTCAGCACCAGCCAAAACCCTTCAGAAATGAGCAAAACTCACAGCAGACTTCCACTCTGTTCTACCTGCAACTCCTTGAAAGCATTACGCTGAACCATGCTTTGGAAACCAGCAGTCCAGGAGGGAAGCAGGGCAGGGAGCCGGGCCCTGTGCCTCACCTCTGCTTCTCCTTTTTCCTCCTGAAAAGATGTGAATTGTGTTGGTGAACCCCTGCGAGGTCAAGCAGTGGCAGAGGGTGACACAGGAGTGTGGGCAGGGAGCCCAGCTGGGCTGAAGGACACCTGAGCTGCAGCGATGGACGCACACAGAATGGGGGGCACAGCACTGCTGGGCTGGGACTTCTACCAGGAAGGTGCAAGGGGAAGCTTTTGCACTGGCACTGCCAACACACAGCAGGTGAGCACGAGGAAGGGATCAGAGGTGCTGAGCCGCACACGCCTATGGGCAAGTCCCTGCACCTGGGACGTGACCCACAGCACCCACCCCAGCACCAGCTCAGCCCACTTGATGGGTGGGTTGGGGTTCTTTTGTCTGTACAACACCCTGATCCTCACCCCTACCAGCTCAGCCTTGAATGCACTTCAGGAAGAGAAAGGCACACACACAGATCTCACACACACAAGCTCTGCAAGCTTCTCTCCTTAACCAGAACAAAGCTGATGTGGGAGTTACAGCACTGAGACTTGCTTTTGAGCTCAATTCGCTGCTGCAGGTCTCGATTCCGTGCCCTCTGGCACCCAGCTCACAGCCAGGACGACCCGACGGGCTTTTTCCTGCCCTCAGATCAGTGCTCTGCAAAGCACTGGGTGCCCTCTGTGCACAGATACCGAGCTGTGCCTTCCTCCTGCTGGGGAACACTGACACAAACACCATGCTTGTACTCGAAATAAATCCTCCTTTAATATCTTACAGTTACTTTAAAAGTCCTTTAAACGCTATTTTACAGATCAGCACAAACGTGACACAGGTTTGGTAAGGCTGCACATATATGTACAAGGACCTTCCACTTCCTTCTTTTCATTTCCAGAAAGCATCAGAGGTCAAAAAATGAGCCAGGATTACGAGTCCCCAGAGGGTGTGCTTGTTTTTCCTCCCCTTCTCCTGTAGCTCTGTAGGGCCAGCTGAGACCAAAGAGCTTTGCACCACCGACAGCAGCAGGAATATATTTAGCCACGGATATAGGGATCACAAATAGCACTGTTTTGACAGGATAAGGTGCTATTTTAATGAATTGAACAACAACTAAAGAAAAAAAACAGCTGTCAAATTTCAGCCCTATTTGAAACAACGCACACAAACCTGTCTGGGAAATGTGAAAAGTCAATGGGTAAACTTGTTTAAAATCTGATCCCGGTCCTTGGAGCCTGCTGGACACTTAAAATGCTCCAATGTCACCACCAAGGGGAACACAGCTGCTGTGCCCACAGGCCTTGGGACAGAGCCCAGTCTCACTCCCATTAGTGCCAAGGGCTGCCCAGGCCCCATTTGCTGGAGGACCCAGATGGAGCAAAGCTCACCGTGGCTGAGCCCCGCAGCCTCAGCAGGATGGAGGTCCCTTCCAGATGCTTCCTAGGGAGCACATCCTTGGTGCTGCCATACTCCCAGCCTGCAACAGGCAGCGTGCTCTTCTGCCAGCTATCGTTAGTGCAACCACCAGCTAACGAGAAATAGCCTGAGGGTTGTGAAACCAAGCAAGGCACTTCTAGCCTCATTTATTGTTCCTGGGGTCAAAATACTTCAAAAGCTCCCAACTATTGCAAATTTCTGTACCTGAGGCCTCACAGAGGGAAAGAAGGGGGGGGAACCTCTCTTTGCATGGGAGAGGGGATCTCAGAGCCTATCACTGCCTGCAAGCATCACTAGTGTTATTGGTGCTGGGTCCTTCTCTACCAAAGCCACCCCCTGAGGTGAGGCAAGGCAATCCTAGCACTTTACCCAGTACTCCCCTCCGTCCTATAAGCACGAGCATGGTTTATGCTCTATCTCAAGCACCTATAGCGCATTCAGCCTCTGGGATGTCTCTAGCACTCATGCACTGGTGAGCAGGATGCAAGAACACCAGCTAAACAGCACCTCCATCTCCCTCCTGGCTGAATTTTGAAACTCTGCAAGAAGTGGAAGGTTATCTCCTGCAGGTCCTGGATTTACAGCCAACACGTATGTGTGATGAGCTGCCCATGCCCTGGTATGGCCTATTGCACTGGATTCACTGGAACACAAAGAGCAGTCCATAATTCATATTGGGCTCTTTCTGGGCCCCAGCTGGGTCATTCTGCATTGTGCTGTTTCTCTGCACCCATCTCTCATAATTTAAAGCAAACCCTGAGAAAACCTGTCCCTATCCCCAGAGAACCATCCCCAGCATCACTGGCTTATTGCAAGTGAAATGTCATCAGAACATTGGCTGGGTGGTTTTCAACTCCACATGCATCTGCCCCACCTACCACCACTCAGCCAAAGACATTCACTTTCCAGAATGCATTCTCCCCAGCATCACATGGGCTTTGCAGTCACTAAGTATGGCCACAGCACCATTTGCTGGCAGGAAAACGTCGCTGTCCTTGCCTTGTCCTCTCAATTTGGTGTTGGCAGCCTGCTGAACCAGGTGGAGATCTCACTTTTCTCCCAAGGAATCCTGAGCTGTACCAGAGCCTGACACTAACATCATTTCCCAAGGATGGGCAAAGCTCACATCAGGAGCAGTTCAATCACCACACTATGGTTTCAGACTGCAGGATGTCTTGGACAAAAGTGGCTGGTCTCCAGCAGGACAGCTTCATTTTGGTGTTGGATGCATGTCTGGTCCAATGAGAGCATGGGGGTCTTCTATGGCAACGCTCCACTGAAGGTGGAAATGGGTAAACACAGGAGAGAATGAAACTCAGAGGGGTCCTCGGGAGTCAAAGAGGACCTTCTCAGTGCAAGAGGATCACTGTCCCTTGGTCTGTAGCACACGGAGATCTCACACCTGTGAGGGAGCAAAAAGAAACCAAGATGTACGTCGGGTGTGTGGCTGAGAATCACAGTCATGGTGTGCAGCAGAAACTTTGCAAACAGCAATCAGTGCAGTCTTTTAACAGGACTGGGGTTTGAGTGTTAGGGTTCAGGTCCTATAAGCTGGCTCAGGTTGGGATCCAGAGCAGAAGGCTCCATACAGAGCCAGTTCTGAGGCTCACTAGAGAAAATGAGAATTTCTGCACCTCTGCTACTCTGGGGAAATGGAAATAACTCCTTGTACGTTTCCTGCACTGTACTCTCACATTAGTCCCTTGGGTTCCACAGCAAACAAGTTAACTAAGAAACTTTTCTTTAGGAAATGAAACAACATCTGAAATCTTTTTTCCAGTGGGTCAACTGGTTTGATCTCTTTGTGCCCATGGAAGCACAGTGAGTTTACAAATCCCGTCCCCAGGGAGCCAGCTGGACACAATGGATGGAAGAACAGTCAAATAAACAATTTTTGCACCCTCTACCCCAGTCTCTGCCATGAAAATCGTGAGTAGGAGATGAATAGGCATGTCAGAGGTGATGGAGGACTCCCGTGAGATTAAGAAGTTGAAGGCTCTGCTCATATACACCTAATGCTCTCCAAGTACCCATTTAGAATGCATGACTGGTCTTGCTGGAAAAGCTCTTCAAGGAGCTCAACAGCTGAGTAGAGATCACCCTCTAGACTGTGGCAGTCATAAAAGGTAAAATGCTTTGGGGATATGAGCAGGATCCCATGTGAACACAACTGCACTACAGAGCTTGAAGATATGTCACACCAGCTTGGGCATCTGGCACTGGTACACCATGGTGATCAGGACCTTGTCCCTCTTGGTCACCTATACTCTGTGGAGAAGTCCTTACACAGACGATGCACCATCCTGGGAGGTTGGTGCCACGTTGCAGATCTTACCTGGTTACACTCTGCAGGATCTTCTGCTCATCCTGATCCAGGCACACGGCGAAGGAGGACTGGACACCGATAATCTGGACCTTGTCTACCTTAATCTGGGACACGCTGAGCTGCTGATAGAAAAGGAATCCAAGTGAGGGATCTGACAGCTCTGTGCATTAACCCTGTGCAGGGAAGGGGAGCAGGGCACCCCAAAGCTGGGGCCGGTGGCCAACACAAACTGGATTCCCCAAGGAGTTACTGACAGCTCCACAGATCTCAGACTCCACTTCTTGCCCTGCTTCCCTCCCATCTGAGGAGCTCCTGTTACCAAATGTAAAAGCACCATGATTTGAGTTACCTGATTGAAACTTTTTTTGGATTTGGAGTTTTGCCTTTTAACCACCTCCGTCATGGTCAAGTTGAGACACTCTGTCTTTGAAGCTGTAACAAAAAGGGGACTGTTATCACCTGGGGATCCTGGTAAGAACTCAGCTGATACCCCTGCCCAACAACACATCCCGAAGCAAGTGGGTCCCAGCAAGACTCCACTTGCAGGGAAATACAGCATAGTTGTAGCTTTCCTACTTGCATGATAGAAAAGCAATGAGAGAGACAGGGATTATCTTCCAGCAGCAAAGAACATGTAAATATCTTAGCCCCTAAACAGGAGAAAAGTAATGGCCCCAGCATCATGAGCTCTCCCAGCATGGCCCTTCCTGCAGTCTGCTTGGAAATGCTCTTGCTTGTCTGGAATTACAGTGACATCCTGTGGCCAAACCGCTGCGTGTGAAAACACAGAGACCCTCAGGAGACCAGGTTTATTTGGAAGGAAGGAGATTCACGAAAGAGAAGCTTCTCCCCAAGCACTGAGATGAAGCCATGCCCTGAAACAAAGCCAGTGCACAAAGCAAAGCTCCTGAACTCGCACAGAAACACCCAATTCCAAGCACACAGAGATGAACAACTAACTCCTGCTGGAGTATTTCCAGGGTTGTCTGCAGGACTTATCAGATGGAGCACCAACAGGAGGAATGGAGATTTAGGTGGAGCTCCGTGGGGCACATAGGAGCTATCTCCTAGTTGGTAGACCACCTATTTGACCTGACTGCTCTGCTCACAAATACAAATCTGCCAGACAAAAAGCACACAAGGAAAGAGGATCTAAAAAAACCCTGTTTGCTCAGAACTGTGTGTCTACTTGTCAAAATAGCAGAGCTCAAGCAAGAATGAGAAGATGTTGCTTTTACATCAGCAAGCTAACAGACTAAAAGTCTCGCTGCCTTTAAAAGCTTCAAAGCCTTATTTGTACCCCCCAGCAACCTGAACTGAAAAAAAAGGTAATTATGAAACAAACCCACATGGCAGGCAGGAAGGAAACTGAGCTGCAGTGAGAGCCTGCAGAAAGCTGGCTGCAGGGCATTGCTGCTGCGATGGCAGGACCCAGCACAAGCACTTCTTCTCTCAGTTCTTTATTTAACCTCTTCCTAATGGGCAACCCAATGCAACAGACTCCCCTAGCTTGATGCTAAAGGATAATGGGAAATCAAACGTCCTTCAACCCTGGCGTGGTGCAAAGGAGAGCCAAATGTTGCCCTATCTCTTGCCCCAGGGAACAACAGGCACCTCCCAGGTGTTTTCTGCTGTCACACATCCCTGCTTTGCTCTGCCCGGAGGAGCCATGCTGTCATCTCACTCCACCATTCCCTCCCATTGCTTCCCACCCCGAGTCCCAAAGCCCAGCTGTACCCACCCAGCTCTTCGTACTTCTTGCAGGCTTTGCTGAGGTTAACAGATGTGCAGACCTTCTCAACATCGTTCCACTGACTCCTTCCACTGATGGCTGTCTGCAGGGACAAACTGAAGCACGTGAGATGCCATCCTTCAGGCTGCTACCCTGCCTCCCACTTCTACCCCCTATGGCTGGGCTGACCCACACCTGGGTTTCCCTGGAGCTGAACAGGCAAACTTTGAGTAGGCATTACAATTTGTTTGGTCTTGGAATTACAAAAAATTGGTCAGAGGTAACACCAAATAATTACAGAGAAACCACAAAAATAGAACTGCTGTGAGCAGCAGGAGATTGCTCTCTGGAAGCAGTGTCCACTGACATAAACTGGCACCTAGCACGCATCAAAGCTATGGGAGCTGGCTGCACATTCCTTATTATCTTGGGCTTCCCAGGAGTGGAAAGCCACCACCAACTAGCCAGTAAGTTGAACAGAACATCAGGTTCATTTTGGCTCCGCTGGCCCTGGATTCAGGCTCCACCAGCACACTCTCAGTACCTGTCCCTTTCAGCCCCCAGCTGAGACAGCACGGAGGTGGATTTCTGACACATTTGTGCTGTGCAATCCCCACGTGCTCACCTTGCTGTAGGCGATCTGTAGTGTTAGTGGGATTGCTTCTCTGTCTCCGTCTATGCCCAGCCTTTTGCTGCCCGGACCTGCACAAAACAAGGAGCAAATGTCACCTGGTGACCTTTTCTCCCCAATCTTCTAACGCAGCACCACACTCAGTACCTACAGAAAAGGGAAAAAAAAAATCCTGCTTTGCTGAACGCAGAGCAGAAAGAAAAATGTGGCTTAAAAGCTGCCAGAAAGCAATTCATCCAGTGCAGAAGTTACAGGGCAAAGCACTGCAAACTGAGAGCAGTGCAGCAGTGCCAGCGCTCCGGAGAAGGCACAAAGCAATAGGAGGATGCATGGCTAACCCAGCTCCTGTTTTTCAGGGCATATTTGTGCCAACATTAAATTAACCTTGAAATGCTGTGCCCGACACTTCTTAATGTATTTTTTTTTCTTTTTCTGGGTAATTTGTCACAGATGGTAAGTGGTGTTCCACCAGACAGCCCAAGAGAAAGATCAGTCAGAGAAGGTTGGTGGCTTCCTGAATTACTGGGAAGAGGGCTTGGCCAAGTCAGCACTTTGGGGGAGTGGGGTGTTGATAGTTTGTGGGGGAAGGGGTGCTCTGTGAGCTCTGTTCAGACGGACAAGGAGAGATGTCAGAAAAGCTGCAGGTTAAAAACATGACACTGTGCTTGGGTGCAGTACAGTGGTTAGCCAAGAGATGTCCTGCGAGCTGCAGGGTTGAAACTGCTTTACAGCTCATACGCTCAGAGAGTTAATAGAAGTAAAAGGAGCAAGGTATGGTCACAGCTTCTCTCCTGAAGGGGAATGCAAGAACCTGAAGCCTGGTTTCAGAGCCCTCCTGCAGCCCACACTGAGGCCAAAGTCCTCCCCCTCCCCCTGCCTCCCTGCAGCCCCTCCTGGCAGACATCTTCCAGCCCAGCAGTGCGTGGACACCCACCCCAAGGCTGCAGAAGTGGGGAGAAGGAAGAAGGAACAGTCACAGACCTGATGCCTTGATGGCCCGTGTGGCCGCTGAGTGACCCAGCTCCAGGGAGTGGATGAAGACTTCGGTCATCTTCTCCCCCCCTGTGAAGGTGAGCTGCCAGGAGGAGAGAGGAGATATGGTGATGAGATGACCTCACAGGGCCGTGGAGCTGGAGGATGTAACCTGTCCCTCTCACTTCTTTCCACAGGAAATGGGGCAGTTTGGGCAAATTCTTTCAGCTTTCAAAATACACGTTTCAACCATTGCACTGGGTGGCACTTGCCTCCAGCTACACCTCAGACTGTTTTATAACAGACCATCAGCACGTGAACCATCAAAGCCACCAGCACAGAAATGCATTCAAACCTTCTTCACAGCAGGAGAACCTTCTTGCACAGCAGGTTATGGAGAAGGGGTTATGTGGAGAGGTTTGGTTTGGGAAAAAGAACACCAGAGAGACTTCCAGCAATGTGATTGATCTGCCAGCACCGACAGGAATCCTTCTTGTGTGGGGCAGAAAGGTATTGGGAAGGAAAACCGCTCGTGTCAGTTGAGAATGGTTGGGCCAGGACCTGCAGACCCTTGATCCCTTAGCCAGAGCATCAGCCAAAGTGCCGTGGGCCCACGTGCACAGGTCTCCAGGGGAATACAAGGAGACCAAGCTCAGCCCCACCAGCACACAGCAGCTGTGCCATACCCATATCCACCTCCCAGGTGAGCTCCACATTGGTGGTACAGGCAGAGGACCCCCTTTCCCCTGCTGAGCTCCTCTGCCTACCTCGGTCTGGTAGAGCTGCAGCAGGACGGGGCGTGTGGCAAAGCGGCAGTAGTAGAGGATCATGTCGGCCAGGATGGGCAGCTGCTCCCGGGAGTCCTCCTGGGGCTCAGCCTCAGGCTTGGCAGACTGCAGTGAGGAGGGGAGTCACAACCCTGATGGATATGTGGGACCTATAGCCCAGCACCACCACCTCAAGGATGGAAACCCTCCTCCCGACCACCAGAACACCCGTTTCCATCCCATGCCCACACAGCACAGCCTGCTGGGCAGCTTCAGGCGCAGTGTTCAGCAGATGTACCTCAGGGAAGGGGACACCAGGCTCTCCCAGCGAACACGTTCATACCTGACACAGGACATCCATGGGCAGGTTCATCAGCCCCAGAACGTTCCGCTCGTACCATGGGTCCAACATGCCGATGTAGTGGGAGATGTCGTTGGTGCTGCTCTCTGCCCCAGCCGAGGTGGGCTCCTGAAACCAGAGATGGGGGAGTCACCCTGGAGCCCCCCAGCTCTACCCCCCAGCCGGGGGGCACTGGGGTGACCCCCCCCGTCTCTTCTTCCCTGGCTTAGGGCTGGGGGAAGAGACACCAGGGTTGCTGCTGCCCAGCCTGCTGTGGGATGAGCAGGACACGTACCGCCTGTGCTGAGGTGCGGAGCTGCAGGTCGCTTGGGGATGGAGGAGGATGCATCAGCAGGGCCGTTGGAAACAGGCAGCTCCTCTTCACGGGGACATAGAAAAACTGCAGCTTGAAGTACCTTGTCAGTGTAGGGCAGGTGCTCTCCTTCAGCCTAGGAGAAGCGGGGAGAGGGCTGGATGAGCAAAGTCCTTCGGTACAGCCTGGCAAGGCAGGATGTGATGTGCAGAGTTAGACTCCAGTGGTAGCTGGAGGATCCTGTCTCTTCTCAGAGTGAGGCAGCAATGGAAGGAACACATAGAAAATGGGCTGGAACACCTCAGTGCTACATTGACTTAATGACAACGTCACCTGGCAGTCACTGTCCCTGCTGGCAGACAAAAGCAGCTGGATGTCCCCCACACCAGGACCCCGGTGACCACAGCAGCAAGCCATCAAGACATGGACCCCACCACGTCCCACAGCCACGTCCCCGTGCTGCCCCGCTCACCTCAGGTTGCTGTAGGCTCGGGCTACTTTCCCTGAGATGCGGTCGGAGCCGAAGACCACCACACGCATGGTGGCCACTTTGGCATCCTCGTCATAGCTGAGGAAGGGCCGGCGGGGCAGGCTGAGCAGCTGTGGGGTCTGCGGGGTCTGCAGCCTCTGGCCCAGCCCGTGCTGCGGCAACGAGTGAGCGCGCCGGGAGCGTGCCGGGATGCGGGGCTTGGCCTGGGGGTGGCACAGGCTCTCAGCACGGCGCAGCGGGAGCGAGCCCGTATCTGGACAGTCCTTCAGGTCTCTCCTCAGGACCAGCTGGCTTTTGCTCTTGAAAAGTTTGTAGATTTTGTTGGTCAGCGTGTGTCTGTATTTGTGGTGGGTCTTCTCCATCTTCAGCTCCGGCCTCCCAATCGTGTCCAGAGAGCTCTCGTCGCTGTCCTCTGCGTACCCGCTGTCCATGCAGTCTTTCAGGCTGGAGACAAAAGACCGCAAGGACTTCTTGGAGACCACTGTCAGCTCTGAGATGGAGTCCTTGGAGCTGCTGAAGAGGGACACGCGGGAGTGCTTGGGTCCCTCTTCTGACAGCGCTGAGTACACGGAGTCTTTGGAAATGGAGGAGATGGGGGACAGCAGCGAGTCCCTCTCTGGGGAACAGCCATCTGTTTCCACGTCCTCCTCCTCCTCTTCCTCGTCCTCCTCATTCTCTGAGGCCGCAGGCTCGACAACGCTGCACTCCTTGCTGAGGACATCATTGAGGACATCTGAAAGGCATGGGAGGGAGATCAGAAATGTGAGCAGTGCAGGGGCACCCCATGCAACGGCCCTATGGCAGCACGGCCAGCATTCTGTCTAACCCTGCATGGCTTCAGACAAAGAGCTAAAAACCTCTTCCTGAGCATTTTTAGGTTTCCATAAGGCGCTCTGATTTGATGACAAAACAAAACTCGTTTGACATCACATTCTGTTTGGGTTCTCTAAAAACAAACAGTGGTTGGGTTTTTGCTTCCTTCCCATGCAGAGTTCCCAATGCACCCTGCATCCTATCTGGGTTAAATCAGAGGGGAAGAGGGATGCAAGGTGTTTGGATTATCAAACACTAAATGGAGGTCAGGAAGGTGACAAAGCCCAAGCTAGAGAGCAGGTTCAGCACACTGCAGCCGGTGAGCAATGAATGCTCAACCTTCATGGGGCCAAAAGAGGTCTTCCAGGAATGGGGAAGCCAACGAGGTCAGCTCAGCAAAAAGAGAAGCTGTGCTTCCCCTGAAAAACTGCTGTGGCTGGGCTGAGAGCACAGCAAAACCTCCTGCTCAGCCAGAAACTGTGGCTACTCCAGAGAGATGCAGTTTCCAAGGGGTATTGGGACAGAAAACTCTTCTATGGGTTGGGATGGTTTTTGCTCAGTTCTTGGACAACATTCTGGCACAGCTGGGCTGTAGCACTTGCTACTCCTTTGAGAGGAGCTTTTTACATGGGTATGGGGACCCCTCTCTGCTTACCAAAGTTATCCTGGTCCCAGCTGTAAGTGTAGCAGCGCGAAGTAGGGATGGGGATGGGCTGCAGCCTGTGGGGCTGCGCATCTCCTGTGGAAAGAGGAGAGGAGTCAGCTTGTGGGGACCCTTCCCGTGCTGCAAGCCCCACACAGGGCATCTACAATGGTCAGAGCCATGAGGTGCTGCCCACCCCACGCTGGTTATATGGGCAGCTCACGTCACGCAGAGAAACAATGCTGTCATTAGCCCATGAAGTCACATCTGGCTCTCAGAGCCACCAGGTCAGGCAGACATTGCTGCTACAGCTGGTTTTCTGACTGAACGTCCTCATCTTGGCCACAAAGGCTGGAGATGGTTTATTGTTGCTTGACAAGAAAAAACATCTGGCTCTTATGCAGTGATGAAATAGAAAAAAACAAACCCGTCCCCTTCTTATTGTGCCAGGTTAAAGTTTTGCACAAAACAGGGTTTCACACTTCCAAGCATAGCTCACAGCACAAGGGGAACCCGTGGCTGACGGTGGGAACAAGCTGGCACTGAACCCAGGAAGCAAGAAGAGAGCAGGGACTTCTCACCTGCAATGATAGGAAGTGCAGCTGCCCCAGCAATGTCCTGCAGAACGCTCTGCAGCCGCTCCCGGGCCAGCACGGGGTCACTGCTGGCAGCTGCGACCTCCTGAGCTTCAGCAGCACTGGCGTAGATCTCAGAGAGCTCTTCCAATGTCTTGGCCTGGGGAGAGCAAAGCCAAGGGAGAGATGGAGGGGAGCACAGGTCTGTAGGGATGGTCAGGGAGTCTGAATCACTGTATCTCTCTCCCTCCACACCCCTCCAAATCATACACAAATACACCAAGAATAGAGTGGAATAACAGTAGAGGAGGAGTAAGGAGTAGAGTAGGAGAAAGAATAGTTCCACCATCAGAAGATCATCACCTTCAACTATCAGACCACTCTGGGGCTGACCCAAAGTTAAAATTTATCTTTAAGAGCATTATCCCAATACTTCCCAAATACAGAAGAGCATGGGGCATCAGCTGCCTCCCTAGCAAGCCTGTTCCAGTGTCTAACCTTCTCAATAAAGCAGTTTTTTCTCATATCTAATCTGAGCCTACCCCGATGGCGTTGAGCCATTCCCATGGGAAATTTACCCAGGGAAATTGAATGAGGGAAGATTTAGGTTGGATGTCAGGGGGAAGTTCTTTACTATGAGAGTGGTGAGGTGCTGGAACAGCTGCCCAGAGAGGCTGTGGATGCTCCATCCCTGGAGGTGTTCAAGGCCAGGTTGGATGGGGCAGCCTGGTCTACTACTACCCAGGGAAAAAGGATGACCAGCTCCCTTCCCTTGTCACTTAATGCATTTGAACACACCTACAGGATTTCACCACAAGTTTTTACCCCCCATAAACAGCAGAGCAAAGAGTTCCCGGGGTGAAGCGACATTTTTTGCCGCGTTTCACATCAGGGGGCTCTTCCTCTCTCCAACTGGGCATACAGCACCAAAGCCCCGACCCGAGAAGAGAAGGGAAAGGCCGTGCCTACCTTCAGGAGGCAGCGCAGGCTGCCCAGGTCGCAGCGGGTGCCGAAGGTGACCTGGTAGAGGTGCTCCAGCAGCAGGATGAGCGCGGCGTGCCGGGGGGGCTCAGTGCCGCTCAGCTTCTCTGCGATGGAGAGGAACTCACTCTGCACCTCGGAGCGGTTCAGCAGCAGCACCGTCCTGGGGACACGGGATGGCAATTAGAGCAGGCAGCTCGGCTGGCACGCTGGTGGTGTGCAACGCTGGCTGAATTCACGCTAGATGGCAGCGTCCCCTCACATGAGCTGCAGATGTGGCTGTGAGGTGGGTGGGAATCCTCTGTCCTGCCCCTCCGTGCATCCCTGGCATCATCTCTCCTGCCATATCTGCAATATCACCAACCCAGGGAAGGGTTCCAGCCTAGCAGACAGTTGTCCAAACTGGACACCCAGCATTTATGATGGAGAGGGGAACAGAAAATCAGGAAACATCTTCTTTTGCAAGGTGAACATCACAGCATCACAGAATCACACAGAATCACAGAATGGCCTGGGTTGGAAGGGACCTCAAGGATCATCAAACTCTTACTTCCTCCCTGCCCCCACCACAGGCAGGGCCACCAACCTCCACATTTAATACTAGACCAGGCTGCCCCACCCAACCTGGCCTTGAACACCTCCAGGGATGGAGCATCCACAGCCCCTCTGGGCAGCTGTTCCAGCACCTCACCACTCTCATAGTGGAGAACTTCCCCCTGACATCCAATCTAAATCTTCCCTCCTTCAACTTAAAACCGTTTCCCCTTGTCCTGCTATCATCTCCCCTTGTAAAGAGTTGAGCATCCCTTCTGAGCTTTAAGTTGCTGCAGAGCTTTAATTTATCTGAAGGACTTCAGCAGGGAGATGTGCAGGCATCAGCCACATTTTCCTCTTTGTTGAGGGCTTCTGGAGGAAAATGCATGAGGCTGGCAGGCTTCATGGGAAGCTCTTGCACACACAGCTCACCTCCTCCTGCTCTGCCACCAGCAAGGCTGCCTGCTTTCCAGGAGCTGCTGCTGGAGAGAAGAGCCACATCCTTCAGCTGGAAGGCTTTTTGCTCTGGACCACAACATGAAGACCAGCAGGCTTTAAATTCCCAAATCCTGGGGAGCACGTAGTCGTGTGCTTACATTTATGGACGTGAACAGTGCACATAACTGTGCAAAACCAGCTCTGAATTAAAGATGGGCCAAGGTGCAACCGGTTCTAGAAAGCTCAGGCAAAGGGCACAAGCTTTCAAAAAGCCTGACATTCAGCTTGTGTACAGCCTTGTGCCAAGTTTTCAGGGTTTCACGCTAATGCAGCCACCTCACTGCAAGCCACAGGTGCTTGCACTTGCACTGGCACAGGGCAGGGCAGCTGTAACAGGAAAGCAACACAACAGCACCAGTGCAGCTGGGTGGGATACTGGTGCAGATCCCAAGCTGTGCAGCATGCATCTAGAAGCCAAAGCAACAGGACAGCCTTTCCATCCTGAGCAGGGGTAGCTGTGAAAGGACTGTCCCTGCAGCCAGGATGGGCACGTACTGCCTGGGCTCATTTCCCTATTTACAAATGAGGTGTCAGGGCAGGAAGAAACGTTCAGCCCTCAAGTAAGGTGCAGGGTTTGACTGAACCAGTGAGCCCCGCACTGCTGCACTGGCGTGAGCTTGCTCCTGTTCTGCTTTGACCTGGTGGCTCAAGCCTTTGCCTTCCCTGCCTGTTTGCCCCCAGATTTGTCTCCCTGTTTGGGGATATCCAGCACAGGATGCCTGCAGATACTCATCTGTGGTTGTAGAAATGTCACAACCACTCTCCCCCTCCCTTTTCACAGCTCAGCTCTGCCATCCAGCTCTCCTCCCCTGTCACCACCACTACTTTTGGGATGCTGATCGCTGCAACTCTGCTGCTGCTGCAAAACAGCATGAGATAGTGGAAATGCTGGAGCAAGGCCAGCAGTACCTGCACTTACACAGTGGAGCTCTGGTAGTTCTTCACAGGCAGCCCCTGCTCCGTCCTCACCAATCTCTGGAAGGAAATCCCTGGGAAAGAGAGCAGAGGACATAAGCTTTGGGGGTACCACAGGCTGCCCTGCCCCACGTGCTGTCTCCTGTAGCAGGAACAGCAGCAGCAAAAGTCCTTACAGATGCAAAGCACAACTCGAGTGCGAGGGGAATAAGCCCAGGAGCAAGGGAGCAATGGGAGAGGAACCAGAAAGTGGGAAGGGGAAGCAGCTCCATGTCCAGCCCCTGAAGCCCCACTACTGCTGCTATGGATTACACCAGTGATAATTCAGCAGCCTCTGCCCCTGGCTTTATCCTTCCAGTCCTGGATGTCCCTGTGGCCAGCAAGTCACAGCCGCTGTCCCTCCTGCAGGGACAGAGCCCACTATGGCTCTGGAGTCCAGCATGGGCAGCCCATGTCCCCAAGCTGCCTCCCCCAGGACTGTCCCCATGGTGCCATCAGGATGACATCTGCGGGACCTGGAGTTGCAGTCCTTGTGATTGGGAGACAACAGCAAAGCCCATCCCACTCCTAAACAGCAGGAGGGGCAAACTGGGAAAGATGTTATGGCATCAGCAAGATCCAGCACCCTTAGCACTATGGGCAGCCACATCCCGACCCCAACTGCTGCTTGACAGCCCCAGAGCTGCACCAACATGGGAGCAGTACCCACAGCCCCCTCAGTTTGCACCACTCCTGCAGAGACATCAGCCCCAGCTTGTAGATAGAAGCTATAGCATTCTTGGCAAATATTGACAGCAGCTTGTTCTCAGTTAATATTTACCCCATCTCAATCAAAATTGTTGCTTCAGCCTCTTGTCAGGTCACGGAGGCTGTGAGGCCCTGGCCAGTGTTCCAGAAGAGGACACATTTTCACTGTTCTTGGCTGCTCTGTGGCACCCAGCCCCACACACCAACACCTCCCATCAGCTGCTTCATGCAGTGGTGGGGGAATCCCATTTGTAGGAGGGGAAAAGCCCTTGGATCAAAGTCCCCAGCTCAGCAGCCCTGGGCACTTGTGGCAGCATGGTAAGGGCAGAAGGAAGTGACATCCCCAGTGCTGGGGCTTTTCCAGTGGTCTTTACAGCAGGGCTCCAAGTGGTGTCACAGCAATATACGGCCAAGGAGGAGCTGAGACAAGCATCCCTGTGATCACATCAGCCCTGCTGCTCCTTCTGGAGGCCAGGAGCTGTATGATGGCCCAGACACACCTCTCCGGGTGGCCAGGGTCTCCTTAGAGACTTGCAAAAGGGATTTTAATGGTGGGCATCCATCCCTATCTTTCCTTGTCTCATTAAAAGATTAACAGTGTGCCTCTTGGGGCGTTGCATGGATGGAGACCTTATGTTTCACATTCCATCTCCAAACCAGCTGTCTGTATCAAGGACACAGGGTGGTATCACCAGGCCCAGCTGCAGCCCCCATCCCCTTCCAAGCCTTCCCCAGCCCTGCTCAGAGCAGATCACGGCCCTGTGCAAGACAAAACAAGGGCTGAAATCTGCTCTGTGCAATGACAGCTCTCCATGAGCCACAGAAAGATGGGGAGATTAGGAGAAAGGGCTTTTGAGAAATAATTGGAAGAGCTGCTCCATTGGGAACAACAGGATATCAGCAAAGAGTCCCTAATTAACTGGGGCGCTGCTGCCACTCGACATGCCTAAAGCTGGATCACAAGGCAGCATCTCTTCTGCAAGGACACAGCTGGGGAGTTCCTCAGCCCTATGGAAACTCCACCCCACGGCAGGCTCAGACCCTCCCACCACCTTCGTGCTGATGAATAGACCCACTGTTAGCACGCCCCATTATGCCACAGAGCATCTCGAGCAAAGGCTGTGGCTTGGCGGAAGCTGCTGGCATGAGCTTTGCCATGCAAAAGACCAGCAGACTGAAAGGCAGCCAGGAAATAGTGACAGTCCATGCTAATCCACACCAGCCCTGGGCCGAGATCAGATGCTCCCACTAATTTGCCCACAAGGCAGCACCCCAAAAACACATTCCCAAAATCCTGCCTTGCTCCTCCAGAGAAATCTGGTCGCACTCTGCATGGGCTGGGGGCTTTTGCTCACCCAGGGAAGCAGGATCAGTATCACACAAAAGCCCACGGCAGGGCAGGAGCACTCACCTGGTGCCTTGAGCTCATCACTGATGAAAGTGAGCAGCTCACGGAAGACATCGCAGTAGGGCATGGGCCAGGTGAGGAAACTGTGGTAGATGCTGGCAGCTTTCAGGAGCAGCTCAGAGTCTGGTGGGATGTGGGGAGCCTGCAGGGATGGGGAGGGGTGGTAAGGAAGGGAGCAAGGAGCTGGTGCTGGAGCTCTGCATAAAGCCCAGGGATTATGGGATGGGATGGGATGGGATGGGATGGGATGGGATGGGATGGGATGGGAGGAGGAGTGGTGGATGGGATCAGGGTCACCCCATGACATCCCATCCTCTTCTAAGGAAGAGCCAAAGCACCTCACTGGGCACAGCTGCAAAACAACTTCCTCCCCTGCGCCTCCCCAGGCTTACATGCCACAGCCTATATATAAATTCCCTTTTAACAGCTACAGATCCATGCAGATGAATCACATTGAAGTCTGTGCTTTTGCAAGACCTGGCAGCAATGATTTCCTCGGGATAATGATGCATTGTGCTAATAATAATGATAATAAAAAAATACTTCCTGTGAATGCTCTGCTCCTTTTCATTAGCATTGTCTGCGCATTTTGCCCAACTCTACAGTGTAATGAAAACAATTTGGATTCTCTGAAGAGAGATACTGCCTGCCTTTCTGACTGACCTGTCTTTAAATGCAAAGATTAAAAACACCAAAGTGCATTTTTTTCATCTCTTGCAGCTTGTGCAGCCGCAAGATTCGTATGGGGTCTTTTCAGATCCCTGCAGATTCGTATGGGATCTTTTCAGAGAGGAACAGACCAAAGCAGGGTGGGACCTTGCAGATGGCAGCTACAGGGGGCTGGGAAGTGCTGTGTGCACAGACTTACATAGAGGACGGCGTAGTAGAAAAGCAGGGCCAGGGGCATCACCAGGTCGTAGTCACACTTCTCCTGCACCTGTAGGAAACAGCAAAAGAGAGAAGGATGAGCATGGGGGTGCCAGATGTTCCCCTATGAGTGCATCTGAGCCCTCTCAATCCACACCACCATGCAACCATCCCCAACAGGTGGAGACAGCTCATCTCCATGGGAAAATCCCCCTAAAGCACCCACAGAAGCAGGCAGTGGCACACTCTGCCTTTACTCTTGAGAAGCTGCATTCAGCTGAGCTCCTGGCCCTCTGATGCTCTCGATCCTTGCAGAGTTGCATGAAGTTTTATGCAAGTGGCCCCGAACAGGCAGCCCAGCCCTGCTTAGGGATTACAAAAGGCAAAGCACTGTGCAAAGCATGCATTTCTGTCCCAACCTCAGCAGGATTATTTCAACAAAGGACGTAGGGAGTGCTCAAAAGCAGGCTTGCAGACACTCTCTCCCTTTGTCTACAAGCATAGCACAAAGTGCAAGAAAAATTTACATACAACACAACATAATACAACACCATTGTAACAAGATCAATCCCAGCCATTGAAAACAACTTGTCAATTAAACAGAGTAGCAGCAATCATGTTAATGCATTAGCAAGGCAGCCTTTCTTCCCCCAGAAATGCAAGGCAGCATTTACCCCATCACATGAACCCCAGGCTTCCTCCCACATCAAGGCATTCTCCTCAGTCCTCCTGCCTGCAGCCCCAGGCGGCCCTGAGCTCTCCCACACAGGGTTGGGCATGGCAGCCAATACAACGAGCCCCACTGATGCTTCAGCTGCCCCAACTCCATCTCCAGCACTGCAGGAAGCTGGGCAGAGCCTCAACAAAATCTCCGTATCCATCATTTTGGAGCTGCTGGACCAACACTGCCCACCAATGGGGTTTGAACACAACCCTGAATTGCCCATCAAGACATGAAAAGCTCCTCTCCATAGCCAGCAGCCCCTACTCACCTCCCTGGCCTTGCCGAGGATTTTCTCCACCAGGATGAGGTAGTTGCCAGCATCCCTGCTCACCAGCTCTTGCAGGCTCCAGCAGTTCAGGCACAGCCCTGCTGCAAGGGAGACAAAGCACAATGACCAATGGTGCTCACAGGAGGGATGAGCAGCAGGGAGGGGTCAGGGGGAGGTATTTGATGCCTGGGTCATATATTGCTGTGGGGAAAAAAATAATCACACCCCAATTCTGGACTGATTTAAGCTCTCCAAACGGCACTTGTTACAGCAACATCACTTTTTACCAAGCCTCACAGCACTCTTCTTGCATCCCAATACACCAAAGGCAAAACTCAGATCCCAGCCCCTCTGCAGCCAAGGTGATGCTCACCCCCTGAACAGCTTCCCAGGCCCTGCAGCTGCCTGGTCAGACCTCACAGCAGCATCGCTGCAGGTGGTGAACACATCAGCATCACTGCTAAGCCTGCCCAGCATTTATTCCACCTCCTCAGCACCTCCAAACTGTCATAAAATACACGTAAACCCATCCAGAGTAGCCAGATATTGAAAGAGAACTGGAGAAGGAGTTGTAGTTCCCTCTGTCCCTCACAGACAGGTGCTGGGACACCCATGGGTTTCCTGGCTTCATGCCATGTTTGTAGCTGAATGAACAGGGCAGGAGCTGTTGCCCATTGCAAAGTTCCCCCCCGCTGCCATGCAACATGTTATTTTCCACAGATCGGTGTTCTCCAGCACAACCTTTTGTTGTGGCACCTGATCAGCAAGGGCATAGCCATTATGGACAGTAGTTCAGCTCTGAGTTTTCCTTTAAGAGAAGTCAGTACAATGGCTCTCCTCCGGAGAACCCCAGCAGACCAAACAACTCAACGCTGTCCTGGAGAGCAGCACCCTCCAGGGAAACACCCAGCATCCAAGAGATATGGTCAGAGCTGATGGGAGCTTTGCTGACCTCAGCAAGAAGCAAAGCCCTGAAACACAGCTCCAGCAGGGAGGTTTGGGGTTACTTCAAGCTGTTTTGCACCCAAAGAGCCCAGCCCAGCAGAGCTGAGCAGCGCAGCACCAGGCAAGGAGCAAGTGGATTCCTGCACGAACACGGCTGTGAGCCCTTTCCTTCCTCTCACTGCTGGCACAGAGGAAGAAGCAGCAGTGGCTCAGGCAGGGAGGTACTGGGATGCTTCCCTGGAGAAGTGCTGGGCTGAATGCACACCAAGCTGGGAGCAGGGGAAGGCAGCAGAGACAAGAGCAGGGCTGGAGGGAAGCACCGTGCCAACACAACGCAGGGCTGAGGGCTCTGACCCATTTCTGTGTGTTCTACAGGAAATCTGAGCCAAAGCAAAGGATGCAGCAAGGCTGAGTTAACGTTGCTCTGAGCAGAGGAATTCCTGTTAGACTCACAGCCAAGGCAAGGTGCTGGGATCACCCACAGCAAAGCAAACAGTGCTGGGAAGCTACAAGCTGCAGGGGCTGGGCCCCTCAATTTGGCAACGCAGCGGTAACCAAAAACACACCAAAACAGCTGTGTCCTTGCTAAAAATATTCGCCAGCACAAAAAGCAGCTCGGAAATCCTGGACACAATAAACAAAGACTGAGCAGCAGAGCACCATCAGGCATCGGTCAGGACGCTGGGTGGGAGTTCCCTTTTGTCTGTGCATAGTCCCGGTCACAAGCATCACCTTTCTGAGCACTGGGAGCAGAGTACAACCCTGTATCCAGAAAAAAAAAGGCTCTTTGAGCACTGAAGGTAATGCTCCTCACATGCACAGGTCAGGAACAAGAGCCCCAGATGACATGAATAGCACATGAGCCACCTGCTCTGTAAGTGTCACCTCCATCTCTCAGCAGGTGCCCTGTGGGCAGCCAGGACACAGCTGGGCACTGTGGTGGCACAGGGCACTTTTATGAACTGCAGAACAGCACTCGGTTTATGAGCAGAACAGGGACAGGCTGCAACCAGGTGGGAAACCACATCCAGAAGTTTACTTGCAGCTGCTCATCCGTCTCAGTACAGCTCAGCAAAAGGACAAAGGGATGATGTACACTGAGTGCTCACCGAAAGCTCAAACCAGACTGCCCTGCACATTGCACATGCACTTGATTCACCAGCAGCACATTTCTTGCTCTGAGATGCAAAGGAGGCTGAGATGCAGGGAGGGTGCAGCTTGGGGGCACCCTTGTATGATGCTGGAGCCTTGCTCCCCATTATCTCCTGCGAAAGCACTGGTGGGGGGAGATAGGAATATCCACCCATAGGAAGTGCTGCCAGCAGAGCCCCAGGATTTGCTGTCAAGTTCTGGCCCCGTGGGCGGCCTCAGAAGGATGAGGCTCTGTGAGCAGCACTGTGAGCCGCCTCCTTCTGCTGCAGCTCCTTCCTGACCTCAGCTGCTGCGGCTGCTGCTTCCCCTGTGCTGCTCATAGAGGGGGGAGCATCAAATGGGAATAAATAAATAATAGATAGATAGATAGATAGATAGATAGATAGATAGATAGATAGATAGATAGGGAAAGAAGAACCTTTGCCAACAGTGCTCAGGGCGAGCATCCTGGTGCTGTCAGAAGTGATGCAGTTGGAAGGAGAGAAAAGCAGAAAGCTGCAGCCCCATTTCCAGGCTCAGAGCCACACAGGTGGGGCCCTGCAGCACATCCTGCACTGGGTGCAGCCGTGGTGCTCCCACCAAACCAGGGGGTGGAGAGAGCAGTGATCCCAGCCATAAAACACCATACCAGGCTGTGAGATCAGCTCCAGGGTTACAGCCTGTAAGGCTGAGAGCTGGTGGTAGGTCTGTGTTCTGTTATTAAACTGGAGCACCCCGACAACACAATTCTGGTCGCTCCCCATGCTGATATTTAGATGACTGCATTCAAGCAGTGCTTTCAGCCTCCCTTCATTTAGGAGGATGTTTTTCACCCAGAGGTGGTGAGGCACTGGAACAGGTTGCCCAAGGAGGTTGTGGATGCCCCATCCCTGCAGGCATTCCAGGCCAGGCTGGATGTGGCTCTGGGCAGCCTGGGCTGCTGGTTGGCGACCTGCACACAGCAGGGGGTTGGAACTGGATGAGCACTGTGGTCCTTTTCAACCCAGGCCATTCTATGACCCTATGATTTTTTAGAGCTGAGCACACCAATCTGAGCCCCACTATTGTATCATTGGACACTGCTCTGGCTCTCCAATGACCTCCATCCTTCCTCACCAGCACCCTTCATCCTTCCTGGCACCAAGCAACTCACAAGAGAGACACAGCATCCACCTCTCCCTCGGACCTCTGGGGCACCGGGCTGCCCTCCACCTTCCCCAGCATCTCCCCACCCTTCGAGACCTTCAGTCCCCATCTCCTGCAGCCCTTCTCACACCTCTGATTTCCCCAGCAGCCAGACACAGTGCACTCCTCCACCAAACACTCTGTTCCTGTGAGCAATACACCGTTTTGCTTCCTGTGGCACACCAGGAATTTACTACCATGCCCAGCAATGAGGAATAAGGCAATCACACTGTGCCCAAATGCATCTCCACGAAGGAAAGCACATCAGTTTGCTAGCGCTTTTCCACTTGATTCCCATAAATGCTGCAGTGTAGGAGGGATGCTTAAGCCCCTGAGCTCACTATGTGCTCTGGGACGTAAATCTGCAACGCCAAAGCACTCTCACTTCTGCCCTTTGCTGATTCCACAAACCTCAGCAGCTCAGTTGCTCACGCGGGTGAAAACGTCACATCGGAAGTGATTATTCATCCTCTCCAGAACATCCTCCTGCAAAGTTACTGTGCAGAAATTAGACCTCCAATAATTTAAAACTGAGCAAAGCCCCAGCAGTGCTCCAGCCCAATGAGCTGCAGCGTGGAACACCTTATTTTGGTGCATCGCACTGGGAAAAAGGAGGGGAGTGCAAGTAAAAGGGGAGTGCAAGTAAACTGGGAAATAAAAGTGATATAAGAAGTTGAAAATGAAAAAGGAGAAGGATGCTGCCCAGCTAAGAGTGAGACAGAGATTCAAGGAAAATAAGAGGAACAGAGCCCTGCCATAAATAGCAGCATAGCTCCGACACTGGACAGCCATAATAAAACTGGCGCCTGTTGCACAACAAAGGCAGGAGAACATGAAAAAATTCCCACTCTGTTTGTGCAAATAAATAGGATATGTTCTACTATGCTCTGTTTTCCCTAAACCACCTTGTTGCAATAACAAAGTACTTCCAACCACAAGAGGGTAGGACTCGAAGCAGCAGCTCTTCCAAGGGCTGGGCAGCACTGCTGCTCCCATCCCCTCCACCCACAGCCCAGGTCAGCCTTATTTTCGCTAATGAGCTGGAAACATTACAGAGTGGTTTTTAAAAGGCTACGTCATGCAGCCACCAGCACTGAGGGGCTGGGACGAGTGAGTGACATGGGGAATGATGAGTTGTAATGATGGGAAGAGGTGAGCTGTGAGTGGCACAAAGAGATGCCTGATCAGAGGCATTCCTACGGGCACAGCCACGCTTCCAGGAACCAGGAATCCAGGTCACACTTCAAGAACTGGTGCCCAGAATGTGTGGAGGCTAAGGGCTCTGGCGCTGGTGATATCTGCATGAAGCAGGCCCTGCAGTGATGCTGCAGCCCCAGAGCCAGCGTCGCTCCTGTGGTCCAGCATTCAGCATTGGACAGGAGATGGCTTGCAGCTCCTCCTTGACCCATGATGGAAAAGCTGAGGAGGTGTGCAGAAGGATTGTACAGGCATAAAGAAACCTGGGTGTGACAGCCCTCGTGTTCATTTCTTTCATCCCCAGGTGGATATAGGAGTGATTTAATTGCAGCCTGGAAGTGCAAGTATGAGGATGAGAATTCAAAAGGTGATATATAAGAATGGCTTCTGCTTGTTGCAGCTCTTCCCTCACCTTTGCCACCCAGTGCTCTGATGAGGCTCCCATCTTTATGGCCAGCCCGGTATCTGAAGCAGGTTAAACAGCTGATAGCTATATCTCAACAGTTGCTTCTGACAATGCAGCAGGGATACGCCCAGAGGTTCTGAGGTCTTTATGCCCCAAAGCACGGTATTCCTGGCTGATTACATAAAGGGGCCTTTCCTTGGAGTGAGCAAAGAATCCTCCTCTTGCCAGCTCATGCATGGGCACCTGGCAAAACAAATGGCTGCTCTGCTCAGGGTGCATCTCTGTATGACCTAACCTGACTTGTTCAGCCACTCAGTACACCCTCCTACTGCTATGAGAAACTCAGGAAGATGGACCGGGTTGGATCCCACCTCTAACTTTGAATGTTGGAAGGGAAAAAAGGCCACTCAGCCTCTCAGGAGCACCAGCAGGTCTGTCCTGTCCAGGTAGATCAGCAACAAGAGGGTAAAGCATGCAGAAACAAAAGGGTCTGCCCCCATCAAGGCTGTCAGGGAGCTCACGATCAACAGGTCACCTACCAGCCCATCTGCTGGAGACAGCATCTCTGCTAAGCCCGTGCAGACATCTCTCCAGTGCATGGTAGATCCTGTCCTCTGTGCACGTGGTGTGCTGCATTTTAATTCATCTCCTAAGGAAAGAGAAGGAAGAAGGTTAGCCCTTAGCTGAGAGCATGGTGACACTTTTGTGGTGCACACAAGATGTTCCTGGTAAAATGTCCTGCTCTTACTGCCTCCTGGCACCTTTCCCAACCCCAAAGCCAATGACATTCACCCTTTGTTGTCCTCTTCTCTCCCAGTCCCTCCCAACTATGGCAAAGAATAGGAGATGCACACATCCATGACCAACCATGAGTGGCTGTAGAGCGAGGCACCCAGCCCGACCCACTGCAGACGCATCTGCTGCCTCATTGCTTCCGTCTGTGGCATAGATGGAGTCTCACTTACATGTTTGTGGGTTAGCCTCCGTCAGAGATAGCACTGCAGGAGCTTACAGCTGCAGCACCTTGCAGGGAAAAGCAATGGCAGTCTTCAAGATTCCATTGCTTGTATTATGCGTGGACCATCCTTGGTGCCTCCAGCACTGTCCCCTTGTGCCGTGCAGCCAACGTGGACAGGATGCCATGTGGCCCTGTGGTAATGCTGGAAAATACCACTGGGACCTCAGCCCCAGCATCTACAGGCATTGTGAAACTCTGGACTGTGTGCCTGGCTGTGTCCCTTTCACAAAGTGCTGCTGTAGCAGCTCTCCCCACAGCTCAGGTGCCAGCCGACCTCAGACGGGCTGCACTGGGGGCAAGAAGATTTTATCCCACCCACTCCAAACGCTGGGACGTCAGAAAATCAAAAGCCATTTGCCCAGAACCTCTCCTTAGATCAGCTCCAACTCTGAGCAAAGAGGTTCCCAGGGCAGAGAGTCCCTCATCCCCTGCAGTGCCAGCCCTGCTTTCCCCAGAGACCTCGGGACAGTCACCTCTCTGCTCCCAGCGCACAGAGAAAGGCTCTTGCCTTTTGGTTACGGGTGGCACAAGCGCATGAAAATATTCCAGAAAAAGGAAATAAAACTTGCCAATATTACAAAAGACACCTGTCAATGAGATCTTTGCTGTCAGTCTGGCCAGGACAGTCATACATTTCCCAAAGCTACCCCAAAATGTTTGATTTCCTGCTATTTGGTCAACACTCAATGCTCAGCAGCCACCCCCCACCAGCAGGAGCAAAAACTGAGGGATCTCAGCAGAGAGATCCCAGTCTGCCCAGTGCTGGCTGCTAATAAATAGCCCCTAATTGCCAGCAATCCCTCAGAAAGTCCCCCCCAGGGCTGAGGCTCCGGTCCCAGCAATCACCCATCCCTCAGCTCCGAGCAGGTGAAAGTGAAGCCATCTGGAAGCACTGACCTTCTGCACGGGAGATCTTTCCTTTGCCCTGAGAAGGCTCCCGTGCTCCTGCCCACCTGCCACTGCCACGGTTTGTTCTTACATCTAAAGTTTTGCACATCCACAGTGTGAGGAACGCCCGCAAAGCGCCCTGCTGCTGTGCTGGGGACTGAATGAGAGCGGAGCTGCACAGCACCTTAGTCATGACTTGTGGTGCAAGCAGTGACTAAGAGCACGGCGTGACTCACCAGCACCATTCCAACACCCGGCTCACAGAAATACACCTCCTGCACGTCAGCTTGCTCCAGAGCACAGCTCGGCTCTCGGAGGGGAAGGGTGATGAGGTGAGCCCTGTGCCGGCCCAGCTGCCCCTTCCCAATGCCTCAGCACAGAGCAGGCAGTGAACAAAAGGATGAAAGATGACAAAGATTTTATCATTATGTTCTAAACCAGAGAAAACACAGAGCCTTTGTTTTCTTTTCCCTGGTGTGCTACGGACCACACAAGGATTCAACCCAAGGGGTGCTTACAGAGGCATCTTTCATGGGAGAGCGCTGCGTGTTCACCGCAGGCAAGAGGGAAGTTTTCAACCTCTTCTGCTGTTTATTCCCCAAACTCTCCCTTCCTTTCCACCCACACTGGGCAAAATGACACAAGGCAGGGGACAGTTCTGGATGTAATCGGACTTCCCACAGAGCTGGGAAGAAACCAGCGTTAAGGTCAAGGGTTCAGATCGATGGGAGGGTGGGTAAGCATTGATTAAAAAAAAAAAGCAAACAGAAATCTGTCCTCTCCCTCCCTTCAGCCAGACTCCCAGCAGCAGAGCTGTTAGATCTTGACCCTCCCTGCAGGCTGGCCGGTCGGTGCGAGGTGCTTGGAAGGGATGGCAGAGACACTGCAGGGTGAAAGCAGTGGTCACGTTTGCAGCACGCTCAGGTTGCCCCGAAACCCTCATCACCAAGGCTGGTGGCTGCCTGGCTCACATCTAAGCAGAGCAGCATGTTGCAGAAACAGTGGGTTTTCCTGCCTTCTTGCCCCTTGCTCACAGGTTGGACAACTGTCCTACAACATCAACTATGGGACTTCAAGCCCTGGATGTCCCTAAGACACGATTGCTTTCCCTTCTCCAGTAGTAACAGCGCATACTGTGAAAGCAGCCTCCCAGCACTGGGCAAGCTGTCATCACCACTTAAGAGAGAGAGAAGTCAGTGCTTGGAAACGTCAAGCAGCTTTTCTGCTGTCCCACAGTGATTTGTGGCACAGCTGGGAGGAGAAGGCAAACCTTCAGCTCTCCAGGCACATTCCTTATCCTCCATAACGTCCCTGTGCTACATCAGCAGTCAGAAGGGATTGGAATTCTTCACAGCACAGCTAGACCTCATCCATTTGGAGCCCTCTCTGCCTCCCATCACCCAGTCCATACATATGGCTGCCTAGCAGAGACAAACATCTGCCCCTCAGTGCCCATGGAAACATCTCCTCCTCCATCACTGCCCCAATGGAGGTGGCAGGAGGAACTGACACAGACCAAGAGCAGAACCAGGAACCACAGCATGGATCTGGGCACGGGACCTCACAACAAGAGTACAGTTGGCTCTGTCAGCCTTGCATCACACCACCAACATTACTGCTGTGACAACACTGAAGCCTTCTGGTTTCCTTTGGAACAGAGCATTCTTGCCTCATGGCTTTGTTTTGGAGAAATGAGCAACAATTTAAGCAATGCCACAAGCACGGGGCAAAGGATCCTGGGGTGTCTGCGAAATTGTCCCAGCAACCCAAGTCAGTGCAGAGGTTTCCTGTTGAGTTTGCTTCCTCCGTGTGTCACAGTTTGAAAGGTGGGCAGAGCAATCATGTTTTTCCAGGTAACCCACACTGAATAGGTAAGCACTCATCCCTTGGCAGAAGGAAGGGATTCACAGATTGCTCTTCTGCTTTCAGGCAGAAAGTTTGCCAAAATCCTGACGTTTTTGAAGCATTTGAAAAAAATCAGTCCATTTATTTATGGATTCTCCTGCTGGCTTGTGAATCTTGAGGCCACAGAGAGCCCTCAGGCTCTCCCAGCTCCATGACACGCGTTTTCCACTTGGCTGAGACAGGCTGTGGTTACCCTGCTTGCCTTTGGTGCCTTCAAACCTTTCCTTTTCTCAGCTTTCCAGCTCAGGGTTAGAGCAAATGAGACCTGAGGCCCTTGGTGCCCAAGTGCTGCTGCCTCTCTGCATAGAGCATCCAAGTCAAGGAGATGAGAGAGGCCACCAGCAGCTCCACATGGTGGGGACAGTGCAGGTGAGAAGGTGACTTGGGAGGCACACATCTGCTTCTCTGCATGGTGAGGCACCTTTCTGTGTTAAGGTCCACATAAGCCCAAACTGTTAAACAGCCCAAAGAACTTCCCTGGTTTCCTTCTACTGTGGTGGAGTCCAGGACACCACCATTAGATGGGAACAGAAGGAGATGCTCAAAGACCAGATCCAGTGTTGGTCTTCCCAAGTGAAGGACTGAAGAGAACTAAACCATCTTCTGTGGGTACACAGGGCACTGCCTACCCCAGCAGCAAGCAGATCCCTGCCTGCCCACCCCAATGCTCTCAGAGGCAGCACTGCAGCCAACGTCCTGCTGGCTCCCAGCCACCTTCCCAAAGACGCGAAATGCAGGCAGACATCAAATAAGTCAAGATCTCCCCTTCCAGAACAGCAAATCCTGGCAGTATCTCCCATGGCTGGAAGTCCTCCACCTTCCTGCAGGGAAACCTGAACTGGGAAGCACAGTCTTGCTCTGCCAGAGAAAGCCTTGGGTACTTTCACAGCAGGATAACTCCCTTCCTGCTCTGGTTGCTTTGAGGCCGCTGGCCGAGCATCCCAAGCAGGAAACAGGAAGGAAAAACAAGTGCTTGACCCACGGGAGCAGGTCATGAACACACTGCCCAGATCCATGGGCAGTGGCAGCGGGTGGAAGGATGGAAGGACAGATGTGGCTCGCCTTGCAAAGCTGCTGACCCGTGGGTTAGCACACTGAGGGACCTCAGCACTTGGTTTGCTGCTGCAGCAGGGCTTAGGGCACTGGGGACAAAAGGGCAGCAATTCTGATGAGGATAAAGGAAAAAGAGCTTGGGCTGATGCTGCAATAGAAGGAAAAGCACTTAATTGGGAATTAAAGCAAATGGATTCTAAGCAGAGCTATTTTTCAGGGCAAGGTCCTCATACCAGTGCATCAGCAGAGATCTTGGGCAAGGTCATGTCCCTCAAGCAATACTTCAGCCTGCTGCCTCCCTGGAGGGTGCAACAGGAGAGAGCAGCACGGGAACCCTGGGAGCTGCATCCCCATTGCACTGCAGCAGATGGTGCATGTGTGGTTTCTGCTCCACCAACAAAAATGTCTCCTTTTCTTAGATTGCACTGAGCTCTTGGCTTTAACTATCCTTAGCTTGCAGGATTTTATTGCCACCTCTCCACCATGCGCAGGAACCAAAGATAGAAACTCAGAGCCGAGAGCGGGAGCAGCTGGAGGAAGTCATTGTAGAAATCAGGGCAAAGAGGGGAGGAACCTGCAAGTTTTAAGATTCAAACTTCAACCATGATGTATTTACAGCTCAAGCGAGCACTGGTGCATCAAAGAGCGGCAAGATGGAGGTGATAAGATGCTTGTTCAAGCTGCACAAAGGCAGCATATCAGAAGATCCTGGAGGCAACTGGTTTGACAAACATCCTTTTGGGGCGCTTGCAAAGGACAGCGTATCATGCAAACACCCCGGCACCACATTATTTCCTTACAGACCCACAGGTTCCTGTCCTGCTGAGCAAGCACAAAAGCTGCTTTTAGCCCAAGAAGTAACAGCATTTCATGCCACAGTGGGGATCATGACTGACCTTCGCTCCTTTGGCTGCAAAACCTCACCTCCAGGGAGCCTCCATAGCAGAGGAGCAGTGTAAGGGCAGAGAAGCCGTGGTACAGGCTGCCCATAGAAGGTGTGGATGCTTCATCCCTGGAAGTGCCCAAGACTAGGCAGCCAGCCCAGAAGGATGGAACAGGGTAGGTTTAAGGTCCCTTCCAACTCAAACCATTCTGTGATGCTATGACATGGAGAATCTTTTCCAAAACCTGGCTGATAACTGAGCCCTTACTGAACTCTGGCACAGAAGAACCAACAACACCAACCACTGATGAGGCCAGAGGGCAAATACAAGTGAGATCTGCTTGGGTGCCAGCACCCACATCCCTGCAAACCACACACACACACACCCACTACATGTTGGCTTGCCCAGAGCACCACCTCTACTGCTGCCAAGTAAAAGTACACGTTTGAGAATGAGCCCAAAGACTGAAAAAATTGCCTTGATTACTTGAGAAGTGCCCCCTCTTCTCATCCGTGAAGCACAGAACTGAACTACTCAGGGCAGCCTACAAACATCAATCACACCAAGGACCCATGAAGCCAAGAGCTGAATTACTGAGGGCAGGTGACAAACGTGAATCACACCAAGGCCCCCCTGATGCTATCTGCTGTACTTACACATAGTGAAAGACAACCAACAGGCAAACAAAAAAACAACAGGAAAAAGGATGTACTGCTATCCCCTCCCTCCTTTTCAGGGCTGGAAAGGCACACTGAGGGGTGACCAAATGCAATTGGGGCCATTGTTGTGAATATTTGCTGCCATCAGGGCATCAAGGATGAACCAGAGCAGAAACAGCTTCAAGGAGCAACGAAGACTCAGGGGTTTGGTGGTGAGGAAGTAGGATGCACGGAGCAACACACACCAAGGAGAAAAGTCCAGACAGAGAGGTGCACTTGTCATAGAGACATTGAGATCAAAGGAGATTTTGAGACAACCAAAACCACGTAAAGATGAAATTGCTGTTATGTGAAACAAGGAACACAGGAAAACATGGACACGTGGAGTGTGCAGAACTACAGCCAAGAATAAGCATCCGTCCATCACTGACAAAATCCACCTTTGAGGTTTCCAGCTATTGGGACGTATCTCCATTGGAAAGGACAGGACAGTGCTGAAAGAGCCCATCAGCATCTGGAACAGCCCATTTCTGAAGGGCAGTGATGTCCTGCTGAGCTGCAAAGGCTCATTTCCACCAGCAGTCGTGAGAACTGGAAAGCTTACTAAGACATAGAGCTCGCTCCTTGCTCTCACTGTGCCTGAGAACGGGGCTGAATGAGAGACTCCCATCACAGACAGGGGAAGCACCTAACGTGCAACAGTGGTTTCAGAGACCTTTTAATATTAAAGAGCACCTAAAGGTAGCTAAGCAGATCTGGACTGAATGAGGCAAATCGTAGACCCAGACATTAAGTGTTTGCAGAACACTTTGGCTTCTTTACAGAAAGAAGTCCAGACCACTTCATGATACCAGTTTGCCGAAGGAAATGGCTCTGTGGTGAGGCACAGTCAGGGGCATCTCATAGTCCCACAGCTGGGACACAGCATCCCTAAGCAGCAAACTGCAGGATGGTTCGAGTGCTAAGCAGCTCCCAGCAGCTGCATGGCCATCATTTTTGCTGCTCTCCTGGCCCAGGGGCACAGCACACCACTGTGAAGCAGAATGAAACATCTCTGGTCGGGGGGCAGGGAGGGTCCCGCAGCCTAGAAAGGAGATAGGGAGACCAGGGCAGCCAAGGGCTGGAGCATCATCCTCGCTGGAGATGAGAAAAAGTCACCCAGGAGGAGCAGAATGAAGGCAAAGAGCCACTTTCCCATCACAAGCAGCTTCTGGTTTTGCATCCAGTCTTCTGTCTGCAACAGCAAGTCCATCGAGAAAGCATCCCAGATGTCATAAAACCAGCCAAAACCTGGAGACAGGGAGCATCGCATGCCCAGAGCTGGGCAGGGGAGCCGAGGGCAGGGAGGAATTAAGGTCTGGGCAGGGCCGATTTATTGCTCGGTGCAACTTTTCCAGCCTTGCAGCAGCGACGCTTTGCAGCCAGGGAAAGGCAGCAAGCTGCGAGGCTGCATTGCCACCAGGCAAGAGCAGGGAGGGGGAGAAGGGGAGGAGGGGAAGAACCACGAAGCTCCCACACGTGCGGTGTGTGAGGTCGGAGCCGGCAGCGCTCAGCATCACGTAGCCCCGAGCGGCAACACCAAATAAAGAAACGCAGCGCCCTGCCCGTCCCCGTGCATAGAAAGCACAAGCCGTGCAGCCGTGGGAAGCGGCGGACTCGATTTCGGCTCTGCACAGCCGCAGCCCGCTGAGAGTCGGGCAGGGGGCAGGCTGCTGTCTGCTGCTCGGGGAGGAGCGTTCTGAGCCTCTGCTGAAGTGGGACAACTGGGCTCGGGGCTGTGGTTGTGTTAATGCAGCTCCCTGCAGCACAGCTTTGCCCTGCTCGGCCGTCGCTAAGCTCGCCCAGTTCGAGTGATGAGAAGGGAAAGCCGAGAGGAAGCTGAGGAATGCCTAAGACACGTCAGCTCCGTGCTAATGCCTCCCTCTGAGCCATTCGCGATGCTGTAAGGGGAATTAATTAATGGGATTTCCCAAATTCCAGATTACCGTATTAGCAGCCGGAGCTTAAGGCTCATGGGGTGAAGAAGCTGAGAACACCAGGAAAGGAAAATCCAGAAGGGCAAAAAACCTCCAGCAAACTGCCACTGCTTTTCATTTCAGACTCAAAGTTGAAGGCTCTGCGGGAAAAAATAAAGATGCTCAGCCCTAATACTGCACACCTTTTCTGCCTTTGAGCTGATGGAGCCTCAGCCGTGATTCACAGCACTGGGAGCCAGGCTGACATTGACAGAACCAAGTCCATTGCCCCAGTGATGCTGGAGATGTTGCCTAGGGTCAAGTTTTCAGAGGGCTGTGGATTTAACAAGCTAAATCACGGTAGCAGCAATAAGAGGGTTGCAGGAAACTTGGCAAAAAGAATAAAGTAATCAGATAAACCATTTCAGAGTGAGCCAGCTCCTCAGTGAGTCGGACTGAACCCCTACAAAATGCATCTGCACGGAGGGTGCACAAGGGGATAAGTGGGGGGAAGGGGTCCTCAAGGCCTCAGAATGAAACTTGCCAGCCCATCATTTTGAAACAGCATTCACACTCATCTGACTGCAACTCTGAAAGTAAAAATCGAGCCACAAGTAGATGAAACCTGTAATTTCAGATCAAATAAAACATTTTCCTCCTCCATGCACAGGTATTTCGGTTCTCACTGCTAAGAGACCCCCACTGAGTCGGTTCTCCTGGGGCCAGTCTGACACCAGTTTTCCATGGCACTGGGTAGGGACACCAGCACCTCAGCAGGCACCTGCCACCAGGGATGCTGCTGTGCCCGTTCTCCCATCCCAGCAGCCCCAGGCAGCTGCAGCCCCAAGCTCTGATCACACTCCTGCTCTCAATGGCTCACCAGCACCCCTTCTATGGAAACCCTGGCAACATTCAGCTTCTCAGGGCTGGAGCCAGATGCCAACCTCACAAACGCAGCCAGGAAACACATCTCGCCCAGGTCAGAGTGGTGAACCTGTGGCATCGCTCCAGGAACGCTTGGAAGAGGAGAGCTGGGTGCTCTGCTCACACCACAGTTCTGCAGGTTCTTCGGTTTTATTTATCATTATTTATTTCATTCTATTAAATGGAGAAGCTTTTCAGCTGGCTTCCCCACTGGGAAGAGCCAACCAGGACAGCCAGGCCCAATGAACCCCCCAGGTCCCTGTGCTGACCTGCCAGATGGCTGAGAGCAGGAAGGAGCTCGGCTCAACTCAGCAGCACCAGCGGATTGTTTATCTGCTGGTTCCTGTTTTTAGTTTTGTCTCTGTTTTCTTTCTTTGTTCTAAAATTGTGTTGCAATGGCGATACCTGCTCTGAATGACACACTGCTTTGAAGCAGGAACCAGCTCAATGCTTCGTGTTGTTCGTTTTGTGATCTAATAAAAGAACAGAGACCCCAGCCCTAAAGTAAGCCTTTAACCCTTCAACGTTTAAGTTGAATTTGGAGCAGGGATTAACTCAGGAGTTAACCCAGGCACGCAGGAGCCCCAGTGAGAAGGCACAGCCCTGGCCACATGCCATCCTCCCAGACCCAAAGCTGACACTCACCTCTCTTGGGATGAAGCCACCAGCTTCCCATACTGGGAGACCAGTTTGAGTGATGATGGGATTCGTCACCAGCATCTATTCAGGGGAACCAATCCACAAAGTGCCATCCAAATCCTCGCTGCAGATGGCATCTATAAGGACATTGCTGGAGCTGGCTGCTCTGAAGGCACCCAGATCCACCTGGTCCCAAGCAGGAGGTGGGTAGGAATGGTGATTGCACCAGGAGGATGCTGCCAGCAAAAACCTCTCACTTACATCACTGGGAGCTCATGGCCTGGGTTCTTTCTCTCACCAAGACACAAAGACAGTGGTCCAAGAGGTGATCCATGGAGAGAGTTTGGGGGTTTGATGCTCCTTGGGTTTGGTTCCCAGCAGGCCAGAAAAGCCCACCAACCCTCAGGGAGGACCATACTCCTGAAGGACATAGGACACCAGCACAAGCAGAGCACTCTTGCTTCCTCCATGCTTCCATTCCAGCTCTGATGCCCTTGAGCAGGGTCAGCTGCATTCCCCCTCCTCAGGGTGACCCAGAGGAGGGTCTGGAGCCAATTTGGGGCAGCCTGGCATGGGACAGGGCCAGCCACCCCTGACACCAGCAGCAGTCACTGAAGGAGTGAACCCTTGCAAGTCCCAAGCCACAAGCCCAGATGGGAGCGAGCTGTGCTCCAGCTGCAGCTCACGAACATGTCTGGCCAGGCCAGGCTACCAAATGCTGTATTTTTAGCAAGTCAGGGTTGATTCCCCCAAACAGCTCAATTGAACGTCTTTTCATGCAGTCCTTGCCTGATTCTGATGACTTTCATCTTGGCTTCTACCCTACAGGCTCCACCCTGCACCCTGAGCCAGCCTTCAGCCCCCTCTTGGTATGGGAGCCAACCTCAAACGTGCCCCTTCCCATCACCTTTTGCTCCATTTCCACCTCTATACCCAGTCACCACAGCCACCCACTGAGCACCCAAAATTGGGATGCTGCACCCAAGCCAGCCAGCCCTGCAACGGGCACACCTCTAGTAGGACTCTGGACCCAGCACACCAGGATCACAGTATTTGGGAATTATTCACTCCCTGCAATCCCTCAGCACCAGCCTTGTATGCTACTTACTGCCCTTATTCTCAAATCACTCCTTCTAGGAAGGAAAATGTACTGCTATCCGTGCAGCAATGGGAACCACAGCCAGTGGGGAAGGCAAAGTGGAACAGAGGAAGGTGGTGGCAGGACATGAGCCCCACCAGGATCCTGCCACCACCTTAAAGCCAATGTGCTTCACCCTCTGAGAGCTGCACGGAATGCATCTGTTACATTTATCTTTAGCTTTTCCCAGCTTTTCCACCCCTTCCATTTCATCTATGACACTCACAGCTCAGGACACATGGAGGCAGACACTTGCAGGCGGTTGTGAGAGGTGCTTCAAAGGGCATTTTTGAAAATAACGACAAACAGAATTAAGACATTGTTTGGATATATGAAATAATACTATCTGGGAAATAGATACTACTGATGGAAATAAAAGAGCAGAGGCTCAGCAAAGCAAGATCCCTGCTCTGCTGGCTCACAGCTCAGCGCAGACCTTTCGGATTCCCCTTCAGCTCTCCCTGCCAGGCAGTGACCCATTTCCTTTCCCTCTGGCCGCCAGGGAAACCCCAAGAGGTGTCTTTGCTTTTGTCTTCGTTGACACCAAAGAAGTGGGTCTCCAGGTCTGACAGTTGGAGCTCATGTCTCACCTCTGCCAGACACCAGAGGGATCAGAAGACACAGCAATCTGATCCGGCACCTCCCTGGGAAGTTCCTGTCCCCTTGGCAATGGGCTCCACTCGCCAGACCAGTCAGGAAGGTGTAATGAGCTGACTAATTGGCTAGCTCGAGCAGAAATTAGCAGGCAATTTGCCCCAACAGCAAACTGCCGTCAGTGGGACCTTTCTGTAGATAAGCATCGCATCACTACGTTTCTGGGAGGGCAACTCTCAAGTGGGTTAAGTGCAAATTGCTCACAGCTTTTTTTTTTTTTTTTTTTTTTTTTTTTGACATTTTGCAGTTATTTCTGACCCCCTCCCTCAGCTCTTCCCCTACAAAACTCTTTCAAGCAGATGCAGTTCTCCACCTCTAAAGGCTTCCATCGTTTTTCTGAGCACAAGTGGTGCTGGCCCCATACCGTCCTAGGGTTTGGGATTTTGCATCAGCCGAGGCAAATCCTGTAATTCTTTGAGAAGAGCCAGCAGACAGGCGAGGAGAGCAGAGCTCCATGCTTGGGTTTTCCTGCAGCCAGCCTGGTCTCAGGAGCTGCAGCCCTGAAGCGGATGAATCCAGAGCTGAGGGAAGCAGCACAGCCAGCACTGCTCTCAGTGCTGACTGATGAAGCTGGCACTGACTCCGACTTCCAACAACTGTCGAGAATCCTTCTTTCTTCAGAGCCCTCAAATATTCACCATGGTGAATTCTCTTTAAGCAGCAGTGTGGCCGCACCACCCTCAGAGCATCCCAGTTGCCTGTTTGTAGATGGGATGAAAGTGATGGCAGCATGGAGTGGTACCACAGAGTGCCCAGCGCTGGGCACCACCAACTGGAACCCTTGAGCTGAGAACAGAGCTGTCGAGTGGTTACAAAAGGAACCGAAAGCCCCCAATAGAAACCAAGAGCCCAATGCCATGGCATGATGAGTGACCTCTATGTGCCTCAGTTTCCTCCTTCCAGAGCAGAACCAAGGCCCTGCTGCAGCACACCCCAGCAACCCCATCTGGGATTCATTGGCAGAGGAATATGATGGCACCGTGGTCCTTCCATCCCCTTATTTCTAATTCCTGACGTCGTCATCCCAATCCCGTTTACAACCTTGGCAGGTAGAGCTGGCAAAGCAGGACACACCGAAATGCATAATTAAATGAAAAAAGAAACAGTGATATGTCACAGAGGTTATTTGCAACCCACAAAACCACTTGCCTTAACCAAGATATCCTGCCGCGGGCACCTCAGGAGCGCAGCACCCAGACACCCATCCTCCAGCAGCAAAAAAACGATGGAAAGGGATGAGAACAGCTCATGCAGCAGCAGATGGGAGGAATGGAGCTGCGTGTGAGTGGATGGACACGCGTTCCCAGCAGCAGCACACGCACCGGAGCTGCACATCCAACCGCCAGCACCAGAACCAACACAAAGCTTTGGGTAGTTTTTAAAACCCAAATTCCTAAGAAACAAAATACAGAACTGCCTTGCCCAGACTTTTGCAGCAGCCGCTCGGCTCTGTAAATCTAATTAATGAGCTGGGAAAAAAAAAAAAAAAGTGTCATTCGTTCGCTAACGACTTCACCAGGGGCTGCCAAATAGACAGATAAAGGATTGAGCTGGGGCCCTATTCCAGCCAAAGGAGCTGGGAACCTGGCAGGGCCCGCAGAAGATTAGAGAGGGGTGAAAGGAGAAAAAAGGAGGGAAAAAAAAAGAAATATCTAAACAGATTAGCACTTTCCAAATGCAAGCATGTAAATCAGCTTACGCTCTGTATAATGGCACTGTTGTGAGTGCCCGGCTCAGGTCTGCTCGTGGCACAGCAGTGCAAAGTCCCGGCTGAGCCACGCTGTGTTTGGGCTCAGCAATCTCACAGCACTGCCTCCCTCACCAAACCAGAGGGTTTTGTTTTTACCAGCTTTGTAAATTCTCACAGGAAGCCAATTAGGGGAAAGCTGGGAACAGAGGAAGATTCATAATTGCAATTAAGGCTTCAAAGCACTTATCCCAAGCGAGGCTGTTAAAATTAGAGCTGGGGAAGAAAATGGCTTTGAAACCTTGAGTCTTCAGACACTGCCAGGCTGGAAGTGCTCCCCACTCCCATAGCAGCCCATCCCCCAGCACAGCTCACCCAGCACAGCTCCAGGCGGGCACCTTCTCCCACCTGCCTCCTGCCTTTGGGAACAGAGCTCAGCCCTGTGCATGCAAAACCTTTTCCCCCACCACCATTGGAAGCCTTTGCTTCATCTCTGCTGGTCTCAACTTGTAGGGTTTCTCCCCACCACTGCAGCATCCCCAGCAAGGTCAGAATAGCTTTGCAGATTAAGCTGCCCACTGGGATACAAGAGATCAGCATCCAGTGCTACAGACCAGCACCCTTCATGCTGTCGTAAGTGAAAACATCCTCTGAGAGGGTCAGCAGTCTCAGCAGCAACCTGGACACTGACAGGCAGTGGCTAAGCAATCCAAAAGCTGTGTTCATTTGGACTGCTCTGCCTGTTTGCAGTCCCACATCTACCCCAGCAGCTTGGTGTGAACACTGCTTCTGTTCTACTTCAACTTGGAGTAGAACAGACCAGCCCTACAAGTAGCTCAGCCCTCCACTGGTAGCAGAACTAAATCAGGGCCTTTGGCATGTTGGAAAATATCAGCAAGCATGTGCAAGCAGGACTGGACAGACTCTTCTAACCAAGACTACAAACATTCTGTATCTAGGGTATTCATATACACACACATATATGTAAGTACACATATATACACATACAGGTATGTTCCACCATCTTATATCTAGGCCAGTCCTTCTCCTGTTGAAAAACTCACGTAGGGAAAGCACAAGTTACAGAAATACCTCATCTGCACAGGGACACTTTGGTTGCATACTGGCCCATGACAAGGTGTTGGAATCTTGTCGTCAGTCATCTTCAGCCATAACATCCCTTAAACACACCCACTGTCCCCAGCACACTCATCCTAACCCTACAGTTTCATGCTCTCCATCAGCTGCCTCGTGCCACGGCTGAGTTGTGCTCAAGGACTTTGCAGATGTGGCTCAGGGTCTACTGCAGGACCTGCCCTGTGACCTTGGAAAGTCATCTTTGAATCTGGAAATGCACTGGCTCTAGGTATTTTTGCATAAGATACTTTCTCACTGGTATTCTCACCCTACTGCTGAGTGCACAGGGCTCAGTAACCAAATGAGGTAAAAAAAAATTCCAGCCAAAGCCCCAGCAGCCTCTGTCCTTCCCCAGCAGATGATGGCATCTGAATGAATGCAGCCCAGCTGTGGGTGATCCCTTCCCTGCTGCAGCAGCACAGGAAACAAGGAATAACCCCACGGGACCAGGCAACGTGCCACGAGCAGGGGACCTCTCAGACAGCACAAGGAGGATAGGGGCTCCCAGAAGCAAGCAGATCCCCAGTGCAGAGGCTGTGCCCCCTGCCTCTCACTGCGCACTGAACATCCTTCCTTCCCACCTGAGGTGGAAGCCATGAGCCCCCCCAGAAGCATCCTCCCCCCACCGGCTGGATCTCGGTTCTTGCCCCTCGAGACAGTTTCCAAGAGCAACCTGCACTTCTGCATTTTCTACAGAGATCTTCTTACTTCACCTTCCCGCTCACGCTGCTGCCAAAAGGAGAAGTGCCCTGGAGCCGGGGGAAGTTGTGCCACCATTTCCTATTTGGGACAATGATTTCATGCTCCTGCCACATCCGAGGGCCACACGTGGCACCCACAACACCGTGCTGTGGGCTGGCAGCGTGCAAAGGGCTCTGGTTTGGGCCAGAGAGTTCCAGGAAACCTAACAGTCACATTTAAGCAAGTGCAAAGCAAAGCGGGGTGCACGGCTCAGCGGAGGGGAGGGAACCATGCGCAAAAGCTGCAGCCCAGATCCCAGCAATGACTTCGAGTGCTGCTCCTAAACTGCAGCACACACAGCTTGGTTGGGCTCATGCAGCCCCAGAGAGCTACAAACCAAGCAGGCACTGAGGGAAAGCCTCCTCCCATCCCTTCACTCCTGGCTTTCCATTTTCTTGCCCAGCACGTGTTTCAAGGCCAGGAATCACACACCCCACCCACAGAGCTCGGGTCTTGCTTTCAATCTGGACGGCAGCTCCAAGGATCACTCCAACAGTTATACATTGTTCTCATTACAGGCATTACAGGCATTCCCCTGACAACAACAGAAACGTCATCTTTGAAGGACAAAATCTCCCATCTCCTTTCCCATAAGGATCTTGCTAAGCCTCACTACAAGAAGCTCCTTCCTACAGTACAGCCAGAAAGTGATTAGCATATTGCCTGCTTAAAACCTATTGCTGTAACCTTACCAGTGAGGCACCTCCAGATATTTTTAGAGGTAATATCTACTAGCACAGGAGTTACAGCGCATTAATTAGCAGCAAGGCACAGGCTGACAGTCACAAGGTCATAACAGAACATCCATAATTTACGCCTCATTGGGAGTTACTGAGAAAACAGGACATGCAGGAGCCAGCACGAGGTGGGATGTCTTGAAAGGCTCTGGGCACACAGGATCCCATCTGCCCAAAACAAACACCAGAAACATCCAGAGTTGGTCGAGCAGGACAATCAGTGTTCAATGTGTGGTGCTTGTTTGTAAGCACAACTGTTCTGTTAGATGCCCTTTCTGCTAGAGTGGCTTTCACCCCCTTCTCTGAGCACCACAGCCCACCAGCAGCCCTGCTGGCATCCCCATGAAGGCTCTTTCCAACACAGTGAATGAGGAAAGTCCTTTACGCCACGAATACATTTGTGAATCTGCTGTACAACCAATGACATTTCAAGGCAAGGAATACCAGCCAAAAGTCAGCATCTTGTTTCTTACATCAAGGTGTTTAAGGCTGGTGACTTCAGGGTTATCCTCCAGTCAAAAAGCAATGGAATTCAAGGCATGAAGCAAGGCAACTGACCAACAAATTGATCTGGTGACTTTAGAGAATCCACATCCACTCCACTCTCGGTCCAACCCAGAGATAGGATTCATCTCCTGCAACTTTACCTATACAAAAATGAGGTGAATTTCTAAGCAGGCCAACAGCTATGGACAGACAGAGCACCTAACACAGCAGTCAGCTCATCCCATCCCATCCCATCCCATCCCATCCCACCCATCTGGATTGAACCCCTCCAGGAGCAGCGAGCAGACTTAGTGACTTTAGAAGCCCCAGTTTTTAGGCAGGCATCCTTGTGCAAGACAGCTCCCATTCTTATCCCCCAGAACTGCTTCCCACATGCAAAGCAGGAATAACAACACTTCCTTCCTTACCCAGCAGTTGCATGACCAAACGTTTCAGAGCCTGCAACAAGCTCAGATAGTGCAATAATGGAAACATGGATATTGCAATACACTCAGCTAAGCTTATGCTTCTTTCACCCTCGAACTTGATTCATAACAAACAAAAGCAGAAGTCAACATTTCTGCAAACTTTGTCCACTTGAGATCTCCAGACCTCTGGGGAGGAATGCTGGAAGGAGCAGCTCTTGGGTCAGTAAGTCACTGACCCAAGAAATCCTTACAAGCATGCCACTTGGCTTTCTGCTTTGAAAACAAAGTATGTGCTTCGATAAGGTCAATTTCATGGAGCCATTCACAGATGAAACGCATTAGTACGTGTACAGAAGTCAACCACAGCAAAATTCTAGTGACTTCAGAGGGAAACCACCATTTCTGCTGGTAATGAGCTTCTCATTCTCAGCACAGTGTTACTGACAAGCCTCCAGCCCCAGGGAGCTGCAGCAGGAGATCATTTCCATGTTATAGAGCAGATAAAAGTATCCTCCTAAGCCTGAACAGAGATACCAGGGCAAAGCAGGCTGCAAAATACGGTGTTGGAGCTGGAAGTGAGTTGAGTTTGCAGCCAGGCTCGACTAGAGGCCACACCTGGCTGCATGCAGAGCAACACGCTGCTTCTAGCTGCATGGGGACACAGATACCCAAACCTGCATGGCCTCAGAGGTGGCAGGGTTGATGGCACTGCCAGCAGCTTCTGGGCAATTCTCAGCTATTTCAGAGAAAGATGATCTCAGAAGCAAAGTGATGAGCACCTGTCCTGATTTGAATCACAGAATCACAGTTACAGGGGTTGAAAGGGACCCCTGGAGACCTCCCAGTCTCCCTGCCAAAGCAGGTTCCCCAGAGCAGGTTGTGCACAAAAGTGTCCAGGAGGATTTTAAATATCTCCAGAGTAGGAGGCTCCAGTACCTCTCTGGACAGCCTATCCCATCCCAATGCTTTTGCCATCTTCCAAGTAAGAAGCACGACCCACTGTCACCCTCAATTGCAGGGGATACCATCAGATTCATGGATGCCCTGAGGACCCCCCCAAATGTTTTCAGAATTTGGCCCTGGGCAGTCAGAGCTGCAATGGGAGGAAGCGAGAGAAAAGTAGTCCCAGCAATGTTTAGTAAGAGCAATGTGGAAACTGCAATCCAGCCAATCCACACAGGCATGGGGTGAAAATAAAGCAGAACTTTTGTCCACCTCTGTGGTCTCATGGGTGCTGATGGGAGACACGAGAACAGCAGCCACTGGTGGGCTGGTATCCATGGGTAGCCAAATACAGCAGGACAATACAGCCTCCTTAACCCTGAGTAGACCAGCAGCAGTTTTCGGAAGCCAGGGGACCTCCCAGAGACATAAATTCAGCAGAAATTGAGTGAGGACTGCAGCATTTTGCAGCTATTTTGCAGCTTAACCTGGGCTCAGACAATCAGATGCTTACTGCTTCCACATTCAGCCTGCATTTTGGAGTAACTGTGCATTTTCTTGAGAAACAGAAATAGCATGTGATGCATTGCAGACTCACGCAAGCTGAAGACACAAATTATTCTGGGACTTTCTACAAGCAAGAGATTCCCTCGCTGCAATGTCAGCCATGCAAATGGAGATGTTATGGACCCCAGCAGCAACGCTGATGGGAAAGTGAAACCAGCACAGTGTGAGTGTCCGACACAGAGCTGTCTGCAGAGCTCCCCACCGACTGCCCAGTCTGCAAGCTGAGACTTCCTCACCAGTTGTTTTTAAAATGTTCTTTTCTGCAATCACCACTATTCAGGACAGGATCTAGTGTACTCTTGACAAACAGACAGCAGGGGAATTCCACTCACTGCCCCTTTGAAGCCATGATACAAGAAATAAGAATCTCTAAATTAGTCCCACCAAGCCATCAGTGAGAAGAGCTGCGATGATGCCTTCTTTCTTTCTCCAAAAAGACATTTCTCTTTTTGCTCACTGAGGTCCTTTCAACCAGAGGTGCTCTAACCATTGGCAAGACATTGCCTTGGCAAGCCCAAAGCGTGGCCTGCACCTTTCATATCTCATTTTTAGCTCCTGTGCCACAGTGCTCTTAAACTGCTCAAGTACCAGGCTGCAGGGAAGTGAGAGGCACAGGGAAGAATGTGTCCCCCTGCTAATGTTTGATTTGAGTCTATTACTTTTTGCAATGATTTCTGAAGGAAACTGTAAAAGTCCTATTCTTGGAGCAAGAATAATAGAATCATTTAGGTGTGACGAGATCTCTAAGGTCATGATGAAAGACAAGCTTCAAACAGAAGGACAGGGAGCAAACACATTGCTGCTGGGAGCAAAGAAATGGGATGAATGTGATCATAAACAGCTGCTGGAAAGAGGAAGAGAATTAGCAATGCCATCCATGTCATCAAGGGCAGAATGAGCAGAGAGACCTGCACCAAGTGGAAGTGGCAGAGTGGTCCATGCCCCAAAGCCAAGGACCCTCCACAGCCCTCCTGTCCTGCTGCCTTGGCAACCCTCAGCTGGATGACTGACCAGCAGTGGGAAGTTCATGGATTTCACCATTGTAAAGTACATCTTGACACCAAACTGTAACTTCCTAAAAAAAAAAAAAAGCAACAAATGAGGAAAAAAAAAAATCCCAGCCCTACTCTGTTCTTCCTTCTCTCTTTTCTCCATCAACACTTTCCTCACCTTCCAGAGCATCAGACCAAAGCTGGCAGGTTTTGTTAGCTCAAGGCTCTCTCTGGCCAGGAGCACAGAGCCACACTGACCTCTCCTCCTGCACAAAGGCAGCCCTGCCAAAGGCAGCATCTGCATCTCCCTAGCATCCAGACCTGCTCCTAGTCAGTCTTCGAGGGGTGCAGAAGGCATCAGCACCCCCAGCCCCATCCATAAACACACAAAGGACTGCGTGGGTTGGAGAAAACTCAGCCAGTGTAAGAAAAGCCTCTGTTTTTCTCATCAAAAATCAGCAGAAATGACACACATCTGATTTGAGTAAGAAAAGACCAGTTAGGCATACTCACTTTTCAGAGAGGAAACGTGCTTGTTCCTGGCATCGATTATGAAAACCCCTCACCACATGATGCAAGAGTTAATTTTAGCTCCTATCAGCCTTTATCAAGAGAGCAAAGGTTGAAGCTTCACCCAACACCACAGCTGACGACAGGCAGAGCCAAGTGAAGCCCCAGCGAGAGGCAGGTTGGAGATAGCACTGGGCTCTGGCACAGCCCAGCTGGGCTCTGTCGTCAGCACAGCAGGGAAGGTAGAACTCGGCAGAGAAGTGGCAGCTTGGGTGGTTCCTCCCAATGCTCCCCAGGCTGACTTCAGCCCAGGGGAGTGGATCACAACCTTTGGGAGGCCTCCGAAAGTCGGTCAGTGGGCCAGAGGGGACAAGCCTCCAGGTATTTCCATGTTCAGCAGGGAGAACCTCCCAAAGACATGCAGCTCTGTCTTCTTCTTGGGAGGGAGCCCAGCACTGGGCATCTCTGGGCATGGATCTCAACTCATGGGTTTTCCAGGGCAGCTGCTGGGTACATGGGGCTCTTTTGGGCATGACCCTCAGGAAAACACCACGTTTTTACAGTGGAAGGTCACACATGTGTGCACTAGTGTATTTAGGATAGCATCAAACGAGTGGAAGCAGCGATACCACGATGTAACAAAGAAAATCCCATTGGCTCTTCTTCATTCCACCAACTCAGCACTTTCTTCTGCCTCTCCAAACTCTCCCTAAGACTTCTTGTTTCTCTCACAGGAACACATCTTGCTTCTCCCTGCTCTGCTACACTGCTTCACTATTTCTTGGGGTTCCCTTTTGTGCATTTTTTTAATACTGCAAAACCATCTGTCATCCCTGGTGGGGCCTGGTGTCCCAGCTGAGCAGAGGAGTGCAGAGCCCACCCACCCAAGGGTCCAGACCCCAACCTCTCCCCCTCACAGCCTTTCATCCAACCCCCTCAGGATGAAGGGCAATAAGAGCCCACACGATTTCCTTTCAGCCTATTCAGAAAAACAAGTTTGCATGTGAGATTTCCATTGGCTCCACCTCTGCCTGATTACTCCAGCTGTGAAACAAAGCAAGTGAGAGACAAAGCACTGCACACAGGCAGTGTGATCATTCCAGAGGGCTTTATGTGAGCCTTATGCCAAGCCCACTAAATAGATTAACTTACAGCATAAACAAGCAAGTAAATCTTTCCCCCAAAGCCCCGTGTATCCAAAGGAAGCTTTAGAAGTTACTTCCTGCCATTGTGGAGGCCCTGCTGGGAACCCAGAAGTATTTTCAGTCCCTGGCATGGTTGCCCAAAAACTTCAGTTCCCTTCCAGCACTGCTGATGGCAGCTCCACAGAAGACAGATGATGGTGAGAATGGTTTTGGCTGTTCCTCATCACACTTAGGCCAACAGCAAGTGAGGTGGTGACTGACACCCGCTCCCAGAGCTCAACGAGGGCCTGGGGCTGCTTTGGGCAGAAGGGTTGGTACAGCCCTAACCAGCTCCCGTGCACAGGAGAAGTCACCAAACCCTTCCAGTGTGTCACAGGAGCAAACAATGCAGCAGACACAACCTGAGCTCCTTCCAGTCCTCAGCTCCTCCCATGATGAGCAATGCCCTCATCCCAACTCATCACCAAGAGCCAAGTTCCCAGGAACTAAGTTGCACCAGTGGATGTTCAGATTGGATATTAGTAACAATTCATTCTCAGAAAGAGTGATGATGCAGTGGCACAGCTGCACAGGGCGGCGGGGTGTCACCATCCCTGGAAGTGTTCAAGCACTGTGGAGATGTGGCACTGAGGGATGTGGTTGGTGGAGATGGGTTGATGGTTGGATTAGATGATCTTTGTGGTCTTTTCCAATCCAGCACTGCAAGCCAGCAGCTCAAGGACCACCATGAACAAGGTGAGCTGCATATCCAGCAAAAACAGACTTGGACTCCTGCAGCCATTTCTTGTTTCTGCCTGAGTTCATAAAGGATTATGCACTGTTCAGCACTCGGACCATATCAACCCTAGAGTAATTTGCACCTGAAGAGCAGTCTGGTGAGAACATCAAGCTTATTAGGTTTGCTTGCCATCCAGCTGATCAATCCAATGAGGCAAACCTCAACCAGGAGCCTCTTAGATGAGCAGGATCCATGCCCAGGAACAGGCAGCAGCAGCAGCAGCAGCAGCGTAACCCAGACTGGACATCATTCAGTCACACACAAAGCACCCACAGCCAAGTGCCACCCTAACTTCTTTGCACAGCCCCACATGCACCAGTGTGCAAAGTTTATCAACACAAAGGCACCGAGAACAAAGAAACATTTGTCAAGTTTCACGTGGAGAGACTGCCAGAAACAATGAGAAAAGGGAAATGCCACCTGAAAGGATGAGTGTTGGTTTGCAGAGAAGCCTCAGAGCTGAGGGGGTTTAAATAGACACAGAGTGATGGGGGAAGCAGCTGAAAGGGGAAGCGCTTCATCCTAATTTCAGACCAAACAAGAATGGGCTGTGTGGAAGGGGTGAAAAACTTTTGCAAGTTTGAGACAGCCCAGTCCTTCCTAAGTAAGCCTGCCCATGCAGCACTGCATTTCAACACTGACACAGCTTTAATCCTAAGGCTGCCTACTGGTATTTCAAATGCTCTGATGTTACAGCACAAAAACACTCTAACAAAAAAAGAAGAGACACTGCAGCACTGCTGGGGAAGGTCACAAGTTCGGGCTCAGAGCTGACACTGTGACCACAGCAGGACAGTGCTCCCACATGCCCCGCGTTCCCAGGCGTCCTCATCACATGTGCTGCTCGCTTCTGCTTCAAGCCACCCCAAACAGAGACAAGCAGCATCTCAGGAGCTGCTCTCACCTCAAGCACTGTGGGAATTTGGGGCAATAAAATGAGGCATTCGAGGGAAAACCAAATTCTATTCCTACCAAACAGGACGTCAGTGATCATCACAGCACCACAGGACACATCACTCAGAAAGCGTTTTCTGATTCCGCTTTTAACTCAGCCATGGGGTGAGCGTTCACATCTGTCAGCCAAAAACATCTGCAGCACTTTCCACTGCCCAGCACAGCTGGGAGGCAGCTCTGGAGCCCGCTCAGCACCCAGGGGCTGCACGGCCCTGTTCCAGGAACAGCACAGTGCAGGTGGGAGCACCGAGCCACGCAGCTGCTGGTCAGACTCTGACTGCTGGGCTCCTTCTTACCAGCAGGACACTGGAAGCCGGGCGAGCTCTCAGATGTGGCAGGTGAAGCACAGCTAAATAGAGCAGTCATACTTGCAAGGGGAGCACATCTGAGCAGAAAGCACAGCACCACGCTGCGCTGCTCCTGGCAGGAGAGCATCCTGCAGCACTGAGCTGCCTTCTCCTCCTGCTTCACATCTGCACAGGCAGCCAAGCATCTCCTGCAGCACAGAGCACAGCGGGGAGCAGATCACCCAGCCATGAGCTGCGGTGGCTTTTCTGCTTTTCTTCTTCAGTGGCAGAGCTTGAAATCAGAGATGAAGAAGTCTGAAGGAGCTCAGCCTGTCCACTCATGTATTCCAGATGCACGCGCTGCAATCACGGCTTGCCAAACAGGATACGAGCCGTAAGAAAATAAAGCATTTTATCTTCAAGCTTTTCCAAGAGGGTATTAGAAACAATGGGGAGGAAATACAAAATTAACACTAGAGAAGAGCAATTGGCAGAGCCCCTCATGAGCCTGCTCTTCATTACAAGGCTGCCTATTCAGTAGCTTTCATTAGGAAAATCTCATCTCAGAGCCATTCCCAACAGTGTCCCTATTTCCTAATTAAGCTTCACCAAAGAGCCACGTCTTTTAGCTACTGCACAGCACACAATCACAACAATTACCATTTCATCACGCTCTGGCTGTTGAAAGCCCTGCAATTAAAGCATCTGAGGAGTCGTACAGACGTGTCACTGGGGAGACAAATTCTCACATGGCGTTAATTGGCAGCAAAAAGCACGATCTTAAAGAGAGGAAGGCTGTTTTGGGGGGGATTTTGGTCTCTGTCCTGAGAAATGCACTGGGAGCTGTAGCTTCTCCCCAGGCTCCCAGCTGGATGCTGTGCAGGTCCTGATCGCAGCCCCATGGGCATCAGCAGCTCCACAACCAGCTGTGCCTTCAAGGAGGGCAAAGATGTACACAGAGCAGGACAGACACAGTGCTGGGTGGGGTTGTGGAGGTCACCTGGAGACCTCCAGAGATGGTTTGGGGTGGCTTGGGACCTCACAAGGAAGCAGCTGGCAATGGGGTGGTGATAGATGTTCACACAGCATGTCCAGTCCCACAGTACTGAGCCTCTTAAGGAAGCAGAACGGGAGAGGAGAAGAGAGGAGAGGAGAGGAGAGGAGAGGAGAGGAGAGGAGAGGAGAGGAGAGGAGAGGAGAGGAGAGGAGAGGAGAGGAGAGGAGAGGAGAGGAGAGGAGAGGAGAGGAGAGGAGAGGAGAGGAGAGGAGAGGAGAGGAGAGGAGAGGAGAGGAGAGGAGAGGAGAGGAGAGGAGAGCCTGATTGCATCCACATCTCTTTTTCCTCCACTGCATTTGCAGCCCAAAACACCTCCCTGTTGAACATGGCTGCAAAGCTGCAGCAAGGGAAGATGTGTCAGACTGCAATGTGATGCCTGTGGGGACACACGGTTTCCATAGGAAACTTACATACCCTAACTTACTGCCCAGCACAAGCTCGAAGCAGGGATGGGAGAGGAATTCAGAAGCAGCAGGAGCCTCCCGCAGCTCAAAAACATCTCATTAGGGCACTCACCTGAGCAGCTCCCCCCAGCAAACTCATGCACATTTTCCTCTTGCAGAATGATAATGCGAAAACTGGAAGCTCCAGCACACCCGAAACAGCTCAGTGGTCACCCCCCAAAAAAAGAGAAGCTGAAACTGCCTCAGGTGAGCTGCAGAATAGCAAGACTGCAGTAGTCCCTGCATCACTGTAGAGGTGCCACAGCCTGGCCCCACCATGGCTGGAGCATCACTGATGGCAGTCAGTGTCACATCCTTCAGCCCCGGAGGCTGCAGCAGCACTTTGTCTGGATTCAGTTCTTCTTTCTCGGTGCAAAACTCACATCTTTGTTTTCATGTTCAACAAAAGGCACAAGGTGACAGTTTTGGTTTGCTTTTCTCCAAACGGGGGTGGCCTGATCTATGAGGGGGGAGGAGGGTCTGGCCAGCTGCATCCTCCTGCAGCACTGGCGATGAGCCCCCATCCTTGCCACTACAGCTGCCCCTCCTGCAAAAACACCCCCAGCAATTTTGCCGTCCCCTTTCCTCTGCCCTGACCTGCAGAGCTGCAGGAGAGCCCCAGCCATGCTGCACAGAACAGCGCATCCCTGCTGCCAGCCAGGATCATGGTGCAAAGCTGAAGCACTCCTCCATCTCACAGCATAGCAAACTGAGCTCTGCACCACCCAGAAACCTGCAGGGCACCACCCAGCCCCGCTCCAGGGGATGCCAGCATCCTTCAGCCTCCTGCAGTCACTGCTGCCAGGCTCTCTTTCTTTATCGCCTCATCTTTCCAGGCTTAAACTCTAATCTGAGCAACACTCACAGCTCCAAAACACATTGCAGTCGTGTTGCAGAAACCATTTGCAACTCCATCCAAGTTTTTTGCTGTGACCATGAAACCTGCAAACACCACAGCCCTCCCCAGCATGTACACGCACACAAAGACACACGAAGTCACACAAAGTGTTGACATCCTGCACATCCCTGGAGTTTGCAACATCTGCATCTAACCAAAATCTAGAAAATTGCTTTAAATCAAGAAGCTAAATAAATTGCAGCTGCTTAGCATCACCCCTTTCAGCCACAGGATGAGCAGCACCAGCCTGCAGCTGCCTGAGCATGTTTTCTCTGCACTGAGAGTAACAGCACCAGCACCGAAAATAAGCTATTCGCAAAGTTAACGGGTGCAGAGGGCTAGCAGTGAGATTTTAATAAACATGAAAACAAAGATCTGAAATCTCTTTTCTCCCACTTTCGTTAGTGATTTGAGTCAGCCTGAGCCCTTTCCTCCTATAGGGCTTGCACCATCCGAAGCAGCTAACCATGTTTTTGGGTAGGTACCTGCAGTGGCGAGCAGAGCATTTGGCCGGGCTGTGTCCGTGCGACCCCCTGGCAGCCCTGCCCACCGAACGGAGCCGCCGGGGGCACCGCACCAAGATGCTCTTTCACGGGCACGGGCATCAGCACGGGGACATCTCGGCGGCTGATGCGTGAGCGGACACCGACGTCGAAGGGATGACACGCGGCTGGGCTTGTCACATCCCAAACCACATCCTGTTGCCACAGCAGAGCGCTGCCAAGGGCGCACCTCCGCCCTGCCAGGCTGCGGGGCCGAGGGTGCGCGGAGCAGCGATGCCCCGAGCAGCGGGTCCGTGCGGGGGGAGCTCCCGTGGCGGTGACACCGGGCGGCGGTGACTCAGTGCCACCTCCGGCAGCGGCACCGCCAAAACTCCAACAGGATGCCGGAGAACCCCCGGGATTTCCCGGGGAGCCGCGTGCACTGGGGGGGTCCCCCGGGGCCGGGCCCCACACCTGGGCCCCAGGCAGCATCACCGTGGGGCGGCAAACAAACGCGCGGGCCTGAAATGAGTCACCGCAGCGCGGCCCGTCCCCAGCCGCGGGTTCAGATGGGGGATCCCGGGGGATGCGGGGGTGAGGCGGGGATCGGGGCTGCCGGGTGAGCCCAGCACCGCGTGCAGCTCGGGGGCTGCAAGGAGCCGTGCGGATCGGTCCCAGCGGCTCCCCCAGCGTCCGCACACCTCTCCCGACTGATCGCGGAGCCCTCGACTCCGTGGTCCCCCCTCATCACACCGCGATTATCACCCCCACAAAGCATTTTGGGCGCTTCTCAAGATTGCACGGCCACCACATCCACCACCAGCTCCTCGTTTACACAGACGCTCCCGCTATAAGAAGCCCCACCAGGGGCAGTACGAATGCAGAGCACCCCGGTTACAAGTTGCTCCCGGTTACACCGCCCCCCGGCCACATCGAACCTCGCTCCCCCAGCTCGGACTCGGGGGGAGGGAGGGAGGGAGAGGGAATCTCAGCGCCCCGTTCCCAGTGTTCCCCACCTGGAGGGCGGCAGCCGCCGGGGCCCCCTGCCCATCCTCGCCGCGCCCCGTCGGACTCCGCTCCGCGCCGCTCCCCGCCGGGCGGCACCGGCAGCACCGGGGCGGGCTCGGCGGGCGGGAGGGGCCGGAGGCGGGGCCCACCCTGCACGTGTGGCTCGGCCGGACCCGCCTCGCCCGCACCTCCGCCCCTCCCGGCCGCTCATTCCTCTAGCAGGACAGCTTTGTCCTTCCGGACCTCCCCATCCATCCGTCCCTCCATCCATCCACTCGTTCACCCACCCACCTACTCCTTCATCCATCCACCCACCCACTCACCCACCCACTCAACCACCCACTCATCCATCCATCCACCCATCCATCCATCCACCCACCTCCAGCCCTCTATCCACTTACCCATACATCCCTCTCTCCTACCACTCTGCCATTCATCCAACCATCTACCCATCCATCAATTCATCCAACCATCCCTCCATCTGTCCTTCCCACACTTTCCATTTCTCCAAGTATGTTATTCCATACATTTACCCCTCCCTTCATATCTTTCTCTCTTCCTTTCACCTGTCTGTCCATCTCTTCACCTATCTACCACTCTCTCTCTTTATCCACCCATCCATCCACCCATCCACCCATCCATCCATCCACCCATCCACCCATTCATCTGTCCACCCATCCATCCATCCATCCATCCATCCATCCACCTATCCAACCACTGCTCTGTCTCCTCATTCACACACCTATCCACCCACCCATCCACCCATCCATCTATCCACCCATCCGTGCATCCATCCATCCATCCCTCTATCCAACTCTGCTGCTTTCTGCTCTGGTGGCACCTGGAAATGTTTTTCCTTGCCACCTTCAAGAGATCTCCAGCACAAGGCCCTGTGCCATATCAATTTTGGCCAATGTTCTCCACATTTTCCTAGCGGTCCATCTGCCTCACAGGTCCGGATGGAGCCCAGCTGACGCTGCATGCACTAGCAGCAATCCGGCTTTGGGTTCCTTTGCGGGTTTTCATATTTCAGAAGAGAGTGACCGCTGCTACCGACGTTCCGAGACTCGAAAGCCGCCCAGGCACTGAAATAGTTGTGGGTTTCACCGTGAGATTCCAGTGAATTTCAAAAAAAGCAAACGCGCTCAGAGCCAAAATCCCCCTGGGGTTCTGACCCCTGGGACCACCTGCAATGCGTGTCATGTGGCATGCCTGCCCTGAGCCCCACTGCCGCCCATCGCATGGCTGCCCCAAGGCTCGCACCAGGTGAAATCCCATGATCTCAGCCTTTGCCAGCTGAGCGGCCCCATTTTGGAAGAAATTCAGTGAAAATGACAGGGTGGAGAAAGTCTGTTGTTGGTCATGCCTTGCAAAATAGTGCAGCTTCCAGCAGAGCAGCAGGAGGGTGAGAGGGATGCTGTGGCCTGCACTGCCGGAAAGAAGAGTGATGGGATGGGGAAAGGACAGTGGGTACCAGCCCAGGTTCAGCTGTTGGGATGCTGATCTGATCTCTCCCGCCCTTTCTTCTCCAATCCCACCTTCCAGTTTCACTCCCAGCCCTTTGTGTTTATCCCTAAAGCAAAGGAATCGGGACACATCAGCAGAGGCCAAACTCTTTGGGGTGTCTGAGCCGCACGTGTTCTGTCCCTCCAGATCCCACCTGTGCACTCTGCCCTCTGCTTGTTTTGCTCCTCGGGGCACACAGCAGCCTGAGGAAGTCACCAAAAATGGTGAACGAAGGGGCTGGGGGGGCGGAAGGAAGCGGGGCAGTGCAGGGAGGTGCCGTGCTGCGGCGTGCAGGGATGAGGTGACAAACAGCAGCGTGCTGCCACCGAGCAGGATGAAACCTGCAGGGTGCAGCTCAGCCCTTCCCCAGTGCTGCCCAACACTCCCTGTGCTGGGCGGCTGTATCAGGACACCAAACCATGGATGGGGAAGCTGGGGCTGTGCCCTGCTGACACACAAACTGGGGCTTTGGGTTCTCGGTACCACAAGTTCCAGTGAACTCAGCTGGAAACCCCACACCAACACACACCGGGTGCGGGGGCGGCTCAGGGTGCAGAGATCTGAGGTTTGCAAGCACTGGGATGGGATGCTTTCATCAGCAAAGTAATCTGCTGCACAAAGCCACTTTGCTATTAGAAAGCGATTTCCATGATGAACATTTCTAAGCAAATCAGGTTTCTGATGCATGCAAAGGGGCTGTGTTGTGTGGGGCAGCAGGCTGCAAGCACTCTGTGTGTGAGCAGCCAGTTTGCTTCCACCAAACCTGTCTCATTTTCAGGAATACGAACTCTCTGACCCACACCTCCTTCTCCCTTTTGTTCTCATTCCTCATCCTCCAAATCAGCACCAAACACCACCTGGCCAAAGCCCAACGTGGCACTCACCTCCATCTCACAGGAGTGCTCGGAAATCCATTTTGGCCACAATCCCACCCCTCTGAGCCCCACACATTCCCATTGGGCACTGCTTCCCAAACTGAGTCAGCCCGAGTTCCCGGAGTGCTTCCAGATCGGTGTGATAAATCCCTGGAAGGCCATTGTTCTGCTTTAAATATTGCAGCATGGATTTCTTGGAATGCAGTGGTGACCAGCCAAATCTAAGGATATTTATTATTCACTGTGTGATGGCCTTCAAAATGTTGATCTCACCTGGGGACATCCTATTGACCACAGTGCTGCACATTCAGGTGGAGCAACAGCTGTGGGAAGGGCTCATGGCTGAGCTCAGTGCTGGAGGGCTCCCAGGGATCTCCTGGGGTGCAGCAGTGCAGGACTCAGCTGGGTGTCATCCAGGGAGCAGATAGGGTGGGGAGCAAACCGGCTATGGGGTGAGATGTCCTCACAACCAAAGGGCTGCTGGGTATGCATGATGGATTCCATAGCCACAGACTGAAAGCACGGTAACTGAGCTGCAAAGGATGCCAGATATCATCAGCTCCTGGTGTGGTTCAGCAGCAGCAGACCACAGCCAGCACTGGACGCGTTCACATCTCCCAAGGACGTTCACAACTCCCATGGCTGCACTCCCTGCAGCTCACACCACAGGGTTCCCCGCATCCTGGATGGTGAATGCTGCCCTCCCACGAGCACCCAGGCTGTGGCTGTGGCTCTGCCCATGACTGCAGAGGCTCTCGGTGCACTCATTACTTCCTTCTCTACACATCATGCAATGATGGAGCTTACAGCCCCGCTCTCTCAGCCTCTGCCCGCACAGCCTCCAAGGGAAGAGGAAGCAGGATCCACCAAAAAGGGAACCTGCCTCTTCTCACCGGTTCCTCCCTTGACGTGTGTTTTTCATTTCTCTGGTGCACTTTAAATGATACTGAAAGTTTGCTCAATGCCACCTGAACCTGACCCTTGAGAAATGAGAATGGGCCATAGGCTTCAGTGGTGGCAGCTCTGACCCCAGACCTTCCCCTTCTGCCTTCCACACAGGAGGTGAAAACATGACCTCAGATGACCTGAGTCAGCTGAGCATCTCATTCTTGTCTCTGACTTCTGTGCACTCAGAGCTGCATGGGGGCTGGATGGAAGCCTTCAGTGACTGTCCCAGTGCTTTGGGCTTCCAGGTGAGCTGAGCACTGCAGTGTAAAGGGCCAGAACCTTTGTGGGACTGGTCTGCAGTGGTGAGACAGAGGTGTGGAAGAGAATGGGTGTTCTTTTCCTACAAAAGAAAGGAAAAAATGAGGAGAGGAGAGGAGAGGAGAGGAGAGGAGAGGAGAGGAGAGGAGAGGAGAGGAGAGGAGAGGAGAGGAGAGGAGAGGAGAGGAGAGGAGAGGAGAGGAGAGGAGAGGAGAAGGAAAAGGGAAAAAAGGGGAAAAGGGAAAGAGAGGAAAAATTCAGGATTGCCACAGAAAACCTGGGGGAGATGATTAGACCCCGAAGAACCATACATACTTTCTGTGGCATGGGTCTGAGTGTAGGGTCAGTCTGCACAATCTTCCCGTCTGCTCAGATGCTTTTGCTGGGTAAAGATGCTCAGCTGCTCACTGCTCCGGCTCCAGGCTGTGCCTGCTGAGCTGCTGCCTCCTCTCCTCCAAGAGCTGGATTTACTCCACGTCCTCCTGAAGCAAGATGCGGCCCCGGGAAGCGGCAGAGCCCTGCGAGGAGCGGTGAGCGCTGCTCCGTGGGCTGAGGCTCCCACCCCGTGTCCTGGTGCGGAACTGCAGCTCGGGTGGGGAGCGACATCCGTGGGTGCGATCGTGCAGGGATGGTGCAGGGATGGTGAGCAAACCCACCGGGGGGCTGCACCCCCAAAAAGCAAGCAGCTTCGTGCACGGCAGCTTCACGGGATGGGCGGAGGAGAACTGCTGTGAGAGCCGCGGGTGCCGCGGTGCGTCCGCGAGGTCTTTTAGCACAGCCCCCCCCGAGCCCCCATCATCCTCCGTGTCCCAGAACGCCACGGTTCTCGGCGAGCCCCTCGGCTGCAGGATGCCCTGAGACCTCGTGCAAGGAGAGCTGCGGCCGGAGGGCGCTCCGAGCCTTGAGCTCGTTGTGCAAGAACAGCTGCAGCTCTCTGCACCGGCTCATAGGACCACCGAGTTCCCAGCAGCGCCGTCCGGCCTGGCCCCCCAGCCCCGCGCAGTCACCAGGGACAGGTGTCTGCATGCTGCTGTCATTGCTTTTCCCCTAAAGGAGAACATTTGGGATGCACATTTGATGACGGACGAACCGGCAGATGGCAGCAGGGGACAGAGGGACAGCGGGTCCGCACGGCGCTGAGATGTCACCTGAGGTCTCTGCTGCGGTGGGAAAGGTTTGGGGCCGTTCTGCTGCCGGCAACAGAAACGGATGCTTCCAGCAAAGGAGCCGACCTGGGAGCGGATGGGAACGTGCAGGGAACGGGCAGCGTTTTCTGGAGGGATGCGGATGAAAGGAGGCTGGGGGAAAGAGAACCACGACGGCAGCACCTCACAGATCTTCCCAGCACAGTCTGCTCATCTCCACCAGATCCAGCAGCTCCTGGGGAAGGAGGGGGAGCAGAGAAGGGTAGGGAACGGGAATGGGGATGGGGACGGGGGTGGGGACGGGGATGGAAATAGGAATGAGGATGGTGACGAGGATGGGGATAGAGATGGGGACGGGAGTCGGAATGGAGATGGTGGCAGACACAGGGAATGGCAACATGTCTTCTAAGGATGGAGATGGGGAAAGGTAGATGTGCTGAGCTGGGATGGCGTTGCTACTAATTGTCCTCTTGCAGAAAGTGTGCCAGGGAGTTGGAAACATCCCTGGAGGAGTTCAAGAAATATTTAGGTGTTGTAGTGAGGGATGTGGTTTAGTGGGAAATGGTGGTGGGAGGTGGATGGTTGGATTGGATGATTTTGGAGGTCTTTTCCAACCTTGGTGATTCTATGATTCTGTGATTCTCTTTCAGGTTCCAGTGCAGGTGCAAAGCAAGCCAGGAGGGTGGGGAGGTGCCATGTGAGCCTTTTGTGGCCTGAACTGGGAAGGAACAAAAGAGCTGAGTTTTATTTTCTGGCAGAGGAGACACTATTCAACATTTTTTGCAGGCTGCAAAAATGCACTGTAAGGGATCACACAGCACTGGGACCTTCTTGTAGCTGACAGCTATCTGTGCCAAGGGATGTGCAGGTGACCCAGCACAGCACCAGGAGCAACTCCTGAGCCATGCCAGGGGGACAGAGCAGGAGGCAGGGCAAGGGGCACGCAGGGCAGCCCTGGGTGAGGATCAGAGTGAACACGAGACCTGCGGGCAGGAGAACCTCCTGGCTGTTCTGCCCTACATAAATCCTTAAACGTCACTTAACTCCACCTCCCCCAGGGATAAGTTTCACTCTGGTGCTCTAATTCCCATTTATTTTAAAGCTGTTCTGTGTTTGGAAAATCCTCCCAGACCCCATCGGCATTTGTAGGATTGGATTTGCAAATCTACATCTTTAAACGTGATAATAACAGAAGAGAGAATTAAAAGGGGAAAGGGGAAGAGAAAAATGGAAGGGAAGGGAAGGGAAGGGAAGGGAAGGGAAGGGAAGGGAAGGGAAGGGAAGGGAAGGGAAGGGAAGGGAAGGGAAGGGAAGGGAAGGGAAGGGAAGGGAAGGGAAGGGAAGGGAAGGGAAGGGAAGGGAAGGGAAGGGAAGGGGAAAGGAGAGGAGAGGAGAGGAGAGGAGAGAGAAGAGAAGAGAAGAGAAGAGAAGAGAAGAGAAGAGAAGAGAAGAGAAGAGAAGAGAAGAGAAGAGAAGAGAAGAGAAGAGAAGAGAAGAAAGAAAGAAAGAAGAGAAGAGAAGAAGAAGAGAAGAGAAGAAGAAAAAAAAGAAAAGAAAAGAAAAGAAAAGAAAAGAAAAGAAAAGAAAAGAAAAGAAAAGAAAAGAAAAGAAAAGAAAAGAAAAGAAAAGAAAAGAAAAGAAAAGAAAAGAAAAGAAAAGAAAAGAAAAGAAAAGAAAAGAAGAGAAAAGAAGAGAAAAGAAAAGGAAAGAAAAGAAGGTAGGGTAGGGTAGGGTAAGTATAGATAGATCAGGAAAAAAAACCCAAACAAACATGTTTTTAACTCTTCCCACCCCTGATATTAAAGAGTCAGGGATCAGGAATGAGTAGTGCAGCCACCAGCTGCCATATGCTTGTCACAACCTTTTGTGCTGCAGACACCAGAGAACTTTGCCCAGGGTTGCATTGCCCTGCTGAGCATCTGGGGAATGCAGTGCCTCAGCTGCCTTCGGGCAGGGGGAACATGGCTGGGTTTGGGGGCTGCAGCCCTTTGGAGTGAGGCGGGTCTCTGAATGATGCTCCCAGCCCTTCCCAGCCATGCCCAGCACCTCGCTGCCCAGCCATACTGCGCTCCTGCTGCCCTCCCACAGGTTTCCCTGTTAAAGGTTATAGCCACTTGAAGGCCACTTCAACCCGCTTAATACATACTTAATTATAATTAGGCTAGGATGGCTGCCAAAGAGAGCGACTGCTGCAAAGCGCTCTGGGTAAGGCTTGGGAAAAACCCGTGTCCTGCTGTCCTGGGGGTGATCTGTCCTTGTCACCCCGAGCCCTGCACATGAGGACATTGCCTCCTCCCTCTGCAAACTGAGCACAAATGCTGGAGGTGAGGGCAGCAGCTCGGGAGTTGTGAGGCTGCACACTGCCACGTCCCTGCTCCGTGAAGCACGCTGCTCCTCCTGCCCGGCCCCGCACAGCCCCCTCCCATACAGAGCTCTGCCCAGGGCCGATCTCTGCCTGACATCGGCTTAAGGAGATCAAATTCCTTTTCACGACTCTATTCTGACTCAGCGGGGAGGAAAATCCCCAACCAGAGCTGTGTGTCAGCTCCACGGCCTTGCCTGGGTCCCATAGGAAATCGTGGCCTCGGGGTCTCCTGGTTGGCCCCTACTTGGGCCATATCCTTACACCAGAGCCAAACACACACTCTGAGCTGCTGCCAGTTTCAAAGTACCCAGAGATCATCCTGCGACATGGGTGAGGAGCTGTCTTCACCCCAGTGAGCTATTTTAAGGGAGCACTGGGAATTTCTGGTGTGCTGCAGGGCTCCAAGCAGCACAAAGCAGCGAGGCCAAAGCCTGCAAAGCCCTTTGCCAAGGGTGGGCTTGCACCCAGGTCCCTCAAATCCAGGTATTGCTGGGGCATTCCCAGCAAACTGAGCTCCCAGTTGCTTTTTCAACCTGACAGCACCTCAGTGTGCAGATCCACATTATTTTTTGTTCTGCTGCACCTGCACCCATCCGAATGAAATCATCACATCTGCTGGGGAGCACACAGCTAAATCACTGGCTTTAGCAGTTTTACCACCAAGGAGTTCCCATGGGCCGTTTGGTGCCTGCACTGTGGCGGTCCCTGTAGGGACCAAACCCACCTGCCAATCCCTGGGCTCAGCCATAGGGTACAGCTACTGCGTGTCAGCCCGTTCTGCCCCAAATAAATCACGTATGGCACACACAGCTTTCCAGTCTGACGGCCCTAGAAGAGAAAATATAGTATTCCAAGGGCTTATCTCACTTGGTGGCAATTCTGGGTGTATAATTGAAATCCAAGTTGGTCATTAGAGGTTCACAGCGATGCTGAATAGCCCAGTGTTCAGTGGGCTCTGCCAGCCACGGCCAATTTACATTAAAGGCTTGATTCCTTCTACAGCCCACTTCTCAGCCCATGGGAAATCTCTCTGCTGCTTATTCCCCGTTCGCAAGGACTGTGTAGGTTAGGGATAAGCCTTGCCTGGCTCTGCTCTCCCTGCTGCCAGCACTCTGCTCTGGGGCTCAGCAGGCTGACCTGTGATGTGCCGGCCGTGTGCCCTTGGCTTTGTGTCAGCCACACACCCATCTCTGCCTGCACTCAAGGTGTGTATACTGTTCCCTAAATTGAGTGATTTTTGCCTACATGAGAGGAGCTAAAGGCGTGCTTTCCTGGGAACTGAAGAGAAAAGTGGATTATGGGATGAGAACCTGTAATGTGATTGAGGGCTTATGTGCAAATGATATTTGCTTGGGAGAGAAGCGTAAATATCAGAGTAAGAGTAATAACAATAACTGCCAAAGAGCTTTTATTGGGAGAGCTAAATGCCACGAGCAGACAGTGCTGGCAGAGCCATGGGGAAGTGCCTTCTTGCCACATTCCCAAGTGAGCCCATCTGCCAGCACTGCAGACGGATCTCCACACCTCTACAAGGGCACGGCTTGGAGTGAGAACACCTGAGCCAGAGTGGGACGGGACTGGAATGGATGGGACGGGATGGATGGGTCGGGCAGTTCCTGCTCTGCTCACCTCCGGGAGCCGCAGAGGTGAAGGGGACCGGGCAGGATGGGGGGGGGGTCACAGATGAGCCCCCCGGGGTCGCTCCCGGTGTGAGGCAGGGTGAGGTGTCCCGGCACCCGGCTTTCAAAGATCGCGGAGATATTTTCACACCTCAAATCGACGTTCTCCTCCCTCCTCCCCCCCCCAATCCCCCCTCCCACACACACACCCCTCCCCTCCAGCCCCCAGGGCCTTGATTTAGCCCTTGGTAATTAATTTGGCATTTCAGAATAGCTACTGGGCTGGATAATGGCCTCATTCATCTCCCCAGCCTAATCTGAACAGAATCTGGAAGAAAAGCTTTCAGAAAGACAGAAACTGCCATTCGGCAACCGCTCAAAAGAACTGTCACTCCGGGGGAATAAATCGCTCCTGATTATTTCAACCCGGGTCTTCTCTGTCTTTCCAGCCGCTCCCGGTCCCGCCGGGGGGACGGCCCCAGATATTGGGGAGGGGAAGAAGAGCCGCTGGGCTTCCACTCCCCCCCCTCCCTTCCTCCAGCCCAGGGCCGGGCGGTGGCAGGGGGAGGTGGGCCCGGAGCCGCGCATTGTTCCCGAGGAGGTGGACGAGCTCCGGGATGCTAAGCGATTTGACTTTTAAAATAGGCTCCAATCGTCACGTTTCCTGGCCGAAATAAAACCCTTCGCCTCCCTTTTTCACCAGGTTTCTCCCAGCCAAACCTGGGGGAAAGGGCCGCTTCGCCCTGCCCGTCCCGTCGGGGCTCCCGGTCCCGATCCCAGGGATTCTCCGGTCGACGAAGCTCCGTGTCCTCCGCTCTGGTGCTTAACGATGGGAAGAACCGATCCCAAACTGGGTTTTGGGGCACGGCCCGCCCTTCCCGAGCATCCCTCGGTGGGTTCTGTCCCAGCCTCCAGGCCCCGAGGGGGCGGCAGCATCGGAACCGGCCCCGGGGAACGCGCTTCGGTCTCCACCGCGCTGCTTACCCTCATTTAATAGCTCGAGGGAGAGGTAATTAGAGGAAAGCCTCCGTAAATCACGTTAATGACCGCAAGAGCCATTAGAAACGCCGGCGGTTCTGAAACGCTGAATACACGCGGAGGGATGGGCAGGACGGCGCTTCGCGGCCGGGGCACACCGTCCGTCCTGCTCGGCAGCGCCGGGTGGTTGTTAAATGAAAAGCCCGGTAACGGGATTAGAAGGCACCGCGGGCCGTGGGGGTCGGACAGCCGTCGGAGGGGCACCTGCTGTGCTCCCAGGCCGCCCCCTGGTCCCCGAGGTTGTAGGAGTTCCGCACATGGCGTCCCGGTGGGGAAGGCTTGGTCGCGGACACGTGTGGCTGGAGAAGAAGCTCTGGGCACGGTGCACGATAGGGGAACCTCGACTCGTGTGGGGGCAGCCGGGCAGTGCATCCCGAAGGGTGCCCCGACGGCTCCAAAACCCGAGTGGGTTCGGGGGGTCCGGAGCAGAGAGGGCGTCGGGAGCGGAGGGGCTGCTTTTCGGAGAAGAGTTAACAAATCCCAGCAGCAGCGGGACTGCCGGGGGGGTCGGGGGGGAGCGATGGGGGCAGGGAGGCTGCGGAGCCCCGCTGCCCTGCAGGGAAGGCGGTTGCATTGCCAAAGACGCCCCGCTGGGCTAGCAGGCCCGGGAGCAGATTAATCAGGCACTAATTCAATTTACAACAACCACTTTTATTCAGCTCGGTGGCAAGGAATTCAAAGCGGAGAGAGGGGCGGGCGGAGGGGAGGGGGCGGAGGCCGGCTTGGGGTTCACCGCAGCTCGGGCAGCCCCGTCCCCTCGGGCCGCCCCGTCGGGGCTGGCAGCGGAGGGGCCGCGTCGCCGTGCCAGGACTCGGCCGCTTGAGTGACACGGCGTGGGCAGCGCTCCGAGAAAGGGCACCTCCGTTGGAAAAATAAAAGTGCCCTTTTAATGAAGGGGAGCGGCTGCGGGAGGCAGGGGGCCGAGCAGGGCGGCCGCACTCCGGGATGCTCTGCCGCTCCCGGGGCTCCGCGTCGCCCCGTCGGGGTGGTGGGGTCTACGAGCTCGGGGCGGGGGGGTCGAGGTCCTCCATCACTCGGGGTCGGGCTGGGGAGGTGGGTAAATGTTTTCGTTCTCAGATTCTGGGCAGGGACCGCCGGGCCGCGAGTCCCCCTGTGAGCGGCTCTAGGCACCTGCACGGGGAGAGCCTCGGCAGTACTCGGTCTGCGTTCATGGGCAGCCCCCGCCATTCTGAGGGGTCTCAGGTCCGGTGCGTCCCGGGGACGGGGAGAAGTGGGGATCCTGCTGAGCGCGAGGGGCAGAAGGCCCCGTCCCGTCTCTTCCGGCGCCCTTCCCGAAGCCTCTCCAGCTGCCGGATAGTGCAGCCCCGGGCTTCCGCCGCCCCGTCGGGGCTCAGGACGAATCGTGGGGCGGGGGGACCAGCGGCGAGGGGGAAGCCGGGCCCATGCCCGCTCCCCCGGGGCGCCGACCGCCGCCGAGTCGAGGAGGCCCCCCGGGCTGCGCTCCCATCCCCCCCCGCCTCCCCCCGATACACACACCCCGACGCCTGTGCGTGTCTCTGGCTGAGCCGCCAGTGGATGTCGTTGTTCTGTTCCTTGAGCGCAATGTCACTCCTTTAGCATGACCTCAAACGCGGCGGGGGCTGGGACCGCCAGTCATTCTCCGTGCGAGAGCCGGGGCGGGAGGCAGGCGGGACCCAGCCCCGCCGCCAGCGGCACTTTTGTGGGGCCGTCGCCTCTCCGCTCTCCCTTTCTCCGCGGGGTTTGGCCGCGGGGCGGGCGATGCTCCGCGCTCCGTGAGCCGCGCACCGCGCACCGCCTCCGCCGGCCGAGCCGCCCCGCTCAGAGCCCCGCTGCGCCGCGCACGATGCCGCGGAGGGGCGCGGAGGGGCCGCTCGCCCTGCTGCTGGCGGCCGCGTGGCTGGCACAGCCGCTGCGAGGCGGCTACCCCGGGCTGAACATGTTCGCCGTGCAGACGGCGCAGCCCGACCCCTGCTACGACGAACACGGGCTGCCCCGCCGCTGCATCCCCGACTTCGTCAATTCGGCCTTCGGCAAGGAGGTGAAGGTGTCGAGCACCTGCGGGAAGCCGCCGTCGAGGTACTGCGTGGTGACGGAGAAGGGCGAGGAGCAGGTCCGCTCGTGCCACCTCTGCAACGCCTCCGACCCCAAGCGCGCCCACCCGCCCTCCTTCCTCACCGACCTCAACAACCCGCACAACCTGACGTGCTGGCAGTCCGACAGCTACGTGCAGTACCCGCACAACGTCACCCTCACGCTGTCCCTCGGCAAGAAGTTCGAGGTGACCTACGTGAGCCTGCAGTTCTGCTCGCCGCGCCCCGAGTCCATGGCCATCTACAAGTCCATGGACTACGGCAAGACGTGGGTGCCCTTCCAGTTCTACTCCACGCAGTGCCGCAAGATGTACAACAAGCCGAGCCGCGCCGCCATCACCAAGCAGAACGAGCAGGAGGCCATCTGCACCGACTCGCACACCGACGTGCGGCCCCTCTCCGGCGGCCTCATCGCCTTCAGCACCCTGGACGGCCGCCCCACCGCCCACGACTTCGACAACTCGCCCGTGCTGCAGGACTGGGTGACGGCCACCGACATCAAGGTGACCTTCAGCCGCCTGCACACCTTCGGCGACGAGAACGAGGACGACTCCGAGCTCGCCCGCGACTCCTACTTCTACGCCGTGTCCGACCTGCAGGTCGGCGGGCGCTGCAAGTGCAACGGGCACGCGTCCCGCTGCGTCCGCGACCGCGACGACAACCTGGTGTGCGACTGCAAGCACAACACGGCCGGGCCCGAGTGCGACCGATGCAAACCCTTCCACTACGACCGGCCCTGGCAGAGGGCGACCGCCCGAGAGGCCAACGAGTGCGTGGGTGAGTGGCGGCCGGGAGCGCGGGGACGGGGACCGGGACGGGATCGGGGTCAGGAACGGGGCGCGGGGCTTCCCGGGACAGAGGGAGGGAGGGGAGGATCCAGGGAGAACCGCCGGGGAGAGGGAGCGGGAGGCGTGGGGACATCCAGGGACACGGGCAGCGGAAGTGCGGGGCAAAGGAGGGGACGCCGAGGGGCCGCTCGGGGACACGAGCGAGGAGCGGGGGATCGGGAGTGCAGGGATGGAGCCGCGGCTGCCGGGAGCGGACTGGTGAGGAACTGCGGGACCCGGGGTGTAGAGCGGGGATCTCGGGAGAACGTGAATGGACGACGGGGGACGGGAATTTGGGTCAGAGCGTGGGACAAGAGACAGCGACGGACCGCTCAGTGCGAGGCGGGGGGTACGGAAGGACCCGGGAGCGCCGGGTCGGTGGCACCGGGGGACCGGGGTTAGCACGGCTGTCGGCACGTCGGGAGGAGAGCAAGGGACAGCGGGCGGAGGGAGGAGAAGGGCAGGGGACGCGGAGAGGATCAGCGCAGGGAGAGGGGAGGACAGCGGTAAAACCCCGTTCGTAAGCGAAGCAGTCCGGGGAGGCGTCGGCTGGGTCCGTGTATGCGAGGAGCCGCAGCTCGGCACGGAGCGGGGAGCGGCTCCTGTCGCTGTCGGGGCGGAAGGTGGCCGGGCTGCTCTGCCGAACCCGCAGCCCCGGAGAGCTTCCGCGGCCCCGTGCCCGGTGCAGCCGCTCCGAGGTGCGAGAGGCGGCGGAGGGATGAGAACAGACCCTGGAGCCAACGGGCAGCGCCGGGCCGAGCCGGTTCGCTCCGTTTCGGGAGAGGAATCCGCGCCGTCCGGACTGAGAGCGAACTCCAGGGCTGACCATGAAAAGGAGACGGCGCGTCCCTGGGCAGGGCTGGGGAGCTGGGGCTGTTTCTCTGCATCCCCGACTGACTGCAGCCTCCAGCCCTCGTTCCTCGTATTATGGGACCGTGGCAGTCCCTGCTTGTGGCGGGGGTTCGGGGTGACCTACGGCAGCTCTGGGCAGCGTCCCGGGTTCTGCTCGGTTCAGCTCGGCTCTCCCCTCCGCGTCCCCGGCATCCCGCCGCCCGCAGCCGCCTTGTTTACGCGGAACACACGGCTCCGTCTTCCAAAACATTCGCAGCTCCGACGATAGGGAACAAAAAGTACACACACACACACACACACACACACACACAACAAAAGAGCGGCCGAGTTAGTTGGACTTTTTTTATTATTTTTTTTTTTACTTTTTTTTTCCCACAAATCACAATCAGATGTGTTCCTTGCAGAGAGGGTAATTTCTTCGCCGGCGCCTTCAACACCGAGGCACGGCCAAAGCTGGCAGCGACCGCGAGTTACCGGGATCGGCTGGGGATGAATGTGCCCGGCCGTGTCCCGGTGCCCGGCGGTGCTCAGCCCCAGAAGCTCCCCACCCCTCCGGGCTGCGGCTCACATCGGGGCGCTCCGGGGAGCGGCCGTTTCGCAGCGCCCGGGGGGAAGGCGGGGAGAGGTGCCCGGGTGTGCAAACAGCGCTGAGCCGCGATTTGTCTTCGGGTTTGCTTTTCTCTGCCCGGCAGCGAACTGAGCTGTTTCGCACCGTTCTCACCTCCCATCTCACAGCCCGGGGCAGGTTCTTTGGTTGCAGAAAACATGCCGTGAAATTCAGTGCCCCGTGGTTACTGTTGGATCTCTGGGCTACTCTGCAGTGCCCTGAAATGTTCCTCAAAATGCATCTGTTCAGTCACTGTGCCGGCCCTGCACATCTATCATCTCCCTCACTTCCAGTTTATTTCCAATCTGGTTCCCAGTCTCCAATTAATCAGGATGTCATGCCAGGCTCTGCCTTGCACACCACGCACAGTTCAGACTTTTGCAAACGAAAATCACCGATTTTGCTTCCCTTTCCTCACAGTTTGCTGGGAAGTGAATGTTTTGCAATGGCAAACGGTAAAGCCATTTTCCACAGTCCATTTCTGCTGCAGATTCCTTGGGGCCGTACCTATCAGTCTGCAACACCGACCGCAGCCAAACAACAGCACTATCCTTCCAAGCCCGCACTGCCTGGAATAATCCTCCTAGATAAAGATCACAATAAACCCATTCAGCTCCCACCCACTTGCTCATGACCATCAGCCCACCCTGGTTTCTCTCCTGAACCCAGAGGGAAATCAGCCTTTGTCGACCCTCGGGAGTCGGGCAGGGACTGGGGCTGGCAGTGATGCTGTTGGCTGCACACTGGGGGGATCTTCAGCCCATGAAGGGAGCACGGCTGGAGGAGCCCTGTGCTGAGGGAGGAGGTGAATTCATCAAATCTGAATTTGCCCCCAGCCCATCGAGTCAGAGCTGGTTACAGCTTTTCCTTTGGTTTTGCTCTTTTTTGGAGGGGACAAATTGAGTTTCCAACCAAAGGGAAAAATGGCAGGATGCGACTGCTTTGCTTGAAAATTGGGGTGCTTTCATTCGTGAGCCTCTTCCCCCTGCCAAAATGGAACCTTTGTTCCCATTCATGCTTTTTTGGGGGACTGAAACAGAAACACACTGCAGATTCTGACAAGAAGTCAAAATTTCCCACGGGAACATTTCTCGACAGCCAGATCGAATTTTTGTGCATTGCCTCTTACTGCCCACAAGAGCCCCACGCAGGGCAAAGGTTGGCCCAAGGAGATGTGCTCCAGGGGCAGAAGGAGCCCTGCCTGCAGCACTCTGTACCACGGCGGGTTCCATCAGCATTACCTGGCAAATAGCTGCTCCATGAAGAGCTTGGCCTCACGGCTTTGGCCGGGTGCCTGGCAGCTAACGGGCTCCAGAGAGGACACAGCTTGGAGAGGAGCTGCTGCAATCACTGACAGGCAGGGAGCTCTGCTCTGCATCCTCCCTCTCCCTTGCACTGTGCTCAGCCCAAAGCCCAGGTTGTGGCCAATGCTTTTTGTCCCCCGTGAGAGGAGCCTGCAGCTGGGAAAGGTTTGAGCTGAAATGCCTTTCAGAGCTCAGTTACTGGTGAGCTGGTGCAGATGCACAGAAGTGCAACCAGGGACGCAGGCTTCAACCAGATTTGGGGAAATCCATGCAATGCAATCAACACCACCCCACAATTTCTCATGAGCCCCTCATGATGTAGATGAGAACGCCATGAAACCCTTCAGAAAACCCTCCTTCACTTACACCAAATGCCACTGGTGCATTTTCCAGCCGACGCAGGCTGAAGGCTCTTTGGGAACCACCTCCCACCACTGTTCCCAGTGCCGCCCCAAGCGCTTTGTGAAGAGATGCACCGGCACCTGCACATGGCTCTGACGTCAATGGGGTCTGCAGGTGCTGGGCTCATCTTGGATTTTGGCCCTGTGCTATGCCTGGAGAGCTCTGAGCAATAATGAGTGCGGCTGCAGTGAGAAAAAGGAAACACATTGTGTGTTCAGATATGGGATTTGGCACCTGGCACACGGAGCTGGTGTCAGGCTCTGCTCCGTGGTGTGGTGCATGGTGGAGGGTTCCCAGGCTGAGATGTGTCTGTGTCAGAGCAGTTTGTGAGCCGGCCTCTCCTCCTGCTGAAGGGAAACATCATCTCCAGGACTGGGAATTGCCAGGGACCGGGCTGCCTCATTCCCAATGGGAAACTTCCTCCAGGCAGACCTGGGATGGACCGTTCTCATTTCAGTGGCAGCTCAAGGAGAGATTTGTGGGCAGTGCTACCTATAGAAGCTGCTGGGCTCCCCTCCATCCTCACCACAGTTGGGGAAATTAAACCCTTCAGGGCTTTCCTGTTCTCACTGGCCACTCAATGGGACAAGGAGACAACTGGTGCTGACGGATGGCCCTGGGTACACCAGGGTGGTCCTGTAGCCATGCTCAGCTCCTGCTGGTCTCAGTCATCCGCAGGCTGGTTTTGGAGTGCTCTGTGCCCAAACCACCTGTTTCCTACAGAGGACACAATGGGTGCTCAGCATTCCTCATATCCAGGTTTGTCTTGTTCTCCTTTGCCTTAGTTTCCCCTGGTCCCAAGACCAAAGCAAGGCTGTGTGTGGGGTCAGGGAAGAAAAGGTGTGAAGCAGCAGCACAGCATCCCTGCACTTCCCAGCAGCTGGAACACAGACTCCACGGGCTTTACTCCACTCCCATCCCAGTGCCCAGCTCCCGTGGGTCATTCTGCTTGGAGAATCACGCTGGGTGCTGTAGCCATAGAAATATGAGCCCATAAGCAGCCGAGACTTCCATTGTAGCTTCCCAAGCAAGCCAGGCATGAGCAGAGCTTTCTCACAGGCTTTTCTTCTCAGGAAGCTTAAAGTTAAACTGATTTCCAACAGAAAGGTTTTTACACCAACAAACAAACAAACAAAAAAGCGCAGTTAAGGCTAAAACAAAACCAGGCTTGGCACTCAGGGTTGGACACTTGCCTTCCCTTGAGCTTGTCCACGGCTAATCTCTGCCCTTCTCTTTCTGGGCCAACGCATGTCATCCTCATTCAGCCAGCACTGTCCTGGCCGTGCAGATTCCCTGTGACCGCCCGGGGGGACGCGCTCCCAGCCCTGCAGGGTGAGAAGCACACAGCCCTATGGAAAGCTCTCCCAGGCTCACACCTTCCTGCTGGGCTGTGAGTACTTAGGATGTTTGTGTTGCAAATATGTCACAGAATCGCAGGATGGCTGGGTTGGAAGGTACCCTTATAGGCCATCTGGTCACACTCCCTGTTCTGAATGGGGACACCACAGCTCTGTCAGTGCTCAGAGCACATCCCCTGACCTTAGGCTTGGGGCTGTGGTAGGTTTTTACTCCAGCTTTGCAGGGTGGAAGAGGTGCAGGTCAGGGTGAACCCCATATTGCTGTCAGACAGCAGAAATAACCCCAAACCATCCCCAGGACCACCAGGTAGCAGAGTGAACCCATCCTAGTGAGCACTGACAGCTCTGCCTGCAGGATCGAGTTCTGAGCATGCAAGGAAGCTTCACCACCCCCAGGCCCAACCCCATCTATCTCTGGCATCTTTCTGACTGCACCAAACAGCATCACCCCAAGCACACAAGGGATGGACACAAACCCTGAGCACACAACACTTCTCCCTGCCAACCACACGCCGAGATATCCCTAAAGGGGAGGTGACCAGCAGGCACTTAAGGAGATCTCTCTGTAATAGCTTTCGTTTATAGGGGGATTAGGATGCCCTGGGGACTGATAAGGAGGCAGTGAGGCTGTTCCTGCGGCAGCTCGCAGCTTGCTGGGGATGGAGCTGTGTGGCTCTGCCACACACCCACTTGACTCTGTGTCCTGCAGGGAGGGAATGTGGTGCTGTAAGGGATATCTGTTGAGGTAAAGGGTTCTGAGCTGGGATGGCATGAGGACCTGCGTTGGAAGGGGACAGGGATGGGAGAGGCACGCAGCTTGTCTGGGGCATGAATCTGTAGATTTGTGGATTTATGGATTTGTTCTGTTGGTGTCCAGAATTTAAGAACTGATGGAGTGATATGGAGATTGCTGTGTGCTGGGGATGATGCTCGGCACCCAGGGTCTCTGCAGCCACAGGCAGTCCTGCTGCACTGAAAGGCACCAAGAGCGCCCTAACTGCTGCTGTGCCCTTCCTGTACAAAGTGACCTTCCCCCTGCATCACTCCAGAACGCAGTGAGCAGAAGAGCAGGGGAAGAGTCCATTGCCACATCCTGCACACAGCTCCAAAGGCAGAGACAGTGCAGGTGGGAACTTCAGTTTCACCTGGAAAAAGGCAAATGCAGTGTAAGGAGCAGTAAGCTGGGCAGCAAGGCAGAATGCAAGCAGCTGAGCTCTGCGGGGTGGAGTGGCACAAATCCATCCTGACCTACGGTGGGAAACTGCTGGGATGGGAACTTTCTGGTTGCAGAGAAGCTGAGCTGCTGCCCATCTTCTCTGCCCCATCCCTGCCCTTATATCCCCACATTTGAACACTGGGCTCATGGATTTGGATGGAAAGATGCAGAGCTTGTATCACCTTCCTCATGTCACTTCATCAGCTGATCCCTACAGGGCTGTACACAGTACACAGGTACTGTGCGACCACAAGAATAATCACCATCCCCACTCTGTTTCAACCAAATATGACTTGATTTTCATGGCAGCAGTGAGGGGAGATTTAATGTCCCTTAATGCCAGCCGTCTGGATGTTTAGAGTCCAAACTGGATGTAGTGGGTGCAGGGAGTGGGCACAGTGGGAAAAAGGAATTTTTGACGCCCAGCAGTTCAGTGCAGCACCTCGGTTCACTCCTGCAGGAAGATAGTGGGGAAATAGGAAGATGAGAGAAATGGTGTGCTTTGATAAACCTCCCATTGCAGTGCTGAGCTGCAGCGGAGCATCCTCGGGACACAGGACCCCCCAGCCCGGCTGTTTCCCCACCCGCCCTCCCGTCCTTTTGCAATAGGGAGTTGGTTCTGCTTAATGTCGGAGATTGTACCGCGATTAATGAAAGCCTCATGAAATGAAATCACTTTGCTTCAAAGCATCCCGGGGAGGGGGAGCGTCCCTCTGGCAGCGGGGACGGCCGAGCGGATATTGCAGGCAGCCTGCTAGCCAGCACTGCAGCGCGCACAATTGGGCTCTGACAGTGTGAAGGCAAATACAAACAGCAGCTTGTGTTTGCACACAAAGGCTCTGTGCACCAGGATCCCCGGCCCTGTGCTTTACACCCTCAGCTCTCGGGCAGAAAGTCCTGGGAGGGTGGGAGGGAGGGAAACGCCGCTGAATATTTAGAAATGAATTGAACTGTGCAAACATGCAGCGGGGAAGCTCGCTGTGCAGTGCTTTGGATCAGCTGCCTGCCGGGGCTGGAACGCAACCACTGGGCTTGAAAGGGCGACTTTCACGCTGAAGCAAAACCGGACAAAAGAAGATAAATGAAATGGGCTCCCGGCGGGGTTTGGTTTGTTTGTTTTTGTAACTCAGCTGATATTCCCGCGTGGTTCAGCCCAGCAGCCCGGTGCGTCCTTTGCATGCTGCTCGTAAATCGGGGAGGGCAGCAGTGTGGGGCAGGAGGGGCTGTGAGATTATTGGGCATGTTGTGGGGTAGGGAGTGGGGAGCGATCAATTCATCACACAGCCAAGCGTAATTAACACATCCCAATAGTTTTTGTGGAGCTGTGGGTGCTGGAAGCAAGTCTGGGGGACAACCAATGGGTACCTGTGGGGATGGCTCCACACTGAGCCCCAGCACTGGGTGAGGAGCTGGGCTTATCCCTGCTGCATCTTGTGGTGAACTGCAGTCGGGTATCACCAGGCCATCAGATGGCCCTGGTATGCAGAGCAGAGCTAACAGCGCACCTGACGCTTGCTTGTTTTCTAAGACAAAGCCATGCTCAATGCAAGTCTGTTAAAAACCCATCTATTCCCAGGATTCCAGTTAGCTCCGTGGAAGCTTAGCAATCCGCTGCATCATAGTTTTGATCAAATCGAACCTTTAAAACATTACACAGTGCTTAATTTACTCCGTAGCGTTCGCTCTTCCCAAGCCTCCGTGGAGCCACCAAATGCTCATGGTGATTTGGCAAACCCATCTCTGCAGCAGTGTGGCCTCCCCCCACCGAAGCTCCATTTCAGCACGTTCCACCCAATCAATAAAGAAACCCCATAGCCACAAAACCCCAGACAGGCCGTCACGTGTGTGGGGCAGCCAAAGAAATCCCCGTTGGTGACCAATGGACGTCCCCAGGAATGAAAGGCGAACAATTTGTCGGCAGCCCACGCACTTGAAAACGAATGATCCAAATTATTCAGCGAGTCTCCCCGGATAGTGAATCCATTGAAAGGGGACGGAGACGGAGCCATAAATTATTCATTACTGAACAGAGAACGAAATGCATATAATCATAACAATAATAATAACAACAACGCCAATAGCGGCAGCTCAGCTAAGGGAAGCGGGGAGGCATGAAGGCACGCAGACTTTGTTTTCTTTTATTCCAGCAGCCCCTTGGAGCAGCTGTCTGATATAAAGGGATACAAAGTGGGTGTACATTTGGAATGAATGCACCTATTGCCAGTAAGCAGGCAGGCTTGCCTTGACTGGGGTGATGCTATTTGTGCTCGGGTCCTGGGCGGTGAGCAGGTCCCATTCACTCACATGCACCGCTGTTGGGGTGCCGTGTGCTGAGATCCATCCTTTTGCCACCCCTGGGACCCGAGGTCTCTTTATGTCACCTGTTACATAGGGTTCCCCCTTTCCCTGGGGTGCTCCCATGGGGAGCTGGGCCATACAGAAGTCCCAGAGGCATTGACATGCTCCCACCGTGTTGCACAGTGCCCAGCTACCGTGCTGGCATGCCAATGAGTTCCCAAGGGGCTCGGCTGTGGCACGCGGCCATCTCCTGCTGCTTTCCCACCGGTGGCCCCGTGTTGGCAAGGAGGGGCCATGTGGTCCCTGTGCTACCAGTTGGCTTCCTGCACCTGCTCACCTCAGCTGCGTCCCACTGCCGCGTGTCCATTCATACACAACGTGTTGGGATGCGGCAGGTCGGAGCAGTAAGGAGTACCCCCAGAGGTGGGGTTGGATACCACTAAGCATCACTGTGGTTGGATCATGGGGCACAAGGATCCCCACTCACAGGGCAGCTATCAGCACCAGCCGCGCTTTGGTGCAATAAATCACTGAGAATTCACACTTCTGGCTTTGATTCTGTCCTTGGATACAAGTGGCAGCAACCAGAGGCAAAACCCGCTGCAACCCATATGTTCACCTTTTGGAATTAATTTCTCTTGGTAATTTCTGTGTAATTACACAGCATTGAAAGCTGATTATATGTTTCCTCTTGTGGGCCTCTAATACTGCTTCTCCAGCACCAGAGGTGCGCTTTGCAGTCTGCAAACCTACAGCTTCCAGCACAATGGGACAGCCTGAGCTGCACACCCTCCCCAGTGGCTCTGTGTCCTTGGGTGCAGGTCCCAGCCAGCAGCGGGGCACGGTGGACACAGGACATGGAGCACTTACAGGAGCCAGCGAAATACGTGGGATGTCACTCGTGCTGAGTGGGGCTGGAACCATCCACTATTGCAATTGCAACAGATGCTCTCCGACAGCAGCTGAGCAGAGCGGCTCTTCTCCCAAGCAATAACCTAATTTATATCTCATAAGACAGTTTTATTCTCTGAATTAGCGATGCTGCTGGCCGTGCAAACAGCGATTCTCTGTTGCATTGAGGATGCAGCCATGCTCCAGCTTGAGTCAGGGGGAGTGAAGGGTCGTAAAGCAGCTTCTCACGGGGGGTTATGGTGCCTATAAAATTAGTCCCGTTAGCAGCCGGCTGCCCATTGAAACGAGCAATTTAAGTGGATCACAGCGGCATCCCATGCCCTGACCCCACTGAGGCTTCTGTGGAATAACAGAATTGGGCTGGATGGAAAGAGCAGAGGAACGGCAATGGCTTTGCTTGCATTTGGCTCAGAGTTTTCTGCTGCAGTGTTCGGGTTTGTTTAGTTATTTTTGCTTCGCCAGTGTCTCAATTCAAACTTAACGGAAAGAGAAAGCAAGCGGGAGGAGGAGAAATGATTTCCAGCTCCTCTGCTTTGGATGAAGCCCTGCTCTCCCCTGGCGCCATTTATTCTCCCATCGGGGTTTCGGTGAACGGCCAGCAGCCGCTCCATGCTCACATCCACTTGGCCGGAGGAGCGCAGCCCCGCCGCGTGCACATTCCCCCTCTGCGGGAAGCACTTTGTGTGTCACTCCGTCACGTCTGAGTTTGGAGCTTAACACAAATCCTCATGCTCAGACCCAGCTTGAGCCCTTTCTGCCGCAAAGCGCCGGCCAAGGCACCGGTCGTTAGGTTTCAGAGTGAACGTTCCATCACAGTGCAGGAGCAGCTTGTCCTGTGTGCCATGCCACCCCATCACTATTACAGCCCTGCTTAGTGTCACATGGCATCCCCAGATCTCCGTTTTTGGGAGCAGGGAGACATGCGAGGTCTGGCTGAGCAGCCCTGTGGGCTCCCTCCTGGGAGACAGCACCCTGAGAGCTTCATTTTTGGGAAGCCTTAACATCCTCGGCTTACCAACCGCTGAAAGAAAGGTCAGCTAATCCTCTGCAGAGTCTGAATGAATGCGGGCCCAGAAGTGAGATTACTAAAAGGGGACTGGGAGGCTGCATGGATACAGGGACCCTTCCCATAGTCATGCGTTGCTTTCTAAAGAAATGCAGCTTTTCTTTCAGTCCCCTTCCCCTGAGAGAAGGGGGTGTGCGCCCAGGTCCCCTCCCCCAGCAGCAGCCATTGCCTTTGGGAATACCCCAGCACGGCACAGGGAGCCTCTGAGAGCTGAGTGCAGCCTGAGGATTCCCCACTGGGTAGCCTGCCTTGGTTTGGGAAGAAAACCCCAAAATGCAGGAAGCCTGCAGCCCCCCATCTCCTTTGTGGTACCTGTGCCCTGGGCATGGGGTGATGCTGCTGACCCATGGATGTCAGGCAGTATGGCCGTATCTGTATCCTCACCACCCGTAGCCATCCTCACCATCCAGCACCCACCATGCCTCAGGTTCCAGCCCTTCAGGGGAGTGGGCACCATGCCCAGGGCCATGTGCTCAGCTCCCTCCTGGGCTGCACCCCCCTGGTCCTTTGTGGACCCCCGGGGAGATGACATGACAGGACCACTAAGGGTTGTTTTTTCTCCTGCAAATCAACTGTCCTCCTCAATGCTGGAGGAGCTGAATGCGGGTGAGGAGCAGCCCCCCAGGGTGTGGATGCACTGCGATGAGCCATGGTAACCTGGCTACAAGTGTGACAGCGCAGACACCCAGACCCCAAGCCTCCCTGCCAGCCTTCCCCAGATTGGGTATTCAGCCCACAGGGTTTTCCCTATTGACCTTGAAACACTGTTCTGCATGGGAGAATTTTCTTTCTTTCTCTCTTGGTAATGCAGAACCAAGTGTTTCTGTCGGATTCTTTCACTACCCCAGTGGCAAGCTGGTGGTGCAGCAGGGAGCCGCTCACCCACTGGTGGGACTTCATTCTTGAGGCTCAGAGGCCAGCTAAGAAAAAGCAGAGGGGACCCTTTTTCCAGATGTGACAGATTCAGGGAAGTGGGATGGTCCATGTCCACACACAGAACACCTGGTGCCATCACCTCCTGCACAGCCATTGGTCCTGCCCTGCTACCTTACTGAGGACAGTGGGTGGAAAACATCCATCCAGACAAAGTCTTCTAGGGCTGGGCTGAAGGCCATGTGTGATTCAGTGTTGTAATAGCAGCTGTGGGCACAGCTATACCCATCTGTTCTGGTTTCATCAGTTATGCTGTTACAGGAGACTCCTGCAAAGCCAGGAAATACTTACAGTCACCCTAAGCAGGTGACATTAGCAGGCAGGAGAAGGTGTAGAGGTGACCTGCAGGGCTTGGGGTGGTGTTGGAGTCACCAGGCAGGAGGAGCACAGACAGTCCCTTCCCATGGGGAGGGCAGGGGAAGAGGAGCAGGGCACGGTTGTGCCCATGGTGAGTGTCCCTCCTGCCCCAGCTATGCTGCAAGCACATCCCAGGCATCCCCATCCATCCCTCCATCCCCTGCACAGCTCCCGCTCCGCAGACGTTGCCCCCAGCTATTCAGCCGCTCTCCGGATCATTAAGCATATTGAGCCATACCGGTCCTGTGACTGGTTAATTAGTTAAGAGTTGACTAATTAGTTAATCATGTTTACTGAGTGCTTTGAAAGTGCTCACTGTTATTATTTTTAATTATGAGGACGCCCCGGGCACCGTTCACCTCCCTGCATGCCAAGTCCTGCAGGGCTCGAACCCTTTGTCTCTGCCACCCAAGCCTGGTTTTAAGATGGGAATTTGCCTCTTATCCCCTGGTTACCAGGTTTCCTTAACAGCCTCTTGTGTGGGATTTTAGAAAAGCCCCTCACAAAGTCTCCGTATACCCTGGCACACTTAACTTGCTCTTTCAAAGCCATCTTTTCCTCTAAGGAGGCAGGACTGGCTCTCGCAGAGCCATACACAGTGATGGCTTTGTGTACACCTCACCCCACATCCCTCTCCTGAACGTAAGGAAAAATCAGCTGACATCCAGATCTGTGCCCCATCCCAGGCCATGGGCACCCCAGTCTCATCCAATATGTGGTGGATGAGCAAAAGAAAAGAGAGCTGCCTGGGAGGGGACAGTTTGTTGGAGGGCAGGAAGAGGAAATGTGCTGCAAAGATTTCATCTGTGGAGAAGAATGCAAGCAGGGTTTGTTAGTCAGGGAAGAGTCTTGGCATCGCTGAAGAATCAACAGGTCTAATCATCTTGGGGCTTTCTTCATTCGTAAAAATGTCATCAGCTCATTAAGCAATGTCATAAAGAGCCCCAGTCACCCCTTATCGCTGTGCAATCTGAAGAGGAGGCTTCTGGCCCCAGCTGCAGAAATAAGACTCACCTCTACTGCTCTCACAGGGCGTCTGGATCTGAAGCAGACAATAAGCTATAAAAATCAGATGGGGATGCCACAGGAGCAGGGCTGGGGAATGCTTCTGTCCTCATGAGTTGATCAGGAGGGCACATGGCCAGCCAAGGTTTTCTGTGTGGTCACGGCATGCCATAGCTGCTCAGTGCTGCTCCTTCACCCAGGAGCCCTCAGTCCCCTTCCTGCAGATGGGGACTCTCCTATTACGTGATCCTAGAATGCCTGTAGGATGTGTGTTTATCAACTCCAGGCAACCCTTGCTTGAATGGCTTCTGTCACCCTTGCTCCCTATCGTAAGCTGATGTGGTTGTGAAGTTGTGGACACAAGGGTTGGGAAGGAGCTCTGAGGTCTTTTGTCTGGACTGTGGAGGGAGTAGATGCTCAGTGCTGCTGCAGGTTGAATGACCCAATTGTATCTTGGCCATGTGCCCTTTAGGAGAAGTAGATTCTTCCAGAGGTAATTCAGGAGCACGTGTTTTCCCCACATACTCTGAATGCCCTTCTTGGAAATTCTTCTTCCCTTCATGGCCAAGCAGCTGGGAATCTAAGTGAGCATCGGCTAAAATGTCTGCATTTAGTGGGGATGAATCTCAGTCTTGAGATCCATAACTGCAACTGGCCGTGGTGCTCAGCAGAAAGGACCTGGTTCTGTCAGATCCCATCTGCAATGTGAGAAGCACCAGAGCCCTTAGGAAATGTTTGGATACTGGAAAACCATGTGGCAATAGATCACAGCTGTGTTCTCTGCACCAAAAAAATGGTTTTCTTGTAATTAGTTTTAACAGCACAAAAGTGGTAGCAATAGTTCTGCAACATCTGGAACCAGCTGCCCAGAGAAGCTGAGGATGCCCCATCCCTGGAGGTATTCAAGGTCAGTTGGATGGGGCTCTGGGCTCTGAACACTCTGATCAAGTGCCTGATTTAGTAGTCGGCATCCTTGCCCAGAGCAGGGGAGCTGGAACTGAATGATTCCTGAGGTCCCTTCCAACCCAAGCCATTCTATGATTCTGTGTTTGGTTCTATGAATCTGTGATCCTAAAATTCTATGATCTTCTTCTATGGATCATGTACCTGGGACATTTTCAAGTTGTTTCTGTGAACTAACTGGTGTTGGCTAGGGGCTTACAAGTGGTTGGGATGGCCTGGAGCCCAAACCTTTGATCGTCCATTGTGCAGCACCTTGTCTACCTGCTCACAAAGGTCAGAAGGCTCTGAAGTCCCCCTGGCCCTTTTTACACTGTGGGATCATCATGCTGATCTTCAGTCCTCCTGTCCTCACTGTCCTTCGGGAGCTCTTCCTGCAGCTGTGGAGTGCCAAGGATCCTTCCCCGAGCTCCCCATGTTCCTGGCACCAGGATGGGGACAGCTCGCTTCCTCTGAGCTCTCCTGGGGCTCAGCCTGGCCAGCCGCTGCCTCACCATTTCCACCCAGCCTGCTAAATCTCTCCCTCTTCAAAAAGAAAGAGGAGCCAAGGAAGTCTGGAAGGGAGGGGAGACAAACACATCTGCACCTGGGAAATGTCATGTTTGGTTTTTCAACTCCAAATGGGCAGCGACAGCAGCTCCGTGGGGGTGTGAGCAGGGGGAGCAGTGCAGATTTATGGCTGTGGGTCACGCTTGAGCTGAGCCAAGTATTCTGCCTAGCATCAGTTTTATGAAGGAGATGAAGTGCAGAACCTCGAGTGCAGGCATCCTATTAGAGGAGAAACACTGGGCGAGCAGGAACAGGGAGTGCACGATGAGAGGCCATCCTGCCCCAGCTGCAGACTGGGTTTCTCTTCCAAGTCTGCATTTGGGCACGTTGAGGATTGCAACCACCAAGCACGGCCAGGCTTCAGCAGGTCTGCAGTTTGGTGCCACAAGCCCATAGAAGCCACGTCCCATAAGCTTCAAGCAAAGCATCTGGGTGCTGAAGCAAACAGAAGTCGAGAACTACCCTCTTTCAAAACAAAATAAAATTCGCAGCAATTCACAGCTCTGCAGGAGGGAGTAATGTGAGATGGAGAACAGAAACCGCTTAGACAACTCCAAATTCAACACCCTTTTGGGCATTGAAATTACCACTCCGAGGGATGCTGCAGAGATTGCCACAACTGTGCAGAGCATAAGGACCCAGATGATGCCAGGACTTCCTTTTCTGGCTGGAACCCAGACTAAATTTCTTGTAAATTCAAACCCTAGTATAAAAGATTAAGCAGATTTACCAGAAAGTCACAGTTCTCAATGAGATAAATGCAATGCAGAACTTCCTCATAGGCATGGGTGGATTATCACTTCATCGCAGTCTCGTACTGAAAAGTTGAAAAAGCCATGTTTCAACCGGGCTTTGACATAATTGACGAATGATGCAATGGTGCATTGTGACTGCAATGCCCCAAATTGCCTTCTTTGGCAATGCCTTTTGATGTACCTCTTCAAGGATGGGCGGTGTGTCCTTTCCTTTCCCATATGCTGCAGTGATCAGCAGTCTTTGCAAATAGTAAGAAACTGCCTTTAGTATTTTGGTTGATTCTCCTTCATCCAAAGCTTTTAAATTGAGGCATGTGATATTCCTTGACTGATAGCTTTGCTGTGGCTCTATTAGATGCTGTGGGTTTGCTGTAGGTATTGTAGTGGGGGAGTTTCTTCCCTTTGATTCAGTCCTCACGTCCACTTTGGCAGTTACCAGCTTGTGAACCTCTGCAAGAGGCCCCGGACAGTGGAAAGGATGAGGTTCAGCAGAACACCCTCTGGTTCTGTGTTTCGAAAGCTGGTTCAGCAGTTTCTGCCAGAAGAGCAATACATTGGTACTGCCACGCCAAGATGTCTAGAGATGGCTGTAGAGTTTACCATCCACCCTTGGAGGAGGGAAGAGGAAAAATTCCTTTTTCGTTTTATGTTTTGTGGGGTTCATTTGGTTGGCACTGTTTTCTTGTGAGACGTGGTGAAAATTTCTACTGGAGTTGGAGGAAAGCAGTGGTGGGCAGGACAGGAGGAGGCAATCCAGTCAGCATCACTGCTCATTGGTCAGTTACAGGGTGTCATGCCTGTAGCTGTTTCCCAGTTCTCCAGGGAGAATACTGGTCATATCTGAGCAAACCAAAACTTGGACCCAAGAGCTGCCTGGGTTGAGCATTCTGAACATCAAGAACAAGCCAAAAATTCATTCTGAAGTGTATTTTTTCCTATAGGTGCCCCTAATCCCTGTGCTCCTACCAACTTTGATACAAAAATGTATAAAACCCTATTATTTATTTATGGGCTTCTAAGGGCTTGTTCCAAGCTGTTGGAAGAGCTGGTGGCAGTCTCTTCTCCAGTGTTAATTAAAGCAATCCCATTGATCACAGAGGGAGCAGGGCAGATTCCCAAGTGAAAAATGCCAGGGTGTGGTTTCCTGTGATCAGGAGGAGGCTTCTTCTCCTGCTGTGCCCCTTTAAACAGTGCTGGGCCTGAGCAGTGCCTGCTGCACAGATGCAGATGGCAATGGCACAGCACTCCATGTGGCCCACAGTTTCCATGCTGGCCGGGAGACTCAACAGACTGGTTTTATTTTCTGAGGAAGCCTTAGTCAGAGCTCTGTTTCCTCCAGCATCACTTTCTAGCTTTTGCTATTCACACCACCATGGCATTTTGTCAGCATTGCTGACCTACTGGCTCATGAGGTCAGTAAAGACGTTTATTCAAAGCCTGTCAAGGGCCTCCAAGGGTGGACAAGAAAGGTGGCTATGCTCCACCAATGCAACTGGGATGGGCAATGATTTTTCTCCATCCTGGTCAAAGCAGTGATGATCTTCTAACCCAGGCAAGGTGGGCAGTGATGCTCTTCCAACCCAACCAGGGTCAGTAGTGATACTCCTCCAATCCAAACACGATGGGCAATGATGCTCTTCCAACCCAATCAAGATGGGCAGTGATGTTCCTCCAACCTGACAAAGGTGGGCAGTGATGCTCTTCAAACCCAAGCAGGGTGGGTAGTGATGTTCCTGCAGACAGTCCAGAAGGTGATGATGCTCCTCCAGAGGCTGTGGCTCTGCAGCGTGGTTTGAGCCTGGCCAAAGATGGATGGTTTCTGTAGCCCCTGACTCTGCTCGTCAAAGCCTGACCTGTATAGCGGACAGGGAGAGGCCATGAAGCTGGGGGACTTGTTTCTCATTTCAGGGAAGGAGGTTTTTCTTGTTTCTCTGGAATGGCCGCAGTAGCAATTTCTTGATCCTTTTAGTGTAGATGTGAAAGCTGCACGGATTTTGAGAAAAAATCAGCATTGTGATCTCCCTCTGCCCTTTTATTAAACAGCCAAATATACTGATGGAAAGTTCAGTTGTTGCCACAATCCCGTCCTCATAAGAAGGAACAGAGAAGAGTGGCATTGCTGTCCTCAAGGCACCCTTCTTCCACATGGCCTTTGAACCACCTCCCTTGCAACCACTGAGAGTGGGACATGGGGAAGGATGGACATTCGTGGGGCAGAACGCTCTATGGGGACCTGAGGGGGTTTGTGCAGGAGGGGACAGATGGAGCTGAGAGGAACTCAGTCTGAATTCAGTCCAAATCAAACAAAAGGAGATGATTCTTCCAGCACTTCGAGCAAGCTGTGGAGCTCCTTAGTCTTGGATGTGGAGATGACAGAGATTTGTATGGCTTCAAGGGGAAGCAGCAGGGAAAAAGAGATAGGTTTTAGCATGAGGTAGAATGAGAGAGGATCAGAGAACTGCTCTATGACATCTAGGGCTTACTTGATTATCACTGTGTTTGTGCTACTAGGAGAAAATTGAGCATTGTCCGCACACCCTGGGATCGGAGAGGGGCCGACAGCTCAGCCTTGTTCCTTGGGAGCAAAGCCCAGCGAGCACCTTCAGGCCAAAGGAAGCCCTCTTAAGGAGGACTATGATGGCAGATTACAGGGGGCTCCTGGGGTGGCACTGAGCCTTCTTTGTGCCGATGGTCCCCTCAGCCTCTGCTGTGCAGGAAACCTGAGCTCCCCTTTCCCGTAGTGCTGACATGGAGTCACTGACAGGTTGCCCTTTCATCCACACCATCCTCTCCCCAGGACCCTTTCCATAGGCATTCTGATCCCACAGCTTGTCAGTGGTGGCCCGGAAAGGGACAGATCCTCTCAGAGGGTACGCAGGGTGTGGGGAAGCTGTAGGTTTATTCAGCAGATGAATGCCCCAAGCCAGCAGGTGGGACACAGGAACTCTTAATCCCAAATCATTTTTCCCATCGGCATCCTTTTTTTTTTCTTTCTTTCTTTCTTTCTTTCTTTTTTTTTTTTTTTTTTTTTGTTATTTTGTTTGGAATTATTATTATTACAGCCAGCAGCGAGGCGTGGGCTCGCCGCCGAGGAGAGCGATATTATTCGCCTCCTTTTGTGCATGTCACCATGTTTGAATTGAGAAACAAAGGCGAGCAGCTTGTGCCTCCTGTTGGAAGCCTTCCTATCCCGCTGGGGATCCGGGACCTTTTCATCTCAGCCCATACACTGCGTAGGCTTCTGCTTCTTCCCATCTTTAAGTCTTTAGTAAATATCATAAAAGAGAAAAGAAAGGCAATCCCCAGGGCTCGGGAGTCCTACCTTCCCTGCTTTAAAGAGAAGAAAAAAATAGAAAGCAGAGATTTAGCCTCGTTTCATTATTTTTCATTCAGAGACTGCAAAGAGTAAATATTATTTAGTCCCGTTTTGCAGTCTGAGTGCTCTTTGGAACGGGTTTCTTTCTGCATATACCCAAATTCTGGGTAGATCTGGAGCCATCAGGAGCAAACCCCACACACCCCATAGCAGGGCAGCAGCAGGATGAGCAGGGCAGGCTTTGCACCAGTGCTGGCCCAGAGGAACACACCTCACTGCTAATAAGGGAGCTGGCTGAAAACATCCAACTTCTTTTAATTTACTGATTCAAATTGGAGGCGAGTGCTCAGAGAAAACTCTTCCCTTTGCATGAAGTTTTTGATTATCTGATGGAAGGCAATTCAAAACAGGACAGAAATATTTCCCTTTTTTTTGTTGTTGTTGATTTTTTGTTTTAAATCCAAACTTTGGGCTTGGCTCAGCTCGCTAAACCCCAAACAAAACCATCTCCATCTGAAATAAATCCAAAAATGTTTCTACTGCATTTCGGTCGGAAAATGGAAACGCTTCCCCAGGAGCCTCCAAAGAAGGGCTCAGCCCCGTGATTTCTGTCTGCAGCACAAATACCGTGCAACTGCTTGTAGGTCTGACACCCAGGGAGGTTGGCAGAGCCGTGGTGTAACTTCCTCTCTCTGCTCTTGGGATCTGACAGCAACCGCAGTTGCACAATCCCTGGTTGTTTCCTATGCAGAGGAACTTCATGGCAGTAGGTTTCTTGGCACGGATATGGGGGATGGCACTTCTTTGTATGAATAATGATACTCACATGTGGTCGTCGCTCGCTCGTTGCTCTTCAATACTTCCTTTTCCCTTGAAGACCTTTCCAGGCCAGGTTTTTGGTTACGTTCGTGTGAGGTGGAAGGAGGCTGTCTGCAGCCCCTGTGGTGGAGGAATGGAGGGTGGTGGAGGGGCTGGGTGGCTCCAGGTGACCCAGGGGACCACTGGAGGTGTGTCGACGCTGCAGTGATGGGGGTTACCATCCTACCCTCACCAAATCCAAGCCTCAAAGCAGACACAGGGGGAACAACACGGAAGCCAACATTTGCCTAAGTAAATAGCTGTGTAATTAGGAGCTCACAGAACAACAGGCGGTTCCTAAGAACCCTTGGAGCAGGAGGGCTTCGGCTCCCCATGGCTCTCATTTTCAGCCCCTCGTTCAGCTGGCATGAGCCCAGCTCCCCGCTGGTGCAAACAACCAGCAAAGAAACAAATTTGCTGCCCAGAGTGCTTTGAACAGTTGCAACATTTCGCTCCACAGAGCGCAGGAGGAGATCAGTGCTCACTCTGCCATCACCTGGCCATGGCCACCGAGCAATGGTACCATCCTGCAGGAGATCCACACTGCTGGGAACAAAGCAAACTGTGCTGACTGCAGCTGAAATAAGTTTGCCTGGTGTCACTGGGGTGACTTGGAGCTGGGTGTGTGGGCGAGGGCTCGTGTGTGCGTGCGTGCCAGGCGTGAGGAGCCCTGAATGGCTGCTCTGAAGGCTTGGATGCAGCTCGCCGAGCTCCGCAGGTTCCCCGAGGACTCCAATAATTGGTACATTTGGTTTGCTGCTCCTCATTATTTCTAAGTTTTCCAGCTCTAACGCCAAAGGAGTCTGTATTCTATGTAATTATTACTCAAAACTTTGAAAACATTAAGTAGGAAAAATAGGCCATTAAACAACTGAGGAGCAAAGTAACAAGTGTGAATTATGGCTCTGCCCCGTGGTTTGACTGTGATGGGTTTGTTCCACCCATGGAGAGACGTTGGAGAAGGGTAGGTTGAGTGGGTTGTTTTGCTTAATCTCTCTGCTGTCAGAGCTGCCGTCCCCAGAGAATGCGGATCTATAGAGAAATGTGCCTGCCCTTTGAAACGCAGCGCACATGCCCAGATCCCAGCAAAGGACTTTTGTTCCGCTCTGATTTATACAGTTCTCCGGGGCAAAGAGAAGTGGCTGTCATGGTTGCAGGGATTACTCGCTACTGGAGGGAAGGGTGGGCTGCACAGGAATAATTTGTTCTCTTGACATGGCATGGAAAGCTGCTCCAACCCCCCCGTCCTTCCCCATACGGGATGCTGGGCACCCTTTCTGGGCACACTGCAAGCTCCCCAAGGCAAGCATCACTTTGTGAGGCTGAGGTTCCTTGGTGCTGCCTGAGTGCCAGCACTGCCCACGACTCTGCCCTGTGCCCAGTCACGTCCCAGTGCTGCCATCCTAGAGCAGTGCTGGCAGGCTCAGGGATGCAGCGGAGCACTCGGTTTACCCATCCCCGTGTCACTCACCAACAAAGGCAGCTCACAGAGGACATGCCTCCTCTTATCTGCTCCCTGCATTTCCCAGCTTGTTTGTTTTGTTTTCACCCTCCAAGGAGGAGGAGGGTGGTGCTGCTTGTGCGAGGCCAGCCACCTCTGAACCCCAGTGCCAGAAGCCTTTTTCATGCTCTATAAATTTTATTGGAAAATCTGTTTCGCTTGAGGGGGGTTATTTTTTTTCTCCCTCGGTAACGCACCATGAAAAGGCTCATTAAAAAGTGAGCTCCTTGTTCTGATTAATCCTTCCAAGCAGGCAGAGGTGACACATGCTAATGACATTTCCAGCCGGGCTGGTCCCCTGGGACACCCGATTGCAGGAGCGCCGTGTTGGACGTTGGGAAGGTTGCTCTTGGCTGCAGCACGCGTTTGTAGTGGAGAAATGCCGGCAGGAGCCAGGCGGCCGCTGTCTCTCGGGCAGGACGAGGAGGCTTTGTTCTCCAGATGCATCTCCCGGCGCGTCTTCCCACGGACACGGGCTGTTCCCAGCATCCGGAAGGGTTTGGGATGAGGTGGAATGCACACCCCTGGCATGAGCACGCGTCCCCGCAGCACGTCCAAGGGCTGCTGGGATGCACCAGCGTCTGTCTGCGCCGGGCTGTTTTGCTAACCTCAGCCTGCTGCTCGGCCCTGCCAAGGCTCTGATGTTCTTGGAGAACACGGAGCTAATGAGGCACCTTTCCCAAACAACCACTGACCTGATGAACCGGGAGGCTGTGGGCTCAGCAGGCTGCGACCCGCAGCAAACGGGAGTGGAGTGATCCTCATGGACCTTGTGTTACTCCCTGTCTTCATCATCACCTGTGTTTGGCGTTAGGGAGATCCATCTTCAACCTAAACCTTCTCCACTTCTTTCCTTACAAGCTAAGACTGACCTCCAGTCCAGGGATTGTGGCTCAGTTTTAAAGCTGAAATTTCACTCTTCCCTCTCCTGCTGGAAACCAGGATCCCTATGGCTGGAGAAAGGAAGAGCCAAACCAAGATCCCTATGACTGGAGATATGAAGAACCAAAACAAGATCCCTATAGACGGAGAAAGAAAGAACCAAATCAAGATACCTACAGTTGGAGAAAGGAAGAACCAAATCAAGATCTCTAAGGCTGGAGAAAGGAAGAACTAAACCAAGATCCCTATACCTGGAGAAAGAAACAAAGATCCCTGTGGTTGGCGTGAGGAAGGACCAAACCAAGATCTCAGTGGCTGGAGAAAGGAAGAACCGGTGAAGGTCCCAGATTGGGTCAAAGATATGCCCAGGGGCACCCTAAGCAGGAAAGAGATGTTGAGCAGCCTGAGCTGTGCTGACATTTCTCCACTTGGACCCAACTCAGTACAACACAAGGCAGAAAGCCACAGAACAAGGCCTGTGCACCCTGACCCTAGCAAGCACCCAGCACTTAGCATACCAAGTGCTCCGTATCAATGAGCAGCAGCAAGATGTGCCAGCTCTGAGTCAACTTTGGTTTTCTTGGAGTGTCCTGGCCATTGTGGCCAAGAAACATAAGGGATCTGTAATGCTTTGTTGTGCCAGGAATACAGTGAGTGTTAAAAGAAGGTTACCGTGTTATATAAGTAAGAAAAGGGGAATTGTATTTAGCCTGGCACGGGGCAGTTGTTTTCACTGACACAGAGCTATGTGTGGAGCACAGCTCATGGCTTCTTCCTGGGTGAGGTCTTGTTCATTTTGGCCTGAGCAGCCCCAGGTCAGGGAGGCAAAGCTGCAGTCAGCCTGTGGGTGCAAGGGAAGGGCAGGGATGCTGAGGGCAGGGCAGGTGAGAACCCCAGTCCAGGGCTGGGGATCTGCTGGACATCTCCTCCCTCTTCTCCTGGCTGTGAGATCCTCCCTGTTTTGTATTGGGTGGTGGAAGCAGCTGTGTTAAAAGTAGATGAACACAATGCAGTGGTATTTGATTCCATTCCATGGCTGCATGGTTTATTCAGAGGGATTACAGGCGATTTTCATCCCATTACCACCTGGAGAGGCAAATAGAAGGGAGTGCTGCTTCCAGTGAGCTACCCATCGAGTGTCCTTGGCTCTGCCAAAGCCAAAGTGGTGGAAGGTTAAAAATGATTTGGACAAGACTGGGGCTGAACAATTGCCCATAGCAGGGGATGTGTTGGGTGCACTGACTGCAGCTGGTACTGCCCAGCCTTGATAGCAAAGCCAGGGTGCAGCCCAGATGAGCATGCAGGAATGAAACATTTGCTCCTGTTGTCATTGGTGTGGATGGAGAGCAGCCCAAAGGACCGTGGCAGGATGCAGACTTGAAGCTCCCTCTCTCACAGACCCACTGAGCATCCCAGGTCTCCTGCTTTAGAAGGGGAGTTAGACTTGATGGTCCCCAAGGATCCCTTCCAACCCTTACAATTCTGTGATTGTGTGTGTGATTCTCACCTCCGACTGTTCTAGAAGCCATGCTTTTCCCTTCCAGGTGCATTTCCTGCACTTTGGTCTGATTGATATTGATTCAGGACTGTATTTACCCAAAATAAGAGGCTTTGGGGTTTGTTAAATAAATATATGAGACAAATGGCAGTGAGTATGGAAGTTGTTCTCCAGGGTTTGATGTCGATGAAGCCTCACTACGAATGTGCATCCTCAGTGCACCATGTCTGGAATCCTACAGCTCTGTTGCCATGGACAGATGGGATGGGAAGCAGGGCAAGCAGCACCACCTCTGTGGGCAGATGCTATCAAGTCCCAGATCCTCTCAAACCCAATGGAAATGATCCATTTGGGGTATCACCTCTAAATGGAATCTGGTGGTAAAAGAGTAGTGATGGAGGGTGGCTGCAGACCTTTCTGTGTCTCTGCTCCTTCGTCCTCCAGCACCGAGCAATGTGGAATCCTTCCCACCACCCAACAAAGCATGGGGCTGTGGGCAGGACCATAGCATGCCTTGGGGCTGCCCCTGTGCCCAAAGCCCCAGCACTGTGCCCATTGCACCCAGCCAGTCCCCAGCTGGTGGCCCCAGTTCTGCTCTTATGGCAGATACTCCAGATTACAACTGTCAGTTTAGTTTAGTTTGTCAACAAAAGCAATAAACTCCTCTCACTGCAGCTGGGAGGAATCTTCTCTGCTTGCTTTCAAAGGGAGAAGAAGGGTTTTGTCCATCTGGGAAACGTGCTTGGCTAAAGGTGAAGGAGATTTCAGCTCTGGAGGGGACATCAGAAAGAGCTTTGGGCTGATTGTCCGAGTTTGGCTTGAGAAGAAGAAATAATGTTTGTCCTGGTGGAGATTTGTTTGGTTCTTTGCTTGAGAGTTGAGGTTCTCGAGGTCGAGGTGAAAAGGGCACGGAAGCAGCAGCCATCCCACCTCAGTCCTGCCAGATTCAAACCCATAAGGACCTCAGAGGGCTTCAGACTCCACCATACGGCTGAGAGTTGCCTTACCTGTGTCATGCCATTGGCCTCCCCATGGCACGTAGCCCTTCTTGGCTGGCTTTGTGCCCAGTGACTCCGCTCACCCAGTCCCTATCACAAGGTGATGCTCCATGGGTTCATTTTCCTCGCCGGAGCCTCTGTTTCTGTGGCTTTCAAAGACATTTTTTCCTAATGCAGGAACATCCCTGGAGGCTCTGAGCGTTCCCTGACATCCGCGCGAGGGGAGCAGCCCTTTGCTGTGCAAACATCTGGGCTCCTCAGAAATGCTGCGTGTTCCTGCCGGTGCTCTGCTGCGTGTTAATGCTTACAAAATTATGTTTATTTCCTGCCACAGGGATCAGCCTTCAGCCCGGGGTTATTTCCAGGGCTGCAGCAAGCTTTGTGCCAGAGATGCAAACCGTGGCAAACAAGCACTTAAAAGTCCTTATAAACAGCAGCGGGCAAACCACAGACACTGCAAGGTTTGGTTTGGGAAGGCGGGAGGGAATGGTGTGCCTGGGAGCTGCTTGGTGCTGAGTGAGGGATGTGACACCTGGCTGGTGGCTGCCGTCACCTGTGGGTTGGCTGGCCTTCCCCAGGGCTGGTGGTCCATGGCCAGAAATCCTCCGTGGGAGGGATTGTGCATGTTGCATCGCAGTGCTGTGGTTGGAGCTAATGAGTCTCTGGGTCTCTTGGTGGATTCAGACTTGCTGTGGGGCTAACAGGTTGTTGGTTGGCATAGCGTGGGGCTCTCCTGACCCTGTAGGCTTTGACCCATGGGGTTCCCATCCTGGGGAGGGAGTGAGCGCTGGCGTCTCTGGCCAAACTGGAACTGCAAAAGCTGTTCTGTCCAGAGATGGGCTGAGCTGCAGCTTGTCTCCCTGCTCATGCCAAAGCATCTGCTGTCCTGCACAATTCCCTTCCTCCAGTCTGCCAGTAGTTCAGGCCATAGAAATGCTTTACCCCATCCCCCCAAACTCTCATTTGGTTGGATTGCTTGCTGCTCAGTGTCCCTCCTCCTGCTGCTTTGAGGTGGCTGTGGCTTTCCAGCACCCTTTTGCAGCAGAAAACCAACACGCTGCCTTTCCAAAATGCCCAGATGGGTATTTCCAATGACCTAACAGGAAAATCAGCTCCTCTTTACGGCTTAGGACTCAGAGAGCAGCTCCAGCTGGTCCCAAGATGCTACAACTAATGGGCTGGAAAATGCCCCACAGCCGAGGTGGGATGCCACAGGCTCTGGGTTCGGGTCCTACGAGCATGGCTGCGGTGCAGCCCTGCAGCACTGAGAATGTGCAAATTAGGCTCTTAAGGGCTTTAATGCAAGAGCAGGGCGCAGATGTTGGGCTGTGTTCATGTCTGCGAAACCTCTGGCATCCCATGGAGCTGGTACCATCAGGAACAGCTCCAGCATCTTGGGGACAATGGGCAGCAGGGCTGTCCCCAGGGAAGAGAGGCAGGGCTGGGGGAGCAGGGGGTGGAACATCATAGAAATCACTGGCACAGCATCCTCAGCCCCAGCACAGCCCAGGTCCCACTGCCAGCATCTCCCCCTCGCTGTGCATCGCTATAGGAAGCCTCGGTGAAGTCATCCCGGCTCGCGGTGCAGCCACGCAGGAATGCGCTAACCAGGAGTTGTTCTGAGGTCAGAAAGGAATAAGTCTTCTGCAGACAATTGATGTTGTTATTAAAAACATCCACGCGAGAGAGGGAGGAGGGGAGGGAGAGAGAGGTCCTCTCTCTTTCCTGTTTGGGAAATAGTTTCTCACTGCATCCATCAAGCAAAAGAATTCCGTATGAAAAATTCATTTAGGAAAAAAAAAAAAAAGAAAGAAAGAAAAAAGTTTCTGGGGCACACGCGCCTGAAAATGAGCTGCAGCAGGATCAGAGGTTTGGCTCCGAGTAGCAGCCAAAACGCAAAAGCAGGGGCCAGAACAAAATACAGAATGAAACACAGCAGCCCTGCTCCCGGCCGGGTGCTGGAAGTGGAGGAAATGCGGCTTCCTTGGGAGAAATGCAATCCTCTCTCTGCAGCACTTGGGCAAAATTCATGAGCTTCAGCTGAAGCACGGAGCAGCTCTCCCACCGAGAGGCTGAATGTGAACCTCACATCTTGGTGAGGGCTGCGGGGGGTGGGGAAGGAGTCAAGAAAAGGGAGAGCAACCTCTATGCCCAGTGGTAGTGAGACCCCGGCACTGCTACCCAGACTGTGGGTGCCCCATCCCTGGAGCTGCCTGAGCCTGTGGTGAGCACTGACAGCGGAGCTGGAGGGATCCCTGCCCATGGCAGGGATTGGAATGGGATGGCCTTTAAGGTCCCTTCCAAGCCAGACATGCTGCAGTTCTATGAATGCATGTTTGAAACCACTCAGGTCTGCAGTCTTCTCCCCGGGGGCAGCCTGAGCTGTGGAGCTAATTGCCTGTGATAAGCTAATTAATGGGGTCTGATAACACTTGCCTCGCATGCAGTGTCCTGACAGCAGGGCATAAAGTGTCAGCTGGGGGCCTGGAGCTCCATGGGATCGTGGCTGATGCCACATCCCAGCCTTTCCATAGCACCTGTGTGAGAGCTGAGCACATGAAGGCTGCGGGGTTGCAAAAGGAGCACTGGAGTTGCACAGGGAGCACTGGGGTTGCACAAGGAGCAGGTGACAGCACCTCACTCCCAGCAGCACAGGCTCTGCGTGCTCCCAGCACACCAGCATGTAGCAGCCAACGGCCATCCGTTAACGGTAGTTCTGATAAGAGGGACAAGCCTGCCTGCTTTTGGTAAAGCCCCAGTCTCCAGGAAATCCAAACACAGCAGAGCTGTGCAAGGCAGTCCTGGCACCCACCTCGGTTCTGGGAGCACAATGAGCAGCATCTCCTCAAAGAGCATCCATGTCCACAGCAATGATAGTGGTGATGGGGAGGTCAGGCACGTAGAGTGGAGTTTTCCTCCTGTCTGAGCTCCCTGATAACCTCCCCTGAGATAAGCCAGCTCTGTTTGCCCAGGCTCAGCCGCACCACAAAGGAGGGCTTTGCACAGCCCCGGAGATGCAAATAGTGCTGAGCACACAGGGGCATCATGGCCCTTCACACCTGCACTGGGTTTTAAGGCCAGAACAGGGCTTGTGCAGGGCTCAGGTTAACACCTCGGAGGGTATGGAGTGAAAGGACCAGAAGAAGAAAGGGAAAAGAGTTTCCTGCAGCCAGAACATCCCAGTTCTGTCACCTGAAAGGGAAACTGATGCACAGCACTGTTAGGTTCACACGGGACCTACAGTAGTGTCATGGCAGCACTTCCCTGTGCCTGCTGCAGATTGGGGAACTTAGGAGCACAGATTTTTGGGGCTGTTTGCTGCTGAGCTGACCCAGTTGGCAGTGGGCAGGGGGTTGCTGCTACACTGAGCTGCAGCGACACAGTGACACGGTGACACAGTGCAGTGCCACTGGCCCCACGTCACCTTGGAGGGGTACAACACTGGGCTCAGAAGTGACCACCAGCCACAGTCAGAGGCTGCAGGACTGCAGCTCCAGTGGCGGATCTGCCCGGTGCTGGTTTAATAATCCCCCTGGCCCAGCTCCAGATGGGATTGGGAAACGAGCTGGGGTTAAAACAACATAACACACTCCTCAACACGCTCTGGTGGTGCTTCAACCCCAGCTCAGCATAGCCCGACCTCACAGGCTGAGGGGTAGGGGCTGCCCTAATGGCACTGCAGCTCCAGGGGGTGTAAAGCCACTCAGCATCCATCACCCCCCGGCATCACTGTCACACTCCCAGCATCACTGTCACTCTCCTGGCATTGTCGTCACCCCACTTGACTGTCAGTCCATGGCTGTTGGTTCCCAGTGTCCCTGCTCCCCAGGGCAGTGCAGGAGTGCAGCTGGGGCTGTCTGTGTCTCTGTAGGCTGATAAGATTTCATACAGATTCTTCAGTCTGTTGCCTCTCTGCTGGGTTGGTTGCATCGTTGCGCCTTTTACATTTCAAGTAAACTTTGCTCCGAATGTGCAAATTCTTTCAATATCTGTTTCTGCTGTGGCTTTAACCCTTAAGTGTCCAGCACAATCCCTCACTGGGAGTGCAGGAAGCCTTGTGGGACAGTGTCTTGGAGTGGGAACAGTGCTGCGACAGTGGTGACCCCATGTGCTGTGTTTGCTGGGGCACCTCGGGGTCAGCCCATGGCCAGGGCTCCCTGCTGAATGAATTATGGGATGCAAACAATGCATTTCCAAGCATTTATGACCGTAGGAGGCCAGATATGGATGGTGCAATTACATGAAAAAAAGGCTGATGACAGCCTGGCATCATCTCCCCAACTGAAATAGGGAGCTCATTTCTTGACTTTTCCTTTCTAAAACAGTATGTTAGTCGAGTTCCTGCCAGGCTGGATCTTATCTGCAGCCTTTCTCCATCACACCTGGCATAAAGAGAAAACTTCCTGCTTCTGCTGCAAGAAGGGGGCTCCTGCTAGGTACCAGAGCATCGCTCCCCGCTCTGTGGTGAGCTCAGGATCTGAGCTACAGGGCTCGAGCTTCCATCTCTGGCAGCTTTGTTCATGAGCATCTCAGCTGAACAGCAGCCAACCCCAGGCTGGAAGAAGCAGGGGTGATCTCAGCCCATCTCCAGTCACTCTGTGCACTGTGTGCTGCACCAGGGCTCAGCTCGCTGTCATCCGCATCCTGTGTTGAGTAAGAGCCCTTTGTCTTGGGCTAAAACGCTGCGGGTGAGGAGCTGCCACACAACTCAACATGTCAGTGCCACACGGCAGGCCCACAGGTTTCCATCCATCCTCGCTGCTCAGAAGGGGCCGCTGGAGGTCACTGGGGATGTCCCTGAGGGTTCGGGCAGGAAGACACGGAGTGGTGGGATGCATCACTGCCAGCAGCTGCTCGCCACGTGTGCAGTGGGGAGACCTCTGCTGCTCACAGCTTGGGCAGATCTGGCTCCTAACCCGAGCAGCACAGCTCCCAGGGGTACGTCTCGCTCTGCTTGTGGTGCTTTGTGAGGGGGAACACGAGCAGCAGGAAATACCTGCTGAGATGCTGGTGCTTCAGGTCAGCCTGGAAGGAATCAGTGTGGAGCAGTTATGAACAGATCTCCTTGCCTGAAATGAGAAAGGACGAGGTCACGCTGCAGTAAAGTCACAGCAGTGCCCAGTGCTGCCAGAACGGCTCTGTGCCTTGTGGCACTGCAGGGAGGTGATAATGCCGAGTGCTGGCAAAGCTACCTTCAGCAGCTGATCTGATGGGATGGGTCTTTCTCCTTCCGGGCTTTGAGAAGCTTTGGAGTTTCTCTATTTACTCCCAAAAGGACATACCAGAGACCACAGCCATTGTGGGTGTTGTTTCAGGGTCGCTGGGCTTTGCCAAGTGTTCTGATGCTCCTGTTGGCAGCCGGTGTGTGAGCTGGGTGCTGGAGTTCAGGCCCTTGCTCCTGAGCTTGGGTTGACCACTGCAAGAGAGATCTTCAGGGCACCCTGTCAAACTTTATGCCATTTCAGACCGAACGTTTCCCCCATTTTTCAATGGCTTATTCAAATACAAATTGGACTTAGTCCTATTTCAGTGACAAATTCGACTAAATTTGCACAGTTCTTCCTAGAGACAGCACAAGACCCATCCCTACCAGGGAGCGATGTTTTTCTTTTTAAGCCTTGGCCTCAACCATAAGGGCAACAGATTTTCTTTAAGGAAAGAAATCCCCAAACTTGTTAGCGTTGGCACTGTGCTGTATTTTTTGCTCGCTTCTCTTTAGCAGCTGAATCATTTTAGCAGGAATTCTTCCAAAAACATTCAGCCTGAGTCAGACACCCAGTCTCAAATATTTAAGCCCAAACAGTGAGTTTGGCATTTTTTTATGTGAGAGCAAACAAAGCTCTTATCGGTGGGGCTGTGGGGCAGGGACGTGTTGCTGTGACCAAACTTCAGCTGCCGGCTGTGTTTGTGGCTGTGTGTTCTGTGGTTCTGTTATCCATCTCCTTGGGCTGAGCGTCAGGAAAACCTGGGATCTGGCACAGGCCTCATGTCTCCCTCGTGGCCGCAGCATCCCATGGGTTTTCCCTTCGTTGGGTCATCCCTAGCTAACCAAAGTGAGCTCCCACACTCCTCCTCACTCAGGCGTAGCACACACACATAGGGTGCCACAGGGGACCAGGGACCCTCCCATTCCACCTCATTCCACTGGCTCCAAGTGCTCCATCCCTGTCATCCCTGCTCTTAGATTCAAGTGTGGCTGCTTCGTCTACCCACTGACTCATAGAATCACTAAGGTTGGAAAAGACCTCTAAGATCCCCAAGTCCACCCCCAACCCACCCTCACCATGCCCATTAAACCACGTTCCTCTGTGCCACATTTCCACGGTTCTCAAACACCTCCAGAGAAGATGACCCCCCCTTCTCCCTGGGCAGCTGTGCCAGTGTTCAACCAAATATGGACCCAAAAAAAAGGATCCCCCAAATGCCTGCAGGTCTCCAGGGGCTTAAAACATAGACAGCATGGCCCTTGTTGTATGAAGTATGTGAGGCTTGCTCCTGCAGGAGAGAAATAATAGCTCAGACTGAATTAGGAGATTCTTTTGTGAAAATAAAATAAAATAAAATAAACTCATCTGGGAAAAGAATAATTTTGAGGAGACTGAGTCTGTTCATAAAACTGAGTCAAATTTAGAGATTGTTTTCAGCCCCTGGCTTCTTCTATCCTCTCCCATCCTTCCCGCCCTCCCCCCCCCAAATTATTGTTCACAAAAATTAAAACAAAATGTTGTGGGGTTTTCGTTTGCTTAAAAAGCAATTTTCATCTTGAAAATGGCCAAAATATAAGTTTGGAAGGGTGGGGTAATTTGGAAGGGCCACATTGTCATTGCTGAATGAAAACCACAGGGAAGAATGCGTCCAGGGGGACACGGGCATGGGGGTATGGTGGCAACACAAAGGACACCGCCAGCCTGCATCTCCAACCACAGATCTTCCATTGCCCCAGCGAGAACATCCTGCACACCTTGGCCATCTGCGATAGAACTGTTGGTCCTTATGTTGTGTTTCTGTAGAATCATAGCGTTATTGAATGGCTTAGGCTGGAAGGGACTTTATAAAGATCATAGAGCTCCCCTTCCCTGCCGTGGGCTTGCTGCCCCCATAACTCACGATGCCCAGGGCCCATCTATGTCCTTTGGAGCCTCTGGGGATAGAGCACCCAAAGCTTTGACCTGCTCCATACTGCAGCTTTCCTCTTTTCCAGCCCACCTTCCTTCAGGCTTGTGAATATCTGTGTTTCACCTGAGGGCCATCTGATGGCCTGTGTGCATCTGGATGTAATGAAGGCAGGGGAGATCATTGGCAAACGAAGGGAAAGAAAGGAGCAGGAGACAGGAGCATTGAATTCATCTGAGTAACAGGAGCTGAAACCTTGCACTGGAAACTCGCAGCACTGGGTGTTTGCTCCCCACCAGATCTGGAGCACCTCCTCTGCAGGGTGACACACAAGGCGTGAGGAGCAGGGGTGATGCTGACACTGGGAGGTGACTCCTTATTGCAGCCGGCAAAGTCGTTCATAGAAAGAAAAGATGGACTGCCAAAGAATCACTCACTGTGGTGGGGAAACAAACCCGGTGGCTAGGAACAAATGCCAGGCCAGTGGGTGTCTGAAAGCAGGCAAGAGGCTTTAGCAGAGCAGGCAATGAATCCTCGGCAAGGAGAGCCCTGCAGCATCTCCCCACTGCCTTCATCCCAGCTCTGCACCCTGTGTCCCCATCATCAGCTCTCACCATGCCTCATCCCAGCCTCATCCCCAGCAAGGGCTTACTGATGGAAAGCATCCTACTGCGTGGGGTTAGGAAATGAGCAGTGCCCAGCAAATGCCTCAGGTGGAACTCTGACAGCCCCGGCTGTGCTGTTGGTGTCACAATTCACTGATATTGGAGAGACGGTCCCACAGCCTCTTGCAAGGTCCAGCTTCTTCTCTCCTCCAGACATAGAATTTTTGCATCCCTGGAAGCTTAAAAACTGGGCTAGGAGCAGCTCCACACACCCCACTTGCTCTTCCCATGCAGTTCTGCCCACTGGACCAGCCAAAATGTTTGCAAAGACCCTGAGAAACCCCCGGGAGCTCTGCGTCCTGGCTTTGCAAACACATCTCTGTTTATCGAGCAACCCAAAGAAATGCAAAGATTTCCACTCGCTCTCCGGGTGGGCTCAACTTTGAGTCGTTTAAAGGGACATGCCAGGGCCATCTTGCAAAATACTGGAGGACCAGCTCCAACTTTCCTCCAACACAAGTGGCACGGAGAAGAGTTCCTTCTTCCCTAAATCCAGCCAATGTGCATATTTTCCAAAAAGTGTGATGGAGCTCTTTGGACACGACACAACTTGTTGGAGGAGGTGAGCATTAAGGATTTTTAGAAAACATTCACATCTTTAGCTTTGGGGAAGAAGGAGCTCTTCTCCATGCCGCCACTTGGAGAAATATCTCCGTGTTGTTCGTCTAGGACCAAGTACAGAGTTGGCTGGGTGCTCATCCAAGGGCATGCAATCCACAATTCAGAGCTGTGGCATCAGGAATCGTGTTTTAGCACCACTCTGCATCATTAGGGTCTGTGGGAGGTGAGGTCGGGCCCTGGTGTGCTCCCTGCAGGAACTGGGGTCGCATGGGGGAAGCAGGGGAGTGGCTCAACATCCTGCTGGGCGGACGTGGCTGTAGGACTGATGGAAAGCATCAAGTATCCTACTACGTGGCTGCGCTCCCCACAACAGCTTTGCGCTGAGAGCGAGCTGGGGATTGTTCCCAATAAGTAACCCGGAACTGCACTGTAAATTTCAGGGCTGAAATTTGATAATTAAGCAAATATCGCATGCCTTTGTCTTGGGCAAGCACCATAAGGTAAACAGGAAGGAATGAGGGATTAAGACATCTCTGTTCAAAAGGAAGGTGACAAGCGCAGAGCTGTGACACCTTCGTGCCGCGTGGGGGGCCCAGCTGCGGGCTGGCATTGCACAGCTGCATTGTTCAGGGGCAAAGAGCAAACAAAAGCAACGGGAAAAGAAAACAAGCTGTAAAACCCTGCAAAGCGCACAGCAACCGCCTCCTGACGGCCTCGTGACAGCCCCGGGGTCGAGCTTTTGAAGTCCTCCCGTCGCCTTTTGCCAAAGCGCCGTGTTAAAGCGGTGCGGCGGTGACACCGGGGTGTGCAGGGGGGACATGGGACACCTCCCAGTGGGTCGGCCACAGTGCTTTTCATTCAGTCAGAGAGGGCTTTGGTGCCTGGTTGGCTGAGGTGGGTAGGATGGAGATGGAGAGGTGAGGGCTGTGGGCTGCATGGCAAGGAGCACCAGGAAGGGAGAGGACCGAGAAGGTTTTAAACGGTGCATAGGGCTCAAATGTGTGTGTTGGGACTCATGCAATGGGAACAACGGGATGGGATGGAAGTGGGTGCTGGAAGCCCTGGGGCAAGTGGTTTGGGGGGAATTGGCAGTGGGATGTCCTCAGAGCCCCACGGTGCCCAGGGATGGGCGTGGGTTGGCAGCTGTCACCCTTGGGTGACACTGGGGACGTGCTGCGTGGGGTGGCCACGTACTGATGCTCTGTGCCCTGTGCTCCCACAGCCTGCAACTGCAACCTGCACGCACGGCGCTGCCGCTTCAACATGGAGCTGTACAAGCTGTCGGGCAGAAAGAGCGGCGGCGTCTGCCTCAACTGCCGGCACAACACGGCCGGGCGGCACTGCCACTACTGCAAGGAGGGCTTCTACCGCGACCTCAGCAAGCCCATCTCCCACCGCAAGGCCTGCAAAGGTACCTCTATGGGGCAGGGGTGGGGGGTGGCGTGGCCCCTTCTCCTCTGCCTACTGTGCCCACATGCTCCTGCTCCCCCGCACCTAGCTGAGACACCGCAGTGACTTTTCTTGTCCCCATCCCATTCCATGCCCTTGTCCCTCTAGTTTCCCCAGCCTCCCGCTGAGAGTAAAAGCCTCACAGAATCATGGAACCACGGAATCGTAGAATCACACAATGGTTTGGGTTGGAAAGGACCTTAAAACTCACCCCGTTCCAACCTCACAGTGTGCTGGTTGTCCCCTGCCAGCTCAGACACAAACAGTCTGCTGATGTGCTGATGTGTCTGCAGTTTACAAGAGCTGCTTTCTCACTCCCGTGCATCAGGGAGATGCAGATCCCATATTTGGGACTGGACGCTGGGTCTGCAAACCAGCACTTCCCAAGATGGGCAGCACTGAGTCTGTGCACCAACCGCTTCCCCCCTCCAGATGAAGACAGAATGATAAAACAGGAAATCTACTACTCTGCTCAACAAACAGTTCTGAAGTCCCCTCTTTGGCCAGGACGGGAGGTGGGAGCAGAACTCCCCATCCGCAGGGCGCTCTCCAGAGGGCTCCTGGAGCCCCGCAAGGCATGGGATAGCACTTCAGCATGGGTGGGTGCCCACAGTCCCCACTCTGCCCAAGCTCTGCTGTTATAAATGAGAGCAAATCCTGCAAACGCAATGCCGTAAACCCACGCTTCCCAGATGCGGGCTCATCCATCCCTTCAAACAATTGTTTTTTCCTCTTTTCCCTGCCTTCTCACACTGCTCTTGAAACTTGAGCTTGCTGCATTGAAACGCTCCTCCAAACCCCCCACAGGTTGTGACAAAATGTGGCCACTGGTGCTCCCAGATACAAAGCACTGCAATCAATATGCCGGTGTGCGAGCAGCTCCCCGACTCGCGGGCTATTAGCACGATTTCACACTCGTTGCAATGGGTTATTGTTGGTGTAATCCACCATCCTATACAAAAGCAGGCGAAATGGAGTTTCCTCCAGCGAAGGCATCCCTTTGAACGCTGGCTTTTCCTGAGCCCTGGTTATGTCACTGTGTTTTATGTTCCCCCCGTTTTGTGTCCCCGATTCAAGGGCTGCTCTGAAATAATTGCTACAAATATGAATGTTTCATGTGTACCCCGTTTAACCCAATGCAGGGACCCGCTGAGGGGCATGCAGCGTGGTTATCCACCCTGCAAGCATGCAGCTGAGCTCCCAGCAAATGTCCCATGAAATCTGCTGGGGACGTTTGCTGTGCATCCAGCCCCATTCGTCCTGTCTAGATGCAGCTGTGCCATGTTCCTTGTCTGTGTGTGTGCTTTCACTTGTCTTCTTGCAAAAAAAAGACCTGAAAGCCAAACAGCAAAGAAAACAAGCTGTGGGTGATCAGAGACACCACATAGCAGAGCCATGCAATGGGCAGAGCATGGTGTGAGGCTGCAGACCACGTGGGATGAAGCCAAAGGCAGCAGGAGCAGGGATAAGTAGAGCAAAACCCTCTGTACTGCCCTCTTAGCAACAAAAAACCCACAAATCTCAAATGTTCATCTTACCAAAGCTTATAACAAGTGCAATTTTCCCTCCTTTCTCAATGATTTTTGCGAGAGCATGAACAGCTCCCAAAGCACCAAGCCCATGCTTCTCATTTGTCGTGCTTTCTTCTTTTCCCATTGGTGCTGATGGTGGAACCCCACATCTGGCTCTTTCCAACCTCCACCTGCTCCTCCCACCGCAGATCAGTGCCCTGTCAATTCGTGGGATTAAACCCAGCCCTGATAACGGACAGATTATTGGCACTGATGTCATCTTCTAGGAACAGAACTCCATGGGGTTTTACAGCCTGGCCATAAAACAACCCTACATTTTCAGGGATGGATGTGCATGATTTTTGAAGAGAAATGATGACAAATGAGAGGCGTTATGGGCACACCTGGGAGGAAGGCAGGATTTGGTTTCTAAAGGAGGGGGAACAGAGCCCTTGGTGGCAGGGACAGTGGTCCGTGTGCCCCGTCCCTCCCCATCGACTATAGAGGGAGCTGCGGGACCAGATTAGAGCTCTGAGAGCATCTACTGGGGCCAAACGAGGAGATGAGCCCTTGCAGAGTTCCCCTCCCCAGGATGCTGGGGTGCAGGAGGTGTTGGGTTAACCCCAGTTAAGGCAGAGGCTGAAAATGAGCTGGCTGCCAAGTGGCGTCCCATCACTGGTGTCCCATCACTGGTGTCCTATTGCTGATGTTCCAACATCTGTGTCCCAGGGTAGGACGCAAGGAGCAGCCCTTGCTTCCTTTCTGTCAATACCATGTCCATGGGGCATCTCTGCAGGCTTTGGTGGCCAGCAGCACCCCTCAAGTCCTACAAATATCCCTGCCACCTTAGTCTCTGATGCACATATGGGCAGAGCTTAGACATCTCATGGCTGGCACATCTCAAAGACAAGGAGATGCTGGCTGGGAGGGTCCCTGTGCATGGCCCCCAAAGGTGGCTCCTGGCTCTGGCCCTTCCTAGTCCACAGCAACTCCTTCTGCTGGATGGTTCCACTGGTTTCCCACAACACTGCAGGGCTAGGATTATGGTTAGGTTCAGGGTTGGGGTTGGAGTTAAAGTTAGGATTAGTGCTGGAGCTGGTGTTGGATTTAGGATTGTGGTTAGGATTAGGGTTAGGATGCTAGATAGCAGTGCAGGAAATCTGCCCTTGCTGTCCACCTTAGGAGCAGGTGAGGTGCTTCCTAAGAGAGATGGTTCCTTTCCCCCAACCACTTCTCGTTGATGCTCATCTCTATCACAGCCCATTCATGACTTCGCAAGGCCATGTCCAATGCAAGACTTTCTACAGATTCCCTCCAGGGAGTTGTCTGTGATTTTCCAGCTTTCTTCTCTTCAACTTTTTTTCCTCCTTGAAGACCCTTTGCTATGTGAGATGAGCCAACCCCTGGTGCTGGTGGGCCAGAATCAAATTCTTGCATCAGTGCTGGGTTGTCACTGAGTGATCACATCCCTGGAGAAATCCTGAACTTCCACCGTATTGATCTGCCCAACACAGAGCTTAATTTCTCCACGGGCTTGCTCTTCCCCTGGAACCAAGTGTGCATAGCCACAATCTCCTCCCACAACGGGTGTCCCACTGCCTTCCCACCCCTGTGCTGAGCTCTTTGCTCACCTGCTGCCTGTGCCATGGGCTCGCGGCAAGATCATCAGCTCTAAGGCTTTGGCTCCACTGCCAGATTTGATTGAAGTATTATTTGTGGAAGAATCCACCCGCAGGAACCTCTTTCCCAGGGGCCAGGCTAAAAACGCATCAGGAGGAGAGTCTGACTTTTTTCTTCAGTGAAAGTATTTCCAATCTGCGCTCTCTCCTGTAAGTGACCCTTGAACTCCGCAAGAAGCAATTTCTCCCACAGGAGCAGGCTCAGCTCTACGTTACTTCAGAGCCGTGAGGTCCTGTGCCTGCTCCTCTCTGCCTGCCCACACCTGCCCCTGGGTGTCTTTGATCAAAATTGACATTTTTCAATGAAAAAAAAACCAAACAAACCAGGTTTTCTGTCAAAGCCAGAAGAAGGAGGCGGTGATGCTCCGCCCCTGCAGGTCTCAGCATCCCCAGCAGCTCTCTGCCATCACTTCAAGATGTACTCAAACAGTGGAGCTCATAGACAAGGAGGGAATTCCAGCAGCTCTTAACAGGAGCTCTTACCAGCCCTTGGCTTCTCCAGGTGCCAGCTCAGGAGAAGGAAATGGGAGAGCCCTGAGAAGCAGTACAGGAAGGCAGACGCTGAAATGCCAGGAGATTATTTGTCTTTGTCTGATAAAAGAGGGAATTCATGTGCTGCCGGTGAGAAAGGCTTTAAATCTCCAGGAGAATGTGACGAGGAACATGCTGCACGAACATGATCCTTTGGCAAAATAAATCCGGTTCACAATACTGCAGGCAAGGCAGTGATCTCCTTGCAACACTGCACAGCACATCTTGAAAGCCATCATTAGGATCCAGAGTTAACGGAGGAAACGTTTCAACCTCTGCTTCTGGTCAGCAAAAGGCTGGGTAGAGCCGAGCCAGGCTGGCGGGAGGCACATCAGGTGCACAGCTTTCTCTTCCCATGGCATAAGTAAGTGTGACAAGAGTTGAGATCACACCTTCTGTTGTTCACTCAAATGGGATTTCATTGTTCCGAAAGCTTCCCCAGGACAGACCTGCCCGGAAAGCAGGAAGATGCTAGTTCTCCAGCAGGGCGGTCCTTTCCGATCACCACGGTCACACCTGAGGGGAGCTAAGCCCGGAGCTTCGTGCCTCTGTTTGCCTTTCAGCACACGTGTGTGGGGAAGGTTAGCAGCTGGCAGTGCCTCTGACCAGCATTCTGGGCTGGAAAAACGTTTGCATTTTTGTCATGCTACTTGTCTGCCTTTGGTGGGCCGGAGATATCCCAACAAGTTCCAACATTTTGCCAGGGCATTTCACATCCTTTCGTGCACAGTCTGAAGACTTCTTGCAGATTTTCTCAGGCCCAAATCCCAAATCCTGATAGTGCTGATGCTCTGGTGGATGACGCAGACCGTCAGCAGCTCTGCACGAGGGGCAGTGGTTAGTCCTGCAGCCCCAGACAAGGACACAGTCCTCCAGTTCTGCACTAGCACATCCACAGGGGAAATCTCCTCCTAGCCGCAGGCAGAGAGGAGCTGGCGAGGAGCGCCTATATCCGTATAGATATTAATCCCAGCTAATGTAACTACAGATGTTCTCATTCACGGGCCCATCTAATCCTGTTGGGTCTTTGCCATGGTGTCTCGTAGCACGAGCTCTACGAGTTAATTACGTGCGGTGCAAGGAAGCGTTTCCTTTTATCGCTGGAATAGGTTCCTCTTTGAGAGCTCTGAATGTCCCTTTGTGCCCGCCTGGAGGAGCAGCACCTGTCTGACCCGGACACGGCGCACGCCTTGGCACTTCTCCACCATCTCTTGGCACCGCTGCCGCCTCCTGGGTTCTCCTCTTGCCTTTCACTCAGGCTGAGGGCCCGACGCTAATTTCTATAGCGTCCTGATGTGCTATTCAGCGTGCCTCTACCCCTCTCCGAGCACAACCTGCTATCTCCTGGCTCTTCTGTGCTCGCCTGCAATCAGCCAGATGTTTGCAGGCGGCTGGAGCTGGAGTGCTTGCAGCTGGCAGGGACCCTCCAGCGCTCCTCCCACCCGCGCAGCCCTCAGGCTTTCTGCTGCATGCCCAGAACTCCTCTGGCCGCATTGGGCAGGTCCCAGCTTTGGGCAGAGCCTGCGCACGTCCCACATGTAGGGCAGGTTCCACACACTTGATTTGTAAGGCCCCTTCCAAGCCTTTCAATGATTCCATGTTTCATCCTGTGAGAAGTCAGGCATTGAGGCGGGGGGAAGCCAGCCGTTATCCCCTGCTGTCCCTGACCACGTCTCAGGCACCTGCTGCAGTGTGCTGTTTTCCCTTCCCTTCCCTTCCCTTCCCTTCCCTTCCCTTCCCTTCCCTTCCTTCCCTTCCCTTCCCTTCCCTTCCCTTCCCTTCCCTTCCCTTCCCTTCCCTTCCCTTCCCTTCCCTTCCCTTCCCTTCCCTTCCCTTCCCTTCCCTTCCCTTCCCTTCCCTTCCCTTCCCTTCCTTTTGCCTTTTCTTCCCATTTTTCTCTTCCCCTTTTTTCTTTCTCCTTCTATGTTTTCCCCCTTTTGTCTTTATTCGTTTTTCTTTTTTTCTTTCTTCTGTTTTTCCTCCTTTTTTTTTTCATTTTCTCCCTTTCTTTGTCTTTTTTCCTCATTTTTCTTGTTTTCCTTTTCCTATTTCTTCCCTCTTTATATTTTAATTTCCTACTTCCTTCTTACTATTTTTTCCAATTCTCCCTTTCCTCCTTTCCCCCACTCCCTTTTTGCCTTTTTTCCCCTTCTGAACATTTTTTCCTTTTCTCTTTTTCTTCCTTCTTTTCTTTTTTTCCCTTTCCTGTTTCCCTGTTCTCTTTTTTCCCTTTCTTCCTTTCTTCCCCTTTTTGTCCTTTTTCCTTTTTTCCTCATTTTTTATATTTTTTATTTTTTCCCTTTCTTTCATCTTACTTTTCTTCTTTTTTCCTTTTTTCCTTTTTGTTTTTTTTTCCTTTTTTCTTATTTTTCTTTTTTCTTTTTCCATTTATTCTTTTTCCTCTTTTTTTCTTTTACTCCCCCTTTCCTTCCTTCCTTTTTCTCTTTGTTTTTCCATTTTTCATTTTTCTCTTTTCCTTGCTTTTTTCCATTTTTTTCCTTTTTCATCCCTTTCTTTCCTTTTTTCCCCTCATTTCTCCTTTTCCCCTTTTCCCTGTTTCTTTTGTTTCTGTTTTCCTTCTCCTTCTTTTTTTCCTGTTTTCTTTTTTCTTTTTTGCCCTTTTTCTCATTTTTCTTTTTCCTTTTTCCTTTTCCTTCTTTTTTTTTCCCTTTTTTCTTTTTTTTTTCTCCCCCCCTTTTCTCATTTTTCTTTCTTCTTCTTTTTTTTTTTTTTCCTTTCTCCTTCCTTGTACCTTTCTTTTCCTTTATTTTTTTCCCCTTTCCACCCGCACCCCCATGGTCCCTCCCAGCCCCACAGCCGCACTCCCGGAAGCCCTGGCTGGTTGCTGGGCTCCCCGTGCCCTTTCCCTCTCCTTGTGTAACCCTGCCCTCATTTGCTCATTTTTGCATTAACTGCTGTGCTGCTGCTCTGCTCGCGCGCTCTACCACCACCCTGCTGCCTGTGCAGCCCTGCTAACCCCCCCCGTGTGCATTTTTGCTAACGATCCCCTCACCTCCTCTTGTGTTCCCCCCCCAGAGTGCGATTGCCATCCCGTGGGCGCCGCTGGCCAAACCTGCAACCAGACCACGGGGCAGTGCCCCTGCAAGGACGGCGTCACCGGCATCACCTGCAACCGCTGCGCCAAGGGCTACCAGCAGAGCCGCTCGCCCATCGCGCCCTGCATAAGTAGGTGCACCGAGGGGACCCCGAGCACACCTGGCTGCTGCTCACCCCGATGTGCCGGCAGCCAGGGCTGGGCAGCTGCAGCTCGTGCCATAGGGTGCATTGGCCAAAAGCCTGCGTCGGATCTCACCGCCAAGTTATGGGGCAGACACCCTTTCTTCATATTCTGGGGTGGTTTTTGGACACTCATCCCTCCCTGTGCCGCAGCGGGGTGGCAAGAGCCCAGGCCGAATGCTGGTCTCCCTCAGTGCCGCGCTATGCCCCGCAGACACTGTGAGCAAAGGGCTGTCCTCCCCCAGAGCCCGAGGCTGTGGTGAACCAGAGGGTAAATTCCCCTTGCGTCACCCCCTGGGGACACAAAGCGCTAAACAAAGGCAGACGCAGCATTTCAGCACAGCCATGAGCTCACCTCCCCTCCACCACCGCCCCCAGCAGCGATCTTAGGGATGCTCCAAAAGTGCCACGTCCCAAATGCTCAAAAGCTGTCAGGAGCGACGCTGGGGGGTGGGGAGGGCACAGCTGCTCAGCACCGGGCCTAACCCTGCCTCCTCTGTCCCCTCTTGTCCTGCAGAGATCCCCGCTGCGCCGCCCCCCACAGCCGCCAGCAGCACGGAGGAGCCCGCAGGTACGTGTCCCCCTCCCCAGCTCCTCAGTGCCACGACAACAGACACCTTCTCTTTCCTTGACGTGAAAAGTGCACCGAATTACTGCACCGACTTAAGAGACGTGGATAACTTCTGTGCCCCCAGCGTCTGAGTTCTCTAATCCAGGCAGGACTTATGGGAGCACATGGGGTGATGTGGCCGAGCTGGCAGTGCTCAGGGGTTATCCCAAGTAGGAAAGCTTTACATGGGGTGTTTAGTGGTTGTTTGGTGGTTGTAGCTGAGTTTTCTCGAGTCAGAGGACTGGAGAACCAACAGTCCCCCATTAGAGGAAAACCCAAGTGCTGCTTATTGCCTCTATTGAGCATTGCCTCTATTTGTCTAGATCTGTGTGCTCCCTGTGTCAAGCAATGCGGCCACAGCTGTGCCCCAGTGTAACAGCTCTGTGAGGCCATGGGGTGGGATGCTGGTCACACAGGGCTGCCCCATTGGTACCTCGCATTCCCTCCTATGTCCCTGCACCAGCAGTACAGTGGTCCCCTCCATGCCTATTGTTCCCCAGAGGGACCCCCTGCTGCCCCACATCCCAGCGAGGGGACCAACCCAACCCCCCTAACCGAGCATGGAGCCAGAGCAGGGGTGGAAGCATTGAACTTCTGGGGGCCCTGCCTGGTTCTGCTTCTTCCTAATGGGAGAAAAAGGCTTACAGAGCTGCCAGTCATTGCTGTCTGATCTGCCCTAACCCAAATCGGAGTGGGACTGATTACCGGAGGTGGATGATTTCAGCAGGAGGGTTTAAATGGAACCAGGTGATGGGATCGGTGTGGTTCCTTCTGGGTCTGCAGCACTCCGAATGAGGAGGGGGTGTCCACCAGCTCCAGGGTGGGAGCTGCAGGTCCAGTGTCAGATCAATTTCTTATTATTACTACTGTTATTATTATTATTATTATTATTCTGAAGTGAAATGAACAGTTCCTCTTCCCATTCCCGAGGTGTTCCTGGCTGTGTCCCCTTGTTGAAGCACAGCACTGGTTCCCCATTGCAACTCTGCCTTGGAGCGGGGAGCCCACTCTGTCCCTCCTGGTGACAGTGACACGGTGACATGATGGCATGGTGACATGGTGACATGGTGACGTGGTGACACTGTCCCACACAGCACCGCTCGGCTGGGGAGCCGTTGTCAGGTTGGGATGTTACAGGGCGGCCAAAGCTGCCGAGCGCCCGTCCCTGCTTTCCATCCCAGCGCTGCGGGCGAGAGGCTTTAATCTAATTACATGCTTTATTTGCGCCAATTTGTTTTCCAATCAATCTTGCTCAGCCAGAATAAAGGAGGTTTCCGCGGGCTTGTTCGCACTCCTTGTTCCAAGGGAGAGGTTCGGGCAGTTCTCCTGCATGGCAGCGCGTCCTGCTGCCCCTCGCGTGGGGCGGATGGCCCCATGGCACAGCCATAAGGAGGTTCTGGGGCATCCCAGGCACGGCGCTTTGGGAGGAGGCTATGGGGTGAGGATCCTGCCTGGGGCTGTGGGGCTGGGTGTGGTGCAGGGGGTGCTCTGTGAGCTTTGGCACCCCCACGCTGGCTGTCAGCCCACAGCGGCATTTAGGGCCCAACCTGGGGGAAATCAATGGGAATTCAGCTGTATAAATCAGGATTAGAAACGCAAATCCCATGGGGGTTCGAAGCCTCAAACCTGCAGTTTGAGTTACACACCCCAGCCAAGAAATGAGGCTGTAATTGCTCTGTCATGTCAGGATTGAGGGCCATTCATTTCCGTTCCTGACATGTGGCTTTGGTGGAGTATTAGTTACCCTTTAGAAACTGCGAGCACTGCAATTTGCAGCCCCGAGCCCATTGCCTGCATCCCACAACCATCCCATTTCCAACCTGCAGACATTCAATATCCATCCCACATCCAATCTACATCCATCCCATATCCAACCTACATTCATCCCGCATCCATCCCGTATTCAACCTATATCTATCCTACTTCCATCCCATATCCAGCCTACATCCATCCCACATCCATCCCACATCCATCCTACATCCAACCCATATCCAACCTACATCCATCCCACATCCATCCCACGTCCATCCTACATCCAACCCATATCCAACTTACATCCATCCCACATCCATCCTGCATCCATCCTATATCCATTCCATATACATCCTACATCCATCCCACATCCATCCAGCCCCATTGTTGTAGGGTTCAGCCCTGCACTGTGCTTCCCTGCAGCGTTCAGCCTCACACTCTCAGCTCCAGCTCTGCAACCAAAAATGAAGTGTATTTACAAAACCGAGTGGAATACAGCTTTGCAGCTCCCACCTCCGACTCTGCTCACCTCCATGGACCACCAGTTTCCTCCCCAACCCCACTGCTGGGCTGACCCCATGGGGTCAGGGTGATAATGGGGCTCTGTGGGGTGAGAACAGGGCTGTGGGGGCACTGTGGGAGGGGTCTCTGTGCCCTAGGAGAGACAGAACTGCTGACAGCCCTCGACCCCAGAGGGGTGTCTGGGTACATCCCCCCACAGCTTCTCCTCATGTTCTGGATCATTAATGGTGTTTTCCTTCCCCTCCCCCCCCCCTCTGCCCCACAGACTGTGACTCGTATTGCAAAGCCTCCAAGGGGAAGCTGAAGATTAACATGAAGAAGTACTGCAAGAAGGACTATGGTGAGTGCAGCCACCCCAAACCCAGCAGTGCTGTGCTGTAGGGTGAGGGGCAGACAGTGCTGCAGGGCAGGCAGTGCTGTGGGATGAGGTGTTATGGGATAACAGATGTTATGGGACAAGAGATGTTACGGGTAAGTGATGCTGTGGGATATAAGATGTTATGGAATAAGAGACATTATGGCATAAGAGATGCTATGGGTTAAGAGATGGCATGGAATAAGTGATGTTGTGGGATAAGAGATGCTATGGGATAAGAGATGCAATGGGATAAGAGATGATTTGGGATATGAGATGCTATGGGAGAAGTGATGCTGTGGGAGAAGTGATGCTCTGTGATATAAGATATTATGGAATAAGAGATGTTATGGGATAAGAGACGCTGTGGGATAAGTGATGTTATAGGATAAGAGAAGCTATGGGAGAAGAGATGCTACGGGAGAAGTGATACTGAGGAATAAGAGAGGCTGTGGGATAAGTGATGCTGTGGGATGGGATAGGCAATGCTGCAGGGTAGATGATGCTGTGGAATGAGTGCTGCTGTGGGGTAGGCAATGCCAAGGGATAAGCGATGCTGCAGAGTAAGCAGTACTTTGGGATAAGCAACACTGCAGTGCTTTGGGATGAGGAATGCTTTGGGATCAGCACTGCTCTGGGACAGCAATGCTTTGGGATAGGGGAAGAGCAACGCTGTGGGACCGGCAATGGGGCGGCTCAGTGCTGGGAGAGCTTGAACTTCCCGCAGAGCTGGGAGCAAAGAAAGGGCTGAAAAGTTGCACGGGGGATAATGCAGCCCCTCTGAGTGACACCGCAGTGGGATGCCAATTAGGAGACTCTTTTCCTCATCGTTCCATGGCACGGCTACACTGAATGTCCTAAAAGGCCCTAATTAGCTGAACGGAGCTCCTGCTCCCGCGGGCTCCACTGGCTGCTATCACCCCACACTCCTCAATGGGGCCTTTGAGCTGGCCGCCCCATTCACAGGCTGAAAGGGGATGTTGTCCCCGATTCACTTCCCCTATCTCTCTGCTTTGGGTACTGTTGCGGTGGTTTTTTCTTTTGATAAATTGGGCTCTTTCCCACAAGATGGGTTCAGTGCAAATATTTGCAGTACAGCAGTGATGGGGCGGGCGGGGGGAGGAGGCAGGGGGGTCCTATAGTGCTGTGCCCACTGCCCCACTGCGGCACTGCAGGGAGAGCCCCAGCAGAGGTGTGGGGCTGGATGGCCCCGTGCCCCACCAGGATTAAGGGCTGTAAATCCCCGATATTGAGGCAGTAGGAAACTGGCGGCCAGAGAGGCAAAGCTCAGTGCCTTTGCCAAATACGTTTTTAAAAAAATAATAATAAAAAGGGAAAAAAAAAAAAAAATCCCATATGAACATTTTGCTCCAGCGGGGGAGGATGCAGTGCTTTCCATTTCCAGAGTGTCATCACTGCGGTCCCAAAGGCTCTGCCCTATATCCTCTGTGTGCGGGACGCAGTGGGGCTGAGCATGGGGAGCTGGGGGGTTGAGCATGGGATTCTGTGGGGCTGCATATGAGATAGAGTGGGGATGCAAATGGAATGCAGTGGATCTCCATGCGGGATGCAGTGGGGCTGAGTGTGGGATACAGTGGGGATGAGCACAGGATGCAGTGGGGCTGACATGGGATGCTGTTGGTCTGCACGTGGGATGCAATAGGGCTGAGCATGAGATGCAGTGGGGGCTGAGCATGGGATGCAGAGGGGATGCTTATGGGCTGCAGTGGGGTTGAGTATGGGATGGACTGGGGCTGCATATGGATGCAATGGGGCTGAGCATAGGATGCTCTGGGTCTCCATGTGGGATGCAATGAGGCTGCATATGGAATTCATCACAGCTGTGGCAGTGCCGACTTGCCCCTCAGCTTCACTCCCTCCACCCCACAGACAGAGGCAGCACACAGCCATCCCCAACAGTTCTCCCCACACTGTGGGTCAGCATGGGGTGTCCTGAGAGCTCCTCCCGGTTCCTTCCCACTCACTCTCTCCATGCTGTCAGCGCGGAGCCGGGCAGGTCAAAGGTTTGAGCTCTTTTGGAAAGATTTGTTTCCAAAAACTAAAAGTTGGCCGATGCTCACATTTTGTTACCTTCACACCAGGCTGGGAAATACACGGTCAGAGCTTTGGGTGTTTGTTTAATTCTTCTTCTCTCTCTTTTTTTTTTTTTTTTTTTTAATGAAAGCAGCTGGTGTGCATGCCATGCTCGGCAGGAAACGTACTGATACTTTGCAGGGTGGGGTGAGGGTGTGCAGTGTGCAATGGAGGGGTGTGCAGTGCAGGATGGAGAGCTGCAGTGTGCAATGGAGGGGTGTGCAGTGCAGGATGGAGAGCTGCAGTGTAAGGTAGGGGGTGTGCAGTGTGCAATGCAGAGGTGTGCAGTTCAGCGTGGGGAGTGTGCAATGTGGGATGGAGGGGTGTGCAGTGCGGGGTGGGGGTGTGCAGTGGAGGATGGAGAGATGTGCGGTGAGCAATGGAGAGCTGTGCAGTGCAGGGTGGAGGGGTGAGGCTGAGCTTGCTCTCCTCTCTGCAGCCCACACGTAACAGCCTTTCTCCTCTCCCTCCTTCTTTTCCAGCTGTGCAGATCCACATCCTGAAAGCGGAAAAAAATGCCGACTGGTGGAAGTTCACCGTCAACATCATCTCCGTCTACAAACAGGGCAGCAACCGGCTGCGGCGTGGGGATCAGACCCTGTGGGTGCACGCCAAGGACATCGCCTGCAAGTGCCCCAAGGTGAAACCCATGAAGAAGTACCTCCTGCTGGGCAGCACCGAGGACTCTCCAGACCAGAGCGGCATCATCGCGGACAAGAGCAGCCTGGTGATCCAATGGCGGGACACGTGGGCACGGCGGCTGCGGAAGTTCCAGCAGCGGGAGAAGAAGGGGAAATGTAGGAAGGCGTAGGGAGGAACGGTGGTGGACTGAGCGCTGCTGGGTGCGGGCGGGGGGTGGGCATGGGGGGCTCACGGCGTCTTGTATTGAGGGATGAAATGGTTAAAAAAAAAAAACATGAAACCCAACGATGGGACTGCAGATGTGGTGATAAAAGCGTCGGGCGGAGAGGGGGTGTGAGCACTGGTGGGGGAGGGGGACAGGGATACCCAGGGGCACCGAGATGGCACCAAAAGGACAGCTGGGTGGCACTGAGCCGACACTGAAAGGACAGCCAGCACTGCGCTGCTGCTGGGCACCAACCTGCACCGAAGCGACACTGATGGCACCGGAGTGGCTCAGAACTGACTTGGAGCTGACAGCAAACTGGCACCAAACTGATACCTGACATCAAACCCACAGCAAAACAACACTGAACCAGCACCAAAACGACACCAAACCAGTACTGAGACAACAGTGAACCAACCCCTGCCACCAAACCATCACCAAACTGCCATCGCTGCACCCACACCAAGGCAGCCAGGAGCGATGCTGGAGGAGCCCTCCTCAGAACACGGACCCCAACTTACAGCAGCAGCCCAGTACGGAGCTGGCACAGCCATCCCGAGCCCCTCAGCGCTGTGGTGCTCACAGTGGGGCAAGGGCAGGACAAGGTGCACACTGCACTCCCATCCCACGGAAACACCCAACCATAGCTGCCTCAAGAATTGCCCCAGGACAGCAAACAGCCTCCAGACGAAGGCCGGGTGCCATGGCACTGCTCAGCCCCATGCTCAGCCCCATGGCACAGCAGGGGCTCCTGGTGTCCCCCAGTCCACGGCTGCGAGGGCAGTGTGATACCTGGGGGGGGAAGCAAACATTCAGTCGCTACGCAAAGCAAAACCTCCCCGCTCTTTTTCCTTTCAGGAAACTTGGAAACATCCATTTTATGACATTTTCCAGCGGTTTTTGCCTTGTTTTATAGCAATCGACAATATTTATGTAATGACATAAACCACCATAAAGCGAGGCAGCCATGTAAATAGGTGCAAAGCAGAGGGCTCCAGGGCAGCAGCCGCCATGGAGGGAGGAAGGAAGGGAGGGAGGGAGCTCTGCAGAACCCCCAGTCCCATAGGAAGGGGTCTGGGGGAAAAGCAGCCCCCAAACCTGGCTCTACTCATCCCCTCGCCCAGCACAGAGCTGGATTCCCCCACTGCAGAGCACAACATGAGCCAGCAGCCGTGCATCCAAGGGAACTGCGGCCACCAAGAATCCGTCCCCATGTCCCTTCCTGCCCTGCACAGCAGGAAGGTGAGCACAGGGGATGTGGGGATGCTCACAGTGCGTGCCCTGTGCCCCCGAGAGCCTTCCCCAGCTCCCAGCACAGCCCCAGTGCTCCCAGCTCTGCTCCACCACCAGACAGCTCCCATACAGCCACCAGGGCTTGGTGCCCCTGGGGTTCCAGCCCCATCCATGGCCCTGTAAGCATGACTAGAGGAGCAGCTGGTGCCACTGGTGTCACTGGTACAACTGGTGCCCTCGGTGACCTTGGTGACTTTTGGTGACCTTGGTGCAACCGGTTGTCACTGGTGCCACTGGTACAACTGCTCCTCTCGGTGACTTTGATGCAGCTGGTGCAACTGGTGCCACTGGTGCCATTTGTGCCACTGGTGTCACTGGTACAACTGGTGCCCTCGGTGACCTTGGTGACTTTTGGTGACCTTGGTGCAACCAGTTGTCACTGGGGCCACTGGTACAACTGCTCCTCTCAGTGACTTTGACGCAGCTGGTGCAACTGGTGCTACTGGTGCCACTGGTACAATTCATGCTTTTGGTGCCTTTGGTGCAAACGGTGCCACTGCTGCCACTGGTGTCCATCTCTTGGGACGTCCCAGCATTGGGTGTCCATGGGTGCAGCCCTTCCCCACAGCCCCCACAGCCCCAGGATCACCCAGGGGAACCCGCAGCCGTCACCCAGCGAGGCAAATCTTCACCCCCAACATCACCTCCACAGTCAGAGCTGCGCCGTGTCACCGCCACGTGTCAATCGCACGCTCATCCCATGAGCCCAGCATCCCTTGGGGCACCATCCCACAGTGCTGGGACCCCGCTGTGACATGGAGACAACCCAGGGGGACGTGAGCAGAGGTTGGGATGGGGCCGAGGAGCAGCACAAATGCCCAAACCACCATCACTCCGTCCCCTCCATCGCATCCGTCCCCACGCAGCCGCCTCCTCTCGGTCCTGGAGCTGCCACAAACCTGTGTTCATTTTTATGGTTTTGATTATTTCTGTTAATATCTTGAACTGTAAATGTTGTTTAGTTACGACCATTGCATACGGCTTTGGGCAATGTTTCTTTACGATGCATACTAATATATTATGGTTATTATATATGAATATATTTAATGACACGTGAAAAAAAAAAAAAGTTGTGGATTTTCTTATTGTTTTGCCAAGTTACTGTTGGTTTTTGGGGTTTTTTTTTGTTCCGTTTTTTGGTTTATTTTTTCCTCTCGGTTCGTTTCGTTAGATTGGCTGTAACTGAACCTGAAGGAGCTTGTAACTGTCCAGCACCCACTGCTAGAACTAAAGTCAGAAACGCATCGAATAAACTCTTGTAAACCGTCACGGTGTGCATGGAGCTCTGCTTCCCACCACCCCCAGGGTATGGGGACACCTCTGGGTGCCAACCCACAGCTGGGATGGGGCAGAGCCCCACGATGCTTCCCATCCCTGCAGGAGGGGGGATTTCAGCCCTAGAGGAAAAAAAAAACCCAAGCAAACGGTGCTGCAAACGGTGCTGCAGACAGCTCTGGGGTCAGCCGTGTGACCCATGCTCTCGGTGGCTCCATTGATTTATTCATTCCAAAACATCACGGAGGGCAGAAATCTCAGATCTTTACTGCGGGGACAAATGGTTCAGTGAGGTCCTTCCCCCCCCCATCCTGAGCTCTCAGTGCGGTGTGAAATGGCAAATGGGCTCCTGGGCCCCATGGCCACAGCAACGAGACGTCAGATGTCACCAGAAGGTAAATCTGGGGGTCCCTCTGGGAGGCAGCAGAGCCCCTCCCCAAAGTCAGCTCCTGGGTGCTGTGTGCCATGGAGTGATGGCAAGCGCTCCGACAGCAGGCAGACGAGTCGTATAGAAACAGACCAGCTTTTATTCTGTAGTTATTGCTTGCTCTACCAAGTCAGAAATCAAATTGGCAAAGATAACAAAATAACAATTTTTTTTTTTTTTGGCCACGAATGAGTGTTCAGTATCGCTTTTCGATCGTTTTAGTAAGTCATCCTTCCCTTCAGTTTAAAATTGTAAAAGGAGGAGGCAGATCTCAGCCCCAGGATGGGAGCACGGACACCAGCACACGTCCCAGGGCACGGCAGAACAGGGCGGGTGTGCTTTAAGCACACTGTGCACCCAGGGGCCCCCTGTACCCAGCAGCAGCGGGCAGGCAGGGAGCACATCGTCAGCTCTTGTGGTGGAGCTGCTCTGGGACGTGCACCCACTGCACGGCTGCGTCCTCCCACCGCGTGAAATCCAGGCAGGGAGAGAGTCCTCAGCCGTGCGCCGAGCGGAGGGACGACGTCTGCTGGACACGGCTTCATGCTGACGCTGCGGGGCTCATCGGAAGCACAGCAGGGCTCTGTGCAGCACAGGGCTCTCTGCGGAGCTCAGCTGCAGCTCCGTCGGGCCCCCCCTACTTCGTCGGCCAGACAGCGACCACAGCGATGGCAATCAGCAGCAGCACGATCACCACCAGCATTCCTAGAAGAGATGAGACGAGGCGGTAAGGTTGCTGCCTTCATCTTTTACAATTGGTCTTTTGCAAATTAGATCTCCCTCCCCCCCAGCACCCCGCTGCCCCCCAGGCACATCTCCATTCCCGCAGCACTGTGAGCCCCCGAGTCACGTTGCTCTTCTCTCGCTGACCCCCCAAATTAATTTTTTAGCTGTGCCTGCGGAGTATCTTCCTGCTCTGACATCTGCCTCACAAAGATTACAGGGGATACGTTCAGCTCATTGCGAGGGCTGCTCTGGAATCCCTCTGTACCGTCCCGCCGGGGGAAAGGATTATTGGGGAGGAAACCCAAATTGCATCAGGAAATTGTTTCCAACGCAAACTACTCCCACTTCCAGAGGACTCTGCAGAGTGTGAGCGCAGCTCCCAGCGCTGTACCTGCCTTTGGAAAATGAACGTGGGGCAATGCTGGTGGGCACGGCAGAGCTCTGCGCCACGGTGCAGCCACTGCCCCACATCCCCGAGCCCACGGATGGGCAGAAGCACTGCCTTGGGGGGCCGGGCTGTGCACACAGCCCCACACAGGGCCCTCCAGCAGTGGGCTCCGGGTCGGTGTCTGCCCGCAGCACTCCCAGCAGAGCTGTGGGAACACACTGGGGCTCCAAGAGCGGAAAAAAAACGTCCCCACTCTCAGTCCGTGAGCAGATGACGATTACTCAACCACTTAGAATATTTACAAGTCCAGCTCATGGCAATTAAAAAAGGATGTATTAAAATAAACTCCTCTTTCCAAGCTGGAAAAGGATATTAGAGACAGCTCTTTGTCAATAGTGTCATGTTTTCTGTGCAGGAACCATCTCAGCGCCAGGCCCGACGTGTTTTTCCAGCACTGCTCCTCCCGCTCTGCTCAGCCCAATCCGGACCTGCTTTGCCCCCCAGGCTGTGCTCACAATGCTCAGCACCACGCGAGGTGCCTCTGTGTGCACATCTGCGCTCTGCACAGGGGGGAGGCAGTTTAGAGGGTGCAAATCCTTTGCACGGTTTCAGTGCAGTGGAGTTTATGGACTTCAGCAATTAAGAGACGAGCGAGATCAGTTTCTTGGAACACGTTCTGTAGGTGTGAGCTATTAACAATACCGAGTTAATGGGGCGTAATTATTCCTTCACAGCTCCCAAGAAGAAGTGCACGTAAACACAGCAGCGCTGCGCAGCAGGGAAGGTTGGGGACGCACAGACTGAGGCTGATGGGCACCAGTGGGAAGTTGCAGAGCATGCGGGGCAGCAGAAGGAAACATTCTGCATTTACTCTTGGAAAGAGATGGTTATTAAAACCCAGAGCCGCTGCCCCGTCCCCAAAAGCAGTGCATGAGGATTTGCTCCCATAGGAGATAGAGGGGATGGGGTGGGTCAGTGCAACGTGCAGCAATCGGGTGGCACTCAGAGCCCAGGGCAGGAGGTGTGAGCTCTGGGTATGCTGAGCTCCCTCCCGGTGCCCTTTGGTGTTAGTGCCAACCACGGCTGGAGCCCAGCTCTGATTTCTGCTCCTCAGCACACAGCTGATGCTGATGCCTTCACAGCCCACTGCTGCTCATGCCAGCTTTGTGACAAGGCAGCATTTACTGTGAAATATCCATCATTGTGCTCAGTGTAACTCCTGGGAATCCGAGCGTGTTCAGGATCTGGCCGGGACTCAAGTGCCTTTTGAAAAGGCAGGCAGGAACTCTGTCATAAATACATCTTGTTTTGACAACTCCCTCCTGAATATGTGTCAAAGGATCTCTGGTCCACCTCTATCAGCCCGTTGATTTCCCATGAGCACTGTCCTACAGTACCACAGCCACTGAGATTGAACCCCATGGTTCCATGGGGGTTGATGGAACCCCGCAATGGTTGGGTTGGAAGGCACCCGACTGACTGCACCCCCAGCTCAGGCTGCCCAGGGCCATCCATCGCCCACCTCCAGAGACGGGGCACCCCAGTGTGGGCAGCAGTGCTGGGCTCTCTGGGTGCAGCCCAGTGGCACTGGCAAGCAGTGGGGAGAAGGTCCAAAATAATTTTGCAGCATCCTAGCAGAACTGATGAAAGCAAGCACGGGGTGAGTTCGCATGTGATAGCCGAGCTCTGGACTCGATGAGCTCTTCCAGTCCTCACTGCAGTGGACAGGCCTGATAAATAGGAGAAGTAAATACGAGCACACGCAGAGGGACAGCTTCTCCTTCCTTGGGGTGATTCTGTTCAATTCAGTGCAGTGCCATCCTCAGCACTGGTGTCTTTTATAGACAATGTAAAAATAATAAATAGCAGGCTAGGACTTTAAAAAGCCTGGTATAGCATTACATTATCTGGAAAAAGCCGCTTGTTTTGTGCCAAGAAAGTTATATTCCCACCGAACTGTCTCTCCAGAAGTTTATGAACAAGTCTTCTTTTATACCAGACACGGAGCGCTAACTTATAAACACATAATGGCTGTTTTATGGGGCGGGAGGGAAGCAGGGAGAGGATGGAGCTGCAACCAGAGGCTGGGCTGCTTTCTTTATGGACATCTTAACCTCACAGTGTTAAAAAAAACAAAACAACAAAAGCCAACACCTTTATCTACTTTTTCAGTGAGTTAATTTGCTGCCCAATTCCTGGCCCCAACCTGTCAGGGCAGCACAGCCCCACTCCTGCCCCTAACGTGCTCATCCAGCACAGCAAGCACCCAGCACAGCCGTCCTGCTGCCCTTCGCCTTCCCTAAAAGAAGCCACTTTCTCCCCCAAAAGCTATAAAACCTCTCCCCCTAACATCCTCCTGCCTTCAAGTGAGACAGGGCACGCAATTTGTGTTGCATTAAGAACCACTTTAGCACAAATCCCACGCTATTAAGCCGGCTTGTATGTAAATACACTCCCCGATCCCTACACCTGCATCACCGAAGCCATCTCCCTGGAGGCCCCGCTCTTTATTAGCTCTGTGACAGCCAAACCTGTGCTGGGGCTGTGCAAAGCGCCGTGGCTGTGTGCTGTCCCACGCCTGTCCACCGGGGAGTCCAGCATTATTGCTTCTGACCTCCCTTGGTCAGCCCAGAAATTCAACACTGCGCTCGTACTTCTCAGCTCTGACATGGAAATCATTGGCAGCACTCACACAAATCAAGACCAGGCTCCGAGAAGGGTTATTAAAGGCTCCAACGCCCATGTGTTTCATTGGGTCTGAGGGAAAAAAGGAGACACTGCTCATGAAAGCTAAGCTCTTTGGAAACAACAACTATTGCATTATTAATTCCTTGTTTGGAAAAGAGACAGAGCTAGGTCATTCCTGTGTAGGACGAAAAGCTGGGGAGTTATTCTGCTCTGGGAGTTACCCACGCAACGCTAGGTGAAATGTGGGAACAGAACCAAATGCACAGGCGTTGCTCCAGGTGGTAACTCCTCGGGCCACGTTGGTTCACATATCCCCTTCAGGGGAGGTTCAGGCTGGATATTTGGAAAACGTTCTTCTCCCAAAGAGTGGTGATGCAGTGACACAGCTGCCCATGGAGGTGGTGGGATCACCGTTCCTGGGGCTGTCCTGAAACAGAGGAGATGTGGCACTGGAGGATGTGGTCGCTGGGCACGGTGGGCTGGGTTGGGGTGATCTTAAAGGTCATTTCCAACCTCGCTGACTCTGCTATTCTATGCTATGAAAAGCTGCATTTTGCTGCCGTTCTCCTCTCTCTGCAGTGTGATGCTGTTAGCACGAGCCTTCCATTGGGTCACAATGCACCTCCCAGCACTGACAGCAGCACCTGCTGGCAAACAAGAGCGAGATAAAAACAAATGGCAAAGCCAGCTCCAAGAGAGAGGCAAACTGGGTTTAAATCCAAAACTTTTATTGCTTCAGTGATCAAATGATTCCCAGTGTTTGGGTCCCAAACCACACGCACAGCCCAACAGAACGGCAGGAAGTGAGATAAGCGTTTCCCTTAATCCATTATTGTTAGACCTCAATTTGCTTCTCTTCTAATCTATTTTTCAAATTACAAACGCATGCCAGATAGCACATTGAACTACTTCCAAGAGCACCTGCAGTGAAATCCCATATTCTTTCAAGAAAGCGATGTGTATTTTGTAAAAACCCAACCTCAAATGAACTGCCGCGGCCGGAGGAGCGGCGGAGCTGAGCGCAGCCCTCCCACCCGTGGGCTCCCACCACTGCTCACATCTCCAGCACAGCCACTGCTCACTCTGCACCAAGGGAATCTGTGCTTCTGGCACTCCTTGATGGCCGCAATCCAAAGCTCAAGGTGCCACGTAAATGCAAACACGGTGATACCTCTACATCTCCTTAAGATACAGTTCATCCAGCTCCTGTGCCAAGGGGAGACGCAGACGAAAGCAGGCAAGGCTCAGGAAGGTTTCTGGTGGAGGTGAGGACTACTGAGACAATTTCCCTTCCACGTGCAGAACTGCAGCTCAGAGAGAGGTGTGACATCTGTTTGGGTTTGAAGAGAGGTCGAGGGCACAGCAAGAGCAGGACTGTGATAACCTGTCCTTCTAGGGAGCTGGGTGAACCATAGCTATCACACAGGGCTACTGGGATAGACAGCTCCGCGTGCATTTGATGCAGCATTACTGAGTCCAAGAGTACTGAAACAGCTCACACACATATCTAAGCAACGCCTTCTGCAAACTCTTCTGATGACTTGCTAATAAAACCACTTACTGCAGTCCTCACTGCACAAAGACTGGACACAAATTCACAGAGGGAAAAGCTGAAAGTTCCCCTGTTTGTGCAGGGCTTCGCACCCATGCCCAGCAAACACCAACAATTTAAGCCCACCGTTCCATGCAGGAGCCTCTAACTGGTGCTTTCCCTGATACTGTCTATTTTACTTCCAGTCAAACCTGGCGGCTCCCACGAGCTCTGCCTGATGCTTTTGGTGATGTGTGCAAGGGAAGCACAGGCTGCACACAGCCAGCCCAGTGCAGGACATCACCCAGACCCCAGCATGCACGAAGCTGGAAACGTGCTCATGTTTTTTCCTTTTGCTCTTGCTCAAGTGACTTCACAGACTTTCCTTGCCTGTCCTCACACTGCTATTATCAAACTATTTCCAAACCCAAAGGTCATCGGCAGACACGGTTACTGGATTTTTTTGCATGTAGCTTATTTTTCTTCCTTTTTCTTAAAATTAAATAAGCACGCACACTTTCCAACTTTCCCTTCTCCAAGCTCTCTAGCATCCTTTCCCTTACATAAGCAATGCCAAGAAACAAGATCAGTCAAGAACTGGGCTGCATTTCTGAGCAACTGTGTTACAGTTTGGAACGGGACTTGTGAAAGTCTGAAAACCAGCAGCATGCACTAAGCCTTCCCAGAAGAAAGGAAACAAAACAAGCCTGGGTGGGATCCTACAAATCCCTGCCTTTAGACCAGGCTCACTCAAGTGAGTCCAACCAATACACAGGTGGCACCTGAACTCTTCCTTTCCGGCATATGCTGTGCAAAAACCAGCAGGGAATCATAAAATGGTTGAGTTGCAGGGCTGTTTGGGTTGGGTTGGAAGGACCTTGGGTGCCTTGGGTTGGGTTGGGTTGGAAGGACCTTGGGTGCCTTGGGTTGGGTTGGATTGGGTTGGAAGGGCATTGGGTGCCTTGGGTTGGGTTGGATTGGGTTGGAAGGGCATTGGGTGCCTTGGGTTGGGTTGGATTGGGTTGGAAGGGCCTTGGGTGCCTTGGGTTGGGTTGGGAGGGACCTTGGCTGCGTTGGGTTGGGTTGGAAGGGACCTTGGTTGGGTTGGGTTGGAAGGGGCTGGGTACCTTCCCCCAACTCAGGCTGCCCAGGGCCCATCCATGGCCTTGGGCACCTTCAGGGATGGGGCACCCACAGCCAGCAGTGCCAGTGTCTCACTGCTCTTTAAGTGAAGAATTTCCACCTCACATCCAACCTAAATCTCCCCTCATTTAGCTTTAAATCTTTCCCCAACCTTTACCAATCTGCACAGACAGCAGGGCTAGGATGGGTTACATCCCAGAGTCGCAGCTCCTCCTCAAATCCATCCGTCCTTTGCTCCTTCCCCAGCAGCCTGCACACTGGCACAGGGCTGCAGCCCAGCTGGCAGCCCCCAATGGATCCCAAAAGGAACCGCCACCCCAAGCCGCTACCTGGGGCAGCGCTGTGCAGGGACACGACAGATGATCCCAGTGGGGGGCTGTTGTTCCTCCAGTAAAAACAAATGGGAAAAAAATAAATAAAATGAAAGGATTGCTCTGCTGGCCTGGCACAGAAGGGACATCTGCCTGTGTCCATCTGCCGCTGCGCTGACACCCCGGCTTTGTTTTTGGTAGGGTCAGTTTCTGCCATTATAGCTCCCTGAACCGGCTCACCAGGATGCTGTGCCAGCACAAGGAAAGAGATGGGAGCGTGGGGAGAGGGAGCAGGTAGCCCCAGATCTGCTCAGACACATCAGTAAATCGTCCCAGAAGGCTCTTAAATCACTTGAGGAGGTATTATCTTTTGCCTCCTCCTTTGTTTTTCACTCAACCAAATGCTGGGGTTACTGGGTGAGATGGATGTATTATAGTGCCAGGATGCTTCTGAAATGCTTAAAGCATCAACAGCTAGCGTTATGCATGAAGGCAACAGTAAAATAAGTAAAATAAAGAAATCACAGCTCAAGTCAGTCCAATGAAAGGAATAAGCTGCAGAAACAGAAGCGCAGCTTTACTGCTCTATCTGAGCCTGCGAGAGGAACTTTACCAGCAAGGCACTGACCACGGAGGGTTATAGCACAAAAACATCATATACTGTTCATACCAAGTCATTTCAGGTCAGATTAAGTGTTCTTGAAGTCTGGTCCATGTGTCTTCTATTTTAAAAAGTGCCCTACTTGCACAGGAATTGTAAGAACTCCTGAAAATGGGATGCTGGCTCCTAAGTCACTTGGATACTTAACTGCGTGGTCAGAAGGGCTGAGATTTACATACAAATTGCAAAGCTTCTAAATGGCTTCCTCAGAGCAAGAAACGGGGGTGGAAAAGAGAGAATATTTAATGATTAGTTCCTTATGGGTCCGACATTCTTGAAGCATATTTCTTGCAGTCCCTGGAACACTCCTGCATTCTTGATTGCAAAATGGCAATAAGTGATTTCCTTTAAAAGCCTTGTCTTTTATTGGAATACTAAAAATACCCCACCAGCCCCACTCTACACCACTCTCTCTCTTTCCTGGACAGGCACCATCAACCCTGATGTATTCTATTTTGAAGAAGGCAATAAACATTTCAGCATGGTCTGTTCAATCCCACTTCATAATAGATCTTGCATTTCCAGCGGAGCCCCTAGTAGCACCATAAATCATCTTTACACAGACTTAAGTCTGAGCAACTCTAGCTGAAAGGCAGCATGGATTTTTTTTTTTTCTTTAAGAAAAGAAAAATTACAAATGGGTACAAAAGAGTCAAGAATGAAATGAGTGCCAGCCTTACACATGGATGCCCCCATCACACAGAGCTGCTGCGTGGTTAACAAACCTGCACTGTGCAGCTGTGCTCCGGCCCATTCACTTGATGTAAACCTACCTGGAAAGATGATGCTCTGTGGGGTGAGGCTCGGAAAGAATTCCTCCCGCATCCATTACATCTGAACAAACACGGGTTGCAAATCTGGGGTACTCTGGCTGCTGCTTATTTAAAAAGCCGCAGATGAAGATTAATTGCGTTCAATGTCTGAACAAGTTACACACACCTACCTCTCTTTTTTACTTTTTTATTCCATGTTGACTTAAAGTCTGAACTATTCTTCCAACTGCTTCACTCGTGTCTGTCTCCATTTGCTACAGGCCTTGGAGAAGAACTTCAAAGAGGAACCTTTGGGTACGACTACCACGGTAGCCACAATTTTATCCCTAATGCATTTGGCTGAGGCCAGGAGTTTCTCCAGTAACAGCAGAGTGCCACGAGGCTCAAGAAATAAGGCCAGCTAAGTGCAGGATGCTACCAGCCTTCCTCAAGCCCTCAGCATCAAAGTCTTATGTAGTCAAGAGCCAGAAGAGACGTAACTCAGAGTGAAGGCTCAGGCTGCAAACAAGAGTCAACAGCAGATGATGAAAACTGCTTCCCAAGTATTAATCTGTCCACCAGGAGCTTGGTTACACGAGGCGAATCCAGCACTTGAACAGCAAGATCTAGTCAATCCAAAGAGAAGACAATATGTCCTAAATCATAAAACCTTCAAGAGGAAAGGCACCATTGGTTTCCAGTGCAACCCAATGCTCAGAGTACAGTCAACATCAACTCGGAGCAAGTTGCTCACGGCTTTGATAATACAAGGCTGGCAAACCTCTAAGAATGCTCCTGGCTCCCTCTGGATGAAGCCAAAGCAGCAGATATGCTTGGTTCTGCTCTGAGAAAGGTACTCACTGAGCCATCAGAACCACTTCAGGAAGAACGGCACGGCAGGGACATCCCAAAAAGGCAGTGCTGCAGTGAGCAAGTGCTGATCATCTCAAACGCAGCACTGAAAAAAAGCCAAGAAACTCCAACACCTTTCAGCCCGGCTCCTTCCACTTCGGAGAAGACTCGTAAATGAGACAGCATTGATTTTGAAGTCAACAGCAATTTTTCCAAAAGAAAATGTTTTGCTCCAGTTTCTGCAGAAATGCATCAGCCTGCATGTAGAAACCTTGACACAGACCCTCCTTATTAATACCACTGATAGCTGCTAACGACTGTGAGAGCCTCCTCAAAAGGCCAAGGGAAACAGGCTGGGGGAAGCAGCCTCTGTCAAACCACCGAGCCAACAATTACAGAGCCACGACAAGAAATTGGAGCTGAGTTGTATCATCACTTTGAGAAGTTTGTGGTAAATGGAGCCTGAAGAGCAGAGGGCTGATAGAACAACACCGTTTGGAAGCAACGTGAAAGTTTCGTGTCAATGAAGGAAGGAATTTAATCCATGCTGAATTCTTGAAATCATTTAGATGCTAAATGAAGTTCCTCCTCCAAAAAAAGAAAGGAAGGCATTTCTTATAGCCCACACACAGATCTGTGACTGCTGCATGCTAGGGTATGACATAAAACTATTTTGGTTTTGGAAGGCTGCATTGAGTCCTGTGTCAGCGTGGCTGGTTTCCTCCATTTCGTATTTTGAGTTTATCCCAGTGTAGCACACGAGGTTGTCTTTCATTTTGTGAAAACCACAAAGGAAGGGGGAAAATCCCAATATCACTTCGTCTCGGTGCGTTCCCAAAACGTGAGGAGTTTGTAAGCTCTTCTCTCCAGTTCTCTCCCTCTCCCTGCCCTGCCCAGCAGGAACGGCAGCAGGACCCAAGAGCACCTGCACAAAGCAGGATGGTTTTCTCCTGATATTTTTGCATCATTTCTTGCTGTTGGAGAATGATTCCCTCTTAGAGCTCCTTAAGCTATTGCTAGATACAGGAAAAAAAAAGAATAGTTTGAGTGAGGACTGTGCCCCTGTTACCAAACCATCAGCAGGGACAAGAAAAAGTTGCCTGATTTACTAAGGACTGCTTCTCCTTAAGACTGATCCGCTCAGCCCGGTGATCCCCTCACACTTGGAGGTGGAGAAGAAGCACGTGCTGCAGAGGGGCCCATAAATTGCTGCGGTCATTTGTCTGAGCCCACTGCCCCAGAGAGGGATGCTCCAGATGCTTTTGCAATAGTGCTGTTTTGATAGCATTACCAGCAGTGTCCCTTATTAATCATGTTGCCACTAAATGTCCCTCTGGAGCATTTGCTGTTGCTGAGCTTTTCCAAACCATTCCAGTTTCCTCCGAATTTAGGGAAAGCTCAGAGAAGACATCTGCAATGAAAGCAAACCTCACAACCAGGAAAAGGAGGGAAACAAACTCACCTTTAACCATGACCTGTCCTTTCCCAAGGAGAGTGACTGGCTTTAGGGGAGGCACATTAAAAACAAACAGAGATGACGGGACACTTATCCTGCCATTTCTTAGCACAATGATGTTTTGGTGCAAGGTGATCCTAATACAACCTAAGAGATCCTAATACAACCTAAGAGTGAATGCTGCTGACGGGACACCCCTCTATTTGCTCTCCATATGGAGGCCTGGATGCTGCAAATGTTTTCTTGCTGGCGTTCGTGGCTTTTTCTTTTTGCATTCTCTACTGGAGTTTTAAGGACTTTGAAGGAGATTTTCAGCATGGTCAACTGCCAAGAGCCATCTCCCAGCTAGCTGCCTCGCTCATAAGTCAGTAGCTGACATTACAACAGCAGATTCTATCTGCAAATCCAATAATCCTCCAACTACCAAACATCGCTCTCCCTCGAGATTACTTTTGATGGGGAAGAACATCCTTTGCGAGGCAAAACATTTTATTTAGCATTTTAGCTAACAAAACACATGGTGCTGCTACAGCCCTCCCCGCAAAATCCATTTTCCAGCTCCCCTCCTCGCTCAGCCCGCCTGCAAACATGGGAAACCATTAACACAAGCTGCCACAATTAACTCCCAGCATCTTCTTCACGCCTCAGACAATCCCGAGCTGCTTGTCATGCAAACAACCTGTGAGATTCATTCTCCTCGCAGGGAAAGGAGGACTAAATTACGGAGTTAAGTAGATTACTGGGGAAGGAGTCACACTCTGCAGCCTTATGAGATGATTAGACCCTGGGAAATCCATACACCAAATCCCCAGGCCCCCATAGTGCACATTCATTACCAGATTCTGGATAAACCGCAATCAAGAACCTTCCCTGGCAGCACTGACTGAATACTCAGAAAGTTCCAATGAACTTTCATATCCCCAAAAAAGGAGATTATATTTAAGATTTTAGAGAAAAAGAATCTCACGGCTGCATTTAGCAGCTCGGCTGTGAGATGCCTGTTTCTCCTTCCAGCCTTTGTGCAGCAGTGCCACCAGTACTGCCATCAACGCTGATGCTAAAGAAGCACCGCTGTCGCTCTGTGGGTGTGTGACCAGCAACAGGACCCAGAGACTACAGAGGGCTGTTTGCAAATAAGACAGAGAGAAGCAGTTATCTGCCATGTGCATTCAATAAATGTGGTCTAACACAACTTTCCCAATCCAAAAGAGAGAAAAAAAAAATAAGATTTGCGGCAAGAAAGGCAGCTGTTCCAACAGCAGTGGGGAGCAGCCCATGAGAGGAACAAGCTCCCAGCGAAGGCCCGTTTGCCCCATGGTAGATGGGTGATCCCATCTCAGGACTCTCCCAGGAATATGTGGACTGACATTAGGGAAACCCATTGCCCAAATGGTGGCATAAATGGGCAGCATTTGTCTTCTGCTAACATCTTCTTGCAATGAGTACTGGCTGCAGCAGTTTGGGGAGAGGCTGTTCCACACATGTTCCAGACTTCACTTTACAACACACTTCATTTTCTTTTTAAAAGACTCCTATGCAGCATTATTCAGCAACCCTCCATTATCTAAAGAATTACAAATTCTCTATTTTCTGGATCTATATAAAGCAAAGGGCGTAACCCCATCAAGCACATGAAGGTGAGAGTTTGCTGCAAGCTCTCCCTCCCACCTGGGGTATTTTTACCAAAGCCACATCTTTAAAAATAGCTCCCAGAGAAAATCTCTTATGCAAGAAGTTAGTTCAGGACTGCTGAAGTGCAGCCTGCCTCCATCCACAGAAACTCCACCACAGGGACTATTTCCTGCCCTGGGAGCTCAGCAGAGGCACTGAGAGTGGGAAAAAAAATCAGCAAAGTGGATCCAGCAGACAGCCTGGTGAGGGGGTCTCATCTGATGGATGGATGTAATGCTCAGGTGGGGACGGCAGCACTGCACCCATTAGGGAGCTGCCAGGCAGGGTGGCTGCTGCAGGATGGAACCAGCAAAGAGGAGCAATTCCTTGCAGCGATCACCGCACCAGCTCCTACCTCCATCTCTCATGACCACAGTTTTTTTTTTAGCTCTCACCTTCCAAGAACCTTGGCAGAAGAGCACAAACCCCGGAGGGAAAGCAGAACCGGCCACGTGAGCCCACAGAGATGGGAAGCCTGCCTAGAAGTAACACGTTTCCTGCCTTCCTGACATCCCATTTTTTTCTCAGCCTATGCTGAATGAAGGCTTCAGAAGGATGCCCTCCCCATATCTCAGCCAACTTGTGTCTCAGGTGAGCCAGACCACCACCACACCCAGCCCCTGCGCAGAGCCGAGCCAAAACTACCCCTTACCTCACGCTCGGTCCTCCCACAAACCTTGCCAAATTAAGCAAGGAAGCAGACGACTGGAGCTCGTACATTGTAAAACTTGTTCAGTCATAACCCATAAAAATACCTGAACGCCCACCTACGGACATGTGCTGCTGCCACCAAGGGCCCCGTGCCCCCATCGGGTGCTGCTCGGGCTGGGATGCCATTCACATCCAGATACACCCAACTGCAAATGCTGAGGAGAAACATTCTGCTTTGTGCTAGAACTTGCAGGACTAAAGATGAGCACCAAAGTGCCGGCTGCACCCCTCGACCTGCTCATGCCGTAGCACAGGAAAATCAGTTCTGCTGAACCTCTCCTCCCTTAGAAGATGAGCTCCAGCATTTGGTTCCTCTGGTAATGAAAAATAAGGATCTTTCAAAAGGAAGCAAGCCACCCAGATGGCCTGATCAGAGAATCCGGCCTTCCTTATCTCAGTTCCCACGGAGCAATCCCCTCTCCTGCAGGACTCCGGACTCACCAGCTCCCCATTCACTTCAAGCAATCAGCAGAGCCATCCTCCGCCTGCTTCACAATCCCAGCAGCGGCTCAGAGGATGCAGCCCGGGCTGGAGCAGGCCCAGGCACGGCATCCCAACACAGGAACAGCTTTTCATCACTGTGCAATGCTGGCTGAACTAAATCCAAGATATTCCACGATATGGTTTCACTCCCAGAGCATGAACCGCTAAGATGTGTGTGCAAATATGTTACGAATGCCCAAATGCGAGCAGCTAAGTACACCGCAGAGCAACTTATTCTGCACTCATCTACATAACTGCATTCAAACGCCAAAGCAATGAGCGCTTGTGAAGTGCCATAGGTGATGGCAAACACGTGAAGCATTCCAGCATGTTAGGAAGTAGCACAGAAGACACAGCAAAATTCTGTGCACCAAATGGAAGTATTTGTAATAAACAAAGCAAACAGCAGAGCTACAAATAGTAACACTGGGAGGGAGCTGCAAAAAGGAAGAGATGAAGAACAAAGTGTGCAGCCCATGGAACAATAACTGCGACCACGGTGGGGATGTAAGGAAGAGTAAACAGAGCTCTCAATGAAGCAGGGCAAAACGCTTTCAGCATTTCATAAATTCACCGGCAACAGCAACAACAGCAAAAAAACAACACACAAAAACCCGCTTCCAGTCACACCAAAACTATTCACAAATCGAGGTCAAATTCGTCAAATAGTTCCAGGGCAAGAAAGAAAAATAGAGTGAGGTTTGTAAAATGCAACGAGGGAGGGGCAGAGGAGTAACCACCACATCCCTCCTGCACGGCGCGTTGCAGGAACACATCCGGGCTTCAGAAAAGATGGAGTCGACTCCTGCCTTGGAGTTTCCATAGCTCAAATCTACCCAGTGTCGTGGGGATATCAAAAACCACGGGCAGTGGGGTATAACACGAGGCAGGTCTCCCTCTGTTTGCTCTGCAAAACGCTGCTTGGCCCTGCCAAGACGTGGCAGGACGGCGGGGCGGTGTGGTGCTGATGGAGCGAGCCATGCTTAGCGGCTGGAAGGCAGCCCCAAAACGGAGCCGAATTCCTGGCAAGAAGAGTCCCACAGGTCAGAGCGAAGGAGAGCGTTCCAACGCCTCGACGTGAAGGGCAGGGAGCACCGGGTGTGAAGTCTGGCCTGGTTTGGGCAGCAGGCTGAAGGACGTGGGAAGCCGAGCAGGGCAGCACGCAGCCTGAGAACCGCTGCCCCGCACGGCGCGCCCCAACCCTGCGCTCCAGCGAGGGCTGGGGATCAACTTTAATTAAACACTGATCCAGCTCCCACGCCACCGCAGCATGTTCTCAAAACACTGCCCCCGAGTGAAGTCGTTCTGAATCAGAAAGCACAAAGAGGCACAAAAGCTCCAAATTCACAAATGGGAACCGAGCGCTCCTTCTCAGGACATTGGAAACGTCAGTGTTTACAGTGCTGAGCTAACAGCCTGCCCCAAACCATCCCCTCCGAGCCACTTGGCGCTGCTGCCGTTACTGGGGAAAGCCCAAACGTTGCCCTTTTCCCCCTCGTTTTTGAGCCTTTAATTCAGTATCGAGGAGGGAAATAAATAAAATGCAAAAAATATGAAAACGCCAGAAAAACATTTGCTGCTCCTTGAGTGGGAATGAGTCACTTTGGCTCTGAAAAGGTGCTTTTCCAAAACTTTCTAGCAGTGCTGTTGCCTTGCTAATGCTCCAGAGCTGAACACAAAGCGCTGTCTGCTGGGATCCCCACAGACATTATAAACGCTGCAGCAATACAACAGGCAGCCCTGCAGGAGCTGGAAGCCTCGCCGTGTTACACACAGCCCATGAATGCAGCCAGGAGCCTCTGGTTGTGCGGAGTTTATGCTTTCCAAGCTCTCTGAACCTGGTGGCTCTTCTCTCGCTGATTTGGGAGAGTTATACAAACGTGTGCATAAAGGGACTGCACTAAAATCCTTACCCTTGTGCTACAGAGTTGTGGTGCACAAAGCACTCACCTGGTGGGCTGTTCTGCGGGCAGGGAGAAGCAACTGAAGCACTCCAAATAACAGCAGCACCACAGGCTCCTGAGTGCAGGTGAGCAGGGCAGGAGGGAGCAGTTATCACCTGCAACCATTTCCCATTATCTACATCACACCCGAACTCAAGCCATGACATGGGAATTGCTCAGCTGAGGAAGTAAAACGAGTTTATAAACGTTACTGATACGTGAACACTGCCCAATAAACTCCCCCAGAGTGCAGCTGGCAAGGCCTCGGCTCAGCACCTGCCAAGCTGATGGTGTCACTGGGTGCTCTCCAGTGGGCTGCACAGCGTCCAGCACCAAGCCCTGAACAGGCTCATTTCAGTTCGGCAGGTTCTGCTCCAGGTGAGCTTACTCTGCTCCCCTACAGAGGGATCTGGACAGGCTGATGGCTGGGCTGAGGCCAATGGGCTGAGCTTCAACAAGACCGAGTGCTGCATCCTGCACTTCTGTCACAACCCCATGCACTGCTGCAGGCTTGGGGCAGAGTGGCTGGAAAGCTGCATGGAGATAAAGCATCTGAGGCTGTTGGTGGACACTCAGGTGACCATGTGCCAGCAGAATGCCCAGGTGGCCAAGAAGGCCAACAACATCTTTTCTTGTATCAGAAACAGTGCAGCCAGCAGAGCAGAAGGGGACTGTCCCTCTGTACTCAGCTCTGGTGAGGCTGAACTTCGAGTGCTGTGTTCAGTGTTGGGCCTCTCACTACAAGAAAGACATGGAGGCTCTGAAGTGTGTCCAGAGAAGGGCAGTGGGGCTGCGAGGTGTCTGGAGCAGCTGATGGGCAGCAGCTGAGGGAACTGGGATGGGTCAGTCTGAAGGAGAGGAGGCTTAGGGGAGATGTTGTGGCTCTCTCAAACTCCCTGACAGGACGTTGTGGTGAGGTGCCTCTGCCCCCAGGTAACAGTGATAGAGAGGCGATGGCCTCAAGTTGCACCAGGGGAGGTCCAGGTTGGATATTAGGAACAATGTGCTCTCAACAAGAACGGTGATGCACTGGCACAGGCTGCCCAGGGAGCTGGTGGAGTCATCATCCCTGGAGGGGTTCAAGGAAGATGTGGATGTGGCATTGAGGGTTGTGGCCAGTGCGCATAGTGGGGGTGGGCTGGGGTTGGACTTGGTGTTCCTAGAGGTCTTTTCCAGCCTTCGTGATTCCATGACGCTGTGATCAGGTGCATCCTCTGAATAAGCTGAGTTTTGGCTCAGCTGGGTTCCTTCACAAGATTTCCAAGGCTGTGATAACCACCTGCCTCGTGAGCCATTCCCCTGGCAGCTCATTCCAAACCCACATCCCTCCCTGTGCACACACCCACAGCACGGGCAGAAAGAACCGGAGATCGCCCTTCCGCCTCAACCTCTGCTCCCCGCAGGGCTGAGGACAGCAGCTCTGTGCCACCCGTGCCGCTCTCCTGGGCTCCCAGTTGCAGCTCCCCATGGGCTGGGGGCACACAGGGCTGACCCAATGCACCCTGCTGCAGCCACAGTTTGCCAACACAGCCGGGTCCATTCACACCCAGCGGGCCTCCCAGGGACAAAGCCTGCCGTTCCTTAATTAAGCCTAAGTGAAAGGCAGCCTAACAGCTTCCATCGGTGGGTACCTCGGCCTGCACTTCAAGTGCACCGCCGGCAGGCCCAGGCTTTGAGAGCTGCTGGACAGCTTTCCCTTGTAGGCACAGCCCAGCTGCCCAGCCTGCCCTGGCCCTGCCGGCCGTGTTGGATGTGCCTGGGAACCGAGGGGCTGCTGTGCTGAACGCTCCTGCCCCAGCACAGCGCTGCGCCTGGAGAGCTCTTCAGCACTTCTCATCTCATTAACGTTTCCACCAGAGATCAGAGAATATATCGTAAATCCCTAAATGCAATCCCTGCAACGGAAGGAGGGTACATGCAGAAGCAGGGAGCTCAGCTCAGCCCCTGCACGTGGATGGCTGTGCACCTGCCTGGTGTCAGGACTTCACCTCGAGTGGGACCCGGAGCGCGGCGCGATGCCTCCCTGCTCATTAGCAATGCCCGGCAACGCTCAGCAGACAAAGCTCTGCAAACAAAGTGCAGGGGGAAGGGGAGAGAGGAGGATTTTTTTTTTTTTTTTTTTTTAAAGAAAGGAGTGCGGAGGAATTCTCCATTCACTGATCTGTAGAATGCATTAATATCCTGAGCTGTTGGCACAGCCTCCCGCGCTCCGGGGACCAACAATGCGAGCAATGACTCTGAGTCTGGGATCCTCAAATAAACCACCCCTGCTGTCATGGCCACCAGGAAGGAGAATAACAGCCATAGGAGCTGACCTTCATTTCGTTGTTTCTCCAGACCCGACTGCTAGACCTCTGTTTGCCTGTTACTAGGATCTCCTGGCTGAAAAATGTAAGCATTTCCTACACGATACAAGAGGCAGTTTATTAGGTAAATAAACCAGGCCCCGAGCGGTCGCTTCTGCTTGGTAATGAGGAGGGCAGGGAAGGAGCAGACCTCCCCGCACCACCTAGAATAACCCCAATCAATGCTCTATAACTAACACCACATGCATATTTTTAAACAGACAGTTAATGAACAAGAGAAGGTCACCACAGCCCAGCCAACTCGTGAGCAAAGCCATTTGCTCAGAAAACTACGGGCCATAAAAATCACAGCAGGCACTGTCGGCATCATATAAAACCGTCCATCCGTGGATGCAGAAAGCAGGTTAAAATAAGCATTTTCCTGGAGGCTTCTTACAAAAGGAAGCATCGGGGGAGGAGGCGTTTGCAGAGCCAACCTCTGCCAAGGGCACAAAGCAGCAGCAAAGGGCACCCATGGGGACAGCCCGCACCGCTCCTCACCAGCCCAACCCCAGGAGCTGAGTGATAAGTGGGATTTAATCACCAGGCAATGACCCAGGTAAAATAATTACGGCCATTTTGCTCGCACGTCCTGCAAAAGGCTGCTGTAGTGAATGACAGCCAGTTTTAGGCTTCCCAGCCTTCAGAAGAATCAGACAGTTTTAGAAAGCACGGCTTGGAAAATGAAGTTTCTGCTGAAACAGAGCAAATGGCACCAATTTCCTGCCAAAAAGGCAATGTTTGGTGCTTGTTGAGATAGATGATCACTGTGAAACAGCAGCTCCTGTGTTATGGGATGTCAGGGATGCTGCACATGACACCCATGTGGCACTGACCCCCCTGCAGGCACACACAGCTTCACACCTGCAGCTGCTCTGCCAGTCCCAGTGCTCGCCAGGACCACACAGCAAAGTCAGAGCATAAGCTGCAAAACAAACCCCTTCCTCCTTCCAGTCCCAAAGCAAAAAGTTTCAGATGCATTTAGGTGCAGGTGGGTTGCACTCTGCCAGCACTGCACAGGACGCTGCTGCTGCTGCATGGTCTGCAGGACGTCCAGCTCGATGAAGTGTCCCTGCTGCAAGGAGTGACACACTGACGTGGCCACACTGATGTCACCATGAGGGTTTAGGAAGCGGTGCAAAGCTGAGCTGCAGCAGGGTTACAGGAACAGCAGCACATTGTGCCCATCGCTGCAGGACGGGGGGACACCCAACAGCACCATGTTCAGGTGCAAAGCAGGCCTGCAGCCTTGGGCTGGTGCTGGCCCTCGGTGGGTGCTCAGCACCGACACGTACACCTCCTTGGAAGCTCCATTAGGCTGCAGTCCCACCTTCCAGCTGTGTCAGAGTGATGTCAAAGCCATGGACTGCAATCTGCAAAACCTGCACTTGAATACAGCACTAAATGGGGCTCTGACCACTCCATGCCCTGTGCACGGCTCACCGTGCCTTCCCAAACCAGCCCAGATGTGCAACATGCTTTAATTGACACCCTTCTAGAAGCTTAGCTTCTGCTATTTGAACGCTTCGGGATGAACGCAGCATGAGCCTCTCTGATTTTCTCCTTTATTCACCTAAGTTTTAAAGTGACATGGCAAACACTACCCGAGGTCTGAACCCCTCAGGAGGGCAATCCCCTCTCTGCAGCTCCAAGCCTGCAGCAATCCCACCACTGCCTGCCCTCCTGCAAAACAAAGCTGTAAGATCACAGCCCCTCTTGATTTATAAACCCCACTTCTGGCGGCGCCAACATCCTCTATGCATCTCAGAAAGCCCTGAAGAGACAACATAACTGCTTTGCCCCTCACAAGCCCATTTCTCCATTGACCACATCCTTGTATTGTTGTGTGCCACCAGTGCCCGGGGCGGGCAGTGCTGTGCTCCAGATGCAGCCCCGCTCCCAGCCCGGTGCTCTGGGTACAGCTGCACTGTGTCAGGCATGTGGGTTCCCCCCAGTTTAGCTTCACTGCAGCACAAAATCCCCAGCCCAAAACTCTGCTGTATTCCAGCCCCAGTTCAGGCACTGCAATTATCTGTCGCTGAGCGTGCTTGGAGGGAAAAAGGAAGGAGGAGGCGAGTTTAGCTGTACAAATTATCACTTTTCAGCACCATTTTCAGAAATACAAATTTATGATTTAATTCTGCAACATGTATCCTTGGAAACCTAGCTGTAAAGCAGTCGCCCTGGGATATTTCACACAATTCCTAGTGTTGTTTTTTTTTTTCCCCATATTCAAACACAACTAATTGCTAGGCCTTTTGGTGTGATGGACAGCCCGGGCACACAGCCTGCCCAGGGGCTCATTTCACCACCAGCCTGGTACAATATTGCTACGCGGGCTGACAGCAGCTGCTCTAAATCTCCTGATAGGTATGAACAAGCACTGATGAAGTTGGAGCTGTTTGAACAGCTGCATATGCAAATGTAATTAAGAAGATGTCTGCTACTGTTGGCTCTCCTCTCCATGCTCCCCTCTTCTCTCTCTCTGGCACATTAGGTGCTTCCCAATGGGGGGGCATTCAAACTGGTTGCCACCTCCCGGCTTCGGGCCTGAACCTGTGCCTGATTTGTGCACTGCAAATGAGCCCCAGAAGTGCCACTCTCCGGCTTCCTCTCCCATCTTTATGGCGTCCCACATGTGGGGATCAGCTCTCAAACCCCAGACGATTTGGGGGTATAAATGGGGTCTGAGCACTGAGACGACGCTGCTGTTTTCTCAGCACGTTGAGCCAGGATGGGTATCACAGGGAACCAGGGTGGCTGGCGAAGCCAGGAGGAATGATGCTTACGGGGCTCCAAGTCACTCCATTCAAAGCCAGCATCTCCAAACCTACCTGTGTACACATCCCAGCACAGAGCAGCACGGAAGGCAGTGGCTCCTCCTGCACCCAGACCAGGGCTGCCTGGTGGGGAGCAGAGCACGTCTGCATTGCTGCACCATGGAAGAAGGGAAAAAGTGATGTGAGCATTTAGAGCCTCTTTGATTAACCCCAGCAGGATGAAGGCTCCAGAGCAAACTGCAGAAAGGCTAATTAGAGCATGAAGCTAAATGGTAAACAGGGTAGAAAACAATGGGAATGTTCTGAAGGGAAATCAGATCAAACAGAGCTAATCAGGTTAGGCTGGTAAAATAATGAATTTTCTAGACAAAGGAAGTGTGATAGATCCCATCCATGCAGACTTTGGCAAAGTGTGTGATACAGAGCCACGTGGGAAATTAGGAACTGAAAAAAAAATGGGGATTAGCAGAACTGTAAGGGCAGGAAGTGGTGAAAGGTGAAGCGGCGTTGAAAGAGCGATCGGGATGGATGGAGGTCACTGGAGGAGCTCCTTGTGGAACCGTCCGGAGGCTGATCTTATTAAATGGTTTTATTAATGACCTTGGCACAGAAAGTAAGTGTGCTAATGAAACGTGCTGACGACACAAAGCTGGAAAGTGCCGTCGGTGCAGAGGAGAGCTGGGAGACCCAAAATGGGTGGCTGTGAAGACAAACGGAGAAGGCTGAACGGGACGGAAGGGGAAGGCACGCACGTGGCACAAACACGGCGTTTTGCCATGAGTTGGAATGACAATGAACTCAGGTGGAAAATTCTTATGAATGAGAAAGGCCCAGGGAGATCTCTAGCACAACCAGAGCACTGCTGGGGCACGTCAGGCATGGAGACTTGTGTAAGAGAGGCAAAAATTCAAGTAGGAAGAAGCACAGAAAAAGGACTTGTCAGAACAGGGGTTATTTTAGTAGATTTAAATGTAATGACGCTTGTGCAGCCCCACAAACAAAGCAGGGGGTGAACGCTGAGTGACTATTCAAGGCACACCAGAACAAGGGCTGCACAAGGACTAAATGAAGTATCCCTGACAAGTTTAGGCTGGGGATAAGTTTATGACCACTGTGAGCTCCCAATAGGAGTAATGGGGGGGAAGAAACGAGCTTGTTCTGGGAAATTTATCTTGAAGTGATGCCATGACCCAGAAGGCTCCTCCTGTCCTTCAGTGCTCAGTGCAGTTACAGCAGCAGGGAGTGCTGAGCCCCTCACCTGGGCAGCAGGGCAGCAGGCAGCAGGGCAGCAGGCAGCTCCAGCCCCTGCTGTTGCTCTAAGGCTGTTGATGAGTGTTGAGATCCGGCACCTCTGATCGGCTGATCCACCTCAACATCTCAACACGAGCGGTTTTAAGCCAAATGCTTCAAGGAATGATACAGAATGCACAAGGAGGTGGGTCCTTCGGGCCTCCGAGCTACTGAAGCAGGGAAAGGCCATTCATATTTTGGGAAAACAAGATGGTAAGACAGCAAACAGAAGTCTCAGAATGGCTCAGCACCAAAACCGCCAGGCTGTTTCAAAAGCTGCCCTATTAACATAATTAACGAGCCCCATTTCTGCCACGTCCCTAAGCTCATCTGCTTTGAGGTTTCCTTGGTGTCTAATGAGACGCAGCTCCCCCACACTCTCCCCATCAGCGGGACCCTTAATTGGGTATCAGTGCTAACGAGGAGACACGGCCAGGTGGACCTGGAGGAAGTGCCTATCTCTGTGACCTCCACCTCCTGCCAATGTCAGCCCGCTTGGCTGTGGGCACAGCGGGGTGAGGGGGGGCACAGCAGCATGTCCCCCACAGCACACACAGCACACTGCTGGCACAGCCTTTCCCCAGGCTGTGTTATCACATGGAGCAAAAAGGAGCCGGAGGAGAGGAAGAAATCACTCCTTTGCAAAGTTTTCTCGCAGCGGTAACGGCCCAGAACAAGCTTGTCAACACATCAGTGCTTATGGGAGAAAATGAAGACGGGGGAAAATATAAAGCAGGAAAATACAGCTGCCAGGGCAAGGATTTGTCCCATCCAGGAGGCTCTGAGCCGCTGCAGGGGGGAGGAATCCCAGAAAGGAGCGGGCAGGAAAGGCTGACCTCATGGCACCGACTGCAACGCTCCAAAAAAAGGACAGCACTTGTTCCTGTGAGCACACGGTGCATGTCAGGGGAACAAACCCCAGCAACTGCTTCCATAGCCCTGACTGCAAATTAAACCCATGGCAAAAATCAGTAATTAGAGCAGGGCGGCAGGGGAGGCCCGGCATGCATGAATCACGGTTCTTTAGAGGAAACCTCGTACGGTCTGGGTATCCTGCTTTAAAACTACGAGACCTCCTGAGAACTCACTCTGAGTTCACTCGGGTATTGGGGTGATGGGGGATAAGCTCAGGGCCAGGAGCTGCCGCAGTGCTGCAGGGGCTGCGGGATGGGGGCAGCGGGAGGCGGCTGGATTGCATTGCCATCTGGTGGAGCAGGGGAAAAGGAGATGGATGGGAGCTGTAATCTGTGTGCTGTGTACAGACATGGGGGGTGCCGAGGTACCGTGCTGCAGGTGGGAGCCGATGCTGGAGCCAAGGGAGACTCAGTGCTGCACAGGATGCAGCCCGGGGCTGGGAGCACTGACAGCAGCAGTCGGGGCGGTCCTTTTCCTCTCCACACATTTTTTCCTCCTAGGAACAGGAATGGATGAGATCACAGCTGGGCTACCTCTACCAAGAAAAAACAAAACTACGGAGGGATTTGAGGGGATTGCAGTGTGAAGGGACAGAGCCGTGTGCCACGTCATCAGGTTTGTTCAGCTCAGGGTTTGTTTGGGGCACATTTGTTTTTCCCCCAGCACCTCAACTTGAATCACACTGCCAGTTGTTTGTTATTATACTTCTATTTGTTTATTTTTAAATGCAGTTCTTCAGAGGACATCCTGAGGGTTGAAGCTTCTAATAAAAACGTTATTGAGAAATGATTAACGAGCGTTGTTCTGCACAACAAACCCCAAAGGTACTGGGTACAAAGGAACTGGGAGAACACGGGGACAGGCAGACAAACCCAAAGTTTGGTTGGTAAAACGGCTCAGATGGCACAGCCAGGCCTGGAGCAGGCAGCCCAGCATCTGATGGATGACTGTGCGTACGGTTTGGTGAAAGCTGCAGATGAGTTTTGGAACTCTCAGCAATATGTGCGCCCTAAGGTCCCTTCTCAATGCCCAGCAGACGCTGAAAGGAAATGAAACAATGCCAAGCAGAGTGCAAGCATTTGCCTGCAGATGACTGATGATTTTCAGCAATAATTTCATAAATGTGGCACATAAACTATTCCACAGCCATTCTTGCACTGCAATCAATGGGACTTCCACTGCCACCAGCGCAGGGCTGCCCGGGAACACCAAGGGAGATGCTGGTCAGCCTCCGTGGGCAGCGTCCCAGGGTGAGACTGTCAACAGCTCAGAGAAATGTCACTGCAAATAAGTTGCAAATGCAACAAGGCATCAGACAACCTGGAGGCTCCAGCCGGGAGCGTGGGGCTGGGCTGCAGCTCCAGGTCGGTGCTCCCTGCTCTGGAGGATGTCACACCCATCCCCAAATCTGCCCCAAAGCCTCAAGTGGTGCTTGCATGAGAGCAAGACATTGAAATATTGATGGGAATTGGATTTCATCAGCAATACTTTGATTTTATTATTATACTGGCTGCTAACAAAGAACGCCCATTAATGTGTTACATTCCTGCTCATAAAAGGGTGATTATTCCACTGCTCATGCCAGAGTGCTCTGCTTGGATCCACAGCCCATTGCTCCAATACATCCACTCACTGGGGAAAGAAAGAAAAAGACGTGAAGATTTCAAGTGAGGAGACACAGGAAAAGACACTGGAGCAGCACAGATCTGGGTGATAGATGTGGGGAGCAGGACTGAGCATAGTATTGCTGTGCAGTGCAGAAACCAAAAGTTACTGATGGCTTCATCAATTTAAACAGTGTTAGTGGAGAAATGCACTCTGAGAAGTCACCTGGCAGATCTTCCTGCTGCTCGGCTTTGTTCAAGAAATAATCTTATGTATGTGGAGGGATTTTCTGGACTTCATATGCCTGGCACTGAAAATTGCTGGTTTAAGGGTGGAAAAGGGACGGGAAGTGTGCCATCAAAGCCTGCATCTTCCAGCTTTACTGTTCTGAAACTCATTTTTAGGCAGGGTAAAACAGCTACTCCAGGCAACATAGTGTTCACACATATCCAAATTGTTATGCAAACACAGGAAGACCTATTGGAGCAGACAAAGCAGACACAAGAGGCATCATTTCTCACCAGCCTTTAAAGAAAAATGTTTTTCAATGCAGAAAGGGTGAGAGAGGTCACCCCCAAGGCATCCAGCCTGGGATCCTCCCAGCCTTCATCTCTCCCTCCTCCTCCTCCTCTTGAATTCCCCAGCACAGCCCGCATGGCCTTTAGAGTTAAAGAGACAGGCTCATTATCTAGCAGCATTGTTGGGCTCTGCATTTGCATTAAGAGCCCAGAAAGGGGGAGAAACGCCCAACATGCAGAAGCCATTCCCTGCAGACAGCCTCCTGTCCCACTGTGGGTGCAGGTGCAGAAATGGCTGCACAGGGCACTTGACATCATCCAAGTGCAATTATTTTTAAATCAAATCGATCTTGAGTCAGCATTAGAGATCTGAAACAAACGATCAGTCATGAACTCTGCAGACACATCTTCAGCTCTGCCTGTAGTTGGAATATGAGAAACAGGTGACAAGCGCCCCTGATGAGTTCACTTTAACCTCTAGAAGAGACCAGAGATTTCAATTTGCACCAGCCAAGCTTACAACAAGCTAAACGTGATGGAGAAGCACATCAATCCCTCAAATACACCCTCGGTGCCTGAGGGACACCTCCCTGCAGCTGAGCTGGTGCCCTCACTGCTGCCTCTGCGATGTCACAGCACAGAACAGAAGCTCCCCAAGGTAGAAAGCTCCGCTTCACCCAGCTTGTGGCCAAGCCAGCGTGTTTTCTGCCACTGCAACCTGTACGCAGAACCTGCTCTCACTGATGGGAAAAGCACTGCCTTGCTTTGGCTATGAAACAGGCAGCCTGGCGGAGCTCTGCTCGCCTGCATGCAACTTGAAGTGTCACAAGTGAGGATTTCACGTCTGGCAGCTCCGAGTGCCATTGGGTTGGGACACATTCCTGCAGGACACCACCAGGAACGCCCTGCGGCACCACTCCCTGCTGCGACTATTTCTTCTTTCTGGTAGCTAGCAAGTTTTTAAACCTCATTAACATGGACCACACTAATTTCACACCGTTCTACAATATCCCATCAGAACATTGTGCAACACCAGAGCGAAATGGCGCAGGGAAGCTAACAGTACCAACACACACAGAGCCTGCAGCACTGGCTGAAGGCACACAGAGGATGGAGAGATGGCTTCCTCCCTTCGTAGGAAATCTTCCTTGGGAGAAGCACAGCACACAGCCTCAGGGCATGACTTGTGCCATTGCCATTTAGTAGCAGCATGGGATTTGTGCTCATTTCCTACCGCAGGACGTTGACTTTCTGTCCACCATCTTCACGTGCCGTGTCTGAGTGCGAAGCTTGCTGTCCGTGTTCTCCACCAGGTTCGTGAGGTCATCGATGATCTCTGGGGAAAGAGAAACACAGCATTAACCCGAGCCCCTGAGGCCTGAGGCTCCAACAGGGAAAGCAGCTGCACCCCTCAGCTTCCCAGCCCGACAGAGCACCACAATGTGAGGGGTGGGCAATGCCAGGCAAGAGACTGCAGCTTCAGATTCAGCTGGAAGGGACAAAGCTACAGCAAGACCGGCCATCCAGTATGGGAGGATGGGAAATCTGAACTCTCAGTCCCTGGAAGACAGCATCTCAGCACTCAGAGCTCACTTGGCTGCTTTGCAGTCATTGCAATGAGAAGCGCTGTCTTCCTAGATGCTTTTGGGAGCACTTGGTGAGATGCCAATCAAGCAGTAGGGGAGGATGCAGTGCAAGCCTCACACTGTTCCACTGATTGGAAGTGGAATGGCAGCGCTGCCTGCAGCCCAGATGGTCCTTAGGGGAAAGGAAAGTGAGCAAAATTTCCCCTACATCCATTTCTAAGAGAGGGGAAAGGAAATTTCAAGGCAACCCACCTCACGCACCTAACAACTTTGTTTGTGTCACAGGAACAGGTCTGGGTAAGGGCTCAGAACAAGAGCCTGGTGGGCTGATTGACTGGGGTTTTCTGAACTTGTAAAATGAAAAGCCACACTGGGGCACCAAATTTCCTTCTTGCTGACTGCGATGCTTAAATCAAGTTGCAATATGCAGGTGGTGCTTGTTCCTGGGAGCACAAACCCACAGCGTTTGGGTGGTTTTCTATCTGCAGGTAGGAATGATTTTGTGTGCGTGAAAAATCGAGAGGAGGACAGCAGCCACAAACTGAATGCTATTGCAAAATGCTTTCCTCTGGTTACACACCCAGCACCTTCCCTGCTATTGATCGCTGTCCTAGTGAGTCTCGTCTGTCTCTTTGGAGCAGGTTATTCTGTGCTCCTTCAAACCTGACCTTGCAGACAGCTATGCAGGAGCAAGGCGATGGCACTGATGGGACCCCCCTCGTGCTTCCAAACCCTGCTGGCAGCTCCAGTTGTGGACCTCATGTCACAAGGGATGCAACCACAGTGCAGCACCAACTTTGCAGCTCCTGCTCCAACAGCTGCACACCATGCTGAAGTCAGAGGAAATTTCAAGCATGTTTTACTCTCCCGGAGAGTTAAGAGAATTAAGCACAGTCCTCCCAAGAACGCCCCTCCAGCCTGCCCCACGGAGCTGCAGCATCTCCCGTGCCCAGTTCCCGGTTCAGGTGTTCATCCTCCTTCACTCCCACCCAACTTTCTCAAGTCCCTCATCCGCAGGGCAACAACATTTTGAGGAAACTTTATCTGTTGCGTGTGATTCAGCACAATGGGAAAACCAGCTCAGCTCTGCCTGCGGGGCGGCTGCCGCGGCTGCCTCCGAGTGAAAAGAAGTGCTGAAAGTTCCCATCGCCGCCAAGGACAGCACGATAAGCACGCCTGGGAAATGAGAGCCTTTCCCTTGCCAGCTCCGACCAGACCCTCCTTGGAAAACATCCTGGCACACAAACCACAGCTAAATGATCACAGATGCACACAGGAACGCTTTCTGTCACTTCCAAGCCCAAAGGGTCTCAGCGGGGACCGTGCCTGGAGCAGACCCACCTGCAGGCTGCTCCTGCCCCAGGCTCAGCACCCAGCAGCACAGCACTGGCACCACAGCCAGCCCTGCCCTGCCCATCCGCATGGAGATTAAAGGATTCTTGCCTGCTACAAAGCCAAGGGAAGGCAACGGGAACGCAGGCTATGCAGAAGCAGTGATGGATTCTCAGGCAGGCAGACTCTGCCAGAGCAAACCCCCAGCTAGGAATGTCATAAGAGCACTGAAGACCTTTGGTGGCTCTCAGTACTGCTCCTTGGCGTAACCCACAGCTCCTCTGCAAGAATCACCTTTGGGATGGAAATTCTTCTATTAGCTCCCATTCACCTGACCACGCAATAAAATAAAAATAGGCAGAAAAGTGAGGAAAGCAAAGGAGCGAGGCTTCCCCTCTGCGAGGGAGCAGGGAAGCAGGCTGAGGGCTGACAGGCTGCCAATGACCACACAGAGGACATTTCTGTCACACTGCACTCCAAACCAGACGGAAACCACTGGCACAGGCATAGGCACAGCCCTACAGGGATCCCAAGGCAGGAAGCAAAACCTCTGGCACGAGCCTGGCATTGCAGTAGTGAGCAGCAGGAATCCCATGGCTGCTGCAGGTGGAGCATGGGTACCTGTGCTCTGGGACCAAGTGCTCAAGTGATTGTGAATATTAAGGCTACAGCAGTAGACGTTATTCAGCAAAGTAACAGCACTCCCAGAGCCAGGATCCTGAATCCATCAACCAGACAAAGCCACAGCTGTTCTGCCCTTCATGGCCAGGAGCTGCAGCCCCAAGCAGTGCATCTGTGGGCAAAGGAAACAGCAAAGCAAGCAGTGGTAAGACAGAGTAGGTTGCTATATTTTGAAATATTAGACCTTTGGAGGCATATATTCTGAAATATTTGACTTTTGGGGGCCTATGTTCCGAGCTCAGCAGCCAGGAGCAGCAGAATGCTGCAGCATCTCCCTGCCCTGCACAGGAGGAACACCTCCTCCCATGGGGAGAACCAGGCTCCCTTCCTTCCTGCCCTCACACGTGGTTTTACATGATATTCTGCTTTATCTAAAAAACCTAAAATGCTTCATTTGATTTTGGTGACCCCTCCTTTGGGTCACACTCGCTGTCTGCGTTGTAGGGAACCCAAAAGCCAGGCACCAAAGGAGCACAGAGGGAAACACACTCGGCCTGGGGTCTGTGCTCTGTGGAGCAGCGTGAATGGCCAAACTTCTCCTTCCCAGAGCTTTCTTTGGTGGGTTCACAAGTACAGACTGTTCAATAGCATTTATCAATGAGTAACCCATCTCCGTGGTATATCCCACTGTGAGTATTGGAAGACTGCAGTCAGCCTCAAGAAAAACACAGGGAGAGCTGAAGCCATAACATTTTATGCTATGCAAAAAAAAAAAAAAAAAAAGAAGCCTACAATAAGGCTGGAATTCAGTGCAGCAGCCAAGCAGCCTTTCTCCCTCCATCAGGTCTCAGTGCTTCAGGAGGAGGTAAATACCAAAGAAATGAATCATATATTGAACACCAACCTCTGTATGTCCAAACCCCATAATTACATGGTAATAGGAAAGCAAGCATTGTTCAAGATGCCAGCGGTATGAAGTGAAGATTACAAGTAATGGAAGCACATCAGAAACCCAAAGCACCTTTGTGCGATGTGCCAGCTGCAACGTCAAGGCAGACTGAAAGGAGAGAAAGAGTGACAACCACAGCACCAGGAATGGGAATTTCTCTGCACCTCTGCAGACAGCACCTGGTTTTTGAGGTCTGCAATGCGTGCAGCTCTCTGCTCAGCTCCAGGAACCCCAAATCACTGCCCTCACACCAACCTCTGCCCTGCACTACTCCAGGACACTGTTGCTTCCCATGGAGCCTGCTTCCAGGATGAGCCCTCACCCACCTTTCCCAGCTCAACCGATGATATTTCATCTGTGCTTTGGCAGAACTTCATAAAATACTTCTCTAAAAGGAGCAAACCAATGCGTTCCTATTTACATTTCAGCTTTCTGCTGCTCTGCTAATTTCCAGGGGTTTGATGGTGTCTGGGCCAGCTGGGTTCTGAAGGGCTCTTCATCCCAGGAGGGATGGATTTGTAATGAGCCATGGGGAAGAGGGGAAGGGGATGAGAAGGGGACGAGAAGGGGAAGAGAAAGAAGGGGGAAAGAAAGAGGAACTAAAAGGGAAGGGGAAGAGGAAGGGGAGGGGGGAGGAAAAGGAGAGAGGAAGGGGAAGGGAGGGGAAGAGAAGAGAAAGGAAGGAAAGGGGAAGGAAAAGGGAAGGGGAAAGTTGTCTCTGTGTCCAGCCAAACACAGCACCTCATCCTCTTGAAGGCAGCCATGGTTTGGAATTGCACCCCCGTGAGCAGGAGCAGCTCCAGGCCAGGTCAGCTGCAGAAGTGCTCACCGGGCTTTTCACAAAGAGCAGCACAGAAAACAACCAGCAGCACTGATTCCAGCAAACAGTTATTAGTGAGAGTTATTTTAAAAGCACACACTGAGAAGTTTTCCCTTTTCCAGCTGCTTATTTTGTTTTATTAGAACAAAACCCATGGACATTAATTTTAGTTGTACTTAATTGAATAATTTCTCTGGGGAATAGTTTGGGGCGAGTTTGCGAGCAGCCCCTTTCCAAGAGCCATTACTAATTGGCATATACCACCGTGTCAGTGTGCCAACCAAAACAGTGCACTTTAATGTTACTGGAAGCGTTCTCAGCCCAGATGTGTTGAGAACTTGCAGTGATATAAGGCAGGCAGTAACTCTGTGGATGTGATAGAGCTCTTGCAGCATCCTCTGCCAGTTATCTGGAAGGAGATAAGTCTCCTTCAGCAAAAGCATCTCCAGGTCATCTGTTCCTCCCTTTTCTTCCCAGCTTGTATGGCCTAAAGTTGTACCAGGGAGGTTCAGGTTGGATATTAGAACAATTTCTTCTCAGAAAGAGTGGTGATGCATTGGCACAGGGAGGTGGTGGGGTCACTGTCCCTGGGGTGTTCAAGAAGCATGGACACGTGGCACTGAGAGATGTGGGCAATACTGGTGCAGATGGACAGTTGGACTGGATGATCTTGGAGATCTTTTCCCATCTCACTGACTCTGTGGTTCTCGAAGATACCATTCCCTTCACTCACCGTGTTCAAGGCTGACCAGCACGGTCACTCAGTGCAGCACTGCTGAGTGCTGCCAGCCATCCCTGCAGCACGCACTGCCCCACGGGAATTGCCATCATCCTGTGGTTTATCTGAGCACTCCAGCTATATAGAGGTGAAGATGTATAGGCCACACTCTCAGCTCTTCCAGCAGAGTTGTAGGTCGCAAGGACAATGCCATGAACTGCTTTTTGACAGACTTAGCTTTGAGCAGAAAGTCAGACCACTCGAGAACCAAACAACGGCCATAAACTGGGCATCTCTAGGAAAGCCCAGAGCACAGCAGTGCTGGAAGCTGCTCACATTCATACAACAGCCTGCCAACCAAAACACGTCTCCTGTTGTGGCAGGTTTGTTTTGTGGAAGCCCACAGCATGGCATGTAAGGACAGAAGCTAATTCCAGCTCTGCTCTTGTTTATTTTCCCCTGATCCAAAACCTAAGCACAATTTTTAAAACGCTGCATTCAGGACTTCTGTACAACTGCCACCTTCTGCTGCGCTGCCTGGAGGCAACCCACAGAGCAATGGGGCAACAGGAGAACCCCACAAAGGGCCACCCCATGCAGATGGATGACCCCAGCAGTGGGGTGTCCTGAGTTTCCCAAAGCTCGTTTCTCACAACATGCTGCAAAACAGCCCCAGCTCTAACACAGCTTAGAGAAGCAATTATAAATGGCCGGGGCCAGTGTTCCTGGGGGAAGAGCAGGGAATTGGTTTTCCATCCAGAGGTGGTGAGGCACTGAACAGGTTGCCCAAGGAGGCTGTGGATGCCCCATCCCTGCAGGCATTCAAGGCCAGCCTGGATGTGGCTCTGGGCAGCCTGGGCTGCTGGTTGGTGACCTGCACACAGCAGGGCGTTGAAATAAGATGATCATTGTGGTGCTTTTCAACCCAGGCCATTCTGTGATTCTATGATGACCTGGGCAGAAGGAGGAGCTGCTTGCCTCGTGCTGCTGCCAGGCAAACCCAAGTGCTGCCTTGCACACCAGTGCCCATTTGCTGCCTGTATCTCTGCAAGGCTGCTTGCTGCTGCAGGAGCTTCGAGGTCCTTCTCAACCCATCCCATTCTATGATTCTATGGCTCTACTCCAATAGGAGCCATTCGCAGGCTGTGGTGCCCAGCAGGATGCAGGCAGCTAGCCCTGCACAAACTCAAGGAGGCTGTGTCCAAGACACACAGCTGAGCCATTCCCCAAGTGTTAACTCCAGCATTGCTTCCAACCTGCCACAATTTTCAAGGCTTAAAAGTTAGTGAAACACTTCATGGCTGCCACAGTCCCAAAAATGAGAGTTCTTTAACAACTGGATATGAGGCGCTCTGCATTTTGAAGCAGATTAAGGGAGACTGGAAAAAATGACCAGTGGTGTAGTAGAGACCAAAAGCCTATTACATGGAGTGCAACTTGAGGAGCCAAAAGGGAATACCGCTCAACGTGTTGATGTGATGCTGACTTTAGGGATGGGGTTAAGCACTGCAGGTTCCTTCCCTTCCAATTCCATTCATTTTCTGAGCACAGGACAGTGAGCTCATGGCACCCAGCGTGAAGGACGCGGCCACACCACAGCTTTTGCACAGCCACTCGTCTTCACCCCCAGAAGAAGGAAGGCTCTGTTTGCTTCTTTACACTAAAATATGCTATAAAACAAAACTGCCATTTTAGCAGCCATTGGTGCTGGGACCAAGCCAACCGAGCATCACAGCATCCAGCACAAGGGCGTCATGCTGCGGCCAGCTGCATGGCATTATCCTCTCAGATCACTAACAAGGAGGAAAGACACTTCAGAATTGGTCTATCAATCACAGGAGGAACCAGCAAACTTGCAAGTGCTTCATGGCCACAGTATTGGAAGCAGCTGATGGAGCTCAGGTCAGTCCAGGCACCTGGGACTCATCTCCTGCTGACACACTTCATCGGGCTCCTCTGAAATCAGTGCTGAATGGAGGCAATTAGCAATGGGGACGCAGCAGCTAACGGGTACCAGGAACCAGCTGAGCTGCAGGGCAACAATATTCACTGCAACGTTGCTGCAGCATTCCTCCTGCTCCTTCTCACCTGAGACAGGTGCAACACTTGAAAAACGTTTCTGGAACGGATAGCTCAAAAACTCCACGTCTGTAACCATGGAAAAAGCTCTGCTTGCTTCCAGAAGTGCTTAAAACAACAAGGAGGGTGGAAGAACAACTTCCCCAGATAAGGTGACCTGACAGCGCTGAGTCCCAGCTCATGCTTTGCTTCCTTCCCCCTTCCTTGCAGCCAGAAGCAGGCCAACTCTCCCCATGCCTCCCATGGATTCCTGCAGATGTGGCTGTGACCGAGCAGTGTGTTTGGCGTGGCCACATGCCCACGGGTTTGTGCCGAGCCAGGGGAGCCTGCTGCACAGAGGAGCCCTCACCCAGCTGCTCCTCCACGGCCTTCTCCTTCCCCCGGTTCATCCGTTACAAGGGCCAGGAGTGATTAATTGGCACAAGCTGCAGACAGCAGAGGGCTCGGTGCCACTCCGCAGCGTGCCTAGAGGACACTTCACAGCACCGTGGCTAAATGCTGCTTTCACCTCCCTACACGACTTCTGAATTCCTGCGTGACCAACTCCAGTGCAGGAAGGAAACCTTAAGCCTCCACTTTATCAAGCTGCACAAATATACAGTTTATCAAACCGAAGAGATTACTGCTGCTTACTGTGCCGCTTTTGCAGCTGTTTGCAGAGCTGGCTGTTTGCAGGCCAGCACAGTGCCTTCCTGCACCGAGTGCAAGGAAATAACTGTGCGTGCATTGTGTAAGTCATTATTTCTAATTACTTAATTTACATCTCATTTGTTTGTTTCTTTTAGAAAAAGTACTGGTACCAGGAAAGGTGTGAAAGATAAGGAAAAGCCTGAAGGAGTTTTTGCTATTTGTTAATGCCATTTCTCAGCACACTCGTGCCCAGCAGCTGCCCCACGGCACGGCGCAGAGCAGTGCTCTCCCTGACAAGGATGGATACCTGCAGAGCACAGACCTGCCTCCATTATTTCTAAACCCAGGGTCTGCAGGGGCCTCCTAAGCCTGATCAGAAGGGAACACCAACGGGTTATCTGTCTCCCAGTTAAAACCAACACGCTGTTTCACTTTGCAGCCCCAGTTTTAATAAATCACAACGCCGAGCCCTGCTCTCTGCCTCATTATACTCCTCCTGCAGCCAAGCAAGCCCTGCCCTGTAGGATCTGCCCTTTCTGACTTGGGAGGCGAGGAGCTCTGCTTTAGGACATCTGGTAGTAGGGGCTCCTAAGGTCTGATCTTTCCATATGGGCTGGGAGAAAGTGATAGATGTTTTCATCTTTTCTTTAAAAGGACAATGAATGCTTGCTGGATCATTTCCAACCCAAATAATTCTGAAATCCAAAAGGATATTAATTGATAGATGCATTGTACAAATCTTCCTGAGCACAAAGGATTGGATTCAATGGCCTGGCCGGGGCCATTATGCCTCGCACTACAAAAAAAAAAAAGAAAATGTTTTGCACACCATTATACCCTTTCCCAATTTGTTCATGCTTTAGAGATTCCCTATACCCTGTGCTGCGGATGCTGATGAACAGCCGCTGCAGTCGCCTTGCACCACCTGGACCTTCCAGCGAGCAGGAGAACCCTGGGAACAAGGATAAGCCCATCTGCAGGTCCCTTCTGAAGACTGTGCAGGGGTCAGTTTGTCAAATCAGAAAGAAAGAGGCAGCACAATCAGCACCTTCATCAATTAATATGGGAAGTCGGGACTCAGTTCCAAGCGAGCCCTCACCATTCTCCACCCATCGCTGCAAAGCTGCATTCACCGTTGGAGCAGAAACAACACCACAACCATCCCTTTCCTGCACTATTTCTGCAAAGATTTGATTATTTGAGTTTATGAAGCATTTTCCATGTGCAGAAACAGGTGCACTAAACACCAAAATGCTACCTGCACCCTGGCCAACGATGACACGCTTTTAAGTCCCTGGATCTTGAAGCTGAGCCTGGCTGCTAGCAGCAGTATTTTAAGACTTCAGATGTGAGGCTCTGGGCCTCAATCTTAAATTATTTTTTCAAACCCTCTTAAAACACATTTAATCCTTTGTTTTCTTTCTAAGGAGAAAGGTTTCACATCTGGACTGTCAACCTGCATTCCAAAGCATTAGCTTGGCGAATTAAAGCGGCCGAGCTGTAAATCTCCAAGAAGAGAACTTGTCAGGGCAACAGCAACTCAGCATTAACCCCGGGCCCAGTTCAGCAGGAAAGCAAACAAAAAAAGCCCAAACAATGCAGAGAGTCCCAGGACAACTTGGGAAACGAATCCCACTGCCCAACAGAGCCAGGTGTCCTTACCTATCTCTTCCTATGAAACACAAAAGCCCACAGAGAGACACCCCCAGTTCCACGGGTAGATTGTGCAGGTTGACCTCTACAGCCACCACCAAATGTCTTGAGAAAACTGCAGCCTTTAGAGGGGTCAATGCCTCATCCCTTCAAACTCCAATAGAGCCAAGGTCCTTGAGCTGCCATTTCTCATGGCTCTGATAGGAAAACTGTCAGAAAGCGGAAGGAAAGCAAAAAGAGCTCCAGAGAATGAAACTCTTATAGCCACATCTCAGTGGAAAGCAAAACTTCAGCAACACAGATGGCATTGTGTCAAAAGGGTGTAGAATGGTAAAAACATAAACAGAAGTATCAGTCTCACCAGGATAACTGCACACCACTGAAGCATCTCAGCTAATGTAGTACAGCGTGAACACAACACTTATTGAACATTGCACCATTTATTCATTCAGACTTGTAGATGAGCTGCTAAAAAGCAAATTCCATTTTTGCAATTATTTATTTATTTATTCATTCATTCATTTTAGAGTGAAAAAGGCTGAGCTGGGCTCCCGAGGAGCCTGCAGTCAGAGCAGCCCGTCCCCAGCAGACAGCTGGGTGACCACAGCCGGCTGGTTAACTCTCGTGTCAGCGCTCCGTTCACAAAACACCCTGCAGTCCAACTCAATTATTTCTTACGCTTTCTCCTGAAGCACTTTATTAAATCTCTCTTCCTACCAAGAGCACAATTCGGAGCTTTGTTTTGGGCTCTGCAGATTACTTTGTTCCCTCAGCTCTGGTTTCCTGACCCCTGCACTGTGAGCTCGGCTGCACCCTCACCCTGAGCACCTCGGCAGATCCCTCCTCCTCCTTCCTGTCTGCTTCCTAAACGAACAAGAGCACACACCACTTTTGCTCCAAACTAAAGCAAGCACACCTAAGGAGAAAACATGGGGTGAGAGCACTGCTGCTATCAGCACTGTGGGCACCTCTGTGCTGCTGTCCTACCACCTCCCGCGCATCCATGCCCCTATCTGCAGGACCTTTCAACAAAAGACACGATTATAAGATTAAAACCTAGTTGAAGTAATTGTGCATGGAAATGCCGGCTCTTAGGGCTGTGGACCAGCTCTTATCGGGTTTCACGGCTCGCAGAGCAGCCTGGCAGCAGGCTGGTTGCTAATCACTAACTCAGCTGCAGCACAGTGTTTCTGCTCACCTGCTTCTTGTCAGGCTGAAAGGAGACACACAGCAACACTTTGTGACAGGTATTTTCATTGGAGTAACACATAGGTGGTGAAGGAGCAAAGCTGGAGAACACAGCAACTCCACCATCCAGCACTACAGATAGCCTGCTCACACTCGTGGCAAGCAGCACGCACACTCCTAGCACAGACTTCAAAATTCAGAAGGAAAGCCCCCAAGGAGGCTTGGATGGAGCCCTGGGCAGCCAGCTCTACTACCCGATCTGGAGGTTGGTGGCCCTGCCTGTAGCAGGGGGGTTGGAATCTGATGATCCTTGGGGTCCCTTCTAACCCAAGCCATTCTATGACTCTATGATTACCCCTTTCCTATCCCACAAGGCCCCACACATCACTTTACCTGCTGACTGCTGTCTTGAGCTTTTTCTTCAACAGGGACTCTCCATGTCGCCACTCCATGGGCTGCTATTTCAACTCCAATTTGCAGTGGTGCCTCCACACCTCATCACTGGTAATGATGCCATCCAGGAAACTGTCACCTCCAGATTGGTTCAGTAGCTCCTGACAAACTTGCAGAAGGGAGGAGGGCAGCCCCGGCAGACCCCTATGCTGGTCATTCCCCAGCCTCACACCTGAGTGCCCACTGCATCCCACAGCCAGCTGCTGCTCCTCCAGCTGTAAGCTGCAGGCACCTGCCCTGCCCTGGGAGCTTCAGCAGAATGCCGAAGTCTCACCTATCACAGCTCCTATCCTCCCAGCACCAGAACTCTCCTCCTCATTAACCCCCAGTATTTAGGAACCTCCACTGAGCAGAGCCTTCAGCTCAGCAGCTCCCTTCCCTTTCCTACTCTTCATTGGTGCCATTTCCCAACTCTGCAGACTCTAGACCCTAGAAGAGAACAGACACCACAAACACGTTGTGTGCTGAGCTGCTCTGCTGCTGTGTCAATGTCTGATGCAAAAATGCATGGCCGAGCCAGGCAGAAAACGCTGCTTTTCTCAGGGTGCTTCGCCAACCACCAGGAGATGATTTATTTGAGCATAACTTCACATCATCACAGGAACCGCTTCTTTATTTTCCTGTCCTCGCCTCACTTACAAAGTCCAGTACAGCTTCACAGAGGCTGTTGCCACCATCAGCTGTGGGTTTGGCTGCTTTAAATGTCTCTCAAGTTGGGTGTTCCCACCTCCAGCAACTTCCTCACCCTACTGCAGCTGCAGTTGCAAGAAGATTGGAGGGACAGCATGTGTAGCACTGTGGGATTGGGTGCTGCCAAAGAGGCAGATGACACACGGCCATGACCAACCCTGAGCAGGCCCAAAGCACCACACAGGCCATATCTGAGCCATGCCACCAACATGTTTCAAGCCTGGAGACTTCCGGGCCATGCAGCCCCAGCTAACCATATGCACAGCCTCGGAGGTCCTCAGATCCTCATTCTTAGCCACTCACAGCTGCAGTTTCCACAATGGTCAACCTACCAGAGATGCTCTTTCTCGCTTCAATTTTCCCCATTTTCTTGGCCAAAGGAGGACAACAAACACACCTGGGGATGTAGACCAAAGGCCAGCACAACCCCAGCACCACAGGACCCTGCTGAGCACCCCCCGGTGTGCCCCAACCCTGCATTAAATGAAGGCCAAACCCAATGTCGGTGCTCATTTTCTGATGTTTACTGGCTGAGGTAATGGCTTCGAGCAAAACCTGTCGCTCTCACAGGGCAGAGCACACTGCTTACAACGCCAGCTTCTGAAGTCCAATACGAATTAAAAGGAAAATAAAGAGAGTTTTGTTGTTTTGCGTCGTCGTTTTTTTCCCCCCTTTCGCTTCCGAACAACGATACACAGATGAGAGGTGATCTCATCAGCCCACGGCCCCACTGCAGTGCGGCCATCGCTCGGGAGAGACGTGCTGGCGAGGTAGGGCCGACTGTGAGCAGCATTCATATGGGGGTACAAACGCAGCCCTCATTGCCAGGCAGGGCATGGCTCCCAGCTCTCAACCCGCCGCACACATGTGCTGTTCTGAGGCTCTAAGAGCTGTGCAGTCAGAGCGCAGCCGGGCTCACGCCTCTGTGACAGAAGGAAGCGACCGACAAACACCCCGAGCATCGCCGGTTCACACAGCACAGCCGCCTTGCACGGGCAAAAAGAGAGAGGAAAAGCACTTGAAAATCCAGGAAGAATAGCAAAACGTGGTTTAGGAGCCTTCTCCTTTCATTTCTCATAAACCAGATCACATCTTCCTCCTAAGTTCCTTTTGATTTCTTTGTTGTCGAAGGAACAATGCTTGAAAGCAAAGAACGCCTCATTTCTGAGATGTTTCTGTTTCCAATCGAGCAGCAGAGCTATTTATTTTCCTAGCTGGTGAAGGAATTAAACAATTTGTCTTTGAAAACCTTGCAAGCCTTCACCCTGACAACCCCCCATCTGCTTTTCAGATTAAGGTACTTTGATTTTTACCAGCTAAAGGTTTATGAACTGCCGTATAAACCCAATTACTCTCATAGTAAATTATTTAAAGCTTACACGTTATTTTTTCAATTTCTCCCCACGGAGCACTCTGGAGATTCGTTAGAGGAAAGGGTGAGCTGCGCTCAAATGAGCAGCAGTGAAATGCGTGGGGCTTCCAGAAACTCAGAGCAAGGAAACTTCAGTGTACCGACGTGAGGATGAGACACCGCAGGAGAGCCGGGTGGGGGCACCGGGACAGAGCTGTACACACAGCCAGCCTCTGCTTCTCCAGGCTGCAGTGATTTAAGAGGAAAAGAACCAACCCACCATTGCGTCCCTGGCAATAAGCACAGCTTAACACCAGCAGGAGCTAATTCATTTTCTGCTTACTGGTTTGGGGAAAACAGGCATACCCCATTCCCACTAAGCAGGGGAATGCCCCACAGCAGCCCTCCTTACAGAGCAGTTCAAACTCCTCCTTCAGCAGCAACCCGTTCCCCCAGGGCACTGAAGGAAGCATGAAGCATCTCACTTGCAGTCACAGTGCTTACAAGGGAGGCACGTGCTTGGCTACGGCATGATATGGCATTATTTAGTGACCACAAGCGATGCACCTTTATCTTCAGCCTGTACATCAAGGGAAGAAACATCCCTAAATACAATCATTAGATGACTATTTCGGGACAGCGAGCAACTGTTCACATAACATCAGCACCCGCCACACGCACACCATTGCAGTTACACCCCCAAGCAGGTTGCAGCAGTGCCCAGGAGCGTGCAAGGAATGTCCCAGGGATGCACTCCGAGCAGGGCACACAAAGGCAGCACACTGCAACACCCGCTTCTGCAGCGCTGGCATTCAGCGATTTGTTCTGCTCTTTCCCTGCTATGTTTGGTCACTGATGCACTCAAGCACAAAAATGTGTGTTCCAACAGCACGGCAGCAACACTGAGCACAATTCGCTTGAGACGTCCGGGCTGCGTGAGCCCACCGTGCCAAAGCCCACAGCGTGACAGCAGCACTGCCTGCAGCGAGCTTTTTGTTTGTTTGTTTTTAATGGCACGCTTTAGTGCATTTCGTCCTTCAGTTCATCTATACCGACCGATGCCACTGGGACAACACGTCCCTCTGGCTGAGCTCTGCCATCCACCAGTGGGATCCAGGCCCTGTGAATCCAGGACAGCCAGAACGTAGCACTGGTCCTGTTCAGGAGAGGAGTGCACGGCACATTATCCCCCATCCCCAGCACAGATCCACTCAAGATGATATGGATGTTGTTGCCTGGCTCACTTCCCAGCTCCGAGAGCAGTCTTCTTTAGGCCAAGGACATCAACACTGGTCTGCAATTCCCAATAACACCCTTTTGGGACCAATGGATCCGTGTCAACCTTCTACATTTCTGCAGAATACTGCACATGCTCATCACACTTCTAATAAAAACCATGGCGTCATGCTTCTCAGAACAGTTGCACACCTCCTGCTGGGAACCTGCTGAGAACCAGTGCTCTGCCTCTGCTTGTTCCATTTAAATCCCATTAATCTCGTATTTGCAGCAGTGCAAAGTTCACAAGAAGTCATATCACGAGGTTCTTCCCCAGCTACCATCATCACTGGAGTCCTTGAAACTTTCTTCCACCAGAAGCTCATCTCCTGCCCTGGCTCATTAGTATCTCCTCCATTACCAGCAAAATGCTGACAATCTTCATCATGAAGGTTGTTTTGTTAGATTTTAATTAAAGGCTGAGATGCCCATTGGTTCCATCGCTATCAGCCACCCAGCATTCAGGGATTTATCAGCCTCTCCAGCCACATCTGCACAGCAGGGCTGTGTGCCAGCATCCTGCAGGCTCCTACCTTCTCCTGCAGCTCCCTGGGTCGGGCAGAGCCGTGGCTCTCAGTTCCTTTCCTCCATGGCTGTGACATCAAACTGCATCTCTAATTTTTGGGATCTGCTACGAGCCTACTTTATCACCTGAACCTCCCCTCAAACCCCAGATTAGTTGCAGGAGGTGCTGCTCAGGCCCCCCTTTGCTAACAGGAATGGTTTCAAAACAACATTTAGGAAGTTTTAAACACACGGTGCCATGGCAGCACCAAAACTATCACCATAAACAAGCCTGCACTGTTTACCAAAGGGACGTGCTGTAAAACACAACGCAACATGGAGCTGCATTGCTGAGCAAAACTCTGTATGCAGTCCAGGACACACAGAGCTTCTCAGGAGCTCAGCAGCAGGACTGACATCAGCAGTTCCTGGTTATAAAGCCCAACCTGTTAAAAAACTGACAGGCTACGAGAAAACAAACAAGCAAGCAAACAAAAGTTGCTCTCAATTGGGAGATGTTGGGAACTGGAATCTCTACAACAGAGATTTGGTTTAACCACTGTCTTAACAGAATGTTTTCATTATGCTCCCTTGCAGCCAGTATCAGTAGGACAGCACCCATCCCACTCTGCAGAGCCAGGATTACTGGATACAGAGGTCCATCCCTGCGGCCTGAAACCCTCTGACAGACAGAGGTACAGCAGACAGAGACCCTGTAACAGACAGAAGTACTTCTGTCGATCTCGAGATCTGACTTGCATGGCACACACCAGGAGAACAACAATAACTCACACTTCTTCGAGGAACATAAAGACACCAAATACCCAGCCGTGCCCTCAGCTGCTATCAATGAGCTGCAGTCGTTAATTTATTAAGACATATTAATGCACCCACAATACCTACAGCATGTGACCTCCCCGGATCGGCTGCCAATATGATATAGGTCCAAAAGAAATGACCCTTTTCTGCTGCGACAGAACAATAAATTGGCTTCTCTGAATACAGTGGTTAAAGAATCCGAGTTCCTGACCCTGAATGTTTTACTAGTAGTGTGCTGTGCTGTAGGGAACAATCAGGATGACATCTGCTGAAATGTGTGGGATTTATGATATAATAGGTTGCACATATGTGCCAAAAGAGAAGAAAGAAAAAAAAACCCTCTTAAATCTAACCAAATCAAGATTAATTAGCTATTAAAATAGCTGAGAGAACACAGTGCAATACAGGTGGTACAACAAACCATCCCACTTTCTGATCACGGCGGCGAGGATCGTTTTGGAGGTGGTGCTGCACACACATCTCCTATCGCACTCTCACTGGGAAAAGCACAAATCGCTGCTCCTTCCTAAACTTCTGCTCTGTGTACTTCTTGTAGCCTTGCACTTTCACCAACAACGTTACTCCGTCCTTTTGTAGGAAGTCCCACCAAGCCCACAGGAAAACCCTGCGCTGTCTGGCTTTGATCACCAAGACACTGAAAATTAACCCTGCTATTTTTACAGCCATCGGTGCATTACGGAAGAGGACGCACCGAACACACTCACCTCTCCACCTATCACTTGCATTCACTTCAACTTTTTCCCCTTTCCTGCTGCCCGCCAGCTTTCTGTTTTATTGCTAATTGCAATTACAGGCGCTCGGAGGGCAGACAGGTGCCTCGTGCTGGAGGTGCCACCCGTCTGCCCCACGCTTTGCCCTCGCTGCCTCCCTCCAGCAGCAGCACGCAGGATCACAAAGCAAACATTCTTCCCGCAGCACGCCTGGAGAGAAATCACAGAAGCCTAACTTTGTCTTTTTCCTCCTGCCCCAGCACTGCGAGCAAGCCGCTAATACCCTGCAATCTGCTCAGTTTCCCTCTTAATCCTCATTTGAAGCAACCTCTCCTCGCAGGAGATGATATCAATATGTCACCAGCAGGCGCACAATGCAGCCGAGAGCCAATGTTACCAATGTTATTGTGTGCCTGAGGTGGAGCGGCTCGAGCCCCAGCAGGAGAGCAATTTGTACGGGGAGCCGGCGAGTTCTTCTGGAGCAGGGGGAACCACTTCACACAGCCAGGCTCCTGCAGCAGCAAGCAGCCTTGCAGAGATACAGGCAGCAAATGGGCACTGGTGTGCAAGGCAGCACTTGGGTTTGCCCGGCAGCAGCACGAGGCAAGCAGCTCCTCCTTCTGCCCAGGTCATCATAGAATCACAGAATGGCCTGGGTTGAAAAGCACCACAATGATCATCTTATTTCAACGCCCTGCTGTGTGCAGGTCACCAGCCAGCAGACCAGGCTGCCCAGAGCCACATCCAGCCTGGCCTTGAATGCCTGCAGGGATGGGGCATCCACAGCCTCCTTGGGCAACCTGTTCCAGGGCCTCACCACCCTCTGGGGGAAAAACTTCCTCCTAATATCTAATAGTCTGTCATCTTCAACTACAGCAGCACACCACAGGCATCCCAACACCCGAAGTGTGGGGCCGCAGGGCACGAAGAAGTGCTGCAGCTTTGGCTTTGGTCCACATGAACTCACAATCCTGAAATCCAAACTGCAGACCTCTCCTTCTGGGTACCTCCGCTGTAAGCTCGTTATTGTGCAGCATGGCAAAGCACTCGTTAAGTTTACCAGCTCTGCTTTGTTTTGCTCACATGGTTTGGCAGATCTCAGTTCCCCACAGATGACGTGGTTAAATTCAAACCCTGAGTGCAGCATTTCCACACGGCCACACACCCTTGGTTCACTTATGCAGCGGCATCCAAGAACCCTGACAGAGACCAGCTCACTGACACAGCTCCCACACAACCGGGTTTTTTTGTTACATCCGTTACCCATCCTGGGAAAAGTGGAGCTACTTACAGGTGAAATAATGAACATGAAATGAACACAACGTAGAGCAGATTCACCATCTGGAAAGGGAATGAAGGAGAGCAGCTGGGGCAGGACAGCGTGGTACCCATCAGCACAGCCTAAGAGACAGAAAGTCTCCCCTATTCAGGCTGTTGGAAGAACCCTTTAATACTTACTTCACTCTCTTCACTCAGCTGTTTACAGGATATCTGAGCTATTTGTTAAAGACTCAACATCTTCCGCCACTTAACTGGAGAGTGGAAAAACTGCCTAATCCACTCCTGTAGGTAGCAAAGGACCCTGAGCAAAGCGGGCTTCATTTACACAGGAAAAGAGCTGCTCAGCAAAAGCCTCCCACATGAAGGCACTCATCCTGGCTAAGAACATCGTCGGGCAGAATTAGCATGGAAAAGCTTTACATTCACACCACAGCATCCTTCTGTAAAGCCTTCCTGCCTGGGCCAAAGCGGAAGGGATGCAGTGACAGCAGCCACAGCTCTGTGAGCTGCATCCCAAATGTTGCGTGAAGATGAACTCTGAAACGTTTGGTCACTGCTTTTCGTTTCCCAGGGAGGACATAAGAAAGTGACTGAGAATTCCCTGTAACTCCACGTGACCGCTGAGCAGACGGAAGGATAACAGCTACAGCAGCACCTATATGCTGGGACTGCCGTGTTTTTAACTCTCAGAATTGACAGACATATTAATTGGAGACAGCTGCAAGGAAAAATATCCTAACGACATGATTCATTAGTTTTCATAGATAATTACATCTGCTCATGGCCTCACAGTGAATCATTCATTTAGGGAATTTTGGGGGTATTAAATTTAAACGCAGTAATCAGATTTGTTAATCTGCGGGACGAGGCAAACCAAACAGAATTTTACTCGAGGAATTGTTTATACTTCCAACATTGACATTAATTCAGCAGCAGGAAAAAATTAGCAGCGTGGTGTACGTCCGTGTGGGTTAAAGCTCACTATGTGCAACGTCCTCCACTCAGGGCTGCTGCACAGATTGCTTCAAGGCTGCAAGTTCGCTTCCTTGGGTGCAACCCTAAGCACTGCACAACCCTGCAGCCTTTTAAATATATATATAAATCAATACTTTGCTTGTTTGAGATGATGAGATTTGAAATAGTATCGGGTTTTGCCACTCTATAGACTGAAGATAGAGCTGTTTTCATGGTTAATGGATTACACGTTTTAAAAAATACTGTTTTAAATGGGGTTTGTTACCCCGAGCACACAGACCCAGATGAGAACCCCAGGCACACTCCCAGGCCCAGCCCTGTTCCCTTCCCATCAGCCCACAAACTCTTCAGCAAACTGAGCTCTGCATTAAAAAACAAAGAATTTCTGCCTCCTGGAAGCTACTCTGGAATTTCCTATTTCTCAGTTCAAACAAAAAGGTCTTCTGACCTTAAATAGCAAGGGCCTGAAATTTATTCCCGTTCTTATTGAAGCAGCATTGCTCTTCAGCTGCAAGTCTTTTTTATTCCCTCCTTGATCGCTCAGTGCCAAACACGAGCAGGAAGCACACAGCCCTCCTACAGGGCTGCACTTGGCCAGGCTGCACGTCCAGCATCACCCTCCTGCTCTGCCCTGCTCTGCCTGCTGCTCCTCCATGCCCAGCTCTCACTCTCTGGGACCAAGGACCTGAAAACCGAGCCCGGGATAAAAGGCACAGACTCCCACATCAACCACAACTATTTAACAACAGCCACAAACGAAGCTTGTCCTACGTGTATGGCAGAGAGCACCTTTGATATCACAGCTTGGGTTTCTCTGAAGCCACATGCTGCTGCTGAGAATCACAAATTACTGTGCAATCCGATATCTCCCGCTCTGCAGAGCTGCACCTACGCAGTCGTATTTTTCCTCACCGAGCTTTGGGGGACAAGGGCTTGCTCCATGGAAGCTGGAACAAATTAATATTTCCCTGAGAATTATTATTCTAAGAGAAAGACCCAGCAGGAGTTTAAAAGGCAAGCCAACATCTTCTATTTACTTTGAGCGAAGCCTGTGACAACACACAGCATGTTTGATTTGGGATGCGGACGGCGAGCTGCTCTTTGGGCACACAGCTGCTGGAGGGCGTCCTAAATGCTGCAGAGAGCTCTGATTCCACCACCAGCAGCAGCAGCGTGATGCCCATGTCACAGCCTTCGAGATGGACCTTCCCAAAGAACAGCATCTCCACTCACCTCACCCAAAAGCACCGCGTTGGGTTCCAGCGAGCGCAGCACTGCGTGTTTGTGGAATGGGAGACACGTCAGGCCCTTTCTTGCAGTGATTTAAACTCCTCCCGTGTTAGAAGGAAAACAAAGAACAAAGATGCTGAAGTATTAATCACTGTGCTCAGCACCCATGGGGAGTAGCTGGAGGAATGCAGTGCGTGGAGATCCGCCAGCCTTGCTTCCAGGTTAGGGCCTGCAGACCCCATCCCAGCACCCTACCAGGAACTGCCCTGCTGGCTCTGTCCAAGCACAGGGCATCCCTGGGTGCACAGCCATGGCACAGCACGCACTGCTCTTGGGAAGAATGCAACTCCAAGTGATTGCAACCCGCAAGCCCGGAAGCCAGAGCTGTTCACTATGAAGATCTTTGGTTACAAAGTGCAGAAACCCATATCATAGAAGCACAGAACAGCCTGGGCTGAAAAGGAGCACAATGATCATCCATTTCCAACCCCCTGCTGTGTGCAGGTCACCAACCAGCAGCCCAGGCTGCCCAGAGCCACATCCAGCCTGGCCTTGAATGCCTGCAGGGATGGGGCATCCACAGCCTCCTTGGGCAACCTGTTCCAGGGCCTCACCACCTCTGGGTGAAAAACTTCCTCCTAATATCCAACCTAAACCATTCCCCCTTGTCCTATCACCACCCACCCGCACAAACAGCCAGTCCCCCTCCTGTTTATATGCTCCCTTGAAGTTCTGGAAGGCCACAATCAGGTCTCCCCAGAGCCTTTTCTTCTCCAAGCTAAACAAGCCCATATATTTCCCTTTTGCTCCCCACATGAACACAGCAAGCAGGATCCTCTCCATCGTTGGCAAAAACGCATAGTAACGATGGTGACTGTGTGGAAAAACTGTTTTGTATCTGAGAACTTGCTCAATCAAACAGCACTATTGTGCTGTTTGTATCTGTTGTTGTTTTCATGGAAATAAAAAGGAGGCATTACTTTTGGGGCGACCTATATAGATGTGGCTCAAGACAATTCCCCTTCACTCAAAGCAGCCCGAAGGCTGGACACCCATGTCATAAATGTACATACTATCAGGATCACCATTTTCACAAATGCCAAGAAAGCAACCCCTTCCCAGCACAAGGGAGGACAGCAGCCTCCCCTCACCCCCCACCACCAAAGCTCCAGCAGGAAGGCACCCAGAGCAGCTGCTGCCCTCTCCTTTCAGCCCTGCAGGTAAGGGCGCTCACAGGCAATGATGAGAGAAACCACTTACTTACGGCAGCACTGCAAAGGGCACAGGGACAGCTGGAGGAGATGGAGCAGGTTGGCTGCTCGGAGATGTGCTCAGCCCCTCAGCAGGCGCACAGAGCAGCTTAAATGAGAATAGACACAGATGTGCAACATCAGTCCTTTTCTTATTGACTTCACTGCATTTTCTCATGGAAGAAGAATTCAGTGACAGTCACAAGTCAACTTTTGGGGAAAAAAAAAATAAAACACCCAGAACTGCTTTCAGAAATGGGAAGATGAATTGAGGAGTCATATTGCTGAGGAACTGAGCCACAGCTGCAGTGCTGGAGGCACACACGAGTGATGTGGGAGCTTCAGCTCAGTGCCATGCAAGGCACACACAGTGCAGTAAGTGCAAGGTGAGGTGGTGATGCAGAACGAGCTGCATGCATTCAACCCATGGTGGCTTATTTGCTGCACAGCACTGCGGTGAGCACAGAACAACACTTTCATCTCCTCCCACATCCAGACAGCGCGTTCCTCTGAACACCTGGGCAACTGTTTTAGGGAGAAGTTACAGGAGGGGAAAAAACACGTGAACCACGTTTGGGAACAGGTTGCCCAAGGAGGCTGTGGATGCCCCATCCCTGCAGGCATTCAAGGCCAGGCTGGATGTGGCTCTGGGCAGCCTGGGGTGCTGGTTGGTGACCTGCACACAGCAGGGGGTTGGAACTGGATGAGCACTGTGGTCCTTTTCAACCCATCCCATTCTATGATTCTATGTTCCTCTGACACAGGCTCACTGCCAGACACAGGACTGCAGGGTCACCAGACCCAGAGCTGCTCGCTGACCCCATGCTTAAAAAGCACCTCCAATAACAAACACCGTTTATTTCAGGGAACGTTAAAAGCCAAAAGAAAAGCGGTGGCTACTTTTTACAAAGGATAAAATACACCTCTTGATTTCCAGCTCTCCCCTCTAAATGGTTTTATCCTATGCTTCTCTCCCACGTGGAAGGATGAAGAATTATCGGGGAGGGTGGTGGTTCAGGACAGTTTAAGTGTGCATGAAACGGCTGTTCACTCTCAGCACACCATTTGTGCTCTGGAGAGACCACCACAAAACCATGACACCGCTCATTTATTCAATAAAGTTTCATGAATTCCAGCTGGAGACTCCTTTTTCCTTCCCCCAAGGCCAAAGGGAAGCTTACTGTTATTTTTCATGTTTAGGATGTGGGGAAAGACACACGGGGACATTGAAACATATTAAACTGTTGGTTTTCTCTCCCCCCGCTCCTCCCCCTCTTATCCAAAAGAAGGGAGGCTTCCAATCCTCAAACACATTAAACAAGTGGACTGAGTCTGAACAGCAACAGCCAGCACCGAACTCATTTATCTCCCCAAATCCCATTCAATATAGAACAGTTACCATCATGCAGCAGCAACCGCAGGGACACCGCTCAGCTCCTTTAGCCAGCATTAAAGAAAGGTTTTGTTTGGGAGCATCAGAGCACCCACAGCACTGCGGGGTGAAACACGAAAGGAGGCTGACACAACACAGCGGTCAGTGCAACGCTTGCAACAGCTTCAGGCTGTCTGTATTAGCAACTCATCAGTCCTCAGCTTCAGGCAGAAGAGGTGCTCGCCAGCCACTGCCAGCAAGGAGACAGCTTGAGAGTGAGCAAGGAACTCCTGTGCAAACCTGGGCTTGGAAAGGACAGCAGTCATCATTTTCCATCCAGAAATACCTGAGGATCCGATGGGAACTTCAGCAGAGCAGCAATCAACGCCACGAGTTATCAAGGACAGATGGGCAGGACTACAACTCCTCAGTGTCTGCAGCTTGTTTTCATATAATAATTAATAGCAAGAGCTATTGGAAAGCTTCCTCCCTTTCAAAAACACAAACCTCTTGCTAAAGTCAATAGTGCCAGTCAGCTTATGAAATGTTTTTATACCACAACTGAAGAATGGCTTTTCTGCTGCATTTGTTTTTGGTGACGTCCCCACCTCCAGATGACTTTAGGCAGACAGTCTCTGCTGCTTTAATGCCCAGCTGCTCCATTTAATCCCCGCTAAGACTTTTTTCCTCTTCAAACTTCTTTAGGCATTGTGCTGGGAGACTTGTTTAAAACATATTCCTTACAAAGGCTCCCGGCAGCTCTGAAATGAAAGTGGTTCTCAAGTCTTCCTACTGACTTCAGAGGACAAATGGTTGGGCTGTCACAGCTGAGCAGCATGGAAAATGTTCTGGAGAGGGATGAGAAGCCACAGAGCTCCTGCACCCACACCAACTCCCCTCGGCTTCATCCCTGCAAGGTCTCCCAACACGCTGCTCTGGACAGGCCAAGCGTCACCAAGTCCTGCAGAGCAGCTCAGTTCTTCATGCCAGTAAGCCTGCAAATAATGCAGGGCAAGCCTGTTCTCTGGAGAGCTTCTCTAAGCCCTCTTTACACTCCCTCCCACTTCTGAAGAACTCTCAGTGAGGCTGGGCAGTGCCATCAGTCCTGCTGCAAACAGAATCAGCACAGCCAGGCTGAGAGCAGATAATGGGTTCCTAATGGACTGGCATATTGCTTTTCCTACTTGAAAGCCTACCATAAGGAGATCCCTCAGCCTTGCCCACTTGGTTTGAGATGTCACATATGGCTCCGTTGCGAGTAGCCCACAGAAAGCTGAACAAGAAACAAGTGAGAAGTTTGCCTTATGCTTATAACAAAGCAGTAAGATTTGGTTTAGATCAGCTCTGACCATCACCTTTCTATTTGTGTTTGTTTCTGAGATACACATCATTCCACCACTTAAAGCCTCTCTAAATATACTCTTCTAGTACAAGTCCAAAACTAAAAAAGCTCAAGCTGCTGATGCCCCTGCTCAGTAGCAAAGCTGTAATTGAACCTACTTGCTGTTGGTAGCAGCCAGCAGGCCTGGCAGGTTGGCAATGCCATGCTAACAGAGATCCCCTCCAGCTGCTCCATGTCGCTGCTGCACTGCCAGCAGCACAAAGCAGCTCCCAAGAGGTGCACCCACCTCCCAGCAGCAGCCCTGGGCTTCAGTGCACAGATGCTGAGAAAACACCCTGCCCTGACCTGGCCTGCTCTGAAGAGAAGCAACATGAGGTGCAGTGTGGAAAACTGACGATCAGGTTCAATCTGCAGCCTCCAGTTGTAGTTCAGCACCAGACGATTTTGGGATTTAGAAATCTGAGAACAGAAATGCAGGGGAGGGATTGGACAAATGCCCCGAATGACTTAAAGCTCGGGAAGAGCATGGAGTAACCAAAAGGCCTTCAGGAAAAGTCATTTCAGCCACACAAAACACTGATAGGAGAGGCTCTCCCACCTTTATGGTCGGCATCACTGAATATCAGATCTCTGCTTGGAAAATAGGCACAGCCAGCTTGGAGGAAGGCTTCTCCCTTCAGCAAAAGGAGGAACGCACTGATGGTGCACACAAACCTTCAGACCTTCCCTTAGAAAAGCCCTCTGGTCTCCGGCTATGCAAGTCATTTTCCTTCCATTGAAAACACACCACCCACATCACCCACAAGAAAAACAATTGCAGCTTCTATTGTAATAAAGCATCAAATTGAGTTTTTCTGTAAGAAGTGAAGTCAGAACAGTTTAACCAGCAGAAAGGACTACAGTTAAGCTAACTGGGCTCCAGGGAAGCAGCCCTGTAATTACATATGAACAGTGAGGCATCATTAAGCAGTGGGAAAAACCCAAGTGGTCTCACACCGATCCCAGGTGCACACAGACACCGAGGGCAGCTCCTCCCCAGGTCTGATCCTCAGCACAGAACGCCCCACATGCTCTGTCCCTGGGCTGGTGCTTGGAGGCAGCTTAGTCCCAATAACAGTTTCCAAGGAAAACTACTTATTTATAACGGGAACTATTACATAAAAACGAGTCTATGTCATAAGCTCGACCAGAAGGAAGCTTTCCTCCCAGCTTATCTGATTTTCTATTCATTTCAAATACCATGTTTCGGAAGGCCACTTCAGAGTTCAATTCACACTGCTAATTTTCTTTGGCAAAAACCCACATTATCTACAAACCTGGGCTGAAAACCCAATTACAGTACCGTGATACCCACACCCTGTTGCACAGCGATGGGATGACAGGGGGATACAGCAGGTACCAGAGCTGCTCGCCAGTCACGAGCAGAGCTACATCTGGAAGGTGCCCAGGTGGGATACAGGGCACCAAGAAAAGGGGGAACATCCACATTAAGATGACAGCTTGCTTGGATCACTGTGCTGAGCCCCTCAGCAGGGCTGTTCTGCAGTTGTTACTAAGGGGAGCACTGAGCACTGCCCCCCCCAGGCTGTCACAGTGCCCTCCGCCAGTCCCAGCACCCAGGCTGGGCTCTGAGGCTGTCTGCTGTCACTGCTCTCTCGTTTCAGCGTGGCAATGTAAACACAGAGGTCAAAGGAAGACAGAAAAAACATTCTGGGAGTTTATACCGAATGTTATCTTACTTCCACACGGGCTCTGCCCAAAGTAGATCTAACCCAACCCTCAGAAGTCACAGGCAGTGCTTGAATCGCCCTTCTCTCGGCATTCCTGCTGATCCCAGTCCTAAGCCGGACCCCAGAGGAGTGCTTCAGGGCTGGATCCCAGCACCTGGCTGCCCAGGGCCAAACTCTCACTTATTGCAGGCAGGTACCCCTGAGCTCCTCCCAAACCTGGCGAACACCAGGCCCAGATGTTTCCAAATAAAGGTTCTGGACCCAAACCAGCATTTTTCAACAAAACTTGGTTGCATGAGAAAACCTCCAACAAAACGTTGAGATCAAATACTGGAGTTATTTCAAAACAATGCAACTTATGCAGCCAAAAGACACAGCTGATAATGCCCCCCACTTCGATGCCAGCCGGTTCGCATTATGGTATCTGTTTTGAAGTAGGGGATTTACTCCCTCATGCTACAGCGCTGCCCATAGCTGTGCTGGGAGAGCCTTGTCTGCGTGCACCTCCAGGCCCCCTGAGCAGCACAGTGAGAATCATCCTGGTTCTCGATGGATTCCCTCCAGCCCAGCCCCAGCAGCACCTTGCCAGGGCAGCAGGCACATCCTCGGGCAGCAAGGCCAAATGCTTCACCAGTATGTGGGCCAAACAGCACAGCGTTTATAGCACCGATCTTATTTGGGTTGGGCTGCACAGGACCAAGATAAATTTCAACACATCAGGAACTGACAAAGGTTATGCTAATATGACTTATTCCACTCAAACTCCAGCTTGCAAGGAAGTCATCTTATTATTCACAATAATAATTACAGTACAATTATTTTACCTGTTTTTAAGCGATCTCAAGATGCTTTCAGATATTAACTTCATCAGCTTAAAAGCATCCCGTGCCATGTTTATGTCACATTAACTTTAATTACGTTTGACTGAAACACAGTTCTGAGCAAGCAATTGTTCGCAGCGCTCAGTTCTGCTGTCATCCCACTGCAGTGACTGCGTTGTGCCCATTGTACAAGCAGACAGCTGTGGGGCTGATTTCAATGCTCGAGCATCACCAACTGCCACTTGCAGGCTGCACCTAGCAGCAGACTTTACAAATATCAAAGTAGTATTTAACCAAGCCAGAAAGCCCCACTTCCTATTCAAACACAGCACAATAGAGCTCCGTCTGCACAACACAGCACAGCAACCAGCCCCAGCCTGCTGCCTGCCTCTCACGGTGCTCAGAGCATCACAAGATGTTCCACTTCATTCTCTGGTTCTGCGAGGTGCTGAGCAGTGATTCCATACGTTATGTTTGTTTATCACAAGACAGACCAGCAAACCTGAGGCTGCCTGGCCAGTGTGGAATGGGGACAAGCTCAGCCAAGCAGGCAGCATAAGCTTTGGAAATGGAGTATGTTCTGTTTTGTATCCAGGAGAACAGAGGGAAACAGCGAGGGAAGTCCTCCGTTCAGGCAGGAGTGAGCTAGAATCTGTTTGAGATAATGAGAAATGCAGGACAATCTGAAAGAGAGAACTCACAAACTGACTCAGTGGTGAGTAAATTAACTTCAAAGCACTCTTCGGATTCCAGCAGGACAATGTGCCCAAAAACGTGGTTTTCTTGCTCTCTCCTGTGTTGTAACCATTCAGGCTTTGACCCTGAAAGTTTTCTGGGAAACCTATTACGAGGCCATTAGCATCCAGCAGCCCACTCACCAAATCACCGTGATGCAAGAGCATATGGTTCCTCCCAAGCATGACTCCCTCTGAAGCCCAGCACTGCATTCCCCTCAGCAGCACTGAGGCACACGAGTTACCCAGCACTGCAGGACCCAGGGATCACCACTGCTTCCCCACAGACCCCAAAAGGGACAAAGGAAGCTATAAAGCCAAAGTCTTTTCAAGTACAAACTCTCACGCTGCATTTCACTGCCACAATGAAGAACACTGGCTAAAAATGGTGTCTGTTTTTAAAGAAGAGGTGCTTACTGGTTCAGGACTAAAATGTTGCCCAGGCATGGCCATCTACCATTGAAAATGCTCATGCAAAATATGTCCCAGACAGATCCTACTCAGTGTGACCACAGGCCAGAAAAAGCCTGGGACCCAGTACCTATCGTGCAATTAAATCCTTCCCTAATTCAGTCAAAAACAAGAGGGACAGCACTCAAGGAAATGGGCCAGATAGGTAACAGCAAATCTATGTGGGTAAAATAAGCAGAATTATATACTTCTATGACAGCCCCCTAGACCTCCCACCACAGGCATTCTGCAGCAGGCAGCTCCCTTCTTGCCCTTCTTTCCTCCAAGCAGAGAACATGCAGGCAGGAGTTGCACCTTCTGCTGCCCACTGCAGGTACAGCATTCAGCTGCAGGAGCTGTGCCTCTACACGATGAATGGCAGTAACAGAGCAGAAAGCAGGCTAGGAAAATCAGGCGAGGAGACCTCTGTGGTCTCAATTTGAGATTCTGAACAGAGGAAAAGCTAAATTAACATGGAAAAAAAAATCATCAGAGCGTTGAAATATCTACAATTACAGTGAGGTTTTGTTTTCTTTTCAAACAGCTTAAATCAAACGACTGAAGGAGCAGACGGGGGAAAAGAACTCTTCTGCTACGAGCTGAGGTTTATATCCCTATTAGAGCTCTCCTTAAGCCCTGCTACAAAATTAATGACAAGACTTTGCAATTGAGACGGTTAAGATCATAATTCTTATCAGGAAACCCGGCGAGGTTTCACAAGAGTTCGGAACTCATTTTCCCCCGCAGCACTTTCCCAGCACTCCAATGGCCATGAGGACAGCTGAAGGAAGGCAGCCTCCCCCCACACGGCGTATGGGTGAGGTAGGGGCTGACTAACTGTGGAAAAATCCACATAATTGAGAAGACAAATGTTGAGCAGTTATTTTACGGCTTGAACTATTCAAGGAAAAAGGCGGTGCGTGCCAAGAGGCCAGACAGGCTCACGGTGTGTGTGTGTCAGCGCTGAGCTTCCTTTCATCCCCATCCAGGTTGTGCTGTGCTGCTTTATCTGGTTCTGCGAGCGCTGCAGAAAGCTATAAAAGATACTGAGAGAAAAAGGAGCATCTCCCATTATCACGTGTATACAGAGAGCGATACAAAAGCACGCAGCCGCACGAATGCTGTTGAGGCCGTTTGTTGCTTCCCAAGAGAAGGCCCTACTTTCAGTTGTTTGAAATGATGAAAAATGTTAAGGACTCAGGCTGAAGATTCCAAGCTTGCATGCTCGCTTCCAGATGAATTTTATAAAAAAGAGTATATTAAAGTTTCAGCCAAAACATCTCAGCCATTTCAGAACAATGCTCTTTTCCCCCGTTACGGCTCTCCAGTGGCCTCAGGAGCTGCAGTCCCCCAAAGCTTTCCCATTAACACAAGTTAGAGGGAGACAGAAAAGGACGCAGACAGGGTGGTTTCAGAAGTGAGGATTAAGACATTCAGAAGGGGAGATTAAAGATCTGCTCAACAAAAGCAGGAGAATGGGAAGTTTGAAGGAAGCCAAGCTGCAGAAAAGAAGAAAGAGAAAGCTAGAGAAGGCAATAACAAGGTGACCAGTCACCTCCTGCTCCAACACACCCCAGCAATGCAACCGACGGAAATAACACCTCACCCCTGCTCCTTCTGCCCACAACTCGCCCCACTGCTTCTGCCCCAGCCCTCCCCCCCCAGCAGCTCATTTCCTTCTCTGAAATCCTCCATTCCTGGCTCAGCACGCTCTTCTTCCAGCCAGGCTGTCCCAGCACTCCTGGTGGTCACACCTGTGTGTTTTAAGGCACACCTTGCCCACCTCCTGGCTGCCCCACCTGCTTCCCATGACCTCGATGAGCTGCTGGCCAAGCTGCTGTCCCTTCTCCATGCCAAGCTTAATAAAGGACTGGCTGAACAGCAGTGGTTTGTCAGAGCCTTTCACAGTATTACGCTGTTCAGCCTGTTTGAGTTGTGACCTAGAGACTGTGCTCCCAAGCCCTTCTCCTGAAGGTTAGTTGCTCATCTTGAATCAGCTTAATCCTCACACCAGTGTGACCCTTTGCTTGTAGCCAGGCTGAATTTCACTCTCGTTTGTCAAGATCATTGGGAGGAATCCTAGTGTTACTCCCAGCGTCGCTGCAGCCTTCCTCGTCTTTTATGTCACACAGGAGCTGGGTAAGCACACCACACACTTCATCCTCCGTGTCTTCAGCAAAAATGCTGAGAACTAGAAAGACCAAAGCAGCCCAACTCAATTCAGCCTTGTAATCTAATCACCAGTCCTTAATTTCTGAACATAACTATCCGATCAACTTCACATCTATTGAAGATGATTCACTTGAACCCATGCAGCCATGGATGATTCACAAGAACGTCTTGTGAAACAGAATCAAAACCATTCTTACATCAAGATGGCATTGAGTTGTTTTCCCCTACTCGTGAAGCTCCTTTATAGAACAAATTCAAACTCATTTGACACAATGGGTTCTTAGCGAGGACTTTGCAGAGAGCCACAGCAGCTCTCATCCCACCACTGCTCACCACACAGCTCCCAACAGTCGGACTGCCATAAACCCACCCCAGCAGAGCCCAAAAGGGAAGCAGATGCTTACGCCTCATTCTTACTGCTGCTGTCAGCAACTGTCCACGAAGCCCAGAGGCAGGACATCTCACACCTCTCACATGCTGCTCCCCGTCAGCCAACACCGGCAAAATTGCGCTGTCAGCCCGGCTGCAGAGGGCCCTGCGGAGGTGTTCTCATCTGGCCGCTGACCCGCGCTGGGCGGTGGATCCATTCTGCACTTTCCAGGGTTTTTTTGTGTGTGTGTGTGTTTTTTTTTTGTTTTTTTTTTTCCAGTTTTCTTTTTAAAGATACCAGGAAATTTGACGTATACACAAACACTGGAAACACTGAAGCAGCAAAGCGATGTACTTAAAAAGGTTGGGAAATGCTAGAAATAATGCTGTTTTGTGTGGACACGCTTTTTCGATCCAATATAAACTCAGTGTACCGTTAGTTCTCATTACATACATCCTCCAGCAGTCAGCAGGGCAGGGCTCACTTCCTCGACAGATACGGAATATTTTGTTTTACCCTCCTCACCCAGCACAAGGCCGCGTCCCTCGCAGGCCATGCACTGCTCCAGCTCTGCATCTTCCTCCTCCAGCCATGGCCCTCCTGATGGTAAAAACAAGCGTGTTCTGATTCTGACAGCTCCCTCAGGAGATGAAACACTACCAACCCCAGCTCAGAAGGAAAAATAAGAAAATTAATCATGACGGTTTATTTGGGGTGCTCAGTAAATGAGGTTTTGAACCTCTCTGGAAAGAGGCAATACGCCAAGCCTCCTCCTTCCCAGCAGTGCTCACAGCTCTTTCTGGTCAGCTCCAATGCCCAAAGCTCAGCAGACAGACCCGACAACACCTGGATGCACAGAAGGGAAGTGCTTTGGAAAAAGTGCGGTCAAGGAGACTTAAGCAGCATCACAGGGCTCCCAGGAAGAAGCCATAAAAAGACACCTTAGAAATAACTTTGCCACTACATATAGTTACTGCCAATCCAATCCAAACCCAGACGAGATCAAGTCTTGTGCGCACAATGAGGCATGGCCTGCAGGAAACACTGTGTGACTGCTTTAAGCCTAGAAATATATGCAAGGAGTGCCATCGGACCTCAGTTCTGGCCTTCCCTAACTTCTGAGTGTTCACACTGAGACTGAGTATTCCCCTGTTTAGACCACTGATGACAAAAAACAACATTTAACACGGGTGTTAATTTTTCCCCTAAGAAGGGTTAACTCCAACTAAGCAGCGTGCAATAAAGACAGAACATTTCACCAATAAAACTGAAGTCATTTCTACTCCACACAATAAGCTCGGGAAGCAAAATAAAAATCTATCTGCATAGCATGAGGTCAGTCAAGCTACGGATGGTTATTTAAAATCTAAATATTAAGAACAGATGCTTCTTTTTGGAGGTGTTTAAAGAACCTGGAACCTGCTGGCGCTCAGCGTTTCTCAAGGAATGCTGCAGACCTTCAAACCCACAGCAGACCATCTCAGCTGGGGTAAGAGGACTGTGCTCCAGACAAGATGAACGTTCTTTCGCATTTAATCTTCAATCTTTTCTTATTTACAAGCTAATCCTAACAATGAGGTAATATATCCACAGCCCCATTGGTTTGAGCCTCATAACTCATACATATTCTATACACAATACTAATTAGTTTGTATTATAGCAAAATGTACCTAATAAACAGAAATGTGAAACTACGTCGTATTTCAGGGCTCCTTTTTTGATGCTGGCTATACAATAGCCATGTAAAAGAATCTTTAGGAGAAGCACATTACTGTCTGCATACCAACCAGGCTGCACCAGAAGTGATGGACTTGAACACCATCCTGAAGATGTGCATTGAGTCCCAGCTGCACAAGGTATTTCAGCTACTTCCTATGACTGCACAAGAACATTGCTGTACGTGCACACAAAGCAGCTCCGGGTGTGCTGGCTGCAGTGTGCCCAGCTCACCAACTCCATGTGCCAGAAAGTCACTGGGATTCCTGGGCTGGCACTGAGGGAAGGGCCAAGCTGAGCCCCGTGTTCTAGCCAGCACACCAGAGGTGATGCTGCAAACTATCAAAGAGACAACGTGTGCTTGAATGTTGGGTTGGTTTTTGGAATTTGGCTGACGAGAAAGTAAATATGTTACATAACCATGTTGTAAAATAGCACTCGGATCGTTTACTTAAAAAAGAGCTATCTTGACTGGATATTTGCTCTGCATCCAGTATCTCCCTGACCAGTAAAAGGACCAACGGTGGCCTTTCCTTTGCAGCTCATCATTTATGAACGTATTTATGTTCTGATGAATTTTCAGTGGGCAGGAAGCAGGAGGATCCATCCTCAGTGATCTGCACCAAATGGGAAGCAGCATGGTAAAAATGTTGAGCACTACGAATTTTGCAGGCTCCGTCACTGAGAGCAGTTATGTCCTCATGTGAGCGTGCCACAGTGAAAGGCAACATCTCTATAAGGGTAAAACAAACAGCACTCAGAATTTCTGAAAGCATTCTTCCCGAATTATTGCACTAGATTAGATTGCCTCATCAGCAGGGCCAGAGGACATTTGCACTATTTTCCTGCTTTTTTTTTTTTTTTCATGTAACAGATGAAAAGAATACAGAAAGTTTTCTGGGGCCAACATTGGAATTAACAATGGGAAAATTCTTTTGCTAATCCCCCCATCTCTCCCATTGCTAGCAGGCTCCCAAGGCTGGAAAAACACAATGTCTCCCTGTACCCTGCTTCTCATTGGTGCACCACGCTGTGCTCAGGACGTCGAGATGGACCCACAGCTCAGCTCAGGGCCATAAAACCTCCAGGATGGAGCTCTGGGGAAAATCTGAGTACAGAAGGACATTAGACTCCAATTAAAACCTGGAAGCCCCCGGCTCTTCCCAGAGCCCATGGCGCAGAGCAGCCACCCAGTGCCTCTCCTTCACACTGTGACGCAGCCCTGTGCCATGCCTGCCAGCCCACCAGCGAGGGAAAAGCAGACAGCACCGAGCACCCGCCCCACTGGCAGAGGCATTTAATCATTTTGCAGTCATTTAACAAACACAAAAGAATTTACACGTACCGACCGGACTCGAGAAGTAAACTTTGCATAATGAATCCGGGCGCCTCCAATGCTGGCTGCGCTCAGAGCATCCGCAGCCGTGCAGCAACACCCACTGGCACACGGGGGAAGTGCCCGATGATGGGAGGTCACAGATTGCAGCGGAACAAGGAAGGAAAAGAGCCGCTGCCTGGGAAATAAATGCACTTATCCAGCTCTCTGAACGCTTGCACTGACTACAAGGCACCGACAGCTACTTCTGAAGCAAGCCGTGCTTTACCAGAAGCTCGAGCTCCAAAGGCAGAGCAAGGCTCTGAGCGCTTGCAGGAGGTGGCAATGGCCAAAGCAGGTGAGAGTCAGGCTGCTGGTGGGAAACTTGACTGGAATAAAAAGAAGTACTGATGCAGCGCTTAATGAAGATGAACTTCCACTGCCTTCCCCCAGACAGACGATGCCATTATCACTCACCACTAAGAAGGAAAGAGACTGAGTAAGGGGAAATTACAGGGCAGTTACGCTTGTCAGCCTGTCAGTGTAATAGCAACACGATGTTGGCAACGTGCCGCAGAAAAGCCTGCAGACAATTAAGCACATGGCATAAAATAAGGTGGTAGAGGGAAAGTAGCCCACTGGAAAATACTGCTAGGGATTTCAGCTTTTCCAGCATGAAGCGCACCACCATATCCCCTGCGTCCACACAAACAAGAAAAATAAGATTAATAATAATGTGTGAAGCCAGAGAAAACCTGGCAGTCCAACTTGCTCGCTAGCAGAGAAGTCAAAGCTCAGCAGAGCGGTGCCTCCCTCTGCACAAGTGGGACTGCTCCCCACTCCTGTGCTGCCACATGGACAGTGCCTGCAAGGCCAGGTCTCATCCTTTTCATCTTAGGGCAGTGAGAAGCACAGGCAGTTCTGCTGTGCCCCCAGCAGCCGGACGGCCTTCAGCCACAGCAATCCTCACTTGGGAAAGCTCCTCTTTTGAGAAAAAGTTGCTTGTAGCTCACAAAGAGCTCCTAGGGAAACATTACGAATTTTGCTCCAGGCTTTGTAAATATCTGCAAGAGAAGAATGTCAAACAAAACTGGCATTATTTGCACTATTTGTAAGAAGGAGGGCCAAAAACATTCCCAGTTTCAGAGATGTTTCAAGGCTTTGTTGCTACAAAAAGCTCAGTATGGTCACGCAGTGCTGCAACAGCACAACACACAAAACCTGCAGTCTCGTAAATATAAGGATATGGGGAACCTCCCCTGACCCCCAAGAGAGGGAAATGGGACACAGATTCTATATTTTCCTGATGAGAAACCAGGGTTTCACAGAGAATTAGTAAACACACTCATGAGCCCCACCTGTTTTCTATTTAGAGGAAAAAAAGCAATTAATGTGACTTTTTAAACAACTGTTAATAGAAGAAACTTATGAAACTGAGATTTCTAATTGAAAGTGTCTTTCCTCAGATGATGCAGAGGATCTCAACAAGACAACAGCACCACGCATAGTTTCTCCCAGCTGTGCAAACCATTTTCTAATGACCTAAAGATGAACAAAGACACATTCTAGTCGTTCCTCATCTCTCCAGAGCACTGATGCACGGCAAGCATGAGAAGGACATCCCATCTCCCACCAGTCAGAACAGAGCTCCCAAGCAGCATTTACGTTGTGCAGTTGTTAGAATGGAACCCCTCACTCTGAGCAACAGTCAGAGGCACACAAGGGAAAAATATCGGCCCGGGAAGAAGTTGATTTCAGCATATCATTTATTAGCAAGTAAAAGGACGTTTACCTTCTCAGTGGTTAAGTACAACACAACCCAAAGATAAACCATATGGCTCAAGTCTTTGTGCAAGGGAGACAACTGGCAGGGCTCCAAGGCTCTAATTGAACTATTACCATATTGTAAGAAAGGAAGAAGTCAGAAAGACTGGAGGATCTGCTCTCCTAGGGACAGCTGATGTCAGGCAGGCAATTCAGGCCGTAACAAAGCATATTTATCAGGAGAGCAATTCCACCATTTGGATACTGGCTCGGTTTAAAGAAAAAAAAGTGCTCTTCTATTTCAATATTGCACTTAATTTGATCCTACATTCAACTCATGAAACCTTCAAAATCCAAATCGTTTGTAGCAAACAATACGCTTCTCCTTTAATTGCTGGCTCAAGGTTTTCCATTTAGTTAATTACTAAAGAAGCAAAGGAAGAATGTTCAAATGAAATCCAGCAACAAATAAAAGATTACCATTAAAAAAAGGGTCATTAGAACAGAATCGCTGAAAAGTGCAGAAGATCCAAGTACAAAATGGTTTTGTACTACATACAATTTCCCATCTTTTCTTTCAAAGACAGCCTTCATAAAAACATCCCAAGTGTTACACATTTCACACACACCCGGGTTATGCAGTAAGACAAAATACAACAGTAAGCTCGTGAGCAGACAGAATCTGTCAGAGCTGTTGTACAAACCTTTGCAGTGTTGTCTTGTTGACTGTGAGGGAAAAGGAACATACAAAGACTAAAAGAAATCAGACACAATCTTACACAAAAATGAGTGAGATGAGTCTCTGTGGATCTTGTTCTTACCGTTCTGCTCGTCCAGCTCATTCCCAATTTCCTGTCCCATTTGCTTTTGCCGGGATATGATTGAAGAAAGAGCATCAAGTCCAGCATCTTGTTCTGCACCAGAAAATACATCAAGTTACATGAGGCGAATTGCCAGCGTGCCAGATTGTGTGCAGTAAGAGATGCAGAAGCAAGGAGAAAGATCTACTCTGTGCCTGAAGAGTTAAAACATACTCAGAAAAGGACATCAACACAACAGGAAAATGAATCCTTATGGCAACAGTACTCCTCAAACAATGTGAATGATGGGTAATTAATTTGTCTGCTCTGGCTGGGACATGAGCTGATGGTCCCAAAAAAACCCAAGAATTCAACCTCCAGCTGTTCCTCAATCATAAATGCAGGAGATTCCTGGCACACACACAGATCCCTGATTAGCCTTTTTACATTTTCCAAGAAACTTTGAACATGAATACAAGGCAAACAGGTGATGCAAGCACCAAAGAATTCAAATAGATTTTTAAAGCTGCAAGAGGACACGGAGCGCATGGAAGGCAGCCTGCAAGGAGGGGACACCAGCTCTGCAGGCACTCCTCTAGAAAGACACATGTTGTCTCTGCTACATGCAGGCCTCAGCAAGCACCTAACACACACAGCTCTTCTACTTCGTGACACACTCAGCTTCACTAAAACCTGGGCAAAAGGCAATCCCTAAATTACTTGCATCTGACCGTGAAGAAGCCCCACAAGGTTACATGGTCAAGAATAAGGTATGCTAACTGTTTCAGTGGTTTCTCCTCCCCTGCCACGGGAAAAATTACTTGTTTCAATCAGCATGGAGATTATTTGGAAAAGTTGCTTTGAGAAGATGTTCCCAGCAAGGAATGCTGCAAGCACCACACTGCTCCTGCTCAGACAGAAGTCACCCCCAGCTACTTGGACTGACAGCCCCAGCTAACAGGGCTTCAGCACAGGTTACTGCACTGACTTTCTCATGAGCACTCATGCCTATAACATACAGACAGACTCTTCTACCTTCTATGATCCTCCGCTGCTGCTGCCTGATGTCATCGAAGCCAAGCCCCCTGGTTTCCTCAGACTCCTCCAGGAGCCACGGGTTGGTCACTCCTCGTTTGACACCTCCTGCCATTAGGCTAGATCTGAAAATAAGTTCAGGAAACAAGTTTAAAGTTTTAGGCATAAAATTCACTCTAATTTGTGCATGCAAGGCTGGCTGGCAGAGATGGACCTGTCTTTATTTTTGTCACGTTCCACACAGTTCTCTGCAAACATTGAAGAAATGACCCAAAAGAATCCAATTTTCTCCGGTAACATTTTGCAAGGTCCATCCCACTGCCTAAAAGCAGTGAAGTGAGGAGAAGATTACTTCACATTGAACAAGTAAGCTACACATGAAACAAATGCCATACTTTTGACGCTATATTCAGCGTTCAGACCTGTTACAAAGAAAAACAAAGGTTTTGTAAATACATATATCCCTCGTGGCATTGCTCTGTGATCGAGACACAAGCACACAGCCCCACTCCTGCACTCCTTGTTTGTGGAAGCAGCCACACATACATTTTCCAAGAAAGAGCCATCAAGTTACAGGTCTCCTTTGACAGGAATTATGACGTGAGGCTGCTCACACAACAGACACTGCACAGTTTACAACAGGCAGCCAGTTTGCAATGTCCAGGGAACATAAATTCCAGTTGTAAAGTGAAATGCCACTGCAATATCTTCTCTCAGTACCAGATTTCTGGTTTCCTCCTTTCAGCTTTTCATTGGTTTCTGGTGTAAGTACGACGTGACAGCCTGCAGGACATTCAGGCCCCAAGCTGCAAATCTGCCCTGGGGTAGCTGAAGAGACTGGGTCTTCAACTGCAGCTCGGCTGTAGGAGTTTCTCATTTCCACTTGTCTTTTTCTACTCTATCTTTTATTCCTGTTTTATCTTTGCTCTCTTTTTCCCCAAACAACTTTCACAAACAAAATGAGAACCAGGAGCATTTTTGGTACCTCTCAAAAACTCCCTAAAACGTTTTATTAAACCAAGACCTATTTTTTATTTTTTAATTGACTCCAGGTCCCTCCACTCCAACGCAAACTGAAATGCTCTACTGCACTAACATAAGCCCAGTATTTCGGGTAATGATGCAACAGAATCAATGCAAGCAGTTCTACAACGGAAGGACGACCGAGGATTTAGAGCAAAGGTACTGAAGCAAAGGGCTGAACTTGAGATTGGTGGGGAGCTGTGGTGTGCTGGAGACATCTCCTGGCCATGCAATGAACCAGCAGTGCTGGGAAGGATTCCTCTCCACCACATGAACCTTAGGCTGCCCATGAATCAGGCACATCTTGCACAGAGCACTGCAGTTCTATGAAGCAGATGGGGCAGTTCTACAGTTCAGCTCTTTGCCCCTCCATTAAAATCTCCGTGTACTCATCAAGCTGGTGGATCTGCTTTAATTAAATAAAGATAGCCCCGCAATGCTGTTTTACACATTAGCAAGACTTCATTGCTTGGGAGGCTGAGATCCCCTCCTGTATTCCCCAGGCTCACAGCAAGGCTACAGCATAACAGGAGCATGATGCACCTGAAGACAAAGATCATTACAGCAGCTCAATTAGCAAGCACTCAAAACCCAGTGCTAACAACATCTGACCAAATTACTCATATAAAGCAAAAGGAACATAAAGCTCCTTGCTTGCCAGGAAGAACACAACTATTTCTGCCTGCTAAAAAAGCCAAGGCAAGCAAATGTAACATAATTTGCACTGTTGCCTCTCTCCCCTGATAATCTGCCCTATTCTTGTAGGTTGGGTCATGACAACAGGTCCGCTCGTTACAATAATCTTTTTGACATGTTTGGTAACTGCCTTCCCACACAACACAGCCCGACTTCCTCCTTCCTCTGATCTGACCACGTCTCGCTTTGGCGGTGTGAAGATTAAAGCTTATCCAATTAGCCACCCACGGCCTCCGCCAACTTAATCACGTAAATCTTTCAAACCATCACAGAGCAGTGGAGTGTGTGGATAGCTTTTGATTATGGGAGCAGATTTAACTAATTACGAGGCTTAGCGATGTGCCCAAGTATAAAAGATGATGGGGTTTAAAATCGGGGAGCTATGTCCTTGCCTAACAAGGGAGGGCTTATCTTTCTGAAGGCATTGTTTCCCTGATAATTCTCATAAAACTTCCCCAGTAACTTAGATTAGTCACCCAACGCTTACTTGAGACCAAGGCCACACATCAAGGCTTACGGCTTTAGGAGAGCGATCAGCAAGACTGCGTTTTGAACAAAACCTGGGTCATATGACAATTAGTTGCATGAGCACTGGAACGTCCCCTTAACGATATGGTTATACAGTAGGTCCCTTTGAAGTGCTCACAGCACCTCAGCTTAGCTCCACAGGTCAGCCTCTGTGGTGATGGCCAAAACCAGGGCATTCTCTCACTTACGGTTTAATTGCTCACAGAGGTGGGCGGTGGATTTGGGGAAGCTCTGAGCTAGTAAATGAAACAAGAAGAATTGTTTTAACATATAAAAACTGTCTCTTGCCCCAAAATGGGAGAGATATGAGAGATGTAACGTTTGAGTATCTGCAGCCCACCTGCACTCCTCAGGAATGAGAGAATTATCACCGTAATTGGTCAGGACTCAGCTCATGCCAAAATCCCACAGTAATGATGCTGGCACAGAACAACCTTGGGCAGGAAACTTCAGGTTGTCTGAGCAAACTTACGAGGCTAAACACAAAGCATGTAGCTCAGCTTCAGACACTGACCTCCTTTTGACACTCTTCTCCCCAGGATAATGAACATTAAGCACTAATAAGAGGCATGCAGGCACAACCCAAAGAATGTGTCTAAAGCTGTGGGCTTTGACTTACTTTACTGTTGTTTGCTGTTCCTTACAGATCCAAGTGCTTACATCTTCCCCAGAACCACGGCCCTGACCTCAGTGAGGTCGTTAGAAAATGCTCTCCAGGAAGGAAGATATGACCTGCCCCTCGAGCACAGAGCCCTGTGCGAGGTGCTAGGACTCAAGCATGGGGCTCTCGGTGGACAACTTCCTTTTTCCATCTCTTTGAGAAGCCCGATTCATAGATCTCTGCACACTAAGACTCATCGCATCTGAAGGCAGAAGACCACAGCTGCAGCAAACAATAATTCCAACAGCAGAAAGGAGTTCTAAAGGCATCTGAACAACATATTTTTAATCCTAATTTCCCAAAGGGCATTTACTCCTCCATAAACAACAGCATGATTCACAAAAACAATTAAATACCTGATGGCTCATTGACTAAAGTCAGGCAGGCACCTGATGCCTACTTGACATTAGGCAAAATGCCAGTTAGGATTAAGACTTCACAGAATTCTGGAACTGTAGGGGTTAGAAAAGGCCTCAGGAGACCTCACAGTGCAGCCCCACTGAAACAGGTTCTCTACTGCAGGTTGCACAGGAAGGGATGAGCAAATAGCCTGCTGCGCTGTGAGCATCTGGTACAGAAAGGAACTCAGACAAAGACATTGCCACCGGTTGGTATTGCATGAGAAGCAGAACAGCACAAAAGGTGTGTCTCTAAACAGCACAGAACAGAAGGATTAATGAAGAGATTGGAAATGTGTGCTATTTTTATTTTCCCAGATCTACCGCCATCACAAAGGGCAGTCACTGAACATGAGGGGTGATAACGATGCAGGCCCAGCCTGGTGCCCAAATACACGCAGCCCTGCACTGTGAGGTCACCGACCAAGGGGCTGTGACAGCAGCGGGAGATGGCTGTGAGCTCAGGGAGCCTCCCTGCAGAAAGCGGGGCGCAGCAGAGCCCAGCATCACTCGTGCCTGGACTCCGGTCGAGCGCAGCAGCGAGACTTGGAGGCGCGGACGAGAGTTTGTTTGGGCCGTGCTGCGGGGCTGCCGGCAGCAGTTCCTGGTGCTCAGCCCGCGGCATCGCCAGCGTTCCCCCGGCCCTGCCCGGCTCGGGCAGCCGGGGCCCCGCGGGGTGCGCTCGCAGCAGCGGAGGTGAGCGGGGCGGGAACGCGGCCCCGGGGCGGGCGGCGGGGAGCGGGGCCGGGGCTTTGCGCGGAGGGACCGGGGCGTCGCCGCCGCCGCCCCCGGGACGGCGAGTGACCGCGGCCTCTTCTCTTTTGCAGCTGCTGACGGCTCCGGCCCGCTGCAGCCACCGAGGGGAGCGGCTTTCCCAGCTCGGCTCTCCCCGGCCCACCGCACACCCGGCGCCATGGAGCTGCCCTCGGACTGGACCTGCCCCGTCTGCGGGCAGAACCGGGACGACGCAGCCTACGTGACGCCCTGCCTGCACCAGCTCTGCTTGGGCTGTGCGCTGCGGTGGGCAAAGCAGCAGCCCACCTGTGCTGTCTGTAAGAAGAGCATCGAGGCCATCCGGTACTCGGTGCAATCGGAGGACGATTACCTCGAGTGCCCCATCCCGCAGCCTGCAGAGCCCTCCGAGGACGAGCAGGAGGAGGAGCAGGGCTCTGCAGAGCCGCAGCTCGAGGCTCCCGAGCCCGGCTTCCCAGCCGAGGTCTGGGCGGACTTCTTCCGAGGGGATCCGGGAGACCTCGAACCACTGCTCCGGTGGCTCCAGCAGGAGCTCGAGAACATCACCGGAGATGAGTGGTGGGAGGTGGTTGCGGCGCGGACTGCCGTCATGAACCTCCTGTGCGCGTACGGGCTCGACCAGGATGCCCTGATCCTGATGTCAGAGTCACACCTGGAAGACCGCACGGAGGAGTTCGTGGCGGGGCTCATCGACACCGTGACGGCCCTGTACGGCCCAGAGCTCCGCCGGCGGCAGGACAGCCGGGCTGCCCGTGAAGCAGGAGGGCAGGACGGCCCCGCGGCCACCCCCAGCCCCGCCACCTCCCAGCAGGAGCCTCCCGCCTCCGGCCCGGGCCGCTCCGCCAGCCCCGCGGGCCCCGGCGCCGAGCGGCTCCCCAGCGTCCCTCACGGGGGGCCCGAGCCCCGACCCGCCGCCCCCGTGTCCCCGCAGGAGCCGCAGGAGCAGCCGGGGCAGGCGGCGGCAGCGGGCCCCTCCGCCCAGGGCACGGACCGCTCGCCTGGGGGGCCCCGACGCCCCCCGAAGAGGAGGGCCAGCAGCTGCCCCCCGGATTTGCCCCCGTCCCCCAAGAGGCGGCGCTAGGCCGGCACCCACTGCGGTGCTGAGCATGGCTTGGCGTTGGCAGACCAACAACAGCCTCAGTCTGCATTTAAAGACAATAAAATAGTTGCAAAAAAAGAAAATATCTCCATGTCATTGATGATGAAGTTGGGTTTGCTGTCCCTCCCCACGTTGGTTTCTCCCTCTCCTGATGCTGGGGGAGGACACAGAATCCTAACTTTCACCATCCAAAACCAGGAGAGAGTGCTCCTCTTTGCACTTCACACTGAGGTGGGTGAATGGGATTAACGGCAACCTTTCGGTCATTTACTGATAGTGGACCCCAAACACCAACCTGCATCTCCTACTTGAAAAAAAAACAAAAATGAAAGAATCTCCGCAGTCACAGAATCACAGAAACGTAGGGGCAGGAAGGGACCTGAGGAAATCCCCCCATCCAGACCCCTGCTAAGGCCAGCTCGTGAAATACGGGACACAGGAAAGCACGAGCAAGCAGCCCGCCGTGCAGTGGGCGCGTGCTGTAGAAAGGAACCCAGACGGAGGCACCGCCCCCACTTGGTGCTGCTTGTGAACCAGAAGACATCAAAAGGAGTCAAAGTATCCGAAAGTATAAACTTGTGGAAGGAAGGGATGCCATTCCGAGGGACCTCAACAGACTTGAAAGGTGAGCCCGGGAGAATCTGATGAGGTTCAACACAGCACAGTGCCAGGTTTTGCACTAAGCACGTATACAGATGGAAAGGAACAGTCCTTGAGAGCAGCCTGCAGAGAAAGACCTGCGGGTCTGGTGGATGAAAAACTTAACGTGAGCCACGTGTTAAGCACATGGCATCCCAGGCTCCGTCAGAAGAGGGGTGGCAGCAGGGACAGGGAGGTGATTGTCCCTCTCTTCTCTGCTCTTCTGAGGCCCCAGCTGGAATACTGTGTCCAGGCCTGGAGTCCTCAGTACAAGAAAGACAGGGAGCTGTTGGAGAGGGTCCAGAGGAGCCACAAGGATGAAGAGGGTGCTGGAGCAGCTCCCCTACGAGGACAAGCTGAGGGAGCTGGGTTTGTTCAGCCTGGAGAAGAGAAGGCTGCGGGGTGAGCTCATTGCAGCCTTCAGTACCTAAAGGGAGCCTGCAGACAGGAGGGGAGTCAACTCTTGGAAAGGGGAGATGATGGCAGGACAAGGACAAACGGTTTTAAGTAGAGGGAGGGAAGATTGAGGTTGGATATCAGGCGGAAGATTTTCACGGAGAGAGTGGTGAGGTGCTGGAACAGCTGCCCAGAGGGGCTGTGGATGCCCTGTCCTGGGAGGTGTTCAAGGCCTGGCTGGATGGGGCCCTGGGCAGCCTGGTCTGGTGTTAAATGTGGACGTTGGTGGCCCTGCATATGGCAGGGAGGTTGGAGCTTGATGACCCTTGAGGCCCCTTCCAACCCAGGCCATTCAGTGATTCTGTGGTTCTAAACAATTTACGAAGGAGATTCATGTGCAGACAGTATAGGCGCAGATTTTATTTTCCCAGATCTACCGCCATCACAAAGGGCAGTCACTGAACATGAGGGGTGATAACGATGCAGGCCCAGCCTGGTGCCCAAATACACGCAGCCCTGCACTGTGAGGTCACCGACCAAGGGGCTGTGACAGCAGCGGGAGATGGCTGTGAGCTCAGGGAGCCTCCCTGCAGAAAGCGGGGCGCAGCAGAGCCCAGCATCACTCGTGCCTGGACTCCGGTCGAGCGCAGCAGCGAGACTTGGAGGCGCGGACGAGAGTTTGTTTGGGCCGTGCTGCGGGGCTGCCGGCAGCAGTTCCTGGTGCTCAGCCCGCGGCATCGCCAGCGTTCCCCCGGCCCTGCCCGGCTCGGGCAGCCGGGGCCCCGCGGGGTGCGCTCGCAGCAGCGGAGGTGAGCGGGGCGGGGACGCGGCCCCGGGGCGGGCGGCGGGGAGCGGGGCCGGGGCTTTGCGCGGAGGGACCGGGGCGTCGCCGCCGCCGCCCCCGGGACGGCGAGTGACCGCGGCCTCTTCTCTTTTGCAGCTGCTGACGGCTCCGGCCCGCTGCAGCCACCGAGGGGAGCGGCTTTCCCAGCTCGGCTCTCCCCGGCCCACCGCACACCCGGCGCCATGGAGCTGCCCTCGGACTGGACCTGCCCCGTCTGCGGGCAGAACCGGGACGACGCAGCCTACGTGACGCCCTGCCTGCACCAGCTCTGCTTGGGCTGTGCGCTGCGGTGGGCAAAGCAGCAGCCTACCTGTGCTGTCTGCAAGAACAGCATCGAGGCCATGCGGTACTCGGTGCAATCGGAGGACGATTACCTCGAGTGCCCCATCCCGCAGCCTGCAGAGCCCTCCGAGGACGAGCAGGAGGAGGAGCAGGGCTCTGCAGAGCCGCAGCTCGAGGCTCCCGAGCCCGACTTCCCAGCCGAGGTCTGGGCGGACTTCTTCCGAGGGGATCCGGGAGACCTCGAACCACTGCTCCGGTGGCTCCAGCAGGAGCTCGAGAGATTAACCAGTGCACCGTGGTGGGATGTGCTTACAAGACGGAACACTATCATGGGCTACCTGTGCATACATGGACTCGATGAGGAGGCCTTGTTCACTGTGCTGCAGCCACTCACAGAAAACTTCACCAGGGGATTTATGAGGGAACTCATCGACACCGTGACGGCCCTGTACGGCCCAGAGCTCCGCCGGCGGCAGGACAGCCGGGCTGCCCGTGAAGCAGGAGGGCAGGACGGCCCCGCGGCCACCCCCAGCCCCGCCACCTCCCAGCAGGAGCCTCCCGCCTCCGGCCCGGGCCGCTCCGCCAGCCCCGCGGGCCCTGGCGCCGAGCGGCTCCCCGGCGTCCCTCACGGGGGGCCCGAGCCCCGACCCGCCGCCCCCGTGTCCCCGCAGGAGCCGCAGGAGCAGCCGGGGCAGGCGGCGGCAGCGGGCCCCTCCGCCCAGGGCACGGACCGCTCGCCTGGGGGGCCCCGACGCCCCCCGAAGAGGAGGGCCAGCAGCTGCCCCCCGGATTTGCCCCCGTCCCCCAAGAGGCGGCGCTAGGCCGCCATCCACTGCGGTGCTGAGCACGGCTTGGCGTTGGCAGACCAACAGCGATCTTGGTATAATTTTAGAGACAGTTAAACAACGACAAATTTTTCTTATTACTGTCCTCAGTACCATACATTCGTCAGAAAGGGATTTTAATAGGAAAAAATGCTAACACACATTACGAAAAAAATCCAGGCCCTTCTAAACATTCCCTATGCAGCAATCACACGTGGTGCTTCATGTCTCACAGCTATCTCAAGTTTTCTGGAAAACTCAGCACAAAGTCCAGACAGGCTGTTTAAGTGCACACTGCGTATTGATGCAGTGTGAGCTGCACCCACTCCTACAGGCTGACTACTGGGGGAGACAGGAGGAACAACACAGCTGTTTCTGCTTCATTTAAGTCTCTCTTTTAACAACCTGCACAGATGTCTTTCCTAGGCAAACGCAGGGGAGAAGATACTGGAATTGCCAATTATAGAACACTTAAGTAACCCTAAACAGGCGGAGTCACGTAAACAGCATAATCTTTCCCCTGGAAAATTCCAGTTGCATCTTAATTAAGGCCGACAACGCCGGAAGGTAAACTAATGTTATACCAAAGTAATGTAGTGTCCTGCCCTGTGTTCCGGCCCAAGTTGTCAGTTAGGATAAATACCAAGAGCATTAAGGCCACTGTACTTCACAATCAGAAATAGCTTTACAGCAGTTTTCAAAGGATGTAAAACTCACTGAATGGTGACCAAATATAAACGAAGATTAATTCTAGCAAAACCTTCACAATTACAGGCCGTGGGGACAATAAATATGTGATCAGTGGTGCAAGAAGGTTAATGAAAGGAATGACTGCTGGAAAGAAAAAGACTTCTGAAAATGCGTGCTGTCACATCAGAGATGGATTAGATACAGAAAACCAATACAAAAGCAGAGAAAAGTGTCACTGCTAGAAATTAATCAAACAACGTGTGCTGATTTTTCTAATGCGGCGGGTAAAGCTGACTTTGAGACTCCAGGCACACTGAAGAGTGGCCTTTCCAACCTACTAAACCCACAGCAGGTTGCTCCACAAGTCTAACAGCTTCAGAGCAACTCAGTGCTATAAACAGCAGCTGAACCCCAGCAAGCAGCGCTGTCTTCTGGCCCCAGGAACAGCAGGTTGGTGAGGAAGGCACCCATCTCCATCTCCTCTGCACACACAACATGCAGCCAGTTCCAAGTAAGGAAGGTCAGAGCAGGCACTGGCTGCACCTCTGTCTGTGCCATGGAGAGCAAGAGCTGCAAGGGAGAGCATGGAAGGGGTGTGAATTCACCAGCCAGCGAGGAGTTGGCAGGGTTTTGTCCCTTTTAAAGAGAACTATTAAACTTTAAGCCTTGCAACACAAGAAAATAAGCACTGTCTCTGATGTTATCTTCTGCTGGAAATTACTGGTTTCTCTGATCATTCCTAATGGAGCATGAAATTATCATGGGATTTTGATACTTTCTTCCTGTCAGCCTCAGTACCCCATGCGAGGGCAGCTCTAGGTCCAGCCTTGGCCCTCTGCCACAGCACGGATGGGCTCCTCTCACTCCAGGCCAGTTTTCAGGCAGCCACACTCACTCACATACCGGTCAGAGCAGGCCCCAGCTTCCTGGCATCACCAGGTCCTACAAAGCAGTGCCTAGCTGCTATTTTAAGGCTCCAGTTGACTCAGCGTTGGACATTAAAGCTATCGCTGATGTACCAGGCAGCTTGGCACCACACTGCAGGGGAAGTCAAGGCCGCAGAACAAAGAGCGGATGAGATTGAAGCCTACAGTTTCACCTCTGCAGCAGGTGTCAGCCACACAAAGCTGACAAACTGTAACATCCCAGCTGGGCAGAACACAGTGTGGAAGAACCAGCGCAGCAGAAGGCAGCCCTATACCACATTACTGGCTGTGCATGTACACATTCTTCTACAGCAACACGCAAGAGAAACAAAATCACAGATCAGGGAAACCGAGCAATTCCTATGCCTGCTCTGACGTGCAAACAGGCTAGAGAAACATCTTCCTTGCAGTTTAAGTCAGGCACAACACTCATCCTGGCACCCCAATTTTTGCCCTAGAACAGCATCATAGCATCTCTGTTTTTTTCAGAAGGACGGGGCTAAAAAGCAACAAAGGGTATGGGCCCAAACAGCTGTGTTTCAGGAACAACTCCCTAAGAAGTATGTACATTTTTTAAAAAGTATTGCTTGGAAACGGCGTTGCCATGTACAGGCTGTGCTCAAGTAGTTTAATTGATGATGGGAAGACAGCAAGTGCTGCAAACGCTGACTGCAGCTCTGCTTCTGTCCTGCACTGCTCTGAAGGACAGAGCATTACCTGAATTACCTAAGGAAAACTTAGGGAGATAAGTGCAGCTCTCTGCTCTGAAATCTAGCCAGAACAGCAGCACACAAGGCATCACACACATGGAGTCAGCACAGTGGCAAGCCAGGCTTTTTTTTGTTTTGTTTTAATAGAGGCATTTAATTTTTTTTTTCCCATGAATGCCAGCTTGAGGCTAACAGAGATCAAAGCACATGAAGCAGTGAGTCAGAAGGATGCTTCTGAAGTTGTCCCTGACACACACCACAGTTCTGATGTACTAGAGCCCTAACACTGTGTCAAGATTGCAGATCTGGCACCCAGCAGCCTGCAAAGGAAGAAGGAAATGACAGCTGCATTTGGTTGCCTCTAGCCCAGCTACCAGTTAAGGAACCACAATTATTAATTGCCACCACTTTTCTCCTCCCCTTCTACCAGCAGGTAATTCAGCTGGCAAATGAAACACATTTCAGAGGAAAAAAGGAACCTTAGAGAAAAATCAGTTTGTGCCGATGGGGAGGCAGGGACACAGCTGAGGTGAACACAGAACAGCTGCAGGCTGAACCTAGGGTACCTCTTGACCAGTGGGATGGCACTGAAAACATAGGACAGAAATAGGAACAAGAGGTGATACTAACTCAAGTGTGAAAGGACATGGAACTGTAACAAACTCACAGGCATCTCTCTGCTATGCTGCTCAGCAAGCATTTCTTGGTATTTCAGTGAGGTGCATAAGCTCTTAGATGTACAGTAGCTGCAAGCAGCTCCTTAGCAAGGCTGTAGCTCCCAAGGACTCAGCAGTAAAGCTGTGCGCAGCAAATACTCATTTACAGGCCTGCAACCTGCCTTAAAAGATGCCTTGTGGACAGCTCTAAGGACATATCAAGTCTGTGCCTAACGCGGCATGTTATAACACACAGCACCTGCAAAGCTCCCACCTATGCTGACGTGCAGGATGCTAGCAGTTACCTTGGCAAGAGGCCCAGATCTCACTCTTCAAGGGAAAGCTCTCCCTTTCTTCCTGATCAGACAGAGATGGCCAGGGATGGATTATTTCTCAGAACACATTAAGGATGACCACTATCAGCCATGATTATTTTTTCCCAGCCATGATGGAGCTCACATGATGTATGAAAGTAACTCAGACTGCCCTTTCCACTCAAAGACAAGCTCTTTGATATTCAGAAGTTTAAGCCCCATCCTGACAGCTTTCCTTCCAACAATTCACCATAGCCCACAGGCCGTGGCACCCTTCAGGCCAGCTCTGTGACTGGCTCTGCCAGATCATGGGCAGCTATCATCTCCAAGTAACTCTCCAATCCCTTCTTCCCCCAGCTCTGGAAAACATTAGTGACATTCTCATTAAAATAAAGTACACGATTTCTAAGCAAATCAAAGTGCGCTTGGATACAGGTAGAGGTAAATTAATTCTATGGATGCATTTAACATCACCTTCAGACAACCCCAAAGCACAAGTCACACCGCTCATGAAGACAGCAGCATCATACCTGATCACATCTGGTTCTGTGCCCTCGTTCTTGTAAGATGCCTGAAGTTGCTTCTGTCGTGTGAGAAGGTCATCCACCAAGTTCTGCCTCCTGTCTCCCTCCAGCTGGGTGCTAATCGACTCGGTTAAGGAGCACATTTCAAAGCACTGAAAATCTTAAAAGTTGAGTATAAAATAAAACCTGCTATACGTTCTTAAAATAAATCAGATCTCCTGATCAAGAAAATAACAAGAGCAACTGTAGCTGTAAGAAAGGCTGTAGCACCTAACAGAAGAATGGGCCAGGTCCCTCAATGACCTACTTTCATTCAGAACACTTCAACAACCATACATTTCAAAGACTAGGATTCACACAGTGACTGCAGAGTGATCTCCTGGTCATCATCTCAATGCAACCAGTAAAACCCAGAGGCTCTTTACTGCCAAGTTACAAATTCTACCTCCACCATAATTCTCCTGTCAGTTACTACTCAGAAGTGCTCTGCAGCAGATTGGCTCTGTAACACTGGCAGCACACAGCAGCGTGCTCAGGGAAGGGTTAGCCCTATCCTGTTGTGATTGAAACTGGGCAGACTCCAAAAGAACAGAGCTCTGAGGTCAGTAGGGCACAGCACATCTTATTTGCCAGGAGCTGAGGCTCATACACAACCCAGGTGAGCAGCTCCCCACTAAATCATCAGTAAAACACCAACAGTTTTCTTCAAGCAGTTGTTTCCATTTGCAGTTCATCAATGGGACACCCTGAGAGCGACTGGGACGGAAGGAAAACAATTTGTTCAGCATGTCTGAAACAGAAGATGCCCAAAGCTCTGCAGTTCTGACAGGTGACACATTTATTTTAATTCATCTTAGAGACATTCCAAAGGACTGCTACCTGTCTTCCAAGCACTGCTGCACAGATGATGCAATAGCCATGCTGATTTCTGTACGTTATCTGCCACAGCAGTAGCATTCATTTGCCCTGAAGCACTCCCTTGATGTGAAAGTTTTACCCAGGGCCATAGCTCAGCATTCAGAGGCCTCACGCTTTGAAAGGATTTCTTCTACAGTAAGCTTGAAATTAAACATCCATCCATTCAATCACTAGACACACCTCTGGGGGGGATGGATGTGCTTCCAAATCCCTACACCTCACCACGTAACAAGAAGAGCAAATCCAAGCCAGGCCACGGGGCAGCGCTGCTATAAAAGAAGCCTGGGATTCGTAAGATATATTTTAAGGCATATCAACAATGTTTTGCAGATGCTTTGCTCCTTCTGCCAATGCACGTTGGGGCTGGCACTTCCCTGCCCACAGCCCAAACATGGCTTCACCCCTCCAGGACTAAAGTCAGCCAACACCAAAGCCAAGAGAAAATAACAGCAGAGTGGGTTCTCTGCTAGGTGGGTGAACGTGGCTCATGAGAGAGCTGTGCCATCAGCAGCTGCCTGCAATGATTCAGAGCAACCGAGCCAGCCCTGTGCCTGCTACACCAGAGGTGCCCAGGCTCTCAACCCTTTCCATAATGCAGCTGCCATAAAAATATTACCCATCATCACTGACAAAATTCAAGTGAAAAAAAACTGTCCCAAAATTAAACAAGAAAAAAGAGCCTCCTTGCAATTACAGCATGTTTTCAGACCCTCTCCTACAACACAGCAAGAGCAATGAGATGCTGTTTGTGCAGATACATCTGGTGCGTTGACACAGCCCGGAGCAGGGAGTCCTTCAGCTGATCAATCTTCTCTTTGAGATTCTGCAGTGACGATCTGATAATCACATTGAGCTGCAGGGAAAGAAAGAGATTCTTTGTCTGAACTGTATTTGTATCACATTAAATGCTATTGCATGCAGGTAACAATGCATTTACTTTCAGCTACACTGGTGGGAAGGACCCTATACTGAACCAGCCCACCTCAAAGCCCCAAAGAGAACACCACAGCTAATTATTTTAGATGCTTACAACACAAGATAAGTAGAACTAGTTTCACAAGCACTTCTCATGCATTGATGAGAGCTTTCTTTCAAGTCTTTCTAAACAGATTCCTTTATATGGGCAAAGTATTTCAGCACATTTTAATATTTTCCAGCTCATTTTCCAGTCCTTTCCTCTGATCTCCAACACAAATAAAGGCGCCAGCTCCTGCTGCCACTGGGTTTCTTTCCCAGCTCCCACGAGGGAGGGAAGCTGACTACAGGTTCAGATATTCCCTCCGCTGAGTTCTTCCAGACTTTCAGGATCCCACAGACATTCAGCTTCCCCCAGTGCCACCTCTCAGCACCATCTATGACACCTGCCCATCTCCCTGCCCAAGGCTGGGGTGCATCTGTTCCTACTAGAAGTGCAGTTAAGCTGTTTGCATTTTTCCCTGCTCTGAGCAAGCTGAGATTTCTGGGAACCCTCCTCCTCTTTTCTCCACTCCTTCCCAGCATTGTCTTGGGCAATGCCTACAGAGAAAGGCATCAGCACAGCAATGGAGCAGCTCGAGCAAAAGCCCTGGACTCCATTAGAACACTCAGTGGCTCGGGCTCACTGGGACTTGCTCTCCACCATCTCCAAACAGAGACAAAATGCACAGCCACACTGGTGCACTTTGAGAGTGCACAACCCGACAGCTACAAAACCCACACTCAAACACAGCCAGGCACTAATGCAGCATTCCCAAAGCCACAATGGGGCATGAGTGCTTTCAAGAAATTCAGTGTGCAGCATACCCTTTAGCTCTGCAATATGCTAGTGAAACATCTTTTCATTTCACATCTTCATTTCCTGCACTCATATGCAGTTGGAGAATGCTGCATTTAATGAGCACAACAAAAGTATATGCGTCCAAGAATGCCATCCAGCACACAGATTGCTGCTACTCTGGCTAGAAACTGTGCTACAAATGATTCCATAGAATGGCCAGGGTTGGAAGGGGCCTCAAGGATGATGAATCTACAACCCCCTGCCACAGGCAGGGCCACCACCTCCACATTTAATACCAGACCAGGTTGCCCAGGGCCCCATCCAACCTGGCCTTGAACACCTCTAGGGATGGGACATCCACAGCCTCTCTGGGCAGCCTGATTCCACTTCCATTAAAGATACAAAAAAAGAAAAAGAAAAGAAGTTTTGAGATCAGCTCAACTGAGCAGAGGTCACAGATCCAGATCGTAAGAGCTGCCTTGGAATCATTCCATACAGGTTTCTCTTCCCCTTTTCAAATTTTATGCTTGATGTCTACTTAGCAATTAGCAACGGGGCTTTTTTTAGCCATGCTAATGGCAAAACAGGATAAAAATAAGAGCTTGGTCACGTTCTCCCTGCCAGGCAAATGCTGCACACGCTTTCACGCTGTAGAAGCACTCAGCTGTCATGGAATGCAGCACTGCTCAGCCGTGAATTTCTCGACGTGCGTTTCTGTTATGAAAACAACCCCTCATTGTGGGACACTTGTTTGCAGTTGAACCAAACACGGCCAAATATTCACCTTTAACTGCTAATGGATTAAGTGAAACTGCACTCGGAAAACACCGGGCATGGAAGGAATGATGTTGTGAAGAAATAAGCGTAATGTTTCCACAACACAGAATCCGGAGGAGCTGCGCTACCAGAAAGGCTTCAAGCAGCACCAACACAACTTGTGTGTGCTTTTTTTTGTTGTTTTCCTGGAACATCACAGACCACAACGACTCAAACCAAAGAACTTTGTCCTCTATAAACACAGCACAATTAAGCAGCACTCTTACTGCCAGCCTCCTACTGCTCCAGCACAGCAGTTTAAACACAGAAACGCCTTCCTTTTGAAAATAGAGTTCAATCGTCACCGTCAGGCGTTGCAGCTGGAGAAAACACCCAAAGCCTCTTTTCAATTCATGCCAAATTCGAGTCCCTCGACAGAAGCACCGATCGTTGCGCAAAGTCCACGCAGCGTTCCTCAAAGCAACGCTTCAATGCTTCAAAGAAATCATTTCCAAAACGCGACTCTGTGGCAACAGCTGGCAGCACAGAGGCCATCTCCTCCTATTACAGCTCCGCCAGAAAGAAGGGCCCCCAGGCCGAGCCGGGCCCCGCGCCGTACCTTGGCCGAGCTCTCCCCGTTGCGCCGGTGCCGGCTGCGCTCCTGGATCCGCTCGGCCACCTCCTGGGCCAGCTGGCAGGCGGCGTCGTACTGCGAGAGCCTGAGGGACGGGAGGGGGAACGGCGTCAGCGCAGCGGGGCCTGGAACCGCCGCCAGATAAAACCCGGAGCCTCGGCCCAAAATCTCGGCCCCACAGCCCGAGCCCGCTCCCAGCCCCCCACAGCCCAGCCCAGCCCAGCCCCCGCCCCAGCCGGCCCTCACCAGGGGTCCGGAGCCATCACAGTCACCCGGAAGTGCCGCTACCTCCCGGAAGTGCCGCTACCGCCCGGAAGTGGCCGCGTCTCCTCTGTGTCACGTGACGAAGGCGGCTGCCGAGGCTCAATCCACGCCGGCGCGAGCGTCCCGTGCGAGGGGGCGGGGGTGGAGGGGGGGCGTAAAAGTGCGCGCAGGCGCATAGCGCTCTGCTGCCGAGGTGCGCGACGAAGCGGTGTGCGCTTTATGGTGTAAGATGCGCAGTGCACAGATAGCATGGTGCACGGCACGTGGGGCGCAGTGCAGAAGTGCAAAGGTACGCAGGTGCACAGTGTGCGGTGCAGAGTTGCACAGCGGCCAAGTGCGGTGTGGGGTACGGATGTGCGGGGCGCGCAGCACAGAACTGAGCCGTGCAGAGTTGCAGATGGCAGAGCTGGGTGCTGCGTCGTGCAGTGGCGTGTGTTGTAAATGCACGAAGGTCCATGAGTGCAGAGATGCACAGTATAAGGCACAGAAGTCCACAGCTGTAAGGGCGTAAGCTGAGCAGGTGCACAGCTTAAAGGTGCTGAGTGTGTGGCACACGGCGCAGTGTGCACAGAGCGAGGCTGTGGATGTGCACAGGGACGTGGTGCAGAAGTGCACAGCACAGGGTGCACGGTGCACAGCACAGTCATTCGCAGCCCTGGCAGTAGGAGGGCTGAATGCCATATGCACTGCAGTGGTACCAACCCCCATCCCCTGTCCTTGGCTGCCTCCTCCAGGGGTGACGTCCCCGTGGCACGGGATCCCCGTGGCTGGATGTTGTCAGCACGTGGGCATTGCTATTGCAATGGTGTTACTATGGCTGTGGGATAAAAGGCACCGCAGCCCCAGGGTGCCCAATGCCAGGCATGGGGACAGCAGTGGGGAACGGCCAGGGCAGAGGAGGGGTGAGGATACCCCGGTGTGCCCAGGCTGTGGGACCCCAGGCCATGTGGCAGAGCAATGGGGAGGAGTGGGCAGTGACATAGGCTTGAGGGTGAGGCCATATGCTTCTTCCCCATCTTCCAGGGGGCAGAGATTTGCTGTCATTGAATTTTGTTCCACAGAAAAGTCCCCAGGAGCAGGCAGGGTGTGATGCTGGGAAGCTGTGACGCTGCCTTGTTGACACTGTCAATATTTGGGTTGCAGATGGCTGCTGAGGGCCCTGCAGTAAAACCATTGACTCCAGGACTTAGAGCAGCCCTCTTCCAATTCACGTGGGCACTGGGGCTCACTGTCCCATTTGCCACCATCTTATGACGCACATCACTGCCGATACGAGCAGGTGCCCTAAAAGTAGTGACAGCATGATAGGGATGTTTTATTGGCCTCGTTATATGGGATTATTGCTGCATTTAGCTCAGTATGACACACCTCGCATCACAACCATGGACACAGCAGGTCCTGCTATGGGCATCCTGACCCCCCCACCCCAACCTGACCCCCAGCACCAGGCTGACAGTGCCTGGGTGCAGGCAGCTGCATCAAACATTGATGCTCCAGCTGTGCAGCTCAGCCGGAGGCAGCACAGCACACTCACTACATATTTAATTTTTTTCTCCATTAAAAACTCGTGGAACAGCAAGTCATCTTGCGTGGTGCCCAACTCGCTCCCATCTCACATCCTGAGATTTCTGAAGGAAGAAGATTCTGTGCCTTAAAAGAATCCTGCTGTTAAGTGTTGCCTGAGTGATGGATCCTCGCCGTGTGCTCCTTTCAGCTGCAATGGGGCTCCTCCTCAAACTCAGCTCTTATGCCCATGAGTGCAACACAGTTTGTAATCCTGCAAAGCACTTTGAGGCAGAATCAATCAGCAGCAACAGTTTCAAATGGGAGAGGATGGAAATGCTGAAGTATAGAAACATGCCTGGAACTGTGGAATTTTGGGGCTCCACGGAGCAGCTGCTGAGCTGGGAGGTCCAGCAGGGGATGCTTGAATGCACTTTGCCATCCCTTCACCATTCTTTACCCAGGACAGTGCAGAGGTGCCCCATCCCATCCATGGAGGTGCCCCAGGCTGTGGATGGGCCCTGGACAGCCTGAGCTGGAGGGAAGCAGTCCACGGAGGAGGTGGGGGGGCTGTGAGGACCTTCCAACCCAACCATGCAGTGGGGTCTCAGGTTTTGATTTGTCCCCAGATGCCCCCAGTGCTTTCACCCACTGATGCTCCCCAGTGCTGCATGTGGCACTGCCCAGCCGAGTGCAGTGTGCTGCCAGAAGGGCATCGTTTTGTCCTCACAGCTCCAACCCCTCTCAGCAGCTGGCTCCCAGCCCTCACCGTTCACATGCTCCAATTTCTCACCCCCTGAGACCCGCACCATCCAGCAGGAAGCGGTTCCCAAACCATTTACCATGTTTATGCTTTCTCCGCTCAAGGACGGTCCTCCCTCATTCCCTCACCCACCTCCCTGCCCAGGACTGAACAGGAAATAAAGGTTATCCTTGGGGAGAAAAACAAACCATGCGGCTCAACAGCCGTGTTGTTTTGATACCTATCTCATCCCCTCCCCAGCCTCGGCGCACCGCTGGGCACAAAGGGGTGACCGAGGCGTGGGAGCTGCTCCACCCCTCGTGCTATTTACACCAAACACGTGCCCTGTGTGCAGAAGGTGCATTAAAAGTGGGCCAGCAGCTGCAGTGGGGCAGCAGCAACAGGGCTGTGTGCAGTGTGTGGATGCTGCAGGTGGGGCTCAACCTGCCCTGTGCCCCCGAAGGGGTGGCCAGAGCCTTCCCTGCACAGCTGGAGGGGGATGGTGGGGACTGCGATGGCACCAGCACTGCGCAAGGTGGGTGAGCACCATACTGGGGATGGGCCATACTGGGCTGGGGATATGTCCTGGGCCAGGTGCCTGCAGCCAGGTGGGCTCAGAGCGTGGTGCTACCTATGGCTTCTCTCCCACTGCAAGTACAGGGGCAATTTGGGAATCATGGCAGCACCCAGAGGTACAAATAACCCTGCTGCATCCCCATTGTTTTAGCCTGGTTTTTATGGTCGTAAGTGTGGCTGTGCTGAGTGTTCCTGTGTGACCCTGTGTGTTTTCAGCCTGGTGCTCTGCCTGAGTCCCAGTCTGGCTGCTCAGAGCTGGGTGAGATGCTCTGCAGAGCTGAGCTGGCCGTGCTGCCTGGGTGAGCTTAAGCAAGAGCCAAACTGAGCCAGCACGGTGCAAGCAGACTCGGACCCAGCCCCCCGCATGTGGCATCGTGGCTGTGCCGTGCTGTCCCTGGGTGACCCCCTGGGTCCAGAGCAGAGAGGTTTGTCTCTGCACAAATCCACAGGTGGGATCCGAATCTCTCCGCCCTCTCCTGGCTGAGTGAGCACATCTAGCATGATATGCTGGAGAATTAAGGTGTATGCTAATTGGCTGTATCCTGCTGGCTATTAGCTGCCTGGCACAACTCCGATGGAAACAAGCGGGATGTGGGGCTGAGCCCGACGGTAACACCAAGGAAAATACCTCTGCTTTCTCCCTAGGAGGAGCTCAAACCCTGCTCACGGCGCTGCTCCGTTCCCAGTGCCAGTGGCTTCGCATAAGACGGTGCCGGGCCGCCTGGCTGGGCTCACGAGGCGCACGGGGACATGGCGAACAGGGACCTGCTGGGGGCTGCCCCTGCTCTCGCTGAGCCCCCAGGGGATGGGGGCTGTTCTGCCCTTTCCCTTAGCAGGGACGGGGTATTGCTACAGGAGGAGGTGTTCTGGGACCTCACTGCGCTGTGGCAGGGCGGCACTTTTAGCGGGGTGCCGTGTAGGATTAAAGCTCTTTGTCCCACAGCGGTGCTCAGCTCCTCTCCCATCACCGTGGTGGTCACACCGGAGGATGACACGTGGCACATCAGCGGCTCCTGTGCGGGCGGTGGGCCATTCGTGGACTGGGACCAGATGCCAGAGGTGGAGCAGCAGGCACATCCACCCGAGGACACGCTCAGCCGGCCTCCCAAGGAGCTGAAGAAGCTGGCGAGGGAAGGCTGCTGGGCTGCCAGCCGCGCGCTGAGGGCTGCAGCTTACCAGCACCTGTGCCAGCGCGTCCCCTGCCGCCTCGTCACACCCGATGCCCTGGTGTACGGGGACGTGGCCGCACGGCTCTTCGGAAAGCACGGCGCCAGCTCCCACCCCCTGCCCGACTTCCTGGCGGGGCGCTCCCCGCCCACGTACTGCCTCAACACGGACGGGGTCACGGCGCTGAGGAAGATCCTCGTCTGCGTTGGCAACCTGTTCCCTGACATCACCTACAGCCCAGCGCTGCCCTCGCTGGTTGCTCTGCTGCTGCACTACAGCGAGGATGAGGCTCAGTGCTTCGAGAACATCTCCCGCCTCATTGCCAGCAATGCCCCCCACACCAGCTACATCGACCAGTCCTTCCTGGCTCACCAGGCGTCCTGCATGACGTTTGGGGACCTGGCCAACAAGCACTGCCCAGCAGCACACAAGCTGATAGCCAGCACGTCTGAGAACGTCTTTGAGGTGTACTCTGAGTGGCTGTCGTGGCTGTTCCGCGACCTCCCCTTCAGCTACGCCATCCGTGTGTTCGATGTCTTCCTGCTGGAGGGGCAGAAGGTGCTGTACCGCATCGCCCTGGCCCTGCTGAAGCAGTACCGGCTGTCGGTGAGCTCTGCCGAGCAGGAGGGGACCGACACCAAGGCGGAACTGCAGGTCTTTGTGCAGAACATTGCCCAGCACATCACTGTTGACAAACTCCTGGAGAGAGCGTTTGGCATCCGGCTGTTCTCCCGCAAGGAAATCTGGCTGCTGCAGATGGCCAACAGGAAAGCACTGATGGAGAGGGGCATCACCATGGTGCAGGGCAGGTAGGAAGCCGGCCTGTTTGCCCACAGTGCCAATGATGCTCTTGGGGTAAAAATGGGTTCTAGTGGAGATGGAGCACAGTGGAGCTCCAGTATTGGCTGTGGTTATGCTGCACAGACACTGCTGGGATCACGCACCCCAGTGGCACATAACAGCACATTAGGGGTACACCAGCTGAGCACTGACACACTCCTCTCTTTCACAGGCAGTCCTTCCACCTGGCCGTGGACATGCAGAGCTTCAGCTCCAGCATTGTATCAGCTCAGGAGATGCGCATCATCTGGTCCTGGATCCCCGAGCGCTTCTCCCTCTTCCCCCCACTGCTGCTCTTCTCCACCTCAGAAGATGGGTGCAGCCTGCAGAGGTGAGCGTGATCTGCCAGGAGGGCTGGGTCAGACAGACAGACATAACATTGGGTAACAGTTGCTGGTATAGAAAGGAGCAACTGCAACATCTGTGGGACATACCCGAGATCTCCTGGGGACACTTCTCGAAGACCCTTTGAGCAAGGACTGCCTTCTTTAGTGGCACATTGTGCTGAGGCTGCACAGAGCAGGCCAAGCTCAGGTACCACCCTTGACAAGGGAGACACCAAACCCTCCAAACTCAAGCTAAGAGAGTCCAAGTGCCATAGTCAATGCCCAAATCTGCAAGAAATGAAGGAAGTGCCAAGGACCCGGTGACAGCTGCAGAGCAAAGGGCATGGGGAGAGCAGAAACATCCCCACAGTGCTCCGTGCTGGGCATTGCAATGACACAAAGCTCCCTGCTGCATGGGGAGAAGGTGCAGGGACTGCCTGGGGGCTGGATCGGTGGCCGGTGGTTTTCCATGGGGTTTAATTGGGGCTGCTGTAATGCTTGGCATAGTGTCCATGCTTGCACCACGAGCATGTCCTCAGCTCAGGGGAGATGAGTGAAGCCACACAGCAAAATGTCCCGCAGTGTTTCAGCTTAGCACGGCAGCAGTGGGGCTCACAGGGTGGGTATCAGGCAGGAGCTTGGGCTCCAGGTGGATGAGAAGCACATCCAGAATAAATGCAGGAAATAAATTGCTTGGGAAACTGCTCCATGGAATGTCCCCCCGAGCCTGGTGCTGAGAGTACATGGGTGGATTTTATGTTTGGATTTATGTGAGTTATTACTTGTGCTGCTGAGCAAAACCGATGCCTTAGAGGTCCCAAAGCCAGCTCCCCAGTGCTGGCACCAACAGAGGAGCTGCCCAAGCTTTGTCCCTGGTCTCAGCCCTGCACCAACGCAGCCTCATTGTGCACTCCCAGGTTTTACTCGTGCTGTGAAGGTTACGAACCGACGGTGCTGCTCCTAAAAACAACGGAGGGGGAGGTAAGTATTTCCTGAGCAGGGAGGTGGGCTGTGCTGTGTGACAGGGGAAGGTGCCCCCAACACCAATGCTGCCTCCATCGCAGTGCTGCAGGGACACCAAGAGGCAGCTCAGACACTGGCTAAGGGGGGGCTGCTAGTTGAAGAGGAGTCTGTGAGATGGAGAGAGGCCACGAGAGAGGCTTTATTGCACATGGAGACTAAACCACGAAGCCTTTGCTAAGCAGACTTCTCTGAAGTCAGCAAATGCTTTGCCTTAGCAAGGACTTCCTTTCAGTGCATTAAATGCAACAATCCCTCCTTGACTGTAAGAGCAGCCACACGAGGGAATTGGAGTGAAGTCAGGACAGCTCTTAAAATAGTTGAAAGTCGTGGAATAACCGCAGAACTACCTGAGCCAGGCATCTTCCCAGGGACTTTGAGAGTGGCTCATAAACCCATATTTTATGTCTGCACTCTCCATCAAACAGCAGAGGCAAGCTCTGTAAATGGCTCAGGCATCCTAGAGATTTATTGGCCAACAAGTCCCGACCTCCCGCACCCAGCACTCGAGTGCAATGAAGAGAGAAACACTGCTGCCCCCAGGGCCTTGTGCAGACAAGGAAAAGTGACTTATAAAATCTTGTTTCCTGCATGTTTTAGCTCATTTTCTCCCGTCCATAGACCCAGGGAGAGGCAGAGCCTTTGCTGTGCTGAGCACACAAGAGCTGGCCTCAGTGGAAACTTCCACCTGTGCTCCCTGACAGCTCCCTGTGCTCTCTCCCAAAGGTGTGTGGGGCATTCCTCTCCTCTGATTGGAGCGAAAGGAAGAAGAACGGGCTGACATCGGGCTTTTTTGGGACAGGGGAATGCTTCGTGTTCACTGTAAGTCAAATTTATGCTACTTTATTCCTCTAACTCCAGGCATGGTGGCACACCATCCTTTGGGATGTTCTGTCAGACCAGAAAAAAATGGAAAACTATCTCCCAGAGCACCCTTAAGGGATGACAGTGAGACAGTGTGTGCTGCAGGGAGGGATCCTGAGCCGTCCCTTCCCTGCTGCATGTCGTGCACACACCGTGTGGTCCCCAGGCAGCCACGCAGTGATGCCCCAAGGGCTTTCTCCTGCTTTCCAGGTGCGCCCGGAGATGGAGAGGTACGAGTGGGTGTTCATCAAGAAGCCAGAGCTGGCCAAAGCCATGCCACGCTCACGCCAGCGCTCACCATCACCCATTCCCACACCTCCGCTCAGCTCCTCCCCGGACAGCCGCAGTGCCAGCCCCAACCTCCTCACCGTGCCTGCACCGCAGAGGAAGGGCCGCCTGTCCCCGTTCCTGGCTATCAGGCATTTCCTCCTGCCTTCCAAAACAGCCTCCATGTTCATGTCCGGCTCTCGGGAAGGGATCATTATCGGTAATTACCTAATGACAGGCACCTGTGTCAGCACGCAGCTGCCTTGAAAAGAGCTTCCCCTCCAGGTTAGAATCCAAGCTGTCAATAAGGCAAAGACCTCCTGTCTTAGTATATGTGCCTGAAGTCAGGGGAGATGAAGCCAGTCCCCTCTTCCTCAGATCAGCAGGAGAATGAAGGGCTGAACAAGGGCACAGATGTCCTTTCTGAGAGCTCCAGAGCAGGTCCCAGCTGAGCAGGAGCTCTGCATCCTAAACCTCCCAGCCACACTTGGCAGCCATGCCCTTCCTGGCCCTTTCCTCTGCGTCTTGCATGACTGAGAGGAGATGCAGGTGGGGAACAGCTTGCAGAAGAGCCAGGCATGATCCCCTGGGGCGGATGCACCAGCTGTCTGTGGCAGTTCTGTGGTGTGGCCACAAGAAATATTGCTGAGAGATGGGTACAATCCCAAGACCTGGCCAGTGTCTGCTGGGACAGCAAACGGTGACCACAGATCCCAATGCCTGGTGTGCTTTTGCAGGTGGAGGGGGAGGCCAAGCACTGTCCCTCGATGCCAACCTGCTCTGGGGACGCACGGAACCCTGCGAGACCTTTGACAACCCTCCACTCTGCCAGGAGAACTTCAAGGTGCAGCTGCTGGAGGTGTGGGGCTTCCAAAACTCTTAGGTCCCATGGGGTCAGCTCCTCACTGTGCTGCTCGCCAAGGCAGGGACAACACGGCATCAGTCATGGCTCCAGCATGGCTGCTACGATCCCTGCCAGCAGCTCTGTGTGTGCCCCTGCTCGCTGCCCTCCCCTCCACTGTCACCAGCCACGTTGCATGAGGAGGGCCATGAGTTTCACGAACGAGACTCATCCTACAGCTCAGACACAGCTCCACCTGCTCTGCTCCCATTCAGGATGCGAGAGGGGAGGCAGCTCGCTGTTTTCTATGCTTCCCAGGTCTGTTTGTGGTCAGCAAAGCAGCCATACCACAGCACAGGCAGCCTCTGCGGGAATCTTGAGTCTAGACAAAATCCTGCGCCAAGGTGCAAAGTTCACCATAAGAGCTCTGCACGCCTCTATTCTCACCCCAAGCCCAAGTGCCCCCTTCACCCATGCAGCCCAAGGTTACCAGGACTCACCTGGGCCAGGCACCGATCGCCATCCAACAAAAGGATGCTGCAAAAGACTTCTTGTTTGTTCTTGTTCCAACCCGCTGGTTGGAAAGGCAGCAAGGCACTGCCTGGCATTTATACCTCTGCAGCCCACGCAGCCTTCTCATTTTTGTGTTGCCATAATCACAGCAAAGAGCCCGTGTAAAATTGTACGCTGTTAATGCTCATGAGCCTTAATGAGCATATCCTGATTACCTGGCTCCAGGCTCCTCAGTATTTCCTGCTGTCTGACACCTGCTGGACATTCTGTCCCTCGGAACTCCCTCTTTCCTTACAGAAGGCCGCTTCCCTTCCGCAGAGATGTGCAGGGTGCCTGGCAGGGCACAGCCCTCCGTCAGCCATCCAGCCTGACCTTCCCCTCGGGCTCCTGCACACTGCCTTGGGCAGGGCAAGCAGACACAGACACAAGGACTGCTCTGCGGAGCCCTGGCTGTGCTGCAGAAGCCTGCAGGTCCCTTCAGTGCCCTGCCTGCTGTGTACCTCAGGTCAGAGCTGTAAATCACAGTGACTGCTGGTGCACGCCTTGCTTACAACCCGATGAGTCCCTGCCATGTCTAAAGAGACGCTGCACTACTTTCCTGCCTATGCTTTACTCCATTACTGCATAAAGCTCGAAATTCTTGGAGAATAAAAAAATAGCAGAGAGGCCTGGTAGCTCGGAGGACTCCTCATGGGCTATGAAGAGCTTTCCTAGGGGCTCAGCACTGCCCTGGAGCCCAGCACTGCCTTGGAGCCCGGCCCTGGCCCCGCCCGCGGCCCCACATCACAGCGCCTCCTGCTGGCCGTTGCCATGGCGCCCGCGACGCCATCTTGAAGCGGTGGCGATGGCGACGGCGACGGCGACGGCGACGCCGGAGGAGAGGGAGGCGGGGAGGCTAGAGCTACGGGCGGCCATCGGCTTCAATGGTACCTGCATTACCTGGGGAGGGGAAAGAGGGTGGCTGTGGGGGTAGCTAGGGGAGGTATGGAGCCGCTTGGGGCAGCTGGAGGGGGAAATGAGGCACCGTGGGAGCAGGTGGAGGGGCTGTAGGGCAGCTGGGGGTCATGGGGAGGCAGGTTGGGGGCAGGCTGGGGGCTGTGGCCATATGGGTGCCTGGCCAGGAGCAGAGCTGTGCACCACGTCCCTGTCTGGTGGCAGGAGCTCAGGAAGAAGAGATACAGGCTTCAGAGCAAGCAAATTCAGGCTGAATAGAGGGATTCGCTGCTTATTTATGTCTGATTGCCCAGCTTACTGGAACGAGAGATGCTTCGTTTCAAAATAAAATCAAATCCTCTTGCACAAAGCGCAGCCGAGAGCAGCCCTGTAGCTTGGCAGTGGGGTCAATAATTGGGCTTTGCAGCTGCCCAACTTCTTGGGAGATTTGCAGTGCAGAACTGGTGATGCGGCCTTCACAAATCAGCAGCTGCTCATGCAGGACCTGCTGTGATGAAGGGCTCAGTGCTCAGGGCCGGGCGGATCTCCTGGTAGCAGTAGAAAGCACGGCCCCACCTCTGTAAAGGGCAACCTCGAATTGCGTATGGGATTGTGCTGCTCTGGTGGGAGCCTCTTGGTTTTGCCCTCATTGTGAAGTCTCAGAGTTTGGGGAAGTGTGAGCAGGAAGTCCTCCTGCAGTCCCAGGGTGCTGACAGGCAGCACGCCTTGTGCTCTGTCCCTCTGGCAGGACACATTGCCTCAGGCCTGATCTGTCACCCTGACAACAAGCATCTTCTCTACCCGCTGGGATGCACCGTGGTTATCCAGGACCTGACCAGCAAGAAGCAAACCTTCTTGCATGGCCACACCAACAACGTTTCCTGTGTCGTCGTGTCGAGCAGTGGGAACTACGTTGCCTCTGGACAAGTCACCTTCATGGGCTTCAAGGTGGGTAGCCCTCAATCTTTAACCACATTACACTGACCAGAAACATGGAGCTCTCTCTGAGCGGCAACAGTACTTTTTACTTTTTAATCTTGTTGGAAAACAGGTGCCTGTCATGGGAGGGCACTGCAAAGATTGGGGATTGTGGCTGCTCTGCTGTTGGATGTGCCTTAATGTTTTGGCACAGTATTAAACGATCTCCCTAGGATCAGGGTAACTAGATTGAGGGATTTCTTAGTCCTGGTCTTTTTTATTGAAAGTGTTGTGGACATGTGGCAGCCTAAATCCCATTAGACGTTAATTAGTAAATACTGTCACATTTAAAGTTGTTAATGGTTTAATTTTTTAATGCTCATTTGAAAAGAGCCTGAGGCAGTGGGAAGGAATCAGCTATTTGCTTTTTCACCACTTTAAAATCTCAGTCAAATACTCTTCCAAAATAGGTTTCACGTAGTAAACTTTGATTCTGGAATGAATCAGAGCTTCTAAGCTGGTAATTGGAGTAATACTTGGTACAGCACCTAATGTGAAGCATATTCCTATTGCAGTGCACTGGGCTGAAATAAGCCAACCTTCTGCTGGGCTGCTTCTGAGAAATTCCCTTCCTATCAGAGCGCTTCAGCATTTCACAGCTAATGCTCTGGCTTTGACTTCTGCTTTGGACTGCAGGCAGACATCATTTTGTGGGATTTTCAGAAGAAGGAGTTGCTCGCTCGGCTGTCCCTTCATAAGGGTAAAATTGAAGGACTGGCATTCTCTCCAAATGACCTTTATCTCGTGTCACTGGGAGGCCGGGACGATGGCAGGTAAAGGTTTCCCCTTCCTGAGGAATGATTCCTGCCAAGTTGCAGGGCACTGAAGCACGTGCTAAGGGGATGCTCACTCCTCCTCCTTCTGGCACTCTGATGACATCTCTTCAGAGCAACCTGTTTGAGGGCAGCTGGGTTGGCACACCGGTGTGTAGGGCAGGGAAAGATGAGGGGAGCAGCTAATTCTGAAGCTGGCTTTGTCACCCAGAAATGATATAACAACTGCATTGTGGTCCGGTCCTGGAGAACGACAAGTGGAATAAAAGGCTATTTTAAATTAGATTCTATGTAAGATGTGACTCTTGCTCGGGAGGAGGAATACAACAGATACACATCCCCACCTCCTTAACAAGAGATGTAAGCTGTGATTCCATGTATTTGTGTGAAGGCTTTTCTTGGATAAACTGTCTACAAGGTGACTTTTAGTGCTTATCTTTCGGGAACAAACTGCAGGAAAACAGTCTTTAGTGCTTATCCTTTTGGGAACAGACTGCAGGAAGAAAAGTTCTTTTTTTATTTTTTTATTTTTTTTCTGGTAAGTTTTTAAGTAGCATTAAAAAGCAAAGTATTTTAAAGCCCTTCCTTCCTCTGCAGCGTGGTTGTGTGGGATGTCCCGAGAAGAGAGGCTGTCTGTGGGAGCCCAGCCTCGGCTCGGAGCGCAGGCAATGTGACCATCGTGCAGTGCTCTGCGTGCAGAGACGAGATGTTTGTCACTGCTGGAACGTAAGGCTGTTTATTTACTACAAGAACCCCCACAAGGAAAAAACCCATAGACCCATCTCCTTTTTCAGAGCCTTTACTTAAATAGGAGGAATATTAAACATCATTGTGCTCATGGTTTTGTTTTTGTTTCTTCTCATCTCAGTGGGCTGATGAATAACCAGCAGCTTGTCTCTTTAAAGCATTTTTCCTTGTTCTACACATAAGAGTATGCTTTCAAAGCAGCACACATGGACCAGCATGCTTAATTTCTGTTCTTTATAGTGGGATTTTTGCTCAGAGGGAATCTCTGCAGTCCTTAAAATATTTAGTTCCCAGTGTTTACACAAGAAAAGCAGTCAATGAACAGCTCCAGGCAGTGCCTTATTAATGTAAGGAGAGTGATATTCTGCGAGTTGTTGGATCTCCTGTCCTTGGCAGATGCAATGTACAATTGGTCTCTGGCCTGTGACACAACTTGTTACAAAAAGTCACATTTCCCATGGATTTGAGACAGCCCCCACGTATCTAACCTGACTTTTAAACCTGCCCAGGTCCTGCAGTTCCCTTTAAATCAGGGAAAGGCTTCGATGCCCTTGGCTGCAGTTGCACATCAAAGTGTTGGTCTTTGCAGTTGTGACACTCTGTGAAATACAAGGGTGACTGTGTTAGGGTACTATCTTGGTTCTTAGCTGTCAATCAAACTGTGCTAGAAAATAGTTGAAAGTGTCTGGTGCTGCTCATTTCCTGTTCTAAGAAGCAGGGTTCCCACGGTGCATGTCTCTTTGGGGAATTAATATCCAGGTTATTACATGCCTTCCCCATAATTCCAGTATGAATTTTTGCTGAGCCTTTAAGATTTTTGACTTATCTGGAAAAAAAGTTACCATAAGAGACAGCAGAAGAGACAAAGGATTGCTTCTGGCCTCCCTGGTATTGTTCTTCTTCCTTCTGATCAAAATTTCAGAATAATATAACCTTATGAAGGTTGTTTCATTCTCCTAATAATGATTGAGCTGAGATATTTCTGGCATCAATTCCACACACGGATTTGGTTTTCCTCTGTGCTTTCCTTTAGTGAGACCATTCGAGTATGGGAATTGGATCTACCCAACAGAAAACTCCGACCAACTGATTGCCAGACAGGGCAACTGAGAAGGGTGATCACAAGCCTTAAGGTGAGCATCAGCCAAAACGATTTGGCTGCACTAAGCAGCTCTCTGCAGGGTAGAGAGAGGCTCTGAGCTTTTATAGAGATGCTAAAAATGCTAATTATAACTACCTGATGGCACTGTGGTTGCTACATGTTGGCTCATGGCAGATGGTCTTCCACAGGTTCTTTATCCTGGGAAAAGTCTTTTGAATGCTTCTGAAAGGAAGCAGCATGCACTTCAGTCAGAGGCTCAAGAGAATTCAACTTTGGCTTCAAAGTATTTGGTTGGAAAACATTTTACACAGATCCTTGCGAGTGCTGATGTGAGAGCACTGGCTGTGTGCCTCAGGGTAAATCCTGGCAGTGTGCTGAAATAAAGCTATTTATGCAGCACAGAGGTAGGCTTGGGACAGGAGCCTCAGTATCTGGACCACAGTCTCTTTTTTCACTCTTCCTTCTAGATAGCAGATGACGATAATTACTTTTACGTTGGCACATCAACTGGTGATATCCTGAAAGTGAACACAAGGAACAAGCTGATGACTGATTTTGGGCCTCAAAAGAAGTTTTCGTTGGTGAGTAGAAGCTCTGTCACTTGAATCACTTTCCTTATCCTCTTTATTGGTGACTGAAATTAGGACAACCTCCAGGAGAACCGTCAGAAAGCTGGTGCACAAGCTCACGTCCTTCACAGAGGATGAGTGGGATGGGAGTCAGTGTGGGTGCGTGTGACACAGCGGGTATTCAGGTGAAGGGAGCACTGTGAGCTGCCGAAACAAACCGAATGGGAGCACAGCTGCAGAGGAGCAAGGACCAGAGTAAGGGCAAACTGAAGAGAGAAAAGTTGAGGGGAGAGAGGAATAGTCCTGTTTGTGTGCTTCCCGTGGTGCAACCGGAGAGTCCTGGGATCGTAGCTGTGCCAGCAAAACTGCCTGTGGGTTAGAGTGGGTCCAGAATGGATTCAGCTGAAAAACAGCACCTGCAGCAGGGTAATTTTTGCAGCCATGTTCTTTACAGGAGGGCCTCAGTCAGTTACCAGCACAACTGAAAGAGGCAGCATGCTTCTTTGTATTGAAAATACAGTAAAAACTCACAAGTAAAGCATGTGTCATTTTTGTTAAGGATAAAGATGTGGCTTGGTATCAGTTACCCCCACTAACTTCAGAGATGGAAATCTATGTGGCAGAGCTAAGAGTTCCAGCATGTCAGTGTAAGGATTTATAAGGCAGAGTTTCCTCTGTAGCCTTTTAGTTCCAGCTCCCAGTGCTCTTGTTGACCCTGCTTTAGGCAGGGGGGGCTGGGCTGGATCAGGGCTCCTGAGGTTCCTCCCAACCCCAGCTGGTCTGTGGGTTCTCTCTGAGGCCTTGTCTCCATCACCACACTTTGTTGATAACCATTCATCCAGTACTTAATTTAAAGCAATGAGGACAACGCGCACCAGGCTTGCCATACTGAGTGCTAACATCACACCTCGGTTTGGTTAGGTTTGGTGGGTCCTACCAGGCTTTGCTGGGATTTCTGTGGTGCTACTAAGAAATTAAAGTGTAAAAACTGCTTATTTTTGGCTCCTGTTTTGAGAGGTTTGGTCTTTTACCCTTTTCCCACAGTACTTGACATTACGTGGCTGTCTGTGCTTACAGGCAGGGCTCCAACTGACGTTATTTGCAGATTTCAGTGTTCCATACTTTTGAAAGTCAGTCCCCAGAGCCTCTGTTGGCACCTGTGGAATACACAATTAGGTTCTGCTTGGAAGAATCTATTTAAATGACTTCCTCAGCATCGCAAAGAGCTCTGGCAGAGGCTGCTATCTAAAATTCAGTTCTTCTGGATCACATTAAGGTTTCCCAGCTAGAACATGATCTGTGCTCTTTCCTTGTCCATTGCTATTATCTGTGTTCTCTCACCATATGTTATTACATTATTATTATTATTATTATACCCCTTATGACCGATCTCTGTAGTAGCTTCAGCTTCTCCACTCATGAGGCAGAGGTCTTACTGAAAATAGCACCGTAGATAATACAATTAAAGAGTTTATCATAGTGCTTATGCACACTTGGGACAAAAATGAAAAGATTGTGCAGTGTACATTGGCTCTATTGCTTTTTGCGTTCTGAGAGCTCAGCCTCCTCGCCTCAAGGTTCCTTCAACAAAGTTTCTTTGTTTGCCTGCAGTTGGGACTTGCAGATCTCTGTGTAATGATCCACAGACAGGAATGTCTTCTGGAGGAGGAGCTTTTGGCCTTTTGTTGGCAGAGGGCTGTAATGAGAAACAATTGGCAACAGCTAGAAAGCTTGTTCTTGATTTCTCTTTATTTGTTGCTGTATTTGTGGCTTTTTGGTGGAGGGGAGGATGCAGAAAGAATTCAAACACTTTGCTGAAACATCTTCTTTCACGAGGTTGAATGTATTTTGTGATTCTATTAAAAACCATGAAAATCAGTAGGCAGTGAGAGAAGGAATAGAGATGGAAGTGCTGAATATATTGCTAGAGCAATTGTCCTAGAAAGAAGCAGACCTTGTTGTTTGGGGGTAAGCGCGAGTGACAAAAAGTTTGAGAAAAAATCATCAGTAATTCCCAAATAAAAAGCTGTTCTGGACTCGTTTATCCAGATCTTTGCTTTTAACATGCTTACATATGAACCCAGTCATACAGACATACAAACATACCCAGTCACAACGTTGTGCTTCTTGCACTACAGGTGTGTGCCCACCTTTCTGGGACTACCTGCAGCCAGTGGTCTTTAAACATACTCACTGTTTATCTGTCTATTCCAGAAGCTTGGAGAAGTCATCACACTTGGTTTTCCCACTTGCACTGTAGGAATGTAAGTAGTTTAATTCCGTGTGCACGTCAAGTGACAAGAATGTATGCATTTTGTTTTCCTGATAAATATTCATCACACTTATGATTTCTAATGCACATTAGAGCTCTTGTGGATACATCTGTGCAGTATGCTGTTACAACAGTCCTCCAGCAGTCATCCTGCAGTGTTTTGCATCCATGGTGTTCCCATGTTCTGGCAGGGGTCTTGATGATTGAATATCCCTTCCCTTACATGCTGGCATGATTTCAGTCCTACATGTAGTATTACATGCACAGCCTGGAGCACCTGGCTGCAGCCACACAACGTTCTGAACTCCCCTGCCTTCTGGAGTGGGGGAAATGTGCCAAATGCCTTTGAAACAAACCCTCACAGAAGATATACCTTTGAGACCATCACTGAAGAAGCAGTCAGCTGGGGTTGTTAGCAGGAGGCTGTGCAGTTTGGAAGTCGAAGGACAGTCCAGGGCCTCTTAGTGAAAAGCAGAGGCTCGAGGCCAGACCTTATCCCCATCCATATTGAGAAGAGCTTTGGAGTATCGCTAGCTTCAGCTGGCATTGCTTGTAATAGTGAAAAGCTGAAGAAAAACAAGACCTTTCAACATGCAAGAGGCTGACAGGATGCTAGGGAGAAGGTAAAATCCCACAGTGGATGTCACAGCTGTCAGCCAGCCCTGTGGATGCGACCTGAGCTACCAGGCAATAACCCAGCTTACATCTTTTTACTTTTGGGGTAGGCAGTGGCAGCCAGGTGAGAGAAACCGTCTGTGTTTTGGCAGGGGGAGAGGCAGGAAAACATTCACACTGCAGAGCTATTTGTTGTTTCCATCCAGCATCCTCCTCTACCGTGTTACTCAAAATGGTGGTGCATGTTTGGACACTTCTGCTCATAGGCTCTTCTGTCAGCTGCTCTTTTCCATAACTCTGACTAAAGCAGTGTCTAAAATGGGAAAATCATCAAGATCCCAGTCCAAAACAGTGTTGTATCATCAGTGAGAGTGTGCTTGTGCACTTTTATCTCCAGCTGCTCTCAGACCCACCTCATACTTCCAGTTCTCCCTTCCTGGCTGCATACCACGATCCCTCCTTCTACCCACCCAGTGCACATCCCTGCACGTAAAATGTATGTTGTCACTGTGCTGTTAGCAAGGCCTTCTGGTACACAAATCAGCTCTAATGTTTTATGACAGAAATTTCCAATTGTAGCACAGCCTTCAACTTCACAAGAGTATTTTTGCAGGTATTTTTTCAAGTAGAAAACGCAGCATTTATCAAAACAAAAGTGTTCTCAACCTTGTTTTCACAAAATTTAGTACATCGTATTGCTAAACCTAGGAGCAGTGGTGGCTTTTTTTTCTGCAGAGCTGTGTGTATTCCATGAGATGTATCTCTATCTGTGGCATGTAGTACTTCTGGCACCACAAATTCCCAGCTCCCTGCCTCCCTCCTTTGGAACCACCCTCATCACTTTGTTGCAGCTCCCCCTCAAAACCTGTATGCATGTGGACATCCCTGCAAGCCTTGGCAGCAGCGTCACCAGGTAACTACCAGACAGTGGCATACCCTGAAACTCCATCCTGGAGTAACCCCACGGTGAGCATGCCTTTAAAGAGGGAGTTTAGCTGCTGCCCAGCTGAGGGGGAGGTGTTTATTGAAAACAGCTTTGCTCGATCTTAGAGAAACGTTGCCTTCAGATCTGTAAGAACGTGTTTACTGTTTAGACGTGATCTGAAGTTGTCTTTGTTTCTGTTTTGAAGAGGAGTGGCACGTTTGAAGCAACTTGTTTCACATCTCAGTGGAGTTCAGTGCGTTGCTGTCACGTCTGTAAATACAGTTTTACCATTTATTCCCACTGCAGGCTTGAGGAGCTGTAGGGTAACCACTCAGATACAGAGTGAGATGTAGGACTGCAAATGGATTTTCAGTAATAGTCCAATATTTTGCATTATAAACAAAATATTTTAACAAGGTGAACTGGATTTCACAGAGCATCCAAGAACTCTGCAAGAGATCGGAGTGGGACAAAGAGCAAAGTATCCCTGCGGGGGGAGCACACAGGCTGTGTTTGTGCTGGTATCTTTATTTATCATCACACTTCAAAGCAGTGGTTGCTTTTTGTAAAAGGTAAATAATGAATGGCGATATTTTTAACCTAGGTTACCCTCTGCATTTCACCTACAAAAGGACTGTCAGTATTATAAAACAGAGCTCTCGCTGCATCATTAATGTGAACTGCATGAATAACCAGAGCAAATCCCAGAGCTGTGTACTTGTGGGGATTCCAAGAGCAGCCTGAAGAAGGAAGAAGCACAGTTACTAAACCTAGCCTGAAATCAAACCCTGTTTTTGAGAGCTTCATAACAACTCCTGGTCACTTTCAGGTGTCCCTTTTTTTTCTTGATAGTACCAGCTTCCCTCCCACACGAGAAGAACCAAAGAGAAAACCTGCTCAGTCTCAAAGCAGCATTGCAGTGCTGTAAGAACCCTAATTAGCAACAAGCAGAAAGCAGTAATCGGGTCAACTGTGGACTCACAGGTGTGATTTTCAAGGCTGCCACCAGCCATGGTGCTAAACCCTCAGGGCACACGTAGGGGATAGCAGCCTGCAACAGAAAATTCTGCAGAACAGTGGCTCCAAAGACCCTGAGATAACAGAGGTTTGTAAAACGCTGCCGATGCCTCGTCAGGAATTTTGCAAAGCAGTGTTTAGAAACAGCTCTGCTTGTGGATCGTATTTTTAATTAAAAACACTCCCTTTGTTCTCGTGCTTAAGCAAAGAATGTTTGCATGAAACCTGGCTCCCTGCCTGGCAGTGATGTGGGAGCACAGCATCCAGTGCCTCCCAGCGACGGCCGTGACAGCAGTGGGCTGCTGCTGCTGGAGGCAGGCTCACAAATAATTGCAGTGAGTGTAAATTATAAATCAGGATTGGTTTTATGCCAGTCGGTTGGGATTTTGTTCCCTGCCATCCACGTGGGGTTGATCCCAAGGTTGCTCAGTCCCTAACCTGCAGTGCAGGCACAGGAGTGATGGAACGTCAGGCAGAAACAACCAAGAAGCCTTGGTGATACTAGGGGGAGGATAAGGAATTCATCTATTTTAGGCAGCTTTCTACATATAGGTGTGCATTTTTTTCTTTCCACCAAAAAATAGGAGCAAGAAAACATCACTTGCTTCTGCTTGTTTGGAAAACAGAACCAAAGTAATTTCTCCACATTCAGCAGCCTTTCTCTGCAGCTTTTGCAGCATCTTTTCTAATAGCATTGACCTCTAAATAGCTCAAATGTCACTTCTGTTTTCTTCTGTCTTGATTTCTTTCTCACGTCCCTTAGAGCTTCATTCCTTTCCACAGAGAAAACGGACACTTTCTGACTTTCATTCTTTTAAACACCCTACAGTGTGTAATCCTGAAATACACCACGGATGGCCAGATTAATGAGTGAAGAGAACAGAAGTGCTGGGTGCTGCTGCTTAGATTTCAAATGCTGGCTCCTGTGTATGTTCAAAATTCAGAGGTCAAGTGCATGGCAATGATTCCTTCCTAAAGTATAAATGAATCATTATTCTGATTTACTTGTCAGTTCTGCTTTGAGAATCCACATCTTTTTGCTGTGACGACACGAAGCATTGGGATTCTTTGTCCAGAAGAAACCTCACCAGTCAGAAGTTGTGTTCACAGAGCTCTATGAGCTCGGGCTTCAAGGCAAACATCATAACGCTGTGAAATTACATCCTGTATGTGTTGCTTTGCAATAGAACTTAGTTTCAGACCAAGTTTTTGTGGCATAAGGCTCCTTTGTTTTCTTTCCTTTTTTTTTTTTTCCCCCTCCCTCTCTCCCCAGAATGTTTTGCTGAGTGAGAACAACAAGGTCTGACCCCAGAGAAATGCTCTCACCTCTTTTGCAGCCAGTTTTCGACTGTCAGAAATGGTCAGTAATGGATCTGTTGTCTGTGTATGGAAGACCAGCACTACTTGAGGAGGAGCAAAACAGCAGCAGGCTGACTTAGTGAGGCTGGAAACGTTGTGGCAGGACTGGGGATTGATTTCCTTCCAACTGTAGTGTGGTACTTTAGCTGCTGGAAAAGCATTTCTGCTTTTCCTAATGGCTGACCCCCTGTTGGTTTACTCAGCTAATAGCAGAAGCCTGTGTTGATGAGCTGACTGATTTCCCAAGCCTTTCTGCCACAAGTGTGTTTTATCAGTGGTGTGTGTGAGGTGGCACGGGATGCTTCAGACAGTGAGAGGGGCCTAGAATGCAGGGGATGCATCCTAAGAGCAGCTTTGCCAAAGGGTGCTCAGGCTGACTTTCATCTTCTGTTGTTTTCATCCTTCTGTTGTTTATCTATAAAGAACCAGTGGAAGGCAAAGTGGAGGTACTGATATAAAATATGTATATTGCTTGCTGGAGCACGGTAAGGATGTGTAAGTTCCTATGTGGTCCCAACTGCACGCTGGGCTTCGTTTTGGTGCTGTTTACCTTAAACTCTCCCACTGTAGATGTTCATATATACCTGTAATTAATGACTCTTTTCTTCCCACTCTTTAGCCCAAGTCAGTCAGAGAGTGCTGATAAAGCCAAATGTGAGTGACGTGGACACCACATGGGGAGCATCATTAAGACACCATTGTGTTATTCAGCGTGGCTGTGTTTGCAACTGCTTCCATCCAGTTGTGTTTTAATCCCCTTCTCTCCTAGGGAGTCACGGCGTTGCTTTTGCTGAAGACAGGAGATGTGATAGTTGGCACTGGAGGAGGAACTGTAGCGCTCTGTAAAGGCTCAAACTACAAAGTGATGAAGTGAGTGTGCAGGTGGGGGGATCAGGAGGGTAGAGATGATGGCTGTGTGGTCAGGACCAGTCCTTCCTATGGAATGGCACAACCCAAATAAACCTTTTTTTTTTCAATGTTTTTTCAATCCTACAGACAAAAATAGGTGTTCTTAAACTAGATGTTATGTTTGCAGCATAAGGAATTTGAAGCAAACTGGAAATTTCTGGGTGCTTCTGCATAAGATTGCCCTACTCGTAGTTCATTTTAAATGACCGTTGTCTCCTTGTAGGCATTAGGGGTCAGATCCTGAACTGATGTAAAGTGGGACAGGTCTGTTGAAGTCAGTAAAACCACGTTCCCTTACACCACCTGAGGAAGATGAGTATTTGCCATTTAAAAAGTGTTTGCTGAAGAAAGTGCTCTCACTGATTTCACAGGAGTGTCTTAAAGCGCTGGAGTGCTCGCAGGGCTTTCTTCTGCAGATGAAATAGCTGCAGGCTTCACTTTTCAGTAGGCGATTTAAAAATCAGGCTTGCAGCTAGTCACTGCATTGTTTGAATAGCCAACTTCAGCACACAGCTCAGGAAAAGCTAAGCTTTGTACAAGTGTAACCATTCCCAGAAGTTCTAAGCTGAACGGAAACGTTGTTCAATGCGGGATATTTAAGTGCACTTCAGCAAAAATAAATTCTGCTTTTTCTTACCAGGAATATTCAAGTTCAAGGTGGTGTCACTTCCCTGACACGCAGAGGTCAGGGCCACCAGTTCTTTGTGGGGACGAACACGTGCCAGATCTATCGGGTTAACTACACGGCGTTTAAAGAGGAGCTGATCACCACCTGCCACAGTGAGGCTGTTCATGACATCGTGTTTCCTTTGTGAGTACAACTGGCTGGGATGCTTTGGGCTGCCAAGGGAGCTGCAAGTAAAGTCAGGAGTCGGTTGTTTCCTTCCAAACAGGGAACGGCAGCTTGATCCCAAAGAGAATGTTGGTTTGGGGCATGGTGTTGTTGCGTTGCTTCTTGATGCAGCACAGGTGATCAGAGCTCATCAAGGTGTAACACAGCGCACAGAGGAAGTGCAAAATGCCCTCCTCCTGTGTCACCAGCCTGAAAAATCCACTTACTTCTAATGTAATGAGTAAATCATTTGGTGCTTTGGGTAATGTGATGCTAATGTTCCCAAGTGGCACATCTGTGTCACAGAGGTATTTGGATGAGCAGGCTTTAGTGATGAGTGTGAGGACTACGGTTCCATATCTTTACATGCCTGTTTTAAACATCTAATTGGTTAACTGCTCCTGAACAATGCATGTCACTGAGCAGGAAATATAGGCTTAATTTCCCTGTTCTGATGTATTTCAGGACGCCTAAATGGCTGATGTTGTTCTGCTTTGTAAAGCACCTGCACAAGCTTGGCCTGAGAGAGGCTGCACTTTTGCTGGGCTGATTTTCCCTGTCCTGATTTGTCTTGCTGGTGATTTTGAACAAAAGCATACGGTTCTCTCTAAATTTCAGTCTCTGTCATATCCACAGGATATGTGCTTTGGTCGTCTTTGTGCATAATTGATGTACTGCTTGATGCCAGATAGAGTTAATCTCATCCTGCAGAAAGCAGTGGTGGTGGCATAAAACCATGCCCAAATGTCTCCTTTTGTTTGTTGCTTATTTTAAGAGCTCATTTCAAAGAATTCAGTCCCACCGTTTTTGAAACGTTGCAGGTCTTTTTTATTGAAACATACATACCAGCTATACTATGAAAGGCTTTTACCATTTCCCCTATTGCCTTCAGCAATGTTAAATAGGAATCACCCAGTAAGCAAGATAAAAAATGACATCTTTACAATGTGAGGCTGCTGTTGGTTGTCGATGTCAAACCTGGGCAGTCAGCACCTCTACCCCCACTTTTCTCTCTATTGTATGCAACACGTCAAGTTTTGTAGAGATTCCATCTGGGAAATCAGCATCCCAACTTTACTAAAGCAGGGAGATTCTTTTTGCTCCATTTGAAATTCACTGTACGCAGGTGCCAAACCAGGGGAAATCTCTGTGGTAAAGGTCTTTCAGTCTTAACCACGGTGATCCCTATTGTGTAGATTACAGCTGAACATCAGCAGCAGCCGAGCTTTAAGGATGAGTTAAGATCTGATGCAGAAGCTGTGTTCTCCTCTCATTAACTCTTCTCTCTGACCACCCCAGTGGGACTTCAGACTTGTTTGCAACCTGCTCCAAAGATGACATTCGGGTATGGCACACCCCAGAGAACAGGGAGCTCCTCCGAATCGTCATCCCCAACATGACCTGCTATGCCATAGAGTTCATGAGGGATGGCAAGAGCATCATTTCAGGTAATGGGCAGTCCCAGCCAATGGGTGAGTCCAGTCTGTAAGCATTACCTACTGTAATAAATATCATCAGTATGTGAGAATGAAGACAGGCACGAGCTGGGAGCTGTGGCAGGTGATTGCTGTGACCACAGGCCTCTTTGCTAGCTGCTGGTCCAATGGATGTTGCTCACAGAGCACAGATCCTGGCACCGTAGTTGCAGGGTTATGGGCAAGGTGAGGTTCCTTGCTTGAGATGTGATCTCCAGCAATTCAGAACTCTGTTGGGTCTTATTCAAAAGACCTAATTCTAAAATGTTAACACTGATGTATGGAGCAGATTAATCTATAATGTATGTAGAGCAACTTTGGCGTAAATTTGGTGCCCGTTGCCATGTGCAAGTTGTCTGCACAGGAACTGCTGCAGTTCTAGAGTAGCAATGCTGCCCCTCTGCTATTACCAAACCAGTTTGAATCATAGAGTCATAGAATGGCCTGGGTTGAAAAGGAGCACAATGCTCATCCAGTTCCAACCCCCTGCTGTGTGCAGGTCGCCAGCCAGCAGCCCAGGCTGCCCAGAGCCACATCCAGCCTGGCCTTGAATGCCTGCAGGGATGGGGCATCCACAGCCTCCTTGGGCAACCTGTTCCAGTGCCTCACCACCTCTGGGTGAAAAACCTCCTCCTAATATCCAACCTAAACCTCCCCTGTCTCAGTTTAAAACCATTCCCCCTTGCCCTATCACCATCCACCCTCATTTACAGCCGTTCCCCCCCTGCTCATAAGCTGCCTTCAATTACTGGAAGGCCACAATGAGGTCTCCCCAGTGACCTGACAGTTTGCCCTCAGCCAGAACCAACAAAAGGTATTAAATTTTAATAGTTTATGTGAGGCTACACAGTATAAAGGAACATAATAAGAAAAGGGTTCCTTTGGAATGGAAAGAAACGATAGCATGAGGAAAGACTCTGTGCCTGGATAATCTGTTTCTTTTTGTTCATCAGCTTGGAACGATGGAAAAATCCGTGCCTTCATGCCAGAGAGTGGACGGGAAAAGTATGTCATTAACAATGCCCACAGCCTGGGGGTGACAGCGATTGCTGCTACAAATGACTGTAAGCGGATCCTTAGTGGAGGAGGCGAAGGGCAGGTAATTTCTTGCTTTGAAAACCCAGAGCAGCTTTGTGCCTCATCACAGGACCTGGGAATTGTCTGGAACTGCTCAGTCAGAAAGGGAGCTATTCTGAACTCACACTTGAGCAGAGGACCGAGTTTGAAAGTATTTGCCTTTGATATGTGCAAATCTCTTGTTCTCAGAGGGTTTCATATGAAACAATGCCCCGATTTCTTCTGGCGCGTTAGTCTTGAAAAATCATTCTAATGCAGAACATGCTCTTAATCCTTTCTCGTTTGTCTCTCCCCCCTGTTTGGCTTATCTGCATTAGTCATTGTTTGCAAGCCTGTGTCTCACTGTGTTCTAGCACAGATTTGCTTTCTGTCGTTTCTCTGGAAGCCCTAGTCCAGTCAGATACAACCTGTATGAATTCTGTTAGCAGCACAACATTCACCTTCTGTGGCTGTGTTGTCTGTGGGCAACTCGCTGATGTTTTGGGTTGGTATTACCTGACTTAGGTGGCAAACTTAACAGAAGACTCTAAGAACTTGACTTCCAATACAGTTATGAAAACATTCCAACACAGAACTCAGAAGGCATCTCACTTGTCCACTTCAACAGTATTATTCCAGCAGTTAAAAAATAACACTTTGTGCACTTTGTCTGCTCCACACGCTGCCTTTCATTGTGGCCTTTTGCAATCTGCAAAAGAGACACTATTTTTTCCTAAATTTTAAATCATACAAGCAATTTTTTACATATATTAAAATAGATTTGGAAGGCTCACAATCTTGCTTTGCTTTGGACTTCCTCCCTGCAGTCTGGCGTGCTCTCAGAACCAGACATTTAAGAGCATCCTGATGGATTTAACTGCTCTTAATGCTTTGTTTCTGTACCCTGCTCATCATGTGCAGTGTGCACGCTGAAGATTGCACAGGAAGTCTTGAAGAGCGAGGCACTGAACTTGGGGCTTGCAAATCTCAGGCAAATATCCCCATCTTTCTAAATCAGCTTGTGCCTCAGCTCTCCTGCAGAGTGATAGAGAGTGGTAGCAGCAGCACTGCCTTGTCTCACTGCATAAAGACATTAGAGATGATGAGCCACTTCAACCCTTCACTAATAAAAGCACAGTGAAGTACCTTGGATGATTAGTGCTGGAGGATGCAGGAGATGGAAGACCTAGATTCTGTGTGAGCACACAGAATGGCACAGGCTGTGGTTAGTTGCTCTCTGAATTGAAAAAGACAGCTGGGACAGAATTAAAGCTAGAAGGTTGGTTAAGTAGAAATGAGAACTGCAGGGGGGCATTTGCTGCATTCATTCAAAAGGCAAAGGAGTGCTCTGAAATGCTAATGGTTCTGTCAAAATCAATCATCTGAAAGCTCTGATGGCCGGGGTTGCTTGAGGTATCTGAACGCTCTGATCATTTAGGCAGCAGGAATTGGACATGTCCAATTCAGATCCCATAGGTAACTTAGCATCAGACTTGAAAACATGGAAGGTTAACGTTCTCTGCTTTGGATCTCAGTGTGCAATACTAAATTTGCACTAGCATTTGACCTTAGTGAAATGTAAAAGCAAATTGATATCACGAAGTTTGGCACTTATGGGACAGCAAATGCAAGGTGTGAAGGATCAAGTGGAAAGATTGCTGCCCTTACCTCCCCTGGGAAAAGAGATGCTTTAAGGCATGTATTCCACATGAAAGATTTAAAGAGCTGTTTTGTATTTACTTGCTAGCATTATATATGTACCACAAGTACCAGGTAGCTTTTCAAATTCAGTTTCAGAAGCACTGCTCTTCAATCTTTAAAACACAGCTGGAAATACATCATGGATGAGGTGCTTATTCTCGATGGAGAAATGAGTAAACTGAAATGTGGGTGAGTTGGGCTCTCCAAAGCATTTGTTTAGAGCTATAGAAATAGAGAGCAGCCTGTTGAGATTCCATTGCTATACAAGTTATAAGGGAAATGCAGGGCTTGGGGAAGTTGTGGGCATCCTCCCGAGCTCAGACAGAACTGGATATTTGCTGCTGATTTTCAGGTGAGGCTCTGGGCAATCGGTGAGAAAACTCACAAACTGGAAGCAGTTCTGAAGGAGCACATTTCTGCTGTGTCTTGTATTAAGCTTAAGAAGAATGACAAAGAGTGTGTCACAGCCAGCCTTGATGGAACCTGCATCATCTGGGACATTGGGTAAGGAGACGGGTTGGTATTGCAAGGTACTTACAGTGCTGGAAGTGTCTGTGTTGGGTCACTGTGTCCTATTTGGGACACCAGATGGTGAGAAGGAGGGGGAAAAGAGCCTTAGAGAATTAAAATTATGAGAAAGAACAATCAGTCAGGAAAGGTGGAACTTCCAACGCTGGAAACTTTTCAGAGCAGTTTAGACAAGCATTGGTCCCCAGTTGTTCTGTTGTATCAGATCCAGTTCAGCCGAGGTGATGGAGCAGATGATGATTCCTGCTGGCTCTGTTTTTCAGCACTGTGTGATTCTTGACAAGCTATTGCAGATCTCTAGTTGTTCTGCACTGTGATAGGGACAAAGATACTTTTTGCATAGCACCTAGAAAGCAATCTGGATTAAAAATCTTTGTCTTGTGTGATAGCAGATCAAAAGCCCCATGAGACAGCCATGGTGGGGAACAGAACTGATGACCCTGATAGGTATCGTGAAGCCCTGAACTCATGCTAAAACCTGTTAATGTTCAAGTAGAAAGATATCTGATGTACAGCACAAGTAGAGAGAGTTCAGGCAGTAAAAGTTTGGGTTTGGGCCTTATTGCTTTCTCTTGTTTTGGGGTGTTCTGCAGGCGTTTTACAAGAAAACAAATGATTCTGGCCAACACATTGTTCAAATGCGTGTGTTACCATCCTGAAGAATACCAGCTAATCACCAGTGGGACAGACAGGAGGGTAAGCCAAACTACAGGAGTTCTGTTGGTAATCATTGCAGAACACAACATCCGATTATGGACATTTCGTAATCACACCAGGCTTTCATCAGACCAAGCTCTGCCAGCTAGGGAAGCTTTCCTAGGGAAGCAGAGGCTCGTGATGAAGCTCCTGTACTTCTGAAGAAGTTTGTAGGACAGCATGGACATCTTTGTGTTGTTTATGCACAACTGAACTTGTCTCTTGTCTGTTCTCTAGATTGGATACTGGGAAGTGTATGATGGCTCTGCTATCAGAGATTTGGAAGGCTCGCTATCAGGTTCCATCAATGGGATGGACATCACATCAGATGGGGCATACTTTGTCACAGGTGAGAGAGTGGATGAAACTAGAAAAGAGTAGGCCATATTAAAACCAAGAAAAGCAAGGCAATGAAACAAGAGTCTTGGTAAAATAAGAAAAAAATACAAAAGAAAATTCAGCTGAAACACAGAATAAAACAAATTGCTGCAGAAAAATACTTAGGAGAGGCTGCGATCCAGACCTGGTTCAGTCTTGCAAGATGTAATTTAGAGATGAAGACAAGGTTCGAATGTTCCCAAGGGAGCACAGGGCTGCACCTTGCCCTGCTCCTCATTTGTTTTCATCATGTTTGCAGTGCACTTGACTGCTTTTTTCCAGGTGTCCTGCTGGCACTGTTAGTTTCCTGGTACACATGGCTCCAGGCTCCATTCAGCCTCAGGCTCACACGTTCCCAACTGTGGTGACATCTCTTCTGGGAGCTTACTGCTAGCACAGAGCCATGCTATTGTGCACACTGGCAGGCTTTATGCCAGCACCAATTCCTTTAGGTAACCTGGTGAAGGGCCTATGGAGGACCTGCCACACTGGTAGCAATTGCTGTTCGGAGGGCCTGAGTGGCCTAATTGCCACCACCTCCCTGCTTCAGCTGAACAGAAGTAGGCTTTGCTGTAATGCTTAAGACAGCACATCCCATCCTTCCTCAATCAAAGAATGCCCAACTATTCTCTGCCTGTCGGCCGGGAACAAAAGGCGGCAGGGCTCTGCGTAATCCTTCATCCTTCCTTTGTGCCCAATGCAGGTGGTGACGACCATCTGGTGAAAATGTGGGACTACAACGAGGGGACAGTGACTCACATTGGAGTGGGCCATAGTGGCAACATCACCCGTCTCAAGATCTGCCCTGGGAAAAAGTACATCGTGAGTGTGAGTGCAGATGGTGCCATCCTGCTCTGGAAGTACCCGGCCGTCCCTAACACTGGCACAGGAGCTGCTGCTTCCTAAGCCAGCCCTGAAAGCCCTTTCTTCTCAGAGCTGAGATTTCCAAAGCACTTTTATTATTAGAGGAGATACTATTTTTCTACTCTCTGGTATGAATTTACTGGATCTTCCAGATATCCTTTCTAGAACTGAACATACAGGCCTGATTTTTAGCGGGGAGGCTAATTTCATATTCCACTTAGTTTGGAGTGGAAGTTTTCACCCACTTCTGACAATCCCAGGCTGTTACAGCACTGCTGTTTGGTTACTGCCACCTTCCCTGACAGCCCCCAGTCTGCTCCTGTTCATATGGCCTCATCTGTGTGTGCTCTCTCCCTCCTCTCCTCCCAATCCCTTTCTGCCCCTTTCCTTAATGAATAACTTGTTGTGTAAAAATTCAGTCTTCTGTGTTCATTTTAATTTGTCCTGATTAAGGAAAAAGCCCTCAGCTCCCGCTCAACTGTTTCACTACGAAACTCTTTTGAGTCAAGCTCTTAAATCAATGTTCTCAAAGGAATTTGGGGTCTTCGGGGTTTCTTCATTTGCAGTGTCCAATTTAAAGCTCTGTTCAGAGGTCTGATTTCCAAGAGTGAGAGCACAGCTATTTCCAGCTGGACACATGCAAATTCCTGGCCATTGCCCTAATTTTCCAAATGGGTTCCAAATATGCATGAAATACCAGATACTCATGCTGGGACAAAACACCTATCATGTCTAGTGCTGTAACTGACAGCTCTGATGGTACAGCTTGCTCGAAGATCAGTGCAGGCAGCCGGTCTGTGAAGTGATGCCAATAGAGTAAATATTTCTTTTGCATGCACCGATGGCCTGCAGGAGTTGAGTCATAAATGAAAAGTGTTCAAAATGTTGGATTCCTAATGTTAAGACTTACAGAGACTCAAGTTAACTAATATTTCATTCAGGTACTGTCATACCCAGACTGATTTCATTAGCTCTTTTGGTATGCAGAGGGGGATAGGCATTGAAAAGTAGGATTGCTCATCATTCTTTCTATGCCACAACAAATGTTTGCTGCTCATAGCACACCCCGCTGCTCTGGCTCTGAGGGTATCTGTGCACATGCTGCCCATCAAACACCATGCAGCTCACAGAGTCACAGAAGGGGGGTTGGAAGGGACCTCAAGGATCATGAATCTCCAATCCCCCTCCCGCAGGCAGGGCCACCAACCTCCCCATTTATTCCTTCTGCTTGAAATATCCCTGCTCTTATTAACAGAGTCTGGAGCAAAGGAATTAAGTCATTCCTTCCTCTTTTTCTCTGGATTGGAGGCTCGTTGCTATGCTGCTGTAAACACTCCGGCAGGTTTTACAAGCTCTGCAGCAGCGCTCAGTGTGGCTTGGAAGGCAGGATCAAACCGCTGGAATGTGGGATGGACAGGCAAAACATTTGTGCTTGTGTAGGAGAATGAAAACAGAGCTGTGTGTGGGAGCCAGGCAGGCAGCCCAGCAACCCACGTCCTCTGTGCCCAGCCGGGAGCAGCCTGGGTTGCTGCTGTGCCAGCCTCAGCCCACACCAGCAGTAGATGGGGAGCCCAGCAGGGCAGGGCCGTGCCATGCCAGCTCTCCAGGAGCCACAGGTCGCTCTCACTTCAGCAAAGCAATTCTATTCCACTCATTACACCATCATCAGTGACGAAGGACGGCCCTGTGAGCGCTGGAGATCTCTGATGCTTAGGGTGAGTGCACTGTTGTTACCCAGCAGTGTGACAGAGGCAAGCAGAGCTGCTCCCATCACATCAGCAAAGCCCAGAGGTGTCGGTGCCAGCAGCTCTGTTTGCACACACGCTGCATATGCTGCTGACATCTCTACCCTGCACTGCTGCGTTCCTGGCAGGAGCAGCAGCAGCAGCAAGGCAGAGAACAGCAATGCGTGGGCACGCTATCGTGCTGCGCTCTGCTGTGATAGAGCCCTGTGATGTGGAAATGGAGTGAAGGTGCTGTCCCTGGAGGGCAGAAGGGTACGCAGGGAGCGGCGGTGAAAATGAAACGCACACTGGGGTTCGGAAAACAGCTTTTTTTCATCCAAAACAAAGTGATGGTTGCGTTAAGCAGACTCAGCAGCAGGTTGTTGCGGAGTGGTTCCATCAGCACTGAGTGCTGGGCCAGGAGGAGGTGGCTGCAGGGCTCCAGATGTGCAGCAGTGGGATGGATGCTGCAATCACAGCCCCGTGCCACTCAGAATTCTGTCATCCCCTCCGCACAGTGGGCCTTCAGCCCTACAGAAGTGCTCCCATCACCATCCTTGCCTCACTCCACCCCAGCACAACAGCTCCTCAGTGTGTGTTTTCAGCACGCCAGCACCTGAAATAACCTTGTAGCATCCACTGAGCTGCAGATCCCTCGGTGCTTTGGGGTGCTGCAGGTGCGTGGTGAGCACTGTGCTGCTGGAACACAGCAGATCTGCTGCAAGCAAAGCACAGCTTGGGAGCAACACGAAGCTCTCTGTTCAGCTCTCATGTTAGGAACCAATGGAGCAGGGAGCAGCGTGGTGCTGCTTGGCACAGCAGCACTCGCTCACCTGCCTCAGCGCCGCTGCTCTGCCAGCATGTTCCTAACAAGGCAGCGCCCATCCATCTTTAATGCGGGCGCTAAATAACTTAGTGTGCTATCTATAATTTAATTAGACGGATGAGAGCGAGCGAGGTGTCTTCTACAGGAGGAAGTTGCACCTTCCCTGGGCAGCTGTGCCAACGCATCGCCACACTTTCGGAGAAGAACTTTCCCCCGACGCCCACCCCTCCCGCTGCCCTCGCTTTCCCTCTGTGCTTCCCTCCCACCCACGCCCACAGCGGCGGGGATCACGCAGGTACGGCCCTCCCCGCACGGACTGATCGATGGGCTGAGGCCAACTGAGGTCCAACAGAAGCCCCACGCTCCTCCCCCTCCTCCTCCTCCTCCTCCTCCTTCTTCTCCTCCTCGCCGCTTTCCCCGTCCCTTCCCCGGGTCCGGCCCGACCGGGGGAGGAGCCGCCCGCGTTCACAAAACCGCCGGTCCCGCACGGGCGGGGGGCACCCAGCGGGCACCCGGCGGCCGCCCGGAGCCATGCGCGGCGCTGCGGTGCCGGATCGGGGCGGGGGCCGCCCGGGGCCATGAGCGCGGCGTGGGGCGGCCCCGGGCGGCGGCGGCGCGGGGTCGGGGGGCGGCGGCGGACGCTGCGGGGGCTGGGGGGGCTGGGAGGGCTGGCGGGGCGGCTGCTGCGAGCCTGGGCGCGGCTGGCGGGGGGACGGGGGGATCGGAGCGCCCGGAGGCGGCGGCCGCAGCCCGAGGACGACGAGGGCGGCTTCGAGAGCGCGGGGAGAAGGGAGACGGCGCGGGGCGGCGGGGCCGGGGCGGCGGGGAGCGGTGCGCGACCGCCCGGCGCGCAGGGGCTGCGGAACCACGGCAACACGTGCTTCATGAACGCCGTGGTGCAGTGCCTCAGCAACACCGCCCCGCTCGCCGAGTTCCTGGCGCTCGGACGCTACCGAGCCCGCGGGGCCCGCGCTGAGGTCACGCACCGCCTGGCGGCTCTGGTCCGCGCCCTCTGGAGTCTGGAATACACCCCGCGGCTCTCCGCCGAGTTCCAGGTACGGCCGCTCCGGGCTCCGAGTTCAGCCGGGTGGGTCGGAGCGCTCCCCGGGCAGTTCCACGGCGGGGCGGGCGGCGGCGGCATCGCGTGTGCGGGATCCTCCCGGGGAGAGCCGCGCGTTGTACCGAGGTGGGAGAGCTGGGGGATCTTTCGCTAATCCCGAGGGCGAATCTGTGCCCCGCGGAGGGGGAAACTGAGGCGCAGGGCGGTGCGTTCGGTGGAGATGCGACTCCGACGCCCGGTCGCAGCATCCCCGCCCCGCTGCTTTGCTGTGCCCCGCAGAGCATCGTGGCCAAACACGGCGCGCAGTTCCGCGGTAACGCGCAGCACGACGCCCTCGAGTTCCTGCTGTGGCTGCTGGACCGCATGCACGAGGACCTGGGCAGCGCCTCGCCCGCACCGGGACCCCGCGCTGCCCACCAGGTGGGTGTCCTCGGGGGAGGGGGCAGACCATCCAGATCCTTCCCTGCTGAGCTGGTGCAGCCCCCGCGGCACCCCGCCCAGCTGGGCAGATCCAGACCCATGAAAGAGAAACTCTCCTCCATCCCGGCCGTGTCCTGGGAGGATGGATCTGCGTGCTGAGGGCTGCAGGTTGGATCTGCTGGGGGCACTCTGGGAGGAGGAGCCCCTGGGGGATGTGGGGAGGTTTGAGGTCTTGCAGGGTGCACAGACACCGAGCACGTTGAGTTTCCTTCCCCGGCTCCCCTCTGAGACAGCAGATGGGCCCTGGCCCCCAGCAGACTGCGAGGACGTATCAGGCTCAGCGGGACCCAGTGCCAGCAGATGGCACCGGGAGAATCATTGTCCCTTCCAAATATTTTCAGGCTTGTTCACTGCAACACTGAAAAACTCCTGCCCCCAAAACCAGCCTGATCCTTCTCTGACAGCACCTCCTGGTAATTCCCCATCCCAGTGCTGGTGTGTGTTGGGTACCTTTGCCCCAAGTGCACCCATTTCACAGGTCAGGAGACTGAACGCAGCGGGACTGGGCGTATTCCCCATGCCATGCAGCACGTGGGGACCCCACAGCAGTGCCAGGGGATGGTGGGAACCGTGAGGGCTATGCTGGTGTAGGGTTCACCCCATTTGTTTTGTGTCCCCACAGCGCAGTGCGGAGCAGAGTGGTGCCAGTGGGGAGAGCTTTGTGCAGAGCCACTTCCAGGCGCAGTACAGGTGAGCTCTGTGGGCAGGATGTGGCCCTTTGGTGTTGGAGGGGGGCTGAGCTGTGCCCAGCATTGCTGTGGGTGACAACAATACCGAGCCACGTCCCTGCATGACTGCGCAGTAGGGCTCACAGTGAGCAGCTGCTGGCTGTGCCTCGTGCCATGCGCGTACTGTGGGATGTGGCTGTGCCTTGTGGCCACCCATCCCCAGGGATGTGTCCCCATGCCTCACATGGGTACTCAGAGGTGTGCCATTGGCGTGCCCATGTGTGCAGGTCCTCCCTGACGTGCCCGCACTGCCGAAAGCAGAGCAATACCTTTGACCCATTCCTGTGCATCTCGCTGCCCATCCCCGTGCGCCAGACCAGGTGAGCACGTGGCGAGGGGACAGCCAGCTCCAAAAAGAGCCATTTGTGCCATATGGGGAGAACTCAGAGCTCAGGAGGTGGCGGTGTCCAGCAAAGAGGGATGCATGCTGGCACCACCACACCTGGGGCACACATGACATCCCCACCATGATGTCCCCAGGGCACTGAATGTGACGCTGGTGCTGCAGCGCGAGGGCGGGCGCTCACTGCGCGTGGGGCTGGCGGTGCCACTGCTGGGCACGGCCGCAGAGCTGCGTGAGATGGTGGCACGGGAGGGGGATGTGCCCCCCCAGCAGGTAACGGGGAGGCACCCAGAGCCTCTGTGCCGTGCTGTGCCAGGTGCTGGGCCTTGTACAGTGCCATGTGCCATGCTGGGCCATGCTGTGTGCCTTGTACCGCACTGTGTGCTATGCTGTGTGCCATGCCATGTATCTGTATGCTGTGCCATCTGCTGTGCTGTGCCTTGCCTTGCGCCATGCTGTGCCACATGCTGTGTGCCATGTTCAGAGCCATCTACTCCACCATGTGCTGAGCCATATGTGCCATGTGCTGCGCCATGTGCCATGAATCGTGCCACGTGCTGTCGTGTGCTGTGTACTGTGCCATGTGCCACGCTGTGTACTGCACCATGTGCTGTGTGCCATGTATTTGCACTGTGTGCCATGTGCCACATCCAGCGCCATGTGCCACATGCCACCCGCAGGTGATCCTGGCTGAGGTGTCCTCGCAGGGCTTCCTGCGCTCGCTGGATGACACCGAGGAGCTGAGCACGGCTGGGCAAGAGGCACCCCTGTATGCCCTGCAGGCCCCCCCAGAGGCCCCCACAGGTACTGGACACTTGTGGGGCTGGTGACATTGGTGGCATCCTACTGGTGACCGCTGGGAGCCCTGTCCCCATGCCATTGGTGGTAGGCAGGTGTGCTGTGCTGGGATTGGTGGGAGGCAGGTGTCTGCCCCACTGGGATTGGTGGGAGACTCCAGCCCCACTGCTGTGATTGGTTGCAGGCAGGTGTGCTGTGCTGTGATTGGTGGCATCTGTGCTCCCCTCCCAATGATTGGTGGGAGCAGTGCCTCTCATCTGCTGTGATTGGTGGGAGGGAGGTGTGTTTTGTCGCAATTGGATGGAGGCAGGTGCATGCTATGCTGCAATTGGTGGCACCTTTCTCCTCCTCTGCTGTGATTGGTAGGAGCCTTGTCCCTCACACCATGATTGGTGGGAGGCAGGTGTCTGTCTTGCTGTGATTGGTGGGAACCTCACCCCTCGCGCTGCGATTGGCGGAGCCATTGGCGGGAATTTTCCCACACCCTCCCTGTCACCCCGGTGTCCCCATCCCTCCCCCCAGGGGGTTCCCACGGGCATGGCCGCATCGCGCTCACCCTCTGCCCGCAGGCGCCCGCCCCGTGCTGCTGCTGCTGCTGTGCCACGTGGCGGGCATCGGTCCGCACCGTGCCAGGTACCGCCCTGCCCTGCCCTGCACACAGCCCCCCTGCGTGTCCCCATGCCCCCAACCACGTCCCCACGTCCCCAGGTTCGGACCACCACTGGTGCTGTGGGCGGAGCGCGGTGCCTCCTGGGCACAGCTGCAGCGCGATGTGCTGGCCCCTCTGCGCGGCATGATGAGGAGCGCCGTGCAGGTGGGTGTCCCCATGGGTTGTCCTTGTGGGGGGCTGTAGTGACCCCACCAGTGGTCATGGTGTCCCTGTGAGTGGTGTCCCTGTTGCCCTGGTTGGCCGTAGTCACTGGATGTGGCTGCAGTGTCACCCATCCCTGCCACTTGGGTGCCACCACCACCAAGGTATCCACAGGGCTGAATCACACACTGCAGCCCCATCCCAGCCCCTGTGAGTGTCCCCACCATGGGTGCAAGAGCAGAACTGAGGTCACATGGGGACACTGAGGTGTGGGATAGTGCTCCAGCCCTGCTGGCACCGGCATCCCAGGGTGAGGACGCTCCCCCAGAGGGATCTGAGGGTCCCTACGTCCCCTCACCGTGCTGTCCTGCAGGGCACGGCGCCGCAGTTCCGCATCCATGTGGCCGGGGAGCCCAGTGCCTACCTGTCCCCACAGGACCCACACCCGCTGTGCCACGCGGCCATTGACAGGTAAGGGGGGGCCACCCCACAGCGCTGCAGGGACAAGGTGGCCCCACTCCACACCTCCCTTTCCCTTTGGGGTACTCAGAGCGCTGCAGCAGAGCCCCGCCGGCGGACCCCCCCATGTAGCGCTGACAGTGAACTGGGACATCAGCACCAAGGAGCGGTGAGTGCAGCACTGGGGGGACCACAGCCCTGTGCTCCATCCCTGACCCCCCCTCACCTCCCACCCTGCAGGCTTTTTGGCAGCGTGCAGCAAGAGGCGGTGCAGGATGCAGACAGTGTGCGGCTGCAGCAGGCGGCACACCAGCAGCACAGCTGCACTTTGGATGAGTGCTTCCAGCTCTACACCAAGGAGGAGCAGGTGGGCACACCCAAAAAGCTTCACGCCCTGTGGAACTGGGGGGAGGGGAGAGGGACAGACACTCGTTTTGGGATGCTCACAATATGTGCCTCCAGCTGGCACCGGATGACGCATGGCGCTGCCCGCACTGCCGGGTCCTGCAGCAGGGCACAGTGCAGCTCCGCCTCTGGACGCTACCCGACATCCTCATCATCCACCTGAAGCGCTTCCGCCAGGTTGCCCAGCGCCGCCACAAGCTGAGCACGCTGGTGCGCTTCCCCCTGCGTGGGTTGGACATGGCCCCACACTTGGCCCCGGGGGGGGGACGATGGCAGCACCCCCTGCGCCCACCCCGGAGCTGCCCCCCAGATGCTCTGTATGACCTTTACGCCGTCTGCAACCACCATGGCAGCATGCAGGGCGGGCACTACACTGGTGAGCGAGGGGTGCTGTGGGGCGGGGGGCATGGCACAGCCATGGGGTGTGGGGCTAGGGGTGCTGTATGGGGGTGTGTAGTGAGATAAGGTGTGGGATTGGGGATCGCTGAAAGGAGAGTGCCATGGGCATGGCTTGGGGCCGAGGTTGTGCTGCATGACAGCAGTCAGTGGGGGAGAGACGTGGGGCTGGGGTGCGTGGTGAGGATATGGGGTGTGGGGTCACAGGGTGCTGCAGGGGAATAGTGGGATAAAAACGTGTTGTGTGAGGGGCTGCGGAGTGGGGTGTGCAGTGGGGAAGAGCATGGGGCTGGGGGCACTGCAAGGGGTGTGCAGTGGGGCAGAGCATCATGATGGGCTCCATCTCTGCTGTGGGGAGGGGCGACCCGAGGGGCCCTGCCCCCTGCTCCCCCTTCCTCACCCCTGCCCCAGCGTACTGCTGCAACTCCCTGGACGGGCGCTGGTACAGCTACGATGACAGCACGGTGGAAGGGGTGCGGGAGGACGAGGTGAGCACCCGCAGCGCCTACATCCTCTTCTACCAGCGCCGCAACGCCATCCCTGCCTGGTCGGCCAGCAGTGCTACCAGAGGTGAGCAGTGTCACCCCGCTGTCACCACCTTGGCAGCACCTGCAGGGCAGGCACACTGTGCATGCAGAGCACCGCCAAGTGCACGTGCACACATACAGCACATGTGCCTGCACGCAGCACTGCTGGATGCACACTCGTGCACTCAAGATGTGTCCATGCTCTCACAGCACAGTTGATGCAGGTACACGCGTGCACCTGGACACCTGTGCGTTGCCATCCATGGGCAAGTGGCAGTGCAGCAGGCAGGCACACATTCTCATGCAGCATGGCTCCATGCACACACATGCTGGTGTGCATCAGCATGCACAGCGTTGTGCAGACACCGCACACATCCCTGTGCTTCTGTGCACACCTCTTGCATGCCCGCATATTCACACTGCTCACTGCAGCTCCTGCATTGCTGCACCCCCCAGCAGCCCCTAGCCCCACACCCTGGCACTGTGCCCCCCTTGCAGCTCCCACTCCCCGCAGGCAGCAGCAGCTCGGCCCCATTGAACCACTGGGCAGCCCAGCTGGGGGGCAGCAAGCAGCACAGCGCAGAATCCCAGCCTGCAGCTCCCCGCCCATCCCCACCCTGCAGCCCGGACCTTAGCACCACACAGGAGCAAGGTAAGCGCCTCCCCTGCCCCCCTGAACCCCTCAGCAGCCCCCGTGCAACCACCCCCCACCTCCCTGATGCTCTCTCCTTGCAGGTGGCTTCGAGGCCCGACCGCCGGTGCGGGGGGTGCAAAGCCGCAGCCTCAGTGTCAAGCTGCCACCCCCCGCCCGCTGCAGGCCCCCCCTCAGGGCTGTGCCCCTGCGGTGGTCCTTCGCCTCGCGCCCGCGGGCGGCCCCCAGGCAGCTGCTGCCGTACATCCCGATGGGGCCGGTAGGTGGGGGCAGCCCCCGTGTGGAGCAGAAGGCCGTGCCAGGTGATGCTGCGGGCAGCACACAGAGCACAGAGCCCCCCCGCTGCACCCCAACACCACGCCGGGCCCACAGCGCCGGCCTCACTGGGATCTCGTGCCCCAAAAGCCCCCCACGGAGTGGCGAGCAGGAGACAGAACTCCCCCGGGTGAGGCAGGAGGGCACCGCTCGGGCACAGCACGACCCCCGCAGCCCTGACGGGCCCATCCGGCGCTCACAGAGCTCGGCCTGCCTCCCCCCACGGCCCCCACACCCCATGCGGCGCTCAGCATCGCTGGGCCGGGGCGCGGGGGGCACTGCGGGGATACGGGGCAGGGAGCGCACGGCGACCCTGCGGCACGGAGCTGTGCCTGAGTCCAGCTTCTGAGGAGGGGTGGCGATGGTTGTGGGGCTGAGCTGGCAGTGGGTGGCACCCAGAACATTGTGCTGTGGGGTCAGGGCATCCCTACGCTGTGGGCATCCCACACCTGGGTACCCAGAGCCTGGAGCATTGCGCAGCTGCACGTGTGGCTCTAGGAGCATCCAGCACCAAGAGCATTGTGCAGTGGGGTATCTGCAAAGCATCCCTGTGCCAGGAGCATCCTGCACCTGGGTACCCAGCACTGGGAGTATTGCCATGGGCCGGATGCAGTCAGGGCATTCCTGCATCATCAGCATCCTGGGGCTGGGTGCACGGTGCTGGGAGCTTCCAGCAATGGGAGCATTGAGCTCTGGGCTATCTGGAAGCAGGGCATCCCTGCGCCAGCAGCATCCTGCATCAGGGTATCCATCACCACCTGTGCTGGGATCGTCATGCAATGGAGTGCCCAAAACCAGGGTGTGCCTGCACTATGAGCATCCTGCAGCTGGGTACCAGCCCTGGGTGCATCCCACTCAGGGATCACTTTGCACCTGGCTGTGCTGTGCTGAGTATCTGCACCCTTGGCCCTGTGCCTTTCAGCCCACGCCTTACTGGGAGCAAGCAGGGGGTCTGCAGGGCTGAGGGGCTGTTGGGAGAGAGAGTATTTATTCTATACAGAGAGTTCTATGCAGAGATGCTGTTTGTTTTCTACAAGCTACTGGTGCTGAGAGTTGGGCTGCGGGGCTGCTTGCACACTCAGGGCTATGCAACGTGTGGTTCTCCCGCAGCCATTTCTATTAAAGACATGAAAGGAGCCCGGTGTGTGCCGCGTCCACCTGGGGGACGGCGCTGGGGGTTTCTTGGTGCTTTCTAGTGGCTTTTCTGGGACCTTCCAGTGCGGCTGCTTTGAGGTTTGGGGGTGGCTGTGAGCCGAGCAGCCCCTGTGCTGCTTCGATTTCCCTCTCTGGGTGATGCATGTGAAGCTGGAGGGGCACATTCTGTCCCCAAACCCGCACAGACCCCCTCCTGGAGCAGCCCCTTCCCAAGCGCGTGCAGAGCCACGGGAGGCGTTGAATGAAGGCAGGCTGGGGGCTGAGTTCCACAGCGATGTGCACGTTTATTCCAGCTGCTCCTGCCCCCCCACCCGTCCCCGTGCTGTGGGTGACGGTCACATCACGGCGGTGCAGAAGCAGTGGGGCCAAGGGGGTCGGGGCAGTGCAGCACACGGGGACGGAGCGGGGCCACGAAGCGTTCCCATGGACATAGTCCGTTTGTACACCAAGATTGGATGGAATGGCTCAAAATAAAAGAAATATATATATATATTTCTATATATACAAATATATAATATATATATATCTATGCCCTCCAGATATATATATATGTCATCTCTCTGAAAAGGATAAAAGGTGACTTTGTCTTTGCATGCACAACCAAAGCCTCTGCTCCACGCCACCAACCCACGACGACAGCAAACGGGGGACGAGGCCGTGCCCCACACCCGCCTTATTGCTATGGGGCCATCCTCATATCCCAGCCACGGGGGTACGGAGCGGGGAGACGAGACCCCGGGCTGCTGCCCCACATCAGAAGGGAATGGGGCTCCGGTGCCTCTCCAGCCCCGCTGCCACCACGAGGACGTGCCGGGGGGGACATAGGCACCGAGTCACAAGGCAAAGTCTGGATAAGGCGAACCGAACCCCACTACAGAGCGGTAGCACCCAGGTGCGGGGCTGGGGGCCGCAAGGATGGGCGGAGGGGACGCCGTCATAGGGCCGTGCTCTCCGAGTCCTCCTCCTCCTCTGCAGGGCCCTTCAGCTGCACTCTCTGCGCGGCGTCCAGCGGGTCCCGGCGCAGCGTGGCCTCCACGCCCCCCAGGTGGATGGACGGCAGCTCGAAGTGCAGCAGACCTGCGGCAGGCACAGACAGCGAGCGGCGTGAGGGGCTGCTGAACGCGGTGAGAGGGGCACGTGCCACTGTGTGCCGTGATGGGTGCTGCGTGCTCAGCACCGTGGCTGGAGAGGAAGCATGGGGCTTTTGTCCCCACCTGTGTGTCCCCACACCTGGCAGCATGTCGCTGGCCTTTGCTGAGCCTGGAGAAAGCCACCCCAAGGACAACTTCTGCTCCTGCATGGCTCCACCAGTAGCTGCTGGCTTCAAGGCAATGCCTGCACACAGTGCTGGGATGCAATGCCTGAATGCACCGATATGGGAATGCAGTGCTGGGGAAGCACTGGGTGCAATGCTGGAGTGTAATGCTGGGGTTGCACCAGTGCCTGGCTGCACCGATGCAAGAATAAAGTGCTGGGGTACAATGCTGGGGTTGCATCAGTGCTTGGATGCAATGCTGGTGTGAAGTATCTGGCTGCACCGATGTGAGAATGCAATGTCGGGGCTCAATGCTGGGGTTGCACCAGTATCTGGATGCAATGCTGGGGTTGCACCAGTACCTGGATGCAATGCTGGTGTGCAGTGCCTGACTGCACCAACGTGGCACTGCACCAGAGCCTGGGTGCAACACTGGGGTGTAATGCTGGGGTTACATCCCAGGGGTGCCTGGATGCAGTGCAGTGCCTGAGTGCACTGATGTGTGGATACAAAGCTGGGGTGCAATGCTGAGATTGCACCCATGCTTGGATGTACTGCCATGGGGTGTACTGCTAGAACACAATGCCAGAATGCACCCGTGCCTGTATGCAATGCTGAGATGCAGTGCTGGGGCTGCACTTGTGCATGAGTGTGTTGATGCTTGGGCACAATGTCTGGATGCACCCACAGCTGAGCACAATGGGGACAACACCAGGGACACACCAGTGCTGGGGTGTGATGCCCACCAAAGCCCAACCCGTCTCCATACAGCTCCCCTGTTCAATCTGCCCTCACAGGCAGGGCTGCACGCAGTGGGCACCACCGCCAGCCCAGCTGCCATCTGGGTGATCCGGACAGTGTCCCCAGAGCATCCCCACTGCCAAAGTGTCCCCATGGGCAAGGCATCACTGTGTGATGCTGAAGCTGCATGTGGGGGCTGACCCTTGGGGACAGCACTGCTTAGGAGATGGGGACACTCATGCTGACCCCGGTGCTGCCCCCCACACTTGGCTCTGCAGCACGGATAGCATAGGGGGGACGGGCACAAAACCCAGCGCCACCAGGTTGGCACACAGTGGGTGTGGCATCAGAGCTGTCCTGGGGACCTTGCCACCTTCCTAGACACTGCCACCTTCCTGGGGACACTGTCATCTTTGTGGAGGCATTGCCACCTGCCTATGGGACATTGGCATCTTTCTGGGAACACTGCCTCCTTTCCGGGCACACTGCCATCTTCCCAGGGACACGGCCACCTTTTGTGAGGACACTGCCTTCTTGTCTGGGAACACTGCCACCTTCCCAGCGATGTCACAACCTTCCTGAAGATAATGCCACCTTCCTAAAGATGCTGCTACCTTTCCAGAGACATCACCACCTTCCTGAGGACAGTGCCACCTTCCTGGGCATACTGTCACTTTCCTGGGCACACTGCCACTTTCCTTTGGGCAGTGCCACCTTCCTGAGCACACTGTAACCTACCCAGGGATCTTGTCACCTTCCCAAGGACACTGTCATCTTACCAGGAACCCTGCTGACCTCCTAAGGACACTACCATCCTTCCAGGGGGACCATGCTACCTTCTCGAGGACCAATCTTGTCCCATGTGCACTGCCACCTTCCCCAGGACGCTGCCACCTCTCTGAGCACACTGCCACCTTCACAGGGACCTTGTGACCTTCCCAGGGAATTCACCACCTTCCCAAGGTCACTGTCACCATCCTGGACACATTGTCACCTTCCCCAAGGATGCTGCCACTTTTCCAAGCTCACTGTTCCCTCCCTGGGCACATTGTTGGGCACAGTGTCACTCTCCCAGGGACCCTGCCACGTTACCAATGTCATTGTCACCTTCCCGAGGACGCTGCCATCTTCCTAAGGTTGCTGTCACCTTCCTGGGCATATTGCCATTTTCCTGAGCATACTGTCACCTTCCCAGGGATCTTGCCACCTTCCAAAGACATTGACACTGTCCAAGGATGCTGCCATCTTCCCAAAGTCACCATCACTTTCCTGTGTACATTGTGACCTTCCCAAGGTCACTGTTACCTTCCTGGGCACATTGATTCCTTCCCAAGGACCTTGTGACCTTCCCAAGGTGGCTGTCACCTTTCTACGCACAATCACCTTCCCAGGGACCCTGACACCTTCCCAAGGATGCCACCACATGTCTGAGTACATTTCCAACTTCTCAGGAACCTTGTGACCATGCCAGGGACTTTGCCACCTTCCCAAGATCACTGCCCCACTCTCGATGACTGTCCCTTTCCCAAGGTGATCACCACCTTCCTCGACACATTGCCACCTTCCCAAGGACTCTGCCACCTTTCCAAGGTGACCATCACTTTCCTGGGCACATCATCACTTTCCCACGGACGCAGCCATCTTCCCAGCCACGCTGTCACCAAACCCCAGGGCGCAAACAGCCATCCTGCAGACTCGGCAGGGCCACAGGGTCCCCACGGTGTCCCTGGGCAGTGGCCGTGCCCAAGAGCGCTCTGAGCTCCCGGCGCAGCCCGGCTGCATCCCGCGGCGGCTGGGTTACCTGTGGGCACGCTCTCCCCGGGGGCCACAGCGTCGAGCAGGGGGGGCTCCGTGGGCTGGGGGCTAGAGCCGGACGCGCTGGCCGTGGGGGGCTGCGGCGGCGGCAGCGAGGGCCTCTGCCTCGGCTTGGGGACGGGTCGAGATTTGGTTACAGAGCTGCCCAGGGGAGGAAGAGGAGGAGGAGGAGGAGACGGGGAAGGTGCGGCGGCTGGGGACAGCTGACCTGAGGCCAGGCAGTAGCCTTGCGGGTAAGCGAGTCCATAGGGCGCGGGGGTGCCCGGCGGGGTTGGGGACAGGCTGCCGGGGGACGGCTGGCCCGCCGGCGGCTCCGTTGTGCCCCCTGAGGAGGGCGCCTTGGGTGGGATGGGCGCCAGCTTCTTGGAGGCTGCGGGAGAGACAGACAGACAGAAGGATGGAGAGATGGATGGACAGCGGTCAGGGGACTGGGGGGTGGCACACAGCCGGGTACCCACCTTTGCGTGGGGCGCGTGGGCTCTGCTCGGCAGGGGATGGTGGTGTGGCCATGGGCTGCTGCCCACCGCCCTTCTGCGCTGTGGAGATGGGGGACAGCTCCTTGGGCTTTAGTGTGCTGTAGGGACAAAGGATGGCAGTGAGAAGCTCTGTTTCCAAAGCCCTGCACCCAAAGCCCAGCATTGGCAGCATCCTTGTGCAAAGCACGCAGCCGGCGTGCCACGGGGCCACGGTGCTCAAGGGCACCCACTGAGCTGCTGTGCTTTAATTGCAATTTAAAGCAATTTCTTAGCACAAAGGCCATGCTGCAGCCAAGCCAACTCATGTCCAGCAGTCACCTCCCTGGAGACAGCAGGGACAAGGGATAGCCATGGTGGCAGGGATAGTTACCTGGCCAGGTCGGCTCCCGCAGGCATGCGGCCGCCCCCGGGGGGAGAGGGCAGCATGTGGGGCCGGGGGCTGGGGAGGAGCAGTGGGGCAGCGATGGGGAGCGGGCAGTGCCATGGGGGAAGAGAGCGTGGTGTGGGGACCAGCAAGGAGCAAGGCTTGGGGCGAGGGTGGGGGGTGAGTGTCTGGGGGGAGCGGGAGGAAGAAGAGGAGGAGCGGGAGGGAGGAAGGCTCTGGCTGCAACCTGGCCAGAGGCGCAGTGCAGGTTGTGTCCAGGGCAGGGGACAGGAATGGGGACCAGGGGCCGGGGGCCCCCGCTTGTCCTCGGGGCAGGGGAGGCTGTAGCAGCAATCCGGCCAGGCGGGCGGCACACCACGCGTGCTGCAAAATGTCCAAAAAGATCACAGAATAGCAAAACGATAGAACAGCAAAATAAAAAGAGACGTGAGCAGAAGCATCAGCAGGAGGGGGAAGCGAGAGCAGCAGCAAGGCGACAGCACAAAGGGAGCAGGAAAGGCCCCAGCAGGGGTCCTGGGGCTGCTCAGATGGGAGGTCAACATCAAAACAGTGGGAGCTTGGGGGACAGCCATTTCCCCACAGCTGCAGAGCCCTTTGGGGTGGGAGCTCCATCGCTGGGATGGAGCCCTTGGCATGTCCCCCTGGTCTGCAGGTGCCACCAGCAGCCTGACAGAGGGATGGAGGAGGAGAGATGGGGTGAAGGATGGGTCACCATGTTACGGGGGATGATAGCAATGCAGAAGCAGATTGGCACAAAGGGCACCGAAGCGAGGCAGCAGTGGCACAGCGGCGGCAATCTGATGGGCACCTCCACTACAGGTAGAGGCTGTGGGGTACCCGGGGCTGCAGGTGGGTGCTTGGCCAGCACTCTGCCACGCCACACAGCAGCCCTGGGTGGCAGGAGAGGAAGGCTCCCCATTTTGGGGCAGGATGGTGCAACATAGGTGCTTTCTTCCATTTTGACCTACGTGGACCACAGAAGGACTCCGTGGACTCTGGGTAAAGAAAGAGCTCAGGGAACACTAGGCTCCTTTAGGATTTTGCTCTGATCGCTGCTAGCCCAGCAGCTTACAGCTCACCACTGTGAGTGCAAGAGCCCCATGGGGAAACCCAGCTCAGCTTCGTCCCAACGGGGACACCAGAGGGACACTACGGGGACAAGCGTGCCGCAGACACATAGGGACACAGGTCCATACCTTGCCCGCTCGGCTGCGGGCGGGAAGCCAAAGCTGGTGGCAGGAGATGAGGGGCTGGCTGACACATCAGGAACCTGCTCAGGGATGGGTGAGTGCGGCGTGGCCGGCAGCTCGGCGGGCGGTGCAGGTGGCTGCGTGGCCGGGGGGGTGGCAGGTGTCTTGCGTGCTCCTGAGGTGCCTCTACGTGCCACCCACGAGGTGTCCATCACCCTGACACCCATGCTGGGGACAGAGATGGAGCCTCAGCACCCGCACAGCAAGACAGGACCGCGCTAAGGCATCGCTGGTGTCCCAGCCCAATGCAGCTCCCATTGAGCCCCTGCAAATGTTTCCTCCACTGGGAAGCTGCTGGGAATAAACCCCCATGACAACAGGGTGGGATGGCTTTGCAGGACAGGCGGTGTCAGCAGCCATATCACCCTTTGCCTTGGTACCAGGGCACCAGCATCCTCCCAGCACCCGCCCAGAACTGTTGCAGAGAACACCGTACCTTTGGATTTTCCTAAGGCTGCATGGACAGAAACAGATGGTTATTAGTGGTAAATAACCTAAAATCAGACAAAGGGTGCAAAGCTTGGAAAAGGAGCTGAGAAGATATGGGGCTTGGAGTGTGGGCTCTGGTAGGACATTGTAGGAGGAACATATGATGGAGATGGGGAAACCTCGGTGCAGGTTTCAGAACTGGGTCTAAAGCACAAGAAGGGCACAGGAGGTGACACAGGGGCCAGCCTGCTCCCACCCCCAGCAGGTTTGGGGCTGCGACAAGCCCATCCAAGCATCCTTAGATCTTATCCAAGTGCCTCCATATCTCATCTCAGCATCCCTGGGGGAAGACTGCATCCCCAGCACGGGCTGCAGGGTCCTCCCATTGGAACCACCCAACCTCCATCTTGCAAGCGACTCCAACCCTGGGGAGCAATGCCAGCTCCCCGTCCCCAGCCCCAAACAGGCCCTACCCATCCTTCTTGTAAAACTCCAGCATCATGTTATCCGTGGCCACGCTGAGCGGCCGCCGCGCCTGGTCGTGCTGCTTGCGGTCAGCATGGTCCATGTCTGGGGAGGGCATGGAGCTGTAGTTGGCATTGTGGTTCACGTGCATGGGGCTGCCATAATTGCCGGTGACATTGAATTCAATGTCTGCATGGAAAAGTGAGAGATGGACATCAGCCCACATGTCCCCAGCAAGGGTGCTGGGTGCAGCAAGGACGCAGGATGCAGGTGCTCCTGGCACTATGTAAACCACAAGGTTGTCCACAACGGAGCCATGGAGTAGCTGGTTGCATCCCACTGCTGGTGTAAGTCATGTTGGTCCTTTCACCCACCCTGGACACATGAAGCTCATCCAATGCTATCCCACCCTATTCCATCTCACTGCATCCCATCCACCCCATTCCATCTCATTCCATTCCATCCCATCCCATCCCATCCCATCCATCCCGTCCCGTCCCATCCCATCCCATCCCATCCCATCCCATCCCATCCCATCCCACCTCATCCCATCCATCCCATTCCATCTCATTCCATCCCAACCCATCCCATCCATCCCGTCCCGTCCCATCCCATCCCATCCCATCCCATCCCATCCCATCCCATCCCACCTCATCCCATCCATCCCATTCCATCTCATTCCATCCCATCCCATCCCATCCCACCTCATCCCATCCATCCCATCACATCCCATTCCATCCCACCCCATCATAAAGCAGCATGGGGCCCAGCCCACCTCCAGGGAAGAACCAGTCGGCGTGCTGGATGAGCGGCTCAATGATGCCCACAATCTGCAGGGAGACGGTCGTCATCATCTCCGTGATATTCCTGCAACACAGCGGGCAGTGGCTCGATGGCTTGCCATCCCACCATGCCCCAACCCCGCTCCCTGCTGGGATATGCAGCCCCCCATCCCTTGGCTCTACCACCCTCTGCTCTGCAACACCTCCTGGAGTGCAGGGGCTGCTCCCACATTGTGGGAACAAACCTTCTGGCCCCACACCCATGCCCCAGAGCTGTGGCTTTGCCCCCATTACCCCCTTGCACCCTTGTATCACGCAAGCCCATGACCATACGTTACCCTTCTGCCTGTGGCCACAGAAGGTTGGGACCCAGCACGATGGCCACGTTGCTCGGCGTCATTTTGTTCATGTCCTGGTACTCAGTTAACTTGGCCAGGAATTTGATCAGGTACCTGGAGGGGTGAGTGCAGGCATGGTGAGGTGGGACGTGCCCTCTGCAGCCCCAGCACAGCCCCTCACTGCCCCACGCTCACCTGATGTTGTTGTAGTTGGCCTTGGGCAGCTTCTCACAGGCATTCCATAGGGCCTGCAGCCTCTTCTCCTGCTCTGGGATGCTATGGGAGGGGAAGAGCTGTGTGACCCCAAGTCCCCGAAACACCAACCCACAATGCTTCACATCAGGGCACTCATTCTTTTACCCAGCCATGTATAGATGAGCATCTACATATACATCTACACCAAGGCCACCCTTGCTGCTTAGGCATGGCATGCCCAAAGAACATCACTAAGAGCCCCTGGACACAAACCCATTGGCCAATGGGTCAGAAATAACTCAAGGAAAGTGCCCAGATGGGTGCACAGGAGTGCCAGCAGCCTCCGCATGTGGGCTACAAGCCCTTGTGCTCAGCACCCTTGCCCCAGGGGGAACTGCCATGGGTCAAAAATCTGCTCGTTAGGACCCTTCTGAAATTCAGTCCCAAGATCACTTCCCGTTCTGGACTCACTTGGAGGCCTGGATCCACTCCTCGTACAGCTCGAATGTCATCAGTGGCTCTGGCAGCTCACGCAGGTAGGACTTGAGTGCTCCTGCAGCACATTAGGTTTCATGGAGGCTCCTTGAAACCCAGCACCCACTGAATTTTCACCCCGCCCCTCCCCTCGTAGCTTCCCCCTCTCACTTGTACCTCCCCCAGCCCCTCTGTCTCCTTTTTGCCAGGCACTGCCCCGTGCTGTGGGTACCCCATGCCCTCCAGCTCAGCACAGCCCCCTCGGTGCCAGAGCCCACATTTTGCAGCACAGCAGGGAAGGGAAAAACTCGTTTGCATTTAAACCAAACTAATGCTTAACACGGTGCAGCAGGCTGGGCTGTGCATGGAGGGAGCATCCTGCACCACCACAGCAGAAGCAGAGATAAGACTGCAAACTCCATTAGGATGCATGTGCATCCCTGATGCATGTCCATCCTGCAGAGCATCTCCTGCTCAGCACAGCCACGTGGGAAGGGAAACCTGGGGTCACTTGAGGCGCATGCACCCAGTGAGATTTGGGCTTGAAAGCAGCCCCTGGGTGCAGAGCAGCACCCTTTGGGGACCGAGGCACCCCCCAGCCAGCAGCCCCAATCCCCACCTGCAATGGCATGCGGGTCAGCCGAGTACTCCTGCACGTCCACCACGCAGCAGTCCAGGGCAGCCTTCAGCTTCTTCAGCTTGGAGGCAGAGGGAGCCACACGGAACAGGCCCTTGGCACAGCACACGGGACAGCGTCGGCGCCAGGGGAAAACCCCCGGATCCCCCCTGGCCACTCATCCCCGTGGCACGGGCTGCAGCCGGGCCATCCCCACGGGCACCCACCTCCTCCTGCATGCCGCACTCCAGCAGCATGGTGACACAGGCCTCCACTGGGAAGGCGATCTCTCTCCCGCTGACAGCCAGGTGCTCCTCCAGCGGCTTCCCAAAGGACGGCTTCTCCATCCACGCTTCTGTGAGGGCACAGGACTGACAGGATTGCACCCTGCGTCTTCCTCACCCTGCCCCGGGCTTCAGCTCAGCGGTTCAGCAGGTATTGAGGTGTTGTTGCAACACCACAACCCAGAGTTTCCAGCCCAGCCAACTCAAAAGTGCTGATTTCACCCAAAAGGTGAAATCCACGCAAAATGTGATCACGTTTCCTGATCCTAATGCATAGGATCAAGAGGGAAAAACACAAAGGTCACTCCCTGCCTAGTCCTGGGTGGCTGCAGGGGGGACGGTGAGGTGACCCCATGGGATGGGGACATTCCCCAAGCTCAGGGACAAGGGGGATCACGGCTGCATCATGCCGCACTGCGGGGTGATGCCTCAGCCTCCTTGCAGAGCCACCCTGCAAGGCGAGGTGATGGGCTCTGCAGCCCCAGCTCACACCTCGCCACCACCTGCCTTGAGCCCTGCATGCACTCACCCTGCTGGGCCTTGATCTGTGGCAGCACACTCTGCAAAAGTGCCAGTGACTTCCTGTGGTACTCAGCTTGCACCTCGATCAGCTGCGGAGAAATTGCACAGACTGCACCCAATGTCACTGCCACGGCAAGGGCACGGGGTAGAGCAGCTGCATGCACAGCGGGATGGGGAACCAGCACAGTGCTCACCGTTTGGAAGTAGTTTGCATAGTCTATTTCTTTGGCCACGAAACTGTACATGTCAGCCGAGAGCTGGTCCTGTGGGAGCACGGAGGCAGGAGCTCACACCAAGCACCATGATGGCCATCACTGCCCGTGGGTGACAACCTGAGCACTGACCCCAGGCTCCCTCCCTGCATCCGCAGCGCAGAGGTGTGCCCAGATGCCACACAACCAGGCTCTGCCTTCTGCTGCACTTCATCCTCCCATACTTTGGTGTTTGCAAAGACCCCTGCCCTAGTGCCTTCCCAGTACACTCTGCAGCTCCTTCATAGAACCACAGAACATCCCGAGTTGGAAGGGACCCACAGGGATCAAGCCCAGCTCCTGGCTCCATGCAGGAACACAGCCAGCATGGGGATGGAGCACATTTCTGAGGCCACTCCAGTACTGGCTGTGTCCCTGCTAGGGGCAATCTGTCCCCACAGGGCTCAGTGTAAGCAGTGAGGAGCTCCCTGACCCCCGGGGATGGGATGCTCTCAGGCTCCTGAGGGCCATGGGATGCAGGTGACAGAGGAACCACAGCTGGCAAGCATCACCCAGATCTGGGATGGCACCTATATTTGAGGGTGGCACATGCTGTGCACAAACACCCTACAATGTTCAGTGAGTGCAGGAAGAGGGTCAGGGCTGTGACAGGGCTGCTCTGGATAGGGGACCAGCAAGGGGAGGGGTTTCTGGTGGTCAATGGATTCGGCAGAGGCAGTGGGGTGATTCAGTGCAGGCTTCCCAATGGGCTGCAAGGGGATGCTGCAGCCCTGGCTGCATGTGGAGCAGGTTTCCCCAAACCACAGTGCCCCAACACTGCACCCTTACCCCCCACACATCCGTCACAACCCGGACCCAATCCCAAGCCCTGGCCAGCAGTACCCTGCAAATCTCCACTCTGTTTGCTGCCTCCTCCATCTCCTCCCTGAGAGCATCGGCTTTGGCACCCGATGGCTGCAGGTTGCTCGACAGCCCCGAGGACTTTGCAGACTGCTGCCACCTGTAGACACAGGGCCGTGTCAGTGGGACACAGGAGACACACAGAGCTTGAGGGCAGCCTCGGGACCCTCTGCCAGATCACAGTGGTCCCCAGGGCTGAGCACCATGGTGAGTGTCTCAACCTGTGCTGAATGCATGAGCTAATCCCAGCCACAAACATCTCCAGCTCCAATTCAGCAATCATTTCCAGAAGGAGCCTCAGGCAGGTGGGATGAGAAAGGGAAGTAATGGGGCAGCAATGGGGCATTGATGCCCCAGCCCTGCAGACACCCCTGCACTTGTCTCCTTGTGCAGGAATGGGCAAACTCAGCCGTTTTCCAAGTGTTTGCAAACTGCCTCAGGAACAACCCCATCTGCAGCCTCCAGACCCCACCAGAGCATCACCCGGAACATGGGGTGACACCAGAGGACATCCTACAGCCCCAGCAGAGCTCTGCCACCCCAGCACTGCTCTACAGCAGTAGGAGCAACTGACTCTTTGCCTCCATGCAACAATTCAGCCAGACAGAGAGAAGAGTTAAAAATAAAGACTTGGGCCAGAAAAAACATCTCTGCAGCATGCATGGAAGGAGAAGAGCAGAAATATTGGCTCATTGCAGAGCTTGACTTCAAGGCTGTGATCTCCCAAGGCTGCTGGCCCTTGGCCAGGGCAGCACTGGAGAAGCCCCACACAAGGAGTGATGCTGGCCCTGCAGGCAGCTCAGCCACGGTTCCCACCTCGTCCTCGAGGAGTCCATGTCCAGCACTAGCTTCGCTAAGTGCTTCCTCTGCTTCTGGATATTTGGGATTTCCACCTGCAGCAACACAGGGGTGGGGGAGGAGAAAAAAATCCATTGAATCACTGCAGCATTAGGAAGGCAGTGCAACCAACCCCTCCTCTGTGATGTACAAATCCCCTCGATCCCAACACACGTGCAAAAATCCCATCCCTAAAAGAAGCATTTGACTTTGGTCAGTGGGGCCTCCTGTGCCAGGAAGGCCGGCTGAAGGCAGAAAAAGGCTGCCAGCATGTGCCAGCACAGCAGCAAGTCTTGTCATGCACCGACAGTGTGCGCCAAGGGCTTTGCAACGCCTGAAAGCCCCAGAGCTCAGCCTGGCCCTGCTCGCCTCTCCTGGTGTCAGTTCCATAAAGTTGAGGAAGACGAAACCAGAATGGAGCCCATGGCGTTTCGCAAGACATAAAAGAGGAGGGGGAAAAAAGAGCATTTGGCAAAATTAAAAAGAAAAAAAACCCCAGAGAGTTGGCATCAGGAGGAAAAAAAATCTCCAAACAGCAACCTTGCTTGGAAACGTGTTTCAGCAATACAAGCACACACGCCTCCGCCTTCAGGAAAGCAGAAAAGAGCAGCAGGAGGAGGACAGGAGAGCCCACAGCGGGGACAGCCAGCCATGCCCACCTCAGCCAGCACGAAGAGCGGCTCGATGACATCCCTCTCCACCTGCAGCTCGAACTGGATGAGCTCCTGCGCCAGCTTGTCCTCCGCCTCCCCGCACAGCCGCAGCATCTTCCTGCAAGGCACGCACGGCTGGGGCAGGGCGGGCGGCCATCCCGGCCTCGGGCGGTGGGACGTGGGATGGGGACAGCGATGCCACGGGGACACGGCGACACCAGCACCTCTTACCCCAGCAGGGAGTCATCGCCCAGCACGGCCGAGCCCTCCGTCAGGCACTGCGCCAGCGTCGTCAGCGGCAGCTTCTTCTGCAAAGGGAGCGCGGTGCCGTCAGACCCTGCGCAGCGCAGGGACCCCACGCGTGGCCGTGGCACAGACGTGTGCACCCATCTGCGGAGCTCACCGAGCGCTTGTCGGCATCCACGCCCTGCTGGCCTTGCAGACACGCCGTCAGCTTCTTGTGGGTGCTGTGGGACACCTGCTTCACCAGCTCCAGCCGCTTCTCCACCTGCGGGCACAGAGGTGGCCGTCACCTCCCTGTCCCATCCTGTGGGGCTCTTCTAACCAAAGGGAGTTTGGCTGAGAGCTTCTCTCCCCAGGAGGGCTTTGCTTGATCCAAACTGGTGGACCTCCCCACACCCGGGGCTGAGAGCTGCCCGGTTTGCCACGGCCTTGGCTGAGCTGGGAAGTTGATCCCAAAGCTCAGTGAGATGAGTCACTGAGCGTCAGCAAACGATCTGCCCAAAAACAAAGCTGGGAGCATCGGGGGGAAGAGGGAGGGGAAACGAGCGGTGAAGCAGAATGCACAACATCTGGAGGATCATCTGGGAGAACAACCAACCCACACAGTGCCACTGTCCCCCAGCATCTCCCTCCCCAGGTGTGACCCCCCCCCAAGGACAGCCACGGCCAAGAACAGCACCAAAGCCAATACAACCACGTCCCACACGCAGAGCCAGGCAGCAGCACTTCACCTGCAGGAGATCTTCGCTCAGCACCTCTGTCTTCTCAGCCCTGCAGGAAAAGGTTGAAAATTAGAGTTTGGTGATGGGAGAGCGTGAGGCCCTGAGGGGAAAGGACCGTCCTCCTCTGCTCCTGGTGGGGCAGTGTGCCCAGCCCCGGTGCTGTGCTGAGCTCCCCTGCGGATGGGGCTATTTTTGCTGCAGAGAGGCAGATGTGCACAACTTACCTGCAGACCCAGCAGCCCCTGCATGCACTGATGCTGCACTGCTGGGTGATGGGGGAACGGTTACACCATGGCACGGTGTAATGCGTGTTCATAACCTGATGGGCTTTTTACAGCTTTGGTAAATCATTACTTCTTTAAAAACCTGTCTGTGCCACGATGCGCTTGGACAGAGCGTGGGACTGAGCTAAAATGCAAAGGTCAGTTATGCTCTCCATGTTCAGCACTGGTTAACATGAGGCTGCAGCACAGCCACATCCTCTGACCTCCTTCCAAACAGCACCCAAACTGCCCCAATTCTCCTTGTCTTCCAGTATCCCAGACTGTTTTCTCAGCAGTGAGAGACCGAGCTGCAGAGGTGAAGCACTGAAAAGGTGGAAATAGAGAGCAAGAAAGAGGAAATGAAGAATGTGAAAGTGGAAGTGAATCATAGAATGATAGAATGATAGGATCATAGAATGGCCTAGGTTTAAAAGGAGCACAGTGCTCATCCAGTTCCAACCCTCTGCTACGTGCAGGGTTGCCAACCAGCAGCCCAGGCTGCCCAGAGCCACATCCAGCCTGGCCTTCAATGCCTCCAGGGATGGGGCATCCACAGCCTCCTTGGGCAACCTGTTCCAGTGCAGTGAAGAATAATGGAAAAAAAAGCTGAAAGGCTGTGGCAGCAGCACAGCTCCCAGCAGAGCAGGGATGTCTGTGAGGTCGTCGGCGAGCACGCTGAGCTCAAAGCCTTTCTGGAAATGTGAATTAACGGTGCTAAATCTGGCTTGCATACGAAACTTGTCATAGTGTCCAATTTAAGGCAGTTTATTTGAAAGAGGCACAGAGAGCCCATCTGGTTCCATTAAAAAATTGGATTTAGATGCATGCATTGCGATCTCCTGTATTTGGAAAGCAATGGATCAGCTCTTCACCTGCTGGGGGTATGGCCCCAGGGGTTCAGATGCTCCTCTGGGACACTCCCAAACCCTTTCATGGAGCTGTCACTCAGCCTTCCAGAGTGAAATCCCACCGGTCATCCATGCCTTGCATTATTTAAGCACCTTCAAAGCACTGTGCTAACACCTGTGCCCACCTGTGTACAGATGGAGACGGATGAAGGCAGCCGTGTAGAAAAGCAAAGATTTTTATGTCCAGCCATAAGGGTAGGTGAGAAATGAGCCACTGGGGAAGGTGGTTGCTTTGGATCCCTTGCATTTGAAAACAAAACAAAAGCGAGAGCCGCTCAGATTTTACTCATCTCCTGCAGATCACATTCAATTCTTTTGGGCAGGGTTGGAAATTGTGCAAAATTATCCTGAACGTGAGAGAAAGCAGCAAAAACCCAAAGGCAACAGAGGGCAAACCCATGCACAGCACCCACAGCTCCCCATCGCAGGCACCAGGAGCAGAACACGTTCAGCATCGTGTATCTGCTGTACAGAAGCAGACAGAGCAGACATGGTGCTCTATTCGACTTCCACGGAGAGGAAGGAGAGAGCAGGGAGACACGAGAGCATCGTGCACATTCACCCATTCACAGCTCTGGGAGCAAAGCATGGCTGCCCCATCCCCACTTCAGCCCCAGGGTGCGCTGAGCAATCTGCTCCTCACTCACGTCCATGCAAACAGCCATCACCATTCAGAAAATGCTCCAAAAAAAGCAACACTTTTTATGTGTTTTCTCCTTTTCTGGACAGCCAAACGGTGGGTTTGCACGCCTGGGGCTGTCCAGCTCCAGCAGATCTCTCCCAGCCGTCACAAAACACCACGTGCTAGGCTGTAATGCATGTGCAGGAAGCAGAAAACAACATTGCACACGGGCTAACAAAATCTGGCCTTGTTCTGCTTTCAAGCACTTGGAACACAAGAAAACCTCCATGCCCAAAACACCCAGCCCAGCACCCACACCCTGCCTGACCGCAGGGCTCTGCGTGGGGTGGGAACCCACCAGCAAACAGCCCGGCTTTGCAGAAGGGGGAGAAAAGAAGGCTGAGAGTCCTTTTCCTGCTCCTCTGTCTGAAGGTTCCCGTTTCTGTTTCAGAACACTGAGAAAAACCCAGAATCGATTCATCTCATCCCTGTTTGCTCCCACCGGCAGCGCTCCAGAATCTGGAGATGACATCCAGGGGTGTGAGAACCCAGCAGCATCTCCAAACCACATCAGCCTGGAACAAGCCGTTCCAGATTGCTTTTTCACACGTAAAGACTATAAGGAAAAAAAATCACATCGTCTTACTCCACTGACATCAGATTGTATTGCAGCTCTGAGCCAGAAAAATCCCATTCTACCCGTGACGTTTCCAGCACCTCAGCCTATAATAAACACAGCTTTAGAAGGACTGCTGTGCCTGCTCCCTGCTGCCTGGTGGCTTTACTGTCCCCCACGGGCGCCTCCAATAACGCTGCCCTACAAAAACTCGCTCACATCCAAAGGAACCCACTGGGAAAGCAGTCTGGCAGCAGCACTGCTTCTTGCAGCCGAACCCCGTGCCCCAGGAATGCCCCCGGCCCCCCAGTGCCCAGACTATGCACCGTGCTGGGCAGGGGGGATTAGCAGCTCTGTGCACTCTCCCATCTTTCCGCCAGGCACACAGCACGCTCCTCCCCTTCCCCTCCACACTCCCACCCCAGAGCTGTTTTTCTCAGCACAAATCCAGGCAATTCTCGGCCTCGGTCACCATACAGACTCTTGGGTCCCTGCGAGCATCTGGGAGAAAGGGGACAATGAGTAGATGGTGTTGGAAGGAAACGAGCGGGGGATGCGGCCACAATTTGCTTGGCGTTGGTTTCTGTGAAAACTAATTGTTGCCACTGGAAATCAACACCTATCGAGCAAATTAATTTGATTTAGTGATAAACATGACATAATCTTCCAACACAAAATTGCGTGCTGACCCAGGAGCTGCAGCGAGCCGTCTGATTCCCCTCAGCATCTCGTCCCAGCACCGGGAAGCAGAATCCAGGCTTCCACATCATGACATGCTCCCAAACTGGGGTGAGAGGGCTTCCTTGATGGCTTCCTGCCGCTGTGGCACTAGGAGGGGTGGAGGAGTGCTCCAGATCCTGCCACGATGCCCCCATGTATGGGCATCACTATACAGCTATGCTTCACCACAGAGTGAGCCTTGGGGATGCACAAACCAACCAACACAAGAAGCACAGCCTCGTATTTTGGCCATTTCAAATCCCATTCAGCATTTTGCTGCAATATTCTCCCCAAATGGGAAAACCATCCCCCAGAGTCAATGCAGCTGGGATATGGTCTGTCAGCCGCGGGGGCTGCGTTGCATCCCACAGACAGCCTGGAGTGCCAAGGACGGGTTCCCAAGGACAGGAAGGAGGGCAGGGTTGAGCAGCTCCCTGCCCCACACCTGCCTCCAGCAGCTCCACCTGCACCCCTGGGTGCTGGCACCCCTGGGTGAGGTTTTGCCACGCACGGTTCAGCATGCAGCTCGGTTAACCGAGGGCACTGCTTGACTCTGCTGATGGGGAATGAGTCAGAAGGAGGCTTTAATTAAGGCACAGCCCTGCGTGCAGAGCTGCCGCCAGAACCACGCAGAACCAGGGCCAGACCCTGCGTGCATCTCCTGCCCCACCCCAGCACACGAATTTGGCAAATCCCTGCAGGTTCGGGGAGCCGGGAGGAGTGACGGTGATTTATGTGCAATTTGGGGACAAAACATTCAGACTGCTCCATTAATATTTCATTGCTCCATTCGCCAGCGCTGTCGGCTGAGGAGGATAAAAATACCCGGCCGGCTGCCTGCGTCCACTGCCACCACATCTCTGCTCCCCGAGCCCAGTGAGCCCAGGGTCTGCCTGGGATGGGCAGTGGGATGAGGGGCTGCAGGCTGACAGCAAGCTGTCACCCCTCAACACACAGCACGCCGTGCCCTGCTGCAAACCCCATCGGAAAATCCCTGGCGATGCAGCTCGTCCTCACTCCCTCCATCCTTGCTTCTTGCAAGGCTGCATGCAGAAAAAAGCCTCTCTATTTAAAGCCTGTAGCTTGAAGCGTAGGCATCCCGATGCTTGAGGAAAAGGCTCTGCCCAGGAACAGAGCTTGCTGCCCCCCAAAGCCATTCCAAAACAACCCCAAGAAGGACACGTCCCCCTGCTTCCCTCCCCCCACGACTGCATTCCCAGCTGCCTGCTGTGCCTTCAGGCACCCAGGAGTGTCACTTTGCATGAGGCTGCTGCTGCCCGTTCCCTTCCTGACAGAGAGAAATCGGCACTCAGACAGTTCTGGAAACCTGGCGGGTGCTGTGTGTGCAGGAGCAGCATCACAGCCACTCCCCATGGCCTTGGCAGCCCCACATATGGAATGGGGAAGCACAGGAATAAAGCAGGAACACTCAGCGAGCATCACAGCCACTCACTGATCTCTATTCCCTCTTTTCACCCCACGGAGATATATATTACATCCCCTACAGACCAGCCACATCCAGGCTGGGTGATGCTCCAGGCTGTGCACCGAGTGTGTCCCAGGGATGAGCACCTCTGCTTCTCCACCTCCTTTAAGCAAAGCCAGGATTCTCACAGCCCTGTGTGATTGTTTTTATAAGAGGGCTGGGAAAAGGGCTATGAGGGGCAGCAGGGACAGAGCCAGCCTTGAGACCAGGAAGGTGCAGTGGGGCAGGAGGGGAGGCAGCAGAGAACAGGAGGGGATGGTGGAGTGGGACAGTGCTGTGCCAAGTGGCCATTTCCTTCCTCACTTCTACCCTCTCTCCTTGCCCTTCCCCTTTTTCTATCGTGGTAAACAAAAGGAGTAAACGGCACAGCGCAGCCTTTGGCCCCCATCCAAAGCTCGAGGTGCCGAGGAAAGGGCAGCTGCGTGGGGAAGGCGCAGTGCTGCTCCTCTGGGTGCTGCTGCTTCCTGGAATGGGGACCAAAGGGGTTTCCCCGAGTCACGGCACTGTTCAAAACATGATTTTAATACAGGTGCATGGCTCAGGTGCTGAGTAGGTAAAGTAACAATGGGGACAAGTGTGGGAGTGGCAGGATGGATCAGACCATTAGCTGCAAGCCTAGCACAAGTCATGGCAGTGATGTCCTTAAAGAGGGGCACAGCACCCAGCTGCCTCCCAGGTACACCCCATGGCAGGAGCACGGGGCTGGGGATGGCAGCTCTTGTCCCCTGTCCCCAGCCCCAGTCCACACTCACTTGGGGAGAAGACACCTACATCCACAGGGCTTGCTGGGAGGAGTGGGATCAGCACTCCTCCCATCTTCATAGCACAGAGCAAACTGCCCTCAGCATCCCCAGTGCCCCTTACAGCAACTTGAGAGACGGCGTCCATCTGCAGCACGGACCCTCCAGCACCCATCCAGGACACGGCCCCATCCCCAGGGTGGCAGCACCGCAGGGATGTCAGCCCCGCACCCACAGACCCAGCCGGTCACAAGGCAGTGCTGCAGCAGAGCACGGCAAAGGATTACTTATTTATTTGCCTGCTGAGAAGCCTGTGCATGAGCGGGAGTGTTGCAAACATGGGCGACAGGCTGGCTGCTTCGTGTGAGCCCTACGGAGCAGAGCTTCCCCCTGGCCGGTCTCCAGCCTGGAAAGCAGAGCACAAACCGCCCTGCAACGCTCCGAGCTGCGAATTCATGCTCCTGCCTGCGTCACCTGCCACGAGCATCTCCCAAACGGCCGTTACCCGGAGCGCTGTGCCCGCCCCCAGCCCAGCAGCGAGGCAGGAGGGCTCTGGTGCTGGCGGTGACCCCATTTTGAAGGCTGATGCGTGGGGCACACAAGGTGCTGGCAGCAGCTGTGTCCCTCCAGCCCAGTCCCTGCTCCTCTTGAAGGAACCGAGCCCGGTGCAGCCCCCTCCATCCATCCCCGTGCTCCTGCTGCACGGTGCCGGTGGGGAACTGCAGCCATCTGCGGCCGTGCTGTGGGGATGTGTGACTGCACAGCGCTGTAGGATGAGGCACAGAGCTGCTGCCACTCGTCCCTATCACTCATCTCGGGAAGGAGGAGAATGGAGGGATGATGGATGCAGGGATGGATGGAGGGATGGAGGAGTGGATGCAGGGAGGGATGCAGGGATAGAAGGAAGGATGCACGGAGAGATGGAGGGATATATGCACAGCCACGGGAACACGGTGGCAGCCCCACAGAGGACACAAGGAGCAGCTCCCAGTAATGGGGTGCCCACACACAGCCCTGCCCCAATGCCGGTGCCACCCGCCCTGGTGCCGTGTTGGAGTCGCAAAAGAAAAAAAAAAATAAATCCTTCCACCACCACCACCCCCCCTCGCACCGCTGCAAAATCTCAGGAATTACACAACAACTGCCTGCAAAGCCGCGGGTCTGGCCGTCGGCCCGGAGAGCATCACAGCACCCACACACCCCCACAGGCACCCCAACGTGTGCCATCCCGCACCACGCCGGCCCCAAAGCCCCGCGCTTCAGCCGGAGGGAGCCCTCGAGGGATGGGTGCGGCACCATGCAGGGATGCTGGGGGGAACACCGGAGGGTGATGGAGGGCTGGGGTTGGGGTAGGGGAGCAGCGGGGCGCGATGTGCTCCGGAGCTGGGATGCGGGGGGTTGCGGGCAGGGTGCAAGTAAGGCGCAGGCAGGGTGCGGGGTGCAAGTATGGAGAAAGGGCTGCAGGTGGAGGTGCAGGTGGAGGTGCAGGTGGAGGTGCAGGTAGAGGTGCAGGTGGAGGTGCAGGTGGAGGTGCAGGTAGAGGTGCAGGTGGAGGTGCAGGCGGGGCGCACGGCCCGTCCCCGTCCCTACCTGCCCACGGTCTGGTTGGCGAGCTGGCGCATGCGATTGAATTGCTTCTTCATGGTGGCGGCGGCGCGGGCGCCCCTTACGCGGCCGCGGGCGGGCAGAGGGGAACCGCTCCCGGCGCCCCTCCCGCATCCCCGCCCGGCGCGCACCGGGCCGAGCCGAGCCGAACCGGGCCGAGAGGGCCCCGCCGCCCCCGCGCCTCCCTCCGCCTGCGCGGGCCCCGCCGCCGCTCTCCGCGCCCCCCGCTCCGCGCTGCCCGCCCCGCGCTGCACCGCCCCGGCCGCGGCGGAGCTGGGAAATGTAGTCCCGGAGGGATCGGCCGGGAGAGGGGATTTCAGCCGGCCGGGCTGCCCCTCGTGTCCCTACGGAACCCTGCGGCGTTCCTACAGCATCCCACCGCATCCCCAGCACCTCCCCGTGCTCAGCATCTCCCTCCGTGCGGCGGAGGGAAGTGCGGATACTTAACCTGGAGAAAAGGAGGCTCAGGGGGCACCTTATTGTGCCTTACGACGACATCATGAGGTTGTGGCAAGGTGGGGTCTGTCTCCGCTCCCAAGAAACGAGCGACAGGACAAGAGGGAATGGCCTCACTGCATCAGTGTAGGCTGGGCATTAGGTAACATTTCTTCACGGAGAGGGTTGTGAAGTGATGGAACAGACTGCCCGGGGACATAGCTGAGCCCTCAGGATCCCTGCAGGGATCTAGAAGATGTGCAGCTGTGGTGCCTGAGGACATGGTTTAGTGGTGCGCTTGGCAGTGTTAGCTTAATGGTTGGACTTGATGTTGGAAGCCTTTTGCAACCCAAATCCTTCTAAGACTCTATGGGTCTATTCCCCTGTGACCCCCAGCATCCTCTCAGCATCCCACCAGCATCTCTCAGCATCTCCCATTGCCACTGTTGGAGCCCCACAGCTTGGAGTTCTTGGGATGACCCAGAGCTCTTGTCCCTGCATGGTGCAGGGTGAGCTGGGTGTTTCCCTCTGCTGGGACACACAACCTGTGCACCAGGATAGCTGGGGAGCACAGTTCCTAAGAGGCAATCAATGCCAGCCCTATTCCTTCTATCTCCTGGAGACCCAGGGCAAAATCAGTGCTCATCCAGTGGGAAAAGCTGAGAATGGCAGTGCTAATGGACAGCACACACGTCTCGGCAGCTCAGGGTGGGCAGCACCGGCCCTGGGAGTCCCAGGCTATGCACTCTGCCATCCCCCCCTGTGCCAGGTGCCATCTGAGGACATTTGCAGGTGGAGGGCCGAGCATGTTTTGCATGTTGTCCCTCCCTTCTTCCCTCCCTCACTGCCAATTTTGGCCAAAATCTGTAGTATTCTTCCCCATGGTTTCATTCCCTCCCAGGCCAGTGTAATTCCATGCCACATGCTGGTACGATGGCTGCACCCCACACTGCACAGCCTCCCAGTGCACCCCAAACAAGCTCTTTTGGGCCGCTCTGCCTGCCAGTGTACTTCTGGAGTGAGCTTCTGGGTGTCTCCAAGGCTCCTTGCTTTGCTCTGACATACCCCAAAAGCTGAGGCTGCACTGTGGCGATGCTCACGGGCCATGGCGGGGCAGAGTGCTGCTCCAGGCTGGCTCTGGGGCTCACCAGGCAGCAGGGCACCCCTCTCCCTGCAGGCTCGTGGCCAGCCCATCCCTACCATCCCTGCCTCACCAGCCTGTGCTGCTGCACCTCCAGGATCAGAGAGCGTCGGCCCAGATTGGTCAGAGCCCATTAGCATCAGAACTAGTCATGCCAGTGGGAAAAAATATGGGCTAACAGCCCCATGTGAGCAGGGCACTGTCCCACTGCCCACACCCTTGGGCTCCTTCTGGCCCACATCTGCTCCTGGGGAGCCAACTTGCCACCAAAATATGTCACAGGCAGATGCCACACTGCAGGGAAGTTCCCTAGGACAGCTTCAATGCACCTCTGTTCTCAGTTTCAGGAGGCAGAGATTGAGGTGGTGAGAGCAGTGCCCTGCAGTCCTGCAGCAGAAGGGTGGGAAGGGAGCAGAGGTGATGGGGAGCAGGGGCAGCAAAGCTTGCAGCAAGGCTGCCCACTGTGTCAGCTGGGCAGTGTGACCCTCATGCTGCATTGAAATCTGGCAGGGTCTGTCTGCATCCATGTCTGTGACACCACAGACCCTGAAGTGCACTGGAACAGGAGCAAAGCCCCTGCCTGCTGCAGGGCACTGCTCTGCCACATCAGGGGCACTGGGCTCAGCTTTCTGATTCATGCAGTGTAAATAACCATCAGACCTGTGGCCGTGAGCAAGCACTGGCAGGGCATGTTCCCAGCCTGCAGCAAGCATCCCTCCCTTCCCTGCATGCCTGGCCTTGCTGTGCCCAGGGGCTTGGCCCTGCCATCTGCTGTCCTGGCTGGAGATGCCCTCCCCACTGCGCAGCACATGGCACTGCAGCTACTGCTCTATGGGCATTTGTGCAGCCCCTCTGTAAGAATCCCACCCACCTCACGTGCCACCAGCAGCCACACAGGAGCCAGGACCAAACCCCTGGCAGAGGGATGCTCTGGGAGCCCCATTCCCAGAATATTTTCCCTATTACAGAAATGCAGAGGAGGGTGTTTGTGTTTTCAGCCAAGGCTGCAAAGCCTTACTTACCACTGCTCTACTCCCAGCACCTGGATTGTGCCCTGCCTCAGCTGGGCAGCACAGCTCACAAGCACACACAGGGCTGCACGCTGCACCCCGCTGCTCGCAGAGGGGCAGGGAGGCATTAAGGTGCTTTGCAGATGATTTTGTTCTCGCTCTGCTCTACACAGCCAAGGCCCCAAGCAGAGCAGCTTCAGCATGCCCTGGCTGTGGGCAGCTGGCAGGGGAAAATTGCATTAGAATGGTATTAATTGCCTTAGTGCAGCATGACAGCTCACTCAGAGCCTGCAGAGCCGAAGGGATGCATGAGGTCAGGGGAAGCCAAAGCTCTGCTTTGTACCAAGGCTTTGCATCAGCACAGGAAACAGATTGTCCTGGAGTCTGTGCAGAGCCCATCCTTGGAGATATCAAAGCCCAACCAGGTGCAGGGGATGGCGAGGTGACCCCAAGGGGCTTCAGCCTTGCTGGGTTTGTTCTAATGAAAAATCCTTTTTTTTTATGGTGACGTCACATCGGTCTGCCCATGGGGCTTTTTAGCTGACCCTTTCCTTCTATCTCAGGTTTGGGGCAGAAAGGTCCCATGCAGGGTTCTCTAAGGGATCCCAAAGCCCTGCAGCATTCTGGCTTTCGTCTCTCCCAAAGCCCCTGTAAGGAAATCACTACAACGATGTAGCACCACAGTCTGAGGTCCATAAAAAGTGGATGGTTCGCTTCAGGTCCCAGTCCTTCCAAGTGCTGAAGCAAAAATGCAATGAGTATGAGCTCTGCCTGCAGAAAAGGGTTTCCCATTGGATTTAAACTTTGCAGTCCTGGTAATCCCCTTCCCCAAGGCTGTTCTTGTGTGATTCTTGGGCTGCTGTGGGAAAAGCTGTGCCAGGCACTGAGCGGCTGCTCACCCTGTGCCAAAACCTGGATCATGGCATCAGCACTCTGAGCAAAGTCCCCACTGCAGGCACTGGAGCCAGGAGAGCAGGGCATTCCGTGGGGCTGTGCAGATGGATGAGGTGGGGTAAATAGTAACTGCTGGTGACTCGTGGTGCAAGAGAACACAAGCTGTGCTGCTTTCTGGCTTCCTCTACCTGCAGCAGGATCAGGGCAGTGACACTGCCACCACCAAAAGCCAACCCCTGCAAGTGAAGCCAATGCTTCCAGAACTTCTGCAAACGTTGTGGGGTGAACAGTAGGTCCTGATGGCAGCTGGACATGCTGTGTGTAGGGCACTCTGAGCCTCAAATACCCAATTCTTCCCTCCATCTGTGACATCTCTTGTCTGAGAACAACATGAATTCCTGTTAGCCATCAGCATAGGCTTCCAGCTTTGTTCTGGGCTCCATTTGAGACCCTCAGCCCTTCAAGGATGCTGCACACACAGCAGAGATGTCCCACATGCCATTGGGTGGATGAGAAAGAAGTCCTAGCACCTCCCTCAAGGCTTCATCTCCTGCAGTGAGACCCTGCCAGCACAGCCATTAGTCCCTGGTGTAGGTGTCTGTGAAAGATAGTGAGAAATCTGCATTGCCCTGCACAGAAAGCACAGCAGCTCAGCACCTGCTGTTCCCCAGCCCAGGTCCAGGAGGAGATGCACATGGAGCCGTGTGCTCCACATGGAGGACAAGCTGAAGATGCCCTACAGCAATGCAGCGATCAATGAGCTGCAGCTTCCAGCCAACCCACTTCAAGAACCTGCTGCAGGACATAGAATTCTGGAGCCACAGCATCCCCAGGGTGATGTGGTGGTCCTCTGTACCTCTGAAGAGCTGGTAGGGGAGGTTTCACAGTAGAACTTGGGCTGCTGGCTCACTTCAGAAGGTCAGAGAATCACAGAAACACAGGACATTCCCAAGCTGGTAGGGACCGATGGGGATCATTGCATCCAAACCCCGGCCCCACACAGCATCATCCAAACCCTGTGGAGAGAGCAGCATCCCAGCACTTTCTGAGCCCCAGCAGATTGGAGCACCTGCCCAAAGCTTTCAGCATCCCAGAACAAACTGAGCCAGGAAAACACTCACTTCAGTTTACCCAATTTGACTCTCTGATATTGCCAGGGAGTCAAATCAGGTAAATGAATGAGGCATATTATTATTATCTGGTAAATGAATGTCAGAAATGCACTGCTTGCTGCAGAACACAGACCCCAACCTGCAACCGTGGGGAGTGGAACTCCAGCAAAATGCTTTCAGCTGGGGCAGGAGCACCAGAGCCACAAAGGGGCTGAGTCACAGCCAGGCCATGCTGTGCTTCACTGCTGTGCAGCAGATAAGGAGAGCAGCCTGCTGCCCAGCTGCTGGGCTCAACTCCTCCATGTCCTGCACTCAGTGTTTCTCCCTGGCACGTACCCCCAGGCATGGCTCAGCAGGGTGCAGATGCAGAACTCCCTCCAGGTTTTGCTTTTGGAAGCAGGTGGCAGAGCAGGGCACGGTCCAGGCTGTCTGCGGGGAGGTGGGGATGTCCTTTGGGGTCCCTGTGTGGTTTTGGTGGTTGCTCGAACCTCCCTGCCTGCACGGAGCAAGAAACCTGCTCCCACCTATGACTTAATGGCACAGTCAGGCACGTGGGGCACACGCAGGTGTCCGGCGCTGGTGGGAAGCGCTGAGTTTGCCGTGTCAAAGGAGAACAGGAGCCCTGCTTTCTCAAAGCGGCAGAGCCCTGCAGCCCACGAGAAGCGGGCACAGCAGAGCCCCGACCGTCCCGCTGCCTCTGCCCCAGCACGCACGGAGCTGCCGTCCCTCCTGCTGGGTCCGACCCCGCACGATGCTCGCAGCACCGCACCGGCGCGTCGCGGTTCCCCGGCAGCGCAGCGCGGTGTCCCGGCAGCGCGGGGCGGGGCGGACCGGGATGGCGGCGGTGCGGGGCTGCGGGTTCGATCCGCTCCTCGGCACTGAGCGGGGCCGGGGAGCAGCGGGGTCAGGAGGCACCGAGCTCCTCCTCCGGGCAGGTGGGAGGACGGGGCTGCGGTTTGGCGAGAAGGGAAGCCGCTGTGTTTGCCTTAACGTTATCTGGGGGACGGCGGGGAGGTTTGTCGTGCTCTTTTCTGCTGCAGCGCCATGACAAAGACTTATTTCTACTGAAGGAAATCTGATGGCTAAAGCAGGCGTACCCCACTCAGAAAACATCCTTAACAAGAGGCTGTTTTGGTATTTCCAGGACAGAAAACCTCCCCCTTCACCCCCCCCCCCTTCCCCCCCAGTGCTGTTAGTTGGAAAACGTCTCATTTGCAAGGAGAAAACTGTAGGACTGCACTCCCACCAAGTCAGCCCTGGCTGCACTGACAGCTGTCCCATTACCACCTGTCCCTTCCAATGTCTTCTAGGTGGGCAAACACCAGCAGTGCGCTTCTGTCCCCCAGCTGCCAGCTGCCCCATCCCAGAGGGCCCTGCTGCAGAGGTTGCTTCACTTACTGCATCCTCAGCCCATGGGGACATCCCTCCACATCCTACATCCCTCCCATCACTTTCTCGTGTCACATACAAGGACTTCATTCGCTGCCTGCCAGTTCACCTCTCCCACTACATCCTGGGTAAGGCGTCTCTCATTTTCCAAGGGTGGTTTCAAACCCTGAGGGTAACGGGTGGCTTCTCATGTGGATGTTGTTCTCTGCTCTGTCCTCTTTGTTCCTCAGGGCTTTTGGATAACAAATCCCTTAAAACATGTGCAAATGTGAGTAGATACTGGGCTTTTCTGGCCAAAGAAGTTGAGAAGGAGCATGTGTGTCAAAAAGCAATACAGAAGAAAATCCTGTATTTGCAGGTATGGTGCCTGGACTTCTGCCATCATTGTGCACTTATTTTATTCTTTCCCGTGTTGTTGCCCAAACCATGAGATAGAGGTGCCTTTCTGGAGGCCACCTCCCTGCTTCACCCTATTCCTTCCTCCATCTGCAAAGTTGGGTTGGATGTTCATGCAGTCTCAAACACAACAGAATAGCTTTTAGTGACGTTTAGGGAGCCTGCAACTTTGATCAGGACATTCTAAAATCAAGATTTGGTGATCGGGTCATTTTAGCTCTGCCCAGTGAACTTTATTTGCTCCACATAGGATGATGGAAATGCTAGGTTTCATTGTGAAAAGCCAGAGCTGGGGGTTGGGATGCTCGGAGGAGAGGTTCACCCTGGTTAGTACAGACCAAGCTCTGCAGTGATTATGTTGCCTCTGTTGGTTTCTTCCAGGGGTTGTGTCCTCGGGGAGCAGTTTCCAACTATGCTAAAATAGTCAATGTAGCAATTCCACAGTTAAATGAAAAGGGATGTGTCATCAAAGTGAGAGACCACAGCCCTGGAAGTAAAACAAAGGTATGTTGGGGGGGGGGTTTGCCTTCTGTGTCTCTTCCATCTCTGGGAGAAGGGAGGACATGGTTGTCTTGGAAAACAGAACTGTGAATTTGGAGTTCCTTTGCTCTTCTGCTTCTGGCTTGCACAACGGCAAGCAGCTTGTAAGGACCACTTCTTGCACGGGGGGAAGCCAGCATCCATGTCCAGAAGGATGTTCTGCTTTGTCCTCATGCTTCCCCCCAGGCACAGGAGTAGCTTTGAGGCCATAGCACTGGCAAGGCTGGGCATCATCATGGGGACATGGCTTTTATTCCAGTAGATAAAGAGTGGCTGCCACTGAGTGAGGCAGAAGGGAAGAAGCCTTGTTTCTGTGCTAACCAGGGAGTTGCTGCATGCTGGTTGTTCTTTACTGGCACTTTCCATCTCTATTGTCCCTGTAGGGGCTAAGCTGATATGGCTAATGCTAGGGAATAACAGTGTTTTTTCCCCACTCCTGGGTAATGTTTCCCTATTTCTTTCCACCAGGAAGACAAGGAGGAGGAGGAAAACAACCTGCAGGCAGCCTATCGTGATCTGCAAACTGACACAATCCAGCTGGAAGAGAGGAATGTATTCTGTGGCTCCTACAATATTCGTGTCCTCACTGAGCGGTACGTGGGCTGCACCTGGCTGTTTTCTGCACTACCTCTGTAGGGCCAAACAGGGCTTCTGAAACCCCGTCCCCTTCCTTGCAATCCTTCTGTGGGCATCTATGGCTGGAGAAGGGTCCTGGTGTCAGTGATAAGCAACTCACAGCATCAAATCTTTTTTTCTTCCCTTTAATAAAGATGCCAAATGGAATCACTCTTGAAGACACAAGGGTTAGGACCCATGGTATATCACAAGGGATGTGGAGCTGGAAGGACCCTTCTCCCCTTTTTAAAGCTTACCTTCCAGATATGAACCTGGGAATGCAGAATGAGGACCATGGTTGTGGTGCTCTGCAAAGGATCCACATCCTAAGCAGGCTGCCTGTCAGGTTGCTCTTTGAGGATCACTCAGCACTGAGTACAGCTAGAGCTTGTTAACTGACAAAAGCTCATCTCAATCACTCTTCTTTATCCAGATCAGACCCAAACAGAGTAATCCACTATGCTGGGGGAGACTTGGTAGCCATTGGCTCTGCAGATCAAAAAGTGAGGATTTTTAATGTGTTGTCAATGAGAGAAGTGCCACCTCTGCTCTCAGGGCATGCTGGAAGCATCAAAGCACTGCTGCTTGATGAGAAGAAAGGGCTCATTCTCAGCACGAGCTGCGATCTCAGCATCAGGTGAGCAGCCCTGGGACTGTGCCCTGGATCCCACCTCCCTGGAAATCTAAAAAATTAGAGCTTAAATCCTTCCACTCCAATCTTCATGAATCCTCCTGACCATTACTTTCACCACAGTAACGAAGTAAAGCTGACAAATTAAACACACCCACCATAGGACTGCTTCTGTTTTCTAGTTTCACCCAATACTGAATGATAAAGTAGGAAGTAAGAAGATGCTTTCATATAAGCTGTGTATCACTATACCTTAAAGCACCAGGGATGTGTGGTAGGTGCCAGCAGTGAGGTTCTGTGCCTGCTGACGTCTGCACCAAGTTCCTCCATGACGCTGCAGAAGGTTTGTTGTGCAGAGCAAATCCTGCAGCCTGCTGCTGCTGTGCAGCTGCTCCTGCCCAGGTCCTGTGTGTTGACACAAAGGAGTGGAGATGAGCAGCTGCTTCATCTTATTTACCACTGAATCTCAGGAGTGTAACAACGAGAGGTGAAAAGCTCGAAAGCTCTTCATGGTGCATGCATAACATCCACAAAAACAGCATTTAACAATAAGGGAAGAGTGATTCAGGCTTTCCTGCCTGCCCTTCCCCTCCCCAGGAGTGTTGTCTGTTGAGTTCTAAAGGCATAGTCAACCAAAATCATTTTGGTACCCACCAGCAAAGAAATAACCTTATCCGTAAAGCTCTCCATCTGAAGGTCAATCCCATGTAGCCATGCCAGAGCTGAAATCCAACTGCAAATTTCCAGGCAGTTTGGAGGTGGAAGAGCAGACAAAATGTAAAAATGTAATGTTAAGCCTGATTTGATTGTTCTGAATCCCTCATTAACTCACTGAGATGTCTCCTGATCTTAATGTAGCATGGATTTGAGAAGAGCTGGGCCTGTTAAGTAGGAAGTAATTAATCATCCATAAATTATATCATTAATCACTGTATTTCCTTTACCATATAGATGCTGGAATATATACAGTGGTGCTTGCATGAAAATCTTTACTGGTCACTGCAGGGCCATCACCTGCTTGGATTTACACAACAAGAAGTTTGTGTCGGGAGGCGCAGATGGGATGGTGAAAGGTGAGAGCCAAAGCTAGGAACTGTGCAGCCAAGGGAATGGCAGAGTACCTGGGGAGTCCTGGAGTGATATATGTGATAGTCTGAAGACAAGTGTATAAGGGTGATTTTTATTCTTATTATTGCTTATTTTAATTGTTTGTTTTTTTTTTAATAGCTATGTGTGGCTATAGGGCCAGAACAAATCTCAGGAAAGTGGTACAGCTTGCAGCTTTGCCTTGTTATTCACTTGCAGATCAAGCATTGAAACGATGTGCCATTGCCAGGGCTTTGTATTTAAGAAGTTTGCTTTGTAGTCACACTCTTTATGTCAACACTTGGCTCCAGGCAGAGCTGCAGGTACAAGGGGCAGATCCTTTTAATTCATATTGCACTCAGGAAAAAAACAAAACCATGCAATAGGGACAGATAATTGTCAGCATTTCTCCTCTTTAATCCTAACAGTGTGGAACTTGGACAGCGAGGTATGTCTTAAGACCCTGAAACACAGCAATATTGTTTATGCTGTTAAAATGGATGGAACCCATGTTGTCAGTGGGTGTGACAGAGGGCTGGTGAAAGTCTGGCATGCTGGCACAGGCACTCTGCTCAAAGTAAGTTCCTTAGGTGGGTAATCCTGTGCTAGTTTACAGCACTGGTTTATCATAGCTAGTTTCTGTCCCAGAGACTTTCTCTAAAACCAAACCAAAGAAATAACAGAAGAGACCGAACTATAAAAGGAACTGCAAAATTATTGGTGAAAGAATAATATAAAAACTGGTTTGCAAATATCTAAGTTCTTATCTGGGATATTGCCTTGTATTCAAGCCCTCTCGTTATTTAACCTTTGTAGGTACATTTATCTCTACTCATTTAGAAGCATTGAGAACCTGAGAGGGGCGTGGGAAGGCTGGACTAGCAGCTTCCAGGGTTGGAGGTGTCATGGGTTAGCCCAGAATAGGAAGTCTGTTGTTCTCAGAAGCAGCAGCAGTTTATAAGAAGCTGGATGGCTGCTCTGCAATGTAAAGGTTGAGGCCAGAGTCTGCTAATTAGCTTTGCAGGTGACCAGAAGCAGTATGAATCCATTTCTGAGAGGAATGGCATTGAGCCGCAAATTGAGATGCATCTTGGGAGCAAGATAACCCACTCTCACCTGGGCTCAGACTGTAATTGCCCCTTCCACCACAGTCAGTTTCTCACCTGTTTCATTTACTCTCAGCTACTAGAAGGGCACGTAGGCCCGGTGAGGTGCTTGTCCTTCGATCAGTGGCACCTTGTCTCAGGAAGCAGTGACGGATATGTCTTGGGATGGAGCATGGTGGGAGACCTTAAGAGGTGCCTAACAGCTTTCCGCCACCCGAAGTAAGTGTCAGTGTGTTTCAAGGTATATTCCAGAGCATGCTGTAAAAAGAAAAAAAATAAGTCTCCCTTACAGGAACACAAAATATCTTACCATGGTCAGTGCTAGAATGTGAAATCTCCTTTTCCAACAGTCCTCCACCTAAAAAGTTTAGGCAGTGCATGCTCATAACCAACATTTGTCAGTTGTGAAGATCTGTAACAAGCTAAAATACAAATACACAGCTGCTGGCTCACAAACAGAAGTGACTGAAGACAGAGACGGTATATAGTCCAAAATTTGAAGGGTCCCAGTCTTCAATCAATTGCTGTCATGCCACTTGGTCAAGAGTTGACACTGTGTGTATGTTCATGGTGGCTGCACTGCATGCTGAACCCCACCAGCTGCATATTAGATCAATTTGCAGTACTTGCTTATTACAACTACGAGAACCACAGCATCTTATTGCTCTATTTACTTTCCTAGACACAAAAATAAAAAGTTAAATGTGCAGATAGCTATACTTACAGTGGTTACTCTGAGGATGAGCATTGGCTTTGCTTGTTGGGCATGGTCACTTTGGTGATCTTCACAAGACTGGTTATGAAGAACTTCTGCAGGTCTTCTAAATAATTTGATTGCTCCTGTTGTGTTTTTTAAGCCTGTTGATAGAAGCAGGGCTTTGCATCCCTTGCAAAACAAGAGGCAGTTGATCTTGTCTCCTTGTGAAGGCACGGTGACTGCACCAAGCTTTACATGTTGTGTTTTCAGGGAAGTTCTGTCTCTGGAGTTGCTCTATCTCAGAGCTGTCAGCAGTTGTGCTGATGGGAAGATCCGTGTGTTTAACTTCCTGACTGGGAGCTGCCTGAGAGTGCTGGTGGGCAGTAGCAGAGGGGATCCTATATCTTTCTGTGCTTCCACAAACAGGTTGGTGACAACAGCTGCAGTCAGACTCTACCAAATTAGGTAGGTTAGGTTGTAATTTAAGGAATTATGTATTCTGCCATCTCTCTTTCTTGCAAATAAGCTTTAAAGGACTCTGCTGCTTCAGGACTGCTTTGACATTGTTTTTTATTAACAATGTCTGAAAACGATTTGCTTCTTTTAGCAGTCTAAAATTTCCCATTTCTGTATGATTTAAGATAAAATCTGAACTGTAAAGCTGAATTCAAATTACTAAGAGGCTGGAGAAACACGCCAAGGAATGTCAAAGCCTTTGCTTGCTCCCTGACCTGTCTCAGTAGAAAAGCCAACAATGCAGAATGCTTCCAGGTTCCTTCATATCCACACCTCTAAAGGTGGTTCCCAGCTTCTGGATAAGAGCTGAATCACCAATGTGTTGTGAACACTCTTTTGGTCATGATCCTAAAATGCAGCTCTAGGTGAGCTGCTAGGAAGAAAACTAACTCCATCCCAGCCAGTCCCAGGACACCCCTCTACTTGAGGTTTAAAGCCCCTGATAATATGGTGTCTCCAATTTCTTGTGGCATCACGTTGATCAAATTCAGTCCACCGTTGGGGCATTTTTTATTTCATTTCATTAACTTTCATCCTTCGTGGCAGTGAATTTACCATAAGTGGGATGAGAAGAGCTGCACAGAGACTGCGTGAGTTAGAAGTGCGGTATCTGACTGATGGGACTAATTGCTGCTGCTTTTTTCTTTCACAAAGAAGTGATCATTTTCTCAGTTCTGTTTAATTACCCTCAGGGTTTGTATTAGACAGAAGCAAACGGAGCTGTTAGGCAGTACCTGCTGCGGTAATGATATTCTTGCTTTTAAGAGCCTCCCCTTTCCTCCCCCAGGATGGTGATCAATGCGACCAGCAGCCTGCTGATGTTCCAGTTTGAGGATGTCATGTGGGACTACACGCTAGGTGCTGAGCGAGAGATGGTGTGGAAGCAGAAGCAGGAGAGCTGCCCTTTGGGCACAGCATTGACCCCCTCCCAGCAAACCAAGAGCCACATTGCCAGCCAGATGCGTCGCCTCACTCTGAAGACACGAGGTGCTGACCTGCTCGTGCTTGATCCACTTGCCAAAACGTTCTGGAGTGAATCAAAGCACTAGATATGGCCTTTGCAATGCTCTGGCACGGTTTGCTGAAGCGGGTTAGAAATAGCATCAGGTACCTGCTGTCTTCATATGCAGACTCTTCACTTTTTGAAGTGCAGCCGAGTAGACGTACTGCTGCATTTCAATGGGTCTGTCGTTTCCAGGCTTTTGTAAAACCTTTGCACCTTTTTAGAAAAGTTTGATATAAATTCAGCATGCTGAAGACAGTCTCTGTCATTTTCCAGCTGAGTAATCCATCAGTGATATTATTCATGTCCTGACAGCTGGTGTGCATGGAAACATGCTGCTGATTCAGAGCTTGAATTATTAAAATCCCCAGAAAATCACAGGACACCTGCATCCAGAATTTGCCATCAGTGGGATACGCAATTGCACATAAATAGGCACCTTTTAAACTGTCATATTGTGGAGTGATTTTTTAGAAATCAGCAGTTATTTAATACAGTACCACAAATCTCCAACTCTACGATCAAACTGCACAGAAGCAGATGGGCTAGGTAGGGAAGTTTTCATAGCATGAATTGCTAACTTCCTTGAAGCAGCTGTGCTTGGTGCAGGATGTACAGTGGGCAGAAGCAGGAAGCAAACTGATCGTTTTAATTGTAGTGGCAAAAATCTGGGTGTTGTTTATGTACACCTAATTCTGAAAATCAGCATTTACTGTCACCTTTGGCTCCTGTGATGTTTTCTGTTAATCAAACACGAGTGGGTTGTTTCTAACATCCAGCTGTGATAAGAGGCAACGCAGTGGCCAGAGACTTCAAATTTCATAATTTACGAGGATTTTTGTTTTAAATGGAAGTTTAACACTAACACAGCTTAGAGATGATGTATTCTTCTGTTTTCTAGCTCTCTGCAATGAAATGATAAAACCAGCAGCTTGCCAGCAACAGGAGCATTTGCTTGGGAGCAGGAGGTCTTCTCACATCCAGGCAGAGCAGCAAGAGCTTCTTGCTCCTGATAACAACCAGCCCCATCCTCTTGCTTTGGGACAGCCAGCAAAGGCATCTTCTGTAAGGATCCTGGCAGATGCGGGTGAGAACTTGTCATAGCATGGTTGGATGTTGGCTCCTTGAATGAGTGCATCTAAGATAAATGAATGGATCAAACAAGAAGTAGTGATCTGTAGGAGACAGGCCAATTCTGGATGAGAAGCAAAATGGATCCTTGCAGAGGTGCAGTGTTTACAGAAGCTGTATAAGATCAATCAGATAGGGAAAGCAATCCAGTCCAATGGTAAAGCCTAGCTCTTTGGTATCTAGGCTTTCTTTTCTTTTTTTTTTTTTTTCTTTTTTTTTTTTCCATAACCTTACTCAAGTTGTGATTTCTTTATCACACGTAGGAGATATGTGTAGGAAATATCTTCAGGTAATTAGTAGCTGCTAAGAAAAACATGCTTAAAATAATATATGTGGAAATCATCTCAGCCAGCTTGACACAGCAAGCTGCAGTTTGAAAATGGCAGTACTGAGATCACAAGCGTGGTCCTTGGTCATGTGGAATTTCTCTCAACTTACAGTTTCTCCCAGCACTTAAATTCAGAATCTGTTGGATTTTGGAGTTGGGCAAATGCTGAAATCTCACTTCAGAAGTGCTGAAACCATCAGAAGTCTTTTACCCCAAATTCAGGGTGTTTGTAACTGAGATCCAGAGCCACCTGTATGTGCAGATTGAAAAAATCTCCGAGTGAGGAATAAGCAGTGATCTTCATTAGCAGTGTTCAGGCTGATGGCCAGTTTACTGGTTGGGTTTCCCAGGGCTCTATTTTAGGGCCAGTTCTCTTCAATTTTTTCAAATAATCCAGAGGTAAAATTCAAATGCATACAAGTCAGTTTGCTGATGGTAATAAATTAAGAGGAGCTCCTGACTCCCTTGAGGGCAAAGAGGCCTTGCAGAAAGATCCTGAGCAATCACCAACTGCATGAAGCTTAACAAGTGCTGGATGTTGTGCCTGGGATGAGGCAACCCTGGCTCTAGGTACAGGTGGTCCTTGTGGGTCCCTTCCATTTCAAGATTCTGTAATCAGTCTGTTTTTCTGTGTTCTGCCTTTGCAAATTAAGCTTATTCTCTGAAGTATATTTCCAGAAGGCAGAAGTACCAGTTAACCAGTTTAAAAAAATAAGCAAAAAAGAGCCAAGCAGTGATCAAATGGCATGACATTGCTTTGCAAGGTGACAAATTAAGTGCTAGAGTGAGGCCATGGCTCTGAGTGTTGCACAGTCTTTGCTGAAATCCTAATTTAGTTCTCAATTAAAGGTGTAATAATGAATCCATCCTGATGTGTCTGTTAAACATGCAAGTCAGCCTCGACATCACTTCAGACATCAAAGCTGGAATACAAAATGTGCCCTGTGATTTCAAGCTCAAATGCAGGTCTGGGTAGAAGTAGTTCATAGTGGTTCTCAGATGTTGGTTCTTTCACAGACTTCTGCTGGGAAATGACTTCTCTTAAAGCCATTTCCCAATACACAAACTGAAAGACAGGAAAGGGGTGCACGGGAAGCCAAGTTGGGTATCAGGCCATCCCACACGAATATGATGTATATTATAGAACCTGGCGTTCATTTAACTGGTACAGACCATGGCAATGATCACTCCTCAGGTCACCAGTACAGAATTATCTCTGATACTGGCAGTGTTGCTAGCAAGGCTAAGAATGAACAAACTGAAATGGGCATCATTGGTACAATGCTGCCTGTGTTGCCTGTTGTGTAGATAAACTTGGACTGTCCATATGCCTACCAACACAGCACCTGTCCTTGGTCTTACCTGGGGTACTACCATGCAGTTAATGACCTCAGACAATGTTCTTGACTCCATTTATGCTCGGTGTTGCTTTGTTTTTGAAAACAGATGGCGCATCTGAATATGGCACTTCTGTACTTGCACATCCTGACAGACAGCAGGAAGAGAAAAAGGGCTCACTGTCCTCTTACAAGTTGCTCTTGACTGTCAGCATGCTGCAGAAGAGTGGCAAGCCGTCCTTTGTCCGCTCAACTACAAAGCATCCTGCAGCAACCGGGAAAGCATTGGAATGTGTGCTGCAACAGCAACAAAAAAGACAAATATACACAACCCCTCTGCAACAAAAAAAGGATCTGACAGCCCAGTTCCAACGTGCGAGATCTCACAGCGATTCTCTGACTATGAAAAGGATTTCTGTACCCTTTGAAACTAAAATGTTGCAACTCAAGCTGAAAAATTCTTTGCATGGCCCCACTGTGAATTCCTCCATTCCTGCTCCCTGCATTGTACGTCTCAAGACTTGCGGTGCTTTGCTACAAGGAAAGAAAGTACATGGTGCTCACAGTAAGGGCACTTCTCTCCCTGAAGACAGAGTTCAGCATAGTGGTACATACTGTACAGCTTCTGAACAGATCAAATCAACACATGCAATGATCCCACAAATGAAAAACGAAGTGGTTTGCAGGGGGGAAAAACCCTTTTGCCCATACGCTGCAGATCCTTCCCAGGATGACAGTGGGTTCAGACTTCTGACAGGACAGCAGAAGGAGGCATGTGCTGCAGCTGCTGTAGCTCAGTGTCAGGCAAACCAGGCAAAGCTCATAGAAGATCATCAAAGAGCACGCAAGAAGGCCTGGTTAAGGAAAACTAAAGGCCTATCTACAGTCTCTTTTACTAAGGAGGGGAAGATATTTGCTCCGGAACTTGGAACTAATACATTTATCTGAGGTAACCCATTAGTCCAACAAATCACCAGCATCTGAGGATTCTGGGGCTTCTCTAATGTAATGGCTTCCTTGGGTATCCAGCTGAGCCTGCTATGTCAAGATCCCTGTGGTTTCTATATAAGTATGAAAGGTGTCTCTGCTGTTAAACTTTCAATGAAATATTATTGGTACTTACAGCACTTTCTCAAAGCAGTGAATGGAGTGACTCCTCTATTGGGTTTTAAGTTGCTACATCTGTTGTTATTATAGACACAGCACGTTCAAGACTAATAGAACAAAGATATGGCTCAACTGTTTGAATAAAATTTTTTCTCGTTAGAGTTTGTATAGACTGATTAGAATTTATAAGCTAAAGAAGTATGGGCTGGATAAATAGACAGTGAGGTGGACAGAAAGCTGGCTGAATAGCCAGAACTGGAGGGTAACCAAGTAAGGTCTGCAAGCTCCACTACCTACAGGCTGGGGGATGTGAGGATGGAGCACAGCCCTGCAGAACAAGTCCTGGGGGTACTGGTGGATGGCAAGCTGGGCATGAACCAGCAGTGTGCCCTCACAGCCCAGAAAGCCAACCATATCCTGGGATGCATTCAAAGCAGCATGGCTAGCAAGGCAAGGGAGGGGATCTGCCCCTCTGCTTTGTGCTGTGAAACCTCACCTTCACAGTACTGTGTCCAGATGTGGAATCCTCAGTACAGGAGAGACACGGAGCTGTTGGAGAGCATCCAGAAGAGGGCCGTAAAAATAGTCCCAGCAACGGAGCACGTCCCTTATGGGGGTCCTGCTGCCTGCCAGCCAGGGGAACCTGGCCAGGCTGGAGCAACAAGCTGGAGGAACCTCATGGAGTTCAGCATGGAGAAGTGCTGCTGGGATCTGGTCCTGGGCCCCTGCTTCGGTGACCATGCTGGAGCAGGGCTGGGAGCAGCCGGTCCCAGAGATACCTCCAGCCTCAGCTGTGCTGTGGTGGAGCTGCCATCCGTGCTGCACAGGACAGCGATGGCAGTCCAGGGAAAACATTGGGATCTTATTATCAGCCCTTTCTTTCTGTACTTTGGTATTACAGAACAGTTCCACCAGCTGTGTGCTGGTAGTAAAGTGCATGAGAAATCCAAAGGTTGTAGCACTGCCTCAGAAAAGGGAAAATAATTGCTGCATTTAAACCAAACTGAACTGGTGTCTTTGCATTCCTTTATTTCTGGGGGTAAAACAAGTGTTCACGTTTTCCATTAGTCCAGCTCCTGATAAGACAAAACAGTTTCCGTTGTCTGGGCATTGGGGCCAGCGTGGTGGAAACATTTTCTCGCATTAGAGGGTTGAGGCCGGGCTGTAGCTGGACGGAACGGCCACGCCGAGCCCTCACACCACACAGGACTGCAGCCACAGCCGGGCGCTCAACAGACCCCGCCCCTCCCCGAGGCCTCCCTCTGGCGTCAGAACCGTGCCCCAGTGCGCAGGCACGGCGCTGCGACTCTCGCGAGATTGGCCGCCGTGGTGACGTGGCGCGGCCGGAAGTGGTGGCGAGGACGGAAGTGGTGGTGTGGCCATGCTGCGGCAGGTGAGGGTTGGGGGCTGTGCGGGAGCCCGGTATGGACGTGGGGCTGCGCGGGGTTCCTCTGGGCCCGGCCGTGGGGCTCGCTGAAGCTCGGGTGTTGCACTCTGTGGGTGCTTGGTGGCTGCTGCGGCTCTGTGTATAGCGGGGGGAAGCGCAGAGGCTGAGCTGGCTCCTGGCTGAGGGGAGCACGCTCGAGGCGAGCAGGCCTCGCCGTTTCTCCTGCCTCTCTTCAGCACGGGAGGCGCTGCCTGAATTAGCAGTCGTAATAAAATCCGGTTCCTGTGTCTTTTCCTTATAGCGTTTGCTTCGTGTTTAAATCTCAAGGCGCCATCCCAGTTCTTCAGAGTAATCAGAAGTGACCCGGGTTGAAGTCGAAAAGCGATTCTCTTTCTCTTATAACTCTGCGTTTGTTCCTCTTGTTAGGGCAGCAGTGATGACATTGAGGATGTCTCTCTCTTTGATGCCGATGATGAAGTATCCAGGAGGTCAAAAAAGTCAAAAATAAGGTCAGTGAACTGGAGAGAGTTTATAGATGAGTTCTGGAGAAGGAGGGACTGTCCCATCGTGTTGTTCTGTTGCTGGACACCGACAAAATGACCCTGGCCCCATTTTCTTGCCTGCTGTATTCTGTTGAAATACATAACAACAAACATCTTTGTTTTGTTAGAAAGAATACAGAGTAACTTCTGCTTAGCTGAGAGAAGCAGTTCCAGAAGTTCAGCTGGAATCCATGTATCTGTGCCTTTGTGCTTCTGAGTGTCCCCACATTAAATGTGTGTTACTGACAAAGTGTCTCTGAGCTCTCTGTAACAGCAGGCTCTCACTGTGCTGAGTGCTGCTGTCTGGGCTGGTCTGTTATCTCTTTGCCAGTCTCTGCTTCCTAGTGTGAGTGGTGCTGCCCTGCTGCCTGCCACATCCTGCTGTGGTCACACCAGTGTTGGGCAGAAGCACCAGCACTTCTGCATAAGGTTTGCTAATCCTGAAAGAAAGTACATGGAGATGAGCTCACATTCATTGATTTAATAGGGAGGTACTCATGTTACTGGCAGCAGCTGGCTGAGCAGTGTCCACCAGGCCCTCAGTACCAGCAGTGACCAACCAGTATCATGTCTGCCCTGGGGTTTCCCTGGCAAATACGTGTAGCAGCAAGCTGGCAAGATGTCTGCTATGACCCTTTATTACTGTGCCTGTATATATATAACAGCCACAGACCATAAAGCATCAAATATCAGGGTAAGCAATCATTCATAGAAAGCAAGGAGAATAATTTACAGCTACAGAGCATTTTCTCACTAATACGCTTTTTCTAACTATAAGCAGAAGCTAGAGGTGGTATACTTGCATTCCCAAGCTAACGTGAGCCCTTTCCTACAGGGCAGTCATTTGTTCAGGCCATGATCTGTGTTTTCCTGCACAGCTGGTAGCCTGAAATCCTGGTGCCATGCTGATGTTGGCTCTATTGTACATTTCTGAACAGGGCAGCGTGCAAGTCAGAAAGGAGGCATGTCTGTTGTGTGATGCAGCTCAGTTTGCTGTTTCTGGTCAGAACCCTTTTCAAATTTACCTCAAAAAAATTGGCTTATGTTGAGCATGAGGTTAAATAAATAAATACCTGGCTCCTTCATCCCTAGATCCTCATTGTGTTTGGGTTATGCTTGTGAGTGGAACATTTCCTCCTTAGGATGAGCTCCCAGTGAGATTTTTTTAACCCATACTTTCAGCAGTAATAACACACTGCTTTCATATAATAATGCTGATCCTTATTCTTGTTGGGAGAGGATCACTTTGCAATGTTGTTTCTCTGAAATTGCTTCAGTCCTGTCTGAAAGAACTGTGCTGTACTTCATTCCAGGCATCCAGTGGCATCATTTTTCCACCTGTTCTTCCGAGTCAGTGCGATAGTTGTCTATCTGCTCTGTGAGCTCTTAACTAGCAGCTTTATTGCCTGCATGGTGACAATTATCCTTCTCTTGTCATGTGACTTTTGGGCCGTAAAGGTAAGTTCCTCTCGTGCTTTTTGTTATCATGTCTAACCATATAAGAATAATTGAGTAGAGTGATATTTGTTCCACAAAAAAAGTGCCTTCTTTGTGCCTTTCCAACAGAATTATACCTGAGATACTCTCAAGTACTGCAATTCGTTAGGAAACAACACTGTGTAGCTGATTAGCTGCTTTCTTTTTTGAAAATCAAATGGAGATCATATAGCAGACTTACTCTTTTTAAGGCAGCACAGGCTTCATTTTTAGAAAGGTCACTTCTGAGTCACCAGAAGTACACGTCATTTATGTTAGTACAGCAATTTGTTATTGTACTGAATGTATCAGAAAATGGGTTTGGATATGAGAGCCTTGTGATCTTGTTTGCCCACATGTGAAGCAAATGAGCAACGTTGCAAATAGCAACCCAAACAGCCAAGCTTTGGCAGAATCAAGAGCAATGGAATATGAGATCTTTACAGGGTGTGATGCCTCTCATTCTAGAATACAGCTAGCATTGTAACTTGTGCAGCCACTGAGAGCAGATTGCTGTGAAACCAGCAGCTGTCAATGTAAGAGGGAATTTGCTGCCTGGAAAACTTAAAGCTTCTCACAGAGCTAACAGCAATAAAATCTGGGGCTGAAAAATCATAATTTTTTGTGGGTGCAGCGTTGAGATGGAGTATTCCCAGGATTCGTTTGGCTAATGGTTTCTCCTGGTAGCAAACTGAAACCTTTGCTTTCTGTCTGCTTCAGAATGTCACAGGGCGACTGATGGTTGGCCTCCGCTGGTGGAATCAGGTGGATGATGATGGAAGAAGTCACTGGAAATTTGAATCTAGAAAGGTAAGTCTTCCTTTAGTTGTTTCAGGTTTATCAACCCCCTGTTAATTAACAGTTATGCTTGTGATGGTGAATTGCACAGTTCAGATGCTTCCAGCCACAGGTCTGTAACCACTTGCTTGTTTCATGGTGGTACTGAATGGATAACATCATCTTCTACATTTTTGCTTTGTTTAAAAGCCAGATCGACACTTGAGAAAAATGTTTATGTGAGTAACATCATTTTCACATAAAGTGTTGTAAAGGTTCCCATGTCTTGTTAAGAACGTTGAAATTTTCTGGTGTGAGCACAGAACAGCTGACATATCTTTTACCTCCCATAGAAGATGATTGGAACTAGGAAAAACAATGCAGCATTGCTCATAGTGTTTCTGCTCCCTTGTGTTCATTCTGCCTGCTGCTGTGTCTAATATGCCTTCTGCTGGCACCTCGTGTCCTGTCAGTTACCCTTTTGATCCCTGCCTGTTATCTCTGTGTGCACGGAGGTAACAGCACTTCTGGTGCACAGATGTGGAGTGAGGTAAAAGTCATTTCCTGTGCTCACATTGGAAATCTAGAGTGGTGCAGAGTCTGGAACCCAAAACTTTCCTCAGATGAATTTGTGCCCCTGCAGACAAATTCTTTCTCAAAACTGTGCTTGTTGGAAAAGCTAGAATATGTTAGGGAGAGGATAAAATGTATTACTGTTGGTAATACATTAAACTGAGCCATGAGTTCACTGGGTTCAGATCTTTTAACTATTCGTAGGAAGAATGAATGATTGCTTGGGATCTTCTCAATAAGGAAAATCAGTAGTGCAGTGTGAGTCGTATCTGTGTAGAAATTGCCTGACTTGATGGCTGTAAGTATCAATATTTAGTTCTGGCAGCACTCCGTGAAATTCTGGTTGTCTGTACAGTGGTGTTAAGGTAGAAGGTGTTACCTGTTCGGGTGATTCTGTGCGTTGAACTGAACCATGCAGCACATGTAACATTTCTCAAACTTACTGAGGCTTTTTTGCCCCAAATATTCCAAGGCAATTTATTGCTGCTTCCCCCCCAAATGGAAACATCTTTTGTCACAAGGTATGGAAGCTGGTCTCCGAAGCATCCAGTACTGTTGTGTGGGGACAAAAGCCAGGAGACTTGTAGGTTCTGGGCTGTTGGTAGTGATGGTGAGATCTGTTAATCTCCATTTACTTTGTGTTTCTAGGTATCACCACAAGGGCATAAAACCTCCTCAGAATCAGAGTCCCGAATTTTCTGGCTAGGTCTGATTACCTGCCCTATCATCTGGGTGATATTTGCTTTCAGTGCTCTGTTTTCTTTCAAAGTGAAATGGCTGGTGAGTTGCCTCCCTCAACTCAGTAATGGATTTTGTTTGTTACCAGTAAGGTGATGCAAATCGGTGACAGTATTTTCTTGTGTCTTAGGCAGTAGTTATGATGGGAGTGGTTCTACAGGGAGCCAACCTTTATGGATACATCAGATGCAAAGTTGGCAGTAGGAAGAACTTGACAAGCATGGCAACCAGCTACCTTGGAAAGCAGTTCTTGCGGCAGGTAAGATATCGGGGTTTTGAAGCCCTCTAGTTGTGTTTGCTTTTGTCTAAAGCTTCCTTCCTACCTGACCCATGAGAAGAAAGATTGAAAAAGGTGTTATTTGGAGTTCTTTAGTGGAACTCTTGTGAATTTGACACCCTGCCCCCAGTTCTGCTCGTGAAGTCACATGCTAATTGTGGTCCAAATGGAACTCTGTGTCAACATCATGAACTTGTGTTCTTTACTAGTGTCATGGACTAGTGCCATAGGAGATACTGGAATATGGCTGGTCTGTTAGGAACATGAGTGGAAAAACAGTGACTGAATGAAAGGATTTTTGATCAATTTTATTGCTTATGGAAAACTTGTTGCTAAATTACTCCTTGTATTGCAATACTTCTCCTGCTGGTTGTATAGCCACAGAAACATGCATCTGGAGACACGATTGGTCATTGTGCTTCTGTGCACAGCTGCACTGTGTGTATTCCTAGCTGGAAGGGCTATCATTGCCTTTTATATTCTTCCTCACCTCCAACCAGCTCTTCTCACCGGGGCCTTCTCTGCCTTCTGTAGCTCCCTGCAGCATTAAGCACCGCTGGGCACTGTTCAACTTTTAGGCTGTCGTTTAACTTCTTCTTGTCCAAGTTTCCTAACTGTGGCTCCCTGTTGCATGCATGTGGCTGGGAGCAGATGAGTTGGCTGCCACAGATTCCCAAGTGTTTATTGTACTTATTGCCATCAGTGTGATAAGAAGCTTAAATACTGACAACACGGTCTGTGTTAGGTTTGTGTTCATTGGTAGCTTCTGAGCGCTAACCAAAGGCCCAGAACAGTCTCAGTCTCTGGGAAAACATGAAAGTGTTGCTCTAGAATCACGGCAGTGAATCCCAGTTCTCCAGTGATGTACTTTATTTTTTTTCTTTGCCTGTTGCAGACTGTGGCTAAAGAGGAACAGACAGCATCCTGAGCATGGTAGAAGCCTCAAGCTGGATTGGATTCACAGTAGTGAAGCACAGAGAATGTTGCTCTGACCATGAGATTTGGGAGCTGCTTAAATGAGGTGTGAATTAAAAGAAGTAAATACATTGTGCAAGACTTCCAGTTAACACTCCTAGCAGTTAATATTCAGTTTTCCACTAGCAGTTTGTGTTTAAGTCCTTTCTTAATTTGATTAATTAGAATTATATCGCCTGAACTTTGAATCAGAAGACATCCTAGGTAGCGCTCTGATGCAGGTTTATACTCACTGGATATGTTAAGAGAAAAATGCCAGGTAACCTAAAAACCATGCACACACAGGACCTTCTGTTCTCCAAGAACCATCCCCACCTCCTCCAGCAATTGGTACCTCAGGTAGTTTTCAGTTGTGGGCTTAGCTGTGTTTTGTTCCTGGAGGTCTGTTAGGAAGTTTAGATAGCTCTCTTTTGGCTCTGCATCTCTCTCAGTCTGTGATTTGAATGGCACTGAGGTTGTTGCAGTGAAGGAAATCTGAAGGAAGTGTTTGTTGCTGTTGGCTGCGGGAGGATTTCTGAAGTCAAGTGGAAACTCAGCAAGTGACTGCTGAGCAGCTCCAGCCTTATTTTTCTTAAGTGTTGTTGGAGATCTCAGTAACGTCTGACCAGTACTTTGATTAAATCTGAGTTTATGGAAAACCCCTTTTTTTCCTGCAGGCCTGTGTCTGTACGAAGAGCACAACTGGACTAAAAGTAGGTTGCAAGGAAAGCTGTACTCAGTTTCAGAGGTGGAGTGAGTGTGAGAGCAGGTGATGGGCAGAGCTGTTAAAATGATGCCACCTGGTGTGAGCTGGTGCACGGGGCAGCAGGGAACGTCACTGCTGGGGTACCAGGACAGAGGTTGCACAAGCAGAACTTCCTTCCACTCAATTATTCACCTCGCAGCGGATTTGGGGGTAACCATTAAAACAAGAGCTGAGGCTGAGTTCAGGCTGCTTTCTACTGTTCCATGACCAAAGGGTGTTTCACATAATCTTAACGGAGCTGCCTGAAGACCTGGCATCAGCATGCTGACTTTGCAAGATGTTTGCATGTCTTGAATCCATGCAGCATACTGTGTTCCCCAAGGAGTCTATGGGCTGGGGAAAAAAAAAAAAAACATTTGTATGATGGTGAAATGTTGGCTTGCAGTGTTCACCTCAGTGGCAGAAATTGTGTGTTCTGTGTGCAAAGCTGTACGAAAGGGCTCAGTTCCTTCTTGTCACGTAGTGCTGCTCAAGGCAGGTTGTGCTTTCACAGCGGGAGATATTGTAAACTTCTGAAGAGGTATTTTAAATTAAGAATGTGGTTTCTTTTTGAATAATGGGTATTGTAAATTGTGGGATTGCATTAACATTGTATGTCTCCCTGGACCGTAGCAATACTTGGGAGCTGTACATTTGTTTAACTCTTTGGATCGATACCTTCCTTTTGTAAATATATATTTATAAAATCTTGAGATTAAAATAATGCTTTGTTTAAACCAGACCGGGTGTCCCTTCTATGATTCATGGCTGAGCTCTGTTTATATACAGTGTTCTTGTTTATAGTGGGTTATGTGTTAGGTTAAACAGTGCTAATGAGGAGCTGTGTCACGGTTGCTTTCACCCCAAGAGTCCTGGAAAGCTTGGCCTGTGTAAACACCTTCTTCACAAGTGCTGGGATTGCTGTCACACACAGCCAGGTCCTTCTGTGGGACTTGGCTGGTGTGCTGACACCCTGAGTGCTCTCCGAAGGTCCCCAGCTCTGGGTGTGTTCTGCAGTGGCAGTGCGTGCCAGTGCCACCACACAGCTGGAACTTCTGTTCCCCACTGGCCTGGAAGAGGTGATTTCATTCTAACCAGTGGAAGTGAAACAGATGAAGTAAAGCCAAGGTGCTGCTGCAGCCACGTGGGGACGCACAAGTGCAGCATCTGGCCCCTGTGGCATGGAGAAAGGGAGATCCTTCCTGCTCCAGCTGAACAAGTCCCTGTTTGCCCTTGCTGTCCCAGGGATTGCACTGCCTCCAGCAAACCTGCAGCTGCCAGGAAGCTGTTCTGAGATACGTTACATGTTTTAGGCTTCGTGTTTATTCCGCTGTTGCCAAAGCTCCCAACAAACTGTTCCTGGAAAATAGAGAGTGCTTTTCTGGAAATTGGAGCGTGATTAATCAAGGACAGAGACATTTATTAGCGCATGCCTTTAAGTAGAGCCCTCTGTGGCTTATTTTTAGTCTCTTGGCAAACAATCAGTTTCTGGCTTCTGAGAGGCCAGCATTTTATCACATTTCTCTGTGGTGTGGATCAGAACCAAATTTCTTATCACTACTCCAGTTGGGTGTGATAGTCGTTTGATTATTTATTTGCTCTCTGCCAGAGTTTCCTGTGAAAAAGGAAGAGGGAGTAGCAGCAGGAGAGGGAAATTCTCGGAATGTGCTTTTTCAGGCAAGCCTCGGGAATCCACACTCAGCTGTGTTCTTGAGCATTAGCTGTGTCATGCAGGCCCCTCCTAACTAACACCTCCCTGCCTGGGTGGTGGCTGAGCTGTCAGGGCTTACAGAAGCAAAAAGAATCCAAGAACAATCATAGTGGAAAAAAAAATACTCTCTGCTCCGAAATAGACACGTGCTGCTGTAAGTGCAGCTGTAAGGTGGGCTTGGAGTCCAGTTCTCTTCATTCAGGACTCAGAGCCATTCTGAGTCCTTGGCACGTAGCCTCCCCACAACAGCGGCTGTATTTCTGTGCTTTTTGTGGCCCAGTGCTTTAACACAATGTGATGGATGTATCCTCAAAACACAGAAGCTGGACTGGCAGTTCTGCCCTACCTGCTGTGTCCCCTGTTCTGTGTGCCACCTACCTGCCCCAGGGCAATGTTGCAAGGAAGGGTGAAGAGGATGTGATGTGGGAGGAAACTGCACTGAGTGGGCACTTGGAGTCTGTCTGTCTTTTCCTGCACTGTTCTCTTGGAGACCGGCCGGGCCCAGAGGGCTGCAGGGAGATGTCTATTGTAGTAGCTTGGCAGAGGCTGTGGTCAGAGCTGCTCGCACGGGACAGGACATCCCCACTGCTATTTCCTAAACAAAAAGCTGCAGTGAGTAATTGAGAGTGACCTTTGGGGAGACCAAAGGGAGCAGGGATGTGGGTGAGAAGGGTGATGCTGGCCAGGGCCCAGCACTTCTTCCAGGCCTCCTGGCAGGAAGGAATTTCTCGCTTCCCTCCTGCCGTTCTGTGCAAGCAGAATGTTTGTGAGCTGGCGTCCCACCTTCCTGCACGCAGCCCTCCTACCCCACCGGCCTGCAGCAAGATCAGAGCCTCCTGCTGCCCTGATAAGACAGACAAAGGATAGAGAGCAAGGAAATGCTATTTCTGGTCTCCTGATAACAGTGTTTTTATACACAGAGAGGGCACAGGCCCTTTGTTGTCTGCCTTTGAGTGCTGAAAGCAAACTGTCGCTTGGATGCGATTCCAGTTCCTCCATACCCTCACACCCAGAATTGCCCTGGGCAGCAGCTGATCAGGGTCTGGCCATGCTCAATGATGCTGATGCTTACCTGCTTGTAAGTCTGGCAGTTGGTGGGACAAGATCTCAAAGGCTGTGTCTGCATCTTTGCGTTTCATAGCGACAAACTTGTCCTAGAAGTTCCTGGCGTCACTCCCTGTTAATGGAAATCGTAAAGAAATGCCGTGTTCCCAGGAAATCCCTTCTCCTGGTACAAAACTTCTCATTTTAATCCTACCCCTTGTTTTGGGTTCTGCCACATGCTGTCAATTTATAAGCTCCAATCAATGGCTATAAATGCCAGATCACCTCGTCCCCCAGCTGCTTGCTATATATTCCACACAACTCCGTAATGTTCCAGGTGGGTCTTCTCTTGGCAAAAGCCCCACGAATGCTCTCCAGCTCCCTCTTATCTCTCCGAATTCTGCTCTTCAGGAGTCTGAGCGATTTGTTCAGTGAAGGAGTTTGATTTTCTGGTTGGTTATTCCTCATATTCCTCCTAGAGCCTTTCTAAAAATCCAAACCCAGCTCAGATTGCCCTTCCTGCCTCCCACCTGGCTGCAGCAGGACAGGCAGCGTTTGTCCAGGGCTCTGTGGCTCAGGGGGCTCATACCTGAACCCCTTGTGCTCCTCCAGGAAACCTGCCTGGTTCCTGAGAGTTATTGCTATTTGTGTTCTCCTCTTGCTCACACCTCTTTCTACGTAGTTCATTTTGGGCGAGTCTTTAGATATTTTTAATTTTTTTTTTTTTTTTTTTTTAATCACCAAGAAATGTGTAAACAACTCCATAGTAACCTCTGGAGTAAATGAGTCACAGCTCTTCTGCCACAGGATGTTCTCTTTGCTCCTGTCTGCTGTTGTGTTTCCAGACCCTCAGCAGCTCGAGCTGTGAGGCTGTTACTCACCGTTTCCTGTGCAGAGCTGTGTGACTTCACTGCAGCTCCTCTTCACCTGTGGAACCCCCACGCTTATCATCTGTCCCTGAGCTGCAAGTATTCCAGTTTGAAAAAGACCTGCGGGGTGTTGGCATTGCACGTGGGACGTGGTGCCTTTGGCACTGAGCTCTGCCAGCCACGCCGGGTTGCTGTAAGTGGGATAGCAGAATCCACACCTCCCAGCTACTGCGAGAGCAGCGTCGGCAGAACAGGAGGAAAGCATGGGTCCTGGACCATCCTGGTGTGTTTTCTCTGTTTGCAGTGAGATACAGAGTGCTGGAGGACCGGGCAGCCCAGGGGTATCGTTAAACCATCCTTTAATTAGCACCTGCCCAGTGATTCCCTGGGTAAAACCCTTGGGTCTCGTGTTTAAGGGCAGCTCTAGCTGACATCAGGAGCAGCACCCTGCTTTGGAGTCCGTTCAGTGTCACACAATGCGTTCACCCTTGGTCGAAGCCCTTATGGCAGCAGAGGGAGCTCTCACGCTTGGCTTTGAAGTGGAAAAATAAAGGAGCAAAGTTCTCAGGAGGGGTTGCTGGAATCACCCACTTGCAGAAGTGCTCCTCCAGAAGTGGCTCAGCCCTGCCCTCCTTCCCTGCAGGGCCAGCAGTGCCCTGCAAAGCAGCCAAGCATGCCGTGCTATTGAGCTCTGGAAATTCAAAGCATCTAAAGCATAAATCTCACCCACCCCAGTCGGGTCCGTGCTCTCTGCTAAGCCAGGTTTGTGTGCTCACGGTCAGCCCCTCCTTGATTAATCATTTCATGTTAAGTATGCTCTCAAAATGAACGTACTCACGCGGAAAAGATAATTAAAATGAGAGTCCAAACGACTAATGGAGAATTTTACATCTGCATCCAAGTTGGCAAATGAACATGGGCACTGGTAAGAAAGAATAGTCATCCTCCAGATATTTCTGCAGAAAAGCCCAGGCAGGGAATGAATTGATGGGAGCATGCAGGGACAGGGCTGATGTAGGAACGGGGCAAGCAGTTTGGCCGCAGCTCCACCTTGACCAATGCAAATCTGACTGGGTAAAAGCATGATCCTAGAGAAATGAAAGTTTCTCGTGTGGCTGTTTGCCAGCTGAAGGCTCTGAGGAGGAGCCCAGTGTCGAGGTGGTGCTCTGGGTTGAACAGCTTATGTTGGGCAGTGTGATGTTGAGTACTGGTGGGTGCAATCTGAGGGGGTCCTCTGCTCCGTGAGCAGCGGGTCTGGCTGGGAACGGGCTGTGGCTGTGCTGGATGCTGAGGGCTTCAAGGTGGATTATGCATCTCCTGGGGTCACCAAGACCCACATCGCAGCACAGATGTGACCTGGGTGCAGGGTGTGTGCATCCAGCACAGCCATCCACCCCCACACTCACCAGGTCAGCACAGTTACTTCTGCTCTGTGTGTTGCAGCCAGAGGCAGGGCTGGGCTCAAGGCTGTCAGCACTCCTCGGGGAGCCACAGCTTCCAGCTGCAGGGGATGAGCTCAGCATGCTGAGCCACCACCTTTGGAAGCCTTTTGAGCCAGGGCAGAGCTTGCTACAATCCTCACCAGGTGGTTTTCTGCTTACAATGATGCCTGCTTGGCGCTGAGCACAGCCAGGTGAGGAGCTTCGGGGCCACACTCTGCACAGCTGTCATGAATTTGCAATTGCACTGCAAAGCAGTCTGGGTGCAGGAGGATTTGCTGTCCCCATGCATGCAGTCTCTTGTATTGCTTTCCCCATAGGCTGTTCCTGAGCTCCCCGCTCATCTCATGGTTGGAGCGTGGAGCTCTGACTTCCAGCTGCAAACATCTCCTCTTTGCACAAGAGGAAATAGCCGAGCTGATGTGCATGGGAATTATCCCATGTCTCAGAACTCCTTCGGGCCTCGAAGCCATCTGCACAACCCTGCCCGGGTCGGGGTGAGACATTCCGTTTTTCCTGTGTCATTTGGGATTCAGAGCCAACTGCTGGCTGTGCCTGTGTGCAGGGCGGCTGCGAGCCGTGCGCTGTCAGTGTGATGTAGCAATCCTGCTGTGTGGCCAACACAGTGCTGGGTTGGTCACGATCCTGCAGGACAGGGGCAAAAGGGAAGGAGCACGAGTGAGGGGCTCTGGGATCCTGGGTGAAACCACTGCAAGGCACAGTGCAGAAGGGACAGTGCAAGCATTGCAATAAATGTTGGTGATTTGGGGGCCCGAGGGGGATTTGTGAGAGCATGGATACAAATCTGTCATGGTGCTGCTGCGCTTTGTTAATTCATCCCATATGCTGTCCCGTAAATGTTGTCAGCAGAGGTACTGCCAAATGGGAACTGGCAACCCCCAGCTTCCCAAACCCTCCAAGTCAGGGCACCGAGCCCCACATCATGCTTTCTTCTCCCCAAAATAAAAATCTTGAGCTGTCACTGGGGAGACGGAGGGTCCGTAACCCTAAATGTTCCCTCCGAGGGCTCCTTAACCATATGCACCGTGTTGCTGCAGGTGCTCGGGCATCACTTGCAGCCAAACCTGGGCATGCAGCACTCATCTCCCATCTTTTACCATAGGGTGGTGGTGCTGGTGGTGTGCCCACATCCCACGTGCTGCAGCTTTCCCTGACCAAAACACCTCTTTCTGCAAACAGTCAGGGCTGTGAATCCACACATCCATCCACTTCTGCCCTGAGCAGGGCTGGGACTGCTGGGCTGGGACACCAGAAGTGACCTCAGCGCCGAAACTTGTGGCTGCACTGGGAGGGCTCTGCCCTCACCGTGTGTGCTCTGAAATCCTCTTTATTTACGATGCAATGGGAAAACAGTGAGCAGCAGTCAGAGAGGCTGCACAACGCCCGCCTTTCCTGTGCTGGCCAGGAAATGGGTGGGGGGCAGAACACACCCAGTGATGGAGACGGGATGGAGATGCAGACAGAATGGGGATAGAGAAGAGGATGAGGATGGGGCTTGGGATGGGGACAGGGATGAGGATGCTCCACTTTCCTGTGCAAAGCACTGCCCATCCCATGAGAGGGACAAGACGACCAGCCCTGATCTCAGCTCCCAGGGCTGTTTGGGTGGAACTGCTGACCTTGGCTACCCTCCCCGCTGCCTTGGAGCACCCTCACTTCTCTGCATCCCTCTCAGTGCCTCCCTTTTCCCACCCCTCCCACCACAGGTGTTCCCCTTCACTGTCTGTGAGCAGCAACTTGCAGCCCTAAGTCCTGACATGACCGCACTAAATCAGAGCATCAAACCATGCCGTCCCTCTTACCCTGCTCTCAGCCTTCATCCTTGGGTGCTGAGGGGCATCACACAGGTACCTTCCTGCAGCTGACCCTGGTGAGAGTGGCAGGGAAGGGGCCACTTCAGGGAGTGTGGGGGCAGGATGGGGGCAGAAGGTGCAGGATGGTTGCATGGAGTGGGGCTTTGTTATCCCTTCCACATGCACGGCCTCTTGGGCACGAGATGAACAATGACACACTTCCCAAACTTGCCTGCCCCTTGCCAAATGCATTACTCAATGCAGAGAAGCTGTGGGCGGCTGAATCCCTTCCCTATGAGCAATGGGGCAGTGAGCAGTGCAGCAGATCCTCATGGGGCTCTCCCACCTGCTGCAGGTGCCAGCATAAAGCTTGCTGTGAACAGCACTGCTCCCATCCATCCCATCCTTGCCAGAGGTTTGTTGCAAGCAACAAAGTGGGAGTGCTGGGAGGAACCACGGGCTCTCAAAAGCTCAGTGCAGAAAATATCCATGAGGTCAGCCCGCTCCTCCTGCTGCTATTGCAAAATACTGTGGGGGCTCTTCAGTGCAAGGTGCAGATGCAGAATTTGCCATGGAACCACGTGTGTCTCACGCGTTGCCTAAAATATACGTACGTGGATTAGAAATTCCCTGCCCAGGTGCTAACAATTGTGTGCAAACAATGGGGTTGCAGCCGGTGCCTGCCTGATCCCTGTGCCACTGTGCCCAGGAACTGGTGAGGGCAGGGCCACAGGGAAAGGTTGTGGGGTCAGCGGTGGGAGGGTGGGAATATGGATGCAGTGTCCTCTACTGTGCTCTTCTGGGACGAGGAGGAGAAGAGTCTCAGCATTGGCCAGGAGGGGGGTGGGGGCAGAGGATGCCACTGAGCATCAGTGTAGGGTGTTGCCAGTGGTGGCTGGGGCTGTGCTGATGGCCCCGGGGCTGCTGCCAAGGTTGGAGGGCTGCAAAGCTGTCCTGTGCTCTACGTGCTTGCTTTTATGGCAAAGCAAAGTCATGTATTTGAGGCTGCAGAGAGCTCAACGGGGGGAAACCACCTTGTGCCATGGGATTACTGGGACTTTGCCAGGCTGTGTGCGCCCAGCACAGGGCTAACAGGCTCAGCCTAGCTTGAGCAAAGGCAATCCAGCCTGCCCACTGCTGCTAAAGGACTGGTGAGCTCTGTGCTGTGTCCGAAGCAATGGGAGCAGGTTCAAACCCTTTGCCATCGGTGCATGCTTGAGCTCAGTGCTCAGCCTGGGCAGTGTGAGGCCACAGTGTGGCATCTCTATAGAAACCCCATGTTTGTTGGCAGCACAGCAAGCTGCTGCTGGCCTGCCTGCTCCTCAGAGAGAATGAGAGAAAAGGTTTCAGCCCTGTGGCCTTTTGAGGATGTTTTGTTCCCAGCTTCACCACGTGCTCAGTGATGGGTGCTATCTTGAAGGAAATCCTGGAGCCTCTGGAGCAGAACACTTCTGACCACTCGATGCTGATGGAGACGTCTTCTATCAACACCTTCAGGAACTCACGTGCAGGTGAGTGCTGCTGGGGCTTTGGTGCTGTGTATGTGAGAGCTCAAACCTTCTCCGTGCGGGTGCTCGAAGCTGAGTGCTGTGCATTGCTGAAGGAGTCTCGGGGTCTGCAGCCCTGCTACGTGCACTGGGTGATGCTGAGCTGTTTCCCAGCCCCGTTCTCTGGGCAGGAACCACAGCTGCTCCATGTCCAGCCTGGATTTTGTAGCCCAGCTTTTTCCCAGAGGATGAGGCATATTGCTTGAAAGCTCTGCTCTGCTCCTCCACGTGGTGCTGAGCAGACACACAAGATGCATACGTTACTTGGAGAGCTGCCCGGGAACATGGAAAGCAGATGTTGGGCTGCGACCCGGGATGAGCCGTGCTGCTGGTTGGTGGGATGGAGCTTGGCAAGGAGTCGTGTCTGGAGATGCAAACAGTGCTGAGGGGGCTGTGCTTAGACCTGCTGACTGCTGTTCTGGAACTCACTGGGAAGCGGGCTGAACCCTGGGTATGGTATTTTGTCCATGTTTCCAGATGAGGGTTTCTCTGCCTTGCCTTCAACAGGGAGTGTTTCTGCCAAAGGTTTTGTTGCATCTTGGTGGAACATGTGCTGTGGAGGTAATGTGGTGGATGCAGCAGTGGCCAATCTTTTTGTGTGTGTGAAGTTTATCTATTTGCTGTTAGTATCTGTGGCAAGTCTGGGCTGTTCCAAAATGGGATTGGGTGAGCCCAGCCTCCCTTGTGTGTCTCAGAGCTCCTGGGCATGGGGCATGACACAGGTTATGTGGTTTTAGGAGCATCCTTTGGTCCTTCCCAGTATACCCTATGAAGCAGGGAGAATCTGGGAAGCTGGGACTGATCTTCAGATCCATTTGAGCTTCAGACCCAAAGGAAGGCTCCCATGTGCTGGGCACTGAGCTCCCTGATTCCAGCAGCGGGGTGGCAGAAGCTGTCTGACTATGTCATAGAATCATAGAATCATAGGTTGGAGTTGGAAGGGACCCCTGAAGGCCATCTGGTCCCACCCCTGCACTGAGCAGGGACACCCACGGCTCCTTCAGTGCTCACAGCCCATCCCCTGACCTTGGCTGTCTGCAGGGATGGGGCACCACCACCACTCTGGTCAAACATGCTTCACCACCTGTAGCTTGAACAGTGAGAGTGTTCTCCTTATATCCAGCCTGAATCTCTGCTCTTGTAGTTTGAAGCTATTTCTCCTTGTCCTATGAAGAGTCTGTCCCCTTCTTTCCTGCAGCCCCCCGAGGTACCAAAAGGCAAAAAGAGGGAATATGTATTTACAGCAACAATTGGATGTGCATGGCCAAAGAGAGGTTGCAAAAAGTCTCTCTCGAGGAGGCGCGAGCAGCGCTGTTGGGAAGGAAAACAGCGCAGTTCTGGAGCAGCTTCCCTTTCTTCTTTTCTTCTCACTCACACGTCACACATCACGGGCCCCTTCCTCAGCTATATTTGGCCACCCATCCACACAGCACTTCCTTTAATACCCAGCTTTGCTGGCCCGCCTGCTACCGGCCCCATCCCATCCCTGGCCGTATGCTTCCGCAGGGCGCGCCGGGACTGCTCCCTTTATGGGAGGATTAATGCACGAGCTCGGTATTCCTGTCCCCAAGGCTGCCTGCTGGATGCTGAACATTCCCGCATCGCATTTCCAGCGTGTCACGGCCTCACAGCATCTTCCTGCTCGGAGCAGACGCTATTTTGGCATGGGGTCACATTGCACGCTGCGCCCAGGACAGCGCACTGAGGGGGAGCTGTGTGGGGTCGGGCTGCATTTGGGGCCGGGGGTCCCTGCTGCAGCAGGAGCACCTCGGGACGCGCCCTGCAGCAGCACCGCGGGGCGGGCAGGGAGGGGTTCTCCTTTGCTAAGGAGAATCTCATGACAGAAAGAAAACAAACAGTGCCGTTTTTCCATTTTGAGAGATCGTCCTCTGCTCTCTTGGCTGATCAGACACGAAGTGGATGTTTTCCAGTAGGCTCTGACTTTTCTCCAAAAAATAAATTTCTTCCAGCAGAATAGTTTAGAGCTGAAGCTTTCCTCCTCCCAGCTCCCTTCCAGCTGCTCCAGCTCATTACTGCTGCTGAGATTGGATGGTGCCCGCTCGGAATGCTTTGGTACAAGTATCTTTTTCCATTCATAGCGATGAAAGGGTGGGCCCTTAGAGCAGGAAAGCAGAAGAGACTTTGAGAAGTCTCCATGCTCAGAGTTATTCCAAAAGCTGAGCGGACAGCCCTGAGCCTGCTCTGAGCCTCCAGCCCAGCAGTGCCACGAGCTGGTGCAGTGTACTTGCAGGCCCAGGGGTTGCCTTGTGGAAGGGAAATACTGGAAACCACAGAGGCTGACCTTTCGCTTGGCGAAATTCCTTCTGGCCACAGCTGGAAGTGGGGATTTGAAAGTGAAGGAAGGAACAGTGCTTGCAGAAGTGGGCTGTCCTGCAGCAAGACGGGGGGTTGGGCTCTGCAAGCTCATAGAGTTGGAAGGGACCCACAAAGATCATCAAGTCCAGCTCCTGGAAGGACACAGGACCACCCAAAAATCAGACCACATGTCCTAGAGAATAGCAGAATACAGAGACCATACGTCTGAACTCAGTGCAGTCCTTCCCCAGACAGCTTCCAGGCTGGTTAGGCAGGAAAGAGAGGAGAAGGTATGGATGGAGGCTTTGCCTCCCCACACAGGAGCATGGAGGTGTGGAGAAGCTGATTCAGTTTGTCAGGAAATCCTTAGTCCGCACTTGCTGGAGACTTCACAGACACAGGAGGATCCCTCCTGTTGGTGACGGATTTATATGCTGACACCTGGACCAGAAGACGAATAGCTTGCAGGTCTGCAACCCTGTTTGATGGCAGGACCCGTGGCAGCTGTCTGCACAGCTGTGTTACAGTCTCAGCAAAGGGAAAGTACATGGCATCCCTGAGTGACCCACTGCCACTGTGGGAACGGTGTTGGGGCTGCAGATGACAAAAAAGGGAGGGAAGGGCAGGAAGGAGGGAAGCATCCTCCTCCCCAGCAACACTCCAGTTAACATCGCCTCCTCCAAGAGGACTTTTGTAACACTGCTTTGACTCCTGATGGGCAAGGCACGGGCTGGGTCCCCTCGCTGTGTGATGGTCTGCATTGCTGTGTTTGCTGAGGTGTTGCTTGAGCACAGCCGGGAACTGGTCTTGGAGAGTAAGGAGGGATGAAATACTCTTCTCCTTTCTGTGCAGCTGTTGTTTCAGTTTCGTGGCAGGGCCATGCAACACAGGGATCATAGAATCACAGAACCATAGCCTGGGTTGAAAAGGACCACAATGATCATCCAGTTCCAACCCCCTGCTATATGCAGGTCATCAACCACCAGACCAGGCTGCCCAGAGCCACATCCAGCCTGGCCTTGAATGCCTCCAGGGATTGGGCATCCACAAGGATCCCATCCACGGGGATCACCAATCTGATGTCTGCAGAGATGCTCTGCTCCTGGTGGGAGTGCACTCCAGAGGAATGTGCACAGCCCTCAGTACAGCCCTGAACTCAGTCTGCAGACCTAGGCTCAAGCCTGGAACCATGACATTGTTCCATCCCCGTGATATGTCCTGGGCTGAAGGGTTCCCCCCTGCTGAAGCCCTGAACCTGAGAGCAGTGCCTTTGCAGAGCTGTGGGAAGAAGATGAACTTTTGACTCTTACTGAGTAATCCTGGGAGCTGCTATCCCTCCTTAACAGCATTGCCAGCCTGGTTCCTCTCCCTTCACTTCTGTGAGTTCATCTGACCCCAAATCCAGCAAACCCAGCCCTCATTGTGTGCTTTAACCACCGCCTGTGGGGTTTGTAGTGCTCGCCAAAGCCTGGAGGTGCTGGAAGCTGTGGCACGATGCCTGGGAGGGGAATGGAGGTCAGTGTGTTGCAGCATCCCCAAAGCAAACTGACTGCAGAAAAGGGGCACAGTGACAGCAGAAGTCCAGTGTTTGCTGTCCAAATATCAGCCAGATTGTTTGGGAATAGTCTGCAGGGAGCTGTACTGCCAGGAATAGGGCATGGTCACAGGGAGTATGCTTCTGGTGGCCTCACTCCTTGTCACTGTGTGTCCTAGTGCTGTCCCCATGCTGTCACCGCTGGGTGACACTGCCAGTCAGAGCACATGGGAGGGAGCTGCAGCATTCCTGTGGGATTAACCCAGAGGAACAGGAGAAAGCATAACCCCACATGGCTTGAAAGCTGCACACCCCGGTATGCATGGTGGCATTTCCAGCAGACCTGCCATAGGAGTTTCCCATGCTTGGGCCATGACGTGGTGCTGGAGAGCTCTGAAAACTCTGCCTCTGTGCAGACTGCAGCATGAATGTGGGTCTGTGCGTGGAACGGCATCTCCCTGACCTCCCTGGCAATGCTTGGATGGGTGAAGCTACACGCCTGGCTTTGCTTTTTGCACGATCCAGCTCACAGCAAGGCTGGCTGAGCTGCTCTTTCGTTGTGAGGGGTAGGAGATTTGCAAGAGCCATCACAGGAGCTGCACTGCAACAACACCCCATGGCAGCTCATTGCCAGGCAAAATCGCACAGTCACGGTCTAGCTCAGACTTTATGGTCCTTAGGATTGCATTTATTTACAAACACATGAAGTGTTGTGGCTTTTATCTCAGTCCCTAGGGTAGAACAACCCGTAGGGCTCCTGTGGGGGTTGCTCAAGGTGCTCAGCTTGGCTGCAGAGGGTTTGCTTTTCATGGCCAGGGCGTTTACAAACATCAGAACTGCAATTAGTTGTTTTGAAGACTGCAGTGTACAAACCCCATCCTGCTATGCTGGGGTCCCCAGGTGAGGTGTGAGGCGTGAGGTGGGGCAATGCAGGGTGCAGGGAGAGGCAGAAGATTTGGGGATATGGTTCTGGCTGCACCCCTTCCCCACCACGAGCATACATGCCTTAATGGAGTGCAATGGTTAGCTGCTGGTCAGCTTCGGATTCCTGCTCTGCCTCCTGGTGTGTGTGATGTGTTTGTCTTTTCAAAATAGACAAGATTTCAGTGGATGACAGATTTCTGTGGATGACAAGCTTTGGCTGGCTTTGTTTGCTGATGCTCTGCATGCAGCAACCATGCTCCCACCCAGGCGGTGTGCTCACGGATCTCTGCAGGGCGCTTCCATCCCTTTGCACTGCAAGGGCTTCTCAGTAGGTTGTGCATGGAAGTGCATGGGAAGGATGGAATTTCAAGCAAGAAAAGGAGGTTATTTGCTGATTGCTTAGGGCTGCAAAGGGTTAACTCTGCCGTGCTCATAGTGCTGTGGAAGTTGAGCAATCTTGTCTTTATTACGGAAACTCAGACTGGGAATTAGGAAGGAGACTCCAGCCAGCCAGGGAGCTTTCCCAGAGGTTTGGAGCCTAAGCACTGACTCCAAGCGGCGATGCCAGAATTTCTTGCAGGGGCCTCTGGAACAAAGAGGAGAGCGGGTTGGGCTGTTGAACCACCCCACAGCTCCTCGTGGCTCCTATTGCTGTGCCGCGTGCCCCCCAAGCGCGGGGCTCACAGAGCTCCCATTGTTCCCCGCACTGCTTCCTCTTCTGCAGCACTGGAAGCGGCAGCGCCCATTTCTTGTCACTGCCCTCCTTGTGGCTGCAGATCTGAAGCCCCCCCTGGAAATGCTTAGTGCCCCAGAGCATAAAATCTGCCAAAGCGATGGCTTATGGCTGGGTGCTGGGGAGCGGGGAGGGCTACGCCACTGGAGCTCTTATTGATTGGAGAGCTGGAGGTTTCGCGTTCATTTGGGTTGGGTTTTTGGAGGCAGTCAGGTTTTAAAGTCCATCCCTGCTTTGTCCCAGGGCTTGCTGCTGCTGCTATGGAGGGCATGAGAACAGGGCATTTATTTTCCATCTGTCTTCAGTCTTTTGTGCAAAGCCTGTCCTGAAGTGACCTTAGGGCTGTGCACTGCTCCGCAAGGGGAGACGTGGTGGCTCTCCAAGCACACTTGGAAGGGCTGTTTTCCCCTTGGTGCCGGGTGGGTGAGGTGGGGAAACGCCTGCGAGCTGCACCATGAGAGGGTGCTGATGGGAACCTTGAGCTGCTGTGTCAGGGCTGGTCCTGCCGGGCATTGCACAGAGCAGACGTCAGCTTTCCTCCCCATCCTGGCAGTTCTGCAGCAGCAGATCAGCTGCCTGAGGAGGACAGGCTGTTCTCCAGTGCAGGGTGGGAGCAGCTTTGGGATGAGCCGGGGTTGTGGGGGGGTCAGATAGCAGGCTCATCCTTAGCAAACCTGGGGAGATCTCTGTGTCTTTGCCATGATGAAATGGAGAAGATCTCCACGTGTTGTGTCTGCAGCTGCTCATATGCCTGGCTGTTTCAGGGCTGGTCCAGGGCCAGGTGTGAACATGGTGCATCTCAAGGCTCTGCTCCTCTGCCATGAGGGCCTCTTGGGAACAAATGGTGGCAGCCTGGGGACAGAAAACATTGGAGAGTCGGATGTGGATCCACATGTGAACATCTTGTCCTCTGTGTCCCGCTTTGTCCTGCACTGTGGAGCACAGCCCATTGCGTCTCTGAGGGGAAAAAATGTCCAGAAATTCCACAGACCCTTCAATGTCGTTTCTGTTCTACAGTGAGACAAAAAAGCTCCCTTTGTGCAAGGGCTGAAAGAAATAGCCCAATCCCACAGCGTTCCCAAAGCCTTAATGTCAACTATTTGCCTCCTTGTGCTTGCACATCAACAAGCATTTTCCTGCCTGTGCACTCTGGCTCGGTGTTCTTGGGCATGCTGGAAACACGGGCAGGAGACTGGGAGGATGCAGTGCAGGCTGGCTGCAGCAACTCTGCTTTCTGGTTCTTACGTTCCACTGACAGTTCTTCAGAGCTTGCTGCTATTTGCTGCTGGACAATCAATTTGCCCCGTGGTTCAGCCATGCACCCAATGCCCATTGGAGGCAATGGTTGGATGCTCACCAGAACAGAGAAGCAGAACTCCTGTGCTGCAGTTTGGTTTTCCTGGGGTGTCCTGTGTTCCCAGTCCCCATCCTGTTACTCCCTTCCTCCCCCAGACCTATCGGAGCCCGTGATCATCTCTTTCCATCTCAGTTGCACAGCTTCCCCCTTCTGATGCTTGGGGAGGAGTTTGGGTTGGAAGGACTTCATGGTGAATTTCAAAGAGTGAAGTCAGATGAATGAATAAAGGGTGGTTTTGTTGCTCTTATCCTTTCATCAGCTTTGTTTGGGTTCCAGCAGTTCTTTCTGCAGCTGCTGCTCCATCTGGCTCCTCACTGAGGGGTCACATTAAGATCCTGCTGAAGATGAGTGAGTTGCTGTTGAGTTGTGTAGAGCTGAAGCTGATGTCTGGCGAGGTAGAACTCATTTCTCTCTGCGTTGCTTAAACAGAGAGCTGAAATATCTTCGGAGAAGAACCCATAAGGCAGGAAATTCCTGTCCCCCTGTGATACAGGCTGAGCTAAGGGTCTGTAAAACACAGCAGGAAGATGTGCCTGATGGGTCTGTTGGTGTTCCTGAAAGAGTGGAGATGGTCCCCACCCTGGGACATGGGAAAGATGAAGGGATCGGCACAGCATTAAATAATGCACTGAACAGTGGGACTGCAGAGATCGAGGTTTGCTCAGATGCTGGGCATTTACCAGTCCATCAGTGACTTCTTCCAGGGGGAAATTTGATATGAAGGGGATGTCTTCCCAATCTCACATAGCGATAAATGGGAAAGCCTTGCTGTTACAGTAAGCTTTGGTTTAACACTTGCTGGCAATGGAGCCTGAGCACAGTCAGATGAAAACAAGATGCTCATCCCGTTAGGGAAATCAGCTGCTGCTGTCTTCCCAATTCAGATTTAGTGCTATACTTCAAAGACAACATGACCTCCACCCCACACACTCTGCAGGTGAGACCCTTACCACCAACGTTGGTTGCTGCAGAGAGATGTGTGTGTGGGTCCCCATGTGCACAGTGACCCCCGTGTGGCATCTGCTCCCTTCCCCACCCACCCTTCGGATGGGGGTTACAATACCCAACCAAATGTGGGAACCACAAGGCCAAAGACAAATGAATGGGAACCAGAGCCTGGGGGCACGTCAGCAGGGGCTGGCTTGGAAGCAAATGAAAGAAGAGAGAGGAAAAAATAATTAATTACTGCGAGCTTCTAAAAAACACAAAATAGCCACTTTTTATTTCAGAGAATTCCCTTTGCAGCATGTAATTTCATTTCCTCTGCCTGTTTTCACGGCGCGCTCCGGGTGCTCTCAGAACAGCCTGATTTACACCCCAGCTCACGCGGGTCCCTCTAAATATAATGGTGTGAAAGCTGTCCCACTGCCAGCAGTGCTTGCACGAGCTGCAGCGTGGAGCAGCGTTGGATGCTTTGTGGCACGTCTTTCAACAAGAGCAGCCCTCCCTCCTTCCACTCGGGAAACTTGTGCTCTTATTGCACTGAATATCTCAACCTGTTGACTTTATGTGCCTTGCTGGTGGTATCTGAGGTTCTGGATGGACGGACTGAGCAACACCTAGTGTGTGTTTGATATGCTGATTAATGAAGGCAAGATGTACTCTGACCACCCCCACAGCCAAGAAATTGTTCCTTGTTTAAAATTGGCCATGCATCCCGATTCTCATTGCTTGAGTCCCAGTCTCTGGAGGACACTGCAGTGAACGTCCTCTGCAGTAGCTTGAAGGGTATAAGAAGAACTCCAGCTCTGTTTAGATAGCGATGATTTAAAAAATTAATTAATTTTTAAGAATTCCTCATTGAATCCTGCTTTTGTGGGTGGGTTTTTCCAAAACACTTGCTTCCACCAATGGGGAGAGAGTTACATTTCAAGGGGAAAAAGTTAAGCTAACACAGGGTGTTTTTCCAGTCCTGTTCTAGGTATTACATCCTTTGGGGCCGTCTTTGGAAGCCATCCAAGTGGGGGATATTTTAGCTTTCTGTTCTGGAGCTGAGACTTTCAGCAAAAGTGCATAAAGTTTAATGCTTCCAGGGTGAGTGCTGGCACAAGCACAGGGAAGCATCCAGCTGGCAGGAGGTGCAGGAGAGGTGCCTGATGCCCCTGACCCTTTGGTCTCATAACTGGCATTTTTAGTCATTTTATGACCTTGCTTCTTTGCTTAGATTATGTCTATCTATCTATTGGTTGGGTGCTGGGAGCAGGTGAGTTTGGATGTGTTTGTGGTTGGTGGGGCACAACTGGAGACGGGATGGGATGTGATGGAAAGCCTGTGGGATGGAAAGCTCACTGCTTTGGCTGCATGCTGCTGGGGAGCTAGGCTGGCACTGGACAGAGAGGAGAGCTGGAGCTCTTCCCCTGGAGCAGCTCATGATGGATTTCTCGGCTTCTGATAAATCCCAGCCTACGATGCCCACACTGACCCTTCCTTGGCAGCGGGGTCAGCCAGCTGTGCCAGCACAGCCCTGCAGGTGGGTCTCACTATGAAGCTGCTCTTCCCAGCTCTTCCCAGAGGGCTTCCAGGGATGTTGTGAGCTTTTATCCCCACGTTCCACAATCTGTCCCAGGCCAGTAGCCAAGTATGAGCCGTAAATAACCAACAGTGGCTGAGGACAATCCCATCTCGTTTTGCTGTGAGGTTCGGCTCTAGGCTCTCCCTTGGCTTCTCCTCTCCAACCTCCTTCTGTGAGCCCATGGTCTGTGCTGGCTGCTCCCCATTGGAAACGCTCCGAGCCTGGAGCAAAGGGTTACAACCTCTGAGAGCTGCGTCACAATGGACATTGGAGGGACACGGACCATCTTAGTTTGTCAAAACAAACACATCATATTGGCACAGAGTGTGCCACCCTCCAAAAGCCCATAGCTCAGAACCAGGCTGGGTTTGGCACGGCTTTCCCCAGCTGTGGAGTGGAGTGTGTGCAGCATAGGAACAGCAGAACATTATAACAACAGCATTTCAGTGAGACTATTTTGGTTTTTTTTGAGTATGGAAACTTTTTCCTGCTGCCACGTCAGGCTGCTCCTATTTATAAGAGCCTGTGGGGCTGCTCGGGGCCAGGCTGGGGGTGTGGGGCTCATCCCCACCGCACAGAGCACTGCAGGATGCGGCTTAGGGCAGGACCACTAAAAATACACTTTCCCCCCTTCCTGTCCCTATGGTTTTGGCAGAGGATAATCTGAAGCGGCTCACTTTAAATGCTCTCACTTCTCAGAGCTCCAGGCTGCTTTAATTTGTACCAGCAGTGCGTGGCAGGACTTGGGGAAGTGCATGCAGCTCGGTTCCCTACCATCTCCATTCCTGAGCACCCAATGCTGCTGTTGTTCAGACGAGGACTGTGGTATTGCAGCACAGTGTCAGAGCCCAAACATGCTCAAGTTTATCTTTTTTTTTTTCTGGCTGTTTTCCTGCCAAGTGCAGCTTACTTATTAAAACTGACCCTGGCAGGAAGGGGGAGGCAGAATCTGCCCCAGTTATAGAAAATAAAAACAGTGCACTATTGAGAGGCAAGGACCAGGCAAAGTGAGTTAGCATCACTTTGTAGGCGGTGCTTCCCACACCTGCCAGCTGGGTGGCCTTGCTCTGCACCAGGACCACAACCACCCACAGTCACTGCTTGTCCCTGCATGGTCTGAGGACAATGGAGTGACGACCTCTGTTCATCCTTTGTATCCTGCAGCTTGCTGCTCAGAGCTCGCAGCAGAACCATGGCACAGGGTTTGTCCCTTGGCAGATCTGGCTCTCCAGGGCAGTCCTGGTCAGCAGGGTTACGGTGTCCATCTCACACTGACTGCTTGTGCTCAGCCCACTCGTGTTTATGGCTCGATGACTCAGTTATAAGCACACTAAGTGCTGCTCTAGGCCAAGGTGAGGTGTTAGAGTCAGGCAGGAAATTCTGCTCTCGGGTGACGTGATTTTTAAACGATTGATGGAATCTGAGGAAGAACAAGCTGGTTTTATGAAAGATCTTCTGAGTAAAAATATTGATCCCAGTGATCTGATTGGTGATGATCTATGGCCCCTTCCTCAGGAGAGAAGAAGCCAGGAGGTCCCATCTGTGGCCATGCTCTCATCATGTCTATTTTTTTGGCTTCCAGAGCACACCCAGCCCACAGCCAATGTGGGTCTGCCTGGCCACCTGCTCCAGTGCCACCTGCCCCAGTGCCACCGCTCATACCCTGCCTACACCACACACACAGCCCCGGTGGTGAAGATGCTTATGGAGCAGGATGGGAGGAGAAGGCCCACAGCCACCCGTCCCGTGGCCACTGAGCAGAGCACAGCATCACCAGGAGCTGCCACTGCAGGGACGTCCTCACTGCCATCCACAGCGAGTGGAGGCAGCAGCTGTGAAGGTGTGAAGGGCTCTGTGGGGAAGGCAGTGCCCAAGAGCAGCTTGCCACCACCAAGTGTTTGCAGCAGGGTGATCTTTGCCAGAAAGGCTACGCTGCGTGTGGCACCGTGCAGCAAGAAGAGATGAGATGTGTGTAGCTGGGAACAAACAGAACAAGGAGAAGCTCCACTGGTTTCCCGAGTGCATTAAACTATAAATGAAAACAGCACTCTCAGCTTTCGGAGCCTTTCCCTCAAAGCCCCGTTGGAATGAAAGATAAGCACAGAAGGGGGTGATGCTGCATTTTGCAATTGTCTGGACAAAACTCAGCCCTACAGCCAGGCAGTGCCCACAGCGTGTGCAGGGCAGGGCAGGATGGAGACGCGGATGCCTGTGTGCCCACGCAGCCTGGAACACAGAGCCCTGTTCTTTGTTCCACTGCAGCTCATCCCCCTGCTTTGCATGCCTCTGGTGGGGGCTGGGCTGGGGATAACAGCCCTGGGGGCCTCTGTGCATCCCTGTCTGCATCCCAGTGAGATGTGGGGCTGCTGTGCAGAAGATGCACCGAGCAAATCTGTGCCCCACTCTCTTCTTGGAGCACAGAACAGAAGGGAGCAGGGCTGACTGCTGACACTGAGGACTTCTCTTTGCACTTATCAGTTGCATGTATGTATATGCTTTCATACAAAAAAGTATAGGACCTTCATGCACAAGTGAACCAAAAAGCAAAGCAGCTGCTGAGTGTGCAGCAGGTGGACAAGCTGCTTTCCTTTCTCACTCACAGCTGATGTTGTCTCTGATGACAGAGATGCTAAGGTCAGAACGGCAAGGTGAGATGTTCTGTGTGTTGCTGCCCAAATCTTTCTGTATTTATGCTTCAGCAGCTCCATCTCTACAGCAGCGACTGATGCTTCAGTACCAGGCATGTCAAAGCTGCTGGAAAAATCCTCTGAGGGAGCAGCTTCCTGCAGCACTATGGCTGGAGGTAGAAAAGCATCAAAGGACTTAATGGTTTTATCAAAAGCAATACTTAGAAATGCATTGTATCTTCAGCAAAGGTGGAAGTGCTCCCTCTCTATCAGTGAAAGAGTTAGGACAAACTGGAACAGGTGACTAAACAAGTTGTGAAAAGCACCAGTAAGGAAGAAAATGAAACCAGAAACCACGCTGGCTTTGGCAATTCTTAATGTGAGTTTTTCAGTAACTTCTCTTTATGGGAAACCCTGGCTTTTCTGTTGTTGCTGTGGGACCACTCTAAAGCTATTTATATATATATTTAATAGTATTCTGCACTTTCTCAGAATGGTAATTCTAGATTTCAGCTTGTTCTGCCCACCACCATTAAAAATGTTCTCTGAGGGCTTTATTTAGCTCTGGATGAAACCCATGGGTGCTATTTTAGAGCCCCACTGTGTGGTGTCAGAGAGCCCTGGTGCAATGTGCAGGTGGCAGCATGCAGGTGGTGAGCAGCATGATCCAGCTGTGATGTCTGCCATGCTGAAACCCAACAAGTGATGTCACCTGAGTGGGCAGGGACTGGCTGTGCTCCACACCCATCACTTCCCTGGGGTCCTTTGGGGACAACCACACACGAGGTCATAGGACAGCAGCACAGCGTTGGATGCAGCCCGAGGGAACACTGGGGGTCTGAGATGAGAGGAGGTCTGGGGTGATGTGGAGAGGAGGGGTGGAATCGACCCCCCCTGCTGCTGTAGACAGACCCAGCAGCACCCACATTGTTAAGATAATATACAACTGGGAGCCCAGAGCTAATCGCAGCTCTCAATGACTTCTATTATGCTGCGGTTGCTGCTCGCCTGCTGTATTGAAACCAGATGCTGAGGTCGTTGAATAGAGACAAGCCAGGTGCTGACTGCCTCGTTTAAACCAAACACAGAGTGATTTCCTGCAGGAGCAGCATTGTGTGTATGTGCTGGCACCCAGGAGCAGGAGGGAGCTGTGGGGAATGGCGACTGTACGGCTTTGGGACCCCTCCCCACGTGCTGCTCCATCCATCCTTTAGGGCTACAAAACTGCTTTTCTCCCTCCCCTGGCACTGCTTCATGGTGCAGTTGTGCCGCTCTGGGTCTCAGCAATGGCTCGGTGTCAGTAGGAGCTTGGTATGATGTCAATGTTTCGAGTGGGTGAAGCAGAGGAGGCAAAAATAGACATTTAAACATTTTTCCACTTATGCCTTTTTTGAAAAGGAATATTTATAGCTCGGCACACAAACACAGGCGCTTTGTGAACCTGCCACCCATTGCGCCGCGGTGCTCAGCCTGCGTGCTGCCCTGTGGGTCTGCTCAGGGCACCCCAGGGTGCTTGAGGACGGATCACCTGCAGCAATCTGCAGTGTGAGCTGTGAATTTGCTGTTAATTCTGAAGCCTAATGAGGGCTGCAGTGTTTTCCCCAGCTCACCCATTTCTGGGTGCTGAAGGACCAATCACTGCGTTTTGCTTCACAGCCCTCTCTGTGCAATTTGGTAATGCTGTTAAATCAGTTTTGAGGGTGGAAATGCAGTTCTACCCCCAAAACTGACCCGCTCAAGGAAAGGAAACCGTCGCTTCCATGAGGCTTTTGCTGTGTTCCCGTCTGCACTGAAGCTCAGGACCTTTTGTACATCTCAATGGTGGGGATTGCAGGAAGGTGAACCCAGATGCTATAATTTCTGTCTTCCTAAATTGATCTTTCATCTGTTTCCTCTCACTCCTTGTCCCCCTAATTTCCCTTTTTCAGCTGAGCTGCTTGCTAGCACAGCAAGGGCAGGAGCCAGGCTGAGACACTGCTGGAGGTCCCCCAGCTCACAGCTAAGGGCAAATCCCTGCACCTCACACTCTCAGTGCAGGGATTGCTGCCTTTGGGTGCTGTCTTCAAAGGGAAGCATTGGCTTCCCTGAGCCTCCCCTTGGTCCTGCAGTGGGAATTTACTGTGCAAAAGCCAGAGCTGAACAAAGGATTTAGGCACTTTCCTCGTCATGGAAATTCCTTACTGGCCAAGTGAAAACAGAAGGTGTTTTCCTAAAGTTTTCTTGGTGCACTGTAGGTGCTTTCTTAAAGACCTAACAGTTCCTTGTTAGAAATCCGAAAACCACAAACTGATTTTGGTTTGGTTCTGACCACAGATTTTCAGTTTTTAAATACATAAGATAAAAGATCTCTCCAGCCAGCCCAGGGAAGGAGAGCTATGCTGTCTCACAGGACCTTTGCTGTACAGGCATGAGGCTGCCTTACTCAGGCAGGATAGCAGTGCCAATGCCTGCTCTAGAAAGTACTGGTCACCTGTGGCAAGCCTTGGCAGTCCCTGCAGGACTCCTGCTTGGTGGGGTCGCACGCAGAGCTCCTGGGAGCACATGGGGCTGCACATCCTCCGTTGTGAAAAGGTTTTTCCCCTCGTGCTGGTTCCCTTTTTGCAGCCTCAGGAGATGGATGGCATTCCAGCTGCCCACAGGAATTGTCAGCTGAAGGCAGCCAGAAGGCTGAGGAGTTTATGAAAACGCGTGTGCCTGCCTGCCATCGCATCCTACGCTTGTTGCTGCAGAGCAGAAAGGAGCTCCTCATCTGTTAAGTCTGCTTTATTCCTTCATGTTCTTCCTGCAAAGACTACTTGACTCTATAGGACCTTCAAGAGTGCATCAAGTGCTTGAAAAAGACATTGCTAGTCTTACTTGCAAAATGCAGCAGGTAGCAAGCCATGTGGATGCTCATCAGAAGGTGCTATCTGGAGGCACAAAGGAGGGCAAAGGGAACAGGTCCTGCCTGCTCTCCATCTGCAGCCCTGCCCCACAAGCTTGTTTACCTCATCACAACACAGCATGAACTGCACTGGGAGCTACCAGCCATGTGCATGGACCAGGGCCTGTGTGCACCTCTGCAGCACAGCACTGAGCCCTGTGGGTCTGCATTGCAGCAGATCTACTGTGATGCTCATCACGTCACTCCTCTGTTTTCCTTCTAACCATGCCCAGACCCAGCAGCACATTTCCTGGAAGATGCTCTGGCTCTCTCCACACATTAAATTACCGTTGATGTCTCGGAGCTGGAAGCAGTGTCTGCTATTAGCTGGTGCTGTTAGCAGGGCCATGGGGAGCTCAGCATGGTGGAGCTGAATGTATGCTTAGAGAACAGAAACTCTCTGTGGCTGCCCAAGCTGATCTGGGCTGCTGGCCAGACTCCTTCAGGGGGATTAATGGAAAGTACAATGATGATAATGAGAGCTATCCTTTAAAATGGAGAGCTAATCCACAGTGAGCAGAGCTCTAGACTTGCTGATTCACTCCCTAATGGATAAACAGGGATGCTCCCGTGTCTAGTTGAAATGATGCGCGCAGGGAAAGGTGCTGCTGTGGATCGTGGTGGGGCCATGTGGATATGTCAGCACACCTATCTGACACTCTCACATTGTAGGTTAGCATGGGGGAATGCATCCATCTTGTGCAGGCTGCTCCAAATGGTCTCTGGCAATGGGGAGGTGGATGCTTGCAGCATGCAAATTCTACCTTTCCCATGGTAATGCAGTAGGGCAGGTGAGAGGCATGTTTCCCCCTTTTTGGAACTGATTTCCACCCATTAAAGAGGTTTTGTGGTGACAGTGGTGGGTTGAGGAGCTGAGTCGGTTCCTGCCCTGGTGGTACCTCAACTGGTGTCAGCGTGGCTGGGCAGAAACAAACCTGAGCTTGGCAGAGGTGGTTGGTCTTCAACTCATCTCTGTGCAGAGGTCATTGCTGGGACGTGGGCAGAGGCAGCAGCTCGATGTCTCTTGGGGAATGCTCAGGGACAGAACAGAGAAAGGCTGTTTGTTTGGGGCTGGATGGGAAATCAGGAACCTTCCCAAAGCCAGAAACACACCTGGAGGTCATTTCCAACACTGCTTCATTGCCACAGAGCATGTTTCAAAGCATGTTTGGAGGACTGTTTTCTCTCACAGTGTCCAACAACATGAGATTTTTGACCTAAAGATCTGTTTTAGAAGGGGAAAAAAAATAGTTTAAGTAAAGGCAAAGCTCGTTGGGAAGCTCTCCAGTGTAGGTGGCCTGGGGGGATTCCTGGTCAGGTTGTGCTCAGCTCAGTAGGTGGGCTGTGAATTTTCACATAGAAATGAACACCACCCCAAAATGTGTCCAGACTGCGCTATTAAGAGGCACCAACAAGAGCCAAGTTCCTTTCTGATGCCCCAAGAAGCACTAAGTCAATGCATGCAGGAAGTGCTGGTTTCCAACAGTCAGCACATCTCTCTGTGCCTCATATCTGTTTATCTCCCAAAACATACAGTGTCTGCAGCTTTGGGGATGTTTTTTGGAGCTCTGGAACAAAGCTTGTGTCCTGCAGGGTGCAGTCCAGGTTCACCAAGATGAGAGGTGCAGCCTGCTCTTGCCTTTGGCCAATGCTGCCCAACAGTGCAAGGACAGTGAGGACTGGGACACAAAGAGACGAGAAAACTTCCTACAGATTATGTCAGAACAGGGACTGGCTTAGGAGAAGTTTTACTTCTTCAAACAGCAGCAGTTGGAATATTTCCAAATGAGCTCTGGTGATGAATAAGCACTTTCACCCTGGAAAACTCCTCCTCTCCCTCCCATCGTGCCACGTGGTCCTTCACAGCAAATTGGCAACATTGCCCAAATTCCAGGCGAGTCACCCTGTCTTCCCCGTGTCTAATGACTGGTGGCTTTTCTGAGGGATAAATGTCCCCTGGAGAGCACTGTGTGCGTTGCCCTGGGGTGGAGAAGCCCCTGCATGCTTCCAGCCAAAGCTGGAATGCTGCTGTGTATCCCAGCAGCATCCAGACCAGGTGCCTTCCCTGACCCAGCACCCGAATATCTCACTCATGTGCCACTCAGGCCACCGAAGAGATGTGTTAGAGGATGCTCTCTGCATGCATCACCCCACCCTGCTGTCATCCATGAGTTACACCAAGGTACTTGCACAAACTTTGCTAGGGCAGGTAAGTCTCTAAGGTTCTCGGTGCTTCCTGCACTTTCCACCCTCCATCTCTCTGCCTTTCCCCAACTTTTGCCTATTCATTTTGTACCATTTTTTGCTAATGAGAACCAAGAGGGTGACTTGCAGCTGTGGAAAGCTTGCAAAGACATGACAAAATTCAGACCTTTAGAAAAAGCAGTCATTAAGCATCTACATGCAGCATCCACTAAAACTGGAGGTGATTGAACACTGAGCCACGGGCATTGCCTTAAGAGACAGAGGAAAGCAGAATGTCCATAGAGCACACAGCTCTGATTGTACCGAGGCTAAAATCTGGCAGGAAAACACTCACAGAGAGTCACTCCCTGCCCTGAGTCCCAGCAGATCACTGTTTTCTTGCAGCATGCCTTAAGCATTAATGCTAAGGGATATTTTGGACCGAGAACTGGGAACAAATCCCAGCATGCCATAGTCCTCTTGAGAACTGCTGGCAGGCACTCGCTCTCCCCAAACATCAGATACTTGCAAGTCCCACTGAACTGCCTGCTCCTGGGGCACGGCCATGGCCTCTCTCTGCTGGATGCAGCTCCTGGAGCACCCAGCCCACCCCGTGCATTCGCTATGGGGTCACGCAGCCAAATGCCAGAGGTTTGCTCTATGAAACATGATCTCCTTCTGAAGCACGGTTTGCACGATGGGGATTGGTTTTCCTGCTGCCTTCTGCCAAGCTGCAGGTTTTGATCCATACTGCGGGTTCAGGAGGTTGGGAGCTCCAGAGGAAGAGGGGCGGGTGGCAGGGGCTGCACGTCCTGGCCAAGAGTCCTCCCTCTGTTCCTGCCTTGCCCTGTGGGAGACTTCTACGGTTGCTCTGAGAGTTTAGACTTTCACTTTGCATCAGTCTGAAAGAAAATGTGTGTCTCAATCTTAAAACCTGACTTGTTCATAGAATCATGGCCTGGGTTGAAAAGGACCACAATGCTCATCTAGTTCCAACCCCCTGCTATGCGCAGGGTGACCAACCAGCAGACCAGGCTGCCCAGAGCCACATCCAGCCTGGCCTTGAGTGCTTCCAGGGATGGGGCATCCACGACCACCGTGGGCAACCTGCTCCAGTTGTTGGCTAAGTCCCTTCCATAAATGGGTCTGGGGTCCTTCTGTCCATGATCGGGCAGCTTCTCTCTTGTCTTTGGCAGTCCACAGGTCTTGGGTGCCCTGCCATGGGTAAAACTGGCCACTTTTCGAGGGTGAATGTCCCACGTGGACAATCCTATGAAGCCGGTGAGAAACTCAGCACCCAGGACTCAGGCCCAGAAACAGGCTGTGCTTCAGGAGCTGTCTTAAGAGCATCCTCGCTTTTGCTCAACGGAAAACTCATTAGCAACATATTTGAATGAGGCTCTGTTAGGACACACACATTTCACAAACCAGAAGAGCCCCGTTGGGTTATTATATAGGATTTCATGATGCTTATAAACACGGGAGCAGGCGTGCTGGTGGGTGGTGCTGTCAGCATGGGGCTGCTCCGTGCGGCGGTGGCTGTTTTTCCTGTTACTGTTTTAGACTTCCTGAAGCTCTCGTTGCTGTGGCAGCGGGGCACTTTTGCTTGCAGTTTGTGAATGAGCACTTTGGGTTGGGAGGGAAGGGCTGCCCGGGTGGGTGCTCCTATGGTATAGACAGGTGCTGCCCCAGGGGAGCTGCTCTGGTGCATGGGAGGCTGTTTGCCTCCATGGTTTTAATTGCAAATTCTAATCAACTTGGGTACGTCTCTTTTTTTTTGTTGTTTTCTTTTTTTTTTTTTTTTCCCCAAGGTCCAAAGTTTCCCTGTATTAAGGGAAACAAAATCCGGGGCCTGAATTCTTTGCTTTTCCCAACAATTAGTTACATATTGACTTAACGAGCACAAAAATGCTCTTTGCAATCCAATGTAAAGTCCTGTGGAGCCAGCAGCTCCTCCACAGCATTTCACAGTGCTGAGCTGAAGGATCATATCCTACACAGTCCTACATCGGCTGCCCAAGTGCACAGCCCTGGGGTGCCAGGAGGGCTCAACAGAGCTCGGTGCTGAGCAGGGCGGGGTGGTGCTCAGCACGGGGACTTTGCAAGGCAGCAGGGGCTGCTCAGGGCCACGCTGGTGGCAGCTCCGTGTTTGTGCAGCATTCACAGAGAGCACCGCAGGGCGGTTGCATTACCCCGACCTTCTCACATTACGCAGCTTTTTCTTTGCTGCAAACTATAAAAAGCCTGTCGTGACCTTAAAACCGCAGAGTAGCTCCTGCCTTCACTGGAGGGGCCATTTCTTTCGACACGGAGGGCAGGTTTGCACGGCGGTGCAGTAGGGACAGGCAGCTGCAGGGCTGAGTGCCCACGCTCCCCTCCTGCTCCCCTTCCTTAGCAAAACGTTAAGCGAGACAAATCTGGACGCATGAGTCACCTAAGAGCAAACTTCCAGCGTTGCATAAGCAGAGGCCCTCGGAGGTGCTGCTGGGCGTGTGCTCCCCAGCCACGCTCTGCTGGTCCAGATTTGCCTACGTCTGCAGATATTCGTGGGCAGCGCTGGCTTCTGCCCCATGGCAGGGTTGCCACCATTTCTGTCCAGCTTCTGCTGCCTCCCTCTTCCCCATCCCCTCTGCTGATGTTTGCTGGTTGTGCTGTTGATTAGCTCTGTGTGGTGATGCAGAACCTTAGGGCTCCCATGTCTGTCCATTGAGAGCCTGCGGCCACTGCTGGATGGCCATTGTTGGCCACAGTGGGTACAGCAGGAGCACTGCTGGTAGAGCAGAGCATGTGAGGAAGAGGGGGGTGCAGAGTGGGGTGGGTTGGTGGAAATAGCAATGGAGAACACAGGAATATGTATCGTGTCTTCCGAAGAGTGGTGGGATGCCGTGCTGAGTCTTGTGAGTTCCCATGGCTTGGAATTGGTGGCATGTCTTGGAAACAAGACAAAGAAGCTGGAATTGAATTATTAAAGAGGTTTGCTAGGGCTCCTCAGCTTGGGAAACATCACTTTCTTGAACTCCTTCTGACCTGAATACAGATCAGGATTCAGAGGAGCCCATCAGAGGGAGGGAGATGGATGTCTGGGTGTGTAAGCCATGCTCCACTATGCCCACTACTGTGAATTACACACACTGCCTTTAGGGAGGGACAGCAAGAAGATCTGAAAAAGACAAAACTCAGAAGTCCCAGATTTCACCAAAAAAAAGCCCTAAGAACTAAGATGAAAACCAAGCTCAGGATCCCCAACTGGTTCCCGTGGACTGTTTCTCGAGACACTGGAGCTGTGACACCAGAAGATAAGCCAGGCTTGGGGTTGCTGACATCCTTTCATCTCTTTATTGCCTCCTGTTTCTCCCTGGGCTGGCAGAACATGGCAGTGCTGTGTTGAGACATCTTCTCACTTCTCCTTCACCCAGCTGTGATCCCTCCGTGGTGGCACTGGTCCCTCTGCTTGCCCGCTGCCTGGAGTGTGCATTGCTTTGCCTTCAGCTCTTCCAGCCATGTCACAGCTTCATGCCCCACCACCCCGTCGCACAGAGTGCATTTCCCTGCCACCATCTGTCACAAAAGAACCTTTCAGGGGGCCTGTGGTGGCCCATTTCACCCCAGACATCCTGGCTGCAGCCCCCAACACTATAGGAGCCCTCTCTGCTCCTGCAGCACAGAGAGAAAAAACACACACCCAGCAGCACTGGGTTATCTGTGCATCACATGCAGGGACAGGGCAAGCTGGGGAGGGAGATTACAGCAGAAATTGTCTTCTGGGTAAAGCAGAACATTGTGTGTCTTATAGAGCTCAGTACAGGATTTTACTCCAAATAACTGCTTTTCCCAGGCTCAGCACAGTTCCCACAGCACTGGAGCAAAGGCAGGATGCTGGGAAGCCACTGGAGATATCTTGTGGCAGTAATTTGCCTCAGGTTGCACTGGTAGTTTGCATTGGTTGCACCCTCTGAGCATCATCTGAATACCAACACTGAGTTGGTCAAGTGTAGGACAAGTACTGATGTTCTTCTGTTCCATCATCATTGCAAACCCTGAGCCCCAGAAAGGAGCACATCCACACTCAAGTCAATATCTTTGTTTTTTCAGCCTAGAAAAAGGGGAGTAGAGGGACACCACAAACACAAAGAAAGTTCATGACATTTGCTAGGATGGAGAGAGTAGAAGATGTATGTGAATACCAACGTGCAGTTCTTGATCTCAAGGGAAAATTGGCGTGGACACAACCCTTAGCAAATTTTGGGGTAGAAATGAAAAAAAAAAACTTTTTTCCATAGAATCATGGAATGGTTTGAGTTGGAAAGGACCCTTAAAGGCCTTCTGGTCCCACTCCCTGCACTGAACTGGGACACCCACAATTCCATCAGTGCTCAGAGTTCTGTCCAGCCTTGCCTTGCATGTCCAAAGATGGAACATACATTTTCTTTATTCAAATTTTCTTTATTCAAACACCAGTGCTTTTCAACTACAATTTAAATTTTGAAGATTTCTTTTTCAGTAATCTAACAGAAAGAACAGCTGTCTGCTGCTTTGTGGATTTCCATAGGTTGGTTGTGCTCCTGAGCCCATTCTGTTGCTGGAGAACTACAACCTCCTCTGAAATCTGCTTTTTCTCTCCCGTCACTTCAAATCTCTTCTTTTGTCTATGATGTGGCTGAACATGGGAAAGACTATGCAGAAAGGATCTGAAGGACAGACCCTCCGAGGTTGAGATCTGCCTTTTCTGCTCATCTTTTCTCATTCGTGGTACCCAATGGCCTGTTGTGCTGCTACACCCCAATAAACCTTTTAATCTAGATCCTCCTTCTTTCTCTTTACAAAATGTCTTGAAGTGTCAGCTGAAAATATTCTGGCAGGATTTGGAGACTGAAGAATGCTTCAGGGGAGCTTCATTTGCCACAGCCTTGGGAGATGTTACAGCACCAGTTCCTCGGTGTGGAGCTAGGGGGAGGTACCGTCTTTCACATGAGATAAAATCAGGATCCTTAGGACCCTAAAAAATTCTAAGATGCTTTTTGCAAGAACAGAGATGTTAGGCCATTTGCGTGGCTAAATGTTTGTGCAGCTTCCCAGCAATCTGTCTCCCAGCTCTGGGCATCATGTAGCGTTAGGACATCTACCTCTCCAGTGATGTCTGTGCTTTCTCTGAGCATTGCTGCAGGAGAGATACCAAATCCAGTATACTTCAGCATCTGGGATGAGAGATATTAGTTGCAGGTATGAACTTGGTGGGAGATTTCCAGGGACAGGAGCAATGATTCACTGAGGAGTTCCCTTCGGTTTTGCCCACCCATGTCACGAGCTGTAGAATAACCAACACTTAATCCAGTTGAAATGGAAACATCTCCCAGCTGGAGTTGCACTGCTCTCATAACAACTTGACCTCAGCTAGCCTCACCAGGTCTGCAGGGGACTGGCTTTGATGTGGGGGAGTTTCTGCACAAGGATGGCAATATGGGGAATGTGCAGTGCTGGGAAATCCTTCCTGGTGTGCAGAGTGCTGGGGCTGAAGGTGAAAGACTGGTTAGGAGAGGTGCAAGGACTCCTGCACCTCTGTATACAATGGATATTTGGAGAAAGTCTATGAGGCTTTGGTCTGGAGCACTGCTGCTGCATGTAGCAGCGATGGCAGAGGTGGCAACCGTGTGGCAATGTGGGATGGGAGCCACCCAGGTCCTGGTGGCAGCCCTCAAGGGTAGAACTCCATCTGCATTCATGTGAGGACCCCTCCAACCCGTTATTTTATCTCTATTTCCTTTTGCCCTCCTGGCAAACCTCACTTTCTTCCAGAACCCCCAATTTCGACGTGCAGAGATTTTAATCTCATGCTCAGGAAGAAGAAAACAACCAAAGATACTCTCATTATGTGCTGCAGTCTAATTCACAGGCTCTTTCCACTGTAGGGTTGCTGCTTCACACCTAAGGCTTCTTGGCTTGGATTTTCTCTTTCATGAGGCGGTCTCAGGGGAGGAAGCTGTTGGGCAATACAACCGTTTGTTTTGGCGGATGTATGCGGGTGCCGGCCCTGCAGCCTTCCTGAATGCACACTCAGATACGAGTTGCTCGATCCAAAAGGCTGGATCTTTCACCTTAACAGAAGGCTGGTTGAAATAACAATGAGCAAAGGCACCAGCTTGCTGGCATTTGTGTGACCTGCCAGCTGGGAGATGCAGAAAGGGGAGAGGAAGGGGACACCTGTCCTCACTGCGAGTCTCTCTCCTCGAGCACTGCAGAATAAGACACCCCAGCATCTTCATAGACCTGCAGAGTTCTCATCTCACAGCTCATCACTTTTTGGGGTAGGTTCCCCACCTCACTGCACCAGGGGCGGGGTGCCAGGGGTACCTTGCACCTGTTACCAAGGTCCATTGGTGAGATCTCTCTCGCCCGAAGTCTCCCCGAGATGCTGCATGACTAACACATTTACAGTGCTGCCCACACCTCAGGATGGTATTTCAGGGCCAAGGGATCCAATGAACCCGAAGGAATGGGTATAAAATACTGATGACACGTCCCTCCCATGCAGGTGCCGGCGGGGAGCTTGGAGGTTTCCATCATTTGCTGACCCCGCAGATGGTGCTGTGCTGTTATCATGCTGCCTTTGTGCTGAGATAAGTGAACTCCATTCAGCCATTCAAAGTGACTGTTAGCTGCAGACAAACCAGAGCTGGCTAATGCTCTTCTGTCAGAGGTTTCAGCAGCCGAGTCTGATCAGATACAAGGTTTAAGTCACATGAACGCTCACAGTCCCTTCTTTCTCTGTGTTTTTTTTTTTTTTTTTTTTTTTTTCCTGTGTGTACATGGAGGTTTTTTGAAGGTGTTTTTCACTGTGTTGCACAAAACCATTCTAGCAAGTCCTGGTGCCTTCAGCTGGAACGTTTGGTGCAAGGCAGGCCCCAAGGCAGACCTGCCCATCCCATCACTGGAGCCTTTTGCCCTCCACGAGACCCAGACTGCTACTCACTGACAGCCTTGGAGCTCAGCACAAAGTTGCTGATGACAATTGGTGCAGAACACAGAGCTTTCTCTGGAACCTTTCTGTAACGGCTGTTCATTTTTTCACCTGACTTTCAAGCAGGGAAATCCTGTTGTTACATGACTGAATAGCTCCACGCTTGGATTCTATCTCCCCTTTCCCATACAGTACCACTGTCTGAGGTGTGTCTGCAGGGACAGCATCGTTCTTTTGCTTCCTGTACATGAGATTAGACAACCTTCTCTCCCATAAGTCAATCTGTGGCTGATGGGATGCTGTCGTGAGTGATGCCCCAACCCCAGCAGAGGTTCTGCACAAGACATACAGCTGTCCCAAAACCTGGGAAGGTCCCAAGCCCTTAGAAATCACCTTCACCAGGTGATGAGCGTGGTGGTTCAGCTCTGGTGTTGGAGATAATGGCAGTGTGTATGGCAATGTTTCCATGCAGCTGGTCAACCTGTGGGTGAGGATTCAGGGCAGCACCTGTGGCAGCATGGAGCAAGCAGGAGAGAGCTTCTCATGTGGGACAGGCAATGCCTGGGATGATTTCTTCCTGTGCAGCACCGACGATGAGCTGGCACACCCCAGGTGATGTCCTCGAGCATTTGGCTGAACTCAGGGCCACCGCTCCCTCAGGTGGCAGAGACCTGTGGAGGCTTATAGCCCATCTCTGAGCCATGTAAAGACACGTGAATCACAGCCAGGGCGTGTGCCTCTGAGCATCACCGAGGGCCATGCACTCGCTGTGACATCTCCTGGCTTTCTCTTTCCCCGTGACACACCACAGGGATGTGTCACATACAGGATGATGTGGCTGTGAGTCAAGGTGACATTGGGGTGGGGCTATGGGTTCCTCCCTGGGCTTCAGCTGGCACTGCCCATGCACCTTGGAGATGCTGTTCATTGCAAAATACTTCTTCTTCTGCTGGGGAAGCAGAAATTTCTCCCTGTATAAAGTGGTAATTGTGCCACTGGTTTGGATCTGCAAAGAGTGGCACAGACCTAACCAGGGTCTGCATTTTTGATGGGTGGAGGTGTGTGCATGTCTGATTACGTGCAGATCAGGGGAGAGCAGCACACAGTTTGCACCTCACAGTGAAAAAATCACTTTTTTGCAGTAATGCTCCAGATGAACAGAAGCCAAATGCACATCTTTTTAACCAGAGCCTCTCCAATTACATAACGAATTCAAACTTCGTAATATTTTCAACTCTGAGGTGAATTTCTACATTATTTCCATTTGGGATTCTTTGATGCTTTGCAAAGATCTCTCTTTAGCCTTCTGAGGCTGGTCCTGCTGGGCACATGGGGTCAATGACTGTGTGGGGTCACAGCAGTATCAGGGCCCCCAGCCATGGGGACACCCTTTGGGTAAATCTGTGCACTGTACCCATGGGAAGATGCTGCTTTAATGCACGGAGAGATGAATTACTTCTGATTTATCAATCACAGAGCTGGATGTTTCACCCACTCTCTCCTCCTGGACTTGCAATATAGTTCCTGGAAAGAGACAGGCATCTCCATCCAGCTCTTAGACACCTCCATCCCCAGTGGTTTGCTCTGTCCTTGGGGCTGCTCCATCCCCAGGGTTGCTCTCCAGACTTTTGGCACCACATCCTCCCATTCCCAGCATTGTTTGGCTGGTGGGACAGCATCCCAAGCATCCCCAGCCTGTTTTTGTGATGCCATACATCATCACTCCCCCTGTCCAGGCATCCCGGTGGGAGCAGTTGGGCAGGGGCAGCAACAAGGAAAGCCCTTGGCTCTGCAGGAATGCACTAATTGCTGCTGAACAAAAGCTGCTTCTGTGCTTGAGCCTTGGCCAGCCCTGCGTGAACGCTCCCAGTGTTTTCTGTTTGGGTTTTGCACACACTCCTGATGTACTGGCAAAAGACTTTGATTTATCTTTTCTTGTGCTTTTCTATTAAATGGCATACTCTGGCCATGACAAAAACTCACCCTGGTGCACTCAAGGAGAAAACATTTTTCCCTCTCCTCTTCTTTTCAGATAGAGAGCTGCTTCCTGTGATCTACCTCGAATGATGCTACCAGGCAGCGTTCAGCTGCAGAGCTTGCTTTGGAAGCCTTTGGCAGCTCCCCTGGTGCCTGGTATTTCTTAACAAGAAGTCCCCAGCTGATGCCTGCTGTCATGTTTACCCAACTCCTCAACGGATGGTGACTCAGCTGCTCTTTGATTCCTGCAGCGCTTTCTGCTGAGGTGGCATTATGGTCCTTATCAGCCCTGGTCCGACAGGCAGGCACAGTGCTGGCGCCTGAGTGCATCCCCTGTGTGACGCCGGGCTGCCGTGCTCCCAGGACACCCAGAGCTGCTCCCTGCATTATTGCAAGCAGCCCCTGCACAGAGACCTGCTGCAAGGCTCTGCGTGCCAACCTCTCACCCCAGCCCTGTTACCAGGGCTGTGTCCTAGCAGCAAGGATGGATGGATGGAGCGATGGGATCGTTTGTTCCTGCATTTAAATAAAGTTGAGCCAAAGCAAGGGTGAGGCAGCGCAGTGTGAGCAGTGCTGGAAATGCTCACTGTCATTTCTGAAGAGCAGAGAGAGAACAGCAGAGTGTGCAGGAGACAGAAGTGGCACCGATGCTGGCACTGCTCCGGAGTCCTCACGGTGCTTTATGCACTTGGCACTTTATGAGCCATCCAAACAAGCTGTCTCTGGCCCTGAGGACAACTTTTATGGCAGGCGGGGCCGCCTAACAACGTCCATCATATTTTTATTTGATTATAATCTTGATGAAGCATGGCCATTAGAGTTTACATTTTCCATGCCACATGCCATCTCGCTTTTCTGTTCTGGAAGATTTCCATGGATGGGTTGAGCCTCTCTTACATCTGACCACGTCTCCTTTTAACTCATCACCTCCAGGCAGGGATGGGAAATGCAGGGGAAGGGTGCAGACCAATTTCTGGCTGGCTGGTGGCAGAGCAAACCCAAGTGCGATGCATCCTGCAGCACTGCAGCACTGTGTCAAATCAGCCCTGACTTACGTAGGGGATGGGTCTTTTCTCCCTGGGATTAATGTCTGCCAGCAGTTGGAGTAAGCTGAGGGAAACCAAACCTGTGCATAACTCCTGCAAAAGAGAAAGATTTAGCTGCAGGATGAGGAGGAAGATGCTCAGTGGCTGAGGCAGAGCAGATGTGTTGGATGGATGGCAGGAAAGCACCAGCCTGGCCTGGCTTCACTCAAGCTCATCCTGACAAACACAGCCTGACAGGAAGGGATAGAAAAGCAGAAGATTTGCACAATGAGCCTGGCAGGGGTTTGGTACTTAATCAATCGTATTCTGTGTAGAAGGGAATGAGGATGGAGATCCTCCGAGCCTTCCTTCAGCCTTATCGTGCCAATGTTCAGGACAGGAATACAAAGCTGGGGGAGCAAAGTCTCTGCTTCTGTCCTTCTAGCTTATCTGTGGGCACAGCATTTTAACATCAGACCCCTGAATAACTGTTCTCAGAATGGAGACAGGCTCTGATGGAGCTGTGGGTGCCCCTGCTCAGTGCAGGGGGTGGGACCAGGTGGCCTTTGGGGGTCCCTTCCGACTCCAACCATTCTGTGTTTTCAATTTTCCCTAAGAAAAATCAGGTTAATTGAAATTGAATGTGCTGACTCCAGCAAGATTTTCCAGCAGCAAAAAAGGAAGTTGCAATGTTTTGCTTGGATGGTATTAAAACGTCAGCAGAGGGAGAATATTTCATTTCTGTTCTGTAACTTAAATTAACTTTCTGTAACGTAGGCTTTACATTTTAATACATTGTCTTTATAGTTTCTATAATTCCATGTTTACATAGCACATAATTCATGAAATATATAGGAAGGAAAGGAATGATGAAGAGTCAAAGTACACATGGAAGAGAAAGGGATGGTATGGGATTGCCAGCATGGGAGAGGGTGGCTTTTTGAGGTGGCTTTAAGGCCATGGCACTGAGCAAGGGGAGTGCCTAGCATCAAACAACAGCTTCACCACCAACTGAGTGGATTTGATGTGAGCTTATTCCATCCAGGTCCACGGGACCACAGGGTTTGGTGGCTTGGCCAGCATTTACCAACAAGGCAAGGTGAACACACCTGGTTTTGTGCAGTTTTTCACAAGTCCTATTGCCCTATAATCCTATAGCACTGTTATCTGGGAAAATCACTTCAGCTTTTGGGACACCTTTGAGTATCTACAATGCAGCCCCAGGGCTACCTGCAGCCCTAGGGGAAGCCTTGAGAAGAAAAGTGTGCTTTGTTCTCAGCATCCCAAGCACTGTTCTGAGAAGGACCAGAGCTGCAAGGCTGTGGGATGAAATCCCAGGGCAGCACAAAGCAGATGTGGGTGCTCTCCCACCATCTGCACCATCCCAAAAACATTCGGAGGGAGAAAACACCTTTGGATTTCTGATAACAGCCTGCTGATTTAGTTGAACAGGTTTTGCTTTATTTTTTTTTTTCTTCTCCATAAAAGGCTTCATTGTTTCCCAAAGTGGTTTTCCTTAAAAAAAAAAAAAAAAAAAAAAAAGTTTTGATGGAAAATATCTTATTAAATTGAAGTGAGGCTGATACAAAATGTTGCCAAGAAAGAGGGAATGAATAAACCCAGAGCAGCGGTGCATGGAAGGAGAAATATCACGCAGAGCCCCGGGGGTGGCTGTGCCTGGGGATGGGCACAGCACGTCCCCAATGGGTGTTACCAACTAAATCTGCTTCGCTCAGCAGCTGGAGCGTAGGGCCTTCAGACTGAGTCTTTCTGAATATCCCTTGGCTTGTTTTCCTTAAAGGAAGGAAAGATCTTAATTCCAGCATTCCAGCTCGGGTCCCAAAATAGATTGCTCTAAGAATAGCCCTTCCCTGCTGCGTTGGGGCAGGATGTGTGGCGAGGGAAAAGGGCTGGGGAGATGCGAGGTACTGGCTCCAAATGGTTCAGGACTCACTGCTATGTGATGGGTTTAGCTCTGACATCAGGCTGCCAGCCCTGCAACATCCGTGGTTACATTGGTGGGCTCGGGGCTGTGGGAGGGCCCTTGTGCTTGGAGGTGGCATCAACAGAACACTTTGGGTCTTATTAGTCCCCTTTTGTGGTTGCCTTGTCATGCTTTTGTAAGCAAATAGGAGGTTTAAAAAGCAATCTTGGAGCGGAAAATGGGTTCCTGGTATAGCCTTATGACCCCAGCAATTGTGGCTTTAAGTATTTCTCCTAAAGCCACTAAATACTTACTTTCACGGAACTGTTAATAAAGCAATAAATCTGACAGCTCATGCAGGTCCTTCCGCCCTCGTTTCCTTTCTTTCAACACTAGCAAAGGAGTGCAATTGTCACAAGTCATACACACCCCAAAAGCCACGAGCTCTGCATCTCCGGGCCAGGTTCATGGACAAGCCCCTGTGGGGCACAGCCTGGCTCACCCAAGGGTAAAGGCATAGAGCAGGTCGGCAGAATCAATCCCTGCCATGAAATACCCAAATGAGTGAGTGAGCAGCCTCTCCTTTTACAGTCCAGTGTTACAACAGTGGAGATTTATGCATTCAGTCGGGTTTGAAAAATGTTGGCCCAACATCATGCAAAACTCCCTGTGTTTGGCCATCGCTCATTCTGTACTTTGGGCTTTCCTCAAGTAAAACCCAGGGTGGGTGTAGCAAAACCACACAGCCCCACATCTGTAGGACGGCTTGCACGTGACGTGGAAGGCCCCTAGGAGTTGAACTGCATGCTTTGGAAAGGGGGAAAAATAATAATGTGGAAAGATATGAGCTCCACCAGGCTGCAAACCTGGGACCCTTTGGAGATGTGGTTGGGATAATCAGGCTGGATAGTCAAGGTGGTGCCAAAATTTCAGTTCTGGAAGATTTGGTCCAGCCAGGCTGCCTCCTACCTGCACTGCTGGCACTCATGGGAGCAAACTATGCAAGGAGATACTGGGGGAATTGGAGCAGTCAAAGGGTTTCAGCCTGCGGTGCTCCTGCCCTTATTTTCAGCCTCACCTGCATAGAGTGCCCGGGAAAAGAAGGATGTGGAAATGCCATGTCCCACCGAGCTCTCTGGCCAGCCCTGCACAAAGCAGAGCTGTAAGCAAGGCAACTGCTAAATCCCTTAATCCACTGGTGTGTATTTCATGATGTGCTGCAGATATTGTCTGGGTATTTTTTCCTTTGGCATCCTGCATCTGGTTTTATCTATTTGCATTGTTCTATGGTGGAATCTGAGCACTTTGCAGGGCTGGCAGGAGAATGTCTGTGTGCTTGGCCGTACCAGTGCTTGGAGGTGGATGTGTTCCTGTGAGTGCTCTGCATCTGCAGTCGGAAAGCATTTATGTGTTCTATGCCAACACTCGTTGGGTAAAACATCCTCGGGGATCAGGAAGAGTCTTTGGGATTTAAAGCCCATCGGTTCAGCCCTGCAGCAGATACTGCACACTGTGAGTGGACCTCGATGTCCCAAAGATAAAAATTGCATGTAACATGAGATGAGGCATCAGGCAAAATATTTACATAATGAAATCTTAATGATGGTGCTAAAGGTCTGCAGTGGGGCAGGCAGCAAGGGAATGCTCCTCTTGCTGTGTGTAGGAGCAGATAGTTAATAAAACACACAGCCACAGAGAAAACCATGTTTCTATTAGGAAGTGAGGATTCCAGCTCCAGTTCCAGCCCAGTGCTGCATTGGTGCCTTTAACCAGCAGCTAGACTGGGTAACACCAGCCAGCTAGACCAGCTCCTATCACACATCATACATCGGAATGGCTTTGAGGTACCCATGCTTAATGCTTATCAGAGCTTTCAGTGGCCAAATCTGATAAAAGGAAATTTCCTCTGGAGATAGACAATCCCTTCACCTAGCAAGAGATACTGCATAATAACAGCTGTGTGGAATTACTGCTTTGTTGCAGCAGAAGTCACTACAGGTGAGCTCCGCGGAAGTGCTAAAACCAGCCCTACTCAGGCACAGACTGCAGGGTGGGTGGAAGACCCAAGTAACAGCAACTCGTGTCTGCATTGCTGAGCTCTCCCTGCAGCCGTGGGAGGTCCCAGGGTGGGGGTGTGCAGATGGCAAAGGGCAGGCAGCCCCTGTGAATTTGTCACCTCTGCAGCCAAATGCACCCGGAGCCCAGTGAGGCAGAGGGCATGGGATGGGGGGATGCAGTGCGGGTTGGCAGAACCCTTCTTGCTGCCTGCACACAGCCTCAGCTCTGGGTATTGCTGCTGGAGGAGTAGAGCTTCCTGGCCACTTCCATAGTGGGATTGCCTTCAGCTCTCGCCATTTCCTGAGCAGACAGAACCCAAGGTTGCTCCCATCAGCTCTGGAGACTCTGTGATCCTTTCTCTATTAAACAGGAGCCTGAATATGACGACAGAAAAAGAAATACAAAAATTCTCCTTCCCCTTTCCAACCCAAAGCCTTGCCAAAGCAATAAAAAGCTTTAAACAATAGCCAATGACATGAGCCAGTCCTTGAACAGCCTGCCAAGATTCACCTTAAGAAAGTAGGTCCAAAAATAAACACAAACCTATAAAAAGCCCCACAGACTTAAAGATAGCCTTCCCATTGTGCTAACTGCTTTCACATCTGGCTCAGAAACAAAGAGTGTGTATGAGCATGGAGAGGCCACCAATAACTCACTGCAGCTAAGCACAAAAGCATGTGCCTAGCATTAATCACACCAACCATCTATTTCCACTCAGCAGATCTCAGATGCTCGGGCTTAATTTTAGGTTTGTGTTTAAACTGTGCTGAAATGTTGGGGCTGGCGGCAATGTTAATGAACAGCACATGGTAAATGCTTTCATGGGTGGGATGCTTCAAGGCAAATGTAGAGGAGCAGAACTCAATTCTTCACCCTCCATCAGTTGCACAGCCATGGTGAGGTTGGTGCTCAGTGGTTTCTGCCTAGTTTCTTCGAAACAAACCAGCCCTGGGATGCTGGGAGATGCAACCTGGGCAAATCCAGGGCTGCCCATTGGCACGGGGTGCACAGAGGAAATCTGTGTGGTATGTCATTCTCTGTGTGCCAAGGAGGTGGCCAAATGGCCAACTCAAAAAGTCACCTCCTGCAAATATTCCCCTTTTATTTCCTACAGCAACTGCTGAGAGCATCCCCAGTAAATGAAACCATTAGCTTTTACGAGAGGAAAGGCTGCGAGGACATGAGTTATCTGCACCCCAACCTTGCGAGAAAGGAGCTGCAGTTCAGTGGTTGTGACTCATCCCAAGAGCTCAGAGAGGGATTTGTAATGATTTATTCATGCCACTGTTATTGTTTAGAAAGCTCACTTGTGCTGCTACGGTTAAACTAAATAATTCATTGACCAGTCTACTTTCTAATCTTGATCAGCTGCTCTCTTTATGAAAAGCCTCGAGGTGAAGATCACAAAAGAGGCAATTTTCTATGCTTGATACCTTTAGAAGGCAGAACTTGGAGGTTAGCTTCCAGCAGGCCTGGCCTTGTTGAAGGCTAAGGATAGAAACGGCGTTCATCTGGGAGAGTGGTGCCTCATTTGGGTGTCTGATTCTCGTACCACTTTGGGGATGTGGGAGAAATGCGCCTTCCTTGCACCTCTAACCCTTAAGAAGCACCTAGGGCAGTTCAAATGGCTGCTCTGAAGATGTCTCTTTTTTCCAACCAAGCATACAGGAAAATGTTTTAAGTTGCAACACCTAGGTGAGGTGCCCCATGGGTCAAGCTGGGAGAAAGGAGCTATTGTTGTACGTGTCACTTCATCCCCAATGGCATTGGGATCTCCACAGAGTGTGTCTTGCTGATTTAACTCATTCATTTTTTGTGCATTTGATAAATGCAGTCACTTGACTTCCAGGAGGGCTGATACAACAGCTCTGGGGCAGGGCTGCAAATGGGACATGGTCACCCTACTGGAACGAGGGCACAAGGAGGTGGGCATGGCCACTCCAGCCTTTGCACCAGGACAACTGGAGGGCAATCAGCAAGGGAGGGCAGGACCTGAGGTTTTGTTTTGGGCCCTCACCACAGTCTTCCCTTGTTCAGCTGTGGTTGGTGCAGAGGTACAGCTTGAGTGTCTCGATAGGAATGTCAGGGCTTTGCTAAGCTGAAAGTCAGGGTGGAAAAGCAGACAGCAACTCTGGCAGAAAATGTAGGTACCCTTCTGAAATGTGACAAAGTGCACACACAGTGCATAGATAAAAAATGATTCTCTCGCATCACTGCCACCGATTTGTGCAAAATATTTGGTTTATTGCTCACACCTCTGTCAAAACAGCAAGGTATGTGCAGCAGGCTTCCACCTCAGAGCAAGAAAAGATTTCACAACACACGTTTTTAGCAATTTTTCTATGAATAGCTCCTGTGTGAGAACGTGGGATGGGTCTGCACGTACACATGTTTTCCCAAGGCTTCCCTATGAGGGTCACCTGCACTGCAGCATTAACAGGTTTGGTGTTGTTGCAGAGTTCGTCTCACTTTAAAATAGACCAAGGGAGAGGACACTGGTCCTGTTGGGACCACATTTTTGTAGCTGTTTAAGGAAACCAAGGCAGTGACTAAAAGGAGCTGCAGTTAGCCACAAATTTGAATTTGGCACCACCTCTTATTTAGGGGAGGACATTTGCCTTGCTGGGGCTCACCCTCCACCTGCAGAGAGCAGAGATGTTTCTCCATGTGTGGGGGAAGGACACGAGCTCCTCTGGTGGAGGAAGGGCAACGAGCCCCAGATGTTCTCCAGTGGCTGTGCAAGTCCGGAGCCATCTTTCTACCTGCCCAGCTGCTCAGCCTCCCTTCTATATCCTTCAGATGTCCAACCTGCAGCCCTCCTCCTGCAGGTCCCACCTCTGGCACAGCAGTGAGAGGTTTGGCAATGACCAGAACCCTAATTTCCCAATAGCCATGTGCAGAGAGCAAAGAATCCCAGGTCTCATTTCAAGAGCCCCTGGCCCTCCATCTTGGCTCAACCACAGTTGTCACTGGAGCTGAATCCCATCAGAACCCTAGGAAGTGTCACCTATTTCCCAGACAGATGGAGGCAAGAGCAGGAGCTGTGGGCTGCAGCTTGTCCTTAGAAGCCAGCCTTGCTTTCACAAATAGATCAGATCTTGAAACCTGTTGGGATCCTGAAATACCCCTGGGCCAGGTGGAGCATCCCTTCAGCATGACAGCACAGCACGCACCACACCTGCTCTATTTATTTCTTAATTCTTTGTGAATTGATGTGTCTTAGATAAAGTATTCATAGACAGTAGGTCTCTTTCAGGCAGACACAGTGAAGGAGAGAGAGGAACACCCAAAGCAGTCCAAAACATTGGGCAATGCTATGTAGCCTCTGACAGATGCTATAAGAAATCTGGATGTGGATATTCTCAGAAGGGTGGCTTCTGATCCCAGCCTACTGCTATATTGATTTGCATTCAGAATGTAGAATTCTGGCAGAAAGATTGTCAGCATTTGGCAGTAGATTTTGTACTTGGGTATCTAAACCCAGCTCGCAGCAGGGAGTTGGTGCTCAAAGATCTTCAAGGTCTCTTCCAACCTAAGCCATTCTACGTCTCTATTATTATTGTAATTCCAGCTCACTCAGGTGAACCTGTGCTGGGACCACTGCTCAGCACCAGCCTCACACTTCCACCCTTGTTTTCTGTTTTGGTTCTGAGCTAAAATGGTCAAAGCTTTGGGACAAATTATGCTCTCATATGTCCATCAAAACTGGGGGTGCCCCATGAGAACCTGCAATGGTGGCTCGTTGATTATCACCAATTTGTTGTTCTCTAGGAAGCTCCTGCGCTGCATGCTTCACCATCTAATTACAACACCATCTAATTATTACTGCTCAGTTTCAGTAAATGCCCCAAAGGCAGTGCAGTGGCCCACAGCAATGAATGGCATCCTGTAGTGATTCACTGCAGGGCGTGCAGTGGGGATGGATGTGGGGTTGTTCTAGGCTGTGTGTGTCCCTGCTGAGCCAAAGGAGCCTTGCTTGGGCTTACTCAGTCTGGTGTAGATGTAGAAAAGCAGCTTTTGTGCTCAGCTTTTATTTCAGTTTGATGAAGATGATTCTTCACCCAGCTAAAGCAAGATGTGTGTTTAAAGTGAAATCAAAGCGTGCTGAACTTTGTATACACAAAGCATTTGGATGGAATTATTTATGACGTCAGGTCTTTGGCAAAGCTTTCAGCTCATGAGAAGTCATAAAAAATTTTGGTATAGTCCCTGTCTGATGCTGAGATTGGTGGGAAAATGAAAAATAAGGAGAAGAAAGGACAAAAGCTTCAGCCTGAATATTTGGTGAACCATCTACCTTGCTGACAGTTTGTCAAAGCAGTGAAGTAGAGCAGCAGAAAAGGTTTCCTCTGATAAAAGCATGACACAGGGCTGGCCCAGGAGCATCAGCACTGGCATTGTGTTGTCCAATGAGGGCACTGGGTTGCCCAGGTGTGACACTGGGCAACCCAGGGGTGGCACTAGGATCCCAAGGACAGCACTGGGTTATCAATTGTGGGCAATTGTTGCCGTGTGGTGGGATCAAGTTGCCCAGCAAAGTTACTACATTGCCCAGGGCTGACACTGGGGTGTCCATCAAGGGCTCTTGGCTTGTCCAATGGCTGTTCTGATCTGCCCACAGCCAGCATCAAGTAGCCCAGAGCCAGTAGTAAGTGATTCAAGTCCAGTACCAAGCTGCCCAGCTGCCCAGTGACAGTAGTAGGTTGCCCAAGGGAGGCAATAGGTTGCCCATCAAGAGCACTGGGTTGCCCAATGGTTATTTGGCCAGTACCAAATTGCCCAGTGAGGACAGTAGGTTGCCCTGGGCAGGCATTACGGTGCCCATCCAGAGCACTGAGTCGCCCAATGCCATCACCAGGTTGCCATAGCAACTGCATGAGGTTGCCGAGGCAGAATTCAGTTGTGGGGATCCCAGTGCCCATAGCAACATTCTCCTGGTGCTGTGCCACTGGGGCAGCTGGGTACTGGGGATACTGCGCACCCAGTGCTGCTGCCACTGAGTCTGACAGCACAGCGGGGAGGCACAGCCCACAGGCACCTCCTGAGCACCCACCCAGGCTGCTGAGGGTGAGCATATGCTTTAACTCAGAGGGGAGGGGGTGCTAGAAGGCAGATACTTCTCATGACCCCTCACCACATGGATGATATCTCTTGTACTGAAAAGGACGCGCTCAGATGGTGGGAGAACAGGATCTGATGTCCCTATGTCTCCTATCCACCTCTTTTTAAGCTTTTGGGTAGGAAACCATGAGCTGTTTCTGGCACTGCCCTTTGTAGAGGTGCTCTTTGTTGCAAAGGTGACTAAAAGTGAAAAACTCTACTTTCCAGAGATGTTATGATTTTAAATACAAGCCAGCCTCTCGGCTTGCCTACAGAAGCAAACTGCTTAGGGCAGCCCAAGAGGAACAACTAACCCTTCAAATGACTGCTTGCATCGATTCTTTGTTCTAGGATAAAAGCAAGTTCATTGCACGAGAACTTCCCATTTCTTCCTTTGCAAGTCAAGGGAGATAGCTCTTCTTTTAGGGTGAAATAGGTGTTTTTTTATTTCTCAAATCTGGGTGTAGTCCCGCACCTGCAGGTCCTTGCTTAAGCATTTGATGCCAGTGAAGGTGCAGGGATGAGAATGTAGCCCCTTGCCCATCGATCACACTGTTTTGGGGTTGGTAGCAGTTGTGTGTCCATAGGGATGCAGATATTGGGTTGACAATGGAACATTTAAAAAGAAAATCACATCTGGTGCACTGTAAGATCGGCAGATACGCTGGCCAAAAGAAACAAAGGAACAGCAGAGAATCCAATTTCATTGGAATGACAGGCTGAATGAAAATGAAGGCATAGTATCTGTCATTCTTATTGCCATGATTTGTTTCTCTCTCCTTCTCAAGTCCTGACACTCAATATTAACAACGAAGCCAAATCCCAGTATATACAAATGCTTGGGATGCTGTCTGAAGGGATTTGCTTTTGAGAAGTCGAAGCCTGTGTGGGCACTGTGTGGGTGCTGTGTGTGTGGCTGTTTGTATTACAAGTTGCACATCTTGCTGCAAGAAGTGAGATTCTTTTCCTCTGCCTCCTTGCTGTGCAGGACCCAAATTGCAGTGCCCATGGAGCTCGTTGGCTCATCCTTATCGGCGGCTCATGCCCACGTGCGACCGACCCCCACCAACCTCCTGCCTGCCATCAGCACCATGACTTCCAGCTACAAGAACCGTTTCCCCTATTACCCCTTGCCCCAGACACTCAGCCTGCCCTGGCTGCCCAGCTCCTACTACAGGACGGCTACCAACCACCCCATGTTGGCTCCTTTCTCCAGCGGCTCCCAGGGGCTGACCCCCAGCAAGATGCTCCCGTTCGTGTCCAACAGGACATCCCTCTTCACCCGTTACACCCCGGATGACTGGTACCGCTCCAACCTGACCAACTATAGGGAGTCGGAGATCTCACGGCACAACTCGGAGAACCTCAGGGTCGACACCTCCCGCCTGATCCAGGACAAGCACCAGCAGACGAAGAAAACCCAAATGGAGAGCACCAAGAATCTGGGAGAACGTATCAATGACATTGAGTTCTGGAAGTCGGAGCTCTGCCATGAGCTGGATGAGATGATCGGGGAGACCAACGCGCTCACAGACATGAAGAAGCGACTGGAAAGAGCCTTGGCAGAGACAGAGGCCCCTCTGCAGGTGAGCCCTGAGCTGCTGGAACATCTGCAGGCATTCAAACGTCTCATTAAGTTTCATTGGAGCTCCGTAACGTCTAGAAAGCTTTTACTAGGAGACCATTAGTTAAGTCAGCAATAAACAAGCCCCTCGCCATCTGCTTACAGCTCCTATCAGCGCATGCTGAGCGCATCAGAACACTATTTGCTAAACCAAATATTTTTATAAGCTGTATATCCAAAATTGCAGATTGGGATGGGAAAGCCCATGTCTTGCTATGAGAACTGGGTGAGGTCGGCATTCAGCTCAACAGAGGTCCCCATATCCAGCTGTGGGTACGCAGGGCCATTGCGTGCTCCCTCATAGGATTCATTGCTGACGTTGCAGCTTGGCCACTCACTCATTGCCAGCCAAGCCCTGCCTTGGAAACATTTTTCTTCTCCATCCTCGCCTGTAATTTCTTTTCTCTTATATGACTTAAGGTGGGGGGCCACCCCTCTAGGGAGCCCCATCCATGCAGTTTGCTGTGTCCCCAACAGGTTGCTCAGGAGTGCTTGCTTCACCGGGAGAAGAGGATGGGCATTGACCTAGTCCATGACAATGTGGAGAAACAGCTCTTCACAGTGAGTCTGGCTAAAGCTCCTTCTGCCTAAACTGCCCTAAGCAGGTCTTCCATCCCCGTCCCATACCTGGCTCTTGGGCACAAAATGCTTCAAACCCCAGGCTAGGAGATGGCATTTCCATCAGCAGCACATCCACATTTTGGGGTAAGATTTTCCCTTTTATCTGAAGATCCTGTGTAGCATATAGGGGGGTCCTTGGCCCCTTCAAGCAGCAGTGTGTGCCCAGCATCTTGTTTGCTTTTTGCCAATCTATTAGTCAGTTTAAGAAAAGATATTACATCTACCCCCAGCTTTGCTCTGCTTGAGTGCAGTTGGACTGCCACTCTGTGTACTTAGGCAGTGCATTTTATAGAAATCATAAAAACGTGCCCTCCTCCCTGCCTTTACACAGTCTGCTTGGAATTATGAATAAAAAGCAAACAAGATGAGAGCTGGCCCAGAAGATGGGATCCTAACACAGGGTACAGCAAAATGCAATCACTGCAAGGCCTTGTGAAGGCCCTGGGAAAGAAGTGGCAGCCCCTGGGACTGTGAAGCCCAATTAGAAGATTTTTTCTTTGAGTCAGGCCCTAAAAAAGCAGATTGCCTTAAAGGTCATGAAATTTTAAGGAAAAAAATTCAGAGTTGGTATCTTCATAGTGATAGCCTGGATTGCAAGTGCTGTGAGGACAAGTTTAGGCCATGATTTTCAGATGGTTATTGGAGAGAGAAGGTGTAAACATGAGTTTGGAAGCACTAATCACTGCTTACAGTAATTGGGGCTGCACAAACGTGGCAGAGGTGTGCTGAAGTCAGTACATGTCTTCCTCCAACCTCATTCTTAGGAATGGCTGGGAATTCACTCCGAAGCAAAATCGCTGTCTTCTTGCCCTGTTTGTATGGGATTTCTCCTGGGGAAGAAAACATTTAGGGAACAAAATGTCAGGACCTAACTGGGGGTGGAGGTGTGTGGTTCATCCAGGTCACCACTCAGAGCAGGTCAGGGTCTTGCCTTGCTTCCATACGGTGGCACTAACCATCACTTGGCAAAGGTGTCAAGATGAAAAAATGCTTGGTCACTCCGTGCAAGTCAGTGCACAGGCTGTGCCTGTGGCCATGGTGTGGTTCTGTCTCTGCTCTGGGTCGCTGCACTCAGATTGGAGGCCCAAGGGGATGCGTGTGACTGGGCCCAATGGGTGAGGACACTGATGGAGTCATGCTTTGTCCCTGTCCAGGAGGTGGATGTGATCAGATCGTGCCAGGAGAGGATGCAGCGCTACCTGGACAGAGCCAAAGCCCAGCTTGCGTAAGGAACCCCCAGCCCACACCATAGGGCTGAAGTCATAGAATCATAAAATCATTAAGGCTGGAAAAGATCTCTAAGGTCATCAAGTCCCTTTAAAGTCATCAAGTCCAGCCCCAACCTACCCCCACTATGCCCATCAACACATCCCTCAGTGCTACGTCTCCACAGTTCTTGAACACCTCCAGGGACAGTGACCCCCCCCCACCTCCCTGTGCAGCCTGTGCAAATGCATCACCACTCTTTCAGAGACTAAATTTTTCCTAATACCCAACATGAGTCACTTTGTAACATGAACTCACCCTCTGCCCTCTGCCCATCCTGCAGCTACGAAAACCCCCTGGGCTCCCTGGGAGCATCCCCAGGAAAGGCATGCCTCCCCAACAGTTCCACTGACAGCTGCCGTGCTGTGCTGCAGGTCCAACAGAGCAGCCCAGCACGAGGTGGAAAGGGACCTGGCTGACAAGCAGACAGCCCACCGCATCGACGACAAGTGCCACCACCTGCGGAACACCTCTGATGGCATCAGCTACTACCGCGGCGTGGAGCGGGTGGATGCCACGTGAGTCCCTGGGGAGAGATGGCACAGCACTGGCTGTCCCCATCCTGATGGCCACGGCATGGCACATCCATCCCACCCCAAGCAGCACATTGTCACAATTCAGAGGCAAAAGCATAATACAGTGGGTTCTGCCTAATTAAATATTATATCAGGGCTCAGAGATTAGCCTGACAATGAGTTCAGCTCAGCACCTCGACACAGCCCATTCGGTCCATGCATATTTTGGGAGATGTGTCAGTGCTTGCCCGAGCGCTCCACATTGACGTAAGGTCTGGGGGCTCACCCTGCCTGCAGAGTGCTGGCAGGGAGCCCGGATGGCCTTGAAGATAAAGGAAGAGAGCATGGTGCTGGGACGGAGTTCAGCTGCTCTTGGGTGCCAGGAATTTGGCTTTGCTCTGCAATAAATGGACGATGACCATAAGCAGAGATATGCTGCAAGCAGGAAAGGGCAAGGGGAATAAATCTGCTCCACACACAGACACATGTGGTTCACAGGGGGGCATGGAGTGATTCAGTTTTTCTTGTGCTTGAATAATTCTTCAAAATGAAGCTTTTCAACATTTCAACAGGCAAATGAGTGGCAAAGGATTGATGCTGAAATTCAGAGGGAGCAAAATGTGTAGAGGATCAGCATGTTTTACGTGAAGCTTATGTGGTATTTGAGGCTTTTGTTGACCTTGTTCTGGATGCTGCATGGGGTGAACTCCATCCTGAGTGCACAGACAGGGAATCAGTATTATCTAATGTTGGCTTTTGTGTGAAATTGGGATAAGTTACAAGCAAAATGCATTGGCTGCAGTCTGCACGTTGTCACAGAGCTGTGAATGACTCTGCACTTGAATGCTGTTAACACGTAAATATGAGGTCTGATTAGAATCTCGATTTTTCCGTGGGAATCTATTGTTTGTGTGAGCCTTCATAATTGTCGCAATTGTTGCCATGGATGTGTCAGCATCTGATAAGTTGTGTTGAATAAATGGTGTCCAGATGTTTTGCTTTCAAGCGGTCAAAGAGCGTGGATCCTGGGAAGGCTGTGTTTAAGCCAACCTGGTAGGATCCATGTCTGCCCATGGCAGTGTGTGGCCATCTCTGCCTCTCTTCTGTACGGCAGCATCTCGGTTCCAGACTCGTGGGCCAAGTTCACGGATGACAACATCCTGCGCTCCCAGAGCGAGCGGGCAGCCTCAGCCAAGCTGCGGGAGGACATCGAGAACCTGCTGGTGGTGACTGCCAATGAGATGTGGAACCAGTTCAACGCCGTCAATGTCGCATTCACCAACCGCATCGCCGAGACTGCCGACGCCAAGAGCAAGATCCAGACACACCTGGCCAAGGTAGCCCCAGCCCTTCCCTTTTGGTGCTAAACTCAATGATGACTCCCAGGAAAGAGAGAGCCTCCCTGCAGAGCTGGCCCAGGGCTGAAGAAATGGGGCATGACGCTGATATTTATGAATATATTTTTTAATTTACGAACTTGCTTCTATTGCAGACACTGCAGGAAATCTTCCAGATTGAGATGAGCATAGAAAGCATCCGTAAAGCCATCAGGGACAAAGTGCCTCCACTGAAAGTGGCTCAGACCAGGCTGGATGAGCGCACGCGGAGACCCAACGTGGAGCTGTGCCGGGACAGTGCTCAGCTGCGGTGAGCAGGAGTGCAGCCACTGCATGGGCACTCAGAGCATTACTGGGTGACAAAACTGGTGGTGGTCCTTTTTCCTAGATAGCCCTTCCTTAAGTGCATTGGTATGTTGGAAAGCACTGAGCATGCATTCCAGCTGGCTGCTGGGAAAGCTTTACAACCACAGCCCAATGCTGCTTGACACCCTCCCAGTGGCTGGATGTGCCCATTGTGGAAGGATGAACCCTTTGCTCTCCCATAGCATCACCCTGAGAGCTCCTTCCCTTTAAGGGAAGAAGGGCACCCTTGCAGCAGGTAGCTGTATAGGCTGTCCTCACTCACCCTGAGGACACGGGGAAGCACAAACCCCTCGAGTGCAGGAGCTGGGGAGACCCCTGGCAGGCTGGGGCAGTTGACTGGGCTGCTCCTTGGCATTCCTTCAAGGCCTTATCTGCCTCATCAGCAGGAGAGCCTTGGCCAGGGCTTCTGTCCAAGCTTCCTCCTCCACCCATCAGCCTTCTCATGGTACCAAGTGCTTTGGCAAGAAGGCAAGGCAAAACCAGCAGCTTCCAGAGAGGCAGCAGTGAGGATACGTCCCAGATAAGGGAACTGCCTCCCTGACTCTTGGAGGTGACCCTGCTGCTGTGGTAGGCAGGAAAAAAACCTGGCGAATTTGTTGGGTGGAAGGTTTGTGAATCTGGAGGGGTCTTGCCTTTTTCCAACAGAAAATGGGAAACCTTAGCTGCTTCCTAATGCCTTGGTGTCAGCTTCACTCTCCTCTTGTTAGTATCACCTGCAGGAGGAGAAGCCAGGATTAGTGTGTCCCCAGAAGCTGCTCCACTGCAGCAAGGAGAGACTGAGCTCCCACCCTCAGCTTCCATTCACAGCTGCCAGAAATTGGGAGCTCAGTAAACAAGACCAAGGGGAAATCCTTCTGCTTCTGTACTTGACGGGGTTCCTTGCTGTTTCCCAGCCTCGTCAACGAGGTCCATGATCTTGATGAGACCATCCAGAGCCTGCAGCAGCGGCTGAGGGATGCTGAGGACACGCTGCAGACACTGGTGCGGGCCAAGGCTGTCCTGGAGCACGACCTGTCTGTCAAAGCCAACTCTCTCTTCATCGACCAGGAGAAGTGCATGGGGATGCGCAGGAACTTCCCCTGCACTGCACGGCTGGTGGGCTTCGTCTAGGCTGGGAGCTGACCCAGAACATCTGCAGGAGATGTTCTCAGCTTTCATAGGATGACTCAAAAATCCACAACAACTCTTCCTGGTGAAAGTCCTGAGTAGAAATTAAATGTTTGCTTTGTGAATTATGTGGTCCGCTGGATTATTTTTCTCCCCTCCTTTCATTCTCTGATTTTAAGAGAAACAAACTCAGGTCTTCCTCCTTCTGAGTCTGTCTGTGGAAAAGCACAGGGGGAAGTGACGCTGTCAATCAGGTGTTAACACCCATAAAGTATTTTTAACAGTGCATCAGAAGCACAAACCATCCTGAGAAGCACTGCAGTATGTTCTCTTCATAAACGGGAAAAGTTGTGCTTCGTGCTGTTTTCTAATGATAATTTATTCTTGCTTTTGGAAATACCTAACTGTTGTCTAGAATGTCAGCACTGGGATTTTAAAAGAAGAAAATTTTTCACACGGAGGGTGGTGAGGCACTGGAACAGGTTGCCCAAGGAGGTTGTGGATGCCCCATCTCTGAAGGCATTCAAGGCCAGGCTGGATGTGGCCCTGGGCAGCCTGATCTGCTGGTTGGTCACCCTGCACATAGCAGGGGGTTGAAACTTGATGATCATTGTGGTCCTTTTCTATGGCCATTCTATGATTGTATGATTTCTGACCAGCTAGTTGAGGAAAATGTGTCAGTTTTCATTTTGGTGAGTACAAATTGGTTCCTAATTTAAGATTTTGCTTTTGGATTGTTGATAGGCTCACCAAAATTCCAACTTCTGCACGTGGCACCTTTGACTCCATAAAAACCATTGGGTCTCAGCTCCTCATCTCCTTCAAAAAAAACCCAGCCCCTGGTCAGGTAGAAATGAAGGTTTCTCTCCAGTCCCAACCCTGATACTGTCTGTGTCCCTAAGGAAAAGCGTCCTGGGCAGACAGGAGAGAGGATCTGGATTTGTGCACAGCTGGTGTCAGCCGGACAGGAAACAAACCACATCTCCCTCAAGTGCTGAGTGATCATTAAACATCATCAGCAGCAAGTTCGCCGGCCAAGAGTTTCTTCATCGGCACGTTTGGCAGCTTGGCCAGGGGAAAGGGTTTTCTTCCAGCCTTGTTGGAGCGCGAGCACCCCAGGGAAGTCCCTTGGCACAGTGCTCACACAGCACTGTCAGCTTTGGGGCTTTATTGTAAGTAGTAGAAATAAAACAGTGGCCACAAATCAGGACCAGAGGTGGTGCTCGTGCTGGGCAGCCTCGTAGCTGTAACCATGACCCGAGAGCTTCAAAGCCCATCGCTGGGGTCTGTGAGCACAGACCCAGGTGGTGCTGCTTTCTGCATGGCAGTTTGGTTATTTGGTGCTCAGGTGGACTCAGAGGTGATGAAGCGGGGATGCTCCTTGAGGAGGACTTTTTGTCCTACTCTTACAAGTGATTTTCAAGGCAAAAATCCAACCATTATATGATGTACCTGGTACGATGACCCTGGTGAGGAATTGGCACAGACTGCCCACAGAGGCGGTGGAGTCACCGTCCCTGGAGGTGTTTAAGAAATGTGAAGGTGTAGCTTTGAGTGATGTAGTCTACAACAGTCACAGGCAAGGGCTGATGGTTCAGCTGGATGATCTTAATGATCTTTCCAACCCTAATGATTCTATGAGTCTATAATCATGATGAAGAACCCAGTAGAACTAAATGATACCTATGCATTCTGGAGTTTTTTTAAGATCTGTTGGAAAGTTGTTAATGAGCAGTTGTTTTCAGGTTGTGTCTTTTCCTGCCTGACATCCCATGGATCCTTTTGCTAGATGGTGCCTGCCAATCTGAACTTTCAGAAGTCACTGCCAAACCTTTTGGATAACTTTAGTAGAGCTAAGTTCAGCCTAAAGCCATTCGGGACCAAATAGCCCAAAGGAAAATCAGTTAAAGTCCATTCTCCTGCCTCAGGAGTCACAACCATGAATGTCCTGGTTCAGCAAGGAGGCCTTTGGGAGCTGAGAACACTTTTTCTCATCTCACATCTCCCAGATGACTCCATCTCACAGCACAGGGCCAGCATGTTCTATGCACATCCCATGCCAGGAGCCAGTTCTGCCCAAAAAACTCCTGTTGAATGGGTCTGTAGTGTGAATTTTTTGGAGTGAAATTCCAAAGGACTCATGGTCTTGTGCATTCCCTGTGTACACAGGGATAGATTTTCCTCCTTGTGAGCAGTTGCTTTTGAGGCTGCAAGCCAACAGTCTCTCTAGTTGGTGCACATTAAGTGCGTTGAATCACTGCCCTGCCCTCCTGCATCCAAAGTCTCAGTGCCTTTACATGTGTAAAATTAAATGATTTGCTTCCATAATTCACCTTTAGATAATGCTGCCCTGCCTGTCTGCCTCTGCTGCCTTTCTGCACTGATTGGATGCTTCCTGTCTGCAAATGCCTTCAATCTTCAGGGCGACACGCCTGCTTTTATTGCTGGTTATTACCCTTTTATTGCTTGCTTTTATTAGCCAAGTTACTGAAGAATTTGATTTGTAGAAATTCCTTTGCATCCCACAGACATATTCCCACCCTCTTTCCTATCATCCTGATAAACCCCACAGAGATGGGTTTGTAAACTAATTGTCTACTGTCTGGAGCAAAGAAAATAAAGGAATAAAATCAAGGGAGCATTGCTCCATGCAAGCCAAGTTCCGTGCCCTTCCCAGACCCAGGGAATGGCCAAGGCTATCAAGAGCCTCAGAAAGGAGGCTTGGGTGCTTCTGCCGCCTAGGAAAATGAGACTCAGTGAATGGCCTGAGATGAATTAGGGTGAGAGGAAACTTGCCAAAAGTGGTTAGTAGTGTATTGCACAACAAATGCAGAAATGCTCTAGGGAAAGAATTCCCAAAACAGCTTCAGCATTATAATAAAACAGCTCATCACTACTGTGGGAAAAAAAGAAAAAAGAAAATTTGAGCAAAACTTTTAAAGATTTGGGAAGTGTAGGAGCACAGGGATGGCTGTGCTGGCTCAGACCAAAGTCCAAAAGCCCCAGATTCAGCCTCTGCCAGATCCAACAGGAGCTGCTCAGACAGAAGCACAGAAGCATCCCATAATACTTTCCCAGTCCACTTTCCCAGTCCCAAGGACTTCCTGAGCTGCCAGTGCTGTCCTTGAATCTAATAGCCCCCAATGGACTTGTTTCATGTGATCTCGTCCCAGCCATTCCTTGAGCTCGTGCAGCCTCTCGGCATCTGCCAATCCCCAGCAGGGATCTGCAGGGCAGGGAGCATCACTCAAAGCATTGGCAGTCAATGCTATGGACAGCCTGGGGAAAGGGATCAGCAGTCCCAGCACTGTTGGGGACAAGAGTGTAAAACTCAATAATTTCGGCCAAAAGGTGGCTTGGTTTGGACCTATATTGGAACTACATGATCTTCGAGTCCCTTCCAGCACAAGCCATTCAGTGATATCCTCTGCGGGCTCAAGAGGAGCTCAAGAGGGCTAGCTCCTTTTGCATGTTGTCAACATGCAACAGACAAGCACGTATCACAACTTCTAAAAGTGTCTGAGTATGTTCTGGCACACAGGCACGTCCCAGCTGGGGAGCACGGATGTGTTTCTTTCTTCTGGAGTCAGTGAGTGAATTTGGGTTTCATTGAGGCCAGTGGGAATTTCTCCAGTGCCTCTATCAGTGATGACAACTGGCTTGGAGCTGAATAAAAGAGTTGGACAAAATTGGTTTTGGGGCACAAATGCAGAGTTGGCAGGACTGAAATATTTTACAAATTCCTCTTGGTTTAGTGGAAAACAAACATCAGGAAGAGTAAGGAAATGTCTCCAAGATGTATTATGTCTCCTGTTTTAGAAGATTGCTAAATGTAAATGCCTGTCTTCCCTCACATTTTTTCTTGCTTGAAATGGCTTTGTTAGAAAAAGTAAAAACCACCTTTCTTGGCACTCTCCTTGCCTATGTGTGCCTGTCAGTGTCCATCTGTGCCTACTGCTCACCTTATTCATCTAGTTGCTTGATAGCAGGATGCCTTTCCTCATCCCAGGGCACGCTGAGGGCAGTGCAGATTTCTGCCCTTTCCCCTTTGCCTTTCAAATCCTCCATTGCTTGTGGTCTTAATCAGCAGGGCAGGGAGCAGGAAGCCACTCCCTCAAATTGTGATGATGGAGCAAAGTCCTGGGATTGGAGACCTCCATCCACGAGAAGACATCCAGAGAAAGTCTGCCCTTTTTGTGTAGCTGGAAAAGGTTAATTCCCATCCATCAGGCTGAGGCAGTGAATGAGGTGTACATATCTGCTGGGCCGATGGCAGAGCCTGTGTTGTGTGGTCGTGGTGGTGCCATGGATACAGCCCACTGAGACTTGCACCTTTCCCAGCCTCGCGGCTCCTTGCTTGCATCTGAGCCTCCTAATGTTATATGACAAACAATTTCCTTCCCAACATCATATTACCGTACTCTAGAAACTGAAGCATGCTAATGCTTTTTAAGCATTTTAAGGATAATCCTATCCTTAAATGATCCCATAGAAAATGTTCTGATTTTTCATAATGGCTTCCCAGAGCCATTTGGACGATACACCTTTCCAAGAGCATGAGGGAGCACTGGATCAATGGGCACTTCTCTTTGGGCTCCCTCCACAGATTCTAATCTGCAACTCACAGCCAAAACAGGCTTCATTTCCCTCAAGTGGCTCCTTTCATTGATCCATAGAATTGTTGAGTTGGAAGGGACCACTAAAGGCCACCTAGTCCAACTCCCTGCAATGAACAGGGACACCAGCACACTCCAGCAGCTGCTCAGAGCCTGGTCCAGCCAGAGCTGATTTCTCACATGCTCAGAAAGCTGCAGGCACACAGGAGTGGAGATCTCAGACTAAACTCCCTCTGCACAGCTGTGGGCTGGCACTGCTGGAGCGGCTCGGTGGCATTGTGCAGGTGGTGGCAAAGCAGGGGCTGGAACACGGTGTGAAGCCTGGGGCCACTGACCCATCTCCCCTGTGCACCTCCCCAAAGTGCTCCAAACTCCCTTTGGCTGATGCATGTGTTGGGACCCCTCACACACAGCACAGCCAAGCCTGTGCTGCAGGGAACACGCCTGCTTGCCAGCAGGAAGGAGCCAAGCACGCTTCTCTCCCTCTTTCTCCCAAGATTTACAGTTTTGGCAGCTGGATATCAAACTCATCTGCCTCTGCAACGAGGCAGGACCAGTCTGGAGCTGATGTGTGCAGAGGGGAGAGGTGATGGGGAGGCTGGTGGTGGTGCTTAGGGCTCCCTCTGGGTCTGTAGAGATCTGCTGCACCCGAGCAAAGCACCTCTTCCTCTCTGAGGTCTTACACTCTCCTGTAATCAGTTCCCCAGGAGGAGGCTTCCAGGGGCCGAGGCACCCTGCCAGACAGCCAGAACCAACGGCCATCAGAGCAACAAGTCACAAAGGTGTCCCTTTGCCAAACACATCCGCGCTGTACAAACCAGAGATGAAATTCCCCTCGACTCCGGCACAGCCAGCTTCCAACATTCCCCAAATCCTGTCCCACACATCCCCGTGCCGCTGCTGGGGTGAGGGCACACAGCAGAGCCCCACTCCGAACGCCGCATCTCCAGCCCCTCCCGTAGCGGAGCGCCGCGGGATGCCGGCTGGAGCCGGGGCTGTGTGCGGGTTCCAGGGCTGCACACAGAGGCGGACTGGGAGCAGTGAGAAGGGGACACCGGCGGACTGCCGGGAGCTGCCGTCGCACTTATAGGAGGAGCGGCCGCAGGACCCTCCCTGTCCCGCAGACGCAAGCTGGGCGGTGGCCCCGGTTAAAGGGGAAACTTGACAGCGCCGCGCCCGCTCCGCTGCGCGCTGCCCGCTCCGCTCCGCCGCTCCCGGCTCCGCGACGTGAGTACTGCCACGGCCCGGGACGGGGACACGGGGAGACCTCGGGGCACTGAGGGTACCCGAGGTAGATGATTCGGGGCAGACCAGCTCCGAGGGAAAGGGTCCGAGGTAGCTCTGTGGGGAGATGGACGCGTCCCCGCCCCGGGGATCCGTAGAGGAGATGGGCGAGGGAATGCTTCTCCGGAGGAGCGGGGCCGGTGGAGGCTGCCCGCTGGTCTCATGTGGAGGTGGGCTGAGACCTCTCCACCCGGTGGAGAGGGGCCGGGAGAGAGCCCTCCCGGGGAGCACGGAGGGGAGATGGAGCGGGGAAGCACCCCCACCCATCTGGGGCAAAGCGATCGGAGCCCCCCCGGCGGAAGGGGGCTGGGGGAGCCCCCGGCACTCCTCCGGGGAGGGGGCCAATGGATGCCCCCGGCGAGAGCACTCGTAGGAGCCCCGGGGGTTTTTGTGAGAGGTGAAGTCGAGGAACCCTCCTCGAGGGGAGAAGGGCTGGAGGACCCCGGAACACCGGAGCTCGGGTGCCCGCCCCGCCGCAGGGCTCAGGAGAAGCCCGAAGCTGTGCCCCAGCATCCCCGCCCCGGGCCGGGGCTCCCGGCGGGACGGGCGGGTTCTGCAGCCTGCGGAGCGCCTCCTGCTGCCCTCGGGGCTGCGATCCGCACGCACATACACACACATACATAGACGTCCGCATGCTCAGCAGCATCTCCCTCTCCTCGTCTAGTTGTACCCGAGACCACCGCCAGGATGCTGCTCTTGCTGCTGGGGATCATCGTGCTCCACGTCACCGTGCTGGTGCTCCTCTTCGTCTCCACCGTCGTCAGCGTAAGTACGGCACCGAGGCATCGGGAAGGACGGAAGCTGTTCGTTTTATTTCGGTTCCTTTTCCAGCCCAGCTTTTTGCAGGAAAAGTTTATTTCCTGATGACTGCCTTGCTAGCAGTGGGATTTTGAGTATTTTGCACTGAAAACTCTTTTTCTTGTTGTCCCATGGGTGCGGCCAGGGGTGCTCAGTGCATCCATGCTGTGTTTGAGCTCACATCACCCAAACCACATCCATGTGGGTGAAACCGTGCTGCTAACGGGCTCAGCCTGTGGGACCAGTACAGCCAGTCAGAGCAAAGTGGGACTGGTTGGATACTATAGCCTCAACATCAGCAGTTTTGCTCTCCAGATGTGCTCTGCTAGGGCCATGAGATAGGGACAGCATCTCCTACTCAGGATATCCAGCTGTGAGCTTAGCAAACATTAGAATAATGAGGGCTGGGTGCTGCATGGGTCTCCAAGCATTTTTCTCAGCACGGAGCCCAGTCAGGTTTAAAAGAGGTTTGACTCTGGTTTAGAACACAGCAGTTTTGTGGAGCTGCAGTCTTGCTTCACCACGTCCTTTCCTTTCCTTTTTAAATTCTTTTTTGGTAGTAGCAGCAGTGGAAGAATTTACAAAAACCTTCCAAGTCATTAGGAATCACGTGGCAGCATTCAAATTGCCCGGCCAGGCTGCGGGATGCAGCAGGGAGGGGAGCGTGCATCCCCACTGGACCTGGCCCATGTTTAAAGGGAATAAAGAGCTTCTGTTTGTTTTTGTTTGTTTGTTTGTTTTTTGTTTTTCTGCCGTTGAGGCCAAAGCAGCAGAAATCAAATATGAGTATTTACTTTGCAAACCTCTTTCTAAAGAAAAGCCTGTGGTTGGGAATGGAAGGGGTGCATGGCTCCTGCTCACGGGGCTGCATCTCATTGCAGCAATGGCTCGTGAACGGCGGGCAGACAGCGGACCTGTGGCAGAACTGCACCACCGGTGCCGTCTTCCAGTGCCTGACATCATCCACGAATGGTGAGTGCCTCCCCAGCTGTTGCTGCTGTCACTGCCCCCGGGCTTGTGAAATTGAGGGGGATTGGCCTTTGCAGGTGGTTTGTGGGCACATCTGGGCTCAGCTGGCATGGAGACTGATGCAAGCTGGGAAGTTTTTCAATGCAAGCTGGTTTCTGAGCTTAGAGGGAGAGGAGTTCCTGCTGGGATGTGGCGCTTCCAGGTGCCTGGGAGTAGTCATCACTCCAAATCTGTGCGCAGGGATACAGAGCAGTCCGTGCTTTAGTTTTCACAGGAGACAGAGCTGGTGCCAGTGGTGTTTGTTTTCAGTTAGCCTGGTTTCATTTTCCCTGGGAACAGATTCTTCAGTGAAACCATTGCAGCAATCCATGGACCGTACTGGTGCCACTGGGAGCGCAGTCACACTGCCAGTGCCCAAAGGGTGCTCCTGATATAGGAGCCAACCGCTGCACCGTGGTCCTGGTGTGAGCATACAAAAGGGTTTGGCAGTGATGGGAGATGGCTGGGGCTTTGGGGGCTCATGGTTCACCCCCATCTGCAGCCTGCTGTACCCATGGGTGGGGGCTGATGCTCTGGGAGGGAGGAACGCAACGTGGGGCTCTGCTGACGCCTGCTGGTATCAGGGCCAGCAGGGAAAGCTGGAGCCAGGTCCAGGCTGGGAGCAATCCCACTGGATCCTGCTGGCTCCCTCTGGAGCCCCAGCCTTCCCCAGCACTTGGCTGCTTCACCGCTGGGCACACGTGCTCAAAAACTGCTGAATTTCTGCTTGAAAAATGTGGAGATTTGTTCATAAAGACCTCCCCAAATATTCTGCTCTAGCAACCTCCATTGCTTGCTCCAGGTGTTTGTGGGATCACGTGTGTTGGGAGATGGCGGTGGTGAGGGGTTTGTCCAAAATGGGGCTGGGATAGGGTCCCCTACCTCTAAATGTCCTGGGTGGGGGAGGTTGTACTGCGTGCCCCTCAGGGACCGTCTGGGTCCTTGCCCGTGATCTCTTATCATTAAAGCTCTTATCATTAAAGGGGCTGTAGGCAAGATGGGCCAAACGGATTGGAGCAGTGGGGTTTGGTTGACGAGGTGCCACCGTGAGCAGCTCTTTGAACAGAGCTGCACCGTGCTCAGGCCTTCATTTAAAGCTCTCCACCCCAGCTCTTGGTTACACTGTACTCGCACTCTCTTTGCGAGGAATCTGCTTACTTTCAAAAATATAAACTACCCTATAGCAGCTGCCACAGACCTCTCTCGTCTCAGCTTCTCAAAGCGCAGGCTGTGCGCCTTGCAGGCTGCAGAAAGCCCCAAGAATTGGTGCCTGTGCCGGTGCCAAGGACGGCGCTCAACGGTTAATGCTGCGTGCCAAAGGAGCGAGGAGCCATCGCTCAGGGCTTTGGCAGAGATCGCTCCGTGTGTGAACGCAGCTGTTTTTCCTCCAGCCAGCAAAGTGGCCGCTGCTGTGCGGTATTTCTTCTGCTGTTTTCTGGGGAAGGAGCGGTGTGAGCATAGAGCTGGAATAGGTTTGATGAGGCGGGGCCAGGCTGGCGAGTTCAACACAGATGGGGATTTTTGGAGAGGGTCATTGCGCTGAGCCCCCACCTCCCAGATTCCTCCTCTGAGCATATCCTGGTGGGAATGAGGAGGTGGGAATGCGGGTGGGGGCTGCTGCCCACTGCTCCGCTCCACCACCGTCCACGTGGTGCCTCCATTTTGTTAGATAATGACTTTTTTTTTTTTTTTTTTTTTTTTCCAAGAGGCCAAGAACTATGGAAAAAATGTTGCAATCTTTGCTTCGTTTGCGCTGTCAGACATTCCTGGAAAAGACTTATCTCAGGAATTCAGCTCTGAATCCCAGAATTGCGCTGCGCTCCAGCCCCCGGCTGCTCCATCCCAATGCAGCACGGGACCGAGCTGCTAAAGTGCTATTTAAAAGATCCCACCCCCAATTTGCACCAACAATATTCTTCCCTTCCCCCTCCTCCTCCCTCCCTCCTCCAAAGTGGCCTTTCCTCCCTATATCTGAAGAGGTTTTTTTTTAATGTGGGTGAGATTGTTTTACTGTTCTCTACTACTCTTTCTCTGCTTTTGGGAAGGTCACATGCAGGGAAGCGATGGGGACCAGCAGGGACATCCTTCTGTAACATCATGGGATGATTCTCCTGTTGCCTCCTCCCATTTTCTCGTGTTGCTGCTCTGTGGCTTCGTCAAAGGCAGGCTGGTGGTTTGGGGCTTTTTCAATGGGAAAAGAAAACCCCAAACATTGGCAGAGGAGCAGCCTGCCAATCCACGTGATGACTGAGAGCCTGTGGTGCACTCCTGCATCTGCTGATGTGACAGCTGCAAGCAAAGCACGTGTGAGTCACCCAGAGCAGAGATGTTCCCATCAATGGGAAGCTCTTTTCTTTCAGCAATGTATTGATTTCTGCCATAAATGTGTTGCCTATGATATGAAAGGGATTTCCTCTGCTTAAAACCAGGCTACTGTTTTTTCTTCACAAAGCACATCTGGTACAGAGGGGGTGGGGAGCAGTGCTGATTTCCCTGTTCTTGGCTGTGTGAGGTCAGTTGGCTTTCCCTAGAAGAGGAGCAAAAGAAAGATGGCACTGTGGGAGGAAACCAGGGCTGTGAAACCAGAGCCCACTGCAGCATGCAGTGCTGGATGGCCCTTAACCCAACAGCTCTGGGACTTGAGACCTCTGGATGTCCACATTGCTCACTGGTTTTGCCCATCCCTGTTCCTGGGACTTCAACTCAGCAGCACACAAACCCTCTGGAGGTCTCAAAATGATGCATTTACCACCTCCACTTGCTCTGAAGCACAAGTCGGGAGGAGGTCAGAGTCACCCCAAGGGGCTTGGAGCTAGTGTGGATGTCACGCACCTGATGGAAGGTGGATGCAATGGTGTCAGCAGATTGCTGCTGCCTTGGCAGCACTGGGTTTTGCCTCCAGGATGTGAGCTTCATTGGCCTGACAGGATGGCTGTGGTCAGTCTTGGGGCTAAGCAATGGAGATATAGTGCCAAAGAGACAATGCCTGTTTGAAATGGACAGTTCTGGAGAGCTATAGAGCCTTGGAGACTTCTTGGATGGAGCTTTAAGCCAAAAGGAAGGGTGAACAAGAGGAAAAGAGGACAAGAGGAGAGTGGAGTGCTTTGGGTGTTTCATCTCCTTTTGAAGGAATGGCAGAAGAGGATTGGAAAGAGTTGGGAGGCAATTGCAGTGCTGAGTTCTTCCTGCAGCCTCAGTGCTTCCCACCTGCTCATCTGCACCACTTGCAAATACCTTGGGAGAGCTACAAAGTCCCTGTTTTTGGGGACAATTTCCAGGAATACCTCAATCCATCATACCACAGTTCTTTCCAGGGAGCAGACACACGAGGACAAGAAAGAAGTGGCTGTTGGGTGGCTGCTTCTCCCATGCCTGCAGCATGGCTGGGGAGGTTCAGCTTTGTGCTGGTGGGACTGGAGCGAAGGGAGCTGCCATTCCTTGGAGCTCAAAACCATTGCAAACCCCATCACTTGTGATGTATCCTGTCCTCCTCTTAGCCAAGGATGTAGGGTCAGTTCACGTTCTTGATCAGACCTGGAAACCTGAGGGTCTGCTTTGGACAACACAGCTTTTGCTGCCAGCCTTCAGCGGCCACATTTGTGCTGATGGATATTCATGTTGTTCCTGGCCCTGCTGATCTTCAGCTCCCAGCACTGAAGGAGCAGGTTTGCCTCGTACATGTGATTATTCATTTTAGCTTTGGAGCTATTATACTCTACAGTGACCTCCTTAGTGGTTGTTTCCTTCCCCAGAAGTGGCTGCATTTCAAGGGTGTGACACGTGCAGCTTGTAAGAGGCAAGACAAGCTGCAGGTCTCAGCACACAGATGTTTTTAATGCACAGCACTAAATTTAGTCATGCCTTGCATCAAGTGCATGAGCTGGTTGCTCAGACTAATACTCTTCCATGTGCACTTTATTCTTTCTCCTTGGATGGGTCCCAAGAGGACTGCATGCCTCTGACATTCAACTCTGGCCAACACCCATCCTTTACGACCCTCTGCTTTCAGCCAGGGGCACCTTTCTGTCCATCCCATCCTGTCTCATCCCGTCAATCCTGCATCCTCATCGGGTATAAAACCCTCCTTCAGGGAGCTTGGGGACTTGCTGAGATGAGGGTGTGGGTGAGCTGCTGTTCTGCTGGGGGTTTCAATGGCAATTGCTATTCTTCTAGCTTTCTTTCTTTCATCTTTCCCTTCAGGATAGAGAAATGCATTCTGCAGCATCTCAGGGTAAGTCTTTTCCCCGCTGTTAGGCTGTCAGTGGCGGTGTGAGCACATGGGGGTTTGCAGAGCTCAGGGAAATTTTAGACTTTCCTTTTTAAAAGCTTCTTGTGTAATTCCTGACTGTCTGAAGGGCTGTAGGGCTGCCCGTGATGCGCTCTCAGGAAGCTCTGGGCAGGGCATTATCTGTCCTTTCCACTCTGCTCCCTTTTCTTCCTCCTCCTGAAGAGCAAAGATATAAACAAGGAGCTGAACAGACACAGGAGAAAAATGGAACAAGGAACAATTTGTGGTGCCTGGGGAAACCACAAATAGCAGCCTGGGAGTGCCCAGTGCTGACAGCCCCTCTGTGGCACCCAGACCTCCGGGGGAACCTGCCTCAATTCAATCCACCAGGTGGGGCATAGTGCTAACAGTGAAGGAGTTGAAAGTATTTGAGGGTGAGGAGGCAGCCCTGCTAGCTGCAGTTATAGCAGTGCTTTCTAAGGAATTAAAGGCAATTAGCTGTGCTCATACTGCTGATGTCTGTAGGCTTGGACTTGCTGCTCGCACCTGCAGCTCTGGGTAATGAACTGAGCATCCTGGCATGGCTCTCTATGACAAAGGGGTTTTGCAAAGCCCATAAAATCATTTGCATTCAGAACCAAAAATGAGGCCTGGGGAGGCGGATGTAATTAAAAGGGCAGCTCAGCTTTCAGTCTAGACAGCCTCTGCCTAAAATAACCTGCAGTTGGACATCCACCTCCGAGCAGACAGGGCTCCTCTGCTAGCGTGGTTCTGTGGCCCTTGAAATGACAGAAGAACCTGTGTGGGAGCCATTCATCTGGAGCATGGCAATAGGATGGCAGTCAGCAGCTGGCCACCCTCTAACTCTCTGCCCCAGTCTGAGCAGTGAGTTAGGACTGGATGTGAGCATCCCCTCTGGTGCCCAAGGAAGCATGAGGCAGGGGCTTTCCTGCCAGGCCAGCATAAGATGGATAAAATATATAGGATGTTTGGTGTGCACGTCCATGTGAAAACTGCACTGGCATTTCCTGAAGTGATAGAATTGATAGTTCTGTCCTAACGAATTGCAGCAACTGTTGCATGTGGAGATAAATCCAGCAGCACTGGAACAAGTGGAATGCAGCAGCTCTTCAGCAAAGCACGTTGATGCTACGGAGTAATTTGGCATGGGGAGTATGGGAAGGAGGGAAGGAGAAAGACTGTCTGCAATGAGCAGGGGCTGTGCTGGGTGGTTTCTGACTGCTTTCGTGAGCAGGAACTGCATTTGTTCTATTGTACGAACAGCAGGAGGCCAAAGGGAGAGACAAGAGGTAGGATTTATGGGCTGAAGTCAAACAAGACAGACATTACTAAATTGCACAGGATGTTCCCTGCGGGCATGGATTTGCTATTCTCTGGTGGAGCCTGCTGGAAGGGCTCAGGCGTGTGTCATCATCGCCATCCTGGCATGAGTCTGCACTGCGCTCCCTGGTGCAAATTCAGCTCCCAGTGCTGCCGGTGGGGACATGGGGTGGGGAGCGTGCTCACCTCTGCTTGTGCACTGCCTCATTTGCTGCACTGAATGTTGAAGGTTGCTAAGCCGAAGTGTAGCTGTTTTTGGAAGTCTTGCTGTGTTCCAGACATCTTTTTTGCAGAAATGCTCTTTGCTGTAGAACGCTGTTCCTGGCAGAGTGCAGCCTGGGGTATGAGTTAAACTGTGGCAGGAGCATGGGTCTGATTTTCCTGCTGAATGAATTGGTGTAATATCATTAAAGACCACTCAGGATGTGCAGGTACACTACAAATATCCATTATGAGCTCAAAGTTTGTAAAGAAAGGCAGTGATACTTGTCAGCATCTGGGCAGTGGACAGCACTGCCTCTTTCTGTCTGTCTGTGGCAGTTCATAGGGTAGAGAGGCATTTTGCTTGTTTATTTATATACATATTTTTTACACGGGAGTTACACACCCACGAGGCCTGGAAATAGCTGGGCAGTGACTCACGCAGGGGCTGGTTCAACTGGTCGGCTCTGGGACAGAGCTGCACTTGGCAGCTGCCGCTGGCTCCTTCCAGCAGGTTTGCCACACCAGGGCAGGGAGGTTTGCACTCGCTCTGTTTACTCTGCTTCTGAGCGTGGCTGGCTCGCTGTCTCCCACATTGCTGCACGTGGCTTTGGTGTTCCTAGTACAGCTGAAACACACTTCTATCGTAAGTGCATTTCAGCATTCTCCAAGAAGAGTGTGGCCCCATCATTTCTCTTTCCAGCATGCTGATCCATGCAGATGTTGTCCAAAATCCCCAGGCAACATCACACTGAATGTCGCAATGCAGAAGCATCACTGGGACCAAAGAGCCACGTGGAGTGGCAGGACCATGACACAGGAATGATGCTGTGCTTGGGGCTTGCTGTCACTGATGTCTCCGTCTGTTTTTCCCCCAGAATGGTTGCAGTCTGTCCAAGCAATGATGATCCTCTCCGTCATCTTCAGCGTCTTGTCCCTCTTCCTGTTCTTCTGTCAGCTCTTCACGCTCACTAAAGGTGGACGGTTTTACCTTACTGGGATCTTCCAAATCCTTGCTGGTAAGTGGGAGCTGATCAATGGGTCTGGGTGCGGAGATGCGCTGGGGATGGGATTTCAAGCAGAGGAGAGGGAAACAAGCGCTTTCTTGAGCACAGAAGCAGGAGGGCAGTCAAGCTGGCTCCTTGAAGGGAAGAGGGTATGCATAATGTGGATCCATAGAGCTCTTCTGCCTCCACACTGGTGTCCAGCTGCCAGGACGTGTTGTACACCCAAATTTCTGGCTATGCTTCCCTGGCAGACTGCTGCTCCAGCTGGGGAGATGTCAGGGGGCCAGAGAGGAGCACTCGGGGTTCCATGGCTTGGGGTGGGCACTGCCAGTGCCAGTTGCTGGGCTGGGCAAATTGCAAATATACTGCAGCTGCTGGTGTTTGGGGATGTAGAGACCATCGTGTTTTGGCCAAAGAGGACCCGAGGATTATTTATAAACTTGCCATCAGGGGCTGGTGATTTCCCCCTCAGCGAGGAGCTGCTCGAGCATGCAGGGTGAGCCAGCTGCCTTTGAACTGTCAGCTGCTATTTTTAACTCTTAAGAAGTCAGTGCTGGAAACGAGCCACAGTTCGTGTACTACGTTGCAGTTCTCCAAATATAGATGCTGCAAAAGCACTGGCTCTGTTTGTGTTTCCACGTATGAAACCAGTGAAGAGGATTTTCAAGTGTTCAGGCTAGAAAAAGTAAATTGCTCAAGGAGGTTCTGGCTAATGTATGAGCTTAACGCCCAGCTGTCTGGTGAGGAGACTCACTGTCTAGGAGAGCTTTAGAGGTGTATCTGGAAACCACTGTATGTGTGTTCTGCTACTGAATCAGGGAAAAATTCACCCACTGCACTTCAGATGGAGCATCCTCTAAGTGACTGGCCACTGCAATTCAGGAACAGCTTAGAGTTAGCCTCTTCTTGCAAACACAACATGAATTCTATTATAAGAGTTTCTGCTTGGCCATAAAGCAAAGGATGAGTTCATATCAGTTCGTCTCTGGGAAGATGGATGTGATGAAATACATTACAGCCATGGAGACAAGGAGAGGAAATGGGTATTAATAAAGCAATTATCTGCCTGGGAACTTGTCTAACCGAACTGGGAGCAGAAGTCTGCTCTCTCCTAAGTGGCTGCTGATGCATCCTCATTGGCAGAGGAGAAACTGGGAGCTTACCCTCCTGTCTGTGCTCTGCTTGGTGTCCTTGGGGAAGCAGCATCAGGATGCAGATCTGCTGCCTCCTTCCTTGGGTCAAATCTTTCTCCAGTCCAGTGCAGAGGTCAGGAAAAGTTAGAGTTGATCTCCACACAGATTTCCTATGGACTGGAGAGCAGTAAGCAGAGGTTTAGATGAGCCACACAGAGGTGGGAACTGGTGTCCATTCTTGCTGTGATGCTGAATTTGAGGTCTGTAGGCTGTGCTCACCTTGCAGGAGGTTTCACCTAGTGGGGCAGACAGAGCTGGTCAAGGAGCTGAGCTTGGTGTGGTCTTCTTACAGTTTTTAGGAAAAACCCAGAGGACTTCCCATGCCCGGGAAGGGATGGGAAAGCCACTTCTGGAGTCTTCCAGGAGGCTGCAGCCTCCTCCTGGGGTTGCAGCTTGGCAAAGCCAAGGATCTGGCTAGCAGTACTGCTTGGTTTCAACCAGTGGGTGATGAGGATGGGACTGTGGGGTGCTATCAGGTGGCAAAGCCAAGCCAGCAGTGCCCTAAGAGCAGGAGCAGAGGGCAAGGATTGGTGACTGCTCCAATTGAACAGAGCTGGGTAGACAGGGGCAAGAAAAGATGCACAAGGTCAGCTGGGTGTGTTGGGCAGAGCAGGATGCATCCCCAGCACTTTGTTCACACTGCTTGGATCCATGTAAAGTCTGGCTGGGTTTTCCCTGCTGGCATTTCAGCCATAAGAGGCACCAAAAGGTCCTGGACAGCTCTCCCACTCATGTGCTTCTGTCTAGTGGATCCATCATGGTGTACTCATCCACAGCAACTCACAACAGTGGAAATCCAGGATTTGGCCCAGCTTCTCCATCCTTTTGCCCAGTCCCAGCATCACTTGGGCATCCAGCTGGGCTGTCACCATGCACTGCCCTGCAGAACAAGTTTCAGAGATTGTTTGCCCTCCTGGTGTGTCAAGGCAAGACTGGAGCAAAGTCAGGCTCCAAAGTTGTGCTGCATTTGCTATTCATCAGTGCAACAGCTGAGTGCAGCTGGCCATCACTTCCTCAGCATATTCACCAGGCCAAACTCAGTGCAGATGCTGCAGATATGCAATTGCAGCCATCACCTCCAATTTTGCTGAATTCCTCCTGCAGACAATTGTCACTGTATGTTCTGCAGTCTGTAGGTGACCGGCGTGGCTGCATGCCTGCTCTCAGTCCCACCAGCATTTGCAGACAATTGTTATGTTCTCTTTGCATGGGCTGGGCAGTGGGAGTTTGCTCTCGTGCTCAGAGAATGGAAAGTGCCCCAGTGGCGCGTTAATGAAACGTATTCCCACTTCTGCACTTTCCCAGAACAAAGGAGCAGTGTCAAGTGGAATTACTGCTCAAATATCACTGTGGTTCGATGTAGGTGGTCCTGAGATCTGTGCAGGGGATGTGGTGCTGACAACAGCCCAGCGACTGTATAATAGAACTGCTGGGATGGACTGAAAGAGCTTGTTTTTGGGGGGATATAGTGGTGGCTTTGTGTCGGCACTGGGCAGTCCTCAGTGCTGATGAGTTGTTTTTGCAACAAAGCTAAAACACTGCCCACTGAGGCTGATGGTCTGTGGCCGGCTGGGGGTATGGAGGACAGGGGCAAACTTTGTGTTGCAGAGTAGGGTCTGCAGGGGGGGGAGGAGAGGAGCAGGTTCTGCTTATCCAGAACCATGGCAGGGACTTGCACTTGCATAGCACGTGTTAACCCAAAATAATAACATGGCTTGTGTCTGCAGCAGCTCTGGTTGGATGGCTTAGGCTACAGTTTTCAATGGGACACTCAGGGTGGCCAGGTTGGTCTGGAGCAGCAGCCCAAGGGGTGGGTTAACCCGGGGGATACTCATACCTTGCTTGCTCCAGGGCCTGCTGCCTTGTTGCTCAGAGCCTGGCAATGATATCCCCACTCACCTGCAGCCAGGGACCACAGCCTTACCACCTTCCAATCCCAGTTTGCAAGCACGCAATAGAAAAAGCCATTTTCCATGCTGGTATTTGGCATTATCCTCTCCAGCATGTCCAGCTGTGGGTTCCCATCTGGGAGCTGCTACTCACCCCATTCCCTGTGTGCTTCCTTGCAGGGCTCTGCGTGATGAGTGGTGCAGCCATCTTCACAGTGAGGCACACGGACTGGCACGAAGCCTCAGAAAACATCTCCTACGGCTTCGCCTATATCCTGGCATGGCTGGCCTTCCCCCTGGCCCTCGCCAGTGGCATCATTTATGTCATCCTACGGAAGCGCGAGTGATGCTGCAGGAAGTGCAGCCAGGGCACTGCTGACATGCATGGAGGAGATGGAGGCGGGGGAAAATAGACGAGAAAACGGAAAAGAAAATTAACCAAAAAAAAAAAAAGAAAAAAAAAAAAAGGAATAAACCCTCCCACCAAAAACCAAACCAAACCCAACCGACCCCAACAGGAAACACTCAAAGGGTTACTTGTTAATTGAAGATGTATATAGTATCTATGGTTTAAAAAACCTATTTATAACACTTTTTACATATATGTACATAGTATTGTTTGCTTTTGTTGACCATACGCTATGTTTTAAAGCCTAAAGAAAGTGCCTAAGGAATTATTACTCCTAACAGTGTAACAAGAGCGCGGTGATTTCTCTCTCATGCAGAACCTTCTTTGATCTGAACTCTCCTTCTCCATCCCAGCCTCAGTCGAGCCCTGGAACCCCCAGCTCTGGCTGCTCTTACACTGGCACAAAGCAGTGCTTCTCCACTGGAGTTTCGCCTGCTGCTGTCAGCTGGAGGCTTGGTCCCTGCTCCTCCTGCCTGCTGTGATTTGGCAGCTGGGGTGCCAGGGTTGGCGGAGGCACTTCCAAAAGTTTCGAAGGGTTTCGAAGCAAGGGATTGCCAAAAGTGCCTAAATGACTTACTGCCCAAGTCCCACTGCCTTGCCACCACACCCACTGAGATTTTGGGCTTTTAAATCACTTAGGTTGAATGCAATCAAGCAGGGGCTGTGCTCTCTCCCTGTGTGTGCTGGGTGCAGCCCAAGCTTGGGTACTCCCATCATGAAATGCACATTATCTTTGCGTGGAGGTAGAGTGCTGATGAGCAGGAAGCAAACCCAGTATACCTATGAAATCAAATGCCAGATATATGAAATGGTGCTATCTATTTACCATTCCTTATATTGCTAGCAATTTAACCTTATTCACTGGAAATTCAGCTAACAATCTTAAGGTAAACAACAAAGCTAGAAATGAGAAATAATTCTGTGTAATATAAATGAGCTTACAACTGCTTTTGTACTTAGACAACTTACTATTGTTTTTAATAAAGCATTTATAACCAAGGTTCTTTTTCCCCCCATGATCAAGAGGAACAGAAGCAGCTCTGGCTGGAGCCCCACTGGCCCAATGCCGGAGCGCGATGTCTGTCCTCTGTCTGTGTGTCAGAAATGTGTCTGGCAATGAATGGGCACCTGTGCAGACCCCAGGCTGCCTCCTGAGGACTCCAGACACTGCGTTGCTGTCGTCGTTTTTGTTTCATTTGGGTTTTTCTTTTCTTTTTTTTTTTTTTTTTTTTTTTTTTGCTTTGCTTTTCTGATTTTATACCGACTGTGTGGACTAAGAAGCAATGAAATAAAAGTCAGAATAACTCCGTTGCTTCTGTTTTTGACATTTTTGCGGGTTAGAGCCAAGCTGTGCTCCACCGGCCTGCTTCCACAGCTGTCCCACCAATGGGCTCAGTGATGCCGTGCAGCAGATTTTGGGCTCAATCCTCCTGCTGAGATGGGCTGTGAGCTTGCTGGGCTGCCTGGCAGGCAGACGTGCTGTGCTGGGGGAGTGACGATTCATTGGCACGGGCGGTGAGACCATGGCCTGAGCTCAGCACTGAGCTGATTCCTACTCATCCTTCTGGTTCTGCACTAAGATGTCCCTGGGATATGGCCACCAAAACCAGCAGAATGCACCTGAGCAGGGAGTCTCAGGTCAGCACCAGCTGCTGGAGGGCCTGGCCAGCTCTGCCAGCCTGCACAAACAGCAGAAGCCTTTCATTCTTGTGCACTGAAACACCCAGAGCCTGGAGATGCAATGACAGCTAGAGAAACAGCACATTGTAGGCAACGTGTGCAACCTTCGTGGCTGGCAGAGAAACATTTGTGCTTCTGCTTGCTCATTCATTTGGCTATTAAATATCCGAGCTGATGTAGCAAGTGCTGCTGGCACAGACACAATGGATCCTGCAGCACTGTGTGCTGAGGCTGATTGCTGACATCAAGCCAGGTCCTGAGGCTCAAAACGCAGCCATGTCCCCAGGGAGCAGCAAGAGGTGCCCTGCAGCTTCACCACTCAGCTTTGCCTGGCAGCCCTGTGCCCGGCTTGGCCTCAGGGACCCCTGGCCGTGGCTTCCAACGCAGGGCATTTCCCTGAGTGATCATTTTGGGGTGCTCTGGTGATGCTCAGGAGATCTTGATTGCCCGCAGGGCCCCCATGAGATGCAGCCCTGGGCAGGTGGAGGTCCCAGGTCACACCATGCGTGGCACCGTGCTTCCAGCAAGGACACAGACATCCATTCCCAACTCATCTGTGGAGCAGTCAGGAACACGGGCGATGATTGTTGAAAGGGAAAACAACGCACGGGTTGGATCTCCTGTGGAAAGGACAGCTGCAGTGGTGTTCATGTGTGGAGGGTTCAAGGGCAGAAAGACCCCCACCAACGCCCCTCAGGTTGGGGAGGAAAGCAGCAGAACTCAATGCTGGCCTCGAGCGGGCTGTTTTGAAATTTTTGGCTTTAATTCAGCCAACTCGGGCCTCTCCGGAGCCTCGGGGCCGGCCGCGCGTGAAAGGGGGAGAGATGGAGCCGGCTCCGTGCGGGCACACAGTGCGGGATGGGGCCGCCACCCAGCGGCTGCGGGCGGCACTGCAGAGGGTCCGGGTCCGGGTCCGGGTCCGGGTCCGGGTCTGGGTCTGGGTCCGAGTCTGGGTCCGGGTCCAGGTCCTGGTCCGGGGCCGGGGCCGGGTCCGGGTCTGGGTCTGCCACTGCTGCCTGGCTGGAGCCGCAGAGTTCTCTCCTACACTGAACTATGCTGGGCTGTGTTTCAGGCTGAGCCTTGGAACTTAGAAATGCAAGTGTGTACTGATATTCCCCTCCTACTGGAGAAGCCTGAGTGCCAGCCCGTGCATCCCAACATCCTGCTTCGTGTTCCACCCCTGCGGCTTTGGTGAACACTCTCTGATTCCCAGCACAGGTGTCTGTCTCCATGGTGGACATGGAACTACCAGTACCCAACATGGAGGTACCTCCTTCACCTCAGATGATCCATTCATAGAATTGTCATCAGAAATCCAGGAAGAAAACTCCAATGTGGTGTTAGAAAACAGCAGTCCTTTATGCCTCACGATGCCAGGTACTTGACAAGCAAGCACACCCTACCAGAGTTCACATTCTACATTTGATCAGTTAAGACATACATATGCAGTATATTGATATATTCCTTTTCGAGACTCATAAATATATGCTAATATCCCTTTGAGCATGCTCAGTAGGATCGAGGGTGGTCAAGGGCCCGTCTACTTTTTACCCATTTTCAATTTTCACCACTGAGGCCTTTGGCTCACTTTCATCCACTTTGGAAAATTGCTCATTAGGCCATACTGAGAAACTTTTTAAAACAATATGTACCCAAGAAAAATATCCTTGCACCTTCTGAAGCAAAAGATAAAAGTTCTCTATTATGACTGCAGTGTTTCTTATGAGGCAAAATCATCGAGGCAAAAGATAAAAGTATTCTGTTATGTCCCCAGGGCAAGATTATTAAGGAAAACAAGACTACTTGGCCACTAAATCTGAAATGGGAAGTTTTAGAACTATCACTCACAGATTCCTTTTGCTAAACTAATGTATCGGTTCCTAAACTAATGTACTAATCCCTATTGATGAACAGACCAGCCTGTGTCAGAATCATAGAATCATTAAGGGTGAAGAAGAGCTCTAAGATCATCAAGCCCAAGCCCAACCCATACCCAACATGCCACTGCCCATGTCAGTGCCACATCTCCACGGTTCTGCAACACTTCCAGGGACAGAGACTCCGTCACTTCTCTGGGCAGCTGTGCCACTGCATCACCACTCTTTTGGAGAAGTACTTGTTTCTTAAGACCCAACCTGACTCATCCCTTCTGACACAGCTTGAGGCCATCAGCTCTCATCCTATCGCTGTTACCTGGGAGCGGAGGCTGACCCCCACCTCACCACAACCTCCTGTCAGGGAGCTGTAGAGGGTGATGAGCTCTCCTGTGAGCCTCCTCTTCTCCAGACTGAACAATCCCAGTTCCCTCAGCCATCTCCCTGTGCTCCAGACTTTTTACAGCTTCTTATCTCTTCTCTTCTCCACACACCCCACGACGCCCTCCCAGCTCATGAAAAACGTTAAGGCAGGACCCAGCATTTCTGTTCCATCAGCTGTGTGCACACTTTGAGCTAAATGGGGAACAAAAATTGCAGTGCGCCCTGGGCCTACAGCCCAATTAAAATCAAGGTAGCCCATAAAACAGCTAGCTGAACGGAACAGCAGCAATATGGGAGAAGTGGCAAAGGGGAGCGAAAAAAATACAGGGGAAGTTTCTTTAATGTGCGTTGTATCATAAAAGCAATTATTTAAATAGCTTTTCTAGTACCCTCAGCAGTAAATACTTCTGAAAAATGAGCTGAGCAAATCTCATCTTCCTCTTTCATTTACTGACTTGTAAATTGAAAAAATTATGGTAAGGATAAAAAAAAAAATACATACTGCCTAGGAGCAGCTGTCTGCTTTGCAATGCAGGGATGAAGCCGGACGGTGGCAACGCAGAGCCATGGTTCCCTGAGCAGAGAGGGCTCAAAGCCAGCTAAAGATGCTCTGGTCCTTGGTGACCCTCTTGGCTGTGGTCTCCCAGTGAAGAAGCCAGGCACCACAAGTGGCCAGAATCTCGCAGAAACGTGCTTCAAAACAAACTCAAGGCAACTGGTAAAGTGGCCAAGTTAGTTAGCAACGTGCAATTAGTTATCCTGCACAATCTGCGTTGAGGAAGCGGTGTGGGCAAGTGAACCTGGCACTGCAGATCAGCACTGATACAAATCATCTTTTAATTATTTTTTTTTTTTACCTTGGCTAGATTGGCTAATTAACTAAGTAAGTGTCATGGTTTTATGTCTTTTTGGTTTTCAGTGCTCCACATCAGAACCACAGAAATATAAGCACTGGTGGATACCGGTGCTCAGTGCACTCTGATGCCCTCGAGTCACGAAGGGACAGAATCAATCCATCCCTGGTGTTGGTGGTTAAAATGGAAGGTGCCATGCTGCAGGTAACTAATGAAGAAGTGGTCAAACATAAACTCTTCAAGAAATAAGAAATTCTGTATCATCAGAAAAGAGTTGTTTTTGCTGCCTTCATTAAAAACCTAGAGGTTAAATGAATACTGATAAAATATCACAATTAGTACAGCTCCCCGTAATGCTGGGCTTTTTAAATGATAGTAATAACTGTCTTGTAAACATTTCAAATGAAACCAAGCTGAAAACCAAAAAACATAAAACCATAACAGGAAGGTGAACCACATCCTTTTCAATTCTCTCACTGACATTCAGGGTGGCATTACTTTCTTGCACTGGTTATACGTGCCACAAGTGATGTCTGATAACCTGTTCTGGATGGGAGGGCTTGGAAGTTGCTCCCTTCAGCTCTGCTGAGGACCTGTACAGGAAGAGACTGATCACAAGCGGTTTGAGCAAATTTTGTAGCTCCTTTGTAGCCAGGTCAATTAAAACGAATGTTTTAGCAACAACAGCAGCAATACTTACAAAGTTCAGCCTCAAATAAAAGCTGCCACCGCAGCCTTCCCCAGCCAAACCCACCCCCAGCACAGGGATGGATTTTTGCCCAAGGTGTTTGAGCAGCGATGTGGTTAGGGCTGTAGCTTTAGATCCATTCAGGACTTGGCTGGAGAAGTCACTGCCTGCTTTCAGAGCTTAGCACGACTTCTTGTATCCCATTACCCATCCCCAGAGCTCTCCCATCCCTTCAGGCTGCCCTCCAGTCTCTCCTCCCCTCTCTGCCCTCTGGTGCTGACCCCATAGCCTTCCTATTCTCACTCAGTCAACTTTTCCTCCCGCAATCATTTCATGTGATTATCGATGCTGCCCTGAGCTCAGCTTCTTTGTGTGGTGATATGGAGAACTTCCTCCACCACATTTTGGGGTGCTGAGCCCTGATGCCATGCATGCAGACGCTGAAACCCCACGCAATGAAACCAGGAGGTGCCTGAGGTGCCATGGGAGCACCCAGAAGTGTTAGCAGGCCTAATCCCGATTTCAGCCAAGCAGGATCCAGGCTGAAATTACATGGCTTGTGGGATGCTCTGTGGGCTGTTCCTGGTGAGGTTTTGCAGCCCTCGGTGTTGCCCCCACCCCCGCAGGGGCTGCCCGAAGCCCTGGCAGCCCCATGGCTATTTGCTTGGATTTACATTCACGCTAAGCCTCCCAGCATTAACAAACCACTTCTCCCTGGGCTGATGAAAGGATAAAAGCGCCGGAGTTGTGCCTGGGTTATTCACTTCCTGAGGGATAATTCGACATATTTCCCTTTCACCAAAGGACTTTTCCTGGAGAATCTTTGGCCAGCTCTTTGCAGGATGGTTTTATTGCACAGGGGGGGGAGACAGGCTTTATTTTAAAGTGCTTTAGCTGCTTCATTTCAGCCTTTGATGACCGTGTTTCCTTTTATATATACTTTTTTGGGGGCTTTCATTTCCCAGGGCTCCCTCTTATCTGCCTTTGGAGACAGCCCTTGTAAAAAAATAAAATAAAAAAAAAAAAATCCAAAACCCAAAGCACTCTCCCTGGGATGCTTTCAAGAGAAAGGCCCCAGCCCCTTTCAAACCTCTTTGGAGAAAAATAGATCCCAACCCTGCACACGCCACATCCTACAGGAAAGCCTTTGAAGTAAATTAAACCAAATTAGTGTCTATAATATAGATGAGCAGAGCAGCTCCCTGCTGTGCCACCGGCCTGGCCCTTTGCGTAATCTTTAACCCTGCTCCCAGCTCGCCTCTAATTGACCGTGAAGCACCTGGGGGTAATCTGGAGGCGATGCCATCTGCCCTCCCAGGACAGTGCTTCCTACCACCCAGCCAAGGGGATGGAGAGTATTTAATAGCCCTGGGAGGAAACTGCGATGATAAATTATTTTTCTTTCTCATTTTCTTGGTGTTTAGCATCTAATCTTGCTTTTCTTTTTTCTTTCCTCATAATAGGAGACCTTCTGAGCCTGGGGCAACCCAGCACCCAATGCACTTCATTGTGATGGTGAAGATGGAGCTGTCAGTCAGCCTCTTTGCAGCTCAGGAGCAGCAGAGAAAGTTTCCTAACCCTAAAGGCATCAGAGCTCTGCAGGTTGTGCTTTCCAATTAACCCCCTTTTTTGTGGGTCACTCAGGACTCCAGGAACAGACCAAACTTGCCCACAGACTGGGATGAGCTATGCTGGTGTTTAACTTAATCAAAAAGAGTGTTATTTTAGTGGGGGGAGAATGAAAGCTGAGAAGATTTGACCCTCCTTTGGCCCAGTGTTGTATGTAGAAAGCAGCAGGAGGCCGTGCAAGCAGCAAGCTGGGCAGGGTTGCATGCAGGCTCTTGACAGATACTGGTGTCAAGAGATAATTGCATGAGCAATTATATGCATGCACGTGCAAGGAAAGCGTTGCATATGTAAATGACCTGCCAGTGCCAGGAGGTAACTGTGTACCTGGTAGCTGTGGGGGAGCTGGAGCACTGCACACCTCGCTGCCCTGGTGCTGGGGCTGGCTTCAGGTTCTTCTCTGAAAGTTCACATCTCACCTGGGGGTCCTGAGCCATTCTCTGAGCTGACTGAGTGTCCTGGGACCCAGATGGGCTCTGAGTTCCTGAATGGGCAGTAAAATGAGCCCTCTGTTTCTGCTGGCCATACTGGCTGCTTGTCCTTCCAGTGCCCCGTGAAGGCTGGGTGTGAGATGAGTCCCTGGCAGGACAGAGCAGGGAGTGAAGACTGGCCTCAGTTCTGCCCAGGTTCTAGCTCATGGTTCTTTGGGCAAGATTTGTGCCAGGGTTCGGGCTGCCTTAGGTGCTTCCTGGACTGCCAACCTCTGGCCTTTTCCTTTACAAACCTCTGCAGCAGGGCCAGTTATCCCTTTTCCATAAGAGGATCAGAGCAATGCTTGGGGACGCTGTCGAGTTGAGTGTCACTGTGCTGAGATGTCTTCTGCTGTGTCAGTGGCCTCTGAAGAGCTCTGATGTTGGCACCAGCTGAGTTTTTTCTGGCAGAGCATGAGCAGAAGTGTCAGGACGTGGCTAGTGAAAGCAAGGATGGAAACAAGTGTGAAACTTGATGTTAATACCAAAGAGCTGTGTTGGGTGCTGCCTGGCTGAATTTCCCAGCCACGGGGAGGATGATTCACAGTCCTGGGAGCATTTCTTCCAGGGCTATATTTGCCTGGTAGCATTTGTGGCAATTATTTTGGTCCCTGGAAGTGTTCATGTGGACATAGACTTCAGAAGGGACTGCATATTTTGTAAGCGCGACTATAAATAAATCATGGCAAATTAAATCATGAAGCAAAAAATAAAACCCCACGAAGCCGCCAGGCAAGCAAACAAAATCTCTGATCCCTGGAAACATGCAGAGGGCAGCAGGTTCTTCTGGCATCTGTGCCAGGCTGCAGGGTGCAGGGGCCTGGTGGTCGCTGTGACATTTTGGCACTGAGTCATGCAGACACCTGCCCTGCCTTTGCTGTGTCATGTCATGGTGTCACAAGCCTGTTCCAGCTTTAACATCGCCTTTTTTTTTTTCTTTCCTGTTTGTCTGGATCCTGTGCAACCTGCTTCCTACACCTTGCCTGATCTCTGAGTGCTTTCCAAAAGGCTTTCTTTAGCACCTGCACTGAGCAGCTCCACACACAGCATCCACCCCCTGCTCTGGAGCTGGCTGAATCAAGCTGAAGCCAATCATTTACATCTTGCTTATTATGTGTAAGGATGCTCAGGCAGGACCAATTTTATTTCAAGGCATCAAGTTTTTGGCTGACGTTCAATGCTAGCCAGTTCGAATTGATGCTTCACAATAAGCTCAGTGCGTGGGAATGTTTTTGGGATGGGGAATGGGTCCCTTTCCAGAGGGGATTGGCATCCTCCCCAAACCTGGTGCTAGCCCTGGGGGGAACTGCATGCACGATGTCCCCTGCCTCCTCCAGTCCTGGGCTCCTCTGCCTGTAAAACCAAATTGTCCCTCACTGGGGCCTTAATTCCAGGCAAAAGGAAGAGCCAATAAATCTCAATGAATGTAAACGGTGGTGTCATCTTTAACCAAGGCTGTGCAGTGGGTGAAGCAATTACCAGGAGGATGGGCAGCTTCACGCTGTAAGGTCAGACTGGGTTATCTGATGCCTTGTGGGGCTGGAAGCAGTCTGTCTCAGCAAGTTAATAGCCCTTTCCCACCAGCCTTGTAACATCAGGCATGGTACCAGACCTCCTCTACATGGAAAATCTGAGTTTGTACCTAGGAAAATAAAAGGGGAAGATCTGTAGCTGTGAATTGGAATAATGAAAAGGAAATTCTATTTGCTGGGTGAGGTAGGAGGCATGATTTGTTGTCTCTGTTACATCTTAAGTGGTTACGGAGCGCTACAAGTCTCTGGGCAAAAGAGGTGAGGAAAGAAAGAAGAGGATGAGAATAAGAAAGCGATGCTGTCACTTGGCTGTTCGGGGGTTACTGAGGTGTCAGGTTGATCACTTTTTTGTAGCATGTTTTGGAGCTTCATGTGAAGGTAGACTGGCTGAGCATCCCGACTACTTTTGCCAAACCCTCCTTGTGCTTCTCACACCTGCTTGGGCAATCTCTTCCAGACCAGCCTGCTCTCAAACCTACCTCTTACCATCAGAAACAATTAGCTCCTCTAGTCCATCCATCTCTGTGATGAGCGGATCCCACCTGGCACTGATTCAGAATCTCATCCCGTTAAGATAACAAGATTCTCCTACCCATTGCATCCCAAAGGGGAGTGGGGGGGGGGGTTCTCATGTTTGCATTTACACACATTCGTGGCTGTTCTCTGGGAAGAGGAGCTTGGATCTGATATTTTCTCCCTTCGAAAGACTGGCAAAAGCTTAATACATGGTGCTCGTTGGAAAAAGCATTTGCTTCAGAGTTTGTCTTCCTCGGGGTTGTCCCTAGATTTGTATCCTGGATGCTCCCCTCTGCTAAAAGCCCTCAGCAGTCCCTTTAGCCCTGGGGCTGTTTTCTCACTCAGCTGAGTCCTGAGGCTGTGATTTATGAGTTTCAGGCTGGTGTCTTCACCTCTGTTCCGTTCTCCCTCGTGGTGTCCCCTTGGCATGCCCAGCCCTGGCAATGAGTACCTGGAGATTTTTCACACCTATGGAAATCTGATGTGGAAGCACGTTGGTGATGCTGGCAAACTGTGGCAGATTGGGCTGTTCAGCCAGGATCCATCCTCTCCCTCATGCTTTGCTTTATGGGCTTGTAAATAATAGATGGGGCAGGCAGGGGGTGAGAGGGTAAGCAGCTGGCCCGGGCTGGCAGTGGTTTCCCAGTAAGCAGCTGTTTGGAGCACCCCATGCTCTCAGTCCCCATCCTGGGGCTGGCTGTCCCTCTCCCTGCTGCTCTGCTGGAGGTGGCCAGGTCCCAGCAGCACCAAAACCTGAGCAGAGCTGTGAGGTGATGTGGAGAAACCCAGAGGGAGGAAGAGAGCCTTAAATATCCTGACTGCTCTATCTTCTGGGAGATAATACTTTTAATTTTCGGCACACAAAGAATATGTCCTGAACCAGAAGGGGTTTGCCTAATTCATCATGCTTGCTTTCCACACAATACCAGGGATGACAAGCATAACATTTTAAAATGAGAGAAGTGGACATAATTAATGCTCATGAATTGCAAACGCTTCTTTATTAAAGGGCTTTTGCTTGCCCCTGGACCATCTGCTTCATATCACTGGGCCAGGGTCCTGAGGCTATAATAACTTGCAGCTTTAATAATTTTACCTCTTAATTAAAGCTCATCTCAGAGTGCAGGAGCACAGACATGTTCCGGGTCCAGATTTGATTTTAACGGAGGAAACCTTGAGGGATGGATAATAGAATTCGCATCCTTGCCTTTGAAGAATCCCTTGGATGAAGGCCGTGGCCCTGTGTGAGACCCCTGTGTGCTGGCTGGAGGCTGTGAGACCTGCTGCTAGGGGGCTGTGCTGGCCTCAGGGTGGCCTCTGCTCCTCTGTGACCGTGCCAAGGAGCTGAGGAAGTGGTGGGACGTCAGGTCTCTGCTTAGAGAATGTGAAAGAGGGAGCAGAGAGGCCACGGAGGCTGAAGCCTCATCTGCCCATTTCCATCTGTGCCCTCTGAAATTCCATTGTGATTTCTGCCTAGGAACATCATCTCCTGTTTCCATCAGTGTCTTTCAAAAATCCATCCTGGTTTCTATGTGGGAACTGGAAGTCTAAGCTCTGGATCTCCTGTGGTGGCCACTCTGATGCCACGTATAGACAGAACTTCCCTTCCTAAGCAATAGGATGGATGATGGCAGCTTAACCTGCAAGAAGATCCCAAGCCCATTAAGCTGGTTCTGCGTTAAATAAAGCCCTGGGCTGTGCAGAGGGGAAGGTCCTGAGCTCTGCCTGGTGCCAATGGAACCTCAGGGCTGAGCCAACCCTGAGCCCTGCTGAGGGCTGTGGTCAAACCATCACCACCTGCGTCTGCTGTCCCTGCAGGGCGACCTTTTGGGGGGCTGAGCTCCATGCAAATGGGATGAGTTGACAGCACATGAAATACGGTGAATTAATGAGCACTTCATTGCCACTAGACGTGAGGCCGAAGGTCGAGGGCCATTAATAGAACTAGGCATGAATTCATGCTTCGTAATTCACACATCCCAGGCCTTCCTACAAACGGAACATTTTATTCTAAAATGCTGTTTTAATTATTTACATCTTGATTGATTGATAGAGAAATGAATTCACAGAAGGTACATTAATGAGGAAGTGTTTGGCTCTAGAACGGTGCTTTGATTGTCAAACACAAAAATCAATATATATAACCTAAGATCCAGCAAGACGTCTTATATTTATTTATTTATTGCCTTTTTTTTTTTTTTTTTTTTTTTCCCCTAGAGGCTGAAATTCCTCATGTAAGGCAGAGATGCGTTCATAGAGGCGATCCATTCAGCTTCATCAGGCTTGGAAAACCTTTTTCAAGGGAGGCGAGATGGAAACTCTGGTCTGGGTAACTGTGAAAATACAATGAGATTGTGCTTTCCTATTGCATCTCCCCCAGTGCAGCTGGGCTGGGGGTTCCAGAGGTCCCACCTGTACCCAGCAGCAATGCAGGCATTTCCCATGCACTCAGCACTGGGTGGCTGCTCGGAAGGGTTTCAGATCCAACATCTGCACAGGACAATATTGGTCCACAAGAACCCAAGCATGGGAATTTCTCTGCTAGTCCAGAGCTGTTGTCCTGAGCTGTTAGCCCACCCTGCTGCATTGCTCCTGCTGAAACTGAGCTCACCTGGAGTGCAGGAGGTCTGGGGAGGTTTGTGCTGCAGCAAATACGTTGTGTCTGCTCAGTCCTGGTGGCAATCAATCACATCATGCCCCCTCTTTATTTTCTTGGAAGTTCAGAGCAAAAAAACAAAAAAACATTTACTTTAGTAGTTGCAACAGTTTCCTTTTGTTTTTGCTTTACCGACCAGAGCAGCTGGTTTTCAAAACTTTTTTTCAGGAAAAATCTTCTGGTTTTCATTACAGAAAACAAAACAAGCAGCTGCTTTTCTGTAACCAACATGTACTTTAAAGAAAATTCTTTCTTCTAGTGAAAAATTGGAACAAATGATTAATTACGACTTTATTTTTTCCCTGGAAAAAAAAAAAAAAAAAAAAAAAGCATTTCCAGTGGCGTGCCTCCAGCCAAATTCCAATGTTGATGGGATGCACACGGTGCTGCTGGGTCTCTCTGCCTGGGCTCACCCAGAGTTTGGGCAGTGCCTGGGTTTGCTCCATGATGCTGCAGGTTGCTGGGCTCAGCACTGACCCAGAGAAGCAGGGAGCACAGGGGGAGGGCTCTGCAGTAGCTGACCCTTCCTGGGTTCCTTGTGGTCTTTTGGAGCCTCATGTGTGAGTGGAGCTGTGTCCTTTGGGTTGTGTTTTCCAGTTTCTAGGAGAGCTAAAAATGAGTTGTGTGTGTTTCTGAGGTTCTCAAGGAGTAACATATTTAAGGAAGGTGAAGAGCACGCTGGTTTGCATTGGTGTGATGGAACTACAAGTGCTGTACAATTGGAGAAATGGGAGGGCACTGTATGGCAGAGCCCTGGGACTGAGAGAGGGAGACACGAGTACAGGCTGGGAGGATTCATTTTCAGACCAGTTCAGAATCAAACCCTGAATTCTACATCAATAAAGCATCCCTGGCCCTTAGGAAACATCCACACGTTTCGGCAGCCCATCCAAATACTCTGCAAGAGCAGAGCCTTGACTTCTTGAAGGCAAAACTGCAGCCACGAGGGGGTGCTTTTGTCCTTATAGTTGAGCTCCCAGCATAAAAACAGTGCAACGGAATTAGTGGAAGGTACTAAGAAACAGCGTGCAGCCAGGGTCTGCTTGTCCTGAGGAAACAGGGGGAAACTAAAGACTCTGAGCAGCTCAGCCAACTCTTAGCACTCTGCAGAGTAAGTCAGATAATGTGCAAAAAACCACTGCCAAAGGTTGGTTTTGGTTCTCTTTCACCCATTTAACTGTAGTGAAACAAATTGGAAATTCTTTTGACTCCAGAAGCAGCACTGGTGTATTTGTTGTAGGAGAGCATCAGTGTCACCAAGGGTATTATATTCCAGAAAACAAAACAAAACAAAAGCATCAGTAACATCCACTGCTAAATGATGCAAATACTCAGTAGAAAGCAATCCCTGCTTCCTCTGGTAACCCCAGGTTGCAGGCAAACCCTGAGTGCACTGCACTGGTCCCAGTGCATGCTGACTCTGTGTTTTGCAGGCTGGGAAAACCTAGGGAACAGTTTAAGTGAAACCTTAATAACAGAAGGGACAAAGAAGATTTGGGAAGAGAACTAAGTGGAGAGACTTCGCCTGCAGTAGGCAGGTTGATGCAGGGGTGGAAGCTGGGCTGTGTGCTTTGCTTGGTCACACTGCAGAGCTGGGGTCCCCCAGCTAAGATCTGGCTCAGATCTCTGAACCCCTCATATCTCAGCTCCCCAACTGAGGAGGAGAGGAGAGCTCTGTCCTGCCTTCCCTTCCCATGCTCCTGGAACAAGTTTGGCTTTGGCACTGCAGAGCTTCAGCATCGTGCAGGTGCATGTAGACAACAGTCTAGGTCAGGACCCTCTCCTCACTCCCAGCACCTTCATGAGCCCCACAGCAGCATGGGTTAGCATACCCATATGTTTAGCCTTCGTCTGCAGCTGGATCATATCAAAGATGGGCAGCCTGTCTTTGGGAAAGAGCTGGAGAAGGGCAACTGTGCTCCTGAAGTGCAGAGAGAATGAAGGAGAGTGGAGACTGTCTGTGTCACTGATGGAGACACTGGTTTGGGTGAAAATATTCATCTTTTTGGCCAGTGGATCTGGGTCTCTTGCCTAAGAAAGAGTAGATGAAGAAGTGATGCTGAGAGGATGTGGGAGACTCTTCAGGATGGCTCCAGCCCAAGGTAGCTCCTACATGAAATGGTGATGAGCAGGGAAGGGAGGCAGATGTGCTTTGGAGGCTGCAGCTGCCCCCATGAATGCAACACAGCGTTTGAGGGGGTCATCAGGAGATTCCTGTTCTCAGGGTGAAGGCTCAGGGTTTTGGTGGGATGCATATGGTAGTGGCAGTGCCACAGAGCGTGGAGCAAGGCTGGGAGGGGGCTGAGCAGTGTAAAGGCAGCGCAGACAGGAGGTGCTTTGTGCAAAAATGAGGAGGGAGAGAGGGAAATGTTTCACCCTCCGCTTTGTAAAGAAAACTTCCAGCTTAAAAGCAAAATCCCATAATATTGTTAAAAAAAAAAAAAAAAAAAAAAGTATTGCCCATAGGCATGGATCTCATAAAGGCTGGAAAAAGGCACCTCTCAAAGGAGCTTTTCAGAGAAAAGACTTCAACCAGCCCACGCTTACACCCCACGGGAGCACACCTTGGCAAGGGGTTTTATTTATCCAGCTGGGACACGGATCCCAAGCCTTTATGTCCAGAGCAGGATGTTTAGCCCAAGTGTTTTTGGGTGACTGGAAATTTACTCCGTGCAGGGAATATATGCCCTCAAGAGGAAGGAAAAACAAACACTCTGGGCAGGGTCTCAAGTGGAATATTGGCAATATTCGCTCTACTATTTCATCGTGTACAGAGACCTGATTTAAACATTGAGAGAAGAGACATCAAACGGGATGGGAAGCACAGAGGAATTGCAGAAGGTAAATGAATCTTCTCATTTCTCTCCAAATGAGTTATTAATCATCTCTCATTTACATATTCATTAACCATAACACACACCATATTTTTATTAATGTGGCAAAGAAACAATTATAGGTGAAAAATGACTTGTCTGTTTATTTTATACACAGATCTTGTTCCTCATTTGCGTGATTTAAAAAATGATGTTTCTTCTTGCCATGCTAAAAGGAAGCTGGCTGCTCAGGATGTGTTTCAGCATGAGACTATGGAAAGGACTGTTGGGACGAGCAGCAGGGGGACAACCAGTCTTGGGTGCCTTGTTTTTCTTGCCAGGAATGGGTTACAGTAAGTCAGTCCTGGGCTGGGACAAGGGGGACCAGCCTGGTCCTGGTATTTTAGCTTGGTGGTCCTGGGGTACCTCCCAATGGTAGGGTTTCAGAAGGTACTTTGTGAAGGGACTGCAAATAAATACAGAAGTGTTCTCTATACATTTCCATTCAAGCAAGTGAAATGTGGGGAGCAGAAATAACAACATGAATATTCAAAGCCTCGTTCTGAATTGATTACGAAAGGGAACCATCAGATGGTCAATAGTTTCTTTTATTCTTAGGGAAGCTTTTGGCTTAAAATGCTTGAGGAATGGTATCCCTGAGTTCCTTCCCACTTCCTTCCCTGCAGTTTTATGAGGAATATTACAAGATTTCAATAACCTTTTGGTAAACCAGACACGAGCCACCAGTCCAAAGGGAAAGCTTTGCTAGCCCCACTGATATTTCTTTGGTTTAGAATGTTAAGTCAGAGTTAAGTGAAGAGATGTTGCAGAGAAAAAAGAAAAAAAGAAGCTGTTGGTAATGAAAATCTTATACTGTAAGTAACCATGAGAGAACAGTGCAGCTGGCAGAGTTGTCTGGATGCTGCCATAACTGGACATCAAACCTGCCTTTGGGAAATGTCCTTCCCATCCTCATCCCCAACTTCCTGATCTGACTGGTGAGTGAAATAAGAGCTGTTTGCCTCTTTCAGTAGCATGGGGAGCAACACAGTTTCTAAGGTTCTTCCCACATAGGGATCAAGGTAGGATGATGTACTTGCCTGGCTTCCCTAAGTGTAGGCTGATGGACACAGGGATGCAGATGGGGAATCTCTTTTGTCTGCCCTTTACACTCTCTTCTCGGTGTTTAAGAAAAAAGGTGATCTTTGGAACTGCCTCTGCTCTGGGAATCATTGAATCACCATAAAATGCTTGGGTTGGAAGGAATATGGACAATCTAGTTCTAATTCTGTGCTGTGGGCAGGGTTGCCACCTACCAGACCAGGTTGCCCAGGGCTCTATCCAACCTGACCTTGAATGCTTCCAGGGATGGGGCACCCACATAAGTTCTTTTCCCAGTCTGTGCACGTGCCTGGGATTGCCCTGACACAAGTGCTGCACCCTGCACTAGGTCTTGTTGAACTTCATTAGGGTCCACTTGAGCCCACTTATCAATCCTGTTCTAGCTCCTCTGGATGGCATCCCTTCCATCTATTGTATTAACTGCACCTCTCAGCTTGGTGTCATCTGCAGACTTGCTGAAGGTGCACCCAATACCACTGTCTGTGTCATTGATAAAGATGTCAAAGAGCAAAAGTCTCAAGATGAACCCCTGAGGGACACCACTCATCGCCAGCCTCCACCTGGACATAGAGCCATTGACTGTGACTCTTTGGCTGTGACGAATTCCTTATCCAGTCAACTCTTCAAATCAATATCTCCCCAATTTAGAGATAAGAATGTGGAGTGAGACCGTATCAAAGGCTTTGCAGAAGTCCAGGTAGACAGCACCGATTGCTCTTCCTTTGTCCACCAAAGCATCACTCCATCATAGGAGGCCACCAGATTGGTGAGGCGTGATCTACCTTGGTGAAGCCACGCTGGCTGTCTCAGATCACCTCCTCACCTCTCTTCCAAGAGGATCTGCTCCATGATCTTTCCAAACACAGAGTTGAGGCTCACTGGTCTGTAGTTCCCCAGGTCTTCCTTTCTACCGTTTTGTTTTGTTTTGTTTGTTTGTTTTTTAGAAAATGGGAAATTTAATAGGAATTGTCCAAAAGCAAAAGATTTTCTGTAGAGCAAAAGAAATTAGCGGAGAGACACACACTGTCATCTCCATAAGAAACCCAGTTTAGCTCATCCTCTAGAAAACAAGGAGACACGGAGGTGTGGGCTGCAGGGAGCTGGGCTGTTCAGATCCATTCAAATAGAGCAGTTTTGGTGGGGAAAAAAAGATATCCAACAGCAGGAGAGCAGCAAGGTTGGTAATGCAAGGATGGTGGAGGGGGGGGGGGGAGGAGTGGGAGAATCCAACTGCTGCTTCTTACACAAGTAAGGGAACTGAGGGGACCTTGTACACGGTCCCATCACAAAATGCTGTTTTAGGTAAAGAGGAATAAATTGCATTTTACTGCAAAGTTTGAAGACATTGCTGACATCAGGCACTGGGGAGCACCGTTTGCAGTTCCAGCAGGGATCCTTATGACTGCCAGTGTTTTATTTGTGTGAGCAGCTACCTCACTGAAATTTTTCTCCCTATACAAAGGAAAGAGACTCCAGGCAGCCAGCTGGTAGAAGGACACGCCTGTCCTCATTCCCCTTCTCATGCATGAATGCACTGGCTGATTTCAAGTGAATTTGACAGGAAGGTAAATATCGAAATAACAAATGTGTGTACCTGCATGGGAAGTTGGCGGAGGTTTGGCCATCTCACATCTGCTGTAATTGCTTTGGGCTGACTCCCCAGCCAAGCCCGGGGGCTGACATGCTGCAGCCAGCATCTTCTGCGAGGGGACGTGAGGGAGGACCGAGAGAGGAATGTTATGAGCACAGATAGAGATGACAGCCATCTCAGCCCTCATTCAGTTATAAAATAAATCAAAATAGAGGCACGTGTCCATAGGAAAATAGAGTACATCACTCTGCTGTTCATGGGGCTGCCTATCTCCTCTGTATGCCTGGGAACGCAGGACACCTTTTTGCTCTTAGCAAAAACATTGAATTTATTTCTTATCTGAATTTTAAATACCAACAAAAAGATCTGGAAGGGGGAGATTCTTTCAGAGAGCATTTGTGAAGTTGGGTCTGTTCTTACAGAAGTTCGGTGCAGGGAGGATTGGTAAACTTCCACGATGAATGAGGAAGTATGGGGCTTTGCTGTAAGCACCTGGCTCAGGGCATAATTCTTCCTTCAGTGTCCTGTGATGGTTTCATACCTCCCCTTGGTGGCAGGTAGGACTTTGTGAACCCCCCACTTACTGCAAGCAGGCAAAATGCCCTGCAGTGTTTCTGATTTTCCACGAGCTTGAGTTGTTCAGTGTGTTTGTTCCCCTTTATTCATTATATTTTTTTTATCAACTTCTGTTTTGTCGGTTTTTGGCTTGCATTTCTCTCTCTTTTATTTAATGATTGTTATTACTTAGGAATGTTTTCCCAATCTTGGTGTTAATGTGTGCTGGAACTGCATTAGAAGGAGGCCCCAGTTTCTGTTCCCCAGTGTCACAGAACTACCAAAACCAGATGATCATTCTTGTATACAGATGTCTTGTGTAATAAGCAGGTCCAAAGCAATCACACCAATGGTGCTTGGTTTAAAATCTGGGGGTGCTGAAGGTGGGAATGAATGGCTATATGGTCCTCACACAGCTGGGATCTCCTGGCAGATAGCAGGATGCTATAACATGAGCACCTGGTCCTCTTCCAGAACGGAATGTCATGTAACACAGGCTGCACTTGGTCACTAGGTTTTGCTTTGCTTAATTACAGCACAGCTATTCTACAGTTTGAACCAGCATATGCCAGTATTGCACTAACAATAAAAGCAAAAACATGATTCAGTGCTTTTCAGTTACTCTTAAAAACGGATTGGTATTGTTGTCCTAGTTTTTTAAATGGGAAACTGAGGCATGGGAATGACTTGGGATGCCTCTGAGCAGTATCCCAAGGGCACCCTGTTCCCATCTTGTCTCTGCCTGACGGCACAGCCCAGCTAAGGCAGGGTGCATCTCCGTGCTGCCCCATAGCTGAGCTGAGCCAGGCTGGTCCCATCCGAAACCAGGCGTTTCCCTGAGGGTTTTGGGGGACTTGTTCACCCTGTCAATCCACCGCCGCTGTGAGAGGGAATGATTTTTATCTCCTTTGAAAAGTTTGAGAAGCTGCTGCCGATGATCTGCACACCATTGGGTACTTGAGCCCCAGACCTGCCCCGGAGCCCTGCTGCCTGCTTTGTGCCTTAGCACACCGTTTCTGGCTCCATACCAGGCAGCACCCATCACTTCTGTCCGTGGGAGTATTCCCATGCTCAGAAATCTGTTGTGGCAGGATCCGGCCCTGTCCTCGCAGCGCCTTCAGAGGCTTTTGTTGAAGCAATGCCTTTAAAATGGCACTACAAGCTGCGTTCCTCTCCCTGGGTGCTGCCTGAGGCACTCAGAGCAGAGATTTAGCAGCAGTCAGGTTGGGGGAGCCGGTTTTCAGCAGCTCCACTTCTGCTTGCGTATCGTAATCAGCCCTGTTAAAACCAAGTAATCTCCCCCAGACCATTGCATTCATGCATTTCTTCCCCCCTTTGTTTCCAGCAGTGCTTTCCTTCTCGCCTGAGCCCTTAAACAACCTTGACCACACCGAGTTGGTGATCTGCAGAAAAACCCATCCGTTCAATGTGAAAATATTGGTGCTTCTGCGTCATTTCATAGCACATCTGGGCTCCCTCGGGCCCGCATTCCATCACTGCCCAGCAGACCAGGCCAAGAAAAGCACGAGGAAGAAAAATAAACGTGATGACAGTTGGGCCCTTGCAAATGAGTCTTGGTCTGAAACAAGCCAGAAAAGAGAAAGCGTCTTGCACCGCCTCACATGGAACGTGCAATGTTCACACCGAAGGGGCAAAGGTCTGCAATGTGAGCTTGCACCACTAATGCAGGCAGACTTCCTGCCTATTGCTGCTGCAGGAAATTTTTGGGCACTTGCTGATCAGCTGCGTTGCAGCGCCTGTGTGTGAATGAGGAGGGGAGAGCCTGGGTGCGAGGTTGCAAGGGGCTACCCCACCTCCAGCCCTGGTTTTCTGGGCACAGCTCCTGCCCACGTGTATGTCTGGGCTTTGGCAGTGCTACAGGTGTGCCCTAGAGCTCCCTTGTTTTTTAGCTTGCATGCTCCAGCTTGGTTTATCTTGGCATAAAAACATCTCTGGCCAAGTGCAGAGATGTGTGCTTCGAATAGGTGCTAGGGTCCAGGGAGCTGCTGCTTGGGTGACCAACATTAGCTGTTCCCAGGGACTTAAATTCACTGTGTAGGCTCTCAGGGTTAAAGAACAGACGTTTCTTGAAGGCAGAAGTTTGACTTCCTTTGCAATGAAGAGTTAACCTGAATCTGAACGGCACATTTTGGGTTTTATTGTCCTCCAATGCCACCACACAGTTCCCTGCACTGCTTTTCCTGCCTTTATAGCTGCTCCTGTTCCCCTCTGTTCCCCACACCATGAATCTCTGGGTGGTTTGTGCACACTTGGCTGCTGCTCAGTTCCCTGTGGTCCTCTCCATTTCTCAGCCTTGGGGCTCCAGGATGTACACTGCGTTCTGGTTAGCTTCTGCTCCACCAGCAAGCTGGGAAACTTCTCCAGCAATGTCAGAAATCTCCAGCAGTTGATATTTATTAAGGATTTCACTGCCTGCAAGAAATGTAAAAGCCAACCCAAGTGATTGATAAACTCGATCTGGATTGCTCTGTGTTTTCTTAGCCAGGTTGAAATTTGGCTTGAATGAATGAAATCTGGAAGTCTCTTCCTAACAGCAGCACAGCCAACCACAGCTTCTGGTTGGGTCGATAGCAGAGATGAAATACATGCTTAGCAGGACCTGGGCTGTAAGACATTTGCCATTGGAGCCTGTACCTGCCTTGCTTGCACAGCATCGGTCAGCTGAAGCAGTGCTCACCAACAGCCAGGAGCTGTTTAGGGCTGAGTTCTGGCACAATCCCTATCTTAAGATATGTCTGCCCCTGCTTGTTTGGGAACAAACCGTAACTCATGCCTTCAAAGCCAAGCCAAGCTGCCAAGTTTCGGTGCAGAGCCTCACGGCCATTAAATCTGGAGAAGGTTCTGTGGCTCTGCTATCCCCCCCTCTCCTCCAAAGCCTTTGGATCACAGCTGTCCTTCCCACGAATCTGCCACAGCTGACAGTTCTCAGCCACTACAGAGCGTGTGCACCATGCTAATCCATCAGAGGCACTTTGTGGGATGCTTTGTGCAAGTGCCCTGCAGCTCAGGACTTGCAGGGATGCACTGCCAAGGATGTATCTTCCCAGCAAACAGCTCGACACATTTCTCCCGTGTGCAAACAGACTGGGGTGGGGTGAGATGTGGGAGCAAAAGGCAGCTTTGCATGACAGCCAACAGAGATGCTGAATCACAGGGCAGCCCTTCAGTGCTGAGGAGCAGAGAGGAGCTGCAGAGGCTGTGCTGGGCAGATGGCATTTGTTTTTGGCACGCTGGAAAGTCTCGACATGTTGGATTGTGTCTAGGCAGAAACCCTCGCTGGGAAACAAAGCTGCAGAACCACTAGATTCAAAGGTCCAACGATGTTTTCAAGACCGATACTGTATAGCTCAGTAATTTGTAAGTGTTCATTTACTCTGTCATTGCCTGGTCCCTTATTCACATGCTTTCTCTTTAGGTAAATGCACTTCCTGGCCTTTTTTTTTTTTTTTTTTTTTTTGCCTCAGATCTTTGCAAATTTGATTCTCCTGCTTGTATGGAGAGAGGTTATAAAGCAGATGCAAGCATTCCCCCTGAGGTCACTCATTGATATTCCTCTGCTGTTCCAGGGCTGTAAGCTGGGGTTCATGGGATGCATTTTCCATTGTGTAACTCAGGAGTGAGTTTTGGGAGATGTCTTCCTGTCTGTGCACAGGTAGCCTTGGAACAGGCACTGACAAGCTGTCCCATCCTTAGATAACAGCACTGAGATGTTTTGCAGGGCGAAGCTGAAAAGAGGAGCTGTTATTGATAGCAGGTGGGAAAGAGAGGGCTGACAGTGGGAGTAATGGATTTGGGGTTAGGAAGTGCTTTGCTATCAATAACAGCAAGGGATAGGTGAAGGTCTTTGTCTTTCTGCTCATCAGTTCATTCAGTTTTCTTGATACCTTTCATTTCCTTTGGTGGTGGAGGAGACCGGGAGCCGTGACTTTAAAACTCTGGAGCGAGAAGAAATGCTTGTTTTCCCACATACTGGAGCCAAGGAACTGTCAGGCCTGGAGATCCTGCTGGGAAGAAGGTGACTGTCCCTCATCTCTCTGGTGGTGGGAAGCAGGCAGCTCTGCTCAGCCAGCAGTGACATGGATGGGCTGTGCACCCCAGCCTGAGTCCCTGCCATGCAAAAACCAACAGAGGCCCGTGGAGGGGAATGGGAGCGTTGAAACAAACAGAATTTTGAAGCTGTGTCAGTGTTTGGAGGAAATTAGACATGCCTGATCATAGCGGCCCATGATGTTGTGACAGAAGAGAGAAATATTACCCGACTGTCTCAGTTGCAATGGACCTCTGGAGGATGAAGAGCACAGAACAACTACAGATTGCAGTTGTTACTCGCATGGTTGATGGTTGCATGTGCACCTCTGGGGATGGGGTTTGGCCTGTTAGTGAGGTTTTCTGCTGCTTAGTCCCAAGTTTCAGGTTTAATGCCTGCCTTGTAGGGTTTGCTCAGGAATATTGTTTCTTATCACAACCCTGTTTGCATCACAACCAAGCAAGTGGCAGCATCTGCTGCATGCTGTGAATTACATGCACAGGGAGGACTGCAGATTGTGCTGTCCCATGGCACACATCTGGATGTCAGTGGTGGAAACTCATGAAAGCCAATCCATCTCCATAAATGTGCAGAGTGCTGCAGAGGCATGGTGCTGCAATGAATAGCTTTGGTAGGAGAACTGCTTCTTGCTAAAGAACTGAACAAACTGTGGTAGTCCAATGTTTTCCTCTGGTGGCTGCTGTGCTCCATGAGCAGATGATGAGAGCACAAAGCAAGGACTCACCCAGCTGGGTTGGCTGTTTCTCTGCAGGTGGCTGTGGCAATGCGTCCCCCAGGCTCCAGAAGATGCACATTGCTCTTCTGCTGCCCTGAGGACATGACCAGGCTTCCATTGAAATGTAGACAAAATAACTTTTCTCTGGGCTGGACTAGGGCCCAGGGCATGATCCTGGCTGCTGGTCTGTCCCTGGGAATGCAAGCATGGTGCTGCGAGTTCTGATAAGCAAGCACAGCATCTCGGGCTGTGTTGAGCGGAAGCATTTTAATTTGCATTATTAAAATGTTCTGCATGGTGTTTAATGCTAGGGATGTAATTTGGTAAACAGCCTTGTAATTGATGCCCAAATATTACTTGGCAGGTTGGCTCCTCTGTGACAAATGGAACTGATGGGGACACAATGCCATACCTTCTTCTTGGTCCTCCCACCATCTGCCTGAATATTTGTCTGAGCACGTAAAAACCAGCATTAATGTCCATAAGAACTGGCCCATCTCATCAAATTAAATATGAACCATGTCAGAACAATTACAAGAGAACAGGGCAAAAATTGCTTAACCATATAGCACTCATCATTAATAGCTAGTTATTGGCACAACTGATGTGTATTACTATCACACACTGCACTGATCCAGTACATAAATGTTTTCTTTAGCATATTTCTAATGTTGCTAATTTATCTGTTACTGTCACACTGGGGCTGTTAGCTTTGAACAAATGACTGTTATTAATCACTGGAGAGCTATTAGACGCCACAGCCGCAGTGCTAAATCAACTCAGGAGTGGCACTTGTAGGAATATTCAAACAGCAATGTAAAATCGCCTGGGTACTGATGGTGTGGTTAACGCCTCTGGGATCAGAGCCATCGAGTGCTGCAAAGACGGCTCCTGTGTGTCAGACTCACCCGGTGGAAATTCCTTTCTCCAAAGAGTGATTGCAGCTTAAGACCTTATTTATTACAAGGTTGTTTTGGAGGGGAGTGGACAAAAAAAAAAAAAAAAAGGCAACTGTTGGAGTAGGGCAGCGTGGTGTTTGCGCTCATGCTTTTCCTATGATAGATGTGGGACTCCATCAGCAGCAATGGCTTTAATTTCCCCGTGGTTCCTGTTGAGCTGTTGGTGCTGGGGGGATCTGGGAGCTCCCCATCTTGGTGCTGTTGGGGTTAATTCTCCATGCTAAGCACTGTTTTCCTGGGAGGTCGTGGCAGCCTGCACTACCCTGCTGGGCACAGAAAGTGCCTCAGATGTTTGTGGAACCTGAAGAACAAAGAGCATCCATGCAGGCTGGGCTGCAGGAGGACTTGGCCGAAGCTCTTTCTGTTGTCAGTTCTCAGGGGGGGGTGCTAAGCTGTGCTATGGAACCCAGTTGAGGTCCTGCTCTCCCACATGGACAGGGCATCCCTGTCTGTCCACCTCGTTGGGGTGATGGCACAGACAGTGCTGAGCTGGGTGAGGCTGCAGAGCATCGCTGTGGTTCAGCCACTTCCCAAAGCTGAACAGAAAGGAGCAGAAAGCAAGAAACCTACAGCACTTCCAAAAGAGAGGCGTTGTAGGCAAAACATTTGGTGGCTCAGTGCATTTCCTAGCTCAGCTTTGATTGATGAGAAACTTTTGATTCATGAGACCTGATGGACGTGCAGACCCGTTGAGCACAAAGCTTTGCTGGCTGCTGCAGCAGCACCACCAGAAGCAGCTGTGAGTGGGAGATTCCCGGTGGCCACAGATGATGCTCCACAAATGTTCCTTTGAATGAAAAGCAATGCAATTTAGAAGAATTTTATTGCTCTTCTGAAAGGGTGCTGCAATTGGTTTCCTTTGTCGGTTCTAGCCGCTCAAGCAGTGCACATTCAGAAGTGCGTGTCTCGGGGGCAGGGTCCCTCTGCTAGCTCTGTGGCTGGCTTCTGAAAGAAAGCTCTAGGAGAGCTTTGGATCCAGTGTAAAGGTGCTATCTTGGATTTGGTAAAGGCAGTGGGTTTGTACTGACCGCTTCTCCTGGCTTCCTCTTGTGATGATACATCTCAGAGCATCACGGGGGAGATAGCCAGAGAAACACCACAAATGATGTGTAATTAATGGCTCTTAGATGTCTGTAATGAGTATGTAGCACACCAATTACAAGGACCTGCTGCTCAGCTGACTGCATGAAAAGGACTTTTCGGTCTGTTTTGCACTGCTACAGTATCCTCCACGCTGCAGGGGCCTGGGTCAGCAGATAATTAGGAAGGTGAGCAGCCAGCTGGGAGATGGTTTCTTTCTGAGCAGCCAAAGGGGCAGAGAAAACACCTCTGGTCATCCTGAGCCCACTGGGCAGAGCTGTGTGCTGTGCTTTTATGTGGCCACTGGCTCCTGAACGTTGACCTTGCGCTCTTGGTCATCAATGGAGGACATTACTGCTGGGTTCTAAAGCTGGGAATAAGACTTGTCTGATGTCTTCTGCAAGAACACCCTTAGCAAGGCCAATGGCCAAAATAGAAGCTGAGGCTGCTCCGTTCTGATCTGCTGCGTGACTCAGGCCCACGATCCCACAGAGTGTTTGTGTGAACCTGCTGGTGCAGGACTGAACACATGTATAGAGGCAGCTGAGTTTGCACTTGTTCCCAGACAGTTTTGCTTAACTTTGGTTAGCAGCCACCAAAGCTTGCTGCAGTGTTGCCTGTTCATGTCACAGCTGTCTCTGGAGGTCACCTCTCAGCCTTTTCCTCAATAAGCTCAGTAAACAGAGCATCCTGAGCCTTTTGCTGTCATGGTTTTGCAGCACAGAGCTTCCCACACTGGGCAGCTGACTGCTGAATCCCCACCTGGCCAAACAATTAGTGCAGCTAGACCCCAAAGGCAGCAGGCTGCATTAGGCAGCATATCCTGGGGTTCCCTGAACATCAGTGCATCTTCCAGGCTGCTGGACCAGCATCCTGTGCAACCTTGGTCTTGTGGTGGTTCCCTGGGGGGGTGACAGTAATAATGTGAGTGGGCACCAGAAAAAGAGAGCAACGTTCTCCTTAAATAAATAAACAAGCCGCTACGTTTTGCACCTGCAGAATTCATAACAAAATATTTCAAAGAGTAGAAAATAATTAAAAAAAAATAAAAATAAACGGGGATGTGAAATGAGCCCATAGCCTCCTCTGGGACCAGCTGCTCCTCAGCACCATCACATTTGCCACCAGCATCAACACGTGTGTGATGCTGATGGGTGCTTCCATCCTTTCTCTCTTCAGCACCGTGCTATGAGCAGCTTGCAGCAGCTTTCGGTTGCCAAAGTAATCTTTTCTGCCTGATGAGATGCAAAGTTGCAGGCAGGTATAATACAGACAAAACAGATTAACTGCCTCATTCCTTTACACCGAGCTCCTTTCTGGCGTGTAATGGAAACCCAGAGCCTGCCTTTCTTTTAACTCAGTTCTGAACAGTAGCTGCTATAAAGTATTAGGTTGGAATATGAACTCTGTATGAAAGATGAAGGGGGAATGATGTATTTTATAAAGGATCTGAGTGGGTCCTAACTTAAAAGCATCAATATAAATTCATTGCAAGTAATATGCTCTTAATTATTCATTTTCCTTGGCACTGCTTAAAGAGCCCAGTAACTGCTTCTGTCTCTTTATATTTAGTCTATTATTGTTTGAAAAAGGCCAGGGGGAGGCCAGCGCTGCGCAGGAATGATATTCCCCCTTATATACACACACATACATTTAACCAGCAGTCATAGTAAAGGGGAATATAATCACCAGCAGCTGAGAGACAATGACATTTTTATGGACCTCCTGGCAGACCTGCAGTGGGAGCGAGCCTGACAATTCCTTGGCTCCCCATTGCATTCCTGCACAGCTCTGTGCTGGAGCAGGGCTGAGCTCCCAGTTACTTCCCATCAGGGTCTGCTCCCATTGCCCTGCTTGCTACTGGGGGCTCCATTTGGGTCTCCCAACACTCAGTCAGCTCTGCAACTGTGTGCTTGCAGAGTTAGCCCCTATTTCTTGCATTCTGATGGTGTTTCATGTGCTGCTGGTCACTAGATTTTAATGGGGCCAGGCAGCAGCAGAGGGAGATTTTAGCATCCTGCAAAAGCAGGAATCCACGTCCAGTGGCGTGTCAGTACTGCTCATCTGAAAATAGCCCATTTTTTCTTGCCTGCTGTTACAAACAGAGCCTTGCTGTACATAACTTGTCTATTGAAGTGCCCCAGAGTGTGCAGGAAGGGTCTGCACCACACGGGCTTCTGTGCTTTGTAAATAATCTGAAAGCAGCTGCAGTATGTTAGGTGAAGCCATTCCAGCTCACTTCAGAATAGATGGGATGTAGACAATTTCTGGGGAGAAAAATACTGATCAATTGTACCTAAAATTAGTTGGCTTTTGACTGAACGCTGAAGGCTGAATATTCCTGGGTTTTAGCAACCAACACAATGCATTTCAGGCAGTTCTTTGGCAATTCAAATAGAAGACAATTAGCCACCTCATCAAAATAGATAGGTCTCACTGACATTTTTCCTTTGATTGGTCAACACATTTCATTTTTCAGTTATCGAAGTCTTGAAAGCCTTTGGGCTTTGATAGGATGTGACTGGGATGAGTATTATTTCCATCGGGTCAAAGGAGTCTACTGGAGAAATGCCTTGACCTGAAGATTTTGGCTTGCTGCAGCTGGTGGAGTAGGCACAGAGTTTGACATTGTGGTTACTGGAAATGCTGACCTCTCTCAGGCTTACTCAATCCCATGCCTTTGCCCTGAAGATGACACTTAGGCTCAAGCAGCCAAGCTTGTGTTTCAATCTCCCCCAAAAACAAGTGAATTCAGCCAGCTTCAAGTTGGGTGCTGGTTTGTCTTTTAACTTTGCAGCCTCCATCCCATTCAATACTAGCCATTTCTTCCAGCCATACAGTGCAGACAGTCCTGGAGTCTGACAGCTCTTTTTTTTTTTTGCCCTGCAAAATTCGAGGGAAGATGTGGGAGCAACACCTTTGGGTCCCTGCAGACATCCAGGTGTGGAGCAGGCTGAGGAGCCCCAGCCCTGTAGACACAAATTCCCCCTCCCTATGAGCCCACTCCCAACAATTCCCATATTCTTCTGCGGTCCTTATCTTTTGGTGACCTCTCAACCCAAGGTACCCTTTCTCCCCCATGTTTTTGACTTTTCTTTCTTAAGGATGCAGAGTACCCCCAGTCATAGAATTATAGAATTGTAGAATCAATCATAGAATCCTAGAATGGCTTGGGTTGGAAGGTACCATGAGGATCATGAATCTTCACCAAGCAGAGGTGCAGGTACTACACAGGCCTGTATTTGCTTGCATTTTCCCCCATTTTTTTTAATCAGTATCATTGAGTGTTTGTCCAAGGAGATCTGGATGATTCTTTGAAACAGCTTGGTTTTATGAATATATTCCCCCCGCTATGGACTGAAATACGTGATGAGTGCGAGAATACTTCTTAGCATATCAAAGACACTTTTCTGCTGGAATTAGCTCTTTTTCAAAGTAATAATGTAAGAGAAATTGTAATTATTATTATTATTTCTACCTTTGATAGCTACAAACTAGCTGGAATGAAATTCCTTTAGCGCAGCAAAATGCAAAACAAATGCAACCGTGCCCTCCCCTCTGGGAACCACTTTCCCTCCTCTCTGCCCACGAGCTCCTCAGCATCAGAACGCTGAAGAAGTGCAGCTTTATAACAAGATCACCTTCTTGTCTTTAGGGTTTCACCACGAGTTATCTGAGTTGTCTTATATCTTGTTATATTCCTGCTCTTGCTGAGGGTCAAGCTGGAAGAAAGGTTTTTTTTAGTGCTGCAGAGCTAATCTCAGGGGGTTGTACCTGGCCCCATGAGCTGGTGAAGCAGAGGAAGCCTGGGTGAGGAGCAGTGAAGGCAACAGGGAATCATAGAGTCATAGAATCGTAGAAACATAGAATGGACTGGGTTGAAAAGAACCACAATGATCATCTGTTTTCAACCCCCTGTTATGTGCAGGTCACCAACCAGCAGCTCAGGCTGCCCAGAGCCACATCCAGCCTGGCCTTGAATGCCTCCAGGGATGGGGCATCCACAGCCTCCTTGGGCAAAGCTCAGGTCCAGGGTAATAGGGAAAACTCAGTACTACCAGAGGTGTGTGTCATATTGCAGAAGTGGGATGGATTCCCATAGGTAACAGTGCAATAAAAACACATTGGGATGAAAGGAACAGAGGCCAGCTGAAACGTGCACAGTGCAGACCTATAGAAATGAGCCCACGTATATATAATTTATAGGGAATAAATTCCTTTCTGTATCTGCATGGTTTCTGAACTATTTTATGGAATTCTCAAGGAGGGATGTAATTCTCTTCTTTCCCCCATTCTTTGGGATGCCCTAATCCTTTGGCTGGTGATTATTCCCTATAAGTTCTTTTTTTCAAAGATGTTAGAAAACTTCTTTGGGCCCATTTTAATAAAGTGCCACTAGCATTTCATAACTCACAGCCTTTCATAAGGTACGGGCTGAAAGCATTTAAGAAAATCACCATTAGTAAGGCGAGTGGAAGAGTGGAATTTTATCTTAAATCCATCTGTAAATCCTCTGCGTTTGCCATTCAGTTCTGCCTTTGGAACACACTCTGGTCAGTGTCCTGCCTTTTTCCATCCCCATCTATGCAGGAGTGGCAGGGCTCTGCTCCACCTGGCTGGGTGGATGATGGCCATATTCAGCAGTGCTTTTTTGCCAGCAGATCCGACAGCTATAGTCTGGAGAATGAAGCTGAATAAGGGGCTTCAGATAAGTGGAAAGAAAGAAAAAGGGAACAGGAAATCTGGCTGAGCCCAGGGGAGCCTCTGCTGCCTGGTTTTCTCCAGGAGGTGTGGAACAGATTGGGGTGTTGGTTGTGAAAACCAGCATGCTAGGAAGGAGCAGAGCCTCAGCCGTAATCCGGTGCACAATCTCTGGTTACACCAGGCTATTTTATTTTAAATCATTAGGGTTCCAAAAGTCTGAGATCTCTGCCTCAGTCAATTAGAGCTTTTTGATTTGGAGGGGAGCTGGGAAATCCCGGTGTGAATGGGGATGGGCAGGAGCACCTCGTCACTGTGCAGCCTTGTCACTGGGATGTCCACCCAGGGACATAAATGTTCATGTGTGGACATTTCATAAACCAAAACTAAGGCTTGCCCAGCACTGCAGGGGCAACGTGAGCTGCTGTGCTGAGCTGACGGCTGGGAGGTGCTCAGCACCCTCAGCAGCGCAGTGATAATGCAGTGTGCAGGCACAACTCAACACTGGAGAGGGGTAAGATCTTGCTGCATGACCTCTCCACAACAGTAGAAGGCACCTGCAGGTTTGTGTCTATGTGCAGACCTGAACCTGCAAGATGCCAAATATTTCATGAAACTTCTTGAGTTCCATGCATGCCTCTTCTGTCACTTCCTCCCTCCATCCTCTGCTGGCTGCATGGCAAGGGATGGAGTTTTTGGCACCAGGAGCCAGAGCCATCAGTCCTATGAGGAGTGTCTGAACTTGGCAGCTCCTGCTGCTCCCCAGGGTGTAAACAAGAGCATCTTCAGAGGGAGCAAAGGGAATTTGTGATGTCAGCCCATAAATCTTCCGTCTTTTCCATCTTCACTTGAACACAGAGAATCAGTTTCCGATAACATCTCCAAATTGCTGGGAGCAATTTTGCAGCTTGTGTTAATTGCAATCTTCTGTTGAATGCCTCTGAGCTCTTAATAACTTTGTAATTAAAGTGCAATTAACAAATTAACTTGTATATATCAAATGGAATGCTAATGTTGTTGTTAATGAGGAGATAATTAGCTAGTGTCAGGGAGAGACTCATGGGGCATCTTGAAGACACAGAACCCTTTTGGCTCATATACGTGGTTAATGGAATTTGCTGTGAATGAATGAAGGAATTGTGCTTCAATGACATGCAGTGGAGCAGTCGAAGATAGCCAGGTAACCGATTATTCCACGGCCAGAAAACAGAATGTTCTCATGCAGTCATTTTCTAGGCAGCTGGCCAGTGCCTTACAAAGGTTTTCTGTAGCACAACTGGAAGGTGCACTGAAATACATGGCTGAGCTTCAAGAGGGGCTGAATGGGTACTGAAAGCACCCAGCACCATCCAGGCATGGAGGTAAGGTACCTGCTGCAAAACGTCTCTGCATAAGTTGTGTGTGTTTCCTCAGCAGTGCTGGATGAGGTGCAACCATGGACACCCTCCAGTCACCTGGGCAGGATGTACATCCCCTAAAAAAATGTCCATATTTGTTGAAATGGACTCCAGGAGTCAACTCCCAATGAAAATCAGGTGTGAGTTGTTCCCTTGTACACCTCAGAGAGCACAAACGAGCTTTGGCAGGAGAAGCTGGGAAGGACAAAACTGCTGCATCAGATTCCTCACCAGGAGGAAATTTTTCTTAGTTTGGGGTTAAAGGGATCAGCAAAGGATCTGTGGGGCCATGGCTGGGGTGGTGCAGGAGAAGCCTGTGGCTTATATGACAGGGCCTTAGGTGTCCCATGTATGGTATGTGTACATGCATGGCTGAGTGCAGAATGTTGCTTTTACAGCTTTTGATCTGGGATCTGAAATGTGCTGTGAGTTGCTGAAGGATTGGACCCAGCAGGCTGAACACCTTCCCCATGGGTATGTGTGTGGATGGAGACCTGGTCTGCATGGTGTGGGTGTCTCCTCAGTCAGATGCTCCTAAAATACCAGCAGAGAAGGACGAAGGCCTGTCACTTGTTTGCTATAATTTGGGGTTTTCTCTTGATCCTTTTGTTTTCTCCCCATCTTCCTCCATTCAGACAGACCACTGCTTCTGCCCAGTACCCCCAGCCCTCCCAGTTAGCCATGGGATGCTCTGTGGGATGCTCTGCTTCAAGACAAATAGCTGTGCCCTCCAGATCTCTGGCTTAGAGGTGGGAACCACACCAGCCACACCAAAAATTGTGTGCTGGGGTGGGCACAAGGCAGAACCCCAACACCACCCACTGCAGCTCAGCTACCCCTGCCTGGCTCTGCAGTAGGGATGGGAGACCCCATTCCCAAGGAATTTGCTCCTGTTAGTTGGCTTTAATTTTTCTTTGCTCAATTTCATCTCTTTACTCACTGTTACACCCCGCAGGTACTGAAATCATTCCCAAGTGAGCCAATGGGTGCGTTTGAAATCCATGCCATGCTGTAAGGTATTTTCAGTATGCTCAAATTTGCCAAGATACATCGAGGCTGAGAAGAAACGGGTCAGTTGCACTGGGATTTTCATTTGCAGTCTGATGGGATCCTCTGCCCACCATGTGTGTCCTGTGCCTGCTGGCTGTCCCCAGAGCTGCTCTGGCTGTCACACTGTTCTGCTAAAATGCACTGCTGCTGACATGGGATTGCTTTGGGATCAGAGCTTCAGATGTCATCCCAGTGTTAGGAGGGAATAGTTGTGGACAGGAGGCAGTGAGCCATGGCCAGGGTGGCTGCATGGTGCTTTCCAGGAACAAAAGACCTCAGTCCAGGACTGCAGACCCATTGACAGCAGCTGGGAATACTTGGGTTTTGCTGTGCTTGGCTGCTGCCCTTCATCCTCCCAGACTTCACCTTTCTGCCCAGAGTGGCTGTGAGAGGGTTGACAAGGGAGGCCAAAACTCTGTGCATTCCCTCAGAGCTGGGACCTGGAGGATGGGGACGCAGCTGCCCCGTCATCACACTGGTGGAAATGGGACTTTCAGACATCTTGAAATCATTTTCCTTTTAAAAAAAATACTAAGCTTGAATTCACGTATCACAGAGGCAAACAAGCATTTGCAGGGTGAGAGGGAAACTGCACGTGATCTGAAGCCTCATCTCAGTCTCAGTGACTTTGCATTAATTACATGCTGTGCTTTCCTGAAGCACAGTCTGAGGTTAGCCATAATATCCTGCAGACAAACATCCCCCTTTCCTTGTATCTACAGAGAGAGGTAGCTCTGGACTACGTATTTATGGATAAACTATGAGCTATAAATTGGGCATTTCTGCCACACGCATTCCCTTAAGGGCCAGTGAGACTGCACACATCAGCTAAGTAATATTTTACTGGGGTTTTCTTTCATGACTTCAAGAGTGCTTGTTCTTTCCCCCAACCAGCAGTGCATGATTAACATAAGTCTACAATTAATCCTGAATTACTCATACAGTGGACTCCATTTTCCTTTGCATTCAGGACAAGTTTTAAAAAGTTATTGCTTTCCCCCTCCTTTCTCTCTCTCTCTCTTTTTTTTTTTTAAGACTTCTTTAATCAGACTTAAATGGGGCTTAAAAGTACTGGAAACGTCTGGTTTTCTTTCATTCTCAGCCTGTTCAAAATCAAACTAATGGCAAAGGACAAGAAAACTGCATTGCATTCGCAAGCTGAGCAAAGGGACCCGGGGAGAGAGACTCCTCTGCTCAGTGCTGATGCTCACACAGGGATGGGAATTTGTAAGCAGCTGTGTTGGATCTCTCTGGGAAGGCAGAAGTGGTTTCTTTAGACACAGACCTATGATTTGTGATTGATTTCCCAAAGAGTGATGTTTTTAGGGTGAGTTTAAAAGGCACAGAGAGCTGAGTTAATGTTTGAGGGAAGTCCTGAAAAGAGGAAATACGGCAATTCCAGATATGGCAAGGGCCCAAATCCACCAGGTGCTCTCCTGAGACCCAGAGGTGGCCAGGGGCAATCCAGCACTGGAACTCCCTCCCTTTCCAGTGGTAATAGGGTTGCTTAGCCCCAGGGGTACCAGCTTGTTAGTTTCTCTTGCTAGAGAGCTGAACCTCATTTCCTACCCAGTAAGGTGATCCCTTCCCTTCCCTTCCCTTCCCTTCCCTTCCCTTCCCTTCCCTTCCCTTCCCTTCCCTTCCCTTCCCTTCCCTTCCCTTCCCTTCCCTTCCCTTCCCTTCCCTTCCCTTCCCTTCCCTTCCCTTCCCTTCCCTTCCCTTCCCTTCCCTTCCCTTCCCTTCCCTTCCTCCTTCCCAGCATGGGCAACAGGATGAGAATCCTCAGCCCCATGGGTGTTGATGGCACCACCTGCAAAGCAAGCCTTGACCCAAGGAATATGCTCTGACCAGGTGGGCTGGGAGCTGTGTGGGCACACTGCATGGTGCTGGCTGACCCCAGCTGTTTGCACTGTGCTCCGTAGATCTGCCTTAGCTCCTGCCTGCCTGCTGCAGAGCCAGCTAATCCTCTGGGAACTGTGTGGGGCTGAGCTCCTCCATGGTTTTTTGTTTAGTCTAGACTCTGAGACTCAGTGGCGCGGTGACTTTGTGGGTTGGTGATGGATTTACTGGAGCTGGGATATGGCAAACAGGTATTTGTGCACATGTGCCCACACACCCACACTCCTGCGAGCATGTTTCAGGCATGGTTGCTGAGTTCTCTGGAGGATGCTGTCATCCTTTCATTGCCCCTCTGCTTGCTGGGACCTGAAATGCCTTCCTGTAGGAGGCTGAGGCACTGAATCGTCTTAAAATAAGTTTATGCTCTTTCCTCTGGCAGCTGATGGGAAGTGAGCCCAGGAGAAGCGTTATGGGGATCCTTCACCCAGTGCTGTGCAGCAGTGGGGTAAGAGAGGTCAAGGTCAGCAGCCCACCAAAATGCTTGTCTTCTTGTCTTCCCTAAGGAACCTTTCCTCCTCCTTAAACACCTGAGAGGTGAGGTGTGGGTAGTGAGGGGCTCTTTTTCTCAGCCAAGGCACTGCAAAGCCAGGGGAATAATAGTGGGGATGTGCTGATGGTTGGACTGGATGATCTTGGTGGTCTTTTCCAACCTTAATAATTCTATGATTCTATGAAATGACACTCATGCTGTCTCACTTTTATCTTCCCATCCAAATCTCCACTAGAACCAATTTGATTCTCACAAACAAACAGGATGTATCCACTTTGTTCTTGTTCATCGGCAGGGGAAGTGGTAATAGCTGACTTTCAGTTGACTCAGAAAACAACCTTAGGCATCACTTTCCAATTGAGGCATCTCAAGGAATCCCTTAAATCTCACTGTGATGTGGGAAATCTGACGTTATGATTGTAGCTCTTCTGTGCCCCTCAGATCTCCTCCTCCTTGATTTTTCTTGCTTACCATCTGGGACCTTGCAGTTGGTCTGGCTCATTGTTAGCTGGGTTTTCCTGTATGAGATGAGATGGGCCTATCTCTTCCTCATGTGCCAGCTCCCAAGTCTCATGTGTCCAGGTGGAGCTTTACCCTGAGCATCCTGGCTGCCTTGCTGTGTCTCCAACCCATGGATGTGTCAGCAGTGAGACAGTTCCTCCCCACCACCCAAAAACTGTCCAGCTGTTCACCAGACCCAAATCACAAGGAATAACATAGAGGTAAGAAATAATGTTTCTTTCAGGTTGGATATTAGGAAGAATTTCTTCTCAGAAGGAGCGGTGATGTGCTGGCACAGCTGCCCAGAGAGGAGGGGTGTCACAATCTCTGGAGGTGTTCAAGAACTGTAGAGAGGTGGCACTGAGGAACGTGGTCAGTGGCATGATGTTTGTGGGTTGATGGGTCAATCTTGGAGGTCTTTTCCAACCTTTATGACTCTATGATTATTACAAAGGTCTACAAACTTCCAGTAAGCTGGGGGATGATGTTTATAACATCCAGTGCTTGTGTGAGTGTGCATGCCCTGGGAGAGGCCGTTGTGTCCCCCTCACTGCCACCAGCCCATTCATTTAGACTCAGCATTCCTTGTTGAAATGCACATAAAGGAAATAAATTTCTATCTTGACAAGAATAACATCCAGCATCCTCTGTTCTTCCTGAACTACGTCCAGACTGCCCAGCGAGCATTTAGTTGGACCACTAATTATTCCTGCCTTCATTTAAATTATTTTTTTCTGTTTCCATAAAAGACTTTGCTGTGTAAACATCTCCCCTCCCTAAGGTATTAGGCTTTCCTTGCCTGTATTTTCTTTTCACATCCAGTCCATTCTCTGCTGACTTTCAGGTTTAGCACGTTATGTTCTGTAGCCGCTTTGTTCTGTGCAGCCTTTGTTGTTCCCTGTTCTTCCTCCAGGCGATCCCTGGCTTTATTTATAGGGCATCTCCTCTACATTGCACGCCCACGCTGCTTCCTGCACTGCAGAAGGGACCTTCTAAGGTGCCGCAATCATTCTGTCATGCACGGCTCCCCTTTTGCCACCCTGGAGCCAAAGAAAAAGAAAAGAGAAGAAAAGAGAAGAAAAGAGAAGAAAAGAGAAGAAAAGAAAAGAAAAGAAAAGAAAAGAAAAGAAAAGAAAAGAAAAGAAAAGAAAAGAAAAGAAAAGAAAAGAAAAGAAAAGAAAAGAAAAGAAAAGAAAACCACCAATAAAAGGGTGACTAGAAAGGAAATGTTTTCAGTGCTTTTTAAATAGATAAATAAAAGTGAAAAACGCTGGTGGGGGATGAGGATGGAAGCACGTGTTCCTCCTTACCTCTCTTAAATGAGAGCAGGAGGAGAAAGAACCAATTGGCACAGACCCTGGTAAAGGCAATGGCACAGTGTATTTTCTAAGTCTCTTTCTTCATTGGCCTGAAGGTGAGGCTGCTTCTGATGCTCACCTGTGCAAGCAGGAGAAGGATCAGGTCTTTTTGCTCTTGTTTCCGCTGAGGGGAAGGGCAGAACGAGGTCCCTGGGGTGTCTCCTTGTCACATTTGCTGGATGCACAGCCACCCCATCCCAGGGCACCTTCTGCTGCCCTGCACCCGGTGCCTGTGTCCAGTCAGACTCCTTCCACACTCTACACCAACACAGATTTCAATGCACTTTCTTGATTTGTGGCAGTGTATGAGGCCAAATCAAATTTTCAAGCCGTGCCATTTAACACAGTGTAACCATGACCTTAATCCTGCTGAAACCCATGTTCCCTCACAAATCCACTGCCATTTCTGAACATGTTTCAATTCAAATAGTGCAAAGATCCTTAGGGGTCCTGGATGTTACCCTTTCTCCTTGAGGCTTGCTGACATTTGCTGCCTTGTGTGAAGGCTTTGTACCCATCTGCACTCCAAGGAGTTCAGGGACCTCACCTGTGGGGATGGACTTGCTGGTGCAAGCAGGTCTGGGTGCCCCACATCTCCTCCAAAGCATCTGTCAGCCTTGAAGCAGGAGTGCAGCCCCGTACCCACAGGACATGCACCTCAACAGCCTGGGAAGCATCACTGACCCTCCTGTTGAACTACTGGGTCTTACACAGTGTGCCTGAAAAGCCACTAAATTTTGGTTGAATTTGGTCCTTTTTGGCACTTCCCTTTGCATGGCGAAACTTTGGCATAGAATAAACATCACCAGTATCACTGGGCCCTGCGGGCTTGGATACAGAAGGAGAAGGTTCGACTAATGGTCATTCAGGCCATGGAGGCAGGAGCCCTAGCAGGCTGTACTGATCTGTGTGCAGGTTTAAGGACCAGCCCCCAGACTCCCCCACTGCCTCCCCACCCTCCTTTCCCTCCCCCAGCTTCAGTTCTCACATCCCGAGTTCATCAGTTTAAATCGCATCTTGGTGCAAATTGATTTCATTCCAGCCCCTGCTTCCACCTCTGCCTTGCCTTTAAATTGTATCTAGTCTTAAATCAATCTTATTCCAGCCCTCAGCTGCTGCGCTCTTGATTCTTCCATTTCGACTGCACCAGTTCTTAAAGGGCCCGGTGCAGGGATGTGTTTCTCTCCCGTCCTCTGCTGCCTTCTCACTCCATTAAATCCCCTCCAACACTGAGCACATCCCACCTTCCCCTCCTCCCATCTCCGTCTTCCTCTCTGCTTCGTCGCTTAATGTTTCCCTTTTGCAGCTCATCTGGGTTTAAACCAATTGGATTATATTTTTTTCATCTCCGTAATGTTCTGAATTATTCTCTACTTTCTGGCCTCTCCTGAATTTCCTCCTTCTCCCTCCGTGTTTCAATCCATGGTGGCAGCAATAAGCGATGCTTTCAGAAATGGGATGTGACGGCTGCTGAGTCCCATTGCCAGGCAGGAGGACAAACTGGGGCTTGCAGGGCTGGGCTGCAAAGAGAGGAGAGAGGAAGCCCCTCTTCTTGTGTTTGGTGCTTTCTGAGTTGTCTTGTAAAGTGGTTTTAGTACCCACATGCAAATCTGGAAGGCCAATGATGCAAATAAATGCATTGGGGGCTTTCAAGATTTTGGCTGAAAGTGGATTTTGGGTCTTCAACAAGTTCACCAAAGCAGAAAGTGCAGATCCCTGAGGTTTAGAGCCACAAAGAGAAAGGTTCCACGTGCCTGCTGGTTTTCCATGCATTGTGAGAGGGTGGAAAAGCAATATATTTTAAACCCATCCCATGCACCCTTTTGCTAAGGAGGGTTTCTGGGCAGTGGAGATGGTGATGTGAACAACTCCCCCATCTTCCCCCAAAGAGGATCAATCCCTGAATTGTAATGAAGAAATGAGTTTGCCTTCCAGTCCTCCCCATGGAAGACAGCTGTCAATGGCAGAGTCAGACGGGGGGGTTGGAAATGGAAGCATCATCAATTGGATGTGCTGGGGAAGCTATTGCAGTGATCTGAGAGTTGTCTGTCTGATTCACACATTGGGTGAGGTAAAGTGCCTGAAAATCTTTTGACAGAAAAATGTGCTTAAGAAACAAAGGTTTTTAATGGAATGGAATATGGTTTTGGTATTTTTGTTTGTTTGTTTTCTTTTTCCTCCTCATGTAGAAGACTGGGAGCAGAAGAGATAATAAGCACAATATGTTTTCTCCTTAAATGTATCAGACCTAGTTTTTTCAGTCCTAAATGTGAGCCTGTATGTTTATACATACATAGTCTTGTGGGGGTTTTTTTAGCTGCCCTCTGCGACAGGTCAGAGCTTCTACTCCTGAAGGACCCTCGTTCACTTTGCCTTTCCTTGTCAGATCACTTTGTTGGCTGCTGCTCAGCAGGAGTAATGTTGGTTTAGCTTTGTTACCAGGTGCTTCCGAAGCATACAGGCTGCATTTCAGGTCCTCAGGTCTATGTAGGCATCCTGGGCTCTGTTTGGTCCTTTCATGCCAAATCAGGCTGATGTGGGACCCTGGAACCTCTTGAAATCTCCAAGAAAGCCCCATTTCCTTCAGTGGGCTTCGACCAGGCGCTTGAAGAAGCTGCCTGACTCGGATGCTCCGGGGTGAATGCAATTAGTTTGGACGTTGTTGCTCCTTGCACGTTCTCCCTTAGGGATCTGAAAGATGCAGCTGTTGTGTTAATGAGCAGAAGAGATGCATTTTTCAGCACGAACAAGACAATTAGTGGGGTCTGTGGCAGATCAGCAGTAAGTATTTCCAGACCTGCAGGGGTGCCCTAATTCAATCTTCACTCTGCCCCTGCAGCCCAAAGGATCTGGACGTAGTAATGTTGTACTGTGGGTCCTTCCCTAAAGGATATCATTATTTAATAGAAAAATAACATCAGATGTCCGATTGGAGAAGTTTGGGCCTCTTTATTTATATCTAAAAATCAATGTATGCATGAGGATATTGATGGATTTGGAAGCCAGAAAGTCTTAAAGGTAAATTCCTTTCACTTCTGCTAATGAAATCCCGTCCTCCTAATTAAAGTTATCTGGAAAGATCCCCAGGTGATAAAATGTGTGTGATGTTGCTCCGTTTGTACTGATTTACAGCATTTGAATGTTGGGCCCAGCTTGCTTTTTTTTTTTACTTGTTGATACTTGGCTGTTGTAGATACCCAACAGTGAAGAGAGATACAAACCCTTGAGCTCTGAACTTCTCCAACATCTCAGTGTTGGGATGAGATGTCTTGGTTGACAAGAGCAGGGCTGTGTTTAGGGCTGAAAGTGCCACTGAAAGGTGATGATGCTCAGTGGTGGAGAAGCTTAGAGACAATCCATCAAGCCTTTATGTCACTGCAGATGTTGGACAAGTCAGTCCCAGGAATCTGTAACACCAGGCACAACCTTCACAAAGTTACATATTTTGGAAGGGCACTGCTACCTCTTCATGCCTTCTGTTGGCATCAGTGTCACTGATTATTCCTTTTTGAGTGGCATCTTAGTGCTAAAAGCAGAAACTAGTCACGCTGGGAAGACATGCTCAGCCCTTCTGTAGCTTGGTAATGTGCACACAGCATTGGTACCTCCAGTCTTCCATCTGGAAGTTTCATTGTGCAGGGAAGTAATTTGTCTCTCTTGAAGCTGATGGCCAACAGGTGAGTTTTTTCTTGGACACGAACCACAGAAGACTGGGTAGAGCCTCAGGAGAGCACTTCTGCCTGGAAAAAAAAAAAAAAAAAAAAAAGTTATAGGCAACATGTCCAAGTTTTAGGATGAAATTTAATGTTACAGAGGAGAAGAGCTGCAATTCTCATGATTTCTGGTTTGCATCTTGAGCAAGCGTGTGCCACTGAGCCCCTTAATCCCCAAAAGAATGGACACTTGCAAAGCAGGAGAAAGCAAGAGGGAGGAACACAATGAAACAAGGTAGGTGGGATTTTGGTGAAAGAAAATGCAGCCCGAGGAGAGGCTTTGAGTCCAGGCTGTGAGGGCAGGCTGCAAGAACAGAATGAATCGACAGAGAAGCATTCAAAGTTTGGAGAAGCAAGTTACAGTCAATAGGTTATTGTCATAAGTGTTTTTGCTGGGATTCACACATGTGGTTAGCATTGGCTGGCGGGGCTGCCTCAGCAACACAGAGCTCCTCACTTGGGCTTTGATCCTCCAGGCAGCTGCACACGTGCCCCAGGGGTACCTGCTGCAGAGAGGGTTGAGCCCTGTGCTGGCACTGCCATGCCAGCTCCAGCAGAGACCTAGGAATGGCTGGGGCTGAAGAATCTCACAGAAATCTGCAGAAGCTAATGATGTGTAAGAACAAAGAGTCAATTTCTGAGGAATTCCCGTTGTCTAAATGCTCACCAGCTTTCTGTGAGTTCCAGCAATTTCAGGAAATATCCATTAGAGACTGTCTGCATTCATTATTTTTACCTCTGTTGGGGTAGGACACTGGTACATCAGCTCCTGCGGTGTTTGTGCAGGGCTGAGCCATCCCTGTGCCCATCAGGAGCCTGACATGCAAAACACCTCTTCTGCAAAGTCTGCCCAGGGAGGTGTGGGGTCACCGTCCCTAGAGGTGTTCAAAACCATGGAGATGTGGCACTGAGGGATGTGGTCAGTGGGCACAGTAGAGGAGGGCTGGGGTTGGACTCCATGATCTTAGCGGTCTTTTCCAACCTTTATGATTCATTATTTTATCATTCTATGATTCTAATTTTCTCTCCTGAACTCTCAGCTTCAGGTGAGAGTTCCCTGTGCACTCTTCTTCCTCTGCAGAGATGGGAGTAGAAGAAAGCATGGGAAAAGCAATGAGAAGGAACGTTGTGTGAGTGTGGGAAGTGCTGCCAATTAGGGAATTTGGTGCTGCAAAATCTGTGTTGTGCTGACTGATTTTTACTTCTTTGCTGGAAATCTATCTGGATACTTGCCCAAAGTGTTGGGCAGCCCTCAAGTGCCCTGTTGGACACAAGCCCTTTTTGTTTGGTTTCCCACCAAGCTTTTTCTGTGTCTTAGCCAAATCTTGGGTCTTAGATTGAAAAAGACAGCAAAATACAAGAGTTCTGTATCCCATGTCTTCAATGCAGGCAGATTGATCTGCTACCATCAGGTGCTTTTGTTGCTATGTTGTTTTTTTTCTCCCCACTTTTTTGAGTGATGAGCAGCTGCAAGGAGCATGGCAGCACTAAAGACTTTCAAATGGAAAGCACTCTTCCTTTGTTAAGAGTTTTGGAAACCACTGACAATAGTGTTCTCCCTTGTAATGTATGTCAGGGAGGCTGGATGTCTGGAGATGGAAAGATTTTCCTGTTACATGAAGACAAGCAGGGGAATGAGATACTAGCAATGGCTTTACCAGGAGAAAGCCAGCAAAAGCTCAGCTTTCAGGCTGGATGTTAGGAAGCTCTTCTTCTCAGAAAGAGTGGAAATGCATTGGTACAGGCTGCCCATGGCGGTGGGGTCACTGTCCCCAGAGTGTTAAAGGAACAGGTAGGTGTGGTACTCAGGGATGTGGCTAGTGGGCAGGTACGTAGATGGTTGGACTTGATGATCTTTGAGATCTTTTTCAGCCTTAATGACTCAGTGATTCATTAGACACCAGAAATTTCACAGGAGAACTCGTCCTTGGTGACATAAGTCCACTGTGATTGGCTTCTCCACCCAGGGAGCTATTCCTTCATGTCACATACTTAATTACATTTACTCTGACAAGGAAAAAATATCTCTGAGATGAATTATCCTGTTGCAGCAGTGCTCAGGGCTGTTGTTTCTCTGAACCTGGATCATTTTCCAGTCAATCTGCCACGCCGTGGGAGCTGTTTCATTGGCACTGAGCAAACTGTGCATTTCAGGGGCAGTCCTGGGCATTGGGGAAAGAATTTTGCTATCAATTGGAAGAAATACAGGTTGGAGAGGGATCACACAGTTTGCATGCAGTGAGTGCTTTGGAAGCCTGTCTTGTAATCTGTATTGGCTCTGCAGAAGGTCACGACAGTTTGTAGCACTTGAAAAGGCTTTCAAAATCCCTCAGCAAAATGGAGGATGCAAGTTTGAGGGCTGTGTTGCTGCATTACAGAGAAATCAGTGATCAGGCAGAGCACAGAAAGCACATGGAAACCCTGAGAACGCGTTGGTGCCACAGCTGCGCTGAGCAGCCTCCAGAAGCCAGCAGCCCCGTGACACGGTGTCAGAGCTGTTCCCGTCTTTGTGATGGATGGATGCAGCGTTCACCATCCAGATAACCGCTCCCATCACCGTTTTCTTGTTCTGGAAGCTGCTTTATTTCCTGCAGCATGAAAGACGATCAGATAGAGCGCAGGAACGCTGAGCCAGGCAGGGAGCGATGATGAATGGCCGTGCAGCTGAAGGATGGCCAGACCTTGACCTGCTTCTTCCTTTTTTTCTCAAGTTTCTGCTGGGATAGATGGGAATCCCTCTGGGCCGTGCAGCAGCGAGAGCTGGTTGCTGGAATAAGGGCTGGGCAGAGCACTGGCACAGGGGGTTGTTTCTTGTGTTCGAGGCAATGCCGGTTTATGCAGATGGGGTTTTTGCTATGAAGTACCTCTCCTGTACACTAATCCTACTAAAGCAAGGCCCTTTGAGAGGTACAGCATGGAGAAAAGGATTGCACATCAGAAATTATGTCGTGGTTAGCATGCATGCAAATGAAGCTCTGAGCTTTCTGTTGGCTGGCTGGCTGAAGGTGTGTTTGAAGGCTGCCTGCTTCTGATTTACCATTGGGCTTCCTGCAGAACAAATGAAAGCTAAATGAGAGTGCTGGAAGTGCTCATGGAGAATCCAGGCTGTGTAATTGGCTTTCACACTGATTCTGCACCGCCACAGCAGCCAAACTTGCTGACATCTTTCAGTGACTTCAGGGCTAAACAACGTTGTCCCTGTGGTTCTTTTTATACAAATAATTACCCATGACCCATCCAGAACTGCATGAATCTAGGGATACCAGAGCTTTTTGCAAATACTGATGAACAAAGTGCAATTTCCCCATCTCCGAGCACTGGGCAGCCATTTCTCTAATGGACATTTTGAAAGTCCTGCCTGTTGCTACCAGGGTTGGGCGGGAGATGGCTTTTTTTTCCTACAAAAGTTTCCAAGGATTTGCAAAGGACTTCAGTTCCAAATGGGCATCTAATATTCAAATCCTTGAACGCTCAGAAAAACCTCATCCCTATAAACTCATCAAAATAAACTATTTAAACTTTTATTTTTGCGTAGTGATTTGCTGTAAAACCACCTGAAATGTCTGAGATTAACTTGTGTTAAGTGAAGCACTCCACAACTCAAAAATATCAAAGCAGCCTTTTTCTTAAATGCTGCCTGGCTTGCTGCAACTGGCACCGATTAGAAAAATTTGCATTTTTGATGAATGAGCATTTAGGGGATGGGGAAAAAAGTGCATCTCAGGTCATCAGCAGGCATTAGAACAAGCTGGAGCTCATCTGTCCGAGCAGGTGGTTACGTGGAACAGCAGAGCAACAGGGAGATGCCCCAGCTCCCACAGCCCTGGTAAACAAGCAGAGCAACACTTCTGGGCTGTCTTCTCTGCCTGTGCAAGGAAAATGTCTGTGCTGCAGAATCTGCCATCAGCCAAAACACTCAGACCACTGACCTGGCTGCTATACCTGCTGCAGGAGCTGGAAGGAAATCCCAGGCAGCAGCGAGCAGCTGAGCTGGCAGAGTGGTGTGGGACATGGGAAATGGTGGATGTGTGCTGTAGGGGGGTGAGGGCATCCTGTCCTCATCCCACATGGTCCTTCTGCTGTGTGGAACCCTCTGGGTTATTTTGTTATCATAGAATCATGGGATGGTTTGGGTTGGAAGGGATCTTTAACAACATCTAGTTCCAACCTCTGCTATAAGCAGGGACATCTCCCTCTAGACCAGGTTGCTCACAGCCCCATCCAGCCTGGCCTTGAACACCTCCAAGGAGGGGGCATCCACAGCCTCACTGGACAATCTGTTCCACTGTTTCACCACCCTCACAGTAAAGAATTTCTTCCTAATATCTAGTGTAAGCCCCTAAGTCTTCCAGTTTAAAGCTATTTCCCCTCATCCTGTTGCTGCATGCCCTTATAAAAGTCCCTTGCATCTTTATAGGAAAGCAACATTGATCATCCCTGTGTAGTTCTGTATCTGTGTGTAACTGGGAGGATGCTGAGAAGAGGCATGTGGCTGCTTTAGCTGTATTATGAATCTTTTGTACACAACTAGTCAACTGGTCTAGTGGCATAACTGGAGACAACTGATCTAGAGGGAGGAATCCTTGCATATAGCAGGGGGTTGGAAATAGGTGATCTTAAGGGTCCCTTCCAACCCAAACCATTCTATAATTCTAGGACTATGAGATACCAGCTCAGCCTCCTGGCACACAGTGGCCCTGGTTTGTCTCCATCTGCACTCCAGGTCAGACACAGCATGGAGATGGGGCTGCAGGAAGGAGGTTCACCCTTGCCTGGCAGCAACAAGTTTCAGAGGAACCAACAGCAACTGCATTTCTTCTGGAGGAAAGAGGTATGTCCATTCTGTTCAAGATAAATGCACACCTTTCCAAGCTAAACATCCAGCATAGAAGTCCGGAAGCCCTCAGGTGATGCAAAAGCCCATCAATGGGGATGCTCAGCTTGAGGAAGATTGTGGCTCACAGCCACCTCCTCCTCTACCACCCCATCTCATACTCCACATCCCTCAGGCTCCGGTGCAGTTGTAGGACAAAAGACCTTTCTTCAACATCTGGGAGCAATCAGAGAAAAATCAGTGAATGTGGTGGGGAGAAGTGACAGTAAGAAATGGAGCAAGGAGAGGCAGAGCACAGGTGAGGACTCCACCTCCCAGCAACTGCAGGAGAAATAACACTAAGGAAAACAACCTTATAATAAGGCGTAACAGATTTGATGCAAAGACACAGTGCTCCCACTTTTCAGACAGCTGTTTCTCTTGCAATTATTTTTCTGCCAGCAACTCAAGGTCCGTGGGGTGCATCTATCGCTCCCGTCTATGTGCCAAGCTTGCATTAACTCCGGGAAGCCGTGCGTGTGTGTCGGGAGGAGAACAGATCCCTTTCTGTTCTCAGGAAGGCTTTGCATGTGAATTATGAGCCCGGAGAAGGAGCCCGGAATACCGAAATGCCAAATGGAGGCATGGCCAGAGAGTGAAAGGACAAGGTGAAATCCACCAGCCTTCAGCATTAATTACTGCAATGGCAGAGCTGACACAAAGTGATGGGAGCTTGCTGTGGCCGTCCCAGCCAGTTTCAGGTGCAAAGGTGGATTTGTTCGTGGCTCAGGGTTTTCGTCTCTGTGCTGACAGGGTGATAAGTCAGTCCTGTAAAGAAGCAAATTATCACCGCCTTCTTAGCATTAATTTCCCTCCCCAACAGACACCGTAGAAAAATGAATGCTTTCTTCTCAAGGCCTCAGTGTGGCGAATTTCCCATGGCAGGCCATGAGTTACAGCTTTATCTCCAAAGACATACTGTAAATAGCACGTCAGGATCCTAATTCATTAAATAAATCTAATGATGCCTCCAATCCATAACACACAGCATTGTCAACACCCCTCCTAGAAATCACATTGGTGCTTTCCCCTCTTTCAAGACATACACTGAGCGCATGGCATAGGCAGATATGATTACCCATACCTCCCCACCTTTATGTATAAAGCAAAGGGTGTATGTGCAAGCATCCAAGAGTGTGGGGAGGTCTAGGATTGTAGAATTATAGAATCATAGGATCGCAGAACCATAGAATCATAGAATGGCTTGGGTTGGAAGGGACCCCAAGGATCATGAAGTTCCAACACCCCTGCCACAGGCACGGCCACCAATCTCCAGATCCGGTACTAGGCCATGTTGCCCATCCAACCTGGTCTTGAAATTTCCAGATGGTGGTTTGTGGGTATACATCTCTCCTGTCACCCCAGAGAGTCTCTGTGCCCCAACTCTGTCAATGGGCACAATTTCTCATGCCAGCTGATCACCGTGTGCCCTGATCCCACGGAGAGGATGCTGCAGAGAAATGGGCCCTTGGAAGCACTGTGAAGCCCAGATGACTTGCTTCAAGCTCCATCCTTTTTGTGAGAGGGTGCTGTATTGCCCCATCATCCTAGCTGGGATCCTTCCTACTTAAAAGCTCATCTGCTGTACGTGGCCACCTGTGTGCACTGGCTGCTTTCCCCCAGCCTTTGCACTGTGCAATGCTAGGCCACAGCGGTGATAAATTCTATCCACCAGCAACCTCGAGTTGGGAACCATTTCATCCCCAGCTCCATGGAGGGGCCAAAGTGGAGGGTTTGGGGAACTGCATCCCTCTGCTCAGAGCCCACATGAGGATTCTGTGCCCTTGAGAGAGAAACTCCCACTGCCACAGAGCTCCTCTGACCCCATGGGACACCGTGGGGTAACAGCGGATCCTTGTGCTCACAAGAGAGGTGTTTGAGAGATTTAATTATGCAAGGAAATGCTGATCTGTTCACAAATGTAATCATTAATCCTGAAATATCTCCCGATGTGTTTCCTCCTGCTCTAACTCATGCTGAAAGGGGGGAATTTTGTGAAGATTGTTTTCGGTTCTGGCAAGATAACATTTCCTCTTTGTCTTTTCCTCTTTGATTAATGTAAAAGAGCAAAAAGAAAATTAATTTGCCACTGGATTGATTTAGTGGATGTTTCACTACGGAGCGCATTTTTATTGCCCCCCGACAGGGCACATTGCAGGGTTTCCTGATTTACTGCTGTTTGAGGCATTTGCAGCTTGATAGGACCTCCACTTCACTTATTTATTAATGTATGTATTTGGGGTAGGGGAAAAGGGTCGGAAGGAAAGAAAAAGCCTCGGAAAGATCCTTTGTGTTCCTGGTTTTCCTGGTCTGGGTTCAAGCACCATTTGAGGCTGAACCCATTCCTATTGGGCATACAATGACACACCAGGTCCTTTTGTCCCCCAGGGGCTGTAGCTGCCTTCCCCTTGGTGCTGGGATGGAGCTGAGGCGCTGAGCCAGCCCCTTCCCAGCCACATCCACCCCTGATGAACTTCATAATTGGCTTCTGTAATAGAGCACTTAATCCAGATAAACGCTCTTACTAATTACAAGAGGAAGTTTGGTCGGGGCTGTTTGCCTACTGCTGTGCCTGTGCCCTGGGAACTGGTACCCACCAGCCCCATTTCTGACCACAGCCTGGGCTTCAATTAGCCCTGGCGATTCCAGATGAAAACAATAATCCATTTTTCTCATTAAAAGATGAAAGAGAAGAGGGGGAGATGAGGAGAGCCTCCCCCCACAGCTTATTTGTATTTTTTTCTTTCCGTATTTTATTTTTTTTTGTATTACATAAACACCGAGTGATAATTTTGCACTGCGGAGAAGCCGCTCCTCTTTCACGGCCTCTGATTAGGAAAGACAATGGGATTAGTTCAGACTGACTTGAGAGGCCTTGGCGACTCCTTTGCTGGCTAAATTGCGGACGAGGGTGGATAATGGGAGATTGATTAGGGTTAATAGACTTATTTTTACAGGTCAGGCCGCACAGCACTCTGGGTTGTGGTGCTCCAAAACATATTATTGTGAGCCATAAATCACGCGCCTTGGAGGGACTTCAGGGCTCCCTCCCTCCAAATTGTTGCTGAACAATTGACTTTTGTCTCCCTGTTGCTGGTGCTACCGCTGCTGCCCTCTGTCTTTTGGCAGGGCCTGATCCTGGGGGCTCAGCACCACCTCCAGCATGGCCAGGAACCTGCAGAGCTGTGGGTTGGAGCCTTGGCACCATGCAGGATCTGGCCCTGTAAATGCTGGTACAGGACAAGTGGGGTAAAGTGGGTGAAGTGCATTTTGTGAATGTTATGCTTGGGTCTGAATGGGAAACTTAAGGCCAGCTCTGAGGGGCTCCCAGTCTTGCTTGCTCCCATTTCTGGGGTTATTGAATGTGTTCCAGCAGCTGCAATAAGTGCATGGTGCTGTCGGGCTCCACTGGGACAAGCCCAGCCAAGGGGAAGTTTCCAAAGCTGTGCAGAGGAGGGCAGTGAATTCCCACAAAGCTTTCAGGCTGTTTTGGCTCAAAATGTGACTCAGAGGCGGCACATGAAGAGACAGCACTGCTTATAACCCCATAGGTGCACTGCTGGCATTTCAACACTGGGTCAGTGCTAAGTGCATATATTGGATGTTGCAGACGTTTTGTCTTGGTTCAGAGAAACCTAAAAGAATTGCACTCTGAGAAGTGGGGAATATAGGAAGAGCTCTTTCTGTGCAATGCATGGCAGTGTTCCTTACCAGCAAGGCTCTGTTCTGTCTTGCACCAGGAGAGACCCCCACTGCCATGCTGGAGCTCCATGCTCTGCTCATGTGAACCCTTCAGGTATCACTGCGCCTCCATCCCAAAGCACAGAATCAAAGAATCATAGAATGGCCTGAATTGAAAGGGACCACAATGATCATTTAGTTTCAACACCCCTGCTATGTGCAGGGTGACCAACCACTAGACCAGGCTGCCCAGAGCCACAAAAAAATGGGGTATCTGATTTTCTGTGATCATCTGTGATATATTGTTCCACTGCAATCAAAACTACAACAAACTGCAATGAAACCCATCTCTGGACTAGTGCTACAGCACTGGTGGTGATCACTGTGAGCAGTGCCATTGATGCCAGTAGTGCACTAAGGACCGGAGCTGGAGTTTTACTGCTGGCATCACTATCTAAAGGAAAGGGCCCTGTTTAGTTTTCCTGAGGAAAGAGCTGTTGTTTTTTTTTTTAATTATTACTTTTGAACTTTGGAAAGCACTGCAGCTCTGTATGGAAATGGCAATCAGCCTGTGTTGGCATGGATCAGGTATCCTGCACTTGCAAGGGCTGGAAAGCAAAAGCAGGCAGAAACCAAATGTAATTGCTGTAACCAGATGGGGATGCCCTGACCTGGGCTGTGGGATCTTTGCTCTCTCTGCAGTTATAACAGATGCATTGCTGGCTTGAAGCACCCTTTGTCCAAAGATGACGAAGTTCTCCAGACAGCTGTCTGTCTCTCTAATGGATGTGTGCACTGTGAATGTGAGTCAGCAGGAGGTTCGGTGACTTGGCGTCATCTGCTTGGTCAGCGGCAAAAATCTCAGGGTTCAAAGCTCCTCAGCTCCCTGGATGGCTGCAGGCAACATAGAGAACCTCAGCGGTGCAGATGTGTGAGAGTGAAGGAATTCCCAGTCTCATCCCTAAACTTGGGCACAGCTTGCATCATCAAATATTGGTCATCTCTGCAGAAGCGTTTGCTGCATTGCACTTTGCAGCATCAGATGTCTCTGTCCTGACAACATGCAAATATCTAACCAGCAGGAACTGCTCCTGTGCACGTACATTCCACACATGGAACAAAAGCAGATCTTAGCCCAGTACTGCACTGTGCATTGGGCAATGCTGGGGTAATGCATGGGAGGAGTGAATTAAGCTGATGGTGGAGCTGCTGCAGGGCTGGGCAGCCACTGTGGGTTCTACAGCCAGGAATGCACAGGGTATGCACATCTCGACCCTGGCTGCTGATGGATGAGGCCACTGGGAGCAGCCTATAGGGCAGGGGTCCCCTTTACTCTCTGGGTTTGGGGGCTGCAAATGCTCTGCACCGCTGGGCAAAGGCAGAGCCACCAGCAAGTGTACCTCTGAGTGCTCCTGATGATTCTCGTTTCCAAAAGGAGTCTTACAAGTACCATTTCCTTCTCATGAACGTTTGCAAAATTGAACCAAATGACCCCCAGTGCTGCTGGAGTATGGTTGTATTTCTTGATGCAAATCAAAGACTGCAAATAATTTTTGGCAGTCTTGTCCTGGCTTATAGTACTAAAGTAACCACAGAATGTAGGTGAAGATGATGACAACTTTATAAAAACAACCAAATGTAGGCAGATCCAGCATGTATAACTCATGTTATGCCTTCACTACAAAAGGAGAGGTGTCTTTACGTGGGGAAGATTAACTGGAGATACCCACGTTGGTGGGTTGTGATAAGATAGCATTACCTGGCTGTGACTGGCTGGGTTTGTCTTGACCAGGTGTATCTAGGTGAAATCTGTAATTCTTTGTCTAGACAATGACCTCACAACAAGAGAATGAACTTTAATAAGCTGTTTTGATGGAAAGAAACCTTTTGAGCAACGGAGACAAAGCCGGAGCACTTATGAGCAACCCTACAATAACAAACCTGTGTGTGCATAAATGGAGCTGATAGGGGAGGTGACGGCAGAAGCGAGAGGATTTCATTTCAAAGCACCAAGCAGCTATTGCAGATAACAGGGTCAGAGGCAAAATCTCCCCCTCCTGACCCGGCGTTCACTTAGAGGACAGGGTGCATGTCTGTGTGCCAGCCCTGCTCACCATGTCCCTGAGAAGTGCTGTGTGGGGCAATGAAGGAGGATATACAAGCCATGTGGCCATGCCTTTACAGAGTTGCCTGAAGAAAAGGGAGCCTTCCTTCCCCAGCTGTCTGCTGCTGAGCCCGAGGGGTTATCTGTCATGGCACCAAAGCCCTGGCTGCGTTATGTGATGCTCAGCATTACACAGAGGCAGGATGCATAATCCAGCTTTCACAGCCCAGCTGAAAACCACCTCTGCTGAGTGTGAATAGCACCTAGCAAAGAAAACCAGTCCTCCAGGAACATCAGTTCCCTTTTCTTTTGTGCAAGAAAGCATCAAACATTGCAAGTTCAATACAGTTTCAGCTCTTCATTTTCCACCATAATGAGGTTCAGGTTGATAAAATCAGTCTTGTTTGGATGAAATACAAGTAGTGCTTGATAACATCTCAGTGAGACTGATAACATATGATGTCGGTGTTCCAGAACTGACCTTCCCTGCGTGCAGACTTAACTTTATAGAGACAGATCAAGTCGCAGCCTCTGGTCAGAACATCTTGGTCAGAACATGGTGCTGTAGGTCTCTGCAGATGGGTGTTGTCTGGCAGAGTTGTTCAGCTGCCTGTGAGCATCCTGTGCAAAGCACCCCTGCACTGGGAGGCTCAGAGCAGTGCTCAGGGTGAGGGGTAAAGCCTGGGGAGCTGTGCGCTCTCTGAGGACAGCTGCCAAGAAAATGCAAAGAATAAGCAAATCTAAGAAGTAAACATCCCGTGTGATTAGCTGTGCTTTGCATATGGATGAGAAGCTACACTGAGGCCATTCTGCTCTGGAAATGGCTATCTGTGTTGTTTTTGTGCTGCTGGTCTGGAGGAGACCAACCTGGAAGTGGTAATTCACAGAACATGTCCTGTCTGCCTGAGTGGCTTTTGCTTCAGAGGGTTTCCATTGTATTAAAGGGGCTTTGGGGGATCCTGAGGTCACTGCCCTGCAAAGGGGCAGCAGTGAGGGCAAAAAGGAAGAGAGAAGACCCAGAGACACCCCGATGCTGGGCACGCTCCCAGGGGATGTCCTTGGAAAATGAATGGAAGGGCTCAAGGTTTCCCATTTATTTCTGAATCACTATAAAGCTCTCGTGCCAAAAGCTGCACATGGGATATCCACTGGGGGGACCTTCTGCTCCTCTTCAAAGAGATCATTAAATACATTTCAGCTTTTGTGTAGGCTGTTGTGTGGACTCAGATCATTCATCAAAGATGACTTTTGATCAAACTCCCCTTGGGAGGAACATCTCGGTAGTAGGCTTGAACAAGGGAGGGACGAAAGAAAGACAAGCTGAGAGAGTAATAACACACTGAGGCACTGTCCTTCATTAATATCTTCAATAAACAAACACATACATCTGAATATTACTTTCTCTTACACACCCACTGTTATCACTTAACTATATTCCACATGAAAGCACACTTGTCATAAGCCATTTCAACTCCCATTCCAAGTTAATATATTAGCACTCATTTCATTTGCATTTTAATGGTGAGACTACACTTTTCAAATAAATGACTGCACTTTATCAAAGGATTACTTCATTTTGACTGTAATGCCTCTCTGCCATGTGGGAATCAGGGAGTGAGGTTGAAACAAGCCCAGCTAAGCAGACCTGCTGGCTTCAAAAACAGCAGGCCCAATCTTTACAATTCCATCTTTGGAAGGAGAAAAATAGTAGCATAGAAACGTGCTGGCTGCTTCCCTTTGTACTGAAGGGAGATGCTGATTATGTAATTTCAGTCCATCATTTTGTTACATGCATAGGCTCCTCTTCTCCAGGGAGCATCGTTAAGGATTACCGATGGCCTGAAATGAACCCCCAAATAGCAGCTCCTGGAGTTTCCATCCCTCCAGGCTTTGAATCTGCACTGTGTCTTAGGCCCCGTTCTCCTGCAGACCAGAGCAGTCTCCTAAGGAGATGAGTGGGATCCAGCATCCCTCACTCAGAGGAGGGAGCAATATGTTGGCCACAGTATTCAGCTGGCAGCTTACAGGAGCTAAAAACCCAGGATCTGTGGATCCAAAGTCTACCCTTTACTGTAGAGGTAGAAAGATGCACAAGGCTGCATGTGGCATGCTAAATCTTCACAGAGCAAAGCAAGTGAAAACAGGAATGCAAAATGCATTCTTCGAAGAGCAAGAAGCTCTGTAACACTGCCCGTCCTGCCTGGAGCAGCTCTGACTTCCCAGCTTCCTGAGGGAGCCAAGCAGAAAGCACTGGGATGCTTCAAGGATTGACTCCTGGCTTGTCCTGGCAGGACACATCTCCTGGTCTCATCATAGGGACTGCAGACCCTTTCACAGAACCTGCTTGGCTCCACCAGGTGCAGGAGCTGGGAGGAGATAAAGAAGGAAGCAGCAGCTTTGGAAGGGCTTGGGGGATGGAGGAAGGAGTGCTGTGGCAGCTCTGTGGGAAAGCTGCTCAGAGTGCCTGTGGGTGGTCCTGGCAGAGAGCTGAGCATCTCAGGAGGTATGGACATGGGGAGATTTGCTTGAGGATGAGGAGAGGAACCCGTGAGATGAGAGGCAGTGTGCTCTAAAGGGCTTTTCTGGCTGGTTTGTTCATTGGAAGTCCTTCTCCCTTCGTGTGAGTGTTTGGAGGTGCTGCTCTGCTGATAAGCTGAACACCTGGCTGGCTGAGAGCTCCTTATAGGGAACTGTGGTACGGAATTATTGCGTGGGCTTAGTGCTCACTGTATAATGAAAGGTTGTGTAAGGAGAGTTCTCTAGCAGAAAGAAAAAAACCCACCACCAGATTTTAAATTCACTCCTCTCTTATGGTTTTTAAGTCCTTTAATTAGCTCCTCTCGGTTACAGAAGCGCTGTGGTTCATAATGCCCCAGTGGCTATGTAGGCAATCAAATAGTCCTTAAACATCAGTAAGTTTTATTTTAAAACTTAAGTCAGTGTTTAGCTTGAATTGGTATAAAAGTGAGCTGTCAGCTTCCATTTGTCAATGGGAATACTGTTGTGGCAAATGCTATTAAAAAAAGCATGTGAATTAAATTCTGCATTAAATGGAGTTAGGGTAATGTACTGATCTAGAGACATTATTTTCAGTCTGGGCAGCAATAATGAAGGATGCTGGGAAGTTCTAATGCAAGAAGTGTTAGTGGGGATAATAGAATTCTCTAGTAGATCTATTTTTATCCTGTTATAAATTAGCATGTTATATTGACAATCTAAACCATGGGATGTCATGGAAAAACATCCCCACTGCTTGTTTACAGCAGGGAAAAACCTGAGGGTCTTCCAAACTGGTTATTAATTAGAAATGTTTTATTTCATCAGGGATTTACATACTGTCAAAGCTTCTCAAGCCTTGGAAATGAGAAACTGTGGATGGCAGCAGTGGATTCTTCTGGAAGTCCTGCAGGGTTGGCTGCATGGTCCCTGGCTGGCAGAGGTGAGCAGCTTTCCTCCTTGTATGCTGTGGTTGCACCCTGTGAGCTGAAGATGCTCTGTGTTGGTGGCCAGTGTGTTGTGATAGGAGTGAGCTGTAGAAGAAACTGTGGATACTGAGGAACAGATGCTCACACTGCATACCCTCAGGGCTTTTGATGTCTCTAGCCTGGTGTTGGGGATTGGTCCTCACTAGCACTTGAGGCATGTTAGATAGAATCATGGAGTCATTAAGGATGGAAAAGATCTCCAAGATTAATTAGCCCAACCATCCACCTACCACCATTACTGCCCATTAAAACATGGCCTTAAATACCACATCTCCACCATTCTTGGACACCTCCAGGGACGGTGACTGCACCAGCTCCCTGGGCAGCCTGTTTTAATACATCACCGCTCCTTCTGAGAAGAAATTATTCTTAATATCCAAACCTGGACCTCCCCTGGTGAAACTTGCCATCACTTCTCACCCTATCACTGTTACCTGGGAGCAGAGACCAACGCCCACCTCACCACAGTGTCCTGTCAGGGAGCTGTAGAGAGCAATAAGGTCACCTCTGAGCCTCCTCTTCTCCAGATTGACCCATCCCAGTTTCCTCATCTGCTGCCTGTAAGACTTGTGCTGCCTACATACATCTTCTGTTTGGGATCCTGTCTTTATGGGTGCCTCCATGTCCAGGATGTGTCTCCAATCTTTATGTAGGCATCTGTCCCTTCTGTGCCAAGGAAGAGATGAGGACAGCCCAGTCCTGGTGCAACAGGCTGGCTGTGCTGCCACTGGGAAGAGTTGTGATAAACTGGCTGATGGATTGCCATGAGGGCTCTGCACACAGCAATAGGCTTCGCTGGCAGGTCTGCTGAAAACTGGGCTTCCCTGAAGAGTGAAGGAAGGTGGGATGGAGCCCATAGGAAAACAGGGAGATGACAGTAGGTCACTGTCCTGCTGCCAACTCCAGGTAAGGTAGGAGAAGACCCGATGGAAACAGTTGGGTCTCTCTTGTTCTGCTGGCAGTGGAGTGCCTCTCGTTTGGCTGTGGGACATCAGTACCCTGGAGGTGATCTCTGCACTGCTGGTAGCCTGGTGCTGGCCGGCCTCCAGCCAACATCACAGACTTAACCTGTTACTCATCAGCATTTTAATTGTTACAGTTCTTACCACACGCCTCAACTATTTCACAAACGTTGTCTCTAAATCCCTTGAACATGTTTAAAATAATTCCTCAGGCATGCATGGACAGGGCTGCCTGCATTCCTCTTCGGTTATACATAATGCTGCTGAAGCTTGGGATGGCTACGACTGAATGTATTTATACCACAAAATCTCTTCTGCACTGCCTGGGATTTGAGTCATGTAATTCATGTGAGCTCCCCAAAAGGCTGAAGCACCCAGCAGGGCTTAGTGGCTGCTCCTGGGGTTTGTAGCAGGAGGTTCTTTGCAATGTGCTGCACCTACACATGTATCTCAAAGTAGTGGTAGGCACGAATAGCTCTTGGAGTATGACTTGAGAAAAATCCCTTTGATGTGATGCTTTGCACGTATTCAGGAACCTGTTCTCTCTCTTGCTGGGGACTGTGGCAGATGCTGATGTGTCCCCTCCTCTGCCCTGCTTGATTGATGAAAGCTACACCTCCCCAGGGGCTCCCAGCATGGTCCTGGTTCTCAGGGCTCGCTCCTGATTTGCTCAGCTGGTGTCTTCACATGGCGACAGATGGCCTTTGTGCTCTGACCCTCTTCCTTCTCTGACCAAGAGAAGTGGTTTCCAAGTGCCATTCATTTTCCTCTGAGCTTGACAGTAGAGAGCAAACACCCCAGAGAGGAGGTTTTTCCCCACCTTGTTTTGGGATGTTTTGGAAAAAACGAGCATCCTGTGATATCAAAATCAGCAAGTCTTGGCTCCAAAACCCCAGGAGCATCATAGCAGACATACTTTCTGCTGTATTCCACTTCCACTGCCCTTGGCATCTGCCGTGCTTGGCAGCCAGGGTAAGAGGGGCTGCACCTCTGAGATAGTTTATCATTTCCCCTGAGGAGAAGTCTGGGGTCAGGGCATGTCCCACCAACATGGGAGAAGTTCCAGCTGAGCCTACTTGTGGCATCATGCTGACCTAGAGTGGTAAATGATGGTATGTAGGTCCTGAGGAAGCTTGTTGCTTGTTGGGTGTCTTCTGGTTGCATGTGGTCTAAGGGAGAACTCCAGGGACCAGTAACGACACAGCAAGGCACAACATGTGCTGAAGGACAAAATGAGGAGGTTATAGCTCTTAGCTGGGCTATAACATGTCCATCAGCTGGTCTCGGGAAAATGGCAGTGTGCCCCATTCAGGTGTAGAGCTGTGTTGTAGACAGGAAATGTGCAAAGACAATGCAGGAAACTATGACAGATGAAGAAGTTAAATTTAGTGTGGATTGAAGAGATACTGAGCAAATTGAGCTTAGCTAGGGCTCACTAGGAGTGGTGTCTTCAGTCAGCTCTGTACAAGGCCAGGTGTCTGCAGGTAGCAGTCTTACTGCAACCCTAAGTGAGGGCAGCTGCTATCTGCAGGGCAGCATCTGTATCATGTAACTCTTTGCTCTTCTGTTTGCTGGGCATATATAAAATCTATATATAAAATATATAAAATATAAAAATAAAATAAAAATATAAAAATAAAGCAGCTTTTATTTTTTGAAATTGCTGGATCCCAGATTTGCATGTCAAAGGAACGGTAGGAACTGGAGCTCAAAGAGCTTTCAAGAGGTCATCTGGTCCAGCCCAAAATGCATACAGGATCAGCTCCATCTCTGTCAGCCTAAGAGACTTTTGTGTCATTTATTCTTTCTGAGTTTCAGTGGTGGGAGCTTCAAGGTTCCTTTGGGAGCTGTGCAGCTGAGCATTCTGACTTCCTCTCCTGGGTCCAGACAGTGTGATCCCCAATGGGTGGGAAGCTGTGCTGTGGCTGGGGAGCTGTGTGGGGCTGAGGGCTGCCCCTTGTGTGCCCCACGTGTGTGCCAATAGTGCTAATTCCTTGTAGAAGGGGCTGAAGAACAGCCCTGCCCTCCTAGGAGAACCTGAACCTGTATTGGGCACAGGAGCTGTGACAAATGCATTCAGTGCTGTGCAAGTGGGAAAGGGGGGATTTCCCCTAGTTTTCCATGTCTGCAGCTCCAAAAGGTGGAGGGAGCATCCTCATCCCAAGAGCAAGTCCCAGGGCAGCCTGCTGGTTGTAGGGTGTGCTGACAAGGCAGTTTGTAATGCAACGTACGCAGAGTAACATCTATTACATAGGATGAATATTTTTGACGAAGCCATCACCTGATGCAAAACTGAATGCCTTTGAGAGATCCAGGTGCATTCTCTTGTCAGAACTGGCTTATCCAGTGAGCCCATAATTATGCCAAAAATAAAAGACAGCCTTGATTTGACACCTTCACCAAAAGCAGGGTTTGCAGTGGCTTGCACTCGTTGCATGTTAGCCTGTAAATTCCTGGTAGTTTTTAATGTGCTATTCTAATGTGCTGGCATCACTGCTAATTGTGCTGTAGTTTTGCAGGTCACTCATTTTGCCCTTTTAAACATCAGAATTAAGATGCTGCAATCAAATCCCTTAGGACTTCTTGAAGACTTGGGAAACAGAAAATAAGTTTTAAGTCCAGAGGTCCTGATCTGTTGGGTTTGGGTTTTTTTTTTGAGAGGACTCTGGGGATCACTGCACAGATCTGATAGGGTTTGGTCGTGTGGTCTCTCTTTACCCTCTGTTACACAGCAACTAAAGCTAGATCACCCTAAGTGTGCTCCTGTCTGGCCATGAAGTATGTGACTCCATCCATGACCGTACTGTGGGAAAGAAAATGCAAAATGATGAGTGATTACACCCAAACTGTCAATAAAATAATAGCAAAAAACCATCATAGTTTCCCAGCCACTGAAATTCAGGCTACAGACAATAAAGCAAGACTGATGCCATGAACCTATTTCAAGCAAGGCTTTCCTCCTAATGCAGGAATTTAAGAAATGGTACCATACGATCGCTGCATTTCCATAGCAAAAGAGCTTACATTGAACGCGTTGCCTTATGGGGTCTCCTTGCATCCTTAATGCCTTGCCATTTGATAGTTTTGTGCTTTGCAGGACCCTGGAGATGAAAGAACCAATATTGCTGCGAAGGTTATTCCTAGCACAGGAGCAGTTAAGAATCTGTCTGCACACAAATGACGAATTATTGTAATCTGAACAAAGCATGGGGCAGTAAAGATCGCACCGGTTGGAAACTTTAAGGGGACTAGAGGCAGAAAGATGAAAAGATGAAGGAAAAAAATATTTTTAATGCTCCCAAATGCAGAAATGTGGCTAATTGGTATAAATGACAAACACCTAAGAAGGGGACTTGAATAACAGTTGCTAAGATTGGACTTCTCTGGTTAGTTACAGCACTGCTGGGATGCGCTTAGGGCAGCATTTGGATCCTGAAATAGTGCCCGATGCTCCTTCTGCTGTGAGATCAGAAGGAAAACATTCCTGTGTGGTGCATTTCTAATGTTTTCCTAATGCCGTTTTATCGCCTGGCTTCCAGCTTAAAGTATCACTTGAGTGCATGGTGGGGCAGAAGAACGCTGCTGCAGGAATTGGGTTTGTTGGATCGTGAGAGCACAGCGCTCCTTTCCGTCCTTAAAACCTCCCCGTGTCATTCTGCTCCCACGTCCTGAGGATGGCAGGATTTCACCTGAGGAATCTTTGAGCCACGGGTAGCAGAGTTTCAGGACAGGTGATGGTCTGACATCTCACAGCACACCCAGAGAACTCCCACCCCATGAAGCAGCCAGGCAGGAGCAGGTATATCTGCTTGTGGGAGCACCCAAAGTATTCTGGTGGAAAGGTTTTGGCCGTGGAAATTCAAGCCCAGCTTCCAAAGTTTGCTTTGTTTTGGTGTGAAATGTGGATTTGTGTTACAGTTTGCAGTAGGCTTGCTTGGTGCTTTGCCCACTATTAATCAAACCTTGCAGAGGCTGGCCTTGGTGCAAGCTTGGCAGCAGGACCCGTGCCTGGGCATGTTTACCTTGGCTTTGCATTTCATTGTGGACCTCTACTTGTGGGCAGTAAATCAAATGCATGATAAGTTTACGGAGGATCTGGACTGCGTCTAATAGATGCCATTACACTGCTTGTTCAAAGCTGCGTGTGTGACAAGGTCAGCTCATAAAAATAGCATAAATTTCATATTTTCTTGACTCCCACAGAGGACTGCGGGAGGGAGAGATGTAGGGATTGCTGCAGTGCGTGGAGCATAGTGATCTCTGCAGTTCATCCATAATCCATCAGAAATCTGTCAGCTTTCCAAAGTTACTGTTTTTTAAGCTGCAAACTTAACGGTCACCTCTGTCCTGATGGTACAGCACGCTCCACATCCCCTTAATGGGAACTCTGGGCCCTGGTGTTGTTCAGTGGCTCAGAACCACTGCCGGGCTGAGGTGCAGCACCTTCTGCTTTGGGCACCTCGTGGCTTTGGGCTGGTGCTCATGAGGGGCTGCTGGGGGGAAGGAATGGAGCCCTGCTTCCTTCTGTCCGAACCTCAGCTTACTGAACCACTGAACTATTGAGTCCCCACTGATATAGGACCTGTCATGCCCTGTTTGTTCCTCCAGACCAGCTCTGGGTTATGTTAAACCACAAGCAAATCTCTAGTTGGCTTCTGCTGCACCTGGCTCAGGTTTGGTTGGGTTTGGTGTAGCCATCTTTCAGCATGTGCTGCTTGGCTGCACTATCTTCCCCAGGAATGTCATCCCAAGAACTGGACATTCTTCTTGATGCAAAAATAACCTGCAGTCAGTTACTCTGTCCCACTTCCATAATACTGTTTCTCCTGTTTTCTCCCCCTGCTGCTGCTTGTTTAAAAACCTGTGATTGTTTTTCTGCCAGCAGCTCTGGCCGTCTGCTGACACCTCAAAATATAGAGAAAACCTTTGCTATCAGCTCCTGGAGACAGACTTCTGTGGCAACACGCCAAGCACATGTTTCTGGTGATGCAATGGTCAGTGATAGTGCTGCTAAGCAGCAGTTACAGTGATGATGGAAGAGACAAGCAATTTTTACAGCACCTGACATACTCCAGTGCTGTTCAAGTATGGCTGCAGAAATCCCCATTTCTGTTTCTTGCCCTGACAGTACTGGAGTCCTAACACCATTGGTCTTTTAACAACAGAGCAAAAAATTGTGCATATCATTTTTCCTACAAGTTCTGGCTTAAGAGAAGGATGTGGAGATGCAGTAAAGTTAGGAGCCAGCTACCCATCTTTGGAAAATGACATCTGTATCCACTGCAAAATTCTTCTGTTCTGGAAGCAGCCTGGCTGCTGCCTTGGTTTCCATTTACCAGCATGTCCTGCAATCCAGAGCAGGTCTGAAGATCTGCAGTTCAACATGAGACACGGAAAAGAGCTGTGCTTTTGCTATTCCAGCCACAGTGAATAATCAACAGAGCCTCCTGATGAAGTGTTGGAACTGCTGAGTACAGCAAACAGAAATTCACCCCCCTACTCAGGACAGTGCAGCTCCTGAGGTCCCACAGGGCCCACAATGTGGCTGGTGGTGTTCAGATGATAACATGCATTTCTTACATAGTACAGAGAAGTTCTGGGCTCTTTAGAAGATCAAGGACATACTTCGTTGTCCATTACAGCAGTAAGCCAGCCAACAGACACTCTGCCTTGACACTGTGATGTTTAAGAGAGAGGACTATGTCTGCCAAGTGCTAAGTTGTTTTCCTGTTTTAAATAAGTATAATAAATAAAACTCTTCTTGATCTCTACTGCCATATGCTAATTTTCTTGCCCTTTAATCAGGCAGGTTTTATTTTGGCACTTGACTGGGTCTCTCTGGGTTGTAATTCAGAATGGGGAAAAAAAAAACGACAAGAATTGTGTAAGACATGAAGGCTGATGTTAAACAGGCACAGAGTGCTTGGAGAGTGATTAGTGCTTTTCTGTTGTGATATTGAAGTGGTCCTTCAGTGATAAATCAAGCCTGGTGCTCAGACTGCCAATATTTGGGGCAATTTGCTCTCAGTTTACAGCTCTGTGGTGGTTCCTTGCTGCTAGGATTCCTTTTAGGATGAGAGGAACGCTTTGAGCTGTCACCTGGGTAGGGCTGTCCTTTTGGGACAAGAGGAACACAGTGAGCACATTTGGTGGAGCTGTTTGTGCAGAGCTGTTGGAGGTTCCCTGCTTCTAAGTGTCCTTGAGTTAAGCATACCAAAGCATTACAGTCTGGGTTAGAAGACTAGCTATGAAATCAAATGCATTCTAATACATTGACTGCCACCGTTTGTCCGTTTGGATTTTGTGTTGAGGGATATGATTTAGTGAGAACTATTGGTGATAGGTGGATGGTTGGATGATCTTGCAGATCTTTTCCAACCTTGGTGTTTCTGTGGTTCTGTCCTCACAGATACCCTTGGTAGAGAATCAGGTTGATGCTAACTGAGGGAACCTCTATTCATCCAGCACTCAGCACTGGGGGTGCACTGGGCTGCCCTGTTAACAGACAGTGGATGCAAAGGACCAAACCAGAGAGGATGCGTTGATGCTGGCGTGTGACAGAGCTGCTGATCTGCAGCAGGTGGAGGTATTTGTGGGACTGAATCACCGGGAGGGCACCAGGTCCTGCTGCACCGCCACATCTGAATCATGCCAACAGCTGTCCATTGTGGTGGTGTGGATGGTGCTTGATATAGGTGAGTTAATCTCTCTGCTCACAGCGATGCACAGCTGCCATTACACTGAAGACACACTACTACATCTAAAAACGATTCTTATAAAAGGAGAAACAGAGAGGAGAAGCTGTCAGACCCATTTCAACGTGTGGCTGCTGTGGGGCGAGCAGAGGGAACATCCCGAAGGCTTCAAGGAGTGGGGGAGAGCAGAGATCCATTGCAGTAGCACTCATTCCAGCTATGTTTGGCACCCTTGAGAAACGCCTGTGTACACACCTTAAATACTTCCAGGCACATCGAACAAATGCGTTCAAATAACTCCTCTGATTAAACATGTCATTACTCCAGGTTAACCCTGCAAACGCATAAATGCTGGGGTGAAAGGAGGGGCAGATTCCTCGCATTTAAACCTGCCCTAACTGAGTTCAGTGAGAGATATAAATAGCTCTCCCAAATACTTGAGCAATTCGCGTTCTACTTTCTGAAGGCAAAAAGGGCCTCTTAGGTAATGGAAACAGTGGTGATTAGTAAGGGCTGAGGATAAAAAGAGGATATGAAAGGAGCAGAGGAATCCTTTGATATAGCACTCACTGTTCCTGAGGCACTTTCTTCTCCTTGTCTTGACTTTAAATTTCCCCTGTAGTATGCCACTGAGTCCACCTCCTAAATTTATACTCCAAAGCTCTTTTGCCTTGCTGTTCTATGTGGAAATGTACTTCCATCCTGAGCTGTGCTGGGCATATCCTGGGGAAAATGCTCTTATAAAAAAAGAAAAATCAATCTAAGAATATTGATTTGAATCTATATAGAAATCATTTGGGCTAGATTCGGGCCCTCGCTGCGTTCATCTAGGGAATGACACACAGGCAAAGCAATTCATTGCTTCTAAATTTAGCTGCCAAAAATGAGGCGTTTAGTGTAAGCCAGTTGGTGAGGCTGTATGTCCCCCTAAGGAATTTCCTGCACCAACCCCATCCTATGCTCACAGTGCCCTTGGCAGAGAGCTGCTTCATCCCACAGGCAGGTGGATTTTCCAGGTAGCTGTGTTGCTGTGGTTGTAGGGAGATGCAGCTGAGCAGGGCAGGAGTGTACCATTGCTTAACAGCCACCCTGAGTTACTCCATGGAGAGATAGGGTGAGACCTGGAGCTGGCAGATATGTCAGAACTGAACCTATGGGCATGAGTTACAGGACAGCACAGAGATATTTGGCCAGAAGTAGGGGCTCAGCTGCAGGGGCTCACCAAGGCTCTGCCTGCTCCCCCAGTCCTGTTGCTGTACAACAACTGAGGATTCAGCTCATTGTCTTTGAAGCACCCAGCAGTGAAAAAAGGTAGAAAATAGAGCTCTTGGCAACACCTGTAGCAAGCAACAGGTACATTCCCGAAGTTACTTAGCAGGGTAATTAACACAGAAGAGGCCTGCCAGACTTAATTTATTTTTAAAAGCCCCATCAAATTTAATTTGTGAGTGCAGTTCTTCCATCTGCTTTCGGGCATTATCTCTGGAGTTCAGGAGAAAAACATATGTCTTGTGGTTAATAAGAATTTGTTTTAATGGACGATATGACGGGGTGATTAATAACTGCTCGCCTCTGATTGTTCTCGTTATAATGATAGCGTGCAGCCCCGCTGCCCAGCCCCAACCTCTCGTTGTGAGAGAAAGATCGTAAACTGGGAGATGAAAAATCCCCCTGGTTGGGATGAAAGTGAGCACATCAAGGGCTGGCTGCACCGAGCTGATGGGGAAAACGGCTTCCTACGGCTCTTACTATTTCTCTTTTGGGGTTATGTAGCAGATCAACTTCATGCATGGAGGAGGGCACTTCAGTCTGTGTGTAGCTGTGCAATGCGATCTCACATCTGCCTGCCAAGGGCACTGCGTTGGCATTCAGGAGGTGAAACACACTTTGTGCAGGCTCTGTGTCGCCTTGGGCACATCCCTTGCAGAGATGGGATCCACGCAGAGATGTTCTCTGACCTCACCATGCTTTCCACCTTCCAGGCTTGCTCTATGCTTTGGCTTTGGTCAGTTCTTCCCCCAAATGAAGCTTAATGCCTGGGAAGCTGTGGGAGACCTGCACGACTTTTCCACCAGTGCAAACAAGACAGCAACTTGGCCCTTCTGTTTAATGGCCAACTGGTGTTTTCATTTAACAAAAAACCCAAATCCAAAGCGATTTGTTATATTTGCTTTCATGATATACTGGCTGGGCATTAGAAACGTTGGGATCTTTGTTGTTTGGCAGGGATTCAAACCAGTTATTTAAGAGGAAATTCCACTTATTAAAAGAGTCCCATGATTAGGTTATCATCATCTCAGCTTCTCTTTTTTTTTTTTCCTGTCCGCAATAAGAGCTTGAAAGGAACAAGAAATGTGTTGGGTTGTTTCTAAAGGCACGAGCTGCAGTGTGCTCCCAGGCAGGAAATAAAGAGCCTCATTGCTGCACATTCCCTGGGGGGATGGCGGGCGGTCAGGCGTGCGTTCCCTGGAGCCACACAGCAGTGCAAACCGGAACAGCCAACCGATGCCACTGGGGCTTTGAATTGCTTTGCCAGAGTTAACCTGGTGTTAACCTTGGGGGCAGGAGGTCGGGGAAAGTTTGCAGCCTCAGACAAGGCGGGGGAGGAGCTCTGCTTGTCTGAGGTGTGTGGTGCTCGGTGCCTGTGCAGTAATAAGAGGAACGATTCCCAAATAAAACTTCCATTTCAGCTGAGAACTCTCAGCCAGTCTGTGTGCAAAAGGGGAAAGCGAGCGGTGCTTAAAAGTGCGGAATAAAAGTAAGGTCTACCCCAAAACAGAGAGGAAAATAGGGAAATATTTCAGAGCCTCTCGCTCTCCACGTGCAATGCCCAGGTGCTGGTGTTAGCACAGAAGTGCTGCTCTACCCATGTCCTGCTCATCTCAGCCTTGCTTTGTGTGGCTGGGATCTGGAAGGAGCGTGGTGGCCTTTCTGGGCACCAAATGAACTCTGATAACTTCCCTTTAAGATGCTTGAAGTTGTCATCTGCCCTGATAGCTCCCTTCTGCACTGAGCCATGGGAGAGCGTGGACACCAGAAATGGAGTGTAAAAGCTCAGATGTGGGCACGAAGCCTTTGTACTGCAACGTAAAAGTAGCACTAATTTCACAGTTGCACCCATAGAAATGTAAAGAGGGAAAATCAGAGTGCATGCAGCAAGTACTTCACTGCGTTCTTTCCATAAGGGACAGACAGATGGGGCCAATTTGATCAAACCAGGAAGCTCTGTGCCAAGCTGCAGTCATTCATCTGCTCTGAAGTATTAGGTAGCATATGGCAATGAGGCCTTTCTGATGCCTTCCTGCAGCGGCAGGGTGATGACAGCATCTCTGTGGTAAGAGAAAATCAGGGCATGCAGTGAGGATGGGAGAGGCAGTGGCTGGAGGTGGTGTTGGGAGATAGGCAGGAGGATGCAGGGAACAAGGGAGGACTGAGGTTTCTACAGAACAGTCTTTTATAAGATAAATACATTCTGAAGTGCTGCTGTACGAAGGTCTATGGAGCACGGAGATGGTTTGGAAGCTACCTTGGGCTTCATTTCCATTTGGTTGGCTTTTTGGAATGGTGCTTTTGTCCTAAACTCTTAGCATGCATGGCGATGGCATTTATTGTTCAATATTCCCGTTTTATTACTGAGTTCTTGTGGGCAAAGGTGGGCTTTGTGTGCTGAATTTCAGGTATTTATTTGGGAGACTACCACCAGGAGCTCTGGTTTTAGCAGCCATCCCCATAGCACAGCTCTTCTCACCTGGCTGTAGGTGAATCACCCATTATCACGATTTCACAGCCCTATACCCTGAGGATTTCTGCCTTACAGGAGGAGATAGTCATGCACATCCCCTCATTCCCCTCTCAATCCAGTGCCAAACAATGCAGCAAGCACATGAGGAAGGTCAGTTAAGAAAATGTCATTTACTTGAATGAAATACTTAAGAAGATGATGAGTTTAATTATAGGTTCCACAGACCACAGGTTTCACGCTCATTTGAAGTTTTGTTTGGGATTTATTTCTTGCTCTTGGCTTTTTTAAAATTGTATTTTCTGCTGGGAAAAAAAAAAAATGAGAGAAAAATAAAGATGGAAAAAATAGAGAGGAAAAACTCTGTGGTTTTCCAAACACTGAAAGAGAAGAAAAAAACAACAGAAGTTTAAAGGAGAACAGAATGGAAAGCGAATGTCCCTCCAGAGCTGCAGAACAAAACCAAAATGACACTTTTAAAAATGAACATTCAGTATTTTGTTTCAATTTGAAAGTTTCCATTTAAAAAAAAAAAAAAAAAAAGAATCCAACCAAAGAAGTGTTTGTGGAGCCTGAGTTCCCTTGGAAACGCGCTATCATTTTTCAGGGCTAGAACTTTATGCTGTAAGCAAGTCATCGGACTGCCTGCCATTTATGAAGCGTGTTCATCAATCACCTCATCCTGCAGGTGCAGGATTTTATACATAGCAATTAGAGGGGGATGGCGTGGTGCCAGCCCTAATCCCTCTCGCTCTCCTCCACATCCTGCAGTCAGCATCTTCAGACAGCCCCGTGCTTACTAAGGCTCCGCAAATCATTACATCTGGGTTTTTTGATCCGGTTCCCAGGCAGCACCTCTGGTGCCTCTGTGGTATCACCTCTTTCATGCAGCTCTCTGAGTGCACTGCTTGGGTCCCTTTGGGCTGTCTGCCTGGCAGAGCTCAGCAGCTGGCCGTGGCTGAGCTCCATTATAGAATCACGTAATCATAGAATGGCGTGGATTGGAGGGGATCTCAAGGATCGTGAAGCTCCAACCCCCCTGTTGCATGCAGGGCTGCCAACCTCCACATTTAATACTAGACCAGGCTTCCCAGGGTACCATCCAGCCTGGCCTTGAACACCTCCAGAGACGGGGCATCCACAACTGATCTTCCCTGTGTGCTGATTTCACTTAACGTTGCTCAATGCATCACTCTTTTCACCTGCACAAAAGGATACAACACTGCAAAACAGAAAAGAGTGCCCTTAATGGAAAACCCTTAGCCTGGCTATCTTTCTTTCTTTTTTTTTTTTTTTAATTGATGATATTTGTGAATGAGAACAGTTTCTTCTCTCCAAGATGCTGCTCCACTGGGCTTTTTCAGAAGTTTTGCTTAGTGCTTCTGCTTCCATGCTCTCCCATTGAGCAAAAGCTGCTTTCCCACAAGCCTCCACTGAAGTTTGCCCTTCCCACACAATGAAACCTGCTGCAACTCACCCTGGAACCACCTCCCATCCTTGAGCTCCTTCCAGCACAGACATCAGTCAGGGTGTGCATACAATCATAGAATGTTTAGAGTTGGGATCTTTTAAGGTGATCTGGTCCAACTCTCTGCAATGAACGGGGGCACCTACAGCTCCATCAGTGCTCAGAGCCCCAACCAGCCCAACATGGGGTGTGTGCAAGGTATTCAGTGGTCTGGGACCTCCCTGGAGCAGCCACATCTGATTCCTGTAGCTTCATGTGTCATGCCTGAAACAGGATGTTGGCATCAGCATCACTGGGGGAAGAGAGGAGCAGAACTGCCAAGGTCATGGACTTGTGTCACTTGTCATTAATGTAGCAACTTCTCTGGGGCTTTAATAAGAAGTGGGATATGTACCCCCGTGGGGAGCCCAAGCTCTGCTGGTCTCTGCTCTGCAAAAGTGCCCAAATTTAAAAGGTAAAAAGAAGCCTGTTTCCAAGTGATACTGTCCCCTGAAAGTCAGTGTGCTGGGAAATAATTAGCTGTCAAGGCAAGTTGCTCGTGCCATCTGCCCCCTGTTGCCAAATGAATTTCAGTGGGCTCAGATTTGAGGCAAAATCACCAGGGGAAGGGGAAGCTGTTCCCGGGTTGGATATTGCAAGCCTATATGACACAGGAATTTATTACTTAGTCCAGTTTACAGGAGGTCTGAAAGAAAATAACAACACACTTTGCTTTGTGAAATAGATACAGAGTTGAAGTGTTACCCGGGGGTTTTCAGTCTTAATAAATTCTGCGGGTGAGTTGTGTGATGGACAGATTTATCTCCATCGCGCTGTTTTGTTGCTTCCAGATGAATCTTAACCAGCATGGATATGAAACTTTTCTCCTTTTAATACACATCAAAAACTTCACACAACCTCTACTCTGTATCATCTGGCAGCAGTAGGAGCCCCGGCTGTGGTTTTACTGGGGAAATGGCATTTTACTTCAGGGTGGAATATTAGGGCCAGACTGGATAAATGCTTTGCATTTCCTTGCGTTGTCTGGCAACACGTGTGGAGCAGCTTCCAGCCCACTCCTTGAGGCCTCCACAATATTAAGAGGCTTACATCAACTTCAAGCAGCAAAAGGAGTTATTAGAGGAATGTGTTAAAAAGAAAAAGGAGGGAAAAAAGAAGAAGGGGGGCAAAAGAAAGTTCATAAGAAATCATCAGAGGGTATTGGGATGAATGGGAAAGTAATTCCACATGGACGTGGGAGACTCAACTTCTGCCCACTGCACTTCTTGCTTGGCTAGTGGTGTCCTCCTCTAAAGTGAAATGAGATAGAAGTTGTCAGGTAAGCCCTGCTGGGCAGAGGGTGAGGGGGGTGGGGGGCTGCTGGGCAAGCAGAGCAAGAAATGCACGGAGCGTGAGCTCCTGCCTGCTGGCTTCTGCTTCAGCATATGGGATTCCTTAATAACAGCAAATATCCCCCAGTGGTTTCCCCCCTCTCTGAGTCCTTCTAATTATACAAATACCAACACATTTGGAAGAAACCGTATCGTCATATTGCATTAGCCATAAGAAGACAGATTTTGGGGGTTTTTTTTGTTCTTTTTTTTCCCTCAGAATATCCTACGACTGTTAATTAACCTGCCCTCCTGGTGATTCTGCAGGGATGTGTGATAGCGATAGGTTACGGATGGGGAGACGGATCATATGGATCTGAAAGGACTGGTTCAGCACATGGGGCAGGGCTGGGAAGGGAAACCCGAGTGCTTGCGTTGCTGCTTCCTGCTCTGGCCATGCTCTGTTTGCCTTCTCCTTGCAGAGCGGTATGCAAGTTGGTGGAAAAGTTTTGCTAAAGGGATGATCTGAGTTGCGAGCTTTCAAAGGGTTATTGCAAACACAGATTGATGGGGCAGGGAATGGACTTTAAACATTATGGCAAATGCCATTGCACTGTCCCTTTCAAGTTAAAGCTTGAAGTAAGGGAATTTGACTGATGTATGCTTTTATCAAAGCTATTCCCCATTATGTTAGGCACAGTAGCCTACGGAAGCTAAGAAGTTAATGGGGGAAGCAGGCATTAAACAGAAAGATCAAATGCATCAGATAATAGCCAAAGGGATAAAAAAGCGATACAGCACCTGAGAGTGGCAATAAATGTAAAATGCTTATCTCTCATTTCAGATGTATGATTAACTGCTTCTAAATATACTGGGAGCTGCACAATAAAAAGGAAAGATGTGGATGAGCTAAAATGTGGTCAAAATGCTTCAGGAATTCTGACCAAAGAACGCATAAAAGCCTTGTGGGCCTCTTCCCACTGAGGATATGCTCTGTCCCTACGAGCGCAAACATAAAGATTCAGGGATTTATAAATTCATATATATATATATTGCTGTAAGAAAAGAGTCGGATGCACAGTTGAGGAACAGAAGAGCACTGTAGGGAAAGTTACTGAGTTGGTGAGAATGGCAACGGTAAAATGCTGTTTGATGTTCCAGAAGGGAAATGGGGTGTGCTTCCTTTAGTTCCATTACTGAAAATGCCCTTTGTAGATTGAAGATCAGGGAGATTTTTCCAATCTTGTGTCTCTGAAGAACTCTTACCTCTTTTGCTGGTGTATTTGCATGGGAATGTTCTTCCACTCACTGCTGGAACACTGGGTTCCAGATGCGAAACATCTTTTGGAAATACTTTCAATTCAGCACTTCAACCCATTGCAGAGGAAGACTTTGATGTTTGCATTTCTATGAGCAGTAATGCTTTGCCCCACTGGAACTTCTCATGCCAGGGCACCAGAGAGCTTTGCAAAAACAATTCATTCAGCTTTCTGACGTAGCTCAAAGCCCTGTTTCATGCAAAGGACCAAGAGCCCAGAGGGTTTGGTCTTCTGCCTGCCTGTGTGCATTGTCTTACATAGGGCGAACTGTCAGGACCTCAACAGCTAAAATCTTGTCTGCTCTGGGTTTGATCCGTGAACTGGTTTGCTTCTCTCTTCTAGTGCAAAAGTGTTTCAGGGCAGTGGGACATGATCCTGTTTAGTGGCCATTTTGTGGTTTCACAGTAGTGCTAAGAAGCCTTGAATCCACTGAGAACCTGGAAAGTGGTTGTTAGCAAACCCTGTCACCTATTTCTCCACACTCCCCATCCCTGTGTGGCTCTGCTCCACGAGTGGGTGGGCACCAAATACCTGGCTGCAGACGGAAACCCAGATCTGGAAATGTCAGAGCTGGTGGGGTTGGGATATCAGCCTGATTCCCCTTCCACAGCTGCTCTTCCCAGCGGGTTGTTTTGCCGAGATGGGGTATGCACCCATGGAGGAGGTGATGGGGCATCATTCATCTGAAAGAGTTTAAACCAGGTGAAGAAATGAGGTAGACATTGGCTTTCTGTTAGGAAGGGATTGCATGGGGGGATGGAAGAGTCTGCACTGGAGGTTTTTGGAAGATCAGATCAACCAACGTTGAGTGCTTTGTGTTGATTTGATCTTACAGTGCTGCAGGACCTTTTCTTCTGGCTTTGTTTTCCGTGATGGCCCAATATATGAAAATAAATCTCTGCAATCAAGGCAGTGATTAGGTGCATTAGGATGATTGCATTGGAGCAGAGCCAGCCTGGCTTGAGTTTTTCACCCAGTAAAGCTTGGGCTGCTCTTGTTGGCAGCAGGGTAATGCCACTGATTTTGCATGGATGTGTTGCTCAGAGGGAGGCCTGAATAGGTGTTAATGAATGCTAAGGGAGTGAAATGATACATGATAGCTGTAATGGCTGGAAGAGTGGGAAGCTATTAGGGACTGCTGAGAGAGCTATGATATGGTGAGATGGAGATGGATTACACAGAGATGTAAAAATAGCATAAACTGGAAATTCCGATTTTCTGCAGTAATCCCAGTGTGCAGCTCTGGTCTTCACTCCTGCAGCTCATCTGACATTGCCAGCACCATGAATTAGAGGCAGAAATGTGAGTCATGGCTTTTATTTTTTCTCCCCACTTAATTTTTCCCCCATCTCGTACAGTTTCAAGTCAGACCATTCTTCCAGTCCTCATCATGAAAGCTGAATGCATCAATCTCTTCCTGGTTCACCAGTTTGCGCGTTGGCAATGCTAGGAGCATCCAAGTCAGACACGTTCATCGTTCTTGAGCACCACGGCGCGGTAGCAGATCTGTTGGCTTCACCAGGAAATATCACGGGGCACAGATATTGCTGAAATACCTGTGTACTTGTTGGTGTCCATGTGGATGTGCACCATCTTTAGCATTGCCAGAGCGTGGAGGTGCTCCCACCACGTTTCCTAGCTTCTCTGCTGCAGCTCTGGCTGTGCCTTTGCACACATGTGGATGGGATGCTGGAGAAGGAGCAGGAATGGAAAGCTGGAAATGTGGGAAAGCTCTCAGGGATGTGCTCACAGCAGGACTGAATTGCAGGTGCCAACTCCAGAAGTGGTACTAAAGTTGATGGAGAATACCTCAAATGCTGAATACCAGCATTAATGTTATTAACATTTAAAATATTATTTAAAATGATATAAACAAATTTGGACTTCTACTGCTTATTCAGAATAAGAGAGCAATAGTTTTTTCCCCCTAATTCCCTATGTTTTGAAGATTTAAAGTTCCATCTCCAACCACCAGCATGCCCACTAACCCAGGTATTCCTTCCCATCTTCCCTTACTTCTCCCATCACCCCTTTTTCCTGTGGATAAGACTAGGTAGTCCGGGGGGAGGCAGATGAAGTGGCAATCAATTAAAAGCCCAACAAAGTGCCTTTGTGCCCTGCTTTGCAGCTGTAATGAATGGCTGTCTTGTCAAAAAGGTTTCTACTGTATTAAGAAAGCATTCTACCTTAGCCCGTTGTGATCCTGCTTGCAAAAGTCTCATTACTGTGCCAGCAATAATAGTGTCTAATTAAGCAGAATAAAGAGAGATGAAGCGTAATGGCTACAGGATAGAGAAGTTATTTGTCAGACGGAGGTAATAAATTACTGAGCCCTGCATTCTGGTATGCTGGAAAAGAAGTAGCCAGAAAGAGCCGATGCTGGAAACTTGTTTTTCTTTTTGATAAATTGACCGGCTCGGGGTAGTATTTATTTGTGTATTGCTTCAGCAGACTTTTTTTGCCCACTCTTAGTGCACAGAGCAGAACCTCAGATGCTGGGTGGAAGCAGTGCAGCGATGGGATTAGGTGGTCATTCCATGGGGCAGTGTAAGCACGGCTGCCTGGTGGAGAGCAGGGAGGGGTTGGTGGGAGCTCCACCACCCAGCACCACTCCTGGGAGCCCTGGGCTGTGCTTTAGGTCCCACACATTGCTGGGTTCTGGCCCCACGCAGAGCTCTGTGAGCTGCGTCCCATGGGGGAGAGGTGCACGAATGCCATTGGGGTTGAGCCCCGAGTCCCTGGCTGAGGATAATGCGCAACTCCCAACAAAATGAGGTGGTTGGAGCCATTCTGAGATAAAAACCTGCCTGTCATTCTGTTGCATGAACCCATATTCCAATTTTTATCAGCGGAGCGCGATGCTCTTTTATCCGGTTTGCTGTTTGAAGGGATTTGAGCAGAATAGATAATCCTAACTTTGAACATAAATCACCGGGCTGCGTGGCTGATAGATGCTTTGCACTTTCTTATGATAATGGCTGATTGGAGGCTGGGAGGGAAAATGCCAAGGGCTTATCTCTGTAGAGCAGCATTTGGGGGCGCGGATGGCTGAGCGAGGGGAGGGAGAGGCACGAGGTGGGGCTGTTTGTGTTTATTTATCCACTTGCTTGGTTTGAACATCTGAACTCAAGCAGAGATGCTCCAGGATATTGCTGGGAACGTGAGCAGTCAGGCTTTGCAAAGACACTGTGTTACAAGGGGAGGGCAAACGTACTACGTGGGGTCTGATGTAGTGGAGTCCATCGGGCTTGGTTCATCCAAAGTCTGAGATTCCCCTTCCAGAGGCTTGGGGATGCCAGAGAGCCAATAAGTAGCATCCATGTCTTGTTAATATTTTACTAAGAATAGTGTGTTTGTTGTTGTTGTTGTTGTTGTTTTAAGAATATAGCTCCTGTTATTTCCTTATTGCCCATAGTACAGATGAGAGCTCAGAAAGTTCACTTCTCCCTCTGAAGATGAAAATCCCCAGAAAGGTCATGTTTCACTTCAGTTTTGAATGTTTCTTATTTTTAAAAGATTTATTTTACTCCAATTAGCTTAAGTTTCAAAGTAATTTAAAACCAGAAAACTGGATTCCTTTTTTGCTTATAACTTCTGTCTCTCTCTCTTTTTTTTTTCCTTGTAAATTAAAGAAAAAGGGAAAAAAAAGAAAACAACATCAAAACAGATGCTTTCTCAGGAAAAGTTGTTTTTTTGATGAAACGGATTAATTGGCATTTTCTAATCAAATCTTCAAAAAGTTTCCAGGCAGCTTTACTGAAGCATTGAAGTACCCTTTTTCATTGCAAAGTTTCTTAATCTCACCCTAAGAAAGTTGTCTTTTTGCAGTGACTATGAATGGTGCTTTGGCAACAGCTTTGGGCTGGATGCTTGGTCTTTTGCTTTAGAAGCATTTTGGTTCAGAGAAGGACTGCAGGTTTGAAGCAAATGCCTGTTTTCTCTCCAGGTGTGCTCCAGATGCTCTCCATCCCCTGATAGAGGTGTAATGGTCCAAAGTAAAGCCTTCATTTTCCAGCTCTACAGCACAGGCATGGCCAGGATGTTTATCCCGGCACACCAGACTAAATCTGGTGCAAAATCAATCCCTCAAAGCTGCACACTGAATTGATGGTACAGCATCAGGACCAGGTGTGCAGATGCTCCACTCTGCCCCAGGACACCAAATCGCTTGTCTGTACAGATGTTGTTTTCAACACCCACAGCTGGAAACCATCCTATGTGCTTCAGCCCTGTTTGAAGACAGGTAACAGAATCTGGATTGCTGAGATGGTCTGTAGACCCTTCTTTGTGTTCATGGCCACAAGTAAGTACAAGTCAGCCAGGGGACGGAGGGAAGGAAGCATCAGGAGAAGGAGGGAAGACGTGGAAGTGCGTGAAAGGGCTTTGAACTGATGATCCCTTGCAAAAACTTCCTCAAGTCTATGGACGGAACCTCAAAAGAAACAGATCCAGGGATGTCCACCCTGCCCTGCACAGGAGGAATCAACATCTATGGAGACAAGGCAGACAAGCTGAGGAAAGAGCAGTGTGGTTGATTTGGTGTGACAGGTGGGGAATGACCCACTGTAGCAGAAATGCTAAGTCATGGCTTAAAGCAGTGATTGAGCACCTGAGGGGGGGGAGGGGCGGGGGAAGCAGGGCCAACCCAAGGGAGCTCAGGTGTGTGCAATGCAGCTGAGTGACCAGAAGGGCTGGAGCCAGGATCCACCCCTTCCCAGACCTCATTTAAGGGTTGGCAGTGGAGGTAAGCACAGCTCACTGGTGATCTTTGTTTACCTTAACCTTTACAAAGGTAAGTAAGTTTTCTTCCTTTGTTTCTGTGACTGTGGGTGTTGTATTTGGGCTTGTCCTCATTTTCTGCAGCTGGAGACTTTGCCACCCTGCTATTACTGCTACACTTTCCATTGTGTTGTAGCATTACACCCACACTGAATTGTGTGCTGCCTCTTTGGTGCTTGCAAAGTAGAATAAAAAAAAAATCATAGAATTGCTCCACTTGGAAAAGATCTTTTAAGGGCATCAAGTCCAACCATGGCCTAACCGTATTACTCTAACTGTAAAAACCCACCACTAATTCATGTCCCTGAGCACCACATCCCGACAGTTTCTAAACACGTTCAGGGATGGTCACTCAACCACCTCTCTGGGCAGCCTATTCCAGTGCTTAACAACCCTTTCTGTAAAGAAGTTCTTCCCAATATCCAACCTAAGCCTCCCCTGGTGCAGCTTGAGGCTATTTCCCCTTGTCCTGTCACCAGTGCGAAGAGACCAATGCTGCAATCACCCTTCAGGTATTTGAAGAGAGTGATTTACGATTTACTCTGTTTATTAGCAGTGGCTACAACTGGTAAGACAATCCATTGCCTTCACTTTCCCCAGTAGCATTCTGGACTTCATATGGTCATCATGGAAAGCACGCTTTATATGCCTCATGCTCCTTTCTTTTTCATAGACCAGATAAAGTTTGAACTGTTTCTCCCGCATTGCTCCACGTTCTATCAGTGAGGGAAGGCACCATAACCAACATTTTGCATTTTAAGGTATGAGATATGGTTACGGAGGTTAGCTCAAACATAACAGACTCACAAATGTTTCCTTCTCTGAAACAGCATAGTTGCATTTCAAAATCTTTGGGATGAAAAATGAGTTTTATTTTTAGTTGGGAGCATTCAACTTTTTCAAGAAAGTACTTGAAACAAAGCCCTGCATTTTCTTAGTAGACATTTGTTGCTGTCCAGAAGACCAGTTTTCTGGGAAAGAGAACTTTTTGGATGGTCTTAATTATTCTATTGCGTTTTCAAAGAGGATGGCATGAGCATGTACTGGAAAAGGAACTGCTCTCAGAAAAGACAATAAGTGATCGAGTCCCCCATAGGACATGATTTGGTAATGTAATCTCTCTAAACAACCAGTTCTTTCAACTTGTGAGAAAATTTCTATCGAGTTTGAGCAGGTCAATAATTTTCCCCCATTTGGAAAGGAATTGAGGAATTAACATTGTTGGTTTTTGCTTTTTTTTTTTTTTTTTTTTTTTTGCCAACGTTTTTGTTATTTAACAGCCTTTTAGAAACCCATTTCCTATGCTATTTTGAGCTGCAGGCACAGTTAGGAGACCACATCTAAGAGTGACGATTTAAATCTCTAGACAGCTCAGGAGATAAGTCAAAACAAATTTCAGGATGTTCCTCTAAAGAGCTGTTTCCACTTAAGTAAGTCCCGTTGGGAGCGTGCTTAAAGAATCACCTAATCCACTACACATTTTATACATTTAAACAGGTCCATTTGAAAGAAAGTTTTTGAAAATTTCTGTGCTGTGCATGCATAATGAACACCATCAGAGGAGGCTGGAAATTGCTGCTGGCTTTTTTTTTTTTTAAGCTTTTCACTTTGTTGATGTTGATAACTTTATGGCATCCTGATTTTATTTTTTTACTGCCAACCTTGAGGATCCTGCACCATACAGAGCTCCTCTCTTGCTCCCATAAAATGTAATAAATGCAGCGAATCTGCTTGTAAGGAAAAAATGCTATGTAGAGGGGTGGTAAAAGAAGGTGGAATGGGATTGTGGGGAAAAAAGTGGAGAGAGAGAAGATTGATACGTGTACTGAAGGCATAGATGGATCAAGAGGTGATCTGGGGCAGGTGTCTGCATCTGGTGATCAGTAATTGTAGAGATTTGCCCAGCATGAAGTGACTTTTTGCACACTGGGTCACATCCACAGCTTGTCTGCAGTAGTTACTTTTCTGTTATTAGTGTAATTCTCCCACTTGGAAGCCAGTTTGTATGTGCAAGAAAGCTCATCCTGTAGGCATTGGGAGTAATGGGAGAGTCAGGACTTGCGGCAGTTAGGATGTGCCACCAGTGCATGTTTACACACCAAGCAGTCTACAAATACGCTGACAAACAGTACTAAAGTTATCAGAGCCAAGCTCTTCTTCACTTGGTAATGAGAAATGATATGGCAGGAGGTGTTGCCAAAAAATGATGCTTTGAACATCATTTGAGTGGTTATTTGGGAAGGAATGCTCACTGGGTAGCACAGGTTGAAACTGATGGAGGAGTGGACTGCCCATCCTTGGAGACCTGACTTTGTTGGAGCCCTACATCTGGCTCCATGAGGCCATGATGCTGCTCCTGCTAGTCCTGGTGAGTGGGACGTGGAACTAGAACCCTCTCTGACATCTCTTCCAACCAGTGGTTCTTTGGTTCTGCAGTGACAGACTTCCACTGTCTGTGGGTGAACATCATAAGGTGCAGAAGGGATGCCACCTGCCTTACACTTTCTCCATCAGAAACTCTCAGAGTACTGACATCTCACACATCTCACCAGAGAAAATTTCAATAATGTTCTGCTCTGTGATTGTGGTCCTACTTTCCAGTCACTATCAAATAACATAGATTAATAGATACAAAAACTCTGGGTCAAAAGCAACATCAGCATTTCTTGTTTCTGAGTACTAAACCACATTGGTGAAGGTAAGAATGCAGCTGTTGTCACGTTGATCAGAAGTGATCTGTAGAGCATGCGGTGAAATCTGCTGAGTGGAGCCTGCCAAGCAAATGTGATTGAAAACAGCCTGATACTGTCTTGCCCTGGATCTCACAAATGAGCCACAGCACTTGGGTTTTCCCTGTCTTAACCTCTTAACCTGCACTCTCTTTCCAGCCCCATTGCTGGAGAACAGCTGTGGGAGCATTGGTGGTTCTGATCTTAACACTAGACTTGTTTTTGACCTTAGATGAACTATGTAGCTTTTCCACCACCGCTGGTTTGCTGCTGAAGAGCAAATATTCACTCAGTTCTGGTGTATGTTACTGGTGCATTACTAGGGGTACATTAGTTGTTTGTTATTTTTTGTTGTTCTTGTCTTTGTTTTTATAGTTTTTGCACTTGTAGAAGTAGGGTAAATTCTTTGCTTCTCCCGATGATGATTATTTATGTTTTCCCCCTCACGTCCTTTAACAGAATCTGAGGCTGAAGGCAGCACTGTGGTCATCTTCATAACCCATTAAGAGCTTTGTTATTGATTTCTGTGTCAGTCCCTGATGTGTGGTTGCACTAAGGGAGGTATTTTGCATATTATCTATTAAAAGCATTGCAATGCTTTGGTGTCAACTCCATCCCATGGCTGTAGCGCTGCAGTTAGCTCATCCAGGAAAAGGTCTCACATGTACAAACACTGTTCCACATCTGATACACAGACAACTTTCCATCAGCTTCCAGCAGTTACAAGGAACATTTAGGGTTGGCTGTATGTCCTGCTGCTTGCTTTTTTCCCCTCTCACCTGCTGCAGAACTCCCAGCAGTAACCACAGAGGTAATGAGGTCAGCAAAAATCCACATGCAAGTGAGCTGAGAAAAGGCTGAGTCCCTCTTGCCATGTCTGTGCACAGCAGGCAGCACATGTTCCACTGAGTGCTTGCAAGCTACTTCAAGGGATGTGCTGAGAAAACAGAAGAGATTAGAATATTTCATGGATTTGTCACTTGTTTTCTTGCTGGTCTGGCTGTTAAGAGGCAAACAAGCCCCATCATGATTTAACAAAGAAATCCAAGCAGTCTTCTCCACCTGGTCTACCCAGGATCTCGATGCCTGGTCTGTGCAAGCCTGATCATGTTTCTAAAAGGGAATTATCTCAGATTAGAGAGCAGGCAGTGGTGGCATTTGCCTGTCCCGGTGACATGTGGCCTCGCACTCGGTGTCCAAGCATCCATTGGGACAGACAGCTGCTGCCTGCAGACTGCCTGGCGGCAGTGGGGCACCTGCTGCAAACCCACTGAGATGGCAGGGATGGGAACAGCTCACAGTGCTGCCCTGCCTGCTCACAGTCAGATACTGCTACTGGAAAGGAAAACAGAGCCCCAGAGAGGGACTGCCTGGAGAGTCTGATTCCAGAGTGATAGAGGTGCATATCACCTTCTCTTGCCCTGGTCATCAAGTGCAGGTGGGAGCCAGGGGGTGCTGGCCATGGAGTCCTGCACCACAAGTAGCTGTTGGGGAGGAGTGGTAGCTTCAGTGCATCTTTAAAGGGATCCTGGACATTTGGGTGTGTGAAGAGGATGCTCCCTGCAGACTGAGGTTAGAGGTTGCATGGGGGGAATCCTCCTGTACAGCTCTCAGAGTATTACAGAATTGCAGAATGGCTTAGATTGGAAGGGACCATAAAGATTGCTCACCCATCCATGGGCTGGTTGACCCACACTAGGTCACTGCTCAGTGCAGCCTGGTCTTGGACACCTCCAAGGTTGGGGTAAGTTTGGGTAGCATGGTTAATATCCTACTTGCCCCAAGGGAAGGAATCCCAAAGAAGGTTTGTGTTCAATGGGAGGAGAGCTTAGGAGACCCTCTTGCTAAATAAATGGTATTTGCTTGAGCAAAAATACAATTATTTTTTTTCTGGTTTGGGTAAACCAGTGCAGGCTGCTTGATGCAGAGAAGCAGCCTCTGTTAACTCACACCAGGCTCGTACCCCCTTTTCCTTGCTGCATTAACTGCACAGGCACAAAGCTCACTGAATGCACACACTGATGTTGCCCTGGTTGAAAGGAGAACCTCTGCAGCCTTCTCTAGTAGAGAGCCTCAGGAAAGGTTCATCTGAACTGATAGATCTGCAGACTGGATGAAACACACCTCATGCCTGAGAATGCAAGGCTTTCATGTAATTTGCTGATTTTTAGAGTGTGAGCCCTAAAGTGCAGGGGGCTGATCTGTAGAAAGTGGGATATCAGTGTCAGCTGGTCCAAGCCCTGGGACTGCTGTAGCTGTTAGCCCCTGGCTCAGTGCAGGATCTCCATTTGTGGCAGGACATCTCGTCCCATTGGAGCTGGGAAACCCAAAGCCTTCCTTTTGGTAGTGCCCTGTTCACTGAAAGAAATGAGCAGGGTTTTCTGTGTGCCCATAGGAGCAGGATTGCTGTCATCATCCTGTGTCTTACCTGTAGTTGCACAATGATCAGAGCCCCCATTCAGGCACTGAAATGTGGTGATTTAGGCAGCTCTGTGGTGCTCAGCATCCTCTCACAGATGCCTCAGCATGGGCCAAGGGCTTCTTGGACAGAGAAGGGTATTATTGACCTGAACTCAAAAGGAAAAAAAAAAAAATAGAATTTTGTTTGATCAAGCTCTTCATTTAAAAAATAAATAAATGAAAGAAAGAAAGAAAAATCAACATGTTTCTAAATATTGCTAGTGAGTTTTGCCACTGTTGTGGTATTTCATTTCAGTGTAGTCAAAACACTTAGTTTTGATACAATCTTGTTTTGTTTTTAATTGGATTTCATTGTTTGTGTGTACTTTGATTGCTTGTGATATCAAAGTCCAGGCGAAGCATTTTGAACTTATCAGAGCAGAACGCTTTGCTGTTTTCCCATCAAAAAGTGAATTTACACTTGCAAAGGGGCTTAATTTCATTAAATCAGAGCTCTCTTAGAAGAGAAATATCATCTCTAGAAAAATTCTTCAAGGAGCCTTGGTGAAAGTAGGTGGTGCAGAGCCCTGTCACATACTCAGGGCAGACAAAAAACATGGAGTGCTGACAATCTGCTTAGCTGCAGGCATCGAGGCTGTTGCAGCAGCAAGGAAAACCTTTTCAGACAGAGGTCTGCTGGTGCAGCCTGACTGTGTCATTTGAAATTAAAGAGGCACGCTTGCAATATGAACGTGACTGATTGGTCCTTACAGCTTCTGAAGTCTCTTATGAAGAAATGTGTTTTAAGTATGAGTGCTGGTTGATGAAGAAAAGGTGGCCCAAAGGTTTTCATCATATCAACTTGGGTGATGAAGTACAACGTTCTCTCTTTCTGCTTTGTATCATCAGTTGCCAAACTCAGACTAAATACATACAAACAGTGTCTTTTTCTCCCCTGTATGGTTAAGGGAGCATTTGATCTTAAAGATAGAAGCGGTAATTGACTTCATTTAAAGATTAACTGAATGTAATGCCTTCTGCAAAGAAAAAAGTTATTAAGAGAGTTGTCAATCAAAGATTTGAAGCCTTTTTTTAATACAGTCTGAAAGTGTCTTGTTTTAATACCCCAAAGGCCAAAGGAAATTATCAAGCTGAAATGAGAGATTAGCAGTTTTCAATTTCTCTCCCATCTCTTGCGTTTCATCTTCTGCCTTCTGTTGGAGAAGGGCAGAAAAAACATAGCATTTGGCATGAGAGGGAAACACAGCAGTCTGGATGAACTGATATCTTGTTCTTGGAGCTAGATGCTGACCTTATGGCTTCCTGGGGTGAAAATCAGATTAGAGCTTGGATACAGCAGGAGAGAGAATTTGAGAGATGACCAGCATGCAGGGTTGTGTGCCCTGAGTATCCCTGTATTTAGCTTTTTTAGAAAATCACCTACCTAACTGTAGCTTTAAGCACGTACTTAAGTGCCACTGAGTCCATAGGGTGGAGCATGGGCTTTAGAGTTCATGTGTGCTTTAGTGTAAAAAAATTTTTCCAGTCTTGGGTAATTGGATTTTTATTGCTAAGGGCTGGGACTGTAGAGGTGTTAAGGATCTGGACCCAATTAAAAAATAATTTTGTAGGTGGAATTCAGGCACCTAAATCCAAAGCTACCATCCTGAAAACCCCTTTTAGTTGGAGCCTAACCTTAGGGGCTCCTAAACTTGAGAGGCACCAGAGTTTGTGGCTGCAATGTTCCCATCCTGCCTATGCAGCAAAACCCTCAGCGTGGAGGGGCCAGGCAGCTGAAAGCCTGCCATGCATACAGACTGGGATGGGATCCACAAATTACAGGTTCTTGTGCCAGGGGGACCTTAATCCACAAAGCTTTGTGTAGCATGCCTGACTGGTGAGAAAGGGAGCAGGTTCTGCGCACCGCAGTGTCTGGGAGCTGCTTTTAAAGGCAGCTGAGCTCTGCCCTTGGACACACAGGTCTTGGGCTCGGGACATTTCAAGTTGGGAGTTTCAGATTTTTGCTGAGACTAAATCATCACAATCCCTTCAGAGGATATAAGAGTGTCTCAGACCTCAGACTGTAGTCTCCAGAAGGAGAGAGTCCTCTTCTTCAGCTGGAACTCTCAAACAAAATAGAGACATCGAGGGAAGCTTCTCTAAGCCATCTATAAGGAGACAGACCTGGTCCTTACCCTACCTAGCAGCACCAGCCTTAGGGAATTAAGACTAATATGCTGCTTCCCCATGATTGCCTCTGCCTGGGGAGCCCTATTCACAGGGATGCTCAGGATTGGGCAAGTTTGGGGTTTCATCCATTGCTGCAACAGGAGGGATGAAGAGGATGAGTCCAGGTGCCACCAGGGAGTGCTTTCAGGGAGGAGCAGGGAAGCTCTCTGGTGTAAGTTATATTTTGCTGGTAAGCAGGTGTCTGTCCTCAGGCACTTCAGGTGGTGAACTTTCTAAGTCATACTCTTCTGGACACTAAGGGCTCTGGCAAGCAGGACTTCAGCACTGTTTAAATCTTATTTTAAATCTTTTCCCAAGAGAGATGAGAGGTGATATTGTGAAAGGATGCTCTAGGTGGTTATTGCCTTTATGACCTTTCCTACATGTACAAAAAGCATATATTTTTCTGGGGGAAGGAAGGGGGTTTCAGGGTAATTGGAATAGCAAGAATATTCCTCATGACTGAGGTAATGAGGAGTGTGAGACTCTAGTGAAAACTTCATACTTCCACAATAATCTGGTAAATTAGCTTCACTCCCCTAGTGTAGAAATGTTCCTTCCTCTTACTGCATTTATCTTGAAATCAGAGCTCTCAAGTCACTTTATGCTGGACAGTGTTTATGCTTTGTGTTGTCGTAATAAATGCCCTGGATCCATCATAAAAGCAGTTCCTTTGGCGTGGAGGCCAATTGGAAACTGCAGGATAGGTGTATGGCAGTAATGGAGATTTATTTCTTTTGCAAAGGAATTGGATTATAATCTTCTGAAGAGTTATTTTACCTTTCCCCTGCCCAGTCAAGTCAAACCAGTTACTGCCTCTCACTATATTAAATATATTAAGGTAGAGAGGAACACAGCCTTGCCATCTCTTTGGGAGCGTTCGCTTCTGTTGGTAGAAGCGGGCACTTCTGATAATTTACAGTGCCTGTCCACGAGCCCATCCTCAGGATGGCAGTCATCCAAACAACACAGCATTCATGTATTTTTGACCTCCATCAAGATGTTACTTTTTAATGGATCTTGTTTTACTGTAGCTGTATTTGCTCATTTCTAATCCAACTCCATCATTTCTGCCCTTTTATATTTCTGGCCTAGAGTGAAGCAGGTCATAAAATTCTTTCAAGGGTATTTTTTATTGTATTTGCTTTAAAGTGACTGGGCCTGCCTTTTTTATTAACATTTGTCAGTCAACTACAAAAATAAATATAATAGATAGTAACTTCTCTGCCGATGCTGTTGGTGTCTGTGTGGGGAGTTAGCTCTGTTTTGCAGCACAATAAATGGGTTATTGATGAACTGCTGCCTCTCACCTGGCCGTTCGTTGCCATACACCCACAGCTGAAGGGTCAAGGCTGGCTGGGCACTGTTGGAGATCATGAAAACGGTTCGGCTGAACTGCCTGCACGGGAACCGCCTGCAGGAGCGTTCCTGCTCCGCACCGACCTCTGGCCGTGGTGCTGAAACCCGGCCCCGAGCTCTGATTCCAAGATGAACGCGAGAAGGGAACCTTCTTACTGGATTGTGGTGGAAACATAACGTTTTCACTACAAAGAATCTTACATCCCTCCTTAACTCAGTCACAGAGAATATTCTTGCTATTTTTGTTTTCCTAAACCTTTTCCCTCGGAAATATGTGCTTCTTGTACATGGAGGAAAGGCCATAAAGGCCATAACCAACCAGAGCATCCTTTTACATCTATGTTCCTAGCAAGCTGCAGGCAAGATAGCTCCTGGAGGGCAACATGGGGGAGAACTGGCACTCCCATTTTGCACTGTGGCACAGCATGTACCTGTTGGCAGAGAGCCTGCAGCTCAGAAAGGGTGAGGAGTTTCCCTTTGGTCCTTAGATGTGTCTCCACGGACCGAAGAGAGATGGAGAAACCCAAGGATTCAAATACTGGTGTCACTCAGGGCTATGTCTATGAGCAGGTTTGTTCTGTGTAAGAAAACAGAGGTTTGAAGCTTTTAGAGCTTCCAGCTGACACTTCTCTCCACCACTCAAGCATCAAAAAGAAAAAAGTGAAAAATTTAGGCAAGTTTGGGAACCTCTCCCCAACAGCACGGGTGTGAATTTGTGACCTAAATGTTTCCACTGAGTAATTACTGAGTGTCTGCATGAGGGAGGGCAAAGGAGATGGGAAGTGTGGTTCAGTGCCTGCTCAAATGTGGGGTTCCAATGCAATGAATGAAAGTATTTGTTAAATTGGATTTGCATGTTAATTGCTTGCATTAACTTTTTTTGCAAGTGGGGTGTGTAATCTGAGGAAGACCTGAAACTCTGGAGATGTGTTGTTGTAGGGCAGAGAGGGTGCTGGGCAGAAAATAATATGTAGAGGATGTTCTGCAACTAGAAACCAGCTTTTCTTAGCACCAAGCATCTTGTCTCTGTTAGGGATTTGTGCAAAACTTGACAATAGCAGGAGTGCTGTGCAATCCAGAGGTCTGGAACATAAACTTGTGAGCTCTTTGTTCAAGTGGCTGTGTTTGTAGGCAGCATTGAGTAAACAGCAGTTGATTTCTGCACCAAAATGGGGAAGGGAATTAAAGGTGAGAAGATTCCTGTTTTGAAGTTCAGAGATTCCTTCAATGGAGTAATGAATGGTGAGAAAAGATGAGGCACTTATGCATTATGAGGTTCACAGCACTTTTTCTTCATGGTTCCTGATTCTGTGTCCATGTAATCCAGAGGTCAAAACGTTGTCTTTCACTGAAGAAGCTCAGCATTGGTTTGGGACCTGTTCTAGTGATAAACCTGCACATATTCATGAAATGTTTGGGAGTGCCAGTTTAATTAAATATTAAAGAATCATTTTCAGATCGTTCAGAGCATCTGGAACCTTACGTGCCATTTCATGCACACAACCTCAGTGTGAACTCCTTCAGTCTTGTGGATCTTGTGTTTCTTTGTACTCTTGATTGGAATGACTTCAGGTTTCTCCTCTCATCGTGTAATGAGAAGCAACAATCAGCAACAATATGACAGGTCAGGGAGCATAGTGTCTTGCAGTTTTCCTGTGAGGGATGGAGATAAGAACATAGGATGGATCAATTGGGCTCACTATGGATCTCAAAGGCACTATGGAGGTGTGTTTCTCCGTTGACAAGAAAATAATCACGGATGAACTAGTGGCAATCCTATAGACATCAAAGACTTTCTCTGGGTGGAATAAATCGAGACCCTTTACATCATCACTTAGGAGATGATGTGAACTGTTCAGCATCTTTCTTAAGATGGTGAGCATCTTCATTTCTGACAGATTTGATGAAACTGATAAAAGCTCTTACACACTTATTGAGAACTATCAGTTTGGTGGGAAAAAAAAAAAAAAAAACCCTGAAGATGATAAGAATTAGCAAATCAAATCCACATTTGTGTCCAGAATTGGATCTTTTAAAGCTCCAATTTAAATGTTCATTTTAAGACCTTATGTAGTCTCATGTCCTTGGAGTAGATACAATGCTGGTTTCCATACCAGGATTGGCTAGTACCTTTAGTTCCCTATTTCTCTGTAATCTGCTCCTGCATTGGATCCATTCTATTCTTAAAAACTATTTCTGTCACACGTGTTACAATTTATTTCCTGTGTTTTGTCTAACTTTAATCCAATAAAATCCAAATTCTTTCATTTAAGAGTGAAATGTCACAGTGTCCCCAGATCTTGCCAGCATCCACTATGTATTAGTAATATTACCAGGATAACAGAAGCTCATTCTTGCCTGGCATCTTAGTAGATATATTGGGCACTCACAGGGTTATTAAACTCTCTCGTAGACCTCAGTTTTTATACAACAGCTGAAATCTGTCTGAGACCAGCTAACCTTGGGAAACAGGATAATATTCACAAATCAAAATTCTGGCACGTAAGGATGGAGGTTGTTACTTCGTAGTGTGCCTCTCTCTCCGTGGTAAATAACAGTCATAGAATCAATCAGAAACACGAAAGAGTTGGGTCAAAAATTGAACAGTTGCTGGGAGACCTGTCTCTGTGGGAAGTTCCTCACTGCCCGCTGAATATCATGAAGCAATTTTAGCTACTTTGAAAGCAAAATTGGCTGTACTGACTGAAGCTTTGTCAGTTGTAAGTGTGAAAATATTGACCTAGCAGAGAATAATCCTCTACTTTGTATTATGTTCCAACTTAATCCATGTGCAGTCTCTTCTGGATCTCAATAGCACTTAGGGGTCTTAATGCAGCTCTGAGGATGCATACTCCAATTCACTGGTTATTTGGCCAGCTCTGAACTCGAGTGACTACAACCCAGGAGGTGCTTAAGCAATACGTTTTTCCCATTCGTGTGCATGTGAATAGCAGCACTGAATATAGCCCTGTATTTAGGTTGTGCAAATAGACAAATGTATAGATGCTAAAGATATAAGAAAAAAAATTACTGAATTTCACTTCCCAGGACACAGCCACCATGTTTCACCCAAGTACTTTGCTTCAAAAAAAAACCCCAAAGTGAAGCGGCCTGCCCTTCTGTAAGAACATCTTACACTAAACAAAAATTACTTGAAACTGATTGGGAAATCCAAAGAACACATTTACAATCCAAAATATCTGGGAACAAACATATTAATTTTAGTACATAAGCAAAATATTTTCTAATGGAAAGTTTTTAAACTGTTGCAACTGGAAATTGTCCAAAACCATGACTTCCTATTTTTAAAAACACTTGACGCACCATTTTAGTGCTTGGATCTGTGTTTTAAGCAAGAAAGATCTTGAAACTCATTGTTTCCTATGAAAAGTTCAGTTTTCTCAACCATGTTTTTTTTTCAAATCATAAGGAGCCGATGATGAGTGAAGACTTTACAAAGAATTATAAATGTCCTGAAGTGCCTGTCAAGGTGGATGCTCAGTATTTTTGTCTCATGTTGTCAGTATATCTGGTAGAGTCATACCAAACCCTTCTGTGCAGTGCGCATGGAGCAGTAAAAGCACCATACTCTTGGGCAGGTTGTTCTGTTTCCCAGGTGGGTAGTGTCATCCTAGCAAGAGAGCTTCAATCCATCACCCTACACAAGCACAGCAGAAACATGCTCTGCTCCTCCTCCATCTCCAGCAGGCACTACGATGTGGTGAACACCAACAACTCAGGCACTGGGGGAAATAGAAAGTCAGTTCTTGCCCTGTTGTACTAGCAGGGCAGTGCACACAATATTGGCACTGCAAAACCAGCACGATGTTCTACAGACAAGGCACCACTGTCTGAACTGAAAACTAGAGCAGTTTTGGGGGGAGAGGCAAGGGGTGAGTGTGCTGAAAGGCTGTCCAGTACAAACAGAGGTGTGTGTTGCAGCTGGCTGGGTTTAGCTTCGTTCACTGAGTGCATCTGCTAATTAGTTTTCATTGGGCTCTTACTAAATGGGTCTAGGAGTGGTTGGAGTTGGTCTGCAGTGCTGTAAGGGGGTGTGTGCTCGTTGGATTCCCCTTGTGGCAGACAAATCTGAAGTAACAAAAAATATTTGTATTACTTAGAGCCTCCAACAGTGCTGTGGATTGTGTCCCCTTGCAGTCCTGTACGTGTAAAGGCAGCTACTGAAGGAGAGCTCTTTTTACATTAAAAAAGAACTGATTAAACAGCCAATTTACCAAAAAGCCATCCAAAGCCATCCGTTAAGTGCTGCGTCTCCAAAGCTAATCGTTCTGTTTGTTATGTCAGAAACAGCTAATAATGGCCATATTTGTTTGAATCACAAAATCTCTTTTGCTGATGCATGATAATGGTCTGTGTTACATGTTCAATTAACCAGACTAATCAAATGCACTGAGAAGAAATACAGCGGAAACAAAGACCTGATCTATGCTGCTCCTTGCTGGGCAAAGCAGTTGTTTGTCATGTGCTTTCCTAGAAGACCTCTGAGTAGGTATACCAGTGATATGCTAACAAATCCTTAACTAATTAGAGGCAACGTTGTTTCTCAAATAAGTAAGAAACACTCCCCCAGGACAGCTTAGAACCAAACTCACCCTACCCTGTCACTGTGAAGTACAATGCAGAAGATCAATCTATCCCCTTAACAGTGTACTGACGTTGTATGCAGAGAAATTAAAGTCAGACCAATCGAGAGCTAAGCCCAGAGCTGTGGTTGGGAGTGGGGGAGAGGTCCAAGCACCACGAGGAAGTGACATGAGGAAAAACTCATCAGGAGGTGAGGATGATGCCTAGGTTCTGTGCCTTCAGGTGCTGCAGCCTGCAGAGTTGTTTCTCCAGTTGAATTTTCTCCCTTGCTTGGCTTGATTTCTGCCAGTGCAAAGAGAGCCCCCAGGATTTGCCCTGAGCCCAAGGTGTTTCCACCAAAGCAGCCCCAGCCTGGGCCAGAGGAACGTGGTGGCTGCAAAGCCAAGCACCGCTGACTCTGAGAGGTGGAAGAGATGACATTTGAATTAGCTCTGTTGTCTGCAGCAGCTCTGCGATAGGCTTTGAAGGCAGAAATCTGTTGATTCTCTGCAAGCAAAGCCAAGCAGCTCTATCAGGGTAACACATGCTTGGCATTTACCAGTCCTACAGATAACAACAGTTTCACCTGACAAAAAAGACCATGCCATGGCCACATTTCTACAGATTATCTTGTAATGGAGTGACCAGCTGCCTGCCCTGGGGAGTGAAGCAGTCCAGGAGATGCGAGCTTGAGTAGGGCAAAGGAAGCTCTGCTCTGCTTTTCTCGTGTTTGAACATCTTCAGGGCTGACTGTGATGGGAGAGCTGATTGTCAGTAGGCTTAAATTTGTTAAGCAGAGAGAAATTTTATGGGTCTGTAAATAGAAAAAGGTTTAAAACCACTGCTCTAGATCAAAAGTGCTTCTCAAGAAGTTGCTTTTTCCTGCCACTAAGTGGCTCCAGATGTTGAAATATTCAACAAAATAGCTTCCCTTTTTTTTTTTCCTGACGCACTACGTTTCACATAGTCAATCTTCAGCAAAGAAATCCCAGTGCTTTTCCCCCACTGAAAACCACCCAACTGCAACATTAATTATTAACTGAGTGAAGAGCCCGATTTGTAGCTTGAATCTATTTTGATTTTTCAAATTGCTTTCTTTTTCCTAAAACATGTCTTTCCTCTACACATGAGGGACAAATAAGTATCTCTGGTGCAGCCATGGTGAGAGGGGCTGCAGTGCTTCCAAAAGTGAAGCTCCAGTTCTTTATTTGCTTGCAATGAGTGACAGGGGTCATGCAAATGCTGGTGGCATACATGAGTGCCTCAACTTCTGCCTTTACTCCAACCCCCTCAGTCCTCTTTGTGGTGCAGAACTTCTATTGCGTAGGCTGGGGAGAGTTTGAAGGTGCTGGTAGCCAGCCAGAAAGTCTGGGATGGACACTGGGTGACAGATATGGGGCAAACGTGGTTGAGATCCTCCCTTGCAAATTTGGGCACAGTGGGAAGAACAGATGGTCACCATGCAGAAATGCTGCTTCCTCTCTAGAGTGCTGGGAAGCACAGTTAGCACAGCTGTAATGAGAATTATTTGTGCCTGAATGGCTGCATCCTTCTTTTCAGTTTGGAAGTAGATCAAAACTACATAACCCCCTGAAATAACATTTCTACATGTACATAAATATGGATTAGTTATACATACATTCCTTTGGGTCCCCTTGAAAGTCCTACTTGATCAGTGCTTGAAAACCTTTTTACTAGGAAAAGGTCCCTCCAAAAGTCAGATGTTTCATTCCTGCTCCACTGAAGCACAACTCTCCCAGCTGCCACCAAACGTGTGTTATTTCATTTTTCCTCTCCCTAGAATAAAGCTGTGCTGAAAGCACCACTTCAGTGAATCACTTCTTTCACCAACAACTGGCATTCTTCTCTTTATTTGGGAAATCTGCCCCCAGGTTTGTTCCCAGTGGCTCCAGCTTCTTGGTTTTGCTCTTCACGGTCCTGGCTGTAGGGTCCAGCTGCTCTCCATCTAGTTGAGCACAGGCAGGTTGTGCATTATTGCCTGTCTAGCAACCTGCAGTGAGCTGGGAAGAACAGGTTCCAATACACTGCTGTGCCCTACAGCCAGAGTCCCCACTGAAGACACGTAGATCTAGAAGATAGAAAGGCACAGATGTCCCAAAGCCCATTCCTTCATGTTCTTGCTCCACTGGCACCCTCCACAGATTTAGAACCACAACAAACTGTTCCCAGTTGTGTTGGGCTTGGCTCATCGTGAAGACTGTCAGAGCTGGAAAGTGCTGTGGCACCCCATAGCTCTTGCTCTTTGCAACCATACAGAGCAGAACAGAGACAGTGAAGAGAAGGCAGAGAAGAAGGGGAGTTTCCTGTATTAAATATTTACCAGCCAAGCTCTTGTGTTTTCCATAGAGCAGAAGATCTTTTCGTTTGCTGTTTGCCTGCTCGTGTCTGCCAGGCTCTCTGGAGAGCAGCATTAAATATGTTGCCTGAGGCAAGCTTTGATGGACAAAGTACATCTTCTCTCTCTTTCTTTGTGCCATCAGTAAGAACCAAATCTGTGTATTCTCACGTAACACAAGCCTGCCCAAAGCTTAGTGTGATGAATCAGAGGCTCATGGTGCAAATGTGTGCATGTCGGACCTTGTAACCTCACTCAGTATCATTCCAAAAAAAGTGTCAGTGAGTCACAGACTGAGAATGGAGGTGGTGATATTGGAGAGTTGTCAGACTTTTGTGGCTCTGATGGGAATGGAGTATTCTGGCTGCAGGAGCAGCCTGTGGGGTTCCCCTCCCTGCAAGGGCTCTGTACAGCAGAAGCATGGCCCTTAGAAAAGCATTTGTGGGGCTGTCTGTGTACGTTCATCCATGGGGCTGCAACTGGGGCAGGATGAAGTGCCTGTGACTGCGCAGCTGTTGCTCATGCCTAGGAGAGGAGCTCCATGGCTCCTAGGCTTTGGTGCTCCATGAAGCTGATAACGTGGGCTGAAGCCCAGCTAGGTCTGATCTGCATCACCTGCAAACACGGGTAACTCGCTGCCCCAGAAGATGTCTTAATTTCTTTATGTAAGAAGCTTTGAGCCATTTGAAGTCCCAGTTGAACGTTCATTCGGAAAGCAAGACAAGTCCTACTACTCCTTGAAATCAGAGGTAAGCATTATCAGATGTACAGCAGAAGGAGGATCAAGCCTTGATTTTTCTAATCTCGGCAGTTCCAGTCATTTGGATCAAATTATGTTTCCTCCTGGTGAACGGAGCTCTTCAAGGACCTGTATCCCATCCTCAGCTCAGTGATGATTCAGTCACTGGGCTGCTTGAGTACCTTTCTGCTATGGGGAACTTGAACAACTCACAGAAATAAAAGCTACTTTTTCTGAGTCCTTTCTTCCACTACCAAAACTAGTTCACTTAAAAATAGTATCTCCCTCTATTGCATAGATTGTTTAATTTTAGGTATTAAGCAATAACAGTAACTTCAAAACACTTGCAGAGGAGTTACTCTGTTGAAAACTGTTTTCTTCAATCATGAATACTTTGATTATGTAATTCCAAGAAGCTCTCTCCCAGAGCCAGAAAAGAAGCCAGGAGAAATAATACTTTCCAACTGGAGTAATTGTTATTATTATTTGTTTTGCACTTTCCCAGCTCCCATGGGAATTGCAGGAGGGCTCCAATCTGGACTTTCTTCTGCACCTTCTAATTCTGTGCCCCAGGCATGGAACAGGACTGGCAAAGGGAGGTGCTGCTTGGATGCCAGCATCCCCCAGCTATTTACCATTTCTCATGCCAGGTGCCTGTGGCACCAAAATGGCAAAGATACCTTGTGCATGTCTGTTCCCACTCTGGAAAAGGATCTAGCAGAGATGGAGAAAATCCAGACAAGGAAGCGTAGGCTGATTTCTGTTTAACATGAGATTCTATGTGTCAAGAAGCACAGATAATGGTATGGAAAAGGTGAGTAAGGCAGTGTTATGGCATCCCTACAATACACTGTCCTGTGAGAAAACTGTCAGTCAGAAGGTTTAAATAACTGGAAGGAATTTTTTATCCCTGTGTAATGAAATGGTGGACACTCTGCTGTTGGAAGGAGTGAAAAAGGGAGACAGGACAAATTCATGGACAGCATCTCCACTAGGAGCTGTCAGTGTGAGAGCTCACATGCAGTGGTTTGGTTCAGGTATGAGCTCTCCACTGCAGCTGCTGCACAGACTTTGCCTTAATTTGCTTTGGTTTTTCTGTTTTGCTCAGGTAGCTCCTAAATATTGCTGTAGGAAACACGATTGTAAGGGAATGGATTTGTTCTTCCCTAGGATGTCAGTTCTTACATTGTTTAATGGAATCACACTGCTGGCTAAACCCCAGACTTTGGGGAGACGTTTCTAAACCTCCTCTTATCTGACACTAACTCGACGGAGTCAAGAGGTTTATCCCCTCAGAAGAGCTTAGAAAGAACGCTGTATTCACATGGAGTCTCTCTGCCCTTGGGGAGCTCAGGAATCTCTGCTCTGAACGCAAATCAGCACACACTTGGGCTGGACTTTCACCTCAATGCCCTGGGGATTTGGAGCTGGGATCAACCTATGATGAACGTGGTGCTTCTGTGAAACTTCAGATGGGTGTGCATTCCTCTGATGTTCCCTATATGAGAATATGGAGTCATTCAAGTGGAAAACAAACAGGAAAGTAAAAACTTTGGCTCTGGATGAAATGCCTGACACTGAAATCTCACTGGTTCTTAGGGATTAGGGCAGTCACTGGCACATATTTTGAAGCCCTAATAAGCCCTTTTCTTTCTTCACATACTTCCCCTTTATACGTACACGCACGTATATATAATGAGAATAAAAGATTCCTTGAGAAGTCAGAAATCAGAAGAATTTATCTGGGTAAAAAATGTGTTTGCACCCAGCCTTTTCAGGGCCAAAGAGGCTGAAGCTGCTCCATCACTGCAGCAGGGTGAATGAGCCTTTCTATATTGAAAGAATATACTTTCAAGGTCTATTTTACTTTGTTCCTCTTAGTTTAAAACTAAGCAGCCTTTGGTGCAAAGCTAGCTTTCAGCTGTTCACCACGAGCTGCAGGTTTTTGAAAGGAAAAGCTTGCTTGGCCAGCCATCAGCCTTTGAGTTTCTATTGCCTGGGTCTCACCTGGCAGGGGACAACCGTGGAGTGGAGAGAGATGAGATGTTGTCCTTTAGGAGGTGTGCAAAGAAAAAGGATAAAGTCAGAGCTGTCTGCATCCAATTACAGTCCCAGCCTTGTGGCTGGTCACGCTGAAGCTCCTTCCAGTTTGAGCAGGAGGAGAGTTTTCTACCAGCTCAGGTGTCTTGCTGAAGGATGAGGAAGCAGGGATGGAGGTATGCTAGGCTGTGCTAGGATGGAGGGGTGTTTGGATGTGCTGGGTGGAGATGTGGGTGCCAGACATGACGTGTGCCACGTCGTCAGCAGCTGTGAGTCCTGATGGAATTTATGGAGAGAGGATCAGAAGGGGCTGATGTGAGGGAGGTTAAATGAGGCTTCCTGAACTGACGTTCCCCTTCCTTCCAGGGATCCTTGTGCATTGATATTGCCTTTAAACAAACAACTGCTGCTGTTTTCCTGGTGGTGTGCAGATAGATCTATAGCAGTTTTGAAAGAAAGAAAAAAGAAGGAAACATTAAAGCTTCATCTCCCACCTTGAAGCCTGAACAAACCTGTCCACTCCAAACCAGAGAGACATACATCACTCATATCTAGGGAAAAGGCTTGTCATTTCCATTTGAGTTGTGCCTGCAGAGCTGAGAATTGATCTCGTGCCATTCGAAGCACTGAGTTTGCCCATGCATTTCAGTGGGAGATGGTTCAGGCCCTGAGAACTTGATGACGAGGGAAGGAGTGGGTGAACTTCTTGCAAAAGCATTTTTGCTCTGACCTGTTTGGGTGTCTGGGTATGGGGAATTAGTAACAAGGGGTGTGCAATACTTAGTTGAATAACTTGTCCTGTTTGCTCTGGGTTTCCTAATAACTGCAGCCCTCTTCATCACAGAATCTTTTAGATTCACTCAATTCTTGTGCCCAATGAAAAGAATAGACAAAAAAATATATGAAGGTTCTAGTGACAGGTTAGCCTGAGTATCTCAAAATTTAGGCATTTCTTTTTAAAAATACACCTCAAAACCATAAAATGGCCAGCAGCCAAGTGTGAAGCTATTCCTCTGGGTTTCTAGGATAAGTATCAAAGCCATCTTAGCAAGGCTTCAGCTCCAGTGCAGATGGAATGACCTTCATCAAGACTTTTAACCTGGGACTCCTTGAGGTGGGAATAGAACACTGTTGCTTTCATTTTGTTCTCAAGCAGACAATGCTCTCCAGCACTGGCCTGTCTTCTCTTTTTGGCTTTAAATCCAGTTTTTTGCTGAGTGACACATCCGGGAACATTGCAGGGTTCGGTCTCTGCCCTCCTGCTCCTTGCTGGGAAAGCACCAGCAGGATGAACCCCTCGTGCACTTCCCAATCTATGCTTTCTAGGAGAATCCCGTGAGAAGGGCTGAAAGCCCGAAGAATGTGGGAAATGAAGGGCGATGTGGGCTGCGTTCCCCGGCAGAGGGCACTCAGAGCCCGGCCGGCGCTCCGACCTTACGGCGAGCGGAAAATGCATTGTTGCCTACCGAGCCCAAGAGCCCCCCTCCCCAAAGCAGCTAGGAAAACGAAAGGACAACGAGGAAGCGTTAATTACCCGCGGAAACACTCGGGGAATGCTGCTTTCATCAGGGCAAAGATGAATGCTAACACAAGCAGTGGCTGTGACTTTCGTGTGAGCACTCCCAGCCAGCAATTTGCCTGGCTTTTCTTTTATTAAGAAGCACTGAGGGGTACCTGTCTGACATACCCAGCTGGTTAGCCTCAAACAGGAGGATGTTTATGCAAAATTCATCCCAATTTATTCAGCTATCGTAATCAGGCTGAACTCAGTTCCTTCTAATATTTGATACTTCCTGCCTAACTTTATGCAGGGGAAGAAAATGGTGCATTTCTGTTCACTTGAAAGCAGAGCGCAGACCTGAGGCAATAACTAACAGCATCCCACAATAAGAAATGTGTTCCCACAAAGTGTTTCAAGCCATGCAGAGGGGTTGGCTTGGATTCACCTATATGCAAGGAAAAATTGCTTTTTTTGTTATATTGCAGGGCAAGCTTTCTACTCCTAGCTTCTCCCCACATTCTAGGTGCTGACTTTGTGTATTTTTGGCAATAAAATCCAATTCCACTCCATCTGGAGCTTTAAATTTCCCAATTCCCACTTTATTGCAGATGTGGAGAGGGTGGTAGTTGAACCAATGTGAGAAGCTGGGATATCTTTCTTTTTTTGAGAGGTGGAAAAATCACCAAAGACTCCAGGGCAGAAATCACTGCTCCTCACTGCCCTACAACATCCCTTGTGCTTCCTTCCAGCAAGAGCCAGGAAACCCCAAAGCCATGTTGTGGGCACCTCTTATTCCAGCACTTGAAGTTGAATGCAGGATACCTTCGATGCTTCTTCCTTGAGCTATCTTACAGGATTAAAGCTTGAATTAAACACAGCTTGGGGAAGGGAGTGGGGGGAGCCTTCCTTCTCCTGCACCAGCTTGCCATGCACCATGGCTGGTCCCCAGCAGGCAACACAGAGGTATTTGGAATCTGGGGGATATTTCCTATTAGATTTGTTTAATAGTTTTGAGGTTGGTTAAATATGGAGTGACAAATTAATTCCAATTTAACTACTTCCCTCTCGGCCTTCCTGCCTCTTGCAGCTCCCCTGTTGCCCCGCTAAGCGGGACCAGCTGCTGGGATCAGGGTGGTTTGGCAGCTGCGATGTGTTTGTGTGCAGGCAAGCCTGTTCTCCTGCTGTTGGCTCTGCACATGCCCACATGCCATCTTCCAAGGAGCAGAGGAAGAAGTTCACCTACCTAAAGCTGGAGGCTCTTGTTGTCATGGTTTATTCTCAATCCCCTTTGAGAGAGTTAATAATTAAGGTATTACCTAGCAAGTCACCCACCTGTAATCTCCCCTTCGGTGTGCTTCACCTCCTTCCAGGGTACATTTGCCATCAGTCCTCAACCCTTTAGTAGCTGGATGTTGCCTATAGTGCACTGTCTGGGTATGCAGCTCTCCGGGTCCCTTTGCTTGTCACAGCCGAGAGCAGAGACTTAAGGTCCAGGATCAGACAGGGCTTGGTTGCAATCCCTAATATAGTCAGGAAAGGAGGACGCTGGGGAGTGGGGAATGTGAGCAGGGAGAGAGCAGATGCCCTCCTGACGGGTATTTGGTCATGTCTCTGCCCTTAGCATCATTATCAGTATTGGGTGGAGTGGAGGGCAGGAGAACTATTGGAACCCCAGCTCCAAGCCTGTCTTGATTCAAACCAGGCTCACAGTAAATATCAAGGCTGTGGGTGATGCTTTCCCTGGACTACTACAGCCTTTCTGTGTTTGTAGAGCTGGGTGCAGCTCCTGGCACTGCCATGGGAATCAGAGAATGCGAAGGGTCACCAGGCAGATACCTACTGTCCACAGACACTGCAAACACTCTCTACACACCCCTCCCAAGAGGGCATTCATGCTCTTTCTGCACAGGTACAAATTCGAGATTTTCCTTGTGCTCTATATGCAGGCAAAAAGATGCACCTGTCTTTAGCCGTCAGTAGCTGTAGAAAAAGCCAGAAATCTGAATGCAGCCCAACACTTGGAGATGTTCCTATGGCCTGATGCTAAACCTTGATGCACGTTACACCGAGCTTAGTATGGAGGCGTTCAAGGCCAGGTTGGATTGAGCACTAGGCAACCTGATCCAGTACCTGATCTGGAGGCTGACAACCCAGCCTGTGGCAGGAGGAGTTGGGACCTGACAATCCTTGAGGTCTCTTCCAACTCAAGCCATTCTAGGATTCTATGATTCTGTGATTCTGTGGGCAGTGGGAAATATCAAAAGAGTTGCTGACAAAATGTTGTTGAAGTATTTTTTGGTCTTCATGTGCACACTGTTATTCAGCAAGTGCTGCTGAGCAATTCTGATACTCCACTTTCTCTTTCCCAGGCACCTTGCTCCAACTGTTTGTTTTTCCATAGTGTAATACATGGTATTCCTTGCCTGCTATCATCCTGCTGGTCATCTTATTACTTACACAAAGGAGATACCGAGGATTAAACCTTTAGAAAGAAACAAATCAGACTAGTTTTATATTCTCTTTGAGTCTGGGTCCATTATTCTATTGAGACAACAGAAGCAAGAACAACAACAAAGATTGCATCTTTTCTGCAGTTACATTAATTATTTGTGGCCTGGAGCTGACAGTATGAGAGGCAATTAGCCTAGTTCTGATTATTGGATTATTATTAAGAGCTGAGTCCTGCACTTTGGTTACAACAACTCGGTGCATTGCTATGGACTTGGGGCAGAGTGGCTGGAAAGCTGCATGGAGGAAGAGGATCTGAGCATGAGCCAGAAGTGTGCCCAGGTAGCCAAGAAGACCAGTGGTATCCTAGCTTGTATCAGCAATAATGCAGCCAGCAGAGCAGGAGGTGATCATCCCTCTCTATTCATCTCTGGTGAGGCTGCACCTCAAGTGCTGTGTTCGGTGCTGGGTCCCTCACTACAAGAAAGACATGGAGGCTCTGGAGCATGTCCAGAGAATGGCAGTGGGACTGTGAGGGGTCTGAAGCACAAGTCTGATGGGCATCAGCTGAGGGAATTGGAATTTCTTAGTCTTGAGGAGGCTCACGGGAGAGCTTATCACTCCCTACATCTTCCTGACAGGACGCTGTGGTGAGGTTCGAGTTGGCTTCTGCTCCGAGGTAACTGCGATAGGATGAGAGGAGATGGCCTCAAGTTGCTCCAGGGGAGGTTTGGGCCGGTTATTAAAAGCTTTATTCTCAGAAAGTGCGGTCAGGCATTGGCACAGCTGCCCAGGGAGGTGATGGAGTCACTGACACTGGAGGTGTTCCAGAACCATGGAGATGTGGCACTGAGGGATGTGGATTAGTAAGTGGTATTGGTGGTGAGTGGATGGCTGAAAGGGATGATCCTAGAAGTCTTTTCCAAGCCTAATGGTTCCATGATTCTATGATTATTAGAAGAATATGACATACATCTTCAAGCCTATGCTTGTTTTCTCAGTACCGTCATGACTGGCTTCTGATTGTGGAAATACACCTATGATATTATGGCCTCTCTCACAGCCAGATGAGAGAGAAACCAGCAACCCCAACAGTCACCAAGAACACTGAGACTTCTTCCTTTTTCTATTTTTATTGTCTTTAAATGCAGACTGAGGCCGTTGTTGGTCTGCCAACGCCAAGCCGTGCTCAGCACCGCAGTGGGTGCCGGCCTAGCGCCGCCTCTTGGGGGACGGGGGCAAATCCGGGGGGCAGCTGCTGGCCCTCCTCTTCGGGGGGCGTCGGGGCCCCCCAGGCGAGCGGTCCGTGCCCTGGGCGGAGGGGCCCGCTGCCGCCGCCTGCCCCGGCTGCTCCTGCGGCTCCTGCGGGGACACGGGGGCGGCGGGTCGGGGCTCGGGCCCCCCGTGAGGGACGCCGGGGAGCCGCTCGGCGCCGGGGCCCGCGGGGCTGGCGGAGCGGCCCGGGCCGGAGGCGGGAGGCTCCTGCTGGGAGGTGGCGGGGCTGGGGGTGGCCGCGGGGCCGTCCTGCCCTCCTGCTTCACTGGCAGCCTGGCTGTCCTGCCGCCGGCGGAGCTCTGGGCCGTACAGGGCCGTCACGGTGTTGATGAGCCCCGCCACAAACTGCTCCGTTTGGTCTTCCAGGTGTGACTCCATTGTCAGGATCAGGGCATCCTGGTCGAGCCCATATGTACACAGGAGGTGCATGACAGCAGTTCGCGCTGCAACCACCTCCCACCACTCATCTCCAGTGATGTTCCTGAGCTCCTGCTGGAGCCACTGGAGCAGTGGTTCGAGGTCTCCTGGATCTCCTTGGAAGAAGTCAATCCAGACCTCGGCTGGGAAGCCGGGCTCGGAAGCCTCGAGCTGCGGCTCTGCAGAGCCCTGCTCCTCCTCCTGCTCGTCCTCGGAGGGCTCTGCAGGCTGCGGGATGGGGCACTCGAGGTAATCGTCCTCTGCCCGCACCGAGTACCGGATGGCCTCGATGCTCTTCTTGCAGACAGCACAGGTGGGCTGCTGCTTTGCCCACCGCAGCGCACAGCCCAAGCAGAGCTGGTGCAGGCAGGGCGTCACGTAGGCTGCGTCGTCCCGGCTCTGCCCGCAGACGGGGCAGGTCCAGTCCGAGGGCAGCTCCATGGCGCCGGGTGTGCGGTGGGCCGGGGAGAGCCGAGCTGGGAAAGCCGCTCCCCTCGGTGGCTGCAGCGGGCCGGAGCCGTCAGCAGCTGCAAAAGAGAAGAGGCCGCGGTCACTCGCCGTCCCCGGGGCGGCGGCGGCGGCGGCGGCGACGCCCCGGTCCCTCCGCGCAAAGCCCCGGCCCCGCTCCCCGCCGCCCGCCCCGGGGCCGCGTCCCCGCCCCGCTCACCTCCGCTGCTGCGAGCGCACCCCGCGGGGCCCCGGCTGCCCGAGCCGGGCAGGGCCGGGGGAACGCTGGCGATGCCGCGGGCTGAGCACCAGGAACTGCTGCCGGCAGCCCCGCAGCACGGCCCAAACAAACTCTCGTCCGCGCCTCCAAGTCTCGCTGCTGCGCTCGACCGGAGTCCAGGCACGAGTGATGCTGGGCTCTGCTGCGCCCCGCTTTCTGCAGGGAGGCTCCCTGAGCTCACAGCCATCTCCCGCTGCTGTCACAGCCCCTTGGTCGGTGACCTCACAGTGCAGGGCTGCGTGTATTTGGGCACCAGGCTGGGCCTGCATCGTTATCACCCCTCATGTTCAGTGACTGCCCTTTGTGATGGTGGTAGATCTGGGAAAATAAAAATAGCACACATTTCCAATCTCTTCATTAATCCTTCTGTTCTGTGCTGTTCTAGAGACACACCTTTTGTGCTGTTCTGCTTCTCATGCAATACCAACCGGTGGCAATGTCTTTGTCTGAGTTCCTTTCTGTACCAGATGCTCACAGCACAGCAGCCTATTTGCTCATCCCTTCCTGTGCAACCTGCAGTTGGGAATCTGTGTTAGTGGAGCTGGACTTCATCTCCAGAGGTCATTTCCGACACCTATTGTTCTGTGATTCTGTTATTCTGTCTTTTTGGGCACACTTGTGGGATCTTACATCAATATTTTGGCTTTCTGGCTGTGCTGCCCATTCTCCTCCACACACTGGAGGCAAGGTCTGCAGTTTCAGTTCACCGGACTTTGCACAGACTTTTTCACAGCTTTCTCCTTAGATGCCTTAATGGTTTTTGAGTTCTTCTTGGTGTTTTGTGCCAGGATAAATGCAGGAGGGCCTGTCCTCAGATGGTGCTAGCTGGCCCAGTGCCACTAACTGCGGGAGTATGATGCCATTTTGCTCAAGCAGGAGATGTGCTGCTCAAACTTCAAAAGGCCACCCACATGCACTTGCTGAGTTGGAGGTCTAAATTAGCAGAAGCCACAGTTTTTCACATGGTTTTCACTCTGAGCCATATAATGACTTTTTTTTTTTTTTTTAATTCTCTAAAAGGTCTTGAGCCACAGTGAACAGTGAGCACATTTCAGGTTTGCATTGAAACAAAACGTCAGGCAACATTTAATCTTTCTCTTCACTTAAATGAGTGCTGACTTGATTATAAAAAGATTTTGTAACTGTAAAGAAAATAATAGCACTTCTGGGAGGGCATTTTGCTACTTCTTGCTATTTCTGATAAAGGAAATTGTTTGTCATGAGCATAACCATGTGTGTTTGCTGTTGGTTCTGTCTCAAATGTGACAATAACAGCTTTGCTCCTTATTGTGAGCACTAAGGATCACTTCTAGAAAGTCAGGAGGCTACTGCTGGAGAGACCCAGCAATACTGTGAGCTAAAGCTCTGGAAAGGAACCCTTATTGCCACCTGGCTGTGTTTGTGTTGTCCTTCCTAATGAAGTGGTTCCTCAGTGAAGGGCTGCCTGCCTTCCCAGTCTGCCAATGACATCCCACTTTGGATCTACCTTTCCAAAGGCTGCTTGGTCAATGTGTGAAATTATGCAGCATGCTATGCCTTAGAACAGGAGAATTACACCCAAAAGTGCCTAATCCTGTTCAGTAGCCACGAATGTGGGCTGTTGCTGGTGTCCTTTTCCCCTCCTGAATCTCCCCATGTGTTTGCAGGGGGTACAGGAAAAGGACAGGGAGGCTCAGTATCTCCTGAGCCAGATCATCCTAGGAGTTTCCACAAGGTTCGTCTGAGTCAGCAGAGCTGCAGTGTTTGTCACAGTTCAGGGTCTGGTCATACAGATGCTGGTGTTACCCAGCACCACAGAAATGAGGCCAGCTGTTTGAATAACCCTTCTGTCTGGGTAAAATAAGGAGCCAGGCACATATCTCAAAAGGATTTGGGAATTAGTATGACATTGGGAAAAAATAGCGCTGCAGTACTCTTTTAAGAAGTACCTTGCTCATGTGCAAGCTCAGCTTTGAAATCACCTCACCTATAAGGAATCAAGGGCCATTGGAATGTGATATTCCACAGCATCACCGGGAAGCCCTGGCTGTGGGAATTTATGATGCCCAAAGAGAAGTGGGAGACAAAAACACCACCTGCTAGAGAACGGAGCTTGTGTTTCAGAGTGATGCAGTAAGGTACAATAGGGTACACCTGGTCCTTGAGAGAGACCCTGGGGCAAAGGGGCTGCTTAGGGCAGGAGCCTGCCCTGGGCACCAGCCTGGGCTCCCAAGGACACGTGTGACTGTCGCTAGGTGGCTCACGGGGTGATCACAGAGGATAAAAGCTTGGCTTGCCCTCAGCTGAAGCACAAACCTCAGAAGTTTTCCTACAGGAAATCCAGTTTATTTTATTCTGTTTGTCAACTTGGTTCATTCTGAGAGCCCGGAGTCTGCGGCCAGCAATTAATGCCACTTAAAAGCTTTTCAGTGGATAATTGCCTGTTGTTCTGCAGGCATCACTCTCATTCAGATCTAATGGCTGTCAGGGGCAGTGGCCATTCCCACATCGGGGGCCAGGTATACTCGCTCCCCTCCCTTGGGAAGATACTTAATGGCTCTATTGTCCCCACACAAGGGCAGCGGGGACTCCCCTGTCCCTAAGGAAGCAAGGGAATAATCCTCATCAGTCTGTGTCACTTGGGCACAAAAGGCAATGGAGTGGACAAAAAGGGGAAGGGGGCTTCCAGTCCAAATCAAGGTGTTCCAATTGAGGGGCTGCCAATGGAGCCCTGTCAGGCACCCAGGTTACTAAGCAGACACCGGTGGAAACTCAGCTTTTTTCAGCTTTCAGATCCCAGACTTCAGGTCTTCACCTCATCGTGGCCCTTTGGGTTTGAATCGTGTTCCCCATGCTCTGTCCAGGACGTTCCATGTGCTTGTTGGCAGGTGTTGGCCAACACAGGACTCTCCATGCAGCCCTTTACTGACAAATGAGCTGTGTCAGAGCTCCCTGCACCCTCCCCTCCCTGAAGGCTGTTGCTCTCTTATTCCAGCACATGTAGTTGCTTCCATTGATACCTTAAGAACACTTCTGTTAAGAAGTGATGGCTTTTCTTAGAGGTCAGGCTTACAAGGGTGGAGTGAGCAAAAGATCCCATAGCTCTAGCCAGAACCTACTGTGACACTGCTGATGCCGGTTATCAGTTTGGTGTTGGCAGATCCAACTTCAGACTGCACATCCATGCACACATCACTTGGAGTGATCTCCTCACAGTGTGAGGAACCTCCTTTCTTCTTTTCAAGCCTTTCTCATTTTTACTCTCTATTTTCCCATTGAGAAAGGGCTGAAGTTACCCTTGTGATGCAGATGGCAGTCTACGTGGATCCCTTAATCACAGAATCACAGAATCACAGAATGGCCAGGTTTGGAAGGGACCTCAAGGACCATGTATCTCCAACCCCCCTGCCATACGCAGGGCCACCCAACCTCCACATTTAATACTACACCAGGTTGCCCAGAGCCCCATCCAGCCATGCCTTGAACACCTCCAGGGATGGACGGGGCATCCACAGCCTCTCTGGGCAGCTGTTCCAGCACCTCACCACTCTCTCTGTGAGAACTTCCCCCTGACATCCAACCTAAATCTTCCCTCCCTCTGCTTAAAACCATTTCACCTTGTCCTGCCATCATCTCCCCTTTCAAAGAGTTGACTCCCCTCCTGTCTGTAGGCTCCCTTTAGGTACTGAAGGCTGCAATGAGCTCACCCCGCAGCCTTCTCTTCTCCAGGCTGAACAAGCCCAGCTCCCTCAGCCTGTCCTTGTAGGGAAGGTGCTCCAGCATACTCTTCATCTTTGTGGCTCCTCTGGACCCTCTCCAACAGTCCCTGTCTTTCTTGTACTGGGGACTCCAGGCCTGGACACAGTACTGCAGCTGGGGCCTCACAAGGCAGAGTAGAGAGGAACAATCACCTCCCTGTCCCTGCTGCCACCCCTCTTTTGATGGAGCCCAGGATACCATTTGCCTTCGAGTGCAAGAGCACACTGCTGGTTCATGTTAAGTTTTTCATCTATCAGGACCTCCAGGTCCTCTGCAGGGCTGCTCTCAAGGACTGCTCCTTCCAGTCTGTATGGATGCCTGGGATCACTCCGGCCCAAGTGCAAAATCTGGCACTTTACTGTGTTGAACCTCATTAGATTCACCTAGGCCCACCTTTCAAGTCTGTTGAAGTCCCTCTGAATGGCATCCTTTCCTTCCACCGTGTCAACCACACCACTTAGATTCCTTAAGATCTATCTTGCTTATCTGGAGAGCTCTAGGTCCCCCTAAACCCCCTTCACTATGGTAGGATGGCTGCAATGATGCTGTGTCGGCTGAGATCATCCCAAGGGATGCTCCACTGTTCATGCAACTCAATTACATCTCGCTTTGCAAACCCCTGCTGAGCAACCGAACCGAGTGCCCCACTCCCACCTCTGCAAAGAAGGAAGGGAACACACGCTCCTCTGTACGAACCAGCAAGCAAGGGGAGGGGGAGATCACTTAGCAGCCAGGGCCATCTCCGAAGCCCCTTTATGAGGGTTTTGTTGTTGAGGCACTGGGAGGACAGCCTCCCCGCCCCAGCTGGCCACCTCCCTTGGGGGCCCCATTTGTGGAGCCCTCCCGGGGGGCTCAGCGAGCTGTCAAGCCCCCCAGCCCCTTTGTGCTGCTTTTCCACTTGGATTTCACGTGGGCTCATCGGGGGCCGTCCCCGCTCCCACCCCGCGGCTGCGGGCCACTTCTGCAGTGGAGGCAGCCCAAGAAAGGCCAGTGCCACTTCCATGGAAACAAAAGCCTGTTTTCAAACAGCGTTAAGAGAAACTGTTTCTATCTTAGGCCTTTAATGACCCGAACTGTCCATCTTTTGGAGAAAAGCGACAATAAAAAGGCACTTTACCGCGCTGCTGCCGCTGCTGCTTTCTGTCTGTGATTATTCTTTACCAAGAGGGCTTGGCGTCCGTTCTTATTTATGATACATATTTAAAAAAAAAAGACTTTTATTCGTCCCCTCCAGCAAATCTTGCCGTAGGAATAGACAGGCACGTCTGCAGCAGCGCTTCGTATTTTCCCTGGGAGAGGAGTCCTGTGCCCTGCGTATTTCAGTGTTGAATAAATAGTCCTTGGTGTTGTATGCAGTGGCTCCGGGCGCCCCGCTGAGATCATGTCCTTAATACAAACAATGCAACACATTTATTCTAAGCTGACCGCGCTGACCCCCAAAAGTTTGTTCCCTCCGCTGGGACTCCTCGGCCTTTTCATTCAGCTGAATGCCCAGCACAAAGACCCCGTCGCATCCACAGTCCCTCCCGAAACAAAACTGGGGGAAGGAGCGGGGAAAGGAAGGAATAGGCAAACCTTGACCCCTCCACCTAAATGAAAGTGGAGGAATTTGCATTTTAAACCTTAAGATGCTCAGCCTGGTCTCCCTGCCTCTCCTGCAGCCCATGGTTTGTGTCTCTTTCTGCGAACTCCCTGAGAAGCACCGGGCTCTCAGCATCCCAGCAGAGCTGGCTCCGGGTAGCATCCCCTGCTGGGAAGAAAGGCTCCTCTCTGCTCTCCTATTTTACCATAGATTAGAAAAAGAGAGAAAGCATGCTGCTGAATAAGGAAGCAGAGGTTCTCTCCCCTTCCCCCATGCCTGGTGCCGGCCATTCGGAGGCAGGCGAGCGCTGGGAGCTGCTCGGGGTTTTGGATGTTCCCATGGCCCTGGCTCCCCTTCCAGAAGTCCCTGCTTGCTGGGACTGGGCTGATGGGAGGCTCTGGGCAAATGCCCTGCACTACTGTGGTTTGGAGCCTGCCACGTCCAAATGCTGGAACCAAATGCTGGAACTGGTGTTGATTCAGTATGGTAGCAAGTACGAAGCCAAGCAAGGCTGGCGTTGCATCATCAGAGGGTGGATGTACAACACAGGAGCAAGAGTGAGGGCAAAGTCTATCAGATTTTTCCTTTTTCAAGTTTAAATTTTAGATGCCATCTGAAAGGTTTTCATGATTTTCCCTTCCAGTTTCTTCTCCTTCCCATTCCAAACCTGGTCTCTCTCAGAGGCAACACCATGCAAGATTTTCCTTCCAGAGCTGCACCATGTTATTGAGGTGTTGTTCTGTACATAGAACCACAGTGTGGGATCGAAGGGACCTCACAGCCCCCCAGCCCCACCCCTGCCATGGGCTGGCTGCCCACCAGCTCAGGCTCCCCCAGGCCCATCCGTGTTCTTGGGTACTGCCAGGGATGGGGCACCCACAGGTCTGGACAGCAGTGCCAGGGCCTCACAACCTCTGGGTAAAGAATTTCCTCCTTATATCATACTTACTTAAATCTTCTCTCCTTTAGTTTAAAGCTGTACCAGGGTCCTGGCATGTCCCCTTGTTCTGTCTCTGGCTCTACAAAGCCACACCATCAGAAATGGTGTTTCCAGATCCTCCTGTCTCCCACTGCCCTATGGGACAAGGATCCTGAGCCCATGCAGCAGTCTCAACTCTTCTTACTGCCTTGGAAGCCTTCTTCACACACTCTGCCCTATTTCTCACTCCAGAAACATTTTACTCATTCAACTATTTAAAGCAGGGCATGATTTCTCTCCACTTTCTTTTTGCCTTTTTCACTTTTCCTTTTTTTCTTTTCTTTTTTTTTTTTTCCTCTTTTTTTTTTTTTTTCCTGGATAATGCACAGTTGCAATACCTCATGTGGATTTATTTCAAATGCAATGGAACTGCCTCGTATTTCACATTCCCTCTGCATGCATAAAGAACTTTTATTTCACAGGAGTGCATCTGGCCCAGGTTTGGGGTCGTCCCATTTCGACCTCCTGGCATTTCAGAGATGCCAACACTGAGCATACAGGAGGATCACCCAGACTGGGCTGTGCCTGCCTCCAACAGGGCTGTGGCTGTGCTCCCCTTGGTATATCAGCAATGTGTCCCTAAGCCGGGGCATGGAGGATGGAGGTGTTAGCATCCCTGCAGACTACTGAATCCACAGCTGGCTGAATGCTTTTGTTGGTGTAATGATATGTTTGCACCAGAGGGCTTTCCTGCAGCTGAGATCCAGCCCTGGGCATGGCAGTTGCATGCAGCTGAAGGACTTTGGCTAATTCAGGAGATCTTACCTCTAAGATGCCCCAGCAAGAGCTGTTTGTTTATGCGCAGACTGGGTTTCAAGGTCCTACGACAATGGCACTGCTGCAGTGCAAATAATTAAACACAAAATCACCCACGCTCATTATTGCACAAATGGCTTGTGCATCCCTACTCCTGCAGCAGCAAGCTGTGAACGCTTCAGAATAGGTTCCTGAGGTGCAGCTCTGCAAAACTTCCCTTTTTTTCTCCCCCTCTAGATTATGAGCCCCTTTTAGCTGCCAGAGAGCTGTTCAAATGAACGTGTTTCTGTCTGCTGCGCTGCTCTCCAGAGGTTCTCTGACTTTTTGTGTACATGTACAAGGAAACTGCACAACCATTTCTGTCTGCAATCTGTTCTTTTCTCTCTCTCTCTTTTTTTTAGGCTTATTAAGAAATCAATAAGCAGCTCAGCGGGGCTTTGCTTAACCTGATTCTGCGAGCATTTCTTTCAAAGAAAACGTGAACTGAGTCCTCAAATTGATTTTGCTGCTTTTGTTTTTGCTCATTTCCATTTAATAACATTCTTGGCGCTGTGTTTTGCCTTCTCAGATCAGTTCACAGCCAGCGAGAGGTCCTGGATGGAGGACAGAGCCTGACAGTGCTGCTCTGCAGGATAGGGACCACCTGGACCGTGGACAGGATATGGACTTGTGCTGACTTCAACTGTACCTACATGGGTGAGGTGGGTGAGGACCCCATCCTTTCCTGATACAGCAGACAAATAACATGACTGAGTGCTGGTTTAATCACCTTTCCAGAAAGACTGTATGTCCCAGGGACATAGAGAAATGCCTCCTTCTTCCCTTTGGACCTCCTGAGTTTGGTTCACCCATCCATGGTACAGAACACTTGCTAACATGCTAACAAACGAGGGGCCCTGATGCATATCTAAATAAGCTGTTATCTGTTTCTTTTCATCTGGTGCTAAATGCTGGCCTGAAAACATTCAGTCTCTAATTAACCCTAAGTTTAGGGACCATGTCACAAGGAGGTGAAACCTCTTTTCTTTTTTCCCGTGGGAAATTCTGACAATTTACTTTGATTGTTGAGTTCTGATCTGGATTTAGAAGCCTAGATCTCATGACATCCTACACAGCAGAATTCCTGCAGGTATTTTCAACAGGTGGGCTGGGTTTAAGCTGTGATTTATGTATGCTTTAAAGAACTGGAGGAAAAACCTGAGAAAATGGACAGAATAGTGATGATGAGGCATCTAGGATAAAGACACAGAGAAACTGCACCCACTCAGCAGCACCCTAGGCAACATCCTGGTTTATTTATACAGATGCTTTTTTTTTAGGCTTTTAGCAAGTATCCACAGATATACATATCAGTTTCCAAACCTTGATGTCCAACTATGTCTTGGTTGTTCACCACTGATCCTACTCCTGTTGGTGTACAGAGATAGCAACATTTGAACAATGCAGTCATGTGTTTTTTGTAAACCTGCTTATTTTGTAGTGAATAGGTTCTGATCCAGCAGCAGAACCCCAATCCAGACAGTGGCTGGAACAGGTTGCAAGCAATCACCTTGAACTTCTTATCTTTGCCTTTCATAATCATCTGGAGCAGAGCAAACAAGGGCAGATGGATGAGTGAGGCTGCAGGGATGTTTGAGGACTGCTGTACAGAACATCTTGGCCCTACCATACTTTAAAAGCTGGAATCTCAGGCTGAGATCGCATGGAGTAAGGATGGAAGGGATGAATGCATGCTGTAGACCTGGGTGGAAATACAGGAAAAAAGTTTGTGTCCATCTCATTATCGACTTGTCTCCCATGTGGGTAAGGCCCAAAGACCAGGAACAAAATGCAAGACTTTGCAATTCTGCCTAAAGCTTTCTATGAGCTTGTTGTGTCTTTTCTCGCAGAGAGAGGTCTGGAAATAAAAATAAATTCATGAGAACTTTATAACCAGAGCCAGGGAAGAAGAGCAGCCAGTCAGCCTGGGTCTGGCCATGTTACTCCCAGCGCTCCCAGTTTGGGAACTGGGCTTTGTAAAGGGAAGATTGGCCATGGAGGCTATAGTTTCCTTTTTTATTTTTTTTTCCTCTCCCCCCTCTTTTTTTTCCCTAGTTGTTTTGCAAGCTCTGAAAGGAATAGACTCAATGTTATTCTAACTTTAAATGGAGGGAAGAGGGGGAGGCGATGAGAGCAGAGAAGGAAAATCCATTTGCTGCAGTACTGTCAGCCCCTTAGTTTTCCTTCAAGTCTGACAGGCCCAGGATTAAAGGTTTGGTTACAATGGCCTGACAGTACACATTAACAGCCCTGAATGTCTTAACAACCCGGCTACTGGAGATGCATTCAGACGAGTCTGTGAACTGCTTTTCCCCTTTAAAGCTCCAGCTAGACCATGTTGTCCACTGAAATCTTTTGTGGTATAAATGTATAGACTTCTCTTTCTTATTTCTAAGCATGTACATACACAACCCTAAAATTCGTTGCTGTCTTCCCTGTAGGTTTTATGCCTATTTCTCCTTTAACCATCCTACTTGTGAAAAGTTTCATGCTCTGACAGCATGGGGAATTTGTGTCTCCCCTCCTTTTGTTTAGCTGGACTTGCCCAGTGTAAATGAGCAGGACCTCACCAGCCTGGGTGGGGTTATGCAGATCCATTCCAGCTGAGGAGCTGGACGTGCAATGTAAGTTTTGTTTTGTTTTGTTTTGTCTTTTAAATAAATAAATAAATAAATAAATAAATAAATAAATAAATAAATAAATAAGCAAAAGGAGCCTCTGATAAAAAAAAAAATAAAAATCCATATTGATTGCTTGCATTTGCATCATAGAATGGAATTCACCAACCCTGGAGTTTGCGTGGATCGTGAACTGATGGACAGTGACTGTAATAACCAGCGTGTTGTTATTCATAATGCATGATAATTAAGTTTACACGAGGCTATTTCCACCACTGGCAGGGTTGAGGGGTATATTTCCTATGCTCCAGTCTCCAGGCAGCAGCTCCCAGCTGATGAACTTATTTTGTTTGTAGACGTCTGGGGGCAGGGCAGGAGGAGGAGAACTGTTGATAAAATCCAGTGAGAGCCCCTGCGCAGGGCTTTGAAGCTGTGTTTTAGCCAAACACTTCCAGTCGGAATGAATCCCAAATCCCTGTGCCTTGGTCAGAAATTCTTATCAGATCCTTTGATTGGGAAAGCATCGCTTTCAGGTATCTCCCTTGCTGGATGGCAAGGCTGCTGGCTCCTTCTGTGCCTAACCCTCAACATTTTGGCTCGAGTCCCTTTATCCCATGCAACAGGGAGCTGTGCTGTAAAAACAGAAGGATTTTGGCTCTTTCTTCATGTTGAATTTGATGGCTTGGTGGCAGTACTGTGGTAAGACAGAATCATAGAATCATAGAATGGTTTGGGTTGGGAGGGACCTTTAAGATCATCTAGTTCCAATCCCCCTTCTATAGGCAGGGACTCCTCCCAGTAGTCTGAGTTGCTCACAGCCCCATCCAGCCTGAGTGGTGGCCTTTATTTCAAGGCAGGGAATGTTGCAGTGTGGAAGGAGAAGTCAGACAAAAGGTTCCCAGTTTGCAATGGATGGACCATTGGTAGCACCCAGGAAGAGTGCAGAACCCAGGGGACACCTGTATGATCTTTCCTGAGGGTCTTCTTGTACAAACAGTTAACAAAAGAGGATGTGGAATTGGGCAGCCCCCCAGAGAAGTGTGTCCTAATGGACTGCAGTCTGAGCACTCTCCATTGTGGAAGAGAGGGAAGCTAATCTAAGGGGTAACCTCATCTGAAGAAGTGAAAAGGGTGATCCACAAAAGAGGAGGGTGGAAGGAGGGAATAAATGAGAATTAATTTAGCACAAAATCAAGATGTCAAGAACAAAATTAATCAGGAGACAAGGTTAATTAATTAGTACATCCTTAAGCCATCACAGCTACATCAACACCGCTGACATTAATCAAAGCAGTAGTGCTGGAGGAAAGAAACAATTGACGTGTCCCTAAACCTAGGTTAGGTGCCAGGGAAATAGGATTGGGTAATAGAATTGCTCTGTTTCAACCCAGCTGGGACACTGATTAGAAAACTCAAAGTGGTAAAAAGGCATAAACGTGATTAATTTTAGAAGGATTAAGCGGACAGAGTGTGGGCAAGGTGTTCATCTGATGCTGGTTCTTAGCTGTTGGCCAAATGGTTGACTGGTGGTGTTCCTACTTCACAGTTTTGCCACTGTTTTTGAAAATGGAACCCTGAGTTGCAGGCTGGTGGATAGAAGCTGCTCCCCGCATGGCTACGATGGACACAGAAGCTCCATCTCTGTGCCAAGAACACCTCGTTCCACCTTCCTGCAACCCCACTACATTCAAATCCCTATTTCAGGGTGGGCTCTTTTGCTGCAGATGGTGTTGCTAGTGATTCCCCAAGGGGAACGTGCAGTCAGGTTGGACCAACACCTTGATCTTCACACAGATGAAAAGAAACAGACTGAATCTCACCCGTGCATTTTCCACATGGCTTTTGACTGATGAGGCACTGACAGCTCTGGGATGGGAGGTCTGTCATTAGCACTGAGCGTTTCCGCAGGTGCCCTGAGGGATCGGGGCTATGGGCCTGATGCTGTGCAATATTTCCTCCAATGATCTGGAAATGGATGTAAGTGTTCATACATTTTTCTGGAAAGATTAGGCAAATAACGACGACGGCCAGGAATGGAGAGCGTTCAGGAGTGCTTTCTGAAAGCATTATAAGCCATTAAAACCAATGTGCTTGCTGTGGTTAAAGTTGGAGATGGAGGAACAAAGAGTGCAGGCAATTCCTGAGAGTGAAATATGAGGGGATGGGAGGGGAAGCATTTATCAGTCTGGGTAAATTAGAAATCAAAGATTGCAGAGGAACTGGTGAAAGAAGAGAAAGAACAGTGGATGGCATCCACGGATAGTGGTGTTAAGGAGGAGTGGTTTCATTTAGTATTAAAAAAAAATAGTGGGTTTGATCTCTTCCTCTTTTTAATGGTGTTATTCAGAAACCAGAGGCATTCACTCAGTATTTGTGTCCTGCATTTAGGAAAGGTTAAGTGGTATATTCCTGTTCTGCAATGTTAATACTGCAAACTTCCTTGCGAGCACTGCAAACATGTTCACAACCCATGGGAAGGATCATAGAATCACTGAGGGTGGAAAAGACCTCTAAGAACATCAAATCTAAGGTCCATATTTTTAGTAGATGTAGCACCTCTGAAGGCCTGCTGCCTCAGCATTGGGTAGAGGACAATGTATGTGTACATATATGTGTATTTTTTCCATCACTGTTGTTAACTCCAGATGGGAGGATTTAATTCTGCCCCAACTGTCGCTCTTGAAGCAGCATCAACATGGGGTGATCTCCTGACCTGGTCAAGCTGAAGAATCACAAAGGCCCTAAAACCTATGAATAAGAGCAATTCTTTCGGAGTCAGTGCCCCTGTTTTATAGCAATCTGGTCAGGGGCCCTAAATGGGCAACAAGGTAATTTCCATACAGTTTAAGTACATCCTATCTGGAGCCTCAGCGTGAGGGGAGATTTGACCTGGACTGGTTTTGTGAAGCTATGTAACATTTACAAACTGGCTCATTGGGGTCTGGTGTGCTGGGCCAGAGAGCACTGATACTTCAGAGAAAGGATGAAAAGAATAAAAGCAGCTCTTTCCTTAATGAATCTAGCAGTTATTCACATGGGGAGGGTGGTTGGGGGTAGAAGTCAGCTCCCTGACCATTGCAGGTGATCAGCTTGAGAGGTGTGATTACCTCTCCTGTATTCTTACGCAGCCTACAAACATTTATTAATGGTCATAAAATATCCCCGCCTGTTTTTTAAATCCACCCAACAATGTATGACTTGACCATCATAAACTCTGCCTCAAAACCACCACAAAAGGTTTGAATTACTCCTGGTGGCAATAAAAGCATTCTTTTGACTAACGCTTTGCTTTATTGTTAGCCTTTATTTTCCTCAATCCCTCTTTCCTACCAGCAAGACATAAACAGTGGGGCTGAGTTGTCGTCCCTCACCCTCTCACACCTACATTAATAAGATCCAGGAACCACAAAATGAATGGAACAGAAGCAGAACAGTCACTGTGGGTAGCGATAAGACAGCTGGAGTGATGCTAAAGTGTTGTACGGAGAGAGCACTTCTCTTCTCTGCAGCCCACAGGGCCAGTCATGTAAATTGTTAATCTGGAGAATATATATATATATATCATGAAGAAGTTCAGCGCTGCTAAAGTGCTTTTTGTTTGGAGTTAAAGGGCTTTTGTTGGATTTAGCTTTCTTTGCAAAGCGAGGTGTGCTGTACTGCCTCAGAGCCACTTCTAGACAAGAGTACCTGCACTGAAGTCGGATGCAGTTTAACACAATCACCTCAAATGCCCTTCTTGAAATAACTCTGATAATTTTTTGTCTTTCGACATAAAATTAGGAGTTAGGCATCTCAGTGGTTGGTGCATCTGTGTCCCAAATGTCCCTGTGACTATAGACTGAATTCCTCCTATGAATCTATTTCGAGCTAGATTGTGCCATTGTTGAAGTCAGCAGTATCTCTTTCATCTGATGTCTTGAATGGAGCTAAAATAGGCACAATTAGCATAAAACCCAATGGCTGCTCCTTCTACTGTCATTCTCTGTAAGAAACTTGCTGGTCCGTTTTTGCTGAGAGGTAACATCTCACACATATAACTCTGCAGTTCTTTTTATTGGGCTGTCCTTTCAGCAAAGTTCCTACCAACAACTAACTTCCCAAACAATGGGGAAAAGTTGCATTTTACAAGCAAGAAAGGACTGGCCACTGGGTTTGTCTGACATTTGTTCCCCTTGGTTTCCTGGACAGGCACTGCAAAGGGTGATCCTGGGAGATTCCCACAGCTCTTCCCAAGAAACTACGTGAAATTACGGACCCAAGTAAAGCGTGGAAAGAACCTGTGATCTTATCTACTCAGTATTCTGATGCCACTGGGAGAGATTTCCATGGCTGGTAAGAATTGTTTCTGCTGGAGAAAGATACTGGAGAAAGAGCAAGAACTTTTTGCTGCCCTTGTGGTTAGATCTCACTTTGTCCTTGAAGAAAACATGGAAGAAGCTATGGTAAAAGAGGGCAGAACAAGAAGTAAAAGAGGTAATGTGCCTTCTGTAAGCCAGGGTGATGGTGGAAAAAACCAGTCTGGGGGATGAGGCAGAGATGGGACTCGCTCTGGGGAGTGAGTCAGGATGGAGCAATCTCGTCTAGGAAAAGCAGACCATTTTTCAATACGTGGCAAAAAGTGGAAACAGAATAAGGGGAGTCTGAATTTCATGTTCCAACTAGGACAGAGCTGAAGGAAAAGAAGGATTTTTTGAGATCCCTTCTCTATTTCAGGCCTCTTTCAGTCTACCTGCTGGTGTTGGGTCAGCATCAGTTTAGGGACCTCGAAAACAGGATGATGGGCACCTCCCTATTTCCTTCTCAGTGTACATCCCAGCAGTGCTGCACCAGAGCCCAGGCCTCTGGCAGCCTCTCCTGTAGGGAACAGAGAGGAGGCTGAGCTGTGGGCTTTGTGATGAGGTGCTCAAGCTGCAATGAGTTATGGAAATCCTTAAATCCTCCTAAGAAAGGGCAGTTGAAGCTGAACTGAAAATTAAACACTAAGCTGGTACGAGCCACCTCGCCTATAAATCCAGCCCTGCTGCAATTTATCCCTGCACCATGCTTACTACATGAAAGGGGATTTATGGCGAGGGAATTCGATCATCCCCACTGCCAACAGCCTCTGTAGGGCTTTAGAAGGCATGGGGTTTTCCTACCTGCAGCAGCCCACAGCCAGCACCGGTGAAGGAAAAAGGGAGCGGAGACCAGGGCTGATTCAGCAAGCGCTAACTGGAGGCACTGAGCCCCTTTCTGTGCGTGCTCAGTGTTTGGATAAAGGCATCTCCTAAAGGGGAAATTTGTTTGGTTTGGACTTCATTGAGTGAAAAGCTCTCAGCCCCATGAGTGCTTAGTTATTCTCTTGTCTAGTGGCTCCTCAACAGCCCCCACTGATGGGGAGGAGGCTTCCTATTTGTGCAAGTGGCCCTGCTTGTTGAAATTCTCTAGTGACTTAAGTTTATTGGTTTTTCCTGAGGTCCAGGCATTTGAATTGCAAACAATGCTCCATCTCTGCCTCCCCCTCCCCATCCCCAGCCAGAACAATGTGCAGAGTTGGAATCAAGCTCACTGAGGCCGGCTCTTGAAGCCGAGCGCGATTTCTTTCTGCATGAGCAGGGAGGTGGAAGTTTGCTCCCTTCCGGTCTCACTCATTGTGGCAGAGGATGCCTGGGAAGGAGGGAGGGCTCTGGGCAGAGAGAAGGGGCCAGCTTGCATTTTGGCATTACTTATTTATAACCTCTGCTGCCTAAAAGGCCATCCTCAGAGGAGGTGAATGCTGGCGGTCCATGCAAACATCTTCCACTTCATGCTGCAGCACCCCAAGAAAGATGAAGGGAGGGATTATGGGGGTGCCCACATCCTCCAATATTATCCCATGTCCTAAAAAGATTAGCTTTTGTCATCCTCTTGGGAGCAGTTGAGCAGCTCTGGTCAGACTGAGCTCAGGGAAACATGTAGAGTCATTGCCACGGGAGGTACAGGAGCACAGCAGCAAATGGGAGTGCTCCTTTCTCCAAGTTTTGGCATTGTTTGCCAGCGAAGATGATTTGGATGAACTCGTGGCCTTTCAGTAAAAGTTGATGTGAATTTGGTAGCTCTGTCTCAGAAAGAGCTCAGAGAAAGGGCATGGTCGGGGTGTCAGAGGTGAGGGCTTTTGAGGGCAGTGGTTAGTGCAGGGGTCCTGCCCTTTGCTGAGGTCACAACACTGTTCTTTTCTTCTCCAAACTGGGTATTTGGGCCATCCGCAGAGCATATCCTCTTTGACTGATGGCTATTCGTCCATGATGCTGTTTTTATCACAGAAGAGCACTTGTTTCATTTTGCCTCAAGAGGAAGTATGGCAGAAGTCTGCTCTAAAAGCCCAGAACTTGGGGGAGTTATTCTCTCCCTGGTCCCCTGGCCAGGTGAACGCCCTCATCAGGTTTCTTTCTTCATTCCGTATCTCATGTATAAAATGGCTGTAGGGAACTTGTTCCTTGTGGCAGGGCTGTATCACACCTGCTGATCAGAAGAGCATTCCCTTTTGCCTATGCCTGTGCCAACGTCAAACAATGTTTTCTCAGTGAGTTCCAGCAAGGGGCAAGGCAGTAGTAACATAGATCCAGATCCAACATGGATATGGATATCCATAGGAACATGGATATACAGGTAGATTTGTGGTTTCCTCAGCCTGGAGGAGAGATGCCAGTTGACAATGAAGGCCAGGAGCAGACCTTAGCCCAGCAATGAGCACGCCTGGGGATATGACCAGAATGCCATCCCCAGCTTCGGGAAAGCAAGTCTTGGACCTACCTCTTGATAAATGACAGTTGACCAGCATCAAAAATTGGTGCCTGAACATCAGTGGAATGATTTCTTGTTCACTTGGGTTGGCTTTTCTGCACTAGAACAAGTTGCCCTGAGGTCAACAGGATGACTTGTAGAAGCTTTCCAGCCATTACCCACTTCCCTTTCTGACCTCCTCAAACTGACCTCATTATAGTTTACCTTTTTCCATTCAGCTGGCTGTTCTGAGACCTATTGCTGGTCTTTGCTCAGCAAGTAGCCTATGCTGAGATCAGATATGGAGCTGTCTGGTGGGTGGATTCCTCTTTATGTGCATTTGAGTCCTTCCCCTCATGGACTGCTACAGTTCCTGGGAAAGGCAGCCCGGAGCCGTGCCCTGAGCTACAAATCATGACTCAACTCCTCCTCTGGGAGGGGAGAAAATAAAGCAGGTTTTAGTGAGACAGAGAAAAGTGATGCTTTCAGCAGATTGGCTTTAACACTGTGAGAATCGGATGTGGTGCAGAAGGAAGCAAGTGGCAAAATCCCACTCATATGGGGTGATTATTCATTGGAAATGCTGTGCAGTTTTGCCTGTGAGATGTAAAGAGAGTTTACAGGTATGTCTGGGGGATGGCAGTTCTTGTAGGAATTGCACCTTTCCAGAGGGAGCTGAGGATTTCGGGAGGTCACATGGTGTGGAGAGGAATCCACTTTATTGATTGTAATATATTTTTTCCCAAATAGTCCTTGGATTGAGCTTCAGAGATGGAAGTAACAAATGTTCTGCTTTACCTGGGTGGGGGGAACACGATGCACAAGTGTTGAGGTGCATAAATCGGGGTAAAAAGGGACAAAGACCTGGAGACCACGTACAAAAATGAAGAGACGTCCCTGAAATATCAGGGCTTCATAACCCTGGAGGAATAGGGTTCAATAAGGAATGTATCCTAACGAAAACCTGCCTGCCCCAACTGACATGGAGACAAAGCTGAGACCTGGGGGATACCTCATGGGGGACATTTCAGCCCTTGATGCTCATGGTATTTGCAGTCCTGGGGGCTGAATACAGCGGTTTTCACCTTGCTGAGATGCAGTTTCCCAGACCACCCTTAATTCATTTTTCCCCCTTTTCTCCTTTTCTTTAGGTTTGGAAACATCTGTGCACGTACTTGGCTTTAGGGGAGCTGGGTTCTGCTCCACTCCCAGCCCCAGGAGCTGCAGTACTTCTCTCTGCCCTCATGTTGCCCTTCAGCAGGGCTGTGTTCAGGCAAACCAAGCTCCACCTCAAGTTTCTGTAGTGGTGTTCCTCTTGGCTGAATCCAGGCATGCAGCGTGCCCAGCCACTGAATAGAGCACCTGTTTTCCAGTGTTTTAGTCTTGTTGTAATTGTGTTCAATACAAATCTCATCCCATAGCCCAGGAAGTGGCAGTTCTTCGAAGGGAATCCCCCTCTCTTAATTCAATTAATGTTGGAGCTAATTTCCACCCTGGGGCTGAGTCCCATTGCCTTTGAAGTCAATAATAGTGCTGTACTTCCCTTCAAGTGGAGCAGGTTGGAGCTTGCCCCTGGCAGCCCAAGGCTTTGCCAAGCATTTCAAAGAGCTCAGTGTGTTTCTGTGCCAAGAGACAGCATCCTGCTCCCAACAGAGGGTGAGGTGTCCGCAGGGAGAGGCCGGGAAGGCAGGAACCTCTGCCAGCCAGCACAGTAGATGGTAGAAGATGGAGTGCATTTGTTTTCAGTGTCAGTCTCGATGGCAGGTTCCTTTGGAAGAGAGAAGAATTGCTGCTCTGGAGCCACGTTGAGACACACAGTATTTGCAACGAAACACAGATTTGTCCACTTTGCATTTACTTGCTGACAGAGTTTTCATGTATGTTTTCAAAATGTCACTTGGATCATTCCTACCCAGTTTGATTTACTGAAGTGAAAACCACCATCAGTTGGCAACAGGAGTGTTTTTCCTCTTTGGAGCTGAAGAGCCAAACCCTGAGGTGTGTGCTCAGCGTCGGGGGGTATCCGTGACACTGATTACAGCCTTCTGAAAGGTGGTTTTCTTCACCTAAACTTGGCACGCAACTGAAGCACTGATGATGAGTACTTGAGAATCAGACTGTTTGCAGCACCTCTACACAAGTAGAGGCACCTCCAGGAGGTGTTCACAGTTAGAGGATCTTTCCTTTGACTGTGCAGGACTCCAAAGCAGTTGAGCCTTAATTGATCAAGGCTTAAATGACTCAGCTTCAAAGGAAGGTGCTGTTGCTGTACAATATGCCTTTTGTGGAGGTTTGAAGCAACTGATCTTGGAATAAAATAAATTGATGTCCTAGGAATATAATGCAGGAATCCTTGGTGTATAGATGGAGACAAAGGGGGATGAGGGATCCCCATTACTAAATAGACTATATTACATATTTCATTAGCTATGAAAGAGACTTGTACAAAGGTTGTGATACGAAAAAATGCAGTTTGTTCATTTTCCTCATGTGGGAGGAAACAAAATGAGCTTTTGGTTGGAGTTTAGCATGGAAAACTGACGTATGAAGTGACATGAGAAGGCTGAAGTTGCTGGTTTGAACTTCTCCCATAGTGAGCTGGACAGATTTTACATCAGCGCTGATGCACTGCTCCAGTCACCCCTGCTTTGCGGTGTAGAGGAAGGCAGCACAATACCTGGTGTGCCTCTCCAGCTGATCTCTAAGCTCCACGCTGCTTATCAGCCCCAATTGCTGAGGGCGGCACAGTGTGAGAGGACGGCAGCTGCCTCACTGTGATATGATAGGAAATGATGGGCACGACACCAGGAAATGAATATGTAAACAGTTATGTGATCCCCAAGGGGTAATTGCTTTGTTGTAAAATAGTCTCACTCGGGAAGCATAGAAACATGACAAGTCTCATTGTGCTTTTGGGGTAGACAAGCAGACCCAGATAAATATCTGAACTATTTTGGATGTTGCTGGAATTTGATTTGGTAAATTAATGTAGAACACACTCTCCTCTCACTGCCATTATTTAGTGTGACACTGCACAGTTTCATGCTAACTCGCTAGTAGAGTGAGAGGCATTTATATTTATCTGATTGGATGGGAAAAACTCTCAACCTTAGCCTCCAGCAACAGTGGAGCAACAGGCTGGAGAGAGAAACCTCATCCATAATCCTCCAGAGCCCACGATTCTGTGGCTTGTTCAATGTGTACCATCCCTTCTCACTGGGATGGCCAAAGCCATCATGATAAAATATGAACAAACCCATACTATGCCCAAAATTTAAAAGAGATGGAAATCTAAACTTTTCTTTAACAAAGAGAGAAAGAGAAAGAAAGAAACAGAAAGAGAGAGAGAAAGAGAGAGAGAGAGAGAGAGAGGAAGGAAGGAAGGAAGGAAGGAAGGAAGGAAGGAAGGAAGGAAGGAAGGAAGGAAGAAAGGAAGGGAAAGGGAAAGGGAAAGGGAAAGGGAAAGGGAAAGGGAAAGGGAAAGGGAAAGGGAAAGGGAAAGGGAAAGGGAAAGGGAAAGGGAAAGAAAGGGAAAGGGAAAGGGAAAGAGAAAGAGAAAGAGAAAGGGAGAAAGAAAGAGGGGAGAAAGAAAGAGGGAAGAAAGGGAAGGGAAGGGTGAGAGGAGGGGGAGAAGGGGAAGAGAGGGAAGGGGAGGGGAAGGGGAATGGGAAAAGAAAGGGGAGGGGGAGTGGGGGGAGAAGGGAAGGGAAGGGAAGGGAAGGGAAGGGAAGGGAAGGGAAGAAGGGAAGGGAAGGGAAGGGAAGGGAAAGGGAAGGGAAGGGAAGGGAAGGGAAGGGAAGGGAAGGGAAGGGAAGGGAAGGGAAGGGAAGAAACATGATTTTGTCTGGTCAGTTTGTTTCATTACTCTTTCACATTCCCAATGCCAGGGGCATCTCCTGATCCCACTGAGAAATTTGGTTATGAAAAGGCTGAACAAAAAAGAACAAGGCAGCAGTCTCTACAGGTGCAGATCTGGAGTTTAGGATAAACACCTCTGAGCTTGGATTTCCTGCCTTCCACTTATGGTAGCTGTCTAATCTAGCTATCCATTCACCTTTCCTTTCATCCCAGGATGTCTAGTCTGATCTGTCTGTCCTTTCATCCCTGCTATCTTCCTCTTGATCTGTGTTTTTTAGAGCTCATTCATCACACCTTACAACTTCTAAAGCACCCACACAGGGCCACAAAGTTTCTCTTTACATTTTAGCCAAAGTGCTGGAAGGGATGGAAGGTGCAGCCTCTATGGAGAGGAGTTGTTACTTCTTGTTCAAATCACACCTGAAAGCACGCTGGCGAGTGCTCTGGAATGAAATGGAATTGTTCACATCCTTGAAGCATTTATTTAAATGTTTGCCCACTGGAAATGGACAGGTTCCAGTGGGCTTCATTAATTACATGACTTTCCCAACTGCAGCTTTCTTGGTATTGGATAGGGTATGTGAGAATGAGGGGCATTGACAAGCAAATGGGTAATATAGGGCATCAACAAAGTAAATGGGTAATGGAAGACATTAAGGTGAGAGGAAGCACTCCAGAAAGGCTGTTACATTCACAGACACATTTTTGACCTGTTGCTGCATTTCCAGTCCAGATTGATGATGATTTCTAAAAAGGAGTGGAGAACTGGGAGAACATCTGAATGGGAATAAAAACCTGAACATGGGACAAAAGTGGCTCCTTGAATATGGGACTGCCTTAAGGGTCTTTATGTCAGATCTGAAACAATGAAGGCCAGAGTGGAGGTGGTCAGTGGAGATGAGAGAAACGAACCATCTATCAGCACAAGCCGCTGTGCATCCCCTGCCTTGAGAGATGTGCACTGATTTCCAAAGCAATCTCTAACTGGCAACCAGCTTCAGACAATTATTTAGGGAAAAAAACTTAGCTTTACAGGGAATACCTCTTTGGGAAGGTCTCCCTCTCATTCTCCCTTGCTCATTCCTTCTGTTCTTTTATTTCTTCCCCCCCGCTTCAAAAGGCGAAGTTGTTCCTTGGGAGCCCTTTTGAGTGGAGAGAACCATGGCGAGATTCTTGTGTTGGCATGGCTGATGTTAATGGGTAACACCGGGGCCAAAGGTCCTTTAAAGCTCCCACATCTGCAGCTTTGTACAGACCTCACCTCCGAAACGCCTCAAAGTGTGTAGCCAGGCAGGGCTTAATGTGTATTAGCAAGACAAAGACCTGGGGAGGGGAGGAAAGGGGGATGAGTTTTAATTTACTGAAGATTTATTAGGCCTCATGAAATCAGGCTGAACCACCCATTTTCTATATCATCTGCCCACATCTAAAGGGGGTGGCTTTGTTGCGGGGCGATGCTCGTTGAGAATTATCCCGCAACAAATCTCAGCAGCGTGAAAGGGACACAGACGGGAGCAGGACGTGGAGGAGGGTTCACGCTCCCTACACAGAGCCCAAAATCTGGAAATATGGAAATGTGGGGAGGCCATTCAGGCTCGGTCCTGCCTTCTCTTGACTTTTGTTTGTGGGATGCATGTTCTCTTTGCTAAGCCTTGCTTGCTGAAGTAGATGAGTGAGATATCAGGAGGGCAGAGAGACAAGGCTGAGGGCATATCGTGAGGGTCTGGAGCTGAAGGGATCTGTTTTGGGGAAAGAGTGATGCATCTGTGTTCATATAGACAGAAAATCCTTTCAAGTAACCTAAGCCTACGACTGTTTATGAGGGTGGGTAGTGATAGGACAAGGGGAATGGTTTTAAACTGAGACAGGGGAGATTTAGGTTGGATATTAGGAGGAAGTTTTTCACCCATAGGGTGGTGAGGCCCTGGAACAGGTTGCCCAAGGAGGTCGTGGATGCCCCATCCCTGGAGGCATTCAAGGCCAGGCTGGATGTGGCTCTGGGCAGCCTGGTCTGGTGGCTGGTGACCTGCACACAGCAGGGGGTTGGAACTGGAAGAGCATTGTGCTCCTTTGCAACCCAAGCCATTCTATGATTCTGTGATAAGATTGGAAGTAAGACTTTAATACAACTCACAGAGCTTTGAAGTATGTCTCTTCTTAGAGCTCTCTGAGCTATGGCATGGCCAGGAGTTCTTGCAAGTGTTCCTGGGGCTGCCCACTGCTTTCTCCAGGACAGAAGGAATTTCTTTGACGGTGAAGCTGGCCAAGATCCCCTCAGTATTTTCCTTGCTCATAACATTTAGGTGAGCCTTGGTGGTGAACTGTGCACATTTATTACAACGTAAAACCTGTCCCAGTTTCAGCACAGACCAGTGCAGATGGTTATCAAAGCACAAGGTGTGAGAGCGAGCAGAGGGATCTGTCTGAAACAGATGTAAAAGGGAAGTTCTTCAGAGCCAACAGCTCTGAACAGACTGCCTAGAGGTTACACAGAGGGATGCAAACACCTTATTAAGAGATGTGGGGCATCTTGTATCTGATTTAGACACCCAGTTATATGTATATTTGATCTATGTAAATAAATGTGTAGTCTGCCTTTCAGTCCTTGTGTGATATTCGTGGCCTCTTCTTCTGCAGTTCTAAGCCAAGATAGAGGTGAACCACCCAGCCTTGATGTCCAAATACTCCTGGCTATCACATTTAATGGTTTTCATCTTTTTGGTGAGGTAGAGTTTGAATGGATAGCTGTGGGAAGTACTCCCTGCTCCAGAGCATCGTCCCTGGTGGTTCTGAACAGAATATAATGCAGAGGATTTGAGAAGAAGAAGGAAGTAAAGGAATAAATTTCAGTCTGATCTTCAGAAATGAGGCGTGCTCTCACCTCTGATCAGTGAAAATGCCTCCTGGCACTGTAGCCTGTTTGAAACAAGTCACCTTCTCTCATAGGAAAGAGCCAAGCATTCTGGGATGTTGTCACGAAAAAAAAAAATAAGAAGAGGAAAAAAACCTTTTGCTGAAAGTGGGATAAACAGGATGTCCTGAGAAATCTTCACTTCTTTTACGGCTTATAGGACTGTGTAGACTGGAGAGAAGCCTACAGAAGCAGCTCACACACACACACACACCCCACTCCCAGGCATTCCCCCTATTCAGTGCCATCAATTAACCCCCACGGGAAGGTCATGGTAGGGTACAAAGGGGCCTGGTTCTCTCAGGCAGTGGCTGCAATGGCTGTGTGGTGTGGCACAGAGTGACCGTGTGGGGCCTTCTGTGCTTCATCCATGGACATGGAGGTGACCTGGGCAGTGAGAGCCAGGCTGGGTTCAGGCACATCAGTGGCATGGAGAGCCACCGTGGGAGTAGGAGGTGGTGAGAAGAAGCAGTGGGACCCTCGGCCAAGGGTCTCACAGCTGGGAAAAGGGCTCCTTATGAACCTGGAGCCACCCTGAAGGTCCTGCTGTTACTGCTGACCCTCATCATGCCATTCTGTGGGGATGCTGAGACCCTTCCCACTGACAGCCCACATGGCATAGCAAAATGCTGTGGGTTGGGCAGTGTCTCCTGTGCCTCCCTGCAGGATGTGCACTAAAAGCAGCAGGATGACTTGACGATTCCCCAGAGCAAGTGCTTGTAACAAGCCGAGGCCCTGAAGGTCAAAAAACATTTGGGAAACTGCTAATTCCCAGGTCAAATGTCAGGCAGGAAGGTTGTTGTAAGCCGCAGGAATTGTCATCTACCAGTGAAATTTAAATTAAATTCTTGTGCAAAGTTCTCAATCGATTAAACATTTCAAAGCTGCCAGTTAGGGTGTTAGTGAGAGTAGCTGCTACATTCTGCAGCAGCTCCTGTCACAGCTTGACAGATTTGGCAATAGAGGTGTTCACAAGTATTTTTAAGTATCTTGTCTCAGGGAAAGGTTTGTGTGGGGATGACAGCAGGAAACACCAACGTCCCTGTGAATGTGTGTGTATTTCTTCTTGGAAGAGCTGGGACTCGTCTGCACTGAGGATGGGACATGCTGGATGGACACTGTCCAACTGCAGAGCCACGTGGGATCCCACACAAACAGCAGAGTGTGTAAAACTGGAGCAAGCATTTGCAGGTATTTGAGTGAAAGAAGCAACGTGCGGGTCGAGAATCAATCCCACAAATCCTCTTCTTGGCTGTACTTTGTGAATTTATTTCTAATGCATGATTATATCCTTATGATATGTGTCACAACAAGAGCGTAAGGACCTCCCTTGTGCTGCTTTCTGTCTAAATGCAGTTTGCCATGTGACCGGCTCTAGCTTCACAGCTAAGTGCCTCGCATTGATGCTTTCCAAGGCAGCTCCCTGGGAGCTGCATGGGCTTGTCAAGGGGTTAAGATTCTCCCTATTGATACAAAAACGCCTTTAGACATTGCTTTTCTTGAAAAACACGGTCTGAACCATTGAACCCCTTTGGAGTTAGAAAGGTGTTCATCCACCCTCGGGAGGAAAGATGAATGGTGAACAGAAAAGTTACAGTCCGTGGTCAGGCTGAGCAAACATGTAACTTTTGGAAAGCAGTCAAAGGAAGCTGAAAAGCCATCTTAGATACGGAGCTGAGCATGAGTCACCCCGGGAAGTCAAAATAGACTGCTCAAGTACTTCACTTCAAAGCCTTCAACACCATCAACTCTCAAGCATCCCAGGAATGTCATTGCTCTTCAAAGGAGGCAGGGAGGGATCGCTGTGTGTCATGCATTCACCTCTTTGTAAGGAGAACATCTAACAAAGCCTTTTACGGGGCATTCAGTGGGAGGCTGCTGGGTGTGGGTTTCCCCATTTCAGTCTGGAGCACATGCACCAAGCCCTGACCTCCATCCCGTGCCATGTGTACACCAGAGTCCTGCAACAGATTTATTTAATTGGGAAGAAAGTAACGCCACTGATTTCCCAGGCAGCGCAATGAGATCAGCATCCGAGTTCTCTTTAGCCCAGCCAAACACCTGTTGCTGACAGCAAGGTTCAGCAGTGTGATAGGATAGGTCCTGCTTGGAGGCTGGCTGTGGCTGCACCCCATCTCTGCTGGCTCCCAGCACTGGGTGATGTCCACGCCGTGATGTTGAGTTCATGGCAATTCCCCTTAGAGAACAAAGCTGGAGACCCATATTTGATTCTGCCACGTGCTTCAAAATCAATTATTATGCTGATGTGAAGTGTCTCTTTTTGAAAACACGGTGCTGTCTGTAGGAATACTTCAAGCCTGCCTAAAATTCTCAGTTATTTTTATTATTTTATTAGGGAAGACTGAAGTGAGAAATCTCCCACTGCCTTGGTAGACAGCTTTTAGCAGAAACTGAATTTTTCAGTATCCTTCTGGGTATGCAGGCCTTGAGCATCAAACTTCTTTTTCTAGAGATCTCTTCTTCCAAACTTGTATTATTTTTGCGTTATGTTTCAATCTCATCTCCAGTGTGAAAGAAGAACTTGGGCAGATCAAAAAATCACAGGAAAATGCCGTATTTCTTTTAATAAAATGTATCGGGAGGAAGACAGTGGAAATCCTGCCATCGCTGCCATTGGGAAAGATTTGTAAATGAGTAGAAGAAAATTAATAAAATAGCAGGGCTTAGTTAAAGCAAAGAGGAATACAACATAATGAAACAGAAACTGGAGAGGGAATTTGAAGTGTTAGGAGCTGAATGCAATTGCTTGAGTTGGAACCCAACCAGCGTCCTGGGGCTAACACCTCTCCTCCATGGAAAGTGCTATAGGAACTGCAGTATTTATAATGCTTGGGATTCTGGGTTTGTGACTTGTTCAAGAAATGGATTTTAAAAATAAACGTTGATGCTGCTGAGGATTCTCACTTGGAGGAGAACCTGGGGGCAGGCCACAGATTTAGTCGAGACTAAATATAAATGCAGCATCTAGGTGACTTAGGTGCCAAAGTTTGATTTTCCAAAGTCACTTGGTTCTTTAGGCCCAGATCCAACGGAGTGCTTTGGGTCCTCGCTGGGAGACAGGAGCTCAGCTTGATGTTACACACATGTACTTGGTTAGGTCTGGATGCCGAAGACAAAATCTCGGTGTAAGTCTATAAGATATAAGCTGTTAAGTCACTAAGCACCTCTGAAAATATGACCTGAACATATGGGAAATATAGTTTCCATGAATTTAGCACTTGGAAGCAAGGTAAATCAGACCAGTTCTGTTAGATTGGTAAGTCTGGGCTATTGGTTTGCACTGTACTTTTTCCATGCTGCTTGTCCAGTTTAATGCAGTGCAGTCGCTTGGGTTGCCCTGGCAGTCAGTGGAAGAGACACATCTCCCAACAGCCACCACATGTGTCAGAGATGGGTGAGCAGGATTGCCCTGTCTCCATGCAAGGTGAGATGTGGCACAGCCGACGTGCTCACGTAGGCACATGCTAAAAAGCCCAGTGCATGGCCTTGGCACCACAGTGTCTTAAATATAGAGAGTGTGCAGGGGGAAACATCCTGCTTCTGAGCTGTGTCCATTCCAGGATGATGCATCCATCCATCTGCTCACAGAGCAGCTCTTGGCTGGGGAGAATTTTCCCATGATAAGACCCTGGTGATGTTTATATTGGAACTGGCATAATTAATGGGTGCTGTGCACTGGTGCTGCCACACTATGTGCCTTGCAGAGGAGATTTGCAGGATCTGGAAGGAAGCCCAAAACTCAAAAGCCTGTAATTGGTTTAATAACGAATTAAAGTAATGTAGGAAGATACTGCATTAAGGCCTCTCATATAAATGCCACAGGCAGCGATGCAGGATTAGTTGAGGTATCTCTACCTAAGGTGGCCCCAGAGCTGTACTTTTGAAGGAGTCTTCTGAGGACCCCACCAAAAGGAATGTATTTTAGGACTAAACCAGCAGTTCTTGTCCTTCCTGACCTCCAACTGTCTAGGGAGTTGTCAGATGGGTGCTAGAAGGTGGCATCTGATGCTTGCATCATGCTTGATTGATAAAACTGGGTCTGTTCTGCAAGTCACTTCAGGATCTGACCCAGTTTTTGTCTGAAGTCCGTGGGAGCTGCGTGTGCTCAGCCCTTTTTAAGCAGAGCCCGTTGCTTTTGGTCCTAAAATTGGATTTAGGTGCTTTCTGGATTTAGGTCAGCATATTTGAAAATACAGGTAGTGAGGTGCAACATGTTACAGGGAGGGTAAGGCCACAGCCCTCCCACGCAGGGGTCAGGAGGCCTGGCTGATGCTGGTGCTCCATCCCTGTGATTGCAGGGAGTTACCCCACTAGCCCTGAATACTGTGACGTGTCCAATGGAAGAAAAGAAATTAGTGATTCCCAGGGGCATGTTTTACGTCTTGGAGAGTGGCCTGTGGGGTTATTTGGGAGCACAGGGCCTGCTGGGCAGTGTGGGATGGCTGCATAGGGGTTCAGGGAACAGAGATGGGAACTGCCTTGTCAGTGTGGTCTGTAGAAAGCATTGTGTGATGGAATGCTGATACCTGCACCTAGATTTTGTCTCTGGGAGGCTTAGCACATTTGGTTAAAAAAGACAAGGAACAGATCAGCAAAAGAACCATGGAGGATTACCAGTCAGAGTTCTACAAGCAGTGTGCACTCATCGAGGGAAGGGAATTGGACCGCTCATTGTCAGCTGGAGCTGAGAACACAAAGTGTGGGTGAACTTTCAGTTGGAGCAAAATGGATGCGGCTCCCTGAGGAGCATCATGGCCTTGTCCTTAATATCACAGCACCTCTTTGTTGCCTAGCATCCTTCAGATCCCTTATGGAGCAGCCACGGGGTACCAAGGTGTCACCATGGAGGGCCCCAGGATGCCTCCCTCGTATGCCTTGTACATTTTTTCAGTTGGATGTTTAGGTTCAGGGAAATGTGCAAAGCAGGAAGGCCATACCCCCCTCCCCAGCCCCAAATACTGCTTCTGAACCTGTTCAGGAGGTTCCTGGTGACTTTAAATGGTGTTTGCAGGGGTACCTGCAGCACTTCCATGACACGAGTGTCCATGTCCCTAGGCATGGGGACAGGACAGCCACTGCTGAGCGAGGCGCTTCCAAACAACTCAGAGCAAGAAGGAGTGCATTTGCTTTGATCTATCAGCTTTTATCATTTGTAAACATCTATTAATTGGCTGTGTCAGGCCCAGATCCTTATCGTCTTCTAGTCTAATTTCCCCTGTTCGATACATTTCCTCCACTATAAAAATACCCATCACCCACCCCTGTCAGCACAGATTAAATCTAACGCTCTTTCTTTCAGCTCCTCTCCCCAGTGAGGTTGTAAAGCTGTCAGCCCCGCACTTGACAAGAGCCAGGCCGCCCTCCTTCCCTTTGTCTCCTGAAGGAGGAAAATATTTAGGTGTCACTGGTGGGATGTCTGCGGTGGAAGTCAACAGACCTCGACCCATCCATTGATCTGAGCCACGAGAGGAGAGAGGAATTTCCACCTCGGGCAGCTCTGACATTGCTGGTAACCAGGGCATATCCATCCCTGTGCCTCAAAGCCTTCAGTTGCTGATGCTCAGCCCCTGGGAATGGAGGAACACCTCAGAACCCCCCAGCTGCTGTGTAAGTGTGGCATCCAAACAGCTTTTCAGGAGGCCAGGCTCCTCAGTGAGAGGTTGATAAGGGGTGTGATGCTGGAGGAGAAGTGTCTCCATCCAGGTCTCTGAAGCACAGCTTAAGCTGAGCGTTTTCCAAACCTGCTGGCTGAGTGCTAACATCAGGCGCCATCCTTGGCTTTATGTAAAGAGCAGAGGAGGTGGCAGTGAATGGCACATGTCTCTGTATTTACAGCACAATAAGTGATGCAAGCTGCCTGAAATCCCCTCTCATGTGTGCCCTGCAAATAGACTCAGCAGTTCCCTGCTTCGGCTTTTAGCAGCAGGCAGAGGAGAGAGGGTCTGCAGCCCTGCTGGACTCAGTGAGTGGTGTCTGAGCATCCCTGCAGGCGGCTGGAAGACTGAACTCTCTGCTTCCCTGCTGAGCCAATGGAACGTGCACTGCTGTGGGGCAGGAGGAGAAACAGCATAGCAAATATGGAGCAGGGAGCATCAGCTGCGGCATGGCAGGAAACAACCAGGGGAGAAAACACTTCTTCCTGCTCCAGCCCACCTAACACACAGCATTTCCAAGCCAGTTTTTGGTAGGAGAAGCCCCAGGAGCGGGGCTGTGCATCCAGAAGGAGGTGCTGGGACATCATGGTTGTCCTGTGCAGGACAGAGTTATCTCCTGAAGGCACTTGGCAGCTCAGCCGGCACCTTCAGAGCCTGATAAGATCCCACCATCGGCGTGTCTGAGCCGGGAGTGTTTGCCTTGTGATAAGGAGTGTCTCAGGACGGTCCTGGGCAATACCCCGAGCACTGTGGACTGGGCTGGCTGTCACTGGTGCCATGTGCTCCCCGTGTAGCTCACGACGTCAGTGCATTTAATGTGCATGTTAGCACACCATTAAATATTGACTATGCTTAAATAAATGATGCAGCCAACTTTCAAGGAAGAAAGTGCTTATTTTGTCAACACAAAATATCCCTCTGTGCCTTTACCCTCATTAGTCTGTCTGTGGTGTGGAAGTTCTCTGAATGAGGGCTTTGTGTCCGGCTCCACGTGATGTCCCTCGGAGGATGGAGTGGTGTTAGAGCTGAAAACTTGGGCTGGCCTTAAAAAGTGAAGAGTTTCAACCTGAGGATGCCAGAAAGATGGATTCAAAACGTTCTTTCAAACGAACTTGCAAATAAGATGTTTGTCAAACCCATCTCTCCCCTGCAATGTGTTTTAGGTGATGGACAGACTGCACAAGCTCTGTTAGCTTTCTTTTTTCTTTCTGCTCCTCCATGGTTTCACTCAGGCTCTCTCTCACTGCCTCGTTTTACATTTGTTTTCACAACACCTTACAAATAGCTGTTTTTTAATAATGTATCATCGGAGGCTCTTTCATAGGCTTTTGGTGCATCAATTATTGAAGCCCAGCCCCGGTGCTCCCTGTTAATAATGGTAGTGGGTTTTTTTTCCTGGTTTGTTTATTTCCGTGGGTTAAATTTTTCATGGGAATGCTGTGGAAGGCATTTGCCAGGGAACCAGGACAGCACAAGGAAGCAGCCACCATCCTGCCTCGTTGGGAATGGCTGGAGCTGCAGGCTTGGGTTGGACCCAGCTTGTCCCCAGCTGCTACAATCAAAACAATGCCTGGGAAACTGCCAACGCTGCTTGTGCCCACGGGCAACTAGAATGTTAAAATCAGTATTGGCAGAGAGACCTGAGCACGGCGCTCAGCACTGCTACTCATCAAGCAGCAGCACTATGGGGACCTGCCAGCCCAGCTGAACCTGCCTCCTGACTTCCTTGCTAGGACAGCAGTAGTTATCACTGGGCATTTTCCCCACGAATGTTTCCATTCTTTCAAAAAATTGGCTTGCATTTTACTTTGAAGTGACTGAATGTAAAATGCCCATCTGTCTCTAACCGTTTCCTTCATTTTGCAGAGAGCAGTGATGTTCTCAGTGGTGGGGTCATCATTCTGTGAAACATGAGGAAATGCTGATAATAAGATCACATGAATCCTGTTGAGATTGGAAGAGAACTTGGAAGTCCCTGATCCAACCTCTTGCTTAAAGCAGGACAGCTCTGTGGTCAGACCAGACCACTGATGGCTTTATCCATTCTGGTCTTAACAATCTCCATGGGTGGAAACTGAGCATCCTCTCAGGGCATTCTGCTCTGGTGCTTGCCTGTCCTCATTTTTTACCCCTTAACAATTGGCATAAACTCATGGGAATAGTAATTTCCCTGCTGACACACAGCTAAAGCCACCTGCAGCTGGAGCACACTGGACATACCACCTCAGCTGGGTCAGCAGCAACACAGCATTAATGACAGCCAACAGGAAAGCAGCCCTGGACAAAGAGCAGCTGCACCTGCCCAGGTGCTCTCCATGTCCTTCTCTACTGCCCTTTGTTGGGGGACACAGCATCAGGGCTGTGTGAGATCATCCTCTGCTTGAGCACCGCGATGCAGATTTATCCCCTTATTCCACTTCCCATCTCTCCCAACTGGAGCCAAATTCTAATAGAAGATGCGGAGGCAATGGGAGGATGTGTTTATCCCATTGACTTCTGGATCAGCTCTTCCTGCACAGAGAGATTTTAATTTTTAATTCAGTTTTACCTTACTTTGAGACATCATTAAGATCTAATAGTCAGGCAGTACTCAGTCAAGCACCCCTCCCAGAGTTGGTATGGATTCAGAAGAAACATGCATTGAGAACATGTCACCGTTGTGCCAGTTGTGTACCATGGGGTGGGGAAGATGCAAACAGGAGGGTGCAGGTGGGGAGCAGAGCACTTGGCAGATTCAGGGTGAAAAAATGCAAAGCAGAAAGAGTCCAGCTGCAGCTGAGGTGGTTGTAACATTTTGCTTGTGGATTTTTTCATGGATCAGCAGCTCACAGTAAAACTCATGAGTGAGCCTGGGCTTTGCTGCAACCTGAGGCTGTTACTGCTGCAGCTGCCTGCTGTTCCCCAGGCTTCATCACCTGCCATGACAATGTGATTTTAGGTCCTTATGAAAGCCTTTGCTGCCCAAACTGGAGCATCCTTTGCTCCATCTCATTGTCCCCCACCCTCCAGCTGTTGGGTTTCCCACCAGCTTTCAGCCCCATGGTGTGCTCTGCACTCTCTCTCTTGCTTTTCTGGCTCACGTAGTGTGTCACAAGAGATGCTGAGCTGGCTTTGCACTGTAGTAGGGGGTGCTTGTGGCACGCTGATTTGCAAGAAGAGAGCATGCTTAGATGGCATAAAGTTGCAAAATTACAAAGGGTGGCCAGTATTATTGAACTGGGGGTCTCATGATGTAGGGGCAAGTCTGAGCTGAGCTTGCATGCAGTTCTGTCTCTGGCTTATCTCCTTGCTTTTGGTCTCCAGGGACACCTCTAGAGATGGAGAATACATTTTACCATGTGGTTGCAGGTTAAAAGCAGTTGCAATTGCTCTGTAGGATGGAGAGTTATGAATCGGGAGGAGCTCAGCAGGGATTTGGGGCAGCAGGGTTGCTCCTGCTCTCCGGGGCGGTGGAAGAAGCACTAGATGTGCTCTGAATTCAGCTGTACCCTGAGGTTACGTTTCCTTCTCTCTTAAAACTGGAAAGGAAATTGGTTCACATTTTTTGCTTAAAATGCAATAGCAACCTGGCTGACACCTTGACTTTTTTCCTTTATTATTATTATTATTATTTCTCTCCTCTGTGGCCAGCCCTGCCTGGTTTCTAATGAGAAAAGGCCAGGGGAATCAGCTGAGCGTACCTCCCACTTCTCTTAATAAAAAGCTGCTGTTGGAGCAAGGTTCACAAAGCAAGTTTGCTTTGCTGGCCTAATCCACACTCCCTCATGGTTTCATACTGCTGAGAATTAAAGAGATGAACATTCCTTTGCTGTTAATCTGGTAACAATAAGCCAGGGAAGCCGTGGTGGTTTACAGAGAGGGCAGCACGGCCACAGCTGGACAGATGTTTGATGGCACGTGACACTTTATGTAGGCACCAGCCTTGAATCCAGCCTTGTGTTTCTCATTCTGGTGAATAGAGCAAACCCTAAACGTTACAGTGAACAGCTGATCCTTTCACTGCTGACACATCACGCTTTGGCATCTGGTGGCACAGGTTGCCAGCCAGCTGGAATAACACTGGCTTGGATCTGGTAGCCTTTATTCAGAACATCTCCTGATGACTTTGTGCTGGGATGAAAGAGAAGTTGGTTCTCAACGAAGTGAATGTGCCTATTTTGGAGGCCTGGGAAGTGCTATGGGGAGGTGTGAAAGGGGAAGGAGCCAGCAAGACCCAGGCAGGGCTCTTTGCCCTCTTTGTCACAGCCCAAGGCTGCCACTCAGATAATCACGGACTCTGGGAATTATTGATACTGCACATCTGTGACATTTTGTGAGCCTGTAAATCAAAGCTGAGTGGGAGCCCTGGGTGCTGTGTGCTCGCCATGAGCAAGCTGATCCCACTGGGCTCTTCACTGCTGTGTTGAACCAGAAACTCAGAAACCTGCAGGGGTGCCCAGAGAATTCTAAAGGAACGGCCTCAGCAAAGCCCATCCTCCTGCCAAGCTAACAGCTGCAGGGCCAGAGAGAGGAAAACGTAATTAAAAAACCCCTGCAGGTTTGATTTTTATATAACCTCTTCCCTGCTGTGGTTTTCCACATCTGCTGATGATTTCTCCTCTCCCTGTCCCCTCTCTCAATGCTGCCCAGCTGCCCTTCATCTCTACTGAATTGCACCTGAGCTGCAACCTCCTTCCCAAGTCATAGAGCCATGGAATCATTAAGGTTGGAATATACCACTGAGATCATCAGGTCCAATGGTCAACTCACGACAGCCATGCCCACTAAATCCAGGGGAGTGAGTAGTGCTGTCCAGGGGGGTGTACCTATATCCACAGCAGAGGTGCTCAATGCTGCACCCAGGGGCAGCTCATCCCCCTCACTGCCATACAGGCTCCAGCAGGTTTCAGGTCAGTTCCTGCATGCCGGTCTCTCCTGGTATCTAAATAGCTCCATTAATTGTGCATATGACAAAAAGATTGATGGATGAGAAAGGACACGGCTTCCCCCACCCCAATTAGTACTTCATCAAACAGAGGACCTACCCCTCAGGACACCGTGCAGGGCTTGGTCACAGAGGCAATCTGCATACCTCCAGGACAGGGAGGTAATGGGCTGAGATTATCGGTCAATATTTAAATACAGACAAGATCTGAGCTCTTTCGGAATTGCCACTCAGCCTATTGTGGCAATGACGCCCGTGCCCAGGATCCCTCATTTTTATCATGCTACATTACCCTCAGGGCTTTTGCATTCCCACACCACTTGACCTCTTGACTCTGTTATCTCCATCCTGGAGCAAACAAGAAACATTTTATTCCCACCAGCAAGCTGTCACTCACATCAGCAGCTTCTGCTGCGAGTGCTGGGCTCGTCGTGCTCCATCCTCTTGCCTGCCCCACTGGGAGCTCTGCCTTCCCGAGGTGGAAAACCCAGGCATAATAAATCCGCTCTCTCCATGCTTTCGGACCACTTGCTCCTTCTTAAGGTGGTAGGGCAAGTTTGTGGCCAATTTTTTAATTTTATTTATGCCTCTCCCCCTCCCCATCCCCCTCACCAATGATTTTTTTCTTTTCCTGGGTATCTTTCAGTCAGTCATAAAGATAAAGAGAAGGATCTGGCTGAGCACATTGACAGAGAACAGTTGCATCGATCAGTGGTGGTAATTACAATTAAGATAACTCCCATCAAAGTGACCTTATTTGCTCTGCTGCCTTCCTCTGTGGTTGGAGATATCAACCTCAACCTGACCAAAAGAGTGAGTCTATTAGTACTAACTCCTTCAATCCATCAGTGTAGTTCTGTATTCACTGGCTTTCCTAATTACCCAGCACCATATGCAAATTAAGCAATCTACAGATAGATTAGATATCAGTCTTGCAGATTTTGGACAGGTGTCAGCTACCACAGCTGATTCTGCAACAGCAGTAGCTGAGCTTTGCTAGGGTGCATCAGCCTTGTTGCTGCAGGGTGAGGTGCAAAGACCTCGCAGAGGTTCTGCTTTGGGCTTCTTCCATGCACCTCTACTCCATCCATGGCTCTGCAGATGGATCAGTTCTGCAGTTCCTGGGCTCATGCCAGTCCCTGGGACCAGGCTTTAGACCAAAACACCTGGATGCATCAATCTGTGCTCTGCTTGGTAGCTTTTGGGTTTTCATCCCGCAGTACTGAATTGCTCATTGGCTCAAGACCTGGCCAAAAGCCCTTATGGGGTTGCTCAGGGCTGGGATGGTACCTGCATGCCATTTGTTCTCTGAAGCTTGAGGACAGAGCTTGCTGCACAGGGGTGACCCCATTCCCAGGTGTCCACAAGGCAAAGGGTACCACATCGACACCCGCATGCAGACAGATGACTGTGGCCATTGTAAGGCCTCCGTAAAGCCCCCATTGAAATTAATGGCAAAACTCCCAGAGATTTCAAAGGGATCAGTCCTGAATGTTTGCAATTCTCTCCTAGACTTATCATATATCCTCAGCGCTGTGTGCTATTTCCATAACAAGAGGTATGGCATTCCCCTACTTCCATGTTTGTTAAGTAACAAAGACAGATTTCAACGCTTGTAGCCTTCCCAAATTTGTCAGGCACTGAGCAGTCTCCCCTGGCTCCGTACGAGCGCGTTCCCAAGCACCGTGCCTCGTTAGCGCCGTGATGGGACCTTGTTCGGATGCTATGAATATGCATCAGGGCTACGGTTGGGGTTTTGTTGGCATACACAGTGACTTTGTCATTTAATGGTCTCCAGGGCTGTTTTAATCAACATGCACATTTTGCGTGTCAGCTTATTTCACTTCACTGCTTATTATTTTATTTACAAATATTCTGGCATGTGCTCGAATTTATTCTGTCCCATGAGTTTGTGACTTCCTCCTCTCTCCTCTGTGCCCTTCTCAAGACAAGGTCTGTGCTTTCCCTTGCTTTGTCATAGGGAGAGATCGAATTTACCCTCCGCTGAGCTTTACTTTGCTTCATCCCCCATTCCAAAATGGGGAGGGGGAAGAGGGAGGGGTGCTTGCCCAAAGAGGATTTACAGCAGCGTGTGGAGTCCTCGGCACTGGGGTTGGGATGGTCTGGGCAGACACACAGGCGTGTCAGGGCCACCGGGGATGAGGCTCTGTGTTCTGTTAGAAGCTCTGAGCCCATCATGGGGACACTGGGTGTGGCGATGAGAAGGGTAGGTGCACCATGGGGCTGCCCAAAGGATGCTCCTGCTCTCTATGTGAGTGGGTGGAAAGAAGATGGGTTTTACAGGGACAATCTGGGCTGGCCAAAGCGAAGGAGTCCAGAACTCCTCAAAGACACGCTTGTCCCCCTGCTTAAACACTCCCATCACGTTCAGCATTTCCCTGCAGGTCTAGGGGAGGTGGGAGAAGATGTCTTTTTGGGTCTTAGCGTGAGCACTTTTCCTTCAAACACTCACCAGGGTTGGTGTTTCAAAGGAAAGGTGCCTGCCAGAAGTTTGGAAATAAGTATTCAGTCCCTGCTCGTGGGCCTTGGCACGTTTCCCATCACAACTGCCAAGATGTCCAAACCTAAAACGAGCAGCACAACATCTTTAATAATTCACCGACCAATGCTTTAAAAAAAATGTGTGGTTTATATTCATGCCAGCACTGCCCCTCCCTCCCCTCTTCCCCATCTCCCCTTCCTCTCCTTTCCTTGCAGGTGGTCTATTTAATTTCAATTTCAAGCTGCTGCCTCCTGCTTTGGTTCAGCAAAATGACGTGTCTTGACCTATTCATTTCATGTTTCCAAAATCTTTTACATTTCCTGCCTCCTCTGCCCCCCTCCCCCTCACAAAGGAAAAAACAATCCCAACTCACAGAATGAAGGATTTCCCCACGTCTGTAGAAAATCTGGCCTCACTTATACCTGTAAAAACAGTTGTTTCCCTTATAGGAAATGGCTCATATTGGCACCTGAATTTTGTTTTGTTTTGTTTTCCTGGTGAAATTTTGATAAGGCTTTATGTGATGTTGGTAATGGATGGCCAAACTCCATGAAGGTTTCTTGAGCTGCCTGAGTAAAGAACATGTTTGCCCTATAGGAGACTCCTATGGGGTCTTACCAGTTGAGACTCCAACCAAGCTAAGGGATTTGTGATGGGCTTTGGGCAAACAGATGACAGAAGAGAGTCCCTGGGAGCTTACAAAGAGCACTAAGCGGCTAGGCATGGGCTGAGGGCACAAATGGACAAAGGCTGGAGCAGGAACCCAGCTGGACCCTTCCTGCAGCACTCAAGTCAGGAATCTCGTTCAGGATTTCTCTCCCCAAAGGCTGAATTGTCATATCTCAGCCATTACTCTTGGATGGTTTCAGATGCATTGAGTTTTGGTCTTATATTGAGGAGGGAATCTGTGCCTGAGCACCAGAACTCCAACACGAAGGGAAAAGCCAAGCTTCCCCTGAACACTTGGTATGGCACTGATGTTGAGGAGAGAATGGTGAGGAGAGGTATGTGATGCCCTTTGGAAAAGCTAAAGTCTCTCCTTCAAGGAAGAGGCATAGGTGGGACTGTGAGACCCCTCCTGGTGTGGCCAGCTGTGTACTGAGCATGGGGGCTTTGTCTGTTTAGCAAGGATTGAGCTGGGGAGTCCTTGCTGTGTGATGGAGAGATGATGGCAAGCCCTTAGTAATCACCAGTTATTTTAGTTATAGAATCATAGAGTCATAGAATCATTAAGGCTGGAAAAGACCACTGACATCATCAAGTCCAACATTCAATCCATACCCACATGCCCACTGACCGTGTCTCTATGTGCCATATTTGTCCTGGAGTACCTCCAGGGGCAGTGACTCCCCCCTCCCCTCCCTGTGTAGCCTGTGCCACTGCATCACCACTCTTTCTAAGAAGAAATTTGTCCTAATATCCAACCAGAACCTCTCCTGGCACAACTTGAGGCCATCAGCTCTCATCCTATCACTGGGATTATTATCTGGGAGCAGAGGCCAACCCCCACTTCACCACGACCTCCTGTCAGGGAGCTGTAGGGAGTGATAACATCTCCCCTGAGCCTCCTCTTCTCCACACTGACCAACCCATTTCCCTCAGCTGCTGCCCATAAGATTTGTGCTCCAGGCCCCTCACAGCTCTGTTGCTGTTCTCTGAACATGCTTCAGTGCCTCAGTGTCTTTCTAGTCCACTGTGTATAGGTCTGTACATAGGACCAAATCCATGATATGCACCTGTACTTCTTTGGCAGAATTAATTTCTACTTTGAATGTCCTCAGCCTGAAGATGTTGCCCTTTTTCTTTCTCCTTTGTATTTATTTCTGTGTTTATATCTACCTGGAAATAGCCAGCTATTCAATTTCTTTGCCTTTTTTTTTTTTTTTTTTTTTTTTAAAGCAGAAAACAAGCATTATTTGACACAACCAGCACAGCAGATCCCATTTGCCATCTGCCACCACACCGTCAGACGCAGCCAAAGCCCCTTGGCAGCACAGAGCCTTGTGCAGACCACACAGCCCTGGCACAACAGCACTTAGGGAGGGGGCAGGGGGTGCTGAGCCCCCCACTAACAGGGTTAGAGTGACTCCAGCTTTGCAGTGGTCTGTGCTGGTTGTGTAGCGGTGCGATGCGGGGTTGGGGCGTACACTTGTGGGTAGCTTAACTTTTCATTTCCTGTGTGGTTTCATATTAGGCAAGGTATGCATCACCAGATTTAATTAATGCACAAAGCAGTGTTTTATGTACATGCTGGACTTTCAGAAATAAGTAGCGGTGAGATAGACACATCAGCAAAGGGTTTGCAGAGTCACCAGAGAACCCAGCTGCCAGGATGGGGATATTTCATTGGAGCTGATGTTGGACGCTCAGCATTCTTTGCAAAGCCTCTGTTACGGCTCTCTGCTTTGGACCCCAAAAAACAGGAGTCAAATAAATGGCTTGCAAAAGTAATCCTATTCAAAACAGCGTTGTGTTTGGAAAGAAAGAAAGAAAGTTTGCCTGGCTGAAAAATCAAACCCAGTGCTACGGTTGGTGCTCAGGCTTCCAGCTCCCAGAAAGATGTTCCAGGAGCTGGCTGCTGGCTGCTCGCCCTCCTCCCCATCATCTCCCATGTTTATGAGGTGCTGGGCTCTGTGATGCTCGCCTGCTGCTCCGCTCTGTGACGGGTCTCTGAGAGCTCTTCTCCTGCCTGCCAGTTTTTCTTCAGCTTTGCAGCCGTGTTAATAAATGGGAGGGCCTGGAGCTCGCAGCAGTGTGAGAACAGTATTAGCAGGGCCAGCAAAATTATTTCCTTGAAAAGAAGGAGGCATTTTCTTTTCAAATGTGGGTTCCCTGCTTGCTCAAAAGGGCTTTGGAGCCAGGATGAAAATTGCTACAGAAAGGAGCAGAGAGCAGGAGAAACACAGAGTGAAACTGAGCAAAATTCAGCTGGGTCATTTCAGTCTGGGGGAGAGAAGGACAGAGGATGATAAAGATCTAAAAATTAGCTGCTGAAGATAGAGGGAAGCTGGAAGAAGTTTCTTCCTTTCTTCTTCAGCTTTGAAACGAAGAATCTGACCTGGAAACACATTCCCCCACCACTGCATGGTTCAGGTGCCCGAAGGATGAACACGGGATTCAAGGGTTGCATCTATACTAAATTATATGCATAAGTAAAATGGTACAAGGCTCATCTTCTGTGCTGGAGATCACTGGCCCAGCTCAGCTCGCTACAACTCATCTACACTGCTGCCTGGTGTTGCCTGATCCCACATTGTACCAGAACACAAAGGGCTATGGCCCACTAGAGCACATGCACATCATGAAGCAGGGAAAACGCTGTCCCTGTTCACTTTCTTGATACAGAGATAATCAAGAAGAGCTGGTGCAGCGTGTTCGCATCCCCAGTGGAGAGTAAACTTCGTTGCTCACATATCTGTGCTCGATGGGAAGTACAGGAAGACTGGTTAAAGAGTGTGGGATTGGAAATTTAGGTGTTCATTCAAAAAATGTAGAGTTTTCTGCTCAAAACCCACCTGTGCATCCATGGCTTTGGTCAAATGTATAGATCAGGGGTACATTTAGCCTCCATGTGCAGCTGGAGTGGTAAATCCAGCACACAAAGGAGAAAAAGGTCTGAGGGGTGATGCCAGAGGCAATGGAGGTTTCCTCCATGTCAGTCTCTGTGTTGATGCAGTGCTCCTGAGCAGGAAGTTTTCATCCTGAACTGCCAAACATGGAAAGGACTAAATTGAACCGTGTTGGTAGTTTTCCTGGATAATGCAGGGAAAGCTCATAGGGATGCTTTCTTCTGTAATTACATCACGCAAGTACTGTTTTGGGGCACTGAGAAAAACAAAAGAAAACAAAATATAAAATAGCAAATAAATAATAATAGTAAAACCCTACCTGATGCATCATCCACTACTTCTCATTCTTTATTCTTACCCCCGAATGGTGTGAAGTTCTCAGAAACCCCATTACAATGAAAAGCACGGGTTTATTGCTGTGATGCGATGAGTTGTGTGACTCAGTATTTCCCTCCCTCCTGACAGAAACCAAGGAATGAATCCATCTCCTCATTCATTAGCCTCAAACGAGGCTGTGGCAAAAACGAGAGCGATAAGATCAAATATATATGCTAGATGGGTACTTCTGTGACTGTAGACATAACATCTTAACCGAGGTCCATTCTCTGCATTTTCCCTCTGTCTGCTGGTCAGAACCCTGCAGGATTTGATTCCCTGTCAGGCACAGGGACATGGCACAGAACAAGCTTTGAGAAGCCCGTGCTTGGTGTGACTCAGACTTAAGGAAGTGTTGTCTAGACAAGACCCCAGGTTTTTAAGCCACAGCTATGAGTGGGAGAAGTGAGAGAAGCCAAGTGGTGTCAGCAGCAGAGATGGACTGCAAAGCTCCAGGGTGTCTGTAGCGCTGGGCTGCCCTGCTGCTCGCGTGGCATTTCCTTCAGAGGGAAAGCTCACACTCCGCTGGGAGCTCACACATCCTCGTGCGTGCCGGCTGATAAGGATGCAGGCTTTTGGGCTGTGGTTTTTGGCCAGATTGGGGTGGTCCGTCAGCCCCCCTTGTAATCCATCCCTGTTTGTGTGCCCTGCACAGCGACACACTGCCTGCGAATGAGGGTTGGCTTTGGCGGGACGGTGCAAGGCGTGACATCTGTGCATCATCAGTGTGAATTGAGGAGCAGTGGAGTTACTAGTTTATATTTGTTTTAAAATATGGATGGAATTAGGGGATATGCTCATAGCTTCTTTCCCGCAGGCTCTCTGGACTCCTTCCATTTTTTCCGTGTCAGAGAGAAACCCCTTTCAGCAAACACGGTGATGTGTCGAGTGTTACAGCATCTCTTCTTCTGGATACGGGTCAAGTGGGGAAAAATAATGTCAATATTTGGGTGATGAAGGGGAGGAAAAGCTACGCTCTCATATTTATGGGGTCTCTGGCTCACATTGGAAATGGGACAAATTTGTGCCTACCCAAGGAGGTGGTGAACAAAGGGAGCAGCTGGGTTAGGTCAGAAAATCGCTTACTACTCGCGTTGTATGGGATAAGTCATGCCTGCATGGCAAAATGCAAGGTTAGGCTGTCTTTGGACTAGTTACACCATTTCTTATTGAGCAGTGTGCATCTGCTGAGGTTTAAAGGAGGTTAAACACTGGATAGAAGGATTGTGCAACTGAGTCTCTGTGTGAGTAATTCAGGGTCAGGAATATATTTTCAGCACATTTCAAATTTCAGATAGCTGTTCAGATGAGACCGGACAGAGGGAAATCTTTCTATTCTGCACAGTGTAAAAAATACTAAAAATAATCAAAGCTTTGAAGTCCCATCTGGTGTTTCCTGCTTCTAAACTGCCTAGTTTTGGTAGGGGAATGGATTTTCTTTCATAAACTCCCAATTGTAGTCAACTGAATGGAATTCTGTGATTTTACTTGGCCGAGTTTCCAAGCCAAGTCAACTGCTTTGTTCTGAAGAGCTGGAAAACTACTTGATCCAGCAAAGAATTGCCTTCTAGGTGTTGTCTCACTGCAGAGAATCCCTTTTCCTTCTGCGTAGGAGCAGACAGATGTATTTCTGGGTTAGCAAATCGCTTGAAACTTAGGCACAGCCACAAAAAACTGTCTGCAAAGCCATGGTATCTCCTGAGCCAAAGAGCTTTCTGCTGCCAAACTGCTGCTATTTTGAAAATCTTTGAAGTTTTCAGGGAGATCCATTAGGATATCTTTCAATGAGAATGATTTTACACTACAGGGATATTGTAAAGGAGTACACGGTGTGGAGAAGTAATTACATGTGTCTCGATGTGAGTGGCTAATCGTTCCAAGGTTAGAGAGACCACAGAGGTCATCTAACTTTATTCAGATTTATATTCTTGTGAAATTCATCTGACTTTAATTATTTTGTGCCTTACGCCTAAAAAGGGAATATAATGTCTTTCCATTTCTCCTGCCATCCATCAGTCTAAGCTGATTTAATCTAATCTAGCCTAAACTAAAATAATGAAGATAGACAGTCCTCCGGAGCCAAGCACAATTAATTCGTATACAGCTGAAATAAAATATTTTATTTTTACTCCATTATTTCTCCACCAAGGCCTACAATTCAGCCATAACTTTTATAGGAGCAGAATGTCATCTAATCCCGCATTTAGCGCAATCAGAAAACTTAGGGCTACTTTTTCTGGAGTCAAATAACAAAAAAATCAAAATACTCCAAAATGCAATTCCAGAACCTTCCCCTTAGCTCTTCATGTCTACATGGGATGTCCTAAAAGGAATCACCCATAAGATGATTTAGATTCTTTATTCTGTTACTGGGAAATAGCCTTTGCCGTGCACTTTTCCTTCAAAGAGCTCTCCTGATGTCAGCACTGTAACAGAGCTGCATGGGGATAAAGGATTGTTTGTCATGGGAAGAGACAGATTAATAATTCTGTGCAGAAACTCCTTTTTCCAGTTCCAAAAATCACTGTCAGGTGATCTCATGTCATTTTGGAAAAGGATTAAGCTTAATGGCAGGACACCATGCGTGTCCCAGGGCATCACTCAGAAGTGAAGCATTGGCTTGTTGTGTGGGTGTAATTATCCTGGTGCAACTCATCAACCTGAGCTGGAAAGTCCATCAAGAGGTCCCCGGTTGGCTGGAGTGGGCTGAAGGAAGGCAACCCTTCAAGTGGGAAAGAAGACAACGTTAACTCACCAGAAACCAAGCAGAAACCTTCAGAACTCATACCAAATTTTCAGAAGCAGTGCACTTGAATTGACAGGGGTTTGTGGTCTCGTTCCATGCATTAAATAAGAAATCTCCCTGAAGAAGGGAGGTATGAGAGAAGACCCCAAAACTTTGGCTTTCCAAAGCAAAGCACTGCACTCTGCCTACGCCATGAGTCTGGTGAGCTCCAAACCACTCAGGAAGGTTTCCTGAACCCTCGAACTCCACCAGCTTTGCCATGCCTGGTGGAAAGCCCTTGGTTTCTTGTCATCCCTTTTTTGTTACTTTTGCTCCCTTTTATTAGCAGAGAAGCCCAGCTGTACAATCTCTCCCATCTCAGCATAATTGCATTAGACACTTGGAGGCGGTCGGATTGCCATTCAAGCTGGTCTATAATGAATTTACTTGACATGCAGAGGTCCTTATGTCACAAAAGGTTTTCTCATTATATCTGAGCTTTTACTTGTTTATCGAGAGCCTCCCAGCCCTCACCCTGTCCCCACTCGGCACAGTGCAGGAAACTGTCATTTAGTGCCATATTCATCAGAAAAGGCACAACTGGTTGTAACTTTTACCCGTTTGTTTTGCAGCTTGTTGAGGGTAAAGGTGGGGGATAGAAAGTGCTGATGTTGTTTGCCCTGCCTCCACCAACGCCACAAGCTGGTGTACCCCAAACCTCAATATTTCATAAGTCCTTGGGGCACTGGGATTTTTGTCCCACAAGAAGAGAAGATGAAATCAAAATTATGGAGCTGTTCACCCCTGAGGTTGTAGCAAGGTGGGGTCGGTCTCTTCTCCCAGGTAACAGTGATAGGATGAGAGGTGATGGCTTTAGGTTGCACTGGAGGAAGTTCAGGCTGAATATTAGAACAAATTTATTCTCAGAGTGATGATGCAGTGGTACAGGTTGCACAGGGAGGCTGGGGAATCACCGACCCCAAAGGTTTTCAGAAAAGGATATATATGGCACATAGAGACATGGTTAGTGGGCATGATTGGGATGGGTTGACTATTAGACTTGATGTTAGTAGTCTTTTCCAACCTTAATGATACTATGATTCTGTGATTCCTGCCCTTTCCTTGCTGGGTCTTGGAAGCTGCTTCAACACACCGCATACATTGCAAAACACTCCTTGGTGTGCACTGACCTCAAACCTTCATCCTTCAGAAGGTGCCAACAGGCATCTGATAGCACAGCAACAGCAGCGCTGAGCAGAACCCCAAGGAGAGCCACAAAAAGGATGCAATGCCCCATCCTGCTGTAGGTCCTCTTACTCTTGAACCAATCCCCAAAATACTCTGCTGAAGGGCACACACATGCACATGCACATTAGCACAGCGCACACATTTTAGCACAGCACACACACATTTTAGCAGAGCACACGCATCTTCTAGCAGAGCACATGCATGTTTTAGCAGAGCACATATGTGTTTTTGTAGATCAGACCTTCACAGCCCCCCTCTACCCACTCAGCCTTGCATGGGGAGACAGCACCCTGATAAGCTCCCGCCTGGAACTGCCCACTGCCAGCACCTCCCCAGCTATCCTTGTGCAGTGGGCTCAGGGCTGCATTACACTGCTGTTGGTTCTCCTGACATGGAGCTCAGGCTGGCTCCTTGCTGCAGCCAGACCGGGCTGGGAGCGATGTCTCACATGAATGAGATAAGAGAAGACAAAGCAAATGGGGAAGAAAGGAAGCTTGTAGCTTTTCAAGTTCAATGAGGCTTACCAGGCTTTCGGGGGCCTCTTCAAATCAGAGGCCGAGTTAAAAGAACATGCAGAATTCAAAGCCTGTCCTTTTCCAGGCCCTCCATCGGCTTTGAAAACCCTCCCAATTCATGTTTCCTCTTGTCTGCCCTCCCTCTGCCTGCGCCAGCACTTCCCCAGCACACCCCACTCCCGTGCTCCCCCAGCCTAGCCTAGCAGGTGTATGGCCATGTCCATGCCTCTGGTCCTGCATGCAAATGGCAGTGGGCGATGGGCAGCATCCCAACCGGACACAATGGGTCCCCTTAATCCCTCATCACTGTCTCTCAATGCAGCAGCAGCACAGCATCAGAATGGGGTATAGGCAGTCCCTCTTGCACTACAGACATTTTTGTGCTGGGTCCTGGCAGTCCAAGAATTACAACCACCATTTCCTGGGAGGAATTGGGCTCTGCCAATGAGGAGTGCTGGAAGAAGGGAAATGATGCAACCAACACTTATGCCACTTCACAAAACAGCATTGTGACTTTCCTTGAAAAACGAGCTGAATGCATGGGAGACACTTTCAGAAGGAAGGGCCCAGTGATAAGCAGTTCTGCAAATCTGGCTCAATCTGTTGTCCAAGGGCAGAGTGCCATAGGCTGCATGGCCGTGGGGACCTGGAGGGCACATCCCAGCTCTCCTCCATTGGCCATGCATAAGGTTTTCCACTGCGCTCCTACAATTCCGGGCACAGACGTATGGTTACTCCATCCTCTCATCAACCAGCATTATAGAAAGGGGAGGGAAGACATGCCTGCTCCCATCCTACAGCCTTCTTGCAGGCATCTGGCCATGCTGTGAAATCCTCCCTGGGTTTCCCATCCTCTGCCATGGGCAAGTAGCAGCAGGGGCATCCCACATTGACACAGACCTCAATTCTGGGGAGCAAACGGAGCAGCAGGTGCCACAGCCCAGACACGGATCATTGACGGTGACTTGAAGAGGAAATGTGATTTGTGCTGCACTGCTGGCTGAGACCCCAAACAGCAAAGAGCCACGGCTTCCTTGAAGAATTGCCACTCGTTCTATTTTTTTAAACAGCTCTCTAAAAACGTCTATCAAATGCTGCGCCTCCAAAGACCTCACAGAATGGCAGGAAGATTTGCATGCCAACAAGTGGCACTTTTGAGGACGTTGTCAATGCAAGCCAACAACCGCGGGGTCCCTCTCCCTTCTCAGCCATTCAGATGGCCGGAACGCTCTCGGGGCTGGGCAGAGCCATGTGACAATCACTGCAGGACCCCGACGTGCAGCAGTCCTATGCTTGAATGCAGCCAAGCTCCATCCCCTTTGCTGTGCAGCTCCATTGAGCACAGGGCAGCGCAGGCAGACAGAGGTGGATTGTGCCCTGTGGGCTCAGCTGTCAGTGACCGGCCGGGAGGTGACAGATCCGGAGCAGCTCCTCAGCTGACATGAGTTGCAGAAGTGTCACTGACCTTGTGTGGCCCTTTGTCACTATTGTCTCAGCCCTTCTGAAAAGAAACCCTTGGTCTTGTTCTTCTCCTCCGGGCTGGGAAAGCGATTATTATTATGTCCTGGCCTTTGGCTGATGGAAATATGTGTGGCTTTTGTTGCCCGCTTCTCTATCCTGAGTGCATTCCCCCCCAGCTGCTATTCACATTGGTGTGAATCTGGTATTCAATGAAGTGGTGGAAGTGGGAGGGGTCCAGGCAGAGAGCACTGCACCCCAGCTCACCCCACAGGCCCCCCCACCCCTCAGCCCTATGGCCATTCCCAGAGTCTATCCACAGCACATGTACGCAGATACACTGAACATAGCACATCATCCCATCTCACTGATCTGCTACTGCTCCATGCATTCTCCATTCTCTCATTTGCCCCTCCAAAAAAATGAGCATGAATGATTGTTCGAAGTTTCACCCTCCTCCTTTCCCAGAGCATCACATCTGCCCTGCACTGCCTTTGCAGTGGATGGATTGCGGTTTAATTGGCTGCTTCAGCTGCAGCTCAACCAGCACTGCCCACCATTGCTCCGGTTGAAGAAAGCATCAGTGCCAACTTCACAAAGCTCCCTGGAAAGGCACCAGTGCATAAAATGGGATTTAGTGGGAACAGGTCATCAGCCAGACAATGGGAGCCATGGGAGCCATCACTGAGGTCTGGGCTGCAGACCACAGTGGCAGGGTGGGCACACAGCTGAGCACCCCAGTACCATCAGCATGTCACAGTCACTCGATGCAGCCTGCTCCTCCTGAGCTATGGGAGCCCATGAGCCGTGGTGTTGCATTAATTCCAAGAGTGAAATTACACTATGCATTTGGTGCTGTGGTTCCTCGTTTACTCTCCATCTGACAGCAAAATGGAGATCCTGCTCGCTGTCACTGAGGGCAGAGTCCTGCAGTCCTGGACAGGAGAGGATCAGAGGGAAGAAGCCCAACAAAAGCCATCTGAGCACAGCAGCACAGTTAAAACAAACCTTTTCAGCAAGCAACCTTGGCAAAGCTCAAAACAGGAGCAAGGCAAGGCAGACAGATGTAGCTCATGTGTAATGAGAAATCACGTTGGGGAGCTGCAGGTGGATCTCTGGAAGGCAGAGCTGCCAAAATCCCGACTGTGGGCTGAGCTTCATTGCCCCAGTCTGGTGCTACGTGCCCACTCAGTACACAGAGCTCTGTCCCTTCAGTGAGGAGCAGTCCCTGTGCTTGCAGTCATTGATGGTTAGGAACAAAGCCAGTACTTGGAGTAAATCTCAGTGCTTGTAGCAGTTTTACTCATGTTTTAGCACTTGGGAAGGGAATAGATTTTAATGTCAGTGCTCCTGATTTATCTGAAGCAGGAGAAGGATGAGATAAAATCAGGAAAGCAAGTGTCAGTGTCCTGAAAACTATTAAATGGGGTCAGGGAAAGCAGTTTAGGGCAAGCAAAGAGCCAAATATGAACCATTTGGAGAAAATCATCCTATGAGAGTTTTAGGATCAGCAGTACTGCCTCCTTCAGCTGCAGGCTGCAAAGGGTTTGTGCTGTTTTGCTGCTCTGTGAGACAACTTAGGCCTGAGCAGCTGGTCTATGGACTGAAAAATGGAAAGTTAAATCATATGGCATTGACAGGCTGATCACAGTCGCTGAGCTGCTGTCTATCAAATAGCAATAGTTGTGGAAGAGACCTCGTGGGTGATGTCCCACTGTTGTGGTGGTACTGTGGCAATGGCTATGCTGTGTTCACCAAAAATGGGGTCACTGTGAAAGATGTGGGGCTTCTCATCCACCACGGGTGGGTGGTGGGGTGCAGTGCTCTCCCTTCAGGGTGGCTTTGTCTGAAAGCTGCAGGCTGTTTTTCTGCATAACTGCAGCTGTCTGGCAGCAGATGGCTTGGATCTGCAGTTCTCATCCAGAGGTTACAGACAAGATCAGCTTTTCTGAGAGCAGGAGTGGAACTTGCCCTTTTCCTCCCTAAATTCTTCTGCATTGGCCTGGTCGTTATCATTAACTGGGGTCAAACCATCCTCAGGAGGCTTCACTGCAACAGGGACTGCACTCCTTTATTTCCTGGAGAGTATTAAAACACCACAGGGAGATTTGTGAGATTGAGCCCTGTCCTTGGAAATGTACCTGGACCCGAAGCGATGCCAGTGTACAATCAGTGGTGCATATGAACTCAGCACTTCTTTAAAGCTGCAAAGCCTGCACACAGGTCAGCCCAGCCTGTGGTGCAGATCTTCGTTTACACAAAAGCTCAAATTTCCTTTCCCACCCTGTGGGAATGGATTTCCCTCCTCTGCTACAGTGACAATCTGGTCATAACCTCCATGAAGTTCAGAGAAAGCGGTCAGAAGGGTGAATGGCTTCTGGAAGCTGGCTTGAAATTGTTTTGGTATCTTGGCTCACGGAGTTTGGATGTGGAGCGTTTGCTCCTGCTTTCTGTCAGAGCCTGGGAATGGCATTAGCTGGGGAATCCCCTCCTTCCATATCTTCCATCCTCCCCATGCAGGTAGCAGCAGGGCTGATGGATGCAGGCAGCACTGAGCCCATTGCTGCAGCTTGCTGCCAGCTGTTGGCTGATCAGCATCCACTGCACCATGAGTCTCAGCATGGCACCTGCTGGAAAATGCCCCTGCTTTACCATCACCTGCCCCTGTCATGAGATTTTTCAGCAGATTCATCAACAAGGATGAGTAATCAGCAGTATGAACTAGGTCCTATTCTTGCCCCAAGGAAAACTCTTCTGTATCGAGGTTGGTGCTGGGGTGCCCCAGGAGAAGCCTGCATCTGGCTGCCCACACTGCTCTGTGAATAACAGAACTGTTGGTCTATTTCCAGGTCTGTTGGTCTTTGCACTTAATGTGACATTTTTTACAAGGGCTATAATAATGAAGAGAGCCAGAGATGCTGAGGAGCAGGCAGGTCATTCCTTGCAAACGCCAGATGATATACAGTGTGTTATTAACAGGGCAATACACTTTTTGCAGAAACTGAGCAAGGTTTCTCATGAAGCCCATGAGTTTGATCTCCACCAGGCTAGCTCTTTTTTCATGTTTGTCAGTTCCAGCGAAGCAGAAATATTTCTGCTTTCTTGTCTGTAATAAATTCAGATAGGGCTTGTGCTGGCTGCAAGGCTAAAACTGAAAGACGTTCCTCCTATGACTTTGAAAGCAGCTGAAAAAGGAGGGACTCGAGCAGATTGCCAGGCAATCACACAGCCCCAAGGTAACCTGTGCTGGGAGATTTGCTTTGGTCTCTTGCTGGCACCCATCTTCTATTTCTTCTCACAGCATCAGTGCTTTCTGCCAGATGGCTATTACTTTTTACAGGACTACAGACAATTACACCTGTCAAGGGCATGCCAGAGTAGTTAGCATTTATGGTGGTAGGCAGATTACCTTCTAAATGTTAATAACAGGCACAGACGTGGTAGCTTTGCTATTCAAAATCCTTATTAGGTGACTGCTTTGTGATGCTGAAGGATGCTATGGAGTTCACACTCACACACTTTGTCATTAGATGTAAGCAAACTGGGGTCCCCAGCATACAAGTTTGGCTGAGTTGAGCAAGAGTCAAGCCCAGAGATGTTTTCTTTCGCATGGTTCAATGAGCAGGGTCACATCTGCAGGTGTCAAGGTGCTGGGCATTTAGGTTTTGGAGGAGATTTCTGTTGACATGACAGCCAAAATTGATATGTGTTCCAACAAGGTTTCCAGTTCCTACAGCTCCTTGCCTGTGTTTGAAGGCTGGTGAATTTGGTTGGTTCTCAGGAGGTTGGGAGAGGCAGCAGCACACAAAGGCTGGACACGGGGTGGTGTGAGATGTCAGTTTTGCTCCCAGAGTTGCAAGTGAATCTAAGCCTTCCCAGTGTTGGAACTCAGCTTAGATGCACAGACATCAAAGCAGGAGCTGACTCTTCATGTTTGTTTGATGGCACCTGGCACAACAGAGCTCAACCACCGCCTCCATGTGCAGCTGGAAGGAGAAAAAACCCAAAGTGCCACTGCTTGAAATGGCTCAAAGACATAAATTTACTGCGAACCCATCCATCTGCTTCAGATTCACTGGAAACTGTTCCTAATTTTGTGAACCAGAACCATTTTTGGACAGAAAGCTGGCATTTGCTTTAGAACCCTATGCATCTGGTACCTCCTGGACCAGCTCTGAATGCTGCCTGCTTGTAAGCCAAATTCTCATTCTTGCACTTAGCAGTGTATATGGATTGAGCATCTGGGCAAGCCAAGGGGAGACCATAGCTGTCCCACTGTATTTGGGATCATTAAGGAAGCAAAGGCTGAGTCTACGTAATGAACTCTCCCCATCTTTTGCTGGGAGAGCAGATCTGAATGCCTCTTGTCCTTGGCCCCAAGGGGACAGCCCTTTCCCATGGTCTTGGGAAAGCTGACCTGAAGTTCTCACAACAAAATCCCTTGGCTTTTCCTGCTGGACTGCAGCCAGGCTGGTCAGAGAGTGTCAGAGGGAGCTTCAGACTGCAATCCGTGCCTGAAGGGTTGTGCAGATACAGGGCAGGATTTGTGACTGTTGACTGCAGGGGAGCAGCAGTGGTTAAGAGCAGAGGCAGGTCTAACCCTTTCTGTTTATTCCTTCCAAGGACATTGGGCTAAAGGAAAAGACAAAGAAGAAATAAAGACTATACCAGATACTGTGTTAGGGGGAAGAAAGGAAAAACTAGATGAGAAGACAAATAGTTAATATTTTCTGTTCCTTCAGGTCTCCGATTTGTGCCCTTGACGTGTCAAACAAAGGAAGAGGTGAAAAAGGTTAGCAAACCCAGGAGGGGGTCCCCAAAACCCAATTTCTTTGACACTAATTTGATTAAAAGAATGAAGAGGTTCATTGCTGATTCTTATATCTGACCGCCTCCCTAAGCAAAGGGAAATCCCACACCAAGGTCGGTGCTGAGCTAGCACCGCTCTGTCTGGGCCATATTCTGCTCTCAGTTACTCCAGCACAAGTGCAGGATGGCGTGGCTCAGGTTGATGCAATGGGTGAACCACGGCATCCTTGCCAATGGAGCTTGGCTCATGGGGTCTTGGTTGCTGTTACCATGCTGTGCTGATTCCATGCATGGCCATCTCATCCCGGAATTGTGAAAGAATGGGTTGGATAGGCCTGTATGAGCCAGTGTTTAGAATAGTGAATAATCTGGGTGTTGGGTTGACAGATAGGCTGCTAAGCCTCCAATCCAGCCATGATTATTCACCAAACCCCAGCACTGCACAGCTCTCCAGAGCATTTCTGGCCAAAGGGGTAAGTTAATAATATCACAAGAATGTGAACAATCATCTCAGGTTTCGCTGTGTCAGCATGAGTGCTGCTGTGTCTTGATCACATCAAGGGAGGGAGAGCCTCAGCCCTGCCAGCTGAGCTCCATCCCTATGGAGGGCACGTGGGGAAGGCTCTGAGGACATTCCCTACAGGGAAGAGCTTGTGCAGTACATTAAATTAGGACAACACAAGAGACCTGCAGAAATGGTGAAAGGAAGCCAAATAAATTTGTGACCGTTTGTTTGTGAGTGCAGAGAGACCAGTTTTCAATGGCAGTGATGAGTTAGAAGATCTGTATGCTCTTCAGACTCTCCCAGAGACAAACTCTTCCCAGATTTGCTCCTCCAGATTCTCCTCCATTGCTCTGCGTAGACCCTGGCTTGGACCCAGCGAACAAGGAGGACCCAGGACCAATGTGGAATCATTCAGGACCTGGTCATGACCACAACTGGGGTTTTCCTCAGTACAAAAGTGTGAAGTGGACCCTCCTCCATTTGAAAACCCATCTGAAAAACGCAGCTTCACATCACACCATCATGGTTGAGGCCCACTCAGGAGCCCACATGAGAGGCAACCCTACCTGCAGCGAGAGGTTGGAACTGGATGATCTTTGAAGTCCTTTTCAAAACAATTCATTTGATGATTCTATGATTCTATGATATCATGACATGGTAGCTTGGGTTACTTAAGTCGCTCGTGGAGCACAGCAGGATTTGCTTCAGGAGTAGAACACCTTTCATAACCAAGTTGGAAGACTTTGAGAGCATCCCTTGCTTTTCTGAAATCCGTGGACATGGACATCTAAATTCAGTCCAAGTGGTTTTGGAAGCTTTACATGCTTTGATGTTTTAGTTGATACTCTCATTTTAATGGAAACTTGGGGCTCGGCAGAGGAAGAATTCATCTTTTATTTCTCCAGGAAGGACATTTGGTATGGTCACTATGGGTGTTCTTCCAACTCAGCTTTTAAAATGGGATTCTAAATATAAGAGCCTATATCCAGAAAAATGCAAAAAACTCCAAATCATTTTCGGAGATGAAACGAGCAGTCACAGTAGCTGCAAGATACCATCTGCATTTATGCTTGAAGGGATTTTACTGTTCTTTCTATTATAAGAGCTGGTTGAAGATATTTCACATTTTTGAACATTTTCAACACAAATTTGAAATTCCAAATTTTGATGACAAAAATAGCATCTCATTCCCCATATTTCTTTTCTCTGTCTTTTTTTTTCTTTTTAAATCATTTTTAAATTTAAAATAATGAATTATTGAGTAAAAAAAATAATTAGGGAGGAATATCCAAGAGCTGTTTACGGCTCACTGAGTTGTTTACGGCTGTTTCCCAGGGCTCTGCCCAGTGCCTTTAGCACCATGAAGTCTGAGAAAGGGAGCACATCTCTCCCTTGAACATCAAGCCCTTAAGCTGCAGAAGGTCCCTGTGGAGATCTACTACAGCTACTGTTGTAAGCACAGAGTGGAGCAGAAGACAAGCACATTGAAGAGCAGCAATACCTTCCTCCCTTTGCCATACTGCCACGCTGTGCAGATAGGACATAAGAACACCCAACTTCTGTTCCTTTCTAGATGATAAGTCTTGTATTTTTTCTCTTATTTTGCAAGGCTGTAAATGAATCCCACCCACCCCCTGGACTCCAGCATCTACAGGTGTGTGTGCTGTTTGCTAATTCTGCATTGCTTGGCAAATTCTTTGGGCACAAGCTAAGTGATGTGTCCCTTTCATGGAGAGGTGGTGCCTACAGGCAGCTTGTCCTTTCGTGGGATACTTCTTTTCAACAAGGCAGTATGGAGCAAAAGTGAAAGTTCAAAGTGAATAAAAGGGATTCGAGGCCCAGAAGTCCTCACCTGAAGGAATGGTTGAAGGTTCTATAGCTGTCCTTTCTGGAAAAGAAAGAGCATATGGTACACTCCTTAAATAAAGGAAAGGCTTTGGAGAAGATGCAGCACATCATCTGTATGTCCATGGAGGAGAGAAATCATGGCCTTAAATTTCAGAAAAGGCCAAAGTCAGCGTCAGGGTAAGCACTGAGCATGGGCTGAGCACATGGGAAGGATAGAAGGTGTCCACCACTGATGGTCCATTTTCCCCATAGAGGTGCAGACACCCAACCTCCGCATTTCTGAAGCCCACAGCAGCCACATCTCAGCCTGGCTTTTTGTACACTGACCATTCTGCTGCTGAGATTGCCCTTGCTGAGCATTCTCATCAGAGCAGGTCAGTGTTGAAGCGCTGGTAGAGAGCTTGTCTTTACTCTAATGAGCATCTTCATTGAAAGATACCCAATGAATAAGCAGAAGGAGGGGTACCACCATTTATTCCACTTATCATTTTACATCTGACGCCAGGAGTGAACTCCAGAAGTCCAACAGAAGAAGATTAATTTGTTAATGAGTGATGAAGACAGGTCCTGCTGCAGTGGGGTGCTGAGCCGTTCCCCTGACTCATGAGACAAATGTGGCAATGGATGGATACTGCTCCAAGTCAAACAGTAAAATATGTCTCAGGGGCACAAGGGAACTCCTAAAGGAATCACCATGATATATTTAGGGTTGGATTTTTCAAAGTCACCTAAGGGCAATTTCTTTTGAGTTTTTAGTATAATGTATTGGTTTGCTTGAAAAAGAAAAGAAAAAGAAAAAGAGAAGGAAAGAGGAAAGAGGAAAAAAAGAAAAGGAAAAAAGAAAAATCAGCTTTAAACAAGGAAGAGAAGACAAATAGTCAGTGGTAATTTAAAAGCATTGAGAGCTATGTACTCACTTTGAGGAGAAGGGCTGATGGCTCAGAGCTCAAGACAACGAAGCACACAACCTCTGCATACTTCAGGGGAATGTCACCACCTAATTCCCTTTATTTAAAATTGAAACACACTGAATTTCATGTCGGGCCAGTCCTCTGTACAGGAGAGCGTGTAAAAACGTTTCCAGAGGATGTTTAGTGGCATAACATGGGGCTATAACAAGAAATTCATGGCAATTTAGCATACAACCATAATTGTATTATACAGCAGTTATCGATAGCACGACTGACACAATGTCCAATTATAAAGGGGGAAATGGTATCTCTTGCAGCTTAACAGCTACACCATTAAATATGGTCAGTCTGTGCCCTGGGAGAGTTATTAGAGTGGCAGAAATTAATGTTAAAATAATTGATTGGCATTTCCTTAAGATGCAATCATATCCCTGTAAATCTCCCTTAGATAAGAGGAACAGACCTGAGACATTAAAGGACTTTCGGTAGATGTGCACGAGGGTGACTCTCAATGAATAATAAATGGCTCTAGGTGACTTGTTGTTATGGCTCTCATATTGCATGATATTAACTTTTAAGGCATGCCTTCAGAACTCGGAAACTTTATGGACTCCTATGTTTTATAGTCTTGTAACCCCAAGTCCTTCCTGCTGGGCCTTTCTGTTCCTCCTCGTGATTACCAGGTAGCTGCTGGCACCGGTCCCCTCCTGCACCTTTCTCTCCAAATCAGCTTCCCTAATAGATGTCAGTTTTACTGGGCTGAAATTGAACCACTTTAGACTATATTTCCTCAGACATAAAAGTTATCGAGGGCTTTACTGTTCCTAAGTGATCTATGCACATTAGCTAATTAATTAATCTTGCTGAGTAGCATATTAATTTCTTTTAATTTCCTACCTGATTTGACAGGTAGCATTTCCCTGAAACTAGTGTGGTGGCCTAGGGAAGGATTTGCAGATTCAGACTTTCAAAGTCATCCTGGGAGTTCTGCTCTGAGTTGTGCAGCAACATGTGCAAATTCTTATCTTCACAAGTAAGGAGTGCATCTTTCTGTCAACAAAACCATTACTCTGGCCTAAAGGAGTCTTTTACTATAAGTGGACTAGAAACTTACCCCCTGTTTCCAGAGCCACATACAAAAGAAGATTGAGATGCCTCAATCCAAGCTCAGTGTGGCACCCCAGCTTCTCTCCTTAGCCCTGGTTTATAAAATCATTAGGGCCAAGGTTAGGGATAGGGTTAGAATTATAGAATCACTGAGGTTGGAAAAGACCTCTAAGATCATCCAGTCCAACAGTTTATCCATCCCCAACAAGTCCCTCAGTGCCACATCTCCGTGGTTCTTGGACACCTCCAGGGATGGTGACTCCACCACCTCCCTGGGCAGCTGTGTCACTACATCACCACTCTTTCTAAGAAGAATTTTTTTCAATACCCGATTTGAAACTCTCCTGGCACAACTTAAGGTCATTAGTTACACGATTACCATAGCATGTACAGAGATGCTTTGGTCTGAAGACCAACCTCACTCTGAAGCTTCCCAGCCAGGTCCTCCCAAAGCCTGAACCCAATGTCTGTCCTAGGGCACATTCACCCCATGGCTGGTACTGTCTACCTGTCCTGTTTTTCCCTTTCAAAGCTCATCTCATGGGAGGGAGCTCAGCCTTCCAGTCTGGATGGCATCTGGAGCTGTGGCAGGGGGTCATGTCAGGGCTTTGGCCATATTGCAGCCATCACATCTCATAACGCAGCAAGGGACATTGGCAGCTTTGGGCACCCATTTAGCCTCTATTCTGTTGGTGTTTTGCTCCAGAAAAAAAAAAACAAACAACACCCACAGATGGTTTCTGTGTGGCAAAAAATTAGCTTTTGAACCCTAAATGTGGTGGTCAAACTGGTTCCCTCTGAACTGGGGTGACTGTACAGCCTGTATCCTTTTTATAATCGAGTGACAGCTGCCATCCAGCTCGATTCACCAGTTCATTCAGCACAAATTTCAGCCCTCAGTGTTCCACTCAGAACTGAAGAATGTGCTCAGAGGTGTTCCCACCCCCAAACCCTCGTTCCTGGACATTTACAGAGCTGCAGTACAGACTTACAATGCCCTGAATTTGGCTGCAACAAATGCAGAAGCTTTAATACCATTTCCTACGTCTGTACATGGGACAGGATCATGTTTGTAGGTATAAGTAATCCAAAGGATCATAACATGTAATCTTACCTCCAGCCCATGCCTCTTACCAAGACCTTATTATGTCCCTTTGTCCTTGTCATTTGAACTGTGCTACAAATGGTGACGTGGCTGGAACTCCATTGCTGACCTTCTCAGGAACTTTTTATTCTCCTTTTCTTCTTCTTCTTTTTTTTTTTTTTTTAATTTCTCAGCAGTCAGATCAGCTGTTTATATTTAAAGGTTGTCAAACTCATTTAAGTTCGCAAGAACCTTCCCCTCTCTGAATGGGCTGGAAGAGGGCAATGCTCCCTTTTGTCTTCTCTGGGATGTTTTTAATTGCTTTCAGCTGACAAATGCTGGGGAAAATAATAAGTATATAAACTTTTTCCCTTTTTCCAGATAGTTTTGTTAATGGATGGTAGAGATACATGCGTGCATTAATATGTGAAAGCAGCATCTTCCCTCCTGAACGTATGCATGCACACATGCACAGAGGGGATGAAAAACAAAACAACAAATGGTGGGTTTTTTTTGTATCACACTGTCTGGGTTGTCAGGTAGGGAAATTAGCCCATCTATCAAACACCTCTCATTTCTCATCACTTTATTTTCCATGAAAACCTGTAGGCTTTTAACAAAACTTCTTCACTTTTCCCTCATTATTGTCTTTCTTTTTTTACTTCTCCCAGATTTTAAGCGACAAAATCCTGAGGGATTTGTGTCTAAAAGAGAAACTTTGGAGATTTTCTGTTTCTTTTACTAACCAAACAGAAGTAATGAGGAATATAAATGCATCCTCTCACTTCACAGCTTGTGAATAGATCTGAGATGACCCCACCAGATGACATTGGTCCATGAAGGGAGGGAGGCAAATGGGAGCTTGGCTTTGGAGCAAGAACATGAGAGTGGGCAACATCACCAAGCAAAGAACTGAATGCAGAAAAGCCCATGGTCTCAACAGCAAAGGTTTGGGTTGGGTGGATCCTGAGCAAAGACAGATGATGGAGGACCTGCTGATGAGGGTGTGCCTGTGCCTTGGGTGCCAAACCACCTCAGCTGCACCTCACCCTCCCGTTGTGTTTGTTCTCTTCCTGTTACTTGATGTCTTGGCTCCTCAGTAAATCCTTTATATTTCTAAATTCGTGAAAAAGGCAGAGCAGAAAGGAAAGCTGGAGCAGCTGGGGATGCCTTGGGGATGGCACTTCCTAACCCCGAAGATTACTGAGCTATCGCATTGCACTTAATTATTGCAGTATTGAGCAAATTGCATTAATTACAGTGGCACATCTGGCCTTTTTATCAGAGGCTGTGCAGTTCTGGTTTTGATCCTGCAGTAACAGACTGAGCTGGTATCAGCACTGCGGGTAAACATTCATTGCACCAGGGAAGGAAGCCCTCATTTGTGGGAAGCATCCGATCAGTAGCAGCACAGGAGCTGCCTGGGGAAGCCCCCAGTGAGCCCTGGAAAGCAAAACACAGTCATTAGCAAAGTTCAATCACCATTGCTCCGTGATAGCAACAGCTTTTCTGCCCAGGACAGCTGGACTTTCCCTCTTTCCAATTAAATCAGCATCCACCCACTTTGTGAGGCTGCTTTGCAGAGCACGATGGACACAAATGGTTCAGTGGAGGTGGTGGGGACAGGCTGGTGGTTGGACTAGATGGCTTTAGTGGTCTTTCCTCACCTCAATGATTCTATGATTCAAATGATGAGCCAGAGCCAAAGCTGTGTTCACCTGGGAGCTCACTTTCCCTTTGCAGACCATACTGCAGCCCCTTCATTGTACAGAGTACCTCTCCAGAAAGGATTAATGCACCCTAATTTTTCAGTTCTGAAGATGGGTAATGTACATATTGCCCCATCCACAGCTTTTTGAGGGAAAAACAATCACTTTCCACTTGGTCCCTACACTTCCAAATCATTGCATACACACTCCCTCCTTTCATGCCAGGCATTTTTAGGAATACATCCCTTCAGTAGCGCAGGTAAATGATACTTTGGTCTCTACATCAGGAGCTATTCTTAAATAATGGGCCGTGAATGGAGCTAAATTACCTAATGGAGCCAATTATCTAAGCAGGTAATAACTTTTGGTTAGCTTTTTTATTACCAGAAACTTCATCTGTTGTTTACTTTAGCAACATTTATATCCCAGTGCATTGGGCATGGCATTAAAAACCTCAAAGGTTACAGAGAGGTTGAGCTGAGCAAAGGGAGGGAGAGGGGAGGAGAAAGGAATGAAGCAGCAGCACTCAGCTCAGCTGCAATGTCAACATTGACTTAAGGAGTGGGCAAACCCGCACACAAGCTCAGATAGTACAAACAAACTTGTCTGGGTCACAATTAGATGAAAAACGTTAACTTCCTATATAGAGTTGAGGAAAATGGCGTGTTGAGGGGACTTTCAGAAGACGTCTTCTAAAGCCTGCAATTTGTACACTAATAGAGTCAGCCCTCCCCGAACTCTGCAGTGCGGCCTGATGCTGGGCTCAGCCCCCTGCATCCCCAGCTCCACTCTAATAGGAGGGAAATGACCTTAAGTGCTATTTGTGATGACCTGGAAATTGTAGATAATGACATGGTGCTGGGACAATTACTCCGCCCCTCTGATCCCACACTACCAGGGCAGTACTTCTTATGGAACGGCTGCACTGTGCTCTATGGGGTTTTTTGGGGGTGCTGCTGCAGCCAGGTTGGGTTGTTTTGTCCCATACATTGGGGCCAAAGTGCTGAACCATGGAGCATAACATAAGCATGAACACAGGAGCATAACACAGCATGAACACAGGAGCATAACAGCACATAACACAGCTTGGGCATGGCTCCCCCAACAAGGCCTTGGTTTGAACCAAATTTCTCAGCATCCCTCCCAAATTCTTTCCATGTTAACTTGGGGAAGGGTATGGGAGAAGTCCCCCGAAATTTTGGGTGCAGAGGAGTTGCACATTGGGCACTGATTTCCCAAACACCTGGGGACAGATGCTGAGCTGATGCTTAGCACTGGGTCATTGCCTGCAGCAGGTCTGTGCCTGCTTCCCAGCTATAGAGCTAGAAGGGAAGAGAAAACTTCAGCCCAGGAGCAAAGAAAAAGCCCACTTGTACATCCAGCCCCAGCCAGGCTCCCATTGGAGGCACAGGCACAGACATGGTTGCACAAGGCTGTGGCAGATTTGCAGTCGTATGGGGTAAGTGTTTGCTTCCCTCTCTGTATAATTACTGTTACTGATATCATTAGGGTGCTCCACTTGGCACATCCGTTCACTTGGCAGTTCCAGCTCAGCACTGGGCTTTCCAGGCTTTAGAAAGCTTTGCAACACTTCTCCTTGAGCACACACTCTGCAGCTAAACGAGTAATTATCCAGGAGCTTTAATCAACCTTCATTTGAGCTGAATTCGCCACTAAATTTGTTGCAAACTCTCTGAAGCATGAATGCATGCGGGGGTTTTTGTTCAGGGAAGGCCTTCAATTGCTGCCTTGGTTTGAACAGAAACTTTCTGTTTCCTACAACTGCTCTCTCGCCTTGCAGGATTGAAATGAATGGGTGCTTGGGAGCGCAGTCCCAGCACAGCTCTGCCAGGAAACAGCTCAACATCTGCCCTCAGCGCGGACGGTTTTATTTATGTTCCCCTTGGCAAAAGAAAGGAGGTGGTAGAAAAGGTGTTTCCTAACAAAAACAGCCGAGGAGTTTGACTTCCATCCATGGTCCCATGTAAAATGTACAGTTGCAGAAGAACTTTGAATGGTGCTTAGGGAATTCCAGTCCTGCATGGGGATCCCTTCCCTTCAAGGAGAGGCAGGCGTGCTCAGCATGGAGAAGCAGAAACCATGGCTGCTTTGTGCAGCCCCAAGTTCTAACCATGTGTTTCCAAACCAGAGTCATACTTACACAGTTGTAAGATGCGACTGGTGCTGATGCTCTGCACACAGATGAACCCAGGCTGGTCTCTCCCCATCCAGCTGCCTGCAGAACACTCATGCAGACCGTTATACCTTCTGGTATGAGCTGGCAGAATATAGATCATAAAGCATGTCCATACAACATCACTCAACTTTTAACCTAATAGGATGTGGCTAATTGTAATTCCGCTTCCAGAATTGGAAAGATTTTGTTTGCAAGCAACAGAATCCTTCCGTTCTCCCGATCGCTTGTTCCAGCGGTTAATTCTTCTCACTCTTAAAAATGCATGCTTTATTTCGCATCTGAATATCTCTAATTTTAATTAGCAGCCATTGGCTCTTGTTGCTAAATTAAACAGTCCTTTGCTATTAAGAGTCCTTTCATTCGGCTGGTACATACTGCACTGCGTTTCCTTTGCTAAACTAAACACGTAATGATTTTTAAATCTCTCACAACCCAGCATCCCAGGTGCTCAATAATTCCTGTGTCCCCTATCAATATATAGATGAGCAGACCACTAGTGGGAGGAGCAACACTCAACAATGGAGCTGCAACCGGACTGGGAAATGGACAGGGACAGAGTCACGGGTGGAGAGACAAAGACAGCAATGGATGAATCGATGGCTGGCTTAGTGGGCTTAGTGGGGCAGCAGTTCTGACCAGGAGAGCTGCTGTACATAGAATCATAGAATGGTTTAGGTTGGAAGAGACCTTAAAGATCATTTAGTTATGCTCTCTTCCATGGGCTGGCTGCCACCCATCAGATCAGGCTGCCCAGGGCCCATCCATGGCCTTGGGCACTTCCAGGGGTGGGACACTCACATTTCTCTGGGCAGTCTGTGCCATGTCCTCACAACACATCCCATTGCTCTGGTAATGAAGTCATCGACTCCAATTTCACCTGGAAGCCATATCCTGCTGCTGGTCATAATGAGCAGCCTCCTATCCCACCCCACATAGCCCAGTGCTTCTGCTCCTACGCTGAGCTGCCACTTCTGCCCCATCCCTGGAGATACCCAAGGCAGCCTGATCTAGTGGTTGGCAACCCTGCCCATGGCATGGGGTTTGGAGCTTTATAATCTTTGAGGTCCCTTCCAACTCAAGCCATTCTACGATCCTGTGATTCTCCCCCCTTGCCAAAAGCTCCAGATCCCACGCATCCCACTTGACATCCCAAACTTGCCATACTGCAGGAGCAAAAGCAACTTTTTTTTCCTTTTTTTTTCTGTCCTTATTCGACTCTGGCCCACGGCCAGTCGCTATCTTCATTTATTGTAATGAATTTGTGTCATTAATATGTTGGCTATGCGGAGCAATCGCAAAGTAGTACATTAGGACAAAAAGCTATTGCTCTGGATGCCAGTGCTTTATTGCTGCTGCTGATTTACGGGCTGATAAGCAACGCCGCGCGTCCTTGAGATGGGAAAAGGACAGGTAGCGTGGCACGGACCCATATTGTGGCAGAGTGTGGGATTTCCCAGGCCTCTCACAGCTGGGGGTGGACTTGACGATTTCATCTTTTCTCTGGAAAACGTCTTCGCCTGAGTGCGAGCTCGGAGGAACGCCGCAGACAAAGCCAGTGTGAAAGTCCCAGGCGCTTGGAAAGGAGATTAAATGCCGTCACAATACTGTAGGTTTGGGAGCTTCTGTGTGAGCAGCTCATAATAGGGCCATGTCATCACTTTATTGCAAAGATACGATAAAGACAGGCATTATACGGTGTTAACATTTAACAGCCATAACTTAACTTTCAAAAGACTTCGCAGACCAAGTCACAGTGAATTGTTTCTTTCTCTGCGTTTAATCCTGGGCTCACATGCTATAGAGCAAGAGCTTTTACAGCCAGTGCTAAGCACAGACAGCCAGACCTGTCTGCCTGTCAGCTCTGCGAGTAATCCCCTGAAGAGCAACCGTACATAGAGTGATTTAAAGGGAAAGCATGGAACAAGGGGAGCACAGACAACACAGAAACCACTGTCAGAAAGAGATGCCAAGCAGCCCTGTCCCAGGATTGATCCTTTGCCCAGCAGTGCTAGTCTCCCTGCAGTGCTTATGGCTATGAGATACAATCCAAAGTTGCCAAGTTATAGAGGAATTCAAGCACATGGAGTTATAGAAGTGGGATGACGTGGGTGACAGCCTCTTGAGTCAAAAAGCGAGTGCTGTGGAGTTGGGAGGAAAATCCCCATGGCTGGAGCAGGGGGAGAGCATCACTGCTGTGACCGCAGAGCTGGGGTCAGCCCCCGTGCAGGGACATCCCCCAGGGAAATGGAGCGGGCAGTGCGGGGCACGGTCACTCCCCCTCTTAATGAGACCTGCCAGCTTGCCTTGCATTTTAGCTAATTAATTACTCCGCTTCAGAGCTGTGCTTCGAGTTGACACCAGCACCTCAGGAAGGGACGAGGATTGATTTCAATCCCCTCTCTGTTTGTTTGCTCTCGCAGACCGGATCCACACAACAGAAAACATTGAGTGAGTGCTCAAGGAAAATAGTTAGAAGTGTTATCTGAGAGCCATATCAAAGAGGTTTGGGCCAGAAATGGACCCAGCTGCTGTGAAGCGATTTGCAGCTTCCTGTGTGCAGTGGGTTAGGGGGTGAGCACTGCCCACATGTTTGCTCACTGGAATAGTCACCAGCACAGCCATGAACTCACACCCCGGAACAGACCTTCTGAAAGTAGATCAGAGTGGAAGCAGAAGGAAGGAGGGATTTATTGGAATATTTTCACCTTTTAAGGGCTACAGTGCAAGATCTTCCTTGAGTGGGTCTACTGCTGGGAGCAAGCATGCACCAACATATGCAAGGTGAGCGTGAGCAGGGCTGTGCAGACAGCCTGACCTCACCCAGGGCAGCAACAACAGCATTGGGATCCTCACTAGGAAAGCTCAAAAAGCTCCAGCAGAGTGATGTATGAGGAAAAGCTGCAGGTGAGTTCAAAAGGAACAGCCAACTCTGATGTCTGGCCCACACCCATCTCCGTAGGCACAGTTGAGAACTTGCAGGAATTGGGATGGGAAATGGGTGGAGGGTGATGGCCTGGGCTGGGGGCTGCTGATCTCCCCCAGGGGCTGTGCTTGAAGGCTCAGAGTGCTTGATGAGAAGATTTATGCCTTGTTAATACTAGAATTGAGCAATCACTGTGATGAAATCCATGCTCTGCATTAATGAGGGGCCGAGGCAATGGGGCCAAGCTTTGCATTTCCCTGGGTGGACAAAAGGGATGATCTATGCCCAGATTCAATCTCTGCCTCTAAAAAAAGGGACATGCAAGACATGAAATGGTGTTGTCCATTCTCCCTCCATGCAAGCATCACTACAACCCAGCCATGATGGGAAACATCACCAGTCTGACATCAGCTCTGCAGCACCACTGCGTACTGGGATATGGCTTAGCTGTAATAATTTCCTATCCAATGAGTTGTCATAAGGGCAAATTGGAGGATAAACATGCCCTGATCCTTGTGTCCTGAGCTCTGCAGCAGTATGACCAGGAGGGAATCTGCAGTGAGCATCTGGTCAAGGCAGCGTTTTCCTCCAAAAACGGGTGGATGAGGAAACCAGGCAAATACCAACTGGAAACTGCTGTCCTGTCAGCCACAAGGAAACAAAGCTCTCCAGCAGCTCTGCAAGAAGCCTGGCTGCAAAACATCAGTGCTTAACTCGTGCCCAGGGACCTGGCCGAGGTTAATCCATTGCCATTAAGGATTTATGACACAGCATTGCAGCATGCCTGGGGAGCTGGGCACCAAAACCCATGTGCCCCATTGCTGCCCACCCCTCAGTGCAGGAGCAGGAAACATCCCATCAGTGGGGCCATGTTCAGCTCTCTTTAACCTCCCGCCCTGCTCGTTGCCCTGAGCTGGAGGGGCAATTAAGCCCTGTTCCCATGGGAGCTGTCGGAGAGGGGAACTGGAGAGGCATTGGAAGCAGCAAGCATCCCCCCCCCCTGTGTCATTAGTATAAATTGTGTTTGTGCAAGTTATATTTTACGGCAGGCGTGTCAATTAGTGTGTGAAATTTAATAACCCAATTGAGCTTCCCTTGCTCAAAGCTAAATTGAAATCTGTTGCCTGTTTGGGAAAGTGAAGGGGCTGTCATGGGTGGGAGGCAGAGCTGGTGGGTGGGTAGGGCAGCACAGGGGAGGTTTTCATGTTGATTAAAAATAGGGAGGGCTTTGTTAGCTACGGTCAGGCAATCAGCAGCAGCTTTGCTTGGAGAGAGCAGCTGATATTACTATTATTATTATTAGTAGTAGTAGTAGTAGTAGTAGTAGTAGTGGTATTTAAGGTGGTAAATTGCTGAAAGAGAAGGCATGGGAGGAAGGAAGGGAAAGGAAATCCAGTGTTAATCTGGATACTTTTCTTCATATTTCTAGTGGGGGACAAATTGTATCTCCCAGCATCTGGAGCCTGCAGCCTCACTATGAGGAGGAGGAGGAGGCACTGAAGCCGCCCCATGTCAAGGCAGTGGGCTCAGTGGGTGCAGTGGGCATCTGCCTAAATCCCACCTGGCCACACACCTCAAAGCTGGAACATGCAAGATTTGGCTGATGGGATCAATAATCAGGGCACAACGTAATCAGCCCCCTGAGATGTTTGAGGCAGGCAGAAACTACTGGTTTCTTTTACAAAGCACGAAGCTGATGTCTGACTCGGCATGTTTGATAGCAAATGTGGTTTCTCAGAGCTCCTTTGTTATCAGGCTGTGCTGCGGAGGAGCACACCAGGACACGACGATGCTGACATCCAGATGAACGCAGAAGTGATAACAAAGCCCAGCAGGGCAGTTTGTTCATTTCTCCCTCCAGCAAGGGCATTGCTGGTGGTCTTATCTTTTGCAAAGCACAAACCGCAGCAGCCGGGAGCCTTGCAAAGTTTTCCTGGGCTTTCTGCTGGAAGCACCCCATGAATAAGGTGCCCATCTCCAGGGCATAGGCCTGCAAGCATCCCTACCATCACACTGGGAGAAACTGCAGGAGAGGCAGCAAGGACATTGGGAAGGGAAGTTAGTGACTGTAGACCTTCAGAATGCCCAGAACTGAGCTTGAAGTGTGAGGGACTCACAATTTTCTATCATTGGCAACAAGAAACCTGGAAAAACAAACCCAGAGATGGTGCCATACCCCCGAATGATGCCTTCCAAACCTGAGTGATAGACATCCTCTCTTATTCCATCCTTTTTTTAGTGCTCTCTGGGATATTGGCCACATTTTTGGCTACAAATGGATGATGGAAAACTTAAGCATTGGTATGTCAATTTTGGAAATACATCAAAATGTGAACTTATCACAGCATCTGAGTGAGCCTAAGAGATTCCAAAATAAATCATTTTGGATGGTGAGGACTAACCAACAATGAGCTAACAGAATGTGTGAACTCACCCCCTACCTCCCTTTTGTTCCCCCTAAGGCAGGGAACTTCCCTCCAGAAGGCCACCCAACTGGGATTTCACCATCCTTCCCAGGATGTTTGTTCCATGGCAAACAGCTTTCAGGCTCTGGTCATCAGGCAGGTTGTCCAGCTTTGGCAGTTCCAAGGCATGTTCACAATACACAGGCTAACGAACGAGTTCAAGACATTTCTGATCAATTCTCACCAACTGCATCCAGCTCTGCTAGATCCTGTTACAAAGAGAGGGGGAAAGACATGGCGGTTGGACCACTTGCTGTTGAGGCCTTGGATGTTGCAAAAGACTTTATTCCCTCCTATCTCTTGCCCAGACTGTTTTGCTGAGATCTCGTCCCATCTCTTCTCCTCTCTGTGCAGATATACTCCAGCCAGGCTCCATTTCAAATCTCTCCTGGTTTGCTGGTTTCAGAGCTCTCCAAAGAGTCCCATTATCCAGGAGACAGATGTCTTGGACTACTGTTTTTTTTTGGATGAAAGTGGCACAGAGGATGGTTTTGTGGTAGCATTTTTGCACCAAGCCCTGCTGAAAATGTAGGCAGTGAGCTGGTAGCAGCAAAGAAATGTTTATGGAATTGCTTTCACGGGCACTGTGCATGTGGTGATAGGTTTGTAAATTAGGTCATACCATTTCCTGAAATATATGTGCAATGTTCTGGATATTTAATGGTATAAAGACGTAATTAGCTGCAGCTTTTTAATGCTTTGGAAAACGGCATCACCTTGATTTGGAGGAAACTGTTAAATAAGATTGGGTTACCATGCTGAGCAACCCACTGCAAAGATACAATCTGAGGAGGGAACCTGACCCTGCCAGGATTTCCTCTGCAGTGTGTTTGCATGGTATATGCATCTAATCTGGAGCAAATATCTGCATTTTTCTGTGTCCCATTCAGACCTAAAGAAAAAAAAAAAAGTAAGCTGAGTAGCTTCACTGAATGCTAAAATAGAAGAAATTTGCTACAGGAAGGAAATTTTAAGGTTATGATCTGCATGGTCCCAGGAGCATTTTTAAAGCATCTGAAATGTTAGAAGTCTCCTACGTCCTCCAAGAACCTTGAGAAGAGAGAGAAAATGCTGCATAACAAAGGTCTTTAGGAAGGTGGAATGTGAAAAAAGATTAAATATAAGATTTGGGATCCCGATGACCCCTACATGTTTTTCAGTCAACAGCAAAATACTGTTAGAAACTTCAGTCTCCTTCACATTATCAGCAAAGCCCAAGGTATCCTGAGACACCAAATCCACTCTGGGTCTTCTAAACTATCCAACAACTTCTCCCCTTATCTTTTGACCCACAAGGCTTAGTTTTCAGAGGAAGTCAATGAGATATTTTAACAGAGTAAGTCAAGGCTGGTGGGAGATGCAGAAGAGATGCCCTTTTCCTGAGGTCATGTCCCCGTGCTGAAAGTATGGCTACACATAATGCAGAAGTGTTTTGAGATGTCCAAAATCAGCAGAAGTGCTAAGAAACAGGGCACCTAGAGCAGATAACTCACTGCACTGATTGCTGACAATAAGCTGACAATGACACTTCCAGCAGCTGAGAAAGAGGAATTTGAAATGCAATGCCACTGGTGAGCCAATGAGCATGGGCACCTGGAGGACATGGTCTCATCTCCTTTTAGGAATCACAGCTTTGCTTTTAGAGAGCCTTCAGGGGCCCTCTTCACCCCCCAGAAAAACCCTGTTATGTACAACTACAGGAACTGAGCAGTCTACTATGTAGAGAAATGTGTTAACAAAATGTTCTTTATTTTTTCAAGAGAGAAGGAAACGAGATAATTTTTTCAGGGCCAGGAAAAGAAAAAGGCAAAACTAAACAAACAAAAACACAACAACAACATCAGAATATCTTTGTTTTGTAATACTTGAAAATAACTCTCAGGAGTCAAGGAGAATGATGATAAAAATGAGAAATGTTGAAAACGGGAAGATGGAAAGGAATGAGAGGGCAAGGTACAGACTTGCAGGAGGAGCTGCAGTTACTTGCCAGAAAACCAGGGGTCTGCTGAATTTGTAGGGTGTTTCATTTAGAGTTCTTTGGTCTGGAGAAGCAGTGAACTTACACTGAACCCCATCCCCGACGTGAAACCTTCCCTCTCCCACCCATGCAGCTCAGGCTCCCAAGAAGCACTGCCTCATTCCCCTTCTCTCCCCTCCATCCATCTCAATATCTATGTTCTCAAGTTGCCTGATGTGCCGTTTATGACAGAAATAACCTGCCTTGGCACTGACACTTGAATTTCACTTAAGGTTTGTCACTTTATTAATGACAAGATCAATATTGCCCAAGCCGCAGTAAGAGCTCTCGCCATCCATCCGCCTCCCACCCTCCCTGCCAAGGCGCTCCGTGTTTTAATGCTCCATCTTTTTTCAAGGGTATGGGCTCAGCATGGGAAGGAGAATCGCCCACTGCTGGGGACGCGGTGCTCAGTCCTTGGCAGCTGCCCCAGTGTATTTCTCCTGAGCCTTGAATGCTGAGTGATGAGGTTTGGGAGAGGGATAACCCACAGGCACTGTCTAATCAGAGTGACTGCGGTGGCCTTGCTGAACCCTCCCAGCACAATTAGGTAATCACGCTGGCAGACAAGCCTGATTCATATCGTTTTACCATCAGTAAAGGGACATCTATCACCCCTGCAACAGACCCGTTATTGCCGCAAACCACTTCAGCCCAACCGGTTAAAAAACCCTTGTAAAAGCAAATAATAAAAAAAAAAAAGGGGCTTGGACATATTTTATGGCAAATTAACTTTTAACATATTCTTTTCTGCCTCGTATTAAGACCCCATTCTCGGCTGACACCTGCAGCAATGTCTGTGTTCCCCATCGCATGTAAGGGCTCAAGCTTTCTGAGGACACTGTGGGACATTCAGGACAGTGCTGAGTTGCCCTCACTTCTCTCCGTTGGCTCCAGAGGAAACCAAGTTGAGGTTTTGGGTGATTGTGTGGAGTCAGGAGTTGGACTTGATGATCCTTATGGCTCCCTTCCAACACGGGATGTTGTGTCATTCTATGATTCTTGTTACATGGACTGACCCTATCCCCACGATGACAGCTTTACAGAAAAGCCAAGGCAAAGGCACCCAAACTAAACCTGAAGTGCCCAGCCTGCTGACACTGAGCTTCTTTGGCTCTGCTGCCACTGAACCTCTATGGAGGTCGATGGAGACAGTGAGGAGATTCATGGATTCAAATGAGCTTTGGATGAGTCCTTCAAAGCACCCCGGAAATTCAGCCGTGTTTCCCCAGTTCTACTCTGCACAGATCCACCAGGAAGGGATGGAGGAATTATATTAGCCCCAAAGTGCAGTGAAGCACCCCTGCTCCTCATCCAACAGATCCTGAAGGGCCAGACCCAAGTTTGTGGTTCTATTGCTCTTCTGGAATTGTGCTCTGGACCTGCAGATTTCCAGGCAAGGCACAAAGCTTTTGCATGGGCTCCAGAGGCCAGCTCAAGTCCGAGCCATTCCCAGAACTGCTCGTCCCTGACCTCAGACAAGGCTCCACATAGGACTTTCAGTTATTTTTCTTTGAAGTAAATGTCTCACAAGCACAAGGCAATGGGGAACAGCATCTTTATCATCTGGAGATATTCACATTTTTATTACATTTTCTTTCAGTTCTGATTTTTTTCTCCAGAACCAGTTTATCCATTTCTTCTGGACTTGTACCTTGAAGGCAAGAGCTGCAGCACAATGTGCGGCCAATCTATTCCAGAAAAATGCCTTCACTACAGAACATGAACTTCCCATTATAGAGGCTGCATATGTGCACTGATTGATCCCTAAACTGGCATTTCAATTTATTTCCCACTGGAGAACTCATTCATTACAGAGAAATAAGACTATTAAATGCATGATAAAGCACATGCATCAACAGACGAGAATGGTGGTTACTTTATTGTACCTATCTAAACAATAGCTGATAAATAAAGCCATTCATGATCACATAGGACCTTTTAAAATGAATAAGGAAACAGTAATATCCTCATTATTAAAGCAGCTGATTAAAAGAAATAGCTTGCCAGCATTAACACCGCACACTTTGCTGCTGCATCCCTGGCTGTGGGGCAGAGGCAGCTCAGAGGCACAGATTGCAAGCAAGCTGCCTGCAACCTGCCCAAGTCCCAGCAGCCTGCAGATGTGTGCAGCTGTGCTGATGTGGCAGCAAGCTCTTACCTTCAGCAGCAGGGAAAGGCACCCAGAGGAGCCCCAAGATGTTTTTTTCAAGAATTAGAGCTTCCATCCTTTTTAACAACTACATTGACTTTCTACCCAACAGTCTCTGGGGAGAAGCAGAATAGTGGTGCAGGTGTAGAATTCTTTTATACGTATATCATAGATCCATGGAATTGCTTAGGTTGGAAGGGACCTTAAAGACCACGCAGCTCCCACCCCATACATACGTACATATGCATAGTTTTTTTGACCTGTCAAAAAAGGAAAGATAGAGATGGCAAAGAAAGACAAGACATGGAGAAAGGAAAACAAAGAGGAAAGGAGAAGTGGATCTTTACGAAAATCAATAGATACGTGTTGAAGTGGGAGATAAGAGCAGTGGCTTTGAAGTTTCTTTGCAAATCAAACCAAACTGGTTTTTCTCTGTCCATTCTTGTGGACACTGAACGGTGCCACCGCTGCTGTAACAATCCCATAAAAATTTATGGCCAGATTTCTTTCTCCATCCTTTTCCTCCACTTTGACCATGTCCTTAGAAGCCCAAGATGCCAATGCCAGGCTAAATAGTCATGACACAACTCAGCAGGTTTTCCAGAGCTCTAATTGAATTATAAGCCATCACTTCATGGCCACATGTAAAAAGCCCACACGTTCCTTGCCCAGCATAGTCAGTTTTTGACCCAATGGTGTGGCACTGGGCTGTGGACCATGCAGGGACCACATGGCCAGGTGACATCTCAGCCCTGCATGTTGGTGCTGCTGGGGCTGGGTCAGCACCCACATTGCAAATCTGCACCCAAGGAGCTCGTGTGCTGGTTGCAGTGAGACAGAGGGGGGAACCAGCAGCACATAAATGGCTGTTTCGGTCTCCCTCCTGAGATAAATCACTTATCTGTTTTTTCTCACTGTGCACTGCATGGCAGTTTATGAAGCAGCTGTCTGAAAGGAAATTTACTGGACAATTAAATGTGCTGACTTTCAAGCAGTGCTCTCGAGGTGGAGTCTGAAATTATTGGGTGTGAAATGCAAATAGATTTAACAGTTTTACTGCTATTTATATGACATTCACCCATTCCTAGCTGTTTTTCCTCCCCCCTCTTTTTTTCTTTCTTTCTTTTTTTTTTTTCCCCCTTCTCTCTGAGTTTAAACGGTCCCAACTTTCACAGGTTTTAACAACCTCAGACACATGCAGTAAAACCTGAAGGGCGCTCCAAAGCTGAACAAACCCAGATCAGTGGAGGGCAGGAGGAGGAAAACAAATTCTATCCCAATCCCTTAACAAAATATTAATTTAGAAATAAGCCGGTAATTACATTCAGCTTTGGGTCTGCCCCACAGTCCTCTGAGGCAGTTCTTATTCAATAAGCTTTTGGCCAGCACCCAACCAACCTCCAACTTGCACAATCACAAATGGACCCGGTGAGCAGCTCTGGCTCTTGGGAGCCCTTCCCCAAGGAGTGCAATGGAACAGCCCCAAAGAAATCCCCTTCCCAAGGGCATTCCCATGAAGCACCTATTTCCCAAACATTCCCCTGAGGTTCAGCACGATCTCTCAGAGCAAGGATGGAGTTTTTATGAGGCTTCATTCCTTCCTGCTACATTACATTAATGACCAAAACAGTCCACGGCTTAATTAAAGATTAACCGTTGAGATCAGTAAAGCAAGATTGCTTCTCCTGCTGTTTTTCATCCCTTTACACTTCTTGCAGAGCTCTGCCTGGGACAAAGCAAAGCAGCCCCTCCAGCACTGTGCAGAATGGAAGATTTCCATGCCTTTTGGCTCATCTGATTCCCTCATTTAACTGAGGGCAGGCATCTCCCTCCCAGATCTCACTCTGTGAAAGGTACCACTCTGCTACGCAGAGATTTGCCAAGCTACCCTTTGTAGCATGTATCTTTTGTACCTTTTAGGGACTTCTTGTACCTGTAATCTCTGGTGCTGCAAGATTTACCACTGCTGAGGAGAAACACTTGCTGCTCAGATATCTTAGGCTGCTGTGAGCCCCTCTGTACCAAAACAATCCTAATCTCAGCCTGGCTTTGGGACAACAGTGCACATTTTTTGTTTTGCTTACTGTGTCTATGCTCGTGACCTTCATTATCTTTTGCAAAGCTGATCAACAGCCTCCTCTGCCAGACTCTCCCATCCCTGTGTTGTTGTGAAATATTATCTGTTACTGCTTAAAAACCAAATTCATGAATCATATTTGGTGGGTGAAGGACCCTTTGCTGGTGTGGTCAGACAGGCACAACTATCCATCTGTCCAACTGTCCACCTGTCCTGCTACCATCATGACCTCAGTTCTGCACAATTAGCTCTAATAAATTGATGCATCTGCACAGAAATCTACACAAAACTCACCCATTCACCTCCCCACCTTATAGAGAGTTCTACTCATTTTGCTGGATTTCTTTCTTGTCCTTTTCCTTGAATACAGCCCTGGTGCAGCCAAGTCGTTCCAGCCTCGATGAGACAGATTTGGCAAACATAAATATGGTTTGATTGGATTTAGTGTCACCAAGGGCTCATTTACCAGCATCCCTCCTATGCCCTGGGGCTGAGCAGAGAGCTGAAGAGAAACCTTCAGTAGGTGTCCACTCTCCTGCTCCAATCCATCTCACAGGAAATCTGATGCACCACCCTCTGTTTGCAGCTGCAATTATAGAGATGTGTTCAGGTTTTCTTCCACCTCTACAGAAACTGAATCAGATGTGGAGAAAATGGAGCACTGTCTGGAATGTGAATGCCTTATCCTCCACCCTTCCATTACAGAGCTTGTATTCCTGTAACTCACCCATCAAGACAAACCTGCCAAGATCTTTCTTTGCAATCTAATAAATAACAATAATAAGCATTCTACCAACTCATATTTCTGCAAGCTGGCAGTGATTTATATTTTTGGCTCTTGCATCTGAAATAACTGAAAATGTTCAATGAGATAAATGAAAAATCTTGCTTCTCGTTCTGAAGTGAAGTTTGCCAACCTGGAAGGTCTTTAATAACGATTTTCTGATAAACATACACTCACTGGTTCTCCTCTTGGCAGCTACATTTTGATTAAATTCCTCTATATCTGTATATCATGTATGCAAATGTAATTACAATCAGTTGAAGGGACACAAACAGTACAAATTTGGGAATTCAGTCAAATCACTTTGACTTTGAAGAAGCTGTATCCCCAGTACAAATAAATAGAACAGCTCAGGAAATCCCATGCTCGTGCCAAGGGGATTTTGCCCCTGGCACAAAGCAGTGCCCACAAGTAGTGTTATTACTGAGTTATTGCCTGGGGTTTCCCAGCTGGAATTGTCTGTGCTTATACCTTATAACTTATGGGCAACCAGTCTGACTGCTCCAAGTAGCATCACAGTCACTGCTCTGACTCCGTACAGATGGGCTGTATCCTATCTTCAGGACAAGAGGTGATGGCCTCAAGTTGTGGCATGGGAGATACGGGTTGGATGTTAGGAAAAACTGATTCTCAGAAAGAGTGATGATACACTGGCACAGGAGGTGGGGGAGTCACCATCCCTAGAGATGTTTAAAGAAAAAGGTGTCATACTTAGGGACATGATTAGTGGGCAATACTGGTGATAGGTGGATGGTTGGATTAGGTGACCTTAAAGGTCTTTTCCAACCTTAATGATTCTATGATTCTACGTACATTTTTGATATTTGAAATTCTTGCTCATAAACAACCAGCCTTGAAGACTGTGCACTGGAGGTCTGAAGTTCACATCCAGAGAAAAGAGAGCACGTCCATGAAAATGTGGCTGGAGGTAATTATTGCTATGTTAAGGATTAAATTAAAGCTTTTCTGCATGCACCAGTGTACCTACATGTACTGTAATCTCCTCCACTGCCCCACAGGATGCACAAGATAACACCAGCAGGAAAGAGCAGCTCAGCCCCAGAAGACAAGTGCCTAAATCTCATGTTCCACAGGTGAGGCTCTACACATCTTTCATCAAGTGCTGGACATGATGAAATAGTGCTTCAAGGGTGGGTGCAGCTGCAGTGAGATTTGGTGGGAATTAGTTCAACAGGACCTAAATGGAACAGATAATGTTAAGAGAAATGCTCTTGTTTTCAAGTGTACTCTTAGACCCCACTGACCCTATCAAGTAGCACCTATTGGCCCTTCTGCAGAAATGCAATAACCCCAATCTTTGGTGGTACGTCCCAAATAGGGTGACAGCCCCCAGATCCCCAGATGAGCAGGGGGAACCTGAAGAATGCTTGAAGTTACAGGTTGGTCAGCAAAAATAATTGTCAGGTCTGGAATTCCTCCTGTGCACCATGGCACTTCTGGATTCATTCCCACTGACACTTGTGGTGCACAGTCAGTGCACTTGGAGAGGGCTGGGGTCCTGGTAAATACATATGTACATAAACATATGTATAATATATACATATATTACTTTCTATTAAACGTTGTTCTTTAAATCCTCTTTTGTGTTCCCTAGACTCCTGCCCAGCAAGACTATATGGTAATACATCCCATACAAGTTTCTTAAAAAGGAATTAAAAAATAAATTTTTATAATTTCCTGTTTTGAATTTCCCAGAAAGAACCATTTGCAAAATAAAGTAACTTTTGTGCAGCATGAAATTTTTATTAACCTGAACAAATGAATACAAACTTCAGGTCATGGTCCAAATAGAGAAGAAGGAAGAAGAAAGGAAGGCCAGAGCTTACTAAATGGTTGCCTAGGGCTTATGATTTTCTAGCTGCTTAAAACATCAAAAGTGTGAGGCTGTTCCATGGAGAAGGGAGAGACATATTTCAGGATGGACCTGTAGACTTCAGAGATGAAGTGTCATGGTGAATGGAAGGTATTGCTATACCAACAAACAGAAAATAACAACCAAAAAAAATTACATATGGAGTTTTGGGGGAGAAAATAGGGGTGAGGGCTCAGGAAAGGAAGGAAATAATGCATAAGATCGTATTTGAGCTTTCTGGACCAGCGTTTATCACCTGCTCTCCAATCTGAGCTACGGGCTAGCCATTCTTCAACAGCCAAAAGCACAGAAACATGGGCACTCCTCATTTCTGACCTATTGTTCTAGTAATTTGAGACAAAGTTCAAGGGAGACCTATATATGCTTCTCTAAGGAAAGTGATAAAAGAGTGGTCAGCGTTAAGCTGTCTCTCTTTCCAAATATGTCCATTGGCCCAAATGGAGTCTGACCACCACATCTGGAAATGAACATCTGAAAACCGAGCAGGAGAGGAAGGGGGAGCAGGATGGGTAAAAACTCTTCCATAAGGCTATTTCATTTCAACAATGTCAAAAGATTTTGTTTCAAATGTCATGTTGATTCATTTCATTTTGACTTTTGTATTAAAACACTAATTGCATTATATATAAATGTTGACATTCTATGAATATATTAATACATTAATATTGCTGTAGAGTATAACAGTCCGTACAAAATGAATGGAAAAGACAGTGCATATACCAGATGTGTGAGTCCTGTCTAAAATTAAACTTCTCATGGCCTCAAACATTTTCAGATTTTCTTTCTGCCTTGTGTTTCATCTGTTCCTTCTGTATTGGACCAAACCAGACTGTCTGAGAAAGAGCTGCAAGAAAAACAAAGCTTACAGGTTGGCTTCTAGCAAGTCTACAGTATCATAGAATCATAGAATCATGGAATGGCCTGGGTTGAAAAGGACCATAATGATCAACTAGTTTCAACCCCCCTGCTATGTGCAGGGTCACCAACCACCAGACCAGGCTGCCCAGAGGCTCCTGTGTCCTCACACTTCCCAGAGCAGAATACCAATAGTCTGAGGACCTGTCTCCTCGCTCTTGTTGTAAACTTGTGCCCTTTTGATGTCCTCTAGCTCCAAGTTTTGGCTCCATTTCACTTGGTCTGCTCCTCCATGCTCCCTCCAGTGCATCGCACCCAACACAGTGCTGTTGGTGTAAGGGTCCATTCATTCCTCTGCCAACAACACTGAGGCAGCGGCTGCTCATGTAATGCAATGGGAAACAGAAAATATTTAGCTCCCAAGAAAACTCAGTGACACTACAGAACTTTGCTTTAGTTTAATACCCACTGGCACTCATTTTCTGCTAGCATCTAGAGAGTGTTGCAAACAGGGTCTCCTCACTCAGAGGGAAAATATGGTCACAAAATATTTTTCCTTAATTCTTAAAGAGAATTAAAAAGGAAAAGAATGTTTGAGCTTCTCAGTTTTTGGAAAACAAAAACTTTTTTTTTTTTTTTTTTTTTTTTTCTGTTGAGTTCTTAAAATCTTTTGCCAAAACCCCAAAGCTTTTGAATTTTTGTCCAAAAAATAATACAATTTGGTTTTGAGGTATTCTTCTGTCAAGAAAATGACATTTTGAGGAGAGCAGATGCTTTCTCTAGAAAAATACCATCTTGTCAAAAGCACAATCTTCCATCTTGAGGGACGTCTATGCCAGAAAGCATCTGATCAGCTCTCCTAGCATCCCTTATCCTCTTTCAGGGATAAGAGACATAGTGGCTGTATTTTAACAAGATGAGCCTTCTAAGAATATTTACTGGGGAATCACAAATATCTGATGTGATCGGAGCTGGGTACATAGGATTTATTACAGGAGCCAGTCTGATGTTCCAAAGCATAGGATCCACCTAGAGCTTAGCATGCAATTGCTGTTAATAAAAAGACTCCATACTTAAATACAATTCCTCTGTTGTATAAATATATATTTCCTCAACGGGACATTGTGGTTACTTTAAGAAGCTGGAAGACATCAGAGCATCACGTTCCAAGTTTGGCATTGAACAAGAAGCCACCAGAATTAAATCAAAGTACTTCTTTCTGGCAAGCAAAGCAAGAGTAATGAAAATTCCAGCCTTGATCCTCTGCCAGTGGTAGGCAGCAAATTGAGTGCATGCCTACCACTCCCAAACTGAAGTCCCTCAGTCTTGCCCAGGATGCCAACTACCAGAAGTACAAAAGATGAAAACAGTCTGCCAGACACAGCAAACCAAATCACTCTCTTCATTAAGAGGAGCTCATTACTTTCTTTCAGCTCCACCCACAAGCAAATCCACCCTGCTCAACCCTGCTGGGACTGATGAATGGAGGTTGACTGCTTGTGGTGAAGTTGGTATTCCAGGAAAGAAATTGAGGTGCCTCCTCCTGTCACCGGGAGCTGCCCGGATTCCCACCCAAAAGATGCATGTTCCCTCCAACAGTAAGGTGCAAGAGTAATGTGGTTAAGTGAGGCATGCTGGGCAGGTGGCTGGAGAACAGAGGAGAGGAGGCTGAGTTTAGAAAGGAGGCAGGCTTACCAGGACTTTACCAGGGTTGCGTCTCTCAAAGATCTGAGTAACATCAATTATGAAGAGGAAGTGAAGTTGCTATTCTTCAAAGCGAAACTATCTTACCACGGTACGTGACACACACAGTACTACAGAATTGCCACAAATTAATAGAAATGAGGCTAAAAAGCCGGCCTTTCCTGCTGGACAGATGTAGCAGCCTTTGTAAGCATGGGAATATTGCCACAGTGCTGGATTTAGCGTGGAGAGGGGAGACTTTGCAGTGGTTCAGCCCTACTTTCTTAAGGATGGGAGTGAGAATGTTTGATCAGCACTGATACACCTGGAGGTGTCATCCTGCACCGAGTAAAAAAATGAACTTTTGAAAATATTGAACAAAAAAGGAGCCTATGAGATTTTTATTTGAAAGTTGTAACAGTGGATCCCGATTAGTGACCATCTTCCTTAGAAAACACCAGCAGCTGCCTTTATCTATAGTTTACTTCAAGCAATGTGCCTACTTAATAATTAATGTGCACAAGTGCCTAACTATGAAAATACAGAATGAAATATTAAGTAGAGTCTGTACCAAGTGGGAAGACATTCTGAAGGGAAGGAATAAGAGTAATGTCATTCACTTATTCCCAGGGAACATCCCCAAACATCTGGAGCAGAACGCATCCAGGTGGATAAATACAAAGTGCTCAACAGAAGAGGAGCAGATGGGTCACTGATATTATTGTCTGAAGCCCTGGCCCCTCGTAGAGTGGGACAAACAGGAAAAAATTACTCCCGGCATGTCTGCCTGCACACGCAGAGCATCTTTGCCTGGCCACAAATTGGTGAGCTCTGCAGCTCGGTATGATTAACGATGAGCGCAGCTCATGGAGATAGCAGCACAGGCTGAGATGTGTGGTTAACATCCCTCACATCCCTTGGTAAGCTCCAAATCTGCTTTCTGGGAGAGAGGTGCTTTGGAGTGACCTGAGAGTAATCAGCCTTAAGTCGGAGAGAGCGATTTCTATTATCACTGCTGGCAAGAGCCATGGTTATTGATTGTCTCAGGACTGAGAAAACTTGGGTAGGAGGTAGATACAGATATCGGGAGTATTTAGTGTAATAAACAGCCTGGGAGTAAAGTTTAACTTTACACTCCAGAGCTCAAATCATTGTTAGAAACTAAGCTGAAATTACTTGTGGGCTACAGATAACCACCCTTGGCTTTCACTGGGAATTCTACATCTTTGGCTGGCAGAAGTAACAGCTGGGGAAGGCTGATTTGTCCAGGTTTATATGGATATATGGGGAAGGAGATGGGGGGGGATGTTACCTGTATTTCTGTTTTTCCAGGATTCCTGATTGGAGCAGATGCGTAGCATCTCCAGCCAGGCTGACGAAAAGAAAGGAATGTGCAAACCCAACCAACAATCCATTTGTGGTAGCTCCAACACTTTTGGTAAGCACTGGCCTTACCACAGGCATATCACAGTGGTGCCGGGTGTATGTCAGCCTCCAGAAATGTTGGACTTGAGCCCCACAGCTCATGTCTGTCTAGGAAACCCTCAACAAATATACAGAAATGCTGGGCACTGGCAGTCAGATGTAAAATGCTGTGTTTAACGGCCCTGTTCTCGTGACCAAACTTTTCTCGGTGCCTTCACAAAATGCTACTTCATGATATGCAAGCACAACAGTGTTCCTATCCCACTTTTCCACCTTGGTTTCCATCAACCCATGGTGAGACTGTCCTGCCAACCTCTGACTCCAAGAACAGGGACTGCCAGCAATTAATCCCAGCAGATGGGGGCTACAGCTGAGTGTGGGGAGGGGTGGAGCAAGCACAGCCATGAAGAGCACTAGGGGAAATCTGCAAAGCAGAAAGAAGTGGCTCTCAGGTGGGAAGCACTGCAGCCGCTGACCCAAAAAAGGAACAAGCTCCAGCCTGGGGCAGCTCACACCTTACCTGGGTGTTAAAGTCCGATTTCAAATTCCTTGAGAGTAAGAACAGACTCTCGGAATCCCATTTAATAGCAAGGGGTTGAATTTTCAGTTGGCTGAAATCTCCATAAGCCCAACCCAACGAATTTACAAGGAGCTGAGATATGTCCTGTTCAGCCTGAAAATGAGAACCTCCTCCATATGTTTGCCCTCCAACTCCTCACAATGAATACTCTGAATCATCCCCAGCCAACTGTATATTTGTTATTTGCTGTATTTATTTCCAATTCCAGGATTAAGAAAATGACTCCAGTGCTATGACATCCATACAATTAAATGTATCATTTTCCCATCGGCTGGCTGGCTATGCCAAGCTGGGCAGCTCGGTTGCTGTCGCCATATGGAACACATCTCTGCCTGCACAAGCCTCGAACGTGACAATTAGAAAAGGGCTGGGTTCCCCTCGCATCCATGAGCAACAAAGCTCTCTGGAAGCACTTAGTGGGGCTGAGAGGACCTCACTGTATTAGCAGAGCAAGGGGTATCTCTCAGACCTTTCCGCTGGGACTGAAGCCTGAGCCTTAACCATCAGCTCTTGTGGAGGTGATGTCCCAAAGCACTCCTGCCCCAAGCAGCACCAGGACCCCACTGAGCGTCTCCCCTCCGGATACATCCTGGCAGAAAACGTTACACAAAGATCAAAAATCTGAACAATTTTGGAGCAATTGGACCCTGTGGCCATTTTTTATCTGGGGCTTTCCTCAGCACCTGCCAGGTAAGTGAATCCTGACCCTTAAAGGCCTACAGTTCAAAGCACAGCTCCCTAAAAATCATTTAGTGGTAGCAGCCCTTGCACCCTACCTATCCCCTTTGCTAAAATAGAAATTGTTCTCTAGTCCAACAGCTCCATGAAGGTCTGGTTGCATAGCAGGTGTCTGCACTGTGCCAAGCACAGAGAGACACAGCTCCTCTCCCAGTCACTGCAGACCCTGCACATCTCTGCAGACAAGAGGACTGCAGGGCAGAGTGCTGAGAAATGACAGTCGCTTTCACAGATGAGGACATGATGGAGGAATTAACCTGAGATGCCCTGCACATCTGACCCAGATGTGACCTCTTTTGCAGCTCCTGAGATGACCTTGATCTCATTCAAGTTCCCTCTGCTCCTGAGGTTGGGTTACACCCATGGTCCTGGACTCTGTTTTAAGTCTCCTGTGAATAACCGTGTCAGATCTTCACACAGCTATTTCAGGAATGCTGCCAGGCTGATCTCCATACTTACTCAAGGTGACATTGATTCATTTTGCCTCTCACTGGTGAGATTACGTTTTCATAATGTGCTTTCTAACATCCTCACCCATCCACCAGCAGCATCCAGCTCCCATCCCTGACCTCTATCACTGACAGCTCCTGGGATTTGGGGTTTTCCCCTCAGCAGAACATGTACCCAGAGGCACCTGGGGTTCAGAGGCTGAGGGATTGCATCTAGAGAAACACCAGAGGTCAGGTTTCATACTGAGGTTCTGTCCTAAACTGTAATTATTTCATATTCACACCACTGCATAAATCAGGAATAACTCCAGGGAGGGCAAAAAAAAACACTTGGGGATGGGAAAACCATTCCCAGATCCAGACCCCAAGGTGAAGCCAGAGGGGAAGAATTTCGTCTTAAGGGGTTCACAAGAAATTTCTTTCCTATCCAAATCACCCATATAGGAATTATGCCCAAGCCTCCCCACCACTGCATGTTCATAGCCTGAACCCACACCTCCTCCCTGACACTCAAGCAGTGCTGGAAAAGAGACATTCCTTCTTGACCACAGAGATGATCTATGTGTAATGTGTGGCTGAATGGTGTTTAGGTAAGGGACTGAGCTTGTGAAACACACCCAGGTTTGTGTGTTCTTTCAGGCTTCTGGAGAGAGTGTAAAGAAAGGATTCAGCACTGGTGGAAAAAAAAATAAAAATGAAAAAAAGAATGAAAAAAGAGAAAAAGGAAAGGACATCTGGAGTGCTGCACGAGGCCCTCTGGTTTTATTGACCTAATTACTGGGATAGCATCACAGGGAAACCCTGTTCAGCAGGAGGAACGAGCAGCTGAGGGCTGAGCTCAGAGTAAACAAACCCAGCACTTGCCACGTGTGCGTGTTTCCACCACACCTCCATCTGATTGTGGTCACCCAGAGCTGCAAACACCCCGTGAAGCACAGAAATGACAGCAATGAGCGAGGGCTCCTGCCCACACAACACCAGGATGCAGCATCTCCATGATTTGGTTCTGTTCGGTGCAAAAAGGATCATGCCAGAGATATTTTGTGGAATCACAGTCATAGGATGGCTTACGCTGGAAGGGACCTTAAACATCATCCATCCCCAATACCCTGCCATGAGGTGTTTGCTCCCCACCACATCAGGCTGCCCAGAGCCCCATCCTTGGGGCAGCTCCAGGGATGGGGCACCCCAGCTTCTTTAGACAACCTATTCCAATGCCTCACCATTCTCTGAGTTAAGAGTTTTATCCTATCAAAACAATATATATATATATATATATTTCCCCAGACACTGAATGGAGGAAGCAGAGCAAAGCCTATGTTTGTGGATGCAGGGGAATGAACTTGAGCTCAGAGCTTGTGCCAAAGGCAACCTTCTTTGAGTTTGGGTAGTAGGGAAAGAAGGCAGAAGAACACAAACACCGCTTTCTTTTATGGCACAAGTCAGTGAAAAGAAATCTGCTCAACTTGCCCCCAGAAACAACCCTAAACCCAACAAAACTCCTTTTAGGATGGAGCGGAGAAAACGCCCCAAAACTCTAGGAATGGAAACTCTTGCTCCTTGTCCATGGTCTACTGTGTGCTTGCTAGGGGGCCTCCCTGAAGGCAAAATATCTGCTGAAATGTCTGCCTTTCCTGTAAATCAACCCTATTTTTCAAGTTTTAAAAATAGGAAGTGAAACAGTGCTCACAGGACATTCTGTGCAGGTTGAAGTCCATGCACATGCTGCCTGCGGCAAGCTGGGGCAAAGAGCAGGTTTGATGAGACGCTGCCAAACAAAAACCCTGGGGCTCTCTGACACTGGGCTTTCTATCTTCCATCTTGCTGCTAATGACCTTTTACCAATACATATTTCAATTTAAAATCAGGGTTTTTACTGGGAAAAGATATCAGTGTGAATGTTTCTGAGGTACAGCTTTTGTTTGCTTGAAAACACACTTCTAAAAGGCCATGTTTCCTAGAACAGCTTGTGGTGTTTTGGGAGAAAACCTTCCAGTTTTGACTAGGAGGGTAACAGATAGTGTAGAGGTGAGATAAATGAGAAGGGAGCTGGGGAAACGTGGGTTTTTATCAGTGTTTTGGCCATCATGCTGGCCCACGCAGCTCTTGCCCAGTGCACAACAACCCAGGGAACGTCAGCCTTGATAGAAAGGTTCGGGGCACGGATTTCCAAACTCAACAAGAAGTCAAGGTGAAGCTGCTGGGCCCTAAAGAGGGCTCAAAGAGGAGGAAACTTGTTAGTCACAGACAGGGCATGCCCTGATCTCTACCAGCAAGGCTTGTTTTCTGTCATGTCTCAAGGCAGGTCAGAGATTTCTCTGTCAGCATGTCAATAGACACAACACAGATGCTTTGCTAGACCAAAAGCCCATTTCTATCAGTAGTTCTGCTCTCCTAATCCAGCTCCCCCCTAAAACTGCTCTATTTTTAATCATAAGAGTAGAAATATCTTGCCTAAGAACAGTAAAGGATGAATAACAGAGGCAGGACTTCTCTTCAGAGCTGAGCACAGCGATATCCCATCCTCTGGGGACCCTGGCACCCTCCAAACCTTGCCCAGATCTGGTGCTCTTTGGGGTAAATGCTGCAGCAGCTTCCCAGAATAGTGCAATTTTAAGCAAAGAAAGCAAAAGAAAACAGCAAAAATTTCTCTTTTAAAAAGACATCTTCACTGTAGTTGCAAAAAGAAAATTTGGGGAGAAAATGTGTTGCCTGCTGATAAGAGGTATTTTTTTATTATTAAAACAAATCACCAAGGCTGGATTGAAACTTCCCATCCTTCGTTGCATTTTCCTTTGCCACTGCATTCAAGGATGGACTCTCTAGTCTGAAAGCCACAGACATCATGCTGAACATGCCTCTGAGCTGCACACAAGCTCTCTCCCCCAGTACTCCTGTTCTTTATTTATGGGACAGATTGCAGCTGGCCTACTGATGCTGCCTCAAGAGATGACCCACGCTGGCTGTGCTCATACATCTGCACTCAGACCATACTCCAGCAGCACCAAGCTGTGGGCTGCCCTCTCCTTCTGCCACCCCAGCACTGTTCCCAGATGCCAGTCAGTCCTGTCCATACCTGTGGGGTGGGTAGAGCACATTTGGTCTTTTGCTTCCCATAAGAGCCCTGGAGACAACCCTCAGCCACAACATAGAGCAGTGGGATTACTGTGATGGAGGGAAGTTTGGGGGCTGTGATTGAGTTTGGTGCAGGGTCTGAACTCTGGGCACCTGCACTTATCACAAGCACAAGATGACAAGGACAAGGCACAGATGTCAAACATGCCCAGGACATCACAAAAGACATAACCTTGATGCCCTGATCTCCTGGAAAAGAAGAGGCAGGCTCTCTGCACACCAGGATGTTAAAAGCTTACAACAATTTTCCCTGGAACAAAACATGAAGGGAGCGGAGCTGAGAACTGTAGAGCAACCAGTGATCAGAAGTGAGGGTGATTGGAGTGCACCATGAGTGCAGCTGAAGCTCATCCCACTGCTCCTCCCAGAACTGCTCACACAGGGCATCAGGTGGGAACTTTAACTGCAGTAATTTATTTTTTTATCAGATGGAAAATAGTGTTTCTGCAAAAGCAGGTTTTTGGGGACGATGACCCAGGCAGGGCCCCAGCGCTGCCCATGTCCAAGTGAACCACTCCATCACTCAGTACAGCAAAACAGAAACCATGGTCAAAATTCCAGTGCCCTCTAAACCCCTCGTAATGTCTTTCCAGCTATATCTAATGTTCACTTAAAAAGTCTTTTGGCTTCATTAATAATCTAAACAGATACCGTGGCTCTAATTATCAGGGTAATTGGAGAGCACAGATAGGCGTGTGCTCAGGCAAGAATTGCAGCAAATGTTCCGTCAGTAGGAATGAGCAAAGAAGAAACACTCATCTGCACAAAGACCTTGTGTTATCACAGACTGGCAGGCAAGGCCTCAGCCCTACAGAGCCTTGGCACAGGGCAGCATGACCAGGCTGAAGATCACATAACCCATTACCTTCACAAGCAAGGATTCTGTACATGGATACATTAACGTCACATCCCACCTGCTGCTCAAGACAGCTTTCCAATTCCTATGGCACTGGGAGTGGTGGGGGTTAATTATATAAGAGTTTCCAGAAGTTTTGATTATGTCATGGATGTGTCACACAAATGTACAGCGCAGGAAATAGCTGAACTTCAACACCTAAAATTAAAAATTTTCAACATCCTCTTGTTTCACTCCTTGAGGTTAGTATTGGGTGAGAAGTCCTGCTGGTGACAGCAGGTCTCCATACCATGGGTCTCCTATGGCACTGGGGGCTCTCTTGCTTTTTAATCAACGTTCAGATCTTGCAAGTAGCGTGTTTTCTCCAGAAAGACCTTCAGCACAGAAATCCTTGGCAAGCCTTGCTGCTGGCTGTATCAAGGCCATGTCTGACTGACTGTGAAAGATGCTACAGCCTTGGGAACACCACATGGCATTCGCAGCACCACTGATGACTGCCTGGTGTGGAAGTGCATTGCTTTAATGAGTGCAAGTGCTCTGCCAGGCCCTTCTTGCTCATGCTCAGAAGAGGTGGACCTGCTCCACGGCTAAATGATAATAATTAGCACACCACCTCCATTGCGTAGCTGAGCATATGCCAGCCAATATATACCTATTTTGCAAATAAAAGACTTCTTTGGCTTTTTTTTTGCATCTCTGAATTGCAGGCAGCCTAGCAGCCCACGGCTCCCCTAGACCACTTTGGAGCTGGGCAGTGCCAAGTTCCTCCGAGATGCACACAGAGCTGTGTGCTCTGACAGCCCCCTGATGCCCAGCCACATTTCCTCGCTTGGCTTTTGGACTGCACGGACAAAACACCAGGCAAGATTTCCACTAATTCCTCCAATTTACAAACACAGCAAAGTCAGCCATGCAAAGACAAGTTTAACATTTCTGCCTCTTGCCACTGCTCTTGGGAAGATGAGAGCAGCACAGCTGTAAATACTGTTACATCTTGTGACATGTTCCAGCCCTTTCTAAACAAATCCAGTTTTGTTTTGTTTTGCAGACATCCTCCCTCGCTGCCCTAGGAGACATTCCCCTCTCCCACATTAGCAGATGGGACAAGTTTTCTTGTGCAAAATGAGGGCCCCTTCCATCTTTGCATTTTGGCTGAGCTCTCAGGGTGGGAACAGCCCTCTGGTGATTTCAGCCTCACAGGCAGCAGAGCTCAGCTCAGGTTGACCCCTGGCTGGGTGGTTCTGGTGCCAGTCCCTGTAGCTAGCTGGTCCCTGAGCTGCCCCCAGCCCTCCACGAGTGCTGGATGCTCATCACACCACCAAAGCAAGGACAGCAAACACATTCTCCAAATTCCTTTTTTTTGCATCATTTTGAGCTTGAGATAGAGGAAAATAAAATTTTCTGCCAGCAAGACTTGCATTTAATCATAGCTTTTCCTTTTTTACCCTTGAGGTACTCTTACACTGGGGGTTGGTCTTGGAGCAAACTCCCAGAGCAAGGAGGCCTCTGGAGTATCAGTCACTCCTACATTTAGAACCATAAAATCATTAAGGTTGAAAAAAACCCCTAAGGTCATCCAGTCCAACCCCAACCTGTCCCCACCATGCCAACTGACCATGTCAGTGCCACATCTCCATGGTTCTGGAACACCTCTGGGGACAGTGATTCCATCACCTCCCTGGGCAGCTGTGCCTCTGCACGACCACACTTTCTAAGGAGAATTTTTCCCTAGTATCCAATCCAAACCTCCTGTGGTGCAACTTGAGGCCATTCCCTCTCGCCCTATTGCTGTAACCTGGGAGAAGAGGCCAACCCCCACCTCGCTACAACCTCCCATCAGGGAGCTGTAGAGAGTAATAAGGTCTCCCGTGGGTCTCCTTTTCTCCAGACTGACCCATCCCAGTTTCCTCAGCCACTGTCCATAACACTTGTGTTCCAGAGCCCTCACTGCTCTATCGCCCTTCTCTGGATGTGCACTGTGGCCTCCATGTCTTTTTCGTAGTGAGGGGCCCATAACCAAAGACAGCACTTGAGGTGTGGCTACACCAAAGCTGAGTGCAGAGGGACAGTCACCTCCTGCTCTGCTGGCTGTGTTATTTCTGATACAAGCCAGGACGCCATTGGCCTTCTTGGCCACCTGGGCACTCTGTTGGCTTATATTCAGCCTAGTGTTGACCAACACTACCTGATCCATTTCTTCCACGCAGTCTTCCAGCCACTGCCTCAAGCCTGCAGCAATGCCTGGGGCTGTTGTGACCAAAATGGATCTAGCACTTGGTCTTTTTGATCTTCATCCTATTGGCCTCAGCCCAGCAATCAGCCTGCCCAGATCCCTCTGTAGGGCCTTCCTATCTCCAGGCAGATCTACTCTTCCCTCCATCTTGGTGTCATCTGTGAACTTACTGTGGCTGCTCTCAATTCCCTTATCCAGATCAACAATGAAAATATTAAACAGATATTAAAAATATTTGCACTGGTCTCAAGCTCCTCTGATTTCCTGCACATATTAAATGCAGCAGGAATTGTGCAAACACATCC